>NC_133168.1:41564758-42953758 GCF_040802235.1 Manis javanica
CTAGCAATTCTACTACTGAGTATCAGTTGTAAATATAGATTAGAAACTTAAGGACAACCATTAAAAATAACTAATTGATATGCTAAGAGATGAGAAAACGGGATCATACAAAATGCTTAATTAAAACCAGAGGAGGTGAACACAGGTATCCATACACATCTAGCTCCCATTGTTCCTGAGAACTCAGTAAATAAGAATAGTTACACAAAAAAGGAAAATTCCTGAAGAGTGGCAAGAATGGAAAGAGATAGAGGTTTTAAAGACTTCTCGGAAAAAAGCAGACATGGGGAGTGCAGCTCCAAAGGACATAGGCAGAGACCATCTACTATGTGTTAGTGGCTGATCAGGACAACTAACGATACCTAGAATAGTCATCCACATTTTCATTATTAACATATAATATGACAATTTGTAAACTGAATTAGATTGAGAAAATATGCTAAAAATTCCACAAGTTATTTAAACACAGTCACATACTTTTTTCCTCCAGAAGAGTTCATATTTTCTCCATGAAGAAGTAAGATAAGTCCTTCTTCTACAGATGCAATTCTTGCCAAAATATCAGCTATATGGATTAAGGCTGTTTCAGAGCAATTTGGAGCAGCCTGTACATTAAAAAGATAACAAATCACACAAGTTTATGACATGCTAACACACCACAGACTAAAACTCAGGAGTGGTAATGTAGTCTAATAAAGTTATATTACCACAACAAAAAAGAAGTTAATGATAGTTTGGCTGTGAAATAATATGTCTAAATTAAATGTGTCATTAGGTTATATCCATTTACCAGCAGTTGATAAGGCAAATATAACCTTTTTACTCAAACCTATATTGTTTATTAAGACAGCTGAGAGAACTGCTGTTCCTATTACAGTTTTATATATAATTCTAGTTGACAAATGGAGTAGATGCTCCATTTCCACTGTGCCCTTTACTTCCTACTCACTGGGTTTCTCTACATCCAATCCGATTTGGTATCTAACATCCTTTCTAAGGGATATCATCCCTTCTTAAAACTGACTGAGTCATAAGCTGTAGGTCTCAAGACAGTCAATGATGACATCTAACAAGAAAATCCAGGCAGAACAAATCATATTTCCTCACTTTTGTTTTTAAATGAAAGTCCTAAAAATGTCTTAGCCAGCAAATTAGTGTTAAGATAAACACTAAAAACTAGAGAGTCATATTAATGCTGAAACCCATCTAGAAATCTAAGCCTACTAAATCTACTAAATCTAGGGCCTACTTATACACACCTGCAGAGATGTTAATGAACAAATAAATATGAGTATCTATACACTGCAACCAATATATACTAATAAATTCAGTTGGTTAGCATAACCAATGATGAGTCAGGTATATTCACCTGAAGCATTCCTTATTATTAGACAGTCTTAGTAATTTCACATTAAATATCTTTAATAAAACAATTTCTGTGCCCATATAATACTTTCCTTCTTTCATGCATTTAAATTTTTACTTTATTTTCCTCACTTTCAATCTGTAATTTAATAGTCTGCCTTTCCTATTAGACTAGGCACCAAAAAGCAATGAACATGTCTTAGTTACTTCTACATTACATATTTGAAATAACCAGGAGAGTCAGTGATATACTAGTGGCTCAATGGGTGAAAATGTCAGTGTTATAACTGGAATATATAGGAAAAGACAGGATGAAAGGAAATGGAAAACTTGATAAATGTCTAGTTAAAAAGTTTAAAATTTTTCTAGCAAGCAATGAACAGGAAAGTATTTTGAAAGCCTGAGCAGCAGTATAAAATAGTCTGGAAAGATGAAAGACTGGAAGAAATAAGGAAATTATTTCAATCTTCCAAGCAAGGAATAGTCAGAGCTAAAACAAAATCAGTAGCAGTCCCCATTACATTAAAGAAATATATGGATTTTAGAAATATATAGAAAAACATATTTATTTATTTTTTAAATATGATATTAATTGCAAACTGACTAGGAAAAAACAAATGAAGGAGTCTAAATTTACAGTACTCCTACTCACCACAGAAGGAAATGCGAGCAAACCTGAAGAAGTGGAGCATGGGTAGAAAAATACACTACTGTTTGAAAATGTTCAGTTTGACTTGCTCATGGAATAACTTAAAAAGGTGTTTAGCAGGAAGCTAAAGACAAATTTGTAGCTGAAGGGATCTAATTTAGCAGCCTGTACATTAAAAAGATAACAAATCACACAAGTTTATGACATGCTAACACACCACAGACTAAAACTCAGGACTGGTAATGTAGTCTAATAAAGTTATATTACCACAACAAAAAAGAAGTTAATGATTGTTTGACTTTGAAATAATATGTTGTTTTTCTATGTTGTACTAATTGGCTACAACATATCTAATCAGTGGGACTCAAAGAGATCATCCAAGAAAGGTTATAGTGAGAGAAAAGAAAGTAAGTGAACCAGGTTCTGAATCACTGAAGACAGCAGACACCTGAAAGGGGAGCCTTCAGAAGTGACAAAGAAATAATGGTCAGAAAGGAAGTGGGGAGTGGGGAGAATGATTTTAGGAAAGTCAAGCAAAAAACTGCAAAAGGTGTCTACTGTGTTAACAATCAGGTAAATAATGGTCTGAAAATATATATATGTTTAGGAAATTACTGGCAATACCAATCAAAGCAACATCAGTGGTTCTGTGAAGGCTAGAATGTTAATGCAATAATTTGAAAATGGGAAGAAAGGGAGCCAAGGCAACAATGGCACCATTCCATGCTTAAAAGCTTAACATTAAAAATATCAGATATTAGCTGGTAGCTAAAGATATACACTTAATAATCAAAAGCCTCTCCCATCCCGATTATCAGACACTCAGACATATTTATAGGTGAAAGAAAGATGCCAAACAAAATCAAAGTAGAATATACATGAAAGCGGGTGGGGGGGGGAGGGAAAGATGGTGGTGTGAGAAGTGAGGCAGAAACCTCCTCCCAAAACCACATATAACACAAAAATACAGCAAATACAACTAATCCTGAAAGAACGACCAGAAGATCACAGAACAGACAACCTACATCTGGGGAAAAGAGAAGACCCCACAGAAAAGGATAAAGTAGCAAAGCTGTGATCTGGTGGGACCCAAGCCCTGCCCCCACACCTGATCAAAGGCAGGAGGAAGAGAAATGGAGCAGGGAGAGAATAGAAGCCCAGGACTGCTAAACAACCATGCCTGGAGATCTGCTCTGGGAGTATGAACTCACATAATATGGCGCTCTGGAAACTAATGGGGTAGGAAAGCAAAGACAGGCAGAATAGTAGGAGACACTGAGAATCCAGAGGCCTGTGGAAAACAGGTGCACACAACTGGCCGCTCCGGGATGAAGGAAAGGTGGGCATTTAGAAAGACTTCCCAACAGAGAGTAGGGGCTACAGGCGCAAAGATTACACAGAGCATGCTGCTCAGGAGAAATGGCAGGTAGACAAAATCATCCAGGCACACTCAGCCCAGCAGGTTGGGAAATTTCAGGAGCTTCAGACGCTCCATACTCTTGGCTGACAATGCAACTCAAGGCCCCCACTGCAATATGCAGCCTACCATGCCTTCTTCCAATCAGACACCAGTCCACACACCTGCTGCCCTCACCATCGCACCAGGAAAGCCAGAGGATGGCCCCACCTACAGCAGCTACAGGAACATAAGGCAGAGGCTTCTCCCTGCATGCTCGGCCCACTGGACTTGGCTTGACAGAGGAGGCAGGCACTACAGAAAAGAAACAGGAAAGAGCTCCTTCCTCCCAGCTGGTGCTGGTGCCACATGCCTGTGACCCTGCCATATCTCTAGGTGTTCAGCATCTCCAGAGAGTAGAGCTTCTGGGCACTACAGGGCACAGCCTACATAAAGTTATTATTCCATAGGAATCAGTAGAAAAATGAAATGGCAAATTATTTTATACAGATAAAAAATTCAGGTTCTAGAAAGACAGCTAAGTAAAATTGAAATCACCAATCTTCTTGATAAGATCACAAAATAAAAATCATAAACATACTAACAGAGCACCAGAAAAATATTCAAGATCTCAGGGAGGATTTCAACAAGGAGATAGAAACATTGAAAAATATAGTATCTGAAATCAAACATACAATGGAGGGATTTAGAAGTAGATTAGATGAGGTAGAGGAGATGGTAAATGAAATAGAAATTAGAGAAAAGGAAAATAAGGCAGCTGAGGCACAAAGAAAAAAAAGGATCTCTAGAAATGAAAGAACAGTAAGAGAACAGTGTGATCAATCTAAATGGAATAATATTCACATTACTGGGGTACCAGAAGAAGAAGAGAAAGATAACGGGATAGAAAGTCTCTTTGACAAAATAATTGCTGAAAACTTACCCAATGTGGGGAAGGAAATAGTCTCTCAGGTCATGGAAGTGCAGAGATCTCCCAACACAAGAGATCCAAGGAAGACAACACCAAGACATGCAATAATTAAAACAGCAAAGATCAAAGACAGGGACAGAGTATAAACAGCAGCTAGAGAGAGAAAAAAGATCACATACAAAGGAAAACCCATCAGGCGATCATCAGACTTCTCAGCAGAAACTTTACAGGCCAGAAGGGAGTGGCATGATATATTTACTGCATTGAAACAGAAGGGGTTCAAAACATATATACTATACCAGAAAATATTATCATTTAAATTTGCAGGAGGGATTAAACAAGTTCAAGTAGGCCAAGTTGGGAGTGGCCTCCCACAAAGTGTCTCTACAGTTTGTATGCTGTCTATATGCTGCCTACATGAGTATATTTTAAAAGGGAGTGCTCTAGATGGAACTGCTCCTAAGCTAAATAGCTGTCACAAGAGGAAATAAAACCACAGTAAAGGAAGTAGACCAATCAATCACTAAGCAAATGCAAAATTAAATCAACTACCCACAGAGTAAGTAAAGAGATACACGAAGAGTACAGAATATGACACCTAATAGATTAGAAGAAGAAGGGAGAAAAAAAAAAAACCTTTAGATTGTGTATGAAATAGCATAATAAGCGAATTAAGTTAGACTGTTATGTAGTAAGGTAGTTACCCTTGAACTTTTGGTATCCACAAATCTAAAGGTGGCAAAGGCTTAAGTACATATATCAATAATCACCTTAAATGTAAATGGATTGAATGCACCAATCAAAAGACATAGAGTTACAGAATGGATAACAAAGCAAGACCCATCTATATGCTGCCTATAAGAGACTCACTTCAAACCCAAAGACATACACAGGCTAAAAGTGAAGGAATGGAAAAAGATACTTCATGCAAACAGTAGGGAGAAAAAAGCAGGAGCAGCAATACTTGTATTAGATAAAATAGACTTCAAAAGAAAGAAAATAACAAGAGACAAAGAAGGACATTATATAATGATAAAGGGGTCAGTCCAACAAGAGGATATAACCATTATAAATATCTATACACCAAAAATAGGAGCACCGAAATATGTGCAACAAATACTAACAGATTAAAGGGGGAAATAGAAGGCAATACATTCATTTTAGGAGACTTCAATATACCACTCACTCCAAGGACAGATCAACTAGACAGAAAATAAGTAAGGAGACAGAGGAAATAAACAGCACATTAGAACACATGGAACAAACATCTACAGAACACTCCACCCAAAAGCAGCAGGATACACATTTTTCTCAAGTGCACGTGAAACATTTTCAAGAATAGATCATATACTGGGCCACAAAATGAGCCTGAGTAAATTCAGAAGGACTGAAATTGTACCAACCAGCTTCTCAGAACACAAAGGTATGAAACTAGAAATAAATTATGCAAGGAAAACAAAAAAGCCCACAAACACCTGGAGGCTTCAGAACATGCTCCTAAATAACCAATAATCAATGACCAAATAAAAAAAGAGATCAAGCAATACATGGAGGCAAATGACAACAATAATTAAAAATTGAAAAATCTGTGGGACACAGTGAAGGCTGGGCTGAGAGGAAAGTATATTGCAATACAGGTCTACCTCAGGAGAGAACAATCCTATATGAACAGTACAAACTCACAATTAATGAAACGAGAAAAAGAAAACCAAATGAGGCTGAAAGGAAGTAGAAAGAGGGACATAATAAAGATTAGAGCATAAATAAATAAAATCAAAAAGAGCAATAGAAAGAATTAATGAAAGCAGGAGCTGGTTCTTCCAGAAAATAAACAAAATAGATAAACCCCTACCCAGACTTATCAAGAAAAAAGAGGGTCTACACACATAAACAGAATCAGAAATGAGAAAGGAAAAATCACTAGATATACCACAGAAATAAAAGATTTATTAGAAAATGCTATGAAAAATTTTATGTTAACAATTTGTATAATGTAAAAGAAATGGACAACTTTCTAGAAAAACACAATCTTCCAAAACTTATCCAGGAAGGAACAGAAACTCTGAACAAACCAATTACTAAAAACAAAATTGAACTGACAATCAAAAAACTACCCAGGAACAAAACCCCCACACCAGACGGCTTCATCGCTGCATTTTATCAAACATTTAGTGAAGACCTAATACCCATCCTCCTTAAAGGTTTCCAAAAAGTAGAAGAGGGGGGAATACTTCCAAACTCATTCTATGAGGCCAGCATTACTCTCATACCAAAAACAAAGATACCACAAAAAAAGAAAATTACAGACCAATATCCCTGATGAACATAGATGCAAAAATACTCAACAAAATATTAGCAAACTGAATTAAAAAATACATCAAAAAGACCATCCACCATCATCAAGTAGGACTTATTCCAGGGATGAAGGATGGTACAATATTTGAAAATGAATCAACATCAACCACCACATCAACAAAAAGGAAAAAAATCACATGATCATCTCCATAGATGCCAAAAAAGCATTTGACAAAATTCAACATCCATTCATGATAAAAACTCTCAACAAAATGGGAATAGAGGGCAAGTACCTCAACATAATAAAGACCATATACCACAAACCTAGAGCCAACATCATACTTAACAGCGAGAGGCTGAAAGCTTTTCCTTTAAGATCAGAAGCAAGATAAAGATGCCCACTCTCCCCACTTTTATTCAACATAGTACTGGAGGTCCTAGCCACGGTAATCAAACAACACAAAGAAATAAAATGCATCCGGATTGGTAAGGAGGAAGTTAAAATATCATTGTTTGCAGCTGACATGGTAATGTACATAAAACACCCTAAAGAATCCAGCCCAAAACTACTAGAGCTAGTAGATGAATTCAGAAAAGTTGCCGGATACAAAATTAATGCACAGAAATCTGTTGCATTCCTAAATACTAATGATGAACTAGCAGAAAGAGATACCAGGAAAACAATTCCATTCACAATTGTGCAAAAAGAATAATATACCTAGGAATTAGGAATAAACCTAACCAAGAAGGCAAAAGACCTATACCCTGAAAACTACAAGATACTCATGAGAGAAATTAAGGAAACACCAATAAATAGAAATACATCCTGTGCTCATATATAGGAAGAATTAACATTGTCAAAATAGCCATCCTGCCTAAAGCAATCCACAGACTCAATGCAATTCCTATCAAAATGCCAACAGCATTCTTCAATGAACTAGAATAGTCCTAAAATTCATATGGATCCACAAAAGACCCCCAATAGCCAAAGCAATCCTGAGAAGGAACAATAAAGCTGGGAGGATTATACTCCTCAACTTCAAGCTCTACTACAAAGCCAGAGTAATCAAGACAATTTGGTACTGGCATAAGAACAAACCCATAGATCAATGGAACAGACTAGGGAGCCCAGATATAAACCCAAGCATATATAGTCAATTAATATATGATAAAGAAGCCATGGTATACAATTGGGAAATGACAGCCTCTTCAACAGCTTGTGTTGGCAAATCTGGACAGCTACATGTAAGAGAATGAAACTGGATTATTGTCTAACTCTATACACAAAAGTAAACTCAAAATGGATCAAAGATCTGAATGTAACTCATGAAACCATAGAACTCATAGAAGAATACATAGGCAAAATCTCCTGAACATAAACATGAGCAACTGTTTCCTGAACATGTCTCCTTGGGCAAGGGATACAAAAGCAAAAATGAACAAATGGTACTACATCAAACTAAAAAATTTCTGTACCACAAAGGACACCATCAGCAGAACTAAAAATGCATCCTATAGTATGGGAGAATATATTCAGAAATGACTTATGCAATAAGGGGTTAACATCCAAAATATATAAAGACCTCAAACAGCTCAACAACCAAATAGCAAATAACCCTATTAAAAAATGGGAGGAGGTATGAACAGACACTTCTCCAAAGAAATTCAGATGGCCAACAGGCATATAAAAAGATGCTCCACTCTGCTAATTATCAGGGAAATGCAAATTAAAACCACAATGAGATCACCTCATACCAGTTAGTATGGCCAACATCCAAAAGACAAACAACAACAAATGCTGGCAAGGCTGTGGAGAAAGGGAAACACTCCTACACTGCTGGTGGGAATGTAAATTAGTTCAACCATTGTGGAAAGCAATATGGAGAGGTTCCTCAAAAAACTCAAAATAGAAATACCATTTGACCCAGGAATTCCACTCCTAGGAATTTACCCTAAGAATGCAGGAGCCCAGTTTGAAAGGATATATGCACCCCTACGTTTATCGCACCACTATTTACAATAGCTAAGAAATGGAAGCAACGTAAGTGTCCATCAGCAGATGAATGGATACAGATGTGGTACATATACACAATGGAATATTATCAGCCATAAGAAGAAACAAATCCTACCATTTGAAACAACATGGAAGGAGCTAGAGGGTATTATGCTCAGTGAAATAAGCCAGGCAGAGAAAGACAAGTACCAAATGATTTTTCCTCATTTGTGGAGTATAACAACAAAGCAAAACTGAAGGAACAAAACAGCAGCAGACTCCAAAAAGTGACTAGTGGTTACCAAAGGGAAAAGTTTCCGGAAGGTGGGTGGGGAGGGAGGCAGAAGGGGATTAAGGGGCATTATGATTAACACATAATGTAGGAAGATCACAGGGAAGGCAGTACAGCACAGAGAAGACAAGTAATGACTCTATAGCTTCTTACTATACTGATAGCTTCTTACTATACTGATACCCAACTGGTAGGGTAGTTGACAATATGGGTGAATGTTGAAACCACAATATTGTTCATGTGAAAACTTCATAAGATTGTATATCAATGATAGCCTAATAAAAAAATATATATATGAAAATAAAGATGCAAACCATAACTTTCGTACAAGATCCAAGGACACATTTCATATCTGTTATATGGCTTTTATGTCACAATACTATTGATTTTGTGACATTCTATTATATTAAGCTGTATTGGGAATTTTATTTGTTCCTTCTGTGTTATTTTCCTGAGGTTGACTATAAGATGAATTAGTTTATTATTATATCCCCTTCATTTCCTAGAATTCCATACTTTGTACCACATTCACATAAATGCTTAATGCTTCTGAATGAACAGTGAATAATGAATGCATGAATGGGTGAGCAGTTGCCCAGCTCACTGAGGGGTGGCCACAGGATGGAGATGAAACCTGTAGAAATACTACAAAACACAGACATGAAAAGGCACTTAACCTTTTGAGAAGCTTCTGTGGAGTAACTTAGAGCTAAAGTCATAGAAGTGGAGGAAATATATTGGACAGGCAACAATACTAGGAGTGGTACCAACTCTGCCACCTATTAAATGACTAACCTTGAAGAAGTCACTTTTCAGCCTCAGTTGTGAGGATTAAATTGCAATGTAAAGGAATAAACCAAATAAGCTATAAAGAGACATACATATGCTCAGACTGTGATGTTTATAAGCTTTTTTCCCAAAGTAATACTAGTTCTCTATATAAAACAGAGCTGGATCTTATAGATAAATAATCCTATTTGTAAAAGCTGTAAGATTACCATTAAATAAGATTAGATTTGTAAGACAAATAGCTTCTTAATAGAATAACTTTTCTCAGTCCTTATAATCAGTAAATCCAATCCTAACAGGAAAAAAAATTAAGTGTTACATGTCTTTCCCCCACTGTTTTAACTAATAAATCAACCAAATGCATAAACTATATTTTAACAATAAACAAACATCTATGTCAGCATAAAATACATTTATATGGAAAGATGGTGTAATAGTTCAAATATATCAAATTTAGAAATAAAGTCCCATTGAATATTCACTAATACCGAATTAATAGGGCTTTTCTCTTTAGTAAATAACACCAACCTTAGTTCCTTTCATTAAATTATAAATAGGCTGAAGAAGTGTTTCAATCACAGTGTTGCTATATAAGCATTCGATTGCACATTCCTTATGATCACAGAGAATCTGAAGAACTTCAGTTACCATACTTGTAGGAGAATAATTCTCTGATAAAGAAGAATTTTTAAAAATTAAAAACTTAAACATTAATACTTAACATGTCTTTTATTTATGGGTTAACTACTGCTGTTTCAAAATGTTCAACATCAAAGTTAAATGGAAAAAATAAAATAAAATCATACAACTCAATGCCCAAAGTATGATGTATTACCAGATTATAACATAAAATCTTAGGGGATATCATTAGCTTAACAAATCTTCAAGTTAATAAGAAGTGAGTATATGACAAATACACATGCCAAGAGACAACATAAGATCATTTACAGTGTGACATTAAATCATTGCTTGACAGTGAGGACATGATTTGAAGAAAATTTACAACTTTTCTCAACCTAGCAAACAATTACTTATATTCACTTTTAGTCATTTTCTTAAAAAAAAATGCATTTAGGTGTTGAGCCATAGAAAATTAAGTCATTACAGCAAAATTAAAGCGAAAAAAGAAGGCAGAGAAGAGGTGAAACTTTCTTGGAGACCGTATACTTCTTGTGTTACCACAAAACCAATTAAATGAATAAGCATTTTTAAGATTTTCAGAAAATATTATACACAGAAATACACAAGTACACATAAATGTAACATAATGAGCACTCACTAAAATAAGTGTGATTTTTTTTGCTTTATAAGTTAATGTATTTTCAGATTATTTAACCTAATATATTCACAAAATAGTGTTTTACATGAAGAAACTAAGGAACAAAAAGCTGCATAAAGTTGTCCTAGTAAGATACAATACTAAAAGTAACACCAAAGTTCTTAATTTGTGACAATATTCCATACTCCATGAACAAATTAAGATTTCAAGTCAATACTTGATAAAAAATGAAAACGAAGGTCAAGTGATTTTGTTCTATCAGCTAGATGAGAAACCTGTTCGCAATGAGAGATTACTGACAAACATGCAGCCCTTCACTCATCTAATTAATTACCTACTATTTTTCAGTGCCTATGATGTGGCAGACATTATGCTTGGCATTACAGAAAGAGATAAACAAAAAAACTGAGACATTAATAAGTAATTAAAACAAAGAAGGAAAATTTTTATCATAAAGGAAGCATAGTATATTGCAGGAGCATATAGCAGAGGGATCTATCCTAGTACTTAATACATGTAAATGCTGTAAAAGTAGAAGTCTGAGCACCACTGTTAAGATTAATAAGCTGTTGTAATTACACAGATAAAACCTACAAACTCATACGTGTATCATAGCACTAACACAGCCCAAAACCACTTTCCCTTTGATTCACTTGAATCCTCTCAGCATCTGGGCCAGCACTTCTAGGGTGACCTCCAAGTTCAGAACACCATAAGATGGTGGTGTTAGTAAAGGGTTTTACTTTGAAAACTTTTATTGATAGTCAAAGAAATAAGTACATCTTTTAAATGTTAGTATTTTAAGACACTTTTTTAAAGCCATTCACAGCTAAAGATGAAATGGTATTTTAGTACTGAAAAACATGAATTTTCTTTCTTTATTCTTTAATATGAGAATAGCTGAAGCTTGGGATATAAATTGAAACAAGCAAGCTATTCCAAACATTCAGGAAAGTACAAAGGCTAGAAAATAGCAAGAACACACACATTAGTATCAAACTTTCCTTAATATCATTTCTTAAGAAAATCTTGCTCTTAATGAAGAATATTAAAATTGTCAGTGAAATTGATTCTAAATAAAAAGGTAGTAGATTAGAAACATCTTAAAATACCAATGAACAAAAACAAATTTCATGGTTTACTTCCAGGACCAATGTAATTTGTTGTGAATAATACTGCATCTTATGAAAGCTCTTTACTAAATTGGGTCACTCGTTCAAAACATCTAGATGATATTTAAATATTTTTAGATATTTTCTATTTCTCTGTTTAAAATAGAAGCAGAATTACCTAAATGTGTAGCTGATGTCATCTTTGGACCATTCGGTGAATAGTAGATAAGTTGGGTAAACAGAACCAGAAGATCTATAAGGGATACAGAATCTTCAAAAAGGAAAAAGGAGAAAAAAAAAAGATTACTTTCTAGTGTACACTTACAACTTAGAAAAATGTAACTGAGCTTCCATCTTCCTATTCTGAGTTTGCAGAGATTGTGGTACAATCAGGGAGAAGTGGTGTAATTATCCAAGACAGAAGACTCCAGAAAAACAAATTACACAGAGAAAAAGATGCCAAGACAAGTGGTGCAGTAGGTGCTATGTGAAGATTTTAACACTTATGCTGGACCAGTCACTTAATATAAACCTACCACAGGAAGGTCCATTAATCCAATCAGGCCTATTTGAATTTATTCAATTAGGAGCAATAAAATTCAGCTTAATGTGTTGGCTCAGCTAACTTTATCTATATAGCACTGTAGAACAGAGGTCAGCACACTTTTTCTGCACAAGACAGTAAACATTTTAGGCTTTGTGTAGTTTGTCACAAATAATTCTGTTGTAGCACTAAAGTAGCTATGGACAAAATGCAAATGAATAACTGGCTATTTTCCAGTAAGACTTTATGTACACTGAAACTTGAGTTTTATATATTTCACATGTCACAAAATATTTAATTTTTTCCAATAATTCAAGAATATAAAAACTATTCTTAGCTCACAAGTTGCACAAAACAGTGTACCAGATTTGTTCCATGGGCTACAGTTTACCAACCCCTGGTATAGAATTTTACATAAACATATTCTGGTGGAAGCACATGTAAAACTTAAAGGTTAACAGAGACCTATGCTAATACAGTAGAAAAAAATCTCTCAAAACTGTGTTTTGAAATGACCTATGATTTTTGATAGGTTAAAATATAGATGTTAAAAGTCAATATAAAAGAGCTAAATTACAGATAATAGATATATAAGCTTCAGTTGAGTATCTGCTATAACATCACAAGTAAATATTAATCTTTCTATTTCTGTAAAGTTCAACAATACCCTATCAACTGGCAGCTCTTCTGAAAGTTAATTCTGAGTGCCGCTATGCCTAGCATGATACCACCACAGGAGATGCAAGAGAAGGGCATAAAACAGCTCCCCAAGGAGTACACGGTCCTAGGAGAAATGATTTAGATAAAACAACTACGAAAACATTACAGAAAGTGTTCAAAATACAGATACTCTATAACAGGATTGGCAAACTAGAGCCATTGTGGCCCGATTTTCATCAGGCTCACAAGCTAAGAGTAGTTTTTTTTATTTTTAAAGGTTTGTACCATGTGTCAGGGGTCCCCAAAGCCACACCCAGATTCTGTGATTCACTAGGAGAACTCACAAGATTCGTCACATAGTAGTACTCTCAGCTATGATTTACTACATAAGAGGTTATGAAACAAAAACAAAAATAACATCAAAAACAAAAACAAAGCAGGCACAGGGTCAAGACCAGAACAAACCAGGTAAAAGAGACCAAACGTTTCTCCCAGTGGAGTCACACAGAATACATTTGATTCTTTCAGTAGTGAGTTGTGACAACACATGTCAAATGTTTTCTACCAACGAAGCTTATTAGAGACTCAGTGTCCAGGTTTTTATTGGCAGTAGATCATGTAAACATTCTCTGCCAGGCACATACCAGGATTCCACACTTCCTAAAGGAAAGCAGATGTTCAGCATAAACCACATTGTGTGTATAGACAGTTTAGGCACAGCAAACCACTCTTATCAGTTCTGGGGATAGTGAGAAATCCAAGTTCCCAGATGCCAGCCACAGTTCAACCTTACAATCAGGCCTTTCAAAGGAAAGCAGTCTCAGGCCTGCTGTGATAACTCTTGTGCACACATGACCATGTGTACAAACATACAACACACATACAGAATGTGTAACAGAGACAGTATGTGGCCCACAAAACCCAAAATATTTACTACCTGGTACTTTACAGAAAAAAATTTTTCTGATCTCTACACTATATTCAGTATACACTTAAAGTTTTAAGGGAAGTAAGGAAGATAACAGCCTGTGATAAAGTTTGATGGGGAAAAATTAAAAATGGGACTTGCAGTAACAATAAGATGGAATGTATCAAATGGTACAGGGCCTTGTACTTTTTTAAAGCAGTATTCTCAAACTTCATCCCTGATCATTACAAAAATTCTGTGAGCTCCACATCACTGGTTTTTTACAGATGAAGAACCTGAAACAATGGTTGAGTGAATGCCCAAAAGATCACAGAGTTTATACAAGAACCAGAACTTAAATGAGGTATTCTAGTTCTAAATCCGTATGTGGATTGTTCAGTATATGTAGGAAACTGAAAAGCAGAGAGAAATAAGGCTGGATGAACAGAAAATACATACATGTAGGGAAAATCACATATCAAAAAAGAAAAGGTAACACTTTAAAATGTACAAGCCATCAAGCCTAGAAGTTATGTCACTAAGTACTCTAGAAGAGACCATGTGAGATCTCCAAATTTTTATAACCCATAGTACATAAATCTTACCATATTTGAACATACTCATTTCTCCTAACTACACTTACCTTTTCTATTCTTGAGCTTTATGGGAAAGAGTTTTCTGCCTTGTGTATAGATCAATAATCTTCCTAAAAAGCACAGTGAATGAATGAAATAAATATATTGTAATTCTTGTCCTGAGTAGTAGAACGTTTTCTGTTTGATCCCTTAAAAGAGAGGCAAACAATTAAATTTACTTTAATGCTATTACATTTTGTAGTGCCTGTCTTCATTTCATTCTGAACATTAAGGTTCCAGTCTGTAATAGAGACACTGTTGATGTAAATAAATAAATTATTTTCCTACTTCCTAACACTTAAATCAATGGAAAAAGCATTCGTAAAATTTAACAATCTCAGAAATGGGTAATATGCATATAACATTCATTCTAAAAGTGTAAGATTGTCAGTTATCTGTCATCAAGAGGGACTTCACGAGAAGTTAAGGAAGAGAGGAAGTGAAAAACATTACTGTTAAATTCTACAAATAAAAATCAATACTATAGAAGATTATATTTATAACCATGTTAACAAATGAAATTAGAATCTTCTAATATATACTATTCATCCATATATTCAAGACCTATTGAGTATCTGTTTTATATGATACCTTAAACTATTTGCTGGTGTCCAAATCCAGTAAAAAAGATGAAACTGGGCTTCCAATTAAGAGTGTGGCAAACAGTCTGTATGACCAGAGCATGGCAAGGACAAGTGGGAGAGGCAGGGGCCAGAGGCCAGCAGGGGCAGATCATGGAGGACTTAGCTGCAGAAGGAATATGGGCTTTATTACAGAGACAACTGGAAGATTAAAGGGTTGTAAGTGAGAAAGTAATAATCAAATGTGCATGTGGAAAACAGCACAAAAGGTGGACAGAAGGATTGGTCAAGGCTTGAAATAAGACTTATCAAAAAAAAATCATTAACAAAAGCATCAGCAAAAAGAATTGGAAAATAAAGAAAACTTACAAGTTCCAACTCAAATATCTGTGTACACAGTGAATTTTTCTTCAAGTAATTCTAAACAGAGCCAAAATACCCAGATTTATTTAGAAAGAAAAGAAAGTGATCTGTCCCTGACATCTTAATATTTAAGTGCCCATGGAACATACAGATAGCATACTAAGTATGAGTACACGGCTCTGGAATTCAGAAAAGAGGTGTGGACTTAAAATATTTCAGAATCACCCTACACATATAAATACATAATATTTGAAACCATGAAAATAAACGGGCTTCAAGAGTGAACAGGTAGACTACGATGAGAAAAGAAGAAAGGGCAAAACCTTGGTGAGTATGAACACAAATAAAGAAAAGAGCCTTTAAAGTTACTAAGAATTTGTTAGATGAGAATGAGGAAATCCAAGAAAGAATGAAACCCTGAAAAAGACAGAAAGGATCAACAGAGGCACATGCTGTAAAATGAGGGCAAGAAAGAGGGGAAGCTGATAAGGGGAAGGTCATGGAGCAGTAGAAATAGAAGCCTCAGCACCACTGTTGAGGCTTGAAAAGTGAATAGGAGATAAAGAAAATGGGGCTTGGCTGTATATAGGTTATTTAGAACCTTTTTCTCTGAAGGGAAGCAGACAGATAAGGTAACTGTTAACTTGCTCAGTTTTTTATATGAAAGATAAATAAATATGTTTAAATGATGCAGGGAGACAATAAAAATGAAGCAACATCCTGGTTTTAAAACAAAAAAAACACAAACACCACCAGATGGGAACAGAATCAAGTACAAAGAGATCAATCTGGAATAGAAGGATACCATACCCCTTTATTGTAGCCCAGAGAAAGGGCACTGTCAAGTTATATCAAAAATACTCTCTGCTCAAGGGTAACATGGAAGACTGAACTGACCTAAATTTAGGAAGCAGCAGACAGGAAACTGGAAGAGAAAAGAGCGAGAACTTTTAAAGATATGGCAAAAGAATGCAGTGAAGTACCCTGAGACCTTTACTAGGAAAGAAAGCAAAGTCATGAAGGGCTGCTGGGGTAGTAAGGAAAACAAAAAACAAAAAAAACCCACCTAGCTATAAAATTTCATTATCAAGATAATAGAAACACACATAAATTTATAAATGAGAAGTTTATATAAACTTAAACATCTTCTTCCTGTTCTTCCTCTTGAAGAACAAATTCTGGCTTCTGTACTTTTTCCTCCACTACAGAACAACAGCTTTTGAACTCATTCAACTATTGGTCTTTGATCATTTTTCTCAAGTTTGATAAAGAATTTACCCAGGGATAAAGAAAGTAAGATATCCTCATATTCTCAGAGTATTTATTATTTGCTTAGGGAGGCAACATAAAATAACTGAATGATATAAACAAAAGAACAATAAAAAATTCAAATAGGCAGAGAAGCCTCCTTGAAAAATTTAGAATGAAGTTCCTTTTACAATGAATAAGATATAAATTAAGAGTTTATGACTATGGGAAGTAGTAGGAGAAATAACAAAGACATATAGGCACTGATATTCAAGAAAATCTGACTGAAGAGAAGATTCTCTTTAATCAGTAGCTAGAGAAGAGACTGGATAGAGAGATAAGGGTCAGATTATGAAACACCTAGGATATTTTAGCTCAGAGATGAGGTAAGCACAGAGGAATCACATGGTAGGGTGGTGTGTCCAATGATTTTACAGAAAAATTTCCTCCCACTGAAATGCACAGGTAATAATTAAGTGACCAATATGATATGCTAAAGACTGAGCAGTATATAACTGCAGTATAACAGACTAAGATATATATTCTAGCCTGAATTGAAGAACTGCATGTGGTAAAAAGCAGTATGGTGATACATTAATTTCAGATGTAGACTTGTTATTAAAAAATCATTATGGTATATTTTTTAAATTTGTGAAAATACTTTATATTGGCAAAAGTCATCTAACTTACCATGATACTAGCAATTATTTAAAAATTGGTTATTACTAAACAACCTTTATTACTAAAATGAACCATTTTTCAAAGTACATAACAGAGAAAACAGTACTTACCACAATGCTTTGAATGCTGCCAAATCTCATTAGCTTTCATGGTCTCACATAACTCAAGGTACTGAACACACTGCTGCACTGCTGTGGTTACCTATTAAAATGATAACTTTTTAATTCTAGCAATTTATAATCTACAAGTCCAAGTATTAAAAGAAATTAGTCAATGCTGGAAAAATAGGCAGGACAAATATTTACAATATTTAGAATAGCACCTTTTCAGGCCATTAAAGCTCAGTTTCCTCAATTATATTTTACTATGGCATCATTCATTCTGGGAAACATTGAAAGTATTTGTGGATATATAAATATAGCTGTAATGTTGGTGTCAACAGACAAATATATACATGTACTTCAAATCTTACAGTGAAAGAAGCAAAAATTGGTGGCATGATTTTACTTTCTTGCCAATATCCTCAGTTCCCTTGCTTTAGAGTCTTTTCCTACCCAGCCAGCAAAATATGAAAGAGATCAAGCCTTTAATTCCATCTCAGATACCAGAATTGCTGAAAACTAATGAAGAAAAAACTTGTAATTCAAACAATAGTTATAACAAAAAAATCATCTCCAACTTCTCTTGTACCCATCAATTCTTCTATGAATCTCTATTCTACCACCTACCATTCTCCAGAAGGACAGACTTCAAATCTTCTCACCTTTCCTCTGCACCCACCTACTTCCAGCAGATGCCCTTTAATTTTAATTCTCAAATAAAATAGAAGCCAGTGAAATAAGGGCAGATAATCATCAGATCTAATGATAAGGAAGTTGTTGGCAACCTTGAAAAGACAGTCCCAGGGCAGCTTAGGGAGTACCACCAGTCTATACTGAAAAGGAATAGGAACTGGAAAAATAAAAGCAGCTAGCACGATTTTCATTTTCAGGAAGATTGGTTGTGAAGAAAAAAAGAACAGCTGACATATGAGTCTTAAAGTCAAGACTGAATTCTTTTTCAGATTCAAAGGATATGATTATGCTGAAGTGTTACTTTAGGAGCCAAGAGAAGAAGAGCTTGACTCTTCTTAGTACAAGAGAGAAAGAGGATAACTGAATAGAAAAAAGTATCCAAGAAGCAGGAGCAGCTAGAACCTAAGTGGAAAGAAGAATTAAGCTTTATGGGAAAGAAAGATGATTACACAGACACAGCAAGTTCATAATTGCAGTGTCAAAGAATTGATGCATTTCCCAGTCTCATTTGTCCTTACGGCCTCAGTTTCATGCAAAGAGGAGTTAACTTGGCAGGACTTCTATCCTTAGAAATGCATGCTTACAAGGTTAGATCCCAACTAGCATCCGGTAACTTGTACTTCAACAGGGTTGCCACCATCCTGACATCATTGGTAAGAGAGACTCACTGTATCTAGACTGTTTGTATAAAAAATGTGGTTTATGTTGAATACCTGCTTTCCTTCTGGGAGTCTGGAATCCTGGTATATTTTAGGCAAGGGGGTGTTTATGTGATAAATCCCCCAATTAAAAAAAAACTGGGCAGAGTGTTTAATGAATTGTCACAATTTGATGCAGAGGAATTAAGTGGAGTCATGTTGTCTCCACTAGAAAAAAGACTTCTTGGAGGCTTATGCTTGGTATCATCCAAGGTCCACCCAATGGACCTTTGCTTTGTATTCTTTTCTGTTTATAAATCACAGCTAAGAATATGACTACACACTGAGTCTGAGTCCTCCCAGCAATAATTAAATCTGGATGTGGTCTTGGGGGCCTCTTCCCATATCTGTATGTCTTCTCTAAATCAAATTTCAGAGATCTAGATCAATAACATGAAATTGCCTCCTGAAAATCTGGATCCCAAACTCAGTATGACCAAATCTACCAAATTCGAAATCATTACCTTTCCCAACTTTCGTTCAACTATGTTACTCATTTGAGTGACTGATGTCATTCACTGAGAAGTCAGTCTTTACCCACTCCCATTCAAAAAGCCAAGTCCTGTAAATCCTATATTCTAAATATGGTACTCTGGAGGAGTCCATCTATTTATCCCAATTCACAGTCACAGCCTTATATTCATGTTTCACCATCTTTTGCTTGGATTACTACAAAAAATTTGAATCTTTCTGCTCCAACATTCCTTCCTATCTCCACTTGATACAGGGACCATGGGTGTAGTCAGAGTAGGGAGAGGGCCTCTGGAAAAAGCAAGGCAGGATATTTATAGTCAAAGCAATGTGGTAAAGAAGTCCCTATCGAAACTCTGTGTTAAGCATTATGCAAAGCCAAGGTCACACTACTTCTCTAGGGTAAAGATACCAGACTAGGAATATAAACATCTTCAGTAAGATCAGTTAAAGGTCAAAAGTCCAGGAGCAACTTGGCCTGGCATGTTTGAGTGTTCTGCAGATAAAGAAGGGTATGTCAACATAAGGAGAGCCTTCTCTGTAAACAGCCCTAGTAAACAGACAACAACCCAGCCAACCTTAGGGGCAGGGCATGTGGTACAAGTCCACACACACCCTAAGCCCTCAGTTCCCAAAAATCCTCAACCGCCTATAAATCCCCTAGACAACACACCACCCCGGACTCTCTTATCCCCTCCTGGCGTGAGGCAGGAGCTCTTTCCTCTCACTTATTTCTAAATAAAAGCCTCTCCCTGGCCCACCTACCTTTGGTGTTTGCTAAGTTCATTCTTTGACTCTGCAAACAAGAACCCTGGCATCACACTTAGCACCTTCAACCCATTTTCCAAGTTTCCCAAAGCCCTAATATGATGTTCCTTCAGTACTTAAAAACCTGCAATAGTGGCTCACCACACCTCCAGAATAAAGACAAATCTCCTAAATCTGATATATTACTCACAAAAATTCTTTATGATCATATATTAGTTTTAGTCCTCTTATCCTCCAGATGCCCCTCCTATCCAGCCACACATACAAATGCATGAACACACAGAAATACATCTACCTGTGTTAAAAATAAAAGTCACCAAAAGCCAATTCAACATGAGACCAACCAAATGACCAATTCACCAAAAACAAATTCACTGAAAATCCTAATCTACCTAAGGAAGCAACTAAAGTGCCCATCAACAGATGAATGGATAAAGATGTGCTGTACATATATAATGGAATGTTATTCAGGCATAAAAAAAGAAGAAATCTTGCCATTTGCAAAAACATGGATGGACCTAAAGTGTATTATGTTGAGTGAAATAAGTCAGGCAGAGAAAGACAAATATCATATGATTTCACTTAAACAAAATAAAATCTCAATCAACACATGGCAGTTATATTTGAAACGCATTTTCAAACAAAACTGACATGTACAACAAAACTCAACATTTTTGTCTGCAAAAATACGATGATTTCCTTTAAATAGGTCTATCTTTATGGGATTATGCCCTGCTCCATGCATGAATAAAACTGAGGTCAACTGACACAAACTCAATTTAAAGCATCCAAAAACTCTTCAAAAAAACATCATCTACTTGATATCAGCTTTCAGCGAACTAATTTGTCAGGAAATTTCCTTCATACCAATTCACCTTTCTCTTAGTAATCTATATCTGATCATATAAAACATATGCCATTTCCAAATGTGCTATGTGTATTCCAATCCCTAAATGTCTACACTATTCCAGTGTCCTGAAATATTTTCCTGCCACTACTTTTATATACTCCCTTTCTCTTTTCCAGGATAACACCTATTAAGAAATTCCTCACAATCTTCAGAAAAGAATAACTGTCCTATAGATAATAAACATCAAAACCAGATTTAAATCAACTTAATACATTGATGACAAATCTATGAAACTAAGAGAACAAGTTTAAAACCTTAAAAATCAATACAGATAAACAGATGTCAACAAATATGCTTCTGAAAACCCAATGAATTATGCTATCCCCTTGCTTCTGAAAAAAAAGGAATAAAAAATAAAAGTCATCCTACAACAGACACACTCCAGGAAAATTATTTGTAAAAGCAGCAGTTTCACCTGAGTTACCATTCTTCTAGTTGGTATGAACTCTCACCTCAGAAAGCCTATTAGTCTTTGAGTAACAAGCTTTCACTAAAACTCTATTATATTAACAATCTGTTTTGCCTAACTGAAATAATAATAAACTCAGCTTTATGCATTTTTTCACATATTGAACAGTGGTCTTAATTCTTGACAAATCTGGAGCTTCCATGAAGATTACCTTAAAGGGGCTCTTATTTGGTAGCACTCCATGGGATTCTCAAACAAGAACGTTCATTTAGCCACCTTAAGTTCCAAATACTGACAGTCCTTCAGTTATGCCACCATGTAAATATGTCTCAACAATGATGTAAGCTCTAATTTGCTTCATCTGAGCTCTCACTGCTAAATTCATTATCCTAAAATTTGAAATGAAATTGGTCTTTATGTAAATAAGCCCTTTCTTTTGGAGGCGACCTATTTTGCAAATATTCTGGTTTGTTTTGCTTTTGTTGTTTATTTGTACATTTAGCTCCTATTTTGTTGTGGTTTATCTTGCATCTAATGAATACATAAAGGAGTTGTTCCGTAGGGAACAGAGGGAAGTATAATCCCAAGAGATCTCTAATTCAGTCATCTACTGAATATATGAAGGAGATGTTCCATAGACAACAGAAGGAAGCATAGTGAAAGAAGTATCTAATTCAGTCAATCCAATCCAAGCCATCTGAGATTACTGGCTACCAGCAACAAATTCATGCAAAGACAAATAGTCAAACTGCTTGGGACTCCTACAAAAACGTACGAAGACACTACTCTGTGACTTGTCAATTCATGAAAGAGGGGAGCTAATGACTGTCATATCACTACTGCCCCTTCCTAGTTTCTGCAAGGTCAGAGCCCGAGACACCATTCATAAGCATACACTTTTGCCCAGAAGGGTACTGATCTGTTTCATGTTTGTCATGAGTTTGTCTAAGCGGCAGCCTCCTGTTGATAGAACTCCTGCTTCCTAGATGAACTTACTCTTATAATTCTAATTCTTATACATACCTTGGTAAACACCACCAACAACAAAAAGTGACTTAGAATAACAACTGCCATTATAGGGAACTTTTGACATGACAAAATAAATACTTAAGAGAAGTTCTAAGTTAGGAGACAAAAAAGGCGAAGAATACCAACTTCCTTGAAAACTCAAAACACTATCTACAAGATAATTTTACTCATACTATTTTATAGTTCACTTGCATTCAAACCTTCAGAAACCCCTCCTCCTTGCACCCATTTCTACTCATATTTATCTTGACCAACCACTTACACCCACTTCTGTTCCCTCAACTCCTCTCCTCACTTCTTAAATGTGCTTCCTTTTGAGAAAAGGTAACAATCGCAAGATAAGGTATAGGTCTCAGGAGTAGAGTAATCACATTATATAATAACCATTTTTAAATTGAAAAAAGCAAATCTATTGTAAGAAAATTTAAGCACTAGTCAAGAGAGTCAAATTTGAGGGCATAAAGAATCATTTTCCTAAATCTCAGGAAGCTACAGACATTTGCTTTAAAATTCAGGATTTTATTTGATGCTTATTTTCCTGCACTACCAAATAGATACAAGCTAGTTCACTTAATTGCTAACCCCAAAGACAGTGGGGAAAGGGCTATAGAACAGTAAAGTAGGAAAAACCAAGAGAAAATGAAAATAACGTAGCTGTCAATATTTTGTTTAAATGAGTGAGAGCAAGAAAACTAGGAAATTCACTATATAAAGCCATTTCAGAAGCCATTCCTTTATGGGTAGATTGGACAAAAATTCAAGTTATTAAAAAATAAAAGGTTACATATTTATGCTGATAGCCAAAATGCTTTTCAACTAGTTCATGACTTTACAATGTTATGTAAATAAAGCTCTCTACTTCCTCTTTAAAAAAATTAACAGCAAATACATAATTTGTTGCCTAAGTCTGCCTATTGAAAATGTCGTAAATATCATTAGGATTGCACAAATTGAGTGGCCACTAACCACGTATTAGTTTTAAATTAAAAATTAAAAGTAAAGATAATTAAAAATTCAGTTTCTCACATTCAGGTCTTCAGTAGACACAGATAGCTGGCTAGTGGCTACCCTATTGGACAATGCAGATATTTCACTGCTACAGAAAATATTATCAGACCATACTGATGAGAACCTAGCGGAAATGCTTTAGCAGATCACTGAGCTAAATATACTGTTATGACCAAAGTCCTGATGTAAGTATCTCTTACATAACAAAAAACAAATCTATGTAGTCCAAAGTTTCCACTGTTGATGCACAAAATCTCATCCTCAATTCTGAAAAGAAAAAAGGAACAAATAGATCTTGTATCAATTTTTCCCAATTTATTTTTCAAAAGTTGGGCCAAGTTTACTTTATAAATAATATATATTATAAATAATATTTTCAAATTTAGGAAAACTTTTTAGGAGAAAATGAGATTTAAGTTGGAATCTCATACAAGCTGGACCCATTATGTACTTGAAATATAACATTTGACCAAGATGATAAAATATTGAAGTTGTTTACAATAAACTTTTTGCAGGCTGAAAATCAATTATGGTATAAATAAAATTTGCTTCTTATTTGAAAAGTTAAGTATTAATCTATAAGAAACAAATTTGAAGTATGTCCATCAGGGCCTCTGCGATAGAAACAGTTAGTCCTTATATGTCAAACCACAAGGGGAAAAAAATCATCCTGTTCTTTGTTTTTTCCCTTCTCTATTCTAACAAGATCAGTCTATGCTCACATAGTAACAATAAATTCTCATCTAAAATGCGAATAAGAAAAATGAATGTGGAGAGACTTTCACTTGTTTCTTTAAAGATTTATAAGCACCTATTACCTCCAGAAATAAATTCGCAATCTATTAATTCAATAACCCTCTTCTCACCTTTCTGAAGCTCAGGTCTCTTGATTCTCAAACAGACAATTATATTTTTCCTTTCATTTTATGCACTAGTGTATGCAACCAAAAATTCATAATTCCAGGAATATTTCCCTTCATCTGACTTCTAAACTCAAGATTCTACATAACTACATTTGTCAAGTCAGTCATATTAGCAAAAGTCTTAAAATATTTTACTGTTTTACATTTTTTACATTTATGATTTATGAATTATTTTCGATTCCTTTCAAAATCCTTTACACATTATTCTACTAATAACAATAAATGTAGAAAAATTCCACTAATATATTCTACAGTATTAGTTTATATTTAGTATTACCCGAATCAATTTTTGCAAATGCAAAAGCATTTATCATACTGAGTTTTTTCATGCAACTTTCAGTCAAAAGCATGAGTATACCCTACAAATACCTAGCCTGTTTTAAATTACATAATACTTAAAAATACCGCCTATCTTAAACAAGCTTGTTAGCAGCCCAATTTACTATGTAGTTATGTATTTCCCAATTTATCTTGATTATATTTTAAGTCTCTACTCTAATTTTTTTATGTTTCACAGAAGTGTATTTTAAAAGGCACATAAAAGGGGGATTATTTGGTTACTGAAGATTAATAATCACTCAACTTTGCACATGCAAGTTATTACATCATGTAAGTTATTACATCATGTATCTTTGTGATATTATTTTCAACATAACAGAAACAGACTTACCAGGGATTTATACTTCTTTTCAAGAAGTCTTAGTACTGCAGTTCTACTATAATATGCATGCTAAAATGAGGAAAATGGCATTTAATATTCAAGCTATACCATTCAAAATCTGTTTTTCTTGCATCATTTCTAATATCACATTACACAATTTTAAATTATTGTAATCAGTGACAAACAGGTTTATGTACAATGAACTATGAGCAATGCAATGACAAGAATGTAAATCATATCAAAAACCCAGATCATTTATCGACCAGTGGAAAAGTATTCTATTCCTCAGTTGTGTCTAGTTTCCATGCTATTTTAAAACCCTCACCAGAAAACATACCTGACTACCAGTGTATGACAGAGCCCCCCAAAAAAGATACAGGACTGGGGGGAGGGGGACCACAACACTCACAATGAGAAGAATAGTACTGTACTGTCTGTATATGCAGAAATTTGTCAAGGGTGAAAAGCTCTAAAGGGCAGTATCTTTATCATTCTTTGCCAATGATACTTTTTAAATTATTCAGTGCCAAATATTTCTCTCCTTAGAACTGTAGATAAACTAGAACATGATTTATGCACTATACAAAGAAGAAAACATCTAATTAAGTAATATTTATATATATCACTAATGTTCAACATAGTTCCTCATTTTACTTAATAATAATTCAGTAAAAACTCATAATTTGGAGGAACAGAGTTTAATTAACCAAAACTAAGTGTTTAATAATACCAAAACTCTTTATATTTTCACCCTTGTTGCTTAAAATATTATAAAAAATTATTAATCCTTTTTCAGTTGTAGTAAGAGAAGGAAGTTGAGCTACAATTAAACTATTGATCATATTCTGACAAGAAATCTTCATAGTATATTCCTTAGACTGAGTCACCAACCTACAGCCCTCAGTCCAAACTCAGCTGCCCCCTGATTTGGTAAATACAGTTTTATCTGACAGCCATGTCCATTCATTAATATTTTCTATGGATGTTTTGGGGCTATAACAGAGTTCAATAATTGAAAAGATGGCAGGGCCCACAAAATCAAAAATATTTATTTTTCTGGCCCTTTACGTAAAGTCTGTCAACCTCTGCCTTTTATAAGTGTAGAGGACAAATGAATTTCCACTAATACTACTCAGGGAACACACTCAGGGAACTGAATTTTTAATAATTTTGTATTAGTTAGTTTTACTGTGATCTGCCTCTCTCTTAAGAATCAAATAATGACAATAAAAATGTTAAGTGAAAAGAGTTAGCTATAAATAATTAGTAAAATATGGTTTTTCTTTAAAAAGACCTAAACAGATAAGTTTAAAAATATACCTACATAAACCAAAGTCTTAATAGATATCCTTGTGTTGTAGAATTACAGAAATGCATTGCATTTGTACTTTTATGTATTTTGCATATTTTCTATACTAATGACCTTCTTCTTAATTGTCTTACGAAATTATGACAAGTGTCAGATGTGAGGAACAAAGTGTTCAGATTAACCTACACTGAACATTTATCAAACATATATTACACAGTCCAGGTCACAGCTAAGTGCTAGACAGATTTATGTTTTGGTTCACTGGATATTTTTATACAGTTTAGACAATAAAAAGTAAAAAAAAGAAAAAAGCCTAGTATTCAAACTGTGCTAGCAGTAAATGAACATGGTGCTGCTCTGTACGGTCGGCCATGGCCGCAGCAACTCCCTCCCCTACTCTAACAAATACATAATGCCCAGTAGGCAGGCTGAGAAGGACAAAGATGTGAAAACACAGTTCAGGACTGCGGCTGCTAGTGCCAGACACAGACTACTCTCATTCAACAGCAGATGAGGAAGGTAATAATATAAAGATCTCTATGCTCTTAATATTAGGTTCAATCTAGGACAGTCATGCACTCCTTTGTAACGCCCAGAATTCAAGGTATTAAACATATTTCCCAAACTGGAGGTCCAGGAAGAGGCAAATGAAGAGATATTTCAGATATACCTCCTAAGTCAAAGAAAAATGGGCACTGAATCCTTATGTTCTACCACATCTGTGTAAACTAAAGAAGCTTTGAAGCTAAATAAGACCAGATTTTGGGTAGGTCATTCAGCTTAATGGATATTCAAATTAATATCCTATTCTGGCTCTGCCACTTACGAGGTAAACGATCTTAAGCAAGTTGCTTAATTTTTCTGTGCCTCAGTTGCTGCACCTGTAAATGGGGTAATAATGCCACCCATCTGGTAAATTGCTGTAAGAATTAAATGAATTAACACACACAAAAGCAATTTGAACTTTTAGCACCCAATAAACATGCAGACACTAGCTGTTCTTTGAAATGACAAAGCCATGAACTGAAAGGTATAAAACATATTCCATTTTTCCTTACCATCCACTTTTTGAACCACACAGCCTTAGTATCAACCAATGCAAGAAAGTGGATCGGATCCAAAATCTTTTGTGAGACATGATGACTTTCATCATATTTAACTGATAATAAGGACAAAGTACTCTCCACAATTTCTTCCATATACCTTAAGGTTTGGGAAAGAAGTGATTTTAGAAAAAAATGCTATTTCATATATATATATATGTATATATGCACACACACATATGTGTATATATATATGTATATGGGTATATATAAAGTACTTTATATATTAAATTATATAAAAGTTTTACAATCATGTAAAAAATATGTAAATACTAAACATTATATATATAGTGTATGTATATAGTACTGGTGATATATTTTGATTTTCCAGAATGATTAAATAATCTTTATTTTTGTATTTCAGTAAATGGCAGAGGTGGAATTCACACCCAATTTTTTCTGCTTTAAAAACTTACATTCTTTCTACTTCAGTATTGGCTCTCAAATTTAAACTGTCCATATTAGACTCACAGTTGCTCTTACAACCTTCCTAAAAATTTTAGAACTGAAATGGAAAAAGTTTAAAGAACACTTAAAGAACTTGTCCAAAGCAGCAAAGACCAGTAATTAAAGTACCTGAGCTACACCACTCTTTTTTAGTATGTTGTGATAAATAAAAGGTGTAAAATGATACTTGCACAGAGCCATCTACACAGCTAAATACAAACATGAAAAGTTAGAAAATAAACTTTACTAATCCCTTTCCAATCAAATAAATTACAACTGTCTTTACTCTCTTTCTTGATGTGTGGGATAATAACATCCCTGTATTTTATGTTGGCATAAATTAGGGGACGTACTTCTCAGGGTGACGAATCCAGAAAGATGGAGCCTCTTTCTGATATTCATTTAGAAGACGAACCTACAAAACAGTGCATAACAGTTCTCAAAAAATTAGAATTCTTAAATATGAACTATTTAAATAAAAATAAAACCATACTATAGCAAATAAATACCTTTTTAAGCAAGCGGATAACATTAGGATTAGTTGTATCTATACCAGCTGAAAGAGTAAGAATATGATTTTCTCTAGACAGAAAGTATAGCTCCAAATATTTAGCTGGAAAGAAAAAGTAAAATTAGATTATACTTATTGTATATATAAGATTATAATTATACAGTGATTTCTAAAAGTTATTTCCTATCCATTTTCTTAAGTATAAGAGAAAAAACATTTCTATAAAAGATTTAATAAACGTACCTAAGCTTGTATAAATTTCCTTGGTCATATGTAACGGCGAAAGTGTAAATGTCTGTGCATAGAATTTTAAAATCCGATCCTATAGAAATGAAACAAATTATTTGCAGCCAATATTCTTACAAAGATAGACATGAAAGAATCATTTTTCATAGTGAAAAAGTTAGAACATAAACAGAAACCATTCAGAAACTTAAAATTTACCTATAAAAATGGGCACATTCTTGTGTTGTCTGGGCAAAAAGTAAAACTGACCAAAACTAATAGTAAATCTAAGAAAGCAGTTTATTATTGTACAATCTGGTGGTAACAGATACAGACATGGGGATAAGGGAGGTTTGACAGACGAAGGTACAATGTAAAAAATATCAAATAAGGTAATAGGAATAGTAAATGTAAAAACAAAATAAACAAAAACCCACCTTTCTGTAAATTCAACATTTGTTTTTGTTTTTTTAAATTTCTTAAGTAAGTTTCAATAAACATTTAGGAATCTAATAATTTTGCCTATTCCCAAGAAAAATATTACATATTTTCAAAACTTTACATTAAAACAAAGTAGGAACTATCACAAGGTAAATGAACTAAATGAGATAACAGATGTAGTTAACAACATTACTTCAGCACTAGTTGGTACTCAAATCACCTTAAAAAGTGAGTTATTGTCATCTTAACCATACCAACTTTAATATTGTGATGAGACTGATCCTAATCAACTTCCCATTAAATAATATAAAATTCCCTACAATGTTCTATTCTGGGGAAAAAGAAACTAATAACCTTGCCTACAGCACATGTTAGGATTACATGCTTAGAAAAAAATGGCTACCCAAGTGACTACAGATACCTTCTAATAACCCAAAGAAATTCCTACTGAACACAGGATATTATATAATTTGGAAGTCTATTTTTTATACTTGTAGAAACTGGTAAGTATCTGTCACGTTTCAAACACTATAGGCTTCAATCAGTTATATGTAAGAGTCCTTTAGAACAGGAAATGAAGAAACAGAATCAAACACAAGAAATTTGGATTGAATATAAATTCGAAAAAACAAAAAGAATGTTCTTTACTCCAAAATGATTGTTTTTTTTTACCATTTCTCATCTACAACATCATCTTCCAATTACATTGCCTTAAGTATTTACAGTACTCTTGCTGCATAATGATCTGGAATGGCTAAATAAAGCCCGGTATACTGACCCATTAGGACATTTGCTGCTTTTAAAGTTGTTACATATTTTTTTTTTAATAATTAAAGGAAACTTACCTAGCCATTATTTTGTCTTTAAGTAAAGGAAAAACAAAGAAAAATATACGATTGTATTTCCTGTTAGAGAGCCTTGAAATATTAAAAGTGTGATGCTGAAATATCTTTTTCCCCTTTGAAGTTTTTGAATCACTGAATTTTTACAGAGGTCTGCATCACCCTCTGGTGTTAGTACATTGAACTACATCCAGATAGTAGATAACTGAACACCTTTTTCTCCCTTAAAAAAGTAACAAACATTGTTTCCAAACCACTTGTGTTTACCAGTACAATATACTGAGTTTTTTTAAGAACTGTTTGTTTACTGTCTGTCTCCTCTACTAGAAGGTATGTTCTATAAAGGCAAAGACTTTTGTCTTATTCAGAGTACATTCCCAACATCTAATCTACAATGATGCACAGTGTAGGTATTCAAGATACAGCTGTCAAACAGTTAGAAAAATTGAATTCTTGCACTAATGCCTAAAATTCTGTAAGAAATATTATAAATTTTAAAGCCAAATTTTTTACTAATATACCAGTCATGAAGAAAAAGATTCTCATTAAAAAAAAAAACAAAAAACTATTTATATTAACAACATGTGATGCTGGGATACAGTCAAGATTTTTTTAATTCACATCACAAATATTATCCATAGAATTATTTACCATAGTCTTATTTATATAATATGAGTTCCAGAGAAGTTATGTGAATTATTTTTTTCTTTTTTACATTTAATTATTTCCTTATTGGCTTCACAATTTTACAATTTTTGGAATTTTCTATATTTGCTTTATAATTTGTCTCAGTGTTATTCTCAACTCTTAGCTTTATAGTTGCCTAACCTTTTGAGGAATTAAGCAATCTCTGAACACTTAAATGCATAAGGAAAATGATTATGAACCTTTAGAAGTCTAATCATTTTAAGTTAAAATTTTCACATACAATGAATTCTCTCAAAAACACTAAGCATTCTTTTAAAATATTTCTTAATTCAAAAACAACACAAATATTTAGACATCCCTTTACAAGATTAACAGATATTATCTTGTATATTTTATTTGGCAATGAAGTATATTGACCATACTTTGAATCTCATGAAATATTAAGTTAATTCCTTTAAAGAATTTAACAATTCTAAAGCTGGAACTGAAATTCCATGACCATATATGAGCTATTATTAAGGAAAATTAGCATATTCCATTTTATTCTAGAATGACAGAAAAACAAATTTTTAAATATTTCTATAAGCATTTCCTTACACTAAACACAGGATCAGGATCTGAAAGAGACACTGTCAGTTTTTCACAAAGAATGGTCCAATTTTCACAGTTGAGAACATCAGATGGTGGAGCTGAACATAACGTTTGCAAGGCTTCATATCTCACCTATAATTTTAAAAATATTTTTATTAATACTCAGCCAATAGAATAATATCAATTCTTCAAATCTTTAATAACACTGAAAGGCAGAGTTTGGATAATTGCTTTAAACAGTCAATTAATGAGAATCAGATCTCCTTTTACAAAGCAATTCTTGAGAACTCATTTTTTAAACTGTATTAAACAAAGGGGGAAAGTTTATTTTATGTAAAATCAAAAATTAAAACTCTAAGTGTATTATAAGATTCTAGGCGACATGTCTCATTGGAAGAGAAGGAAGGATGGTGGTCAAATTTCAATCAGCAGGGCAAAGTTCTCCCATGGCTCCATCCCACAGACTCTACCCTACCTGAGGAGGTCCCCATGGTTGGTCCTAAGTTTTAGTGCTTTAATTTTAAACACTGCCCCGAGATGCCCTGGGGAGGCACTCCCATTCCAGGATAAATAAACAATTCTCGCAAAACAACTGGGACTTATTTTTGCTGCTACACCGTATTTCCTGACCTTTTTAACCACTGAATTAGAAAAAAGTAATTCAACATTATGCAAAATTGTATCTCTGTATTTTCACAGAAAACTTACTTCTTAATCATTCTTCTCAAAATCCAATCAGAATTCACTCAAAACAGTATGACCTAAGACATCAGTGGAGAGTAGCTCTACTCCAGTCATGAATGGAGCAAAGCATCTACCCTCAGCTCACTCTCCAAGTGGCATAGTAATAATAAACTAGTGTAGTGAGTAATAAATAATACACTGATTCCAACCTGTTTCTCAAAATTGGTTGATTTCCAGCTGAAGCAACTGAAGCCCAGTAATAAAAAAAAAAAAAAAAAAAAAAGGTGAAGAAACAAAGAAAAGAGCTAAGACCTCAGGAAACCATACTCTGAATCAGGGTATCAAGTTCTAGCTGAAAAATACAGAATACATTTAAAAGTGCCTTTATATTCATATAAAAGAAGAACTCCTAAATATAACTTTATTTATGATAGGGATTAGGGGAACTATGGAGCAAGTTTAAAAACATTAATTTCTCCATTTTTAGTACAAAATCCCACAAAGAATTTACTACCTGCAGAAGAATAAAAGTTTCTGACCAAGTACAGATTTCCAAATAATCCACTTAAACTCAAGACAATGAGACTGTTCTAATATAAAAGTCAAGTCCTATTTCCAGTATCTCTTGAAACATCACATTTATTAAGAACTTAGAAAGAAAATAAAAAATCAAAAAGCCAATAAAAAAGTTACTATTTTTTTAAGGAAAACCACCAACAGTAAGTTCATTTAATTTAAAACAAAAAGCTGAAGAAAAACTATTTCAAAAATTGAGACCAAATGCCAAAATATATACAAATTCTTAGGTACTTCAAAAATCCTATAACATTTTTTATTTCAGACTGATTTTCAAATGAAATAAAACTTTGTAAACAATAATGATTATAATCTTTTAAAATATAAACAGGCACACTGCAATAGAATTTTGAAGAAATTATTTTTCTAATAAATGAATGTATGTGTCAAAGTTGCTCATATTTTCCAGAAGTAGAGAGAACATTAAATGAATACTTTTTCTTCAAAGAAATCACTAAAATAACACATCCAAAGCAACAGTGAAGGAAAAATTTGGGGCACAACGGCTTGCAACTTCATCCCTTCAAAATTGAAATGAGAAATAAAAATCTCCTCTTGTAAACATGACAAGTTTCTAAGAGGCTTCCTTCTCTGTGACCTTTCATTTCAAGGCTGAGAAGTCTAGCAGGGGTATCAGTCTAAGACTGCCATAATAATAAAAGCCTATCTTCCAAAGAAGCAGTCTAGCTACGCCTGATTATGATCTATTATAAATAAACACACACACACATGCCCCTAAGCGAACCTGATCTTAAACTCTCCTTTAAACTTACCTCTTTAGGTTGCCCAGGATCCAAGTGGTCTAAAATCAATTGTAATTTTCCTTGACAAAGTTTGTAACTCTGCAACACAATTGATAGAACAACTTTTTAGTAAACTTCAGAAGTACTGCTATAAATGATTCTTTTAATATAATTCCTAGCACAAAATACATTCTGAACAGAAGGGAATGATCTATTTCAATTTGGCAGCAAACTTTGAATTTTTGTTTCCCAAGGCATTTAAATGGGAACTGAATGTCCCAGCACAACAGAGTACCTTCATGTATATGAAAATTATTATTTGTTGAGCAATTGTAATGTATACAAGATTATAAGACTGAAAAGACATAGAGCCAAAATGTTTTATACTCAAAAATGTGAGATGAATGAAACAAACATACAACAACATAAAAAAGGAGGCATTAATAAATAGTACCCTAGGAAAAGCTATGATGCAGCTAGAACTTTCTTGTTCTTTCTCTTTCCTGTACTTTTGGTACCCTTTCTCCATGCCTCCTCTTTGGTGAAAAATTCCTGAAGTAAAAAATTTCATCTAAAAAGTTAACAGCAAACCAGAAACTTCTTGCCAAAGTAAGCTCAAATAAGAGTAATATCTAAAATATTTATCTAAAAATAAAATTGCAGTAGCTGCCATTTATTATATATTATGTAACAAGCCCTATCTCAATTCACAATGATTCTGTGAAATATGAGGAAAATAAAAACAAAGAAATTAATTAACTTCTCCAACTCACCCAGCTATCAGAACTGGATTCTTATCCACATTTTTACTATCTATACTCTCTCTCCTGTGGTGCTCTCTTCTAGTTCTTTAAGCATATCACAATAACTCAAGATTTACAGCAGGCCCTTCATTTCCAAAGTTACATATATAATTATCCTCTCAACATTTCCACTTGGATGTCTAATAGTCACCTCAAACTTAACATGTCCAAAATAGAATTCTTGGTTTTATTCCAAACATGCTCCTCCCTCAAACATCTCTATTTTGGTAAATGACACTACTGGCCTAAATTTTGACTTAGGTCAAATATAGGAGTCAATCTTGATTCTTCACTTTCTCTCATTTTCTCATGTTCTCTTAGGAACAACATCATTAACTCCTGAAGGACAACCCCAATTTCTTGTAGCTTAACTACCCATTACCACTTCCTTGCTAAAATGCTAGGTCAAAAACATCACCAACTCTAAACTACTTCAGTCCATTCTAACTGGTCTCTCTTCTTCTACTCTTATTCCACCTACCCTTATTCTTCTACCCCATTTCAACCCACCGTCCATTCTCTAGCAAAAGTCATGTGGGGGGGGGTCTCAAAATTATAAATCAAATCCCCTCATCTCCCTTACTTCAGCCCCACAAAATACTTCTTTACTCTGAATACAAAAGGTTTCCTTACATGGTCTAGCCCCTACTTATCTAACCCTTTCTCATACCATTCTTCTCTCTGCCATCCAAGCTTCAGTCACCTGTCCTTTTCTCCATCCTTAGAAGATTCCATGCTCAGTCTAGCCTAAGAATATCTGCCACTGCCATTCCTTCCACTTGACAATGCTCTTCCTCCAGAACTTTGCATGGTCTCCCTCCTGTCACTTAGAATTTCATTGTTTTCACTACAGTATCCCCAATACTGAGATAGTATCTGATGCACAGCAGGCATTCAATACACAGTTTAATACAAGAATATCCCCAAAGCCAGTCTTTCCATGTTGCATGTCCCTAAGAAAATACAGGATACACAGAGCCACTCCATAATAAACCCAAAACAGCATATATCACCCAACATAAATTTTCTTATTAAAATGTCCTTATTTTTACTCTTTTCTAGAAGTATGCAGTTCAACTACTGAGAAGTACTATAAGTTAAATAGAGCTTTAAAGTACTATAAATTAAATAGAGCTTTAATTTTGAATTTCCATTATATTGTAGTTTAAGTACTAAGATTTATAACAAGAGTAAATGTAAGTATATGAACACAGCTGTCTTGCCTAATGGAAAAATATATAGACAAAGATAACAGGATATATTATATATATATATATATATATATATATACACACACACACACACACACACATATATACTTCTCTGCATATGTTTAAGTATATAGCCAGGTTATAGTGTATATATATATAAATAAATCTGAAAATGTTTCCTAAGGTCTCACTTATTTAGGTGGCTTGAGTAGTAACACCTCTGCACAGATGATTCACTGTGTTATCCCCAATCTTTCTACCAAGTGCATCTGCATTTTCAACTACTTGTTACACTATTGAGAAACCTTACTAGTATTTAAAATCCAATATAAGCAAGAAAAAAAATAAGGAGAAAGGGAAGGAAAAAGCAAAGCAAAGGAAATAAAATGATCTCACCACTTTCTTCTCCACACCTGACCGTCCTCCCTAATCCCAGCTATGGTTCTTGACACCACAGTCTTCTAGCCACCATGGCTTGAAACATAGCTAGACATTTAACTCTACTCCCTCTTTGTATTACTTGGATCAAAACACTTCAATAATCAAATTTAGCTATCCTACCTCTGTAATAATGTTGATATCAATCCCCATTTATGCCTACAGAGCCTCTTCAGTTCAGGCCCTAATTACTTATTACTCTGACTACCATGTTAGCCTGCCAACTTATCTCCCTCCATCCACTTTCTTCCCCTTTCATGTCCTTCTGCACACAACTGTTGGGTAAATCTCCCTGACATATGCTTTTCTGTTTAGAAACCTAAAATCATTCACCTTTATTTACAAAGCAATCCAACTTATTTTTGAATGCATATTCATTCCTCAAATATTTATCATCTACTGTGTCACATACATATTATGTACCAGGTACTATGATTTTATGGGTAGGAACTATAAATAATGATTAAGATATAATCCTTGTTCTTGCTCCATCATCTGGTCTTAATCTACCCTTCCAATTTACTTCTGACAAACTCTTCTAACTCTTCACATAAACTAATCACGGCTTTTGGATATGCTATATTCTTTGATTTAGAGCTTTTGTCCATTCACTTGTCTGAAATATTTTCCTCTATAGCTTTGATATTCTTCATTATAAGAATTTCTTTGCAATTCTCATATTCTTTCTACCTTATAACTTTTATATATATATATATACTGTTTATTTACTATTTCAAGTAAGCTCTTGAATAATGCATATCTGAATAATCTTTGAAGTTTTGCAGCGCCTAACAATACTACATATAACATCTGCCCAATACATTTTTTTTTTCACTTTATATGAGGTTTTTTTTGGAATCATTAATATACAATCACAAGAGCAACTGTGATTACTAGATTCACCCCATTCTCAATTCCCCACCACATACCCCATTACAATCACTATCCATTAGCATAGTAAGATGCTATTGACTCACCACTTTTCTTCTCTGTGCTATACTGCCTTCCCCATAAGCCCCTACATTATGTGAGCTGATCGTAATGCCCTTATTCCCCTTACCCCTCCCTTCCCACCCACCCTCCCCAGTCCCTTTCCCTTTGGCAACTGTTAGTCCATTCTTGGGTTCTGTGAGTCTGCTGCTGTTTGGTTCCTTCAGTTTTTACTTTGTTCATATGCTCCGGAGATGAGTGAAATCATTTGGTACTTGTGTTTTACTGCCTGGCTTATTTCACGGAGCATAATAGCCTCTAGGTCCATCCATGTTGTTGCAAATGGTAGGATTTGCTTTCTTCTTACAGCTAAATATTCCATTGTGTATATGAACATATCTTTTTTATCCATTCATCTACTGATGGACACTTACATTGCTTCTATTTCTTGGCTATAGTTGTGATAAATATAGGGGTGCATATGTCTTTTTGAAACTGGGATCCTGCATTCTTGGGGTAAATTCCTAAGAGTGGAATTCCTGGGTCAAATGGTATTTGTATTGTTAGATTTTTGAGGAACCTCCATACTGCTTTCCACAATGGTTGAACTAATTTACATTCCCACCAGCAGTGAAGGAGAGTTCCCCTTTCTCTGCATCCTTGCCAGCATTTGTTGTTCCTAGTCTTTTCTAGGTTGGTCATCTTAAATGGTGTGACGTGTTATCTCATTGCGGTTTTAATTTGCATTTCTCTGATAATTAGTGATGTGGAGCATCTATTCACGTACCTGTTGGCCATCTGAATTTCTTCTTTGGAGAAGTGTCTGTTTATGTCTTCTGCCCATTTTTTAATAGGATTATTTGCTTTTTGGATGTTGAGGCATGTGAGTTCTTTATGCATTTTGGATGTTAACCCCTTGTCAGATATGTCATTTACAAATACATTCTCCTATACTGTAGGATGGTTTTTGCTCTATTGATGGTGTCCTTTGCTATACAGAAGCTTTTTAGCATGATGTAGTCCCATTTCTTCATTTTTGCTTTTGTTTCCCTTGCCCAAGGAGATGCTCAGGAAAAAGTCGCTCAAGTTTATATTCAAGAGATTTTTGCCTATGTTTTTTTCTAATAATTTTATGGTTTCAAGACTTATATTGAGGTCCTTGATACATTTTGAGTTTACTTTTGTGTATGGGATTAGGCAATAATCCAGTTTCATTCTCTTGCATGTTGCTGTCCAGTTTTGCCAACACCAGTTGTGAAAGAAGCTGTCATTTCCCCATTGTATATCCATGGCTCCTTTACCATATTTTAATTGACCATATATACTTAGGTTTATATCTGAGCTCTCTAGTCTGGTCCATTGGTCTATGGGTCTCTTCTTGTGCCAGTACCAAATTGTCTTGATTACTGTGGCTTTGTAGTAGAGCTTGAAGTTGGGGAGTATAATCCCCCCAGCTTTATTCTTCCTTCAAAGGATTGCTTTGGCTATTCGGGGTCTTTTGTGGTTCCATATGAATTTTAGAACTATTTCCTCTAGTTCGTTGAAGAATGCTGTTGGTATTTTCATAGGGATTGCATTGAATCTGTAGACTGCTTTAGGCAGGATGGCCATTTTGACAATATTAATTCTTCCTCTCCATGAGCACGAGATATATTTCTATTTATTGGTGTCTTCTTTAATTTCTCTCATGAGTGTCTTGAAGTTTTCATGGTATAGGTCTTTCACCTTCTTGGGTAGGTTTATTCCTGATACAAGTACTGCAACTCCTGCTCTTTTCTCCCTATTAGTTGCATGAAATATCTTTTTCCATCCCTTCACTTTCAGTCTGTGTATGTCTTTGGTTTGAAGTAACTATCTTGTAGGCAGCATATAGATGGGTCTTGTTGTTTTATCCATTCAGGAACTCTTTGTCTTCTGATTGGTGCATTCAGACCATTTACATTTAGGGTGATTATCAACAGGTTATGTACTTATTACTATTGTAGGCTTTAGATTTGTGGTTACCAAAGGCTCAAGGGTAATTCCCTTACTATCTAACAGTCTAATTTAACTCACTTAGTATGCTATCACAAATACAACCTAAAAGTTCTTTTTTTTCCCCTGTTTTCTTCCTCCTCCATTCTTTACAAATTAGGTATCATATTCTGCTCTCTTTTTCTACCTCTTGATTGACTATGGGGGTAGTTGATTTGATTTTGCATCTGATTAGTAATTAATTGTTCAACTTCCTTTACTGTGGTTTTATTTCCCCTGGTGACAGCTATTTAACCTTAGGAACACTTCCATCTATAGCAGTTCCTCCAAAATACACTGTATAGATGGTTTGTGGTGGGTAAATTCTCTTAGCTTTTGCTTATCTGGAAATTGCTTAATCCCTCCTTCAAATTTAAATGACAATCTTGCCGGATATTCTTGGTTAGAGGCCCTTCTGCTACATTGCTTTAAATATATCATGCCACTCCCTTCTGGCCATTAAGGTTTCTGCTGAGAAGTCTGATGATAGCCTGATGGGTTTTCCTTTGTATGTGATCTTATTTCTCTCTCTGGCTACTTTTAAAAGTCTCTCCTTATCTGTGATCTTTGCCATTTTAATCATATGTCTTCGTGTTGTCTTCCCTGGGTCCCTTGTGTTGGGAGACCTGGGCACCTCCATGGCCTAAGAGACTATCTCCTTCCCCAGATTAGGAAAGTTTTCAGCAATTACCTCCTCAGACACTTTCTGTCCCTTTTTCTCTATGTTCTTCTTCTGGTACCCCAATAATGCAAATATTGTTCCATTTGGATTTGTCACATAGTTCTCTCAATATTCCCTCATTCTTAGAGATCTCTTTTTTTCTCTCTGTGCCTCAGCTTCTTTCTATTTCTCTTCTCTAATTTCTATTCTATTTATTTTCTCTTCTTCTACATCTAACCTGCTCTTAAATCCCTCCATTGTGTTTCATTTCAGATATGTACTTTCTTAATGATTTAATCTCCATCCTAAATTCATCCCTTGGTTCTTGAATATTTCTCTGTACCTCCGTGAACATGTTTATGATTTTTATTTTGAACCTCTTTCAGGAAGATTGGTGAGTTCAGTTTCATTTGGCCCTTTTTCTGGTGTTAGTGAGATTTTTGTTTGAATCCAGTACCTTTGACGTTTCATATTTGTATGTGGCGCTCTCTTGTGCCCAGAAGGTCTGCTCTCTGGAGCTGCTCAGCTCCTGGAGTGATATTGGAGGTCACAGGGGAGTGGCACTGGTGCCTGGGGGGAGGAAAGCTGTTTTCTGCTTCCCGGCTGCACTGCCTGTCTCTACTGTCAGAACAAGTGGGCCAAGCACACAGGTGTAAGCCTCTGCTTTGTGCTGTAGGCAGGGCCTCCCTCTGGCTGGCCTGACACCAGGGCAGGGACTGCCAGTTTGCAAGCCAGTGCCCACAGGCCAGGAGGAAGGTGCAGCAGGCTGCGTATCACAGTGGAGGGTGCCTCAGAGCTGAGTAGCCAGCAAGGGTGACAGTGTGCCTGAAGCTCCTGAAAGTTCCAATACATATTTGGTGGACGAATATTAATCAAAAGAGTTGTAGTCCCTCAATTCTACCTTTGTATTTGCCTTTCCTCCCAGGTTATAATGCATATTAAAAAAGCATAGCCTTTAACAGTTATGTGATTGGAGTAGACTCTTTAATCTATTTACTACCCTAAAGATTCCTTTAATTATCTTCTTTAAAGTCTCTGAAAATGTTATTTAAGCAATGAAGTAACGGTTACTCTAGAAATCAGTCAGATACGTTCCTTGAAGGTTACTAGTGTTTCCTAAGGCCTCATTTTGTGTTATGTATCAGTGGGTAGACAAAGTGCCACAGCAACTAACTTTAATAATTTATTTAACTAGAAGAAGTAGATAATGAACTCCATTGAATACAGATGTTAGATTTTCATCTCTTCTAAGTATTTCTTAGATTAAAAATTTCTGAGGAGGGAAGCAGTTGATTTGTAAAGTCAACTTGGTTTGTAAAGCAACACAAGACAGATCTATTAGTGATATCAATACAGGTAGGTATTTCCAAAGGAAAGTTTTTAAAAAAAATTTACATGTTTTAAAAGTATAAACTAAGTAAACCACTTCTGAGAAAATTCTAAAGGGAAAAGAAAAAGAACTATAATAGGTTAACAGACTACAATGTATTTAGTCCTCTTATATGATCATATGGGTCCTAATTAAAGGTATTTACATGCTAAAATAACTGATACATTTCTGTCAGATGCACTTTACCCAAAGATTAAAAACATAAAACACATTTTGTATTTTGTATAGATATATTTAATTACTTTATTACAACATATGCTGCCAAAATATTCACATTATTTAATGATTATACCTACAACCAAAAAAGAAAAATCAAGCTACCTACCAAATTAATTTACCATAGAAGGTCTCTAGTTTAAATGTCTCATTGATAAGTAGTATAAACATTAAAATACAACCAAAGACAACTGCTGTTGTTTAAATCACATGTTTATGGGAAATATGTAAATATTGAACATAATGATATGTCAGCCTTTAATATGTCTATCTGAAAATGATTTCCTTTCTATTCTTAAAAGGAAAAGAACCACCACCCAGTGATAATGATAACTTCAAATACTTATGTAAGTGCTTAGTATGTGCCAGATATTATCTAAAATGCTTCATACACAATAAAGCATTTAAACTGCAAAGCAACCCTTTAAGGTTCTATTACCATACCCATTATGAGAGTAGAAAACAGGTACTAAGATTAAGAAACCAAGGTCCACAACTCCTCAGTGGGAGAGCCAGTTTCAGACTGTTTTGTTCCCAATATTCAAAATGTATTAGCGTTATGTAGAATAGCTTTTTCAAACTTTTGTGCCTCTACAGCTTTTTAAATTACGCACCCACCCTTCACTAAGCTTTACAGTACTAAAGTTACTAATTCAAAACAAAAACAAGGTGTCTTACCAATAGGTTTCAGCCCCAGGCAAGTTCACTATGGATTCAATGTGACCAAAGAAATGACAGTAGAAAGTTGGTTATACCCAGCTTTATTTCCACGATGGCAGGTTAATCAATAGAATCTTGCCCACTCACAGGGAGTCTGCATATAGCAAGCCAGTCTCTGTCTCTGGACCTCTCTGCCTGCACAGCTGTCCTCTGGGCTTCTCTGCCCTCACAGCCATCCTCTGGGCCTCTGTCTTCAGCACTGCCACCACTCCAGCCTCTGTTCTCTTGTAGTTGTGCCACCATGTGGCCCAGAGCACTGGGCAGAGCTCTTTATATGAAGTCAATAATGACACATTGACCACATGTATGTAGTAAGCTAGCCAACCAGGGTCAGGTAAGAATCCTGGCCACAGAAACATTAATTTTATCCACACAAGGTTAAAGAAAATGAAACATTTTCAAATGATAAACTGTCATTAATTTCTTAGATGTTTTAATTATGTTTAACAAAGAATTTTTGTACTTTTCTTTGAAAGTGCTAATCTGAGAGGTAATAACAAAAATCTACTAACATTTTAAAACACAAAGAAACTGTAGGTATTCATAAGAAAGAATATTAGCAGTGTTGATCAAAGAAATTAGTTTTTCTGGTGTCAAATTGTTTCTAGAGATTACTATTAAACAATCAAGTAAAAAAAAAAAAAAACCCTTACACCTGCACCTACCCAGTTCTTCTCCTGAACAATCTACCTGTTTTGAGCCTACCTTAAGGAAGCTACACTTTCAATGTTACCATGTTCTTTTTCCAGTGTCAGCTATCTTTCATTTTTACATTTTTTTAAACTTTTAGGCCCCTAGCTTTTTCTGCATATAAGAATAAAAAATCTTTTTAATTGAGGGTTGCTAGAGATGAACTTCTAAAGTATGGTTTGGGCTGTGGCTATCTATCTCATCTGAGGTTTCACCCCTGGCCAAGTTCACTCTGGATTTGGTTAAGACCAAAAAATGACAACAGAATATTCTTGGGATAAAAGGGCTTATAGCCAGTTTATTCTCATGGTGGCAGGCTAAGCACTAGAATCCCATCTGCCTCAGGGCAAATTTGCATGCAGCAAGCTGGACTTTGCCTCCAGGCCTCTCCACCATCTCGCAGCCCCAGAACACTGAGTGGAGATATTTTTTATAGAGTCAGTAATAGCCCATTGCCAACACGTGTTTAAGCCTGTGCCTGCAGGCACTGCACATGTGCAGTGGTCAAGCAGAACAGGGGCAGGTGAAAATCCTGGCCATGGAACTTCCATTTTCTCTACACTATCCTACTGTAGTGGCTTGTGTTGTTGAGAAAGAGATGAGTCTCTTCTAATTCCTCAGCAGCAGTAGAAACTCTGAAAAGAATAGTTCTTCACCCAAAAGAACATTTTAAAAGCTTTGAAGATTTTAGGAGTGGCCAGAATATGGGTTGAACTCAAAATGCCATGATTAAGCTTTCAATAGTTAGGGCGAAACATAAATTAATGCGGTTGAAAGCACATATTCTTAAAATGTAAATAGCCATGCACTCAATAGGAAAAAGCTACTCAAGAAAATTCTCAGGAAGAATTCCAAACTTAGCAACAAGACAGAGCTCAGGCTGTTCCCAAATGGAAGCTCAAACACAAAGTCACAGGAACAGTATCTTCTTATTCAGGAATTAATAAAAAAAAAAAAAAGAGGAAACGACAAGCCCTACCCTTTGTGTGCAAGGTGAAGACAGGCCAACTAGTAAGGTCAGTGGTTACATTTCGTTTCCTATTGCTACTGTAACAAATTAGTGACTTAAATCAACACAAATTTATTATTGTACAGTTCCAGAAATCAGTAATCTGAAATATAACAGCAGGGTTGTGGTCCTTCCCAAGGCTCTAACGTAGAACCCACTTCCTTGCCTTTTCCACCTTCTAGGGACTGCCTGCATCCTTTGCCTCAAAGGCCTCCTTCCATCTTCAAAGCCAACAATCACATCCCTCAGGCCTCTACTTCACCTTCACAGAACCTTCTCTAACTCTGATCCTCCTGAATCTCTCTTTTATAGACCCTTGTGATTACACTTGGCCCACCTGGAGAGTCCACAATAATCTCCACATCTGAAGATACTCAATTTATATCACTTTACAAAACTGTGGACATCTGACATAACAGGTTCACAGGTTCTAGACATCAAGACATGGATATCTTCAAGGGGTCTCTTATTCCATCTACCCTAAGTATCAAAGGATGGGTTTCAAGGAGGGGCTCCCTTAAAAGCAAAGAAACAGTAAATGCCTTAAACAGGTTCACATTATGCAAGAGCAATAGGTGACTGTTATCCTAAACTCACGTACTCTATATAAAAGGCACACCTTGGTGTTCACCTGGAATATAATATATAACATAGTTTCATGCTATCAAACAGCATAATGCTCTGCTGCAGTACAGTGAATACCATCAGGGAAGACAGAAAAACTGCAACACGGAAGGATATGAATTTTGAAATCAATGTACATTAGAAGTAAGCCTCCAATTTCCTAGCAGTAGAAAATGACCCAGAAAAGCTCAGTTAGAAACCATACAGGAGCACAGCTGAGCAATTTTCTATTTGAGTACATGTCTGAATAGCATCCATTTCAGCACACCCTTTAAGAGATAGCAACAATGAAAGCTCACACGGATAGAGCAGCAGTGACTATTCTAAGGACTTGATATACACTGATTCAGTTTATATTCCCAGCAACCCTATGAGGTAAATGGTATTATCACTCCCATTTTACAAATAAAAAACACTATGGCACATAACACTAAGGGAACTTAAGACATTTGTTCTAGGCCACATAGCTAGTACGTGGTGGAACCAACCCAAGCAGCCTCCAGGCTGTGTAGCACAGAACAAAGAGAACACAATTTGGAGGGAGAGAAATCAGACTTAAATTCATGATTCACTCTTCACTAGCAACAGGAGTCAATAAATTACCTGTTTTTATAAGCTGCTTTTCTTTGAAGTGAACTAGTAAGACCTAGTGAATATAAAGCCCAGAACAAGGAGAAATACATGGCTGCAATCTCAGGAACATATAACTCTAGTATTATTTCCAGCATTTTTTTACAGAGACTTTTTTCCAGGTTTAACGACATCAAATCCTTTCAGTGCTTTGGCTCACAACTATAGTAAAATCCAATCTCTCTTCTTTATTTTTTAATATCCTCAAACTTAAACCATTTTTCTCCAAGGCTAGCAATGTTCAAAGTTTTTCAATAAAGCATCAGATCCATATATAAGGTTGCAATTTTTTAAATAATAACAATGAAATAAAGCCTATTTTACTCACAAAATACAAGTATTTTAGTAGTATCAAAACAGCAGAATCAGAATTGTTTATTCAATATTATTCAGACCCATTTTTTTAAGCCCAGAGCAAATGACTTACTGATTTTAAAGGCATGATTAACAACATCAATATTTAATGGAATGAATGGCTGACATATTTTCAGAGACACTTTCACTTCTGAATATATTAATTTAGCCTTTCACTGGTCGGTTACAGTCTCTTTTTAGTCAGAGTATCTTTTTACTAAGCAGAAACATACCAACTGTCTCCTAGAGCTTAACCATAATGAAGGAGCTTTCAGAATAGTTCTGGCATTCATAGGTTTCTTTCCATATGTGAATATGGTTTATTTTACTTTCCTTTTTTTTTTTGAAGTATCATTGATATAGAATCTTATATTGGTTTCAAGTATATAACACAGTGGTTTAACAGTTAATCATATTACTAAATCCTCAACCCCACCAGTACAGTTACTATCAGTCAACAATGTTACAGAATCATTGGCTGTATTCTCCATGCTGTACTATCGTACCTGTGACCAACTTATATTTTGATCGAGAGTATTTCTGCCCCTTTATCCCCCTTACACTTCCCAGCTACCTATACCAAGCCCTTCCACATGGTAACCACAAATCACTTCTCAGTGTCTGGGTCTACTACTATTTTATTCATTCTGTACTGTTTTGTTTTTATATTCCATAAATAAGTAAAATCATATGATATGTCTTTCTCCACCTGGCTTATTTCACTAAGACCCATCCATGTTGTTGCAAATGGCAGGATTTCTCTATTTATATGGCTGAACAATATTTCCATTGTGTGTATGCACCACCTCTTCTTTATTCATTCATCTATTGATGGACACACTGGTTGCTCCTCTATCTTGACTACTGTAAACAATGTAGCAATAAATATAGGAGTGCATACATCTTTTCAAATTAGGGATTTGTTTTCTTTGGGTAAGTTCCTAGAAGTGGAATTACTGGGTCAAATGATAGTTTTCAGTTTTTTTGAAGAAGCTCCATATTGCTTTCCACAGTGGCTGCACCAATTGACATTCCCACCAACAGTGTAGGAGTGCTTCCTTTTCTCTACATCCTCACCACACTTGTTAGGTCTTGTATTTTGAATAGTAGCCAACACCACTGTAACTGAGATGAGGTGATATCTCACTGTGATTTTGATTTGCATCTCCCTGATGATTAGCAACATGGAGCATCTTTTCATGTGTCTGCGGCCATCCTGTTTCTCCTTTGGAGAAGTGTCTGTTCAGATCCTTCACTCATTTTTTAACTGGGTCATTTGTGTTTTAGGTTTTGAGGTATATAAGTTCTTTAAATATTTTGGATGTTAATATCTTATCAAATGAATCATTTACAAATATGTTCTCCCAAACTGTAGGTTGCCTTTTTGTTCTGCTGTTGGTGTCCTTTACTATACAGGGTATTTAGTTTGATGTAACCCCACTTGTTCACTTCTGATTTTGTTTCTCTTGCCCAAGGAGTCATGTCCAGGAAAAACTTGATCATTCTTGTGTTCAAGAGATTTTTGCTTGTTTTCTTCAAAGAGTTTTACAGTTCCATGTTTCATATCAGGTCTTTGATCCATTTCAAGTTTGCTTTTGTGTATGGAGTTAGTAATCCAGTTTCATTCTCTTGCTTGAAGCTGTTCAGTTTTCCCTCTACCATTTCTTAAAGAGGCTTTGTTTCCCCCATTGTATATCCAGGGCTCCTTTATCAATTATTTATTGGCCATATATGTGTGGGTTTATATCTGGGTTCTCTATTCTGTTCCATCAATCTATGGGTCTGTTCTTGTGCCAGTACCATACTATTTTGATTACTGTAGCTTTGTAGTATAGCTTGGAGTCAGGGGGCATATCCTCAGCTTTGTTCTTTCTCAGTGTTGCTTTAACTATTCAGGGTCTTTTGTGGATCCATATGAATTTTAGAACTATTTGTTCTAATTCATTGAAAACTGCTGTTGCTATTTTGATAGGGATTGCATTGAATCTAAAAATTGTTTTGGGCAGGAAGGCCATTTTAACAATACTAATTCTTCCTATCCCTGAGCATGGGATAGATTCCCATTTCTTTGTGTCTTCTTTAATTTCTCTCATGAATGCCTTAAAGTCTTCAATGTGTGAGTCTTTCACCTCACTGGTTAGGTTTATTACTACATATTTTATTCTTTCTGATGCAATTGTACATGGAATTGTTTTCCTGATTTTTCTTTCAGCTAGTTCATTGTTGGTACATAGGAATGCAAGAGATCTGTGTATTAATTTTGTATCCTGTAACTCTGCTGAACCCAGTTATTCTTTCTAATGTTTTTTTTGGTGGAGTCCTTAGGGTTTCCTATGTATCATCATGTCATCTCCAAATAGTGACAGTTTAACTTCTTCCTTACCAATGCAGATGCCATTTATCTTTTTGTGTTGTCTTACTACCATGGCTAGGCCCTCCAGTACTATGTTGAATAAAAGTGGTGAGAGTGTAAATCCTTGTCTTGTTTCTGATCTTAGAGGAAAAGCTTTCAGTTTTCCACCATTCAGTATGATGTTATTGGTGGGTTTGTTGTAAATGACCTTTATTATGTTGTTGCCTACCCTCTATAGCCATTTTGTCGAGTTTTCATCATGAATGGATATCGAATGCTGTTAAATGCTTTTTCAGCATCTACTGATGTGATCCTGTGGTTTTTATCCTTTTTGTTAATGTGGTATAAGATATTGATTTACAAATATTATACCATCCTTGCATCCCTGGAATAAATCCAACTTGGTTATGATGGAAGATCCTTTTGACATATTTTTGAATTTGGTTTGCTAATATTTTATTGAGGATTTGTCCATCTATGTTCACAGATACTGGTCTATAACTGTCTTTTTTTGTAGTGTCTTTCCCTGGTTTTGCTATTAGTTATGAGGGCCTCATAGAATGATTTTGGAAGTATTCCCTCCTCTTCTACTCTTTGGAATACTTTAAGAAGTATGGCTATTAGCTCTTTAAATGTTTGGTAGAATTCAGTTGTGAAGCCATCTGGTCCTAGACTTCTGTTTGCTGGGAGTTTTTTGATTACCAATTCAATTTCATTGCTGGTAATTGGTCTGTTCAGATTTTCTGTTTCTTCTTGAGTCAGTCTTGGTAGGCTATATTTTTCTAGGAAATTGTCCATTTCTTCCAGGTTGTCCAATTTATTGGCATATGATTTTTCATAGCATTCTCTAATAATTCTTTGTATTTCTGTGGTATCCTTTGTGACTACTGCTTCATTTGTGATTTTGTTTGTGTACACTCTCTATTCTTCTTAATAACTCTGACTATGGGTTCTATAAGTACATCTGATCTAGTGTATTATTCAGTGCCTCTTTCCTTCTTTATTTTCTGTCTGGTTTTCTATTGATGTGAGTGCTGTGTTATGAAGTCTCCTAAAATGAATGTGTTGCAATCTGTTTCCCCCTTTAATTCAGTTAGTATTTGTTTTACATATTTAGGTGTGCCTATGTTGGGTGCATACATATTTAAAATAGTTATATCCTCTTGGACTGATCCCTTTATCTTTAGGTAATGTCTTTATCTCTTGGGTTTTTTTTTTGAAATATATTTTGTCTGATATAAGTACTGCTACTCCTGTTCTTTTCAATTATTTGCATGAAATATCTTTTTCCATCCCTTCACTTCTAGCTTGTGTATGTCTTTAGGTCTGAAATGAGTCTACTGTAGGCAGCATATAGATGGGTCTTCTTTCTTCATTCATTCTCCCACTCTGTCTTTTGACTGGTGCATTCAGTCCATTTACATTTAAGGTTGATACGTATGTACTTATTGCCATTTTATTGTTTTCTGGTTGTGGGCAGCATATAGATGGGTCTTCTTTCTTCATTCATTCTCCCACTCTGTCTTTTGACTGGTGCATTCAGTCCATTTACATTTAAGGTTGATACGTATGTACTTATTGCCATTTTATTGTTTTCTGGTTGTGTTTGTACATCCTCTCTGTTCCTTTCTTCCTCTCTTATACTCTTCTCTTGTTAGAAGGTTTTCTTAGCATTGTGATTGGATCACTTCTGTAATTTTTTGTGTATCTATTATAGGCTTTAGATTTGTGGTTACTTTAGTTGTGGTTCAAGATAGCCTCCTGACTATGTAACAGTCTACATTAAGTTGATGATTGCTCTATTTCAAACACAATCTGTTAAGTACTTTTTTCTTCTTCCCCTCCCCTCCACACTTTATGTATTAGATGTCATAATCTGCACTTTTTGTGTAGCCCTTGACTGATTTTGTGTATAGTTGGTTTTACCATTTTGTTGTAATTTTGTACTTGCTTGGTAAATAATTGGTCTGCCTTTACTGTGGGTTACTATTTTGCCTTAGGAACATTTCCATCTAACAGCACTCCCTTTAACATATCCTGTAATGCTAGTTTAGTGGTTAAAAAATCCTTGTGCCTTCATTTATCAGGGAACTGTTTAATCTTTGCTTCAAATTTGAATGGCATACTTATTGAGTAGAGGATTCTTGGTTGAAGTTCCTTCTGTTTCAGTACATTAAATATTTCATGCCACTCCCTTCTGGCCTATAAAGTTTCTGTGAAGAAGTCTGCTGATAGCCTGATGGGGTTTCCCTTATAAGTAATCTTTCTTCCTCTATCTGGATGCTTTCAGTACTCTCTCCTTATCATTAATCCTTGTTATTTTAATTATTATATGTCTTGGTGTTGTCTTCCTGGGGTTCCTTTTGTTAGGAGCTCTCTTTGCTTCCATGACCTGTGTCTATTTCCTTCCCCAGATTGGGTAAGTTTTCAAACAATTACTTCCTCAAAGAGATTTTTATCCTTTTGTCTCTCTCTTCTCTTTATGGTAGCTCTATTATGCAAATATTGTATCATTTGGATTGGTCATACAACTCTCTTTACCAATTCTTTCATTCCCAGAGATTATTTTTTCTCTCCGTTCCTCAGCTTCATTGTCTTCCTGTTCTCCAATTTCCATCTCACTGATCGTCTCCTCTACTTGCAGCTATTATTCATTCCCCTCACTGTGTATTTCATTCCAGTTACTGTGTTCTTCAGCTCTGAGTGACTCTTTTTCAGCTCTTGTATGTCTTTGTTGAAGTCATCCCTGATGTCATCAACACTTTTCCACAGATCAATAAGCATATTTGACTTTCACTTTGAAATCTCTATCAAGAAGATTGGTGATTTCCATTTCATTTAGCCCTATCTAGTGTGCTATCCTGTACTTTTGTTTGGAACATACTCCTCTGGCTCTTTGTTTTTGTCAGGGTTTCTGAGCTTTTTCCTATGTATTAGATGAATTTGCTATACTTCCTGGTCTAGAGAGTAATGACTTTATGAAGAAGGTGTCTTGTGGTGCCTAGAAGCTCAAAACTCTCCCCTCCAGTACATGGTTCTTCTTTGCAGTACAGCACCAGTTGCTGTTGGTGGGCAATGGCAGGGCTGCCTTTCTTTCAATCTGTCAACAGTGGTTTACCTCAGTCTGGTGAGGCTGGCAATATGCCTCAGCAGGCCTTTTAAGATCAGACAGTGGCTTCTGCTGGACTCTTTGTGGGCAGGGCCACCCTCTAATTGCCCTGCAACTTCAGCAAGGCTGCTGGGTTAACAGGTTGGGTGGGTGGGTGGTAGCACACCAAGTTGCACAGTGGCAGGGTGCAGGGCCATGCAGTGGTAGAGAATCACAGGGTGGAAGGGTGCATGGGCTCACAGAGGCTGAGCTACAAATGGTGGGAGGTCACGTGGGTGGGGGGGGTGAGTCACTTTGGGGCAGTGCTTTGTTGCTGCAGCAAGTTATGTGGGTGCCCCGTAGAGGCAGCAAGGCATGCAGCACTGGGGTTGGCCACCCATGCAGAAGAAGCTGTTGGCGCTGGCTCCTGCAGGTGCCTCTCTAATTGGATTGAGACAGGGCCAAGAAGGCTAGGAGAGTTTCCTTCTGCCTGTCAGGCAGCAAAGTCTGAAGCTGGTGGGCCAAGTGGGCTTTCATGCCAGCAGTGTGCAGGAAAGCGCTTCGGGGATGAGCTGCCAGTGAGGGGGATGGAGCACCCAGGGCTCCCCACAGTGCCCAAATTTTTGGGCTGAGGGAGGGCTGGGGAGCTATCATCTACCTACTCTTTCTCTTGCAGAGAGAGCTCCATCCAACCCTTGGGCCTCTGACACCCCTTCCACTGCTGGCAGACCTTTCAAATACTGCCTCTGTGTTGGGTCTCAGTGGGACCAGAGGAGTGTGCCTGTCCTGCACAAGTGGCTAGAGTCTCAGCCTTCCAGAGTGTGCCAAATGTCCCTGGTGTCTAGCCCTGTTAATCACAAGAACCCGATATAGACATACCCTGTGGACATCCCAAAGTAAGCCATATAAAAACTTAAACTATTAATCCTTCTCAAGAATAAAAGCAAAATATAAACAAGAACATCTTCTGAAAGCATGGCCCCATTTCTATCAAATCTTTGAATTTCTTCAAAAATCTGTAATTTTATGAGTAGAAATAATTTAGCATTTGGGATTAACACCTCTTCTACTCAATTAGTCCTATTTAGATCTAAATACCTGTACTTCTTAGAACAAATTAACAATGCTCCATTTTTCTTTTCTCCTGTGGTTCAACTTCAATGTATACAGACTCATCATCTACTAAGTAAAAATGTATAATCTTGTGAGCCCCTAAATTCCTAAAGTTTGGTTTTTTCTGTGCCTTTTAATTCTAGAAAGTCCTTGATCTGCAGAAGCAATTCAGTAAACCTACTGCATAAGCCATCTGATTGTAAACTGAACTAAAATCTCTATAGCCCAGGGTCTTCCAAAGAGTTCATCAACAAGGAGTGATTTTTATTATGAGCTACAATATGAAGAAAATCTAGAACCTTTGGCACTTCCTCCATCATATCAGGTAATCAACCTGATTTGTAAAATTCAAAACTAAGCACAATCTCTCCTGCTAAATGAAGCAATGATAGATGAGCTGAGCTGAACAGCTTTTAAGTTCTGCTTTGACTACTTCCAAAGACATTTTTCCCATAGAAATGCAGTCTCAACTGTGACCAATATACACACTTTTTTCATGTTTTACCTAAACTCCTCAAATCCCTTTATGTTTTATGATTAGGATCTACATTATATTTATATCCCTATGTTAGAGCTAATTCAGTGAAAATGCTTCACTAAAATTATCAGGTAAGTTTCACATGAAGGTCAGACAAAACTCCATCTGACCTGAAAGTCTGTGTGTGGAAATTCATGGTGCATGCCTAGGCTCCAGTCTACCCAGCTTCCTTTTTCTTCTATTAGAACTAATATAGCCACTGGCCTATCTTTCTCTTAGCTCTGCTCTAGCCAAATGACAAGATTCTAATAACATGGAAACAGAAAATGTAAAATGTCAAATCTCCTGACATCAAAAAAGAGCTGGCTGTTTTAAAACTAACAAATCACAGCAACTTTCATGTCCTAAAAATGAATAAGGTTAATGTCTTATCTCCATATCTCATTTGTAATGTAGCTGAACATTAATAAATAAGAATTTGAAATCTGTTTAACTAAAAGTTAAACAGATTTGTTTCAAGTCTTAATTTTATTTTCCAAAACAGAGTAGCTTACTCACATCATAAGAATTGTCTAAGATTATAATATAATCATTCACTGAATATATAATTCTAGCACCATGGATTAAATCTTTAACATTAGGTCATTGTATTATTTATTTTTCTTCTGAAATCTTAAAACTAGAAAGCAGAAAAAAATCTGAATAATAAAGATTGAACTTAGTGATTATTAAACATCATTTCAGTGCAAAATTAAACAACACACCTGATTCAAAGATGAATCACTATCAGAGCAATTGTCTGTGCAGTAACTACTGCTTTTCTCCTTTTGGATTTTTTTCTGTGTCTCCTGAATTCGTGTCTCATCCTCTTCAAACTTGTTAATCATAGATTCTACCACTACCATCATGGTGTTCTTCAGGGAATGCATCATTTCTTTGTATCTTTAAATTCAAAGCAGCCTTAGTAAGAGAAAGACTATTAGCACAAATTAGAACATTCAACTAAATTAAACCATCCTATTATTTTTTCTGTAAAGTCCCTTAAAGAACATAATTCTAAAGAGAAAAAAAATCTAAGTCAGTTTTTCTTAAAGAGCAAATGACACAACAAAACTTATATGACAAGAATAAAAATTAATAGGGAATCCAAAATGTGTAACTTCCCAGGTTTCTTCATCTGGTTATGTGGTACAATGTAGTAAAATTAACAGAATATAAGGCAAGATGTTCCAAATGGCATGGATGCCAGTAATAAGCAACAGTCAACTGTTAACATCATACTCCCAAAACACAGCTTATTTTATATGTCACATTTATTCCTTGTTTTATCTTTCTCTATCCTCCTTCCTTTCTCTTCTCTCCTGCGTTCACTTTATATCTGTAGGTACTTGTAGCCACAACTGAGACCTAATTTAGAGTTAAGATATCAGGGGGGTCCTTTCAAACAGAGGCTAGAAAACCCACTGCAGGGATTATTAAGAAAGGGATTCCTGAAATTGGTATGTGTTTGAACTGGATAATTTTTAAGATCCCTTTCAGCTCTACTGGTCTAAACATCTCAAAAAGACCTTGTAATAAATTTCTTCATTTATTAAGTCCAAACACTTAAGCACTACTAGTATTATACTCATATCCCCAAAATCTCTAGAAATAGCACTTTAGAGCTAGATGCAATCATAAAAATAATATAATCTAGCCCTTTATTTTACAACTGAGTAATATGCAACCTGGACAATTGAAATTTCTGTTTTTAAAGCAAAAATGCATAAAGATTTAAATAAACCTAGTGAATAAAGTACTAAACTTAGAATCAGAAAATCTTGATTAAAATCCTCACTACTTTACCTACCAGCTCTGTCATTAAGTCTCGTTTTCCTCATATAAAATGATATAAAAACAATCTAGCTGACCTATTTCACATGTCTGTAACAAGAAATATATTACAATATATATGTAAAAGCTTCTTGTAAATATAAAGTATGATACATATATTTATTATTTATCATGATTATAATGGAAATGCATTAGGAAATAAGCAAAGAAACTTTCCTTTATATTTCTAACTAATGGACCACTGTAACTGCATAAATGAAAAGGAAAAGGTAAGTTTCTCTCATAAAAGCAATAAATCATGCAGGGAGATTTAGACAGAAATAGACTGTAATTCTGAAGTTTAAAGGAATTTTAAAACATATTTTAAATTCTATATAATATAAACTGTATTATTAAATATATGTAATTTATATAATTTAAAATATATTCTTCCATATTTAATATTATAGATAACATATAATATGTAACTATAACTAAATTTAATATATATATTCCTACTTTTTTTTTTAAGTCTCAGAACTTATCAGAAAACACAAAAAGGTAGAAAGATGATGGGAACAGCTTAGGAACAACATAGAGGAAAAACACATACAAGTGAGAACTGCTATAAAAGTGAGAAAGAGTCTGGGAAGTTCCAAGTAAAGTAAGGGGATATAAAGAGTGGAAGAAATCCTAGGACAATCCTTAGACTAATTGGAGAAGTACATACAGTGTAAGTAAGCCCGGAGGCTCCAGCTTCCTCCTCTACCCACTCTGAGCAACAAAACACAGGGCAGCATGACAATGCCCAGTGGTAGGCGAGAGCTAGCCCTCTAAAGATGCTCCCTCCTTCCACAGTAATTGGATGACAACTGGACATAAGGCTAAACTATACTCCTAGGCTACTCTGACATTAAGGTATAGCCATGTAAACAACATAAAGTCCTGTCTCCTTAAAATTTACAATACAGTAATTTAATGAAGGAATATAAAAGTAAATCTCAGTGAGTTAGAGTAAGATTAAGGGTAATTAAAATCCATAGAAAACCTACTTCATTTAAGACATGTTTCCTCCAGACCTTTTGAAATTACTAACATGAACTCTACTGCAAGAAATATTGGTAAGTTGGCCACAGAAAAAGATAAAAAGAGTAATTTTTTTAATTAAAAATTTTTTACACCTAGAGAGCCAGACCTCAATATCAAGGGTTAAATGAACTAGAATTCAATAGTGACCACTGCAGTTTTGATAAACCAAGGGAAAATGGATATAGAATAGAATATAGACACCACTTAGAAGATCTGTGCATACTCTAAGAAGTCAAAATAAGAAAAAGCTCTAGGAGGTAATGAATAAAAACCACTACATCCATTAACAATGAAAATCTACAGAGCAAACAGTTCTACTCACACATAAAAGTAATCTGATAGATCCTAAAAATGAATTCTTCCATGTACAAACCTCTATTTTAAAAATAGGTATCAAAATGTCTAATTAGGAAAGTAATTTGTAATTATTATAGCAAAAATATGAATAGATACTTTGTTGCCACATCAGCCCTAAGTAATTTCTGAAGAATCACAAACACAAAGAAAAAAAAAAACTGAAAGGAAATACTCTATATACTTTAAAATCTTTTATCCATGGTTCATAAAATAGAAGATATTCATTAAGATATTTAAAATCTTTGTGAGGTAATCATTACTGTATTAATTTTTACACATGGATAACTATAACACAAAATAGCTTACCCAGAGATAAAAAGTTATTTCCTAACATATAAAACTTTGCTCTTAGCATTAAAATGCTTTCATTTTCTGACTAATAAAGTATTTCAGTATTCCTTTAGAAAATTTTAATACTACTACTAGAAATAGAATTCTAGGAATTATAATATTATCCAAGGATGGAGATGACTCTAGTTTTTTCCTCCAAATCAAGAAATAAGAAATCTTGACCTCCATGGCTTTTACTTAATATATATTAGTAGTTTTAACCTGCTAAATTTATTAATAGCTAACACTGTCACTTTCTTCAACAACATATTTATCTAAAGAATACAATCAGTTGTCACAAAGGAAAAGGAGTGCTGTCCAAAATTATTAAAGTTTATTTAAAAGTTAGTAAGACTTTATGCTTTAAATTACAACAGGTAATACAGCCTCATAATCCAAATCTTCTAATACTGAAAAGATAAGCTGTATTCTAAGTTTCAACACCTGCCCTCAAACTGAAATAGGAAGCAATCATGATGGTCCAGCTGGAGAGAAACCAGGTGCCAAAGGCATCTAGAAGATATTACATACATTAAAGTCCAGAGACTAGAATTAACAAAGCAAATGTCATGTGTCCAAATCATCACCACAAATTAATTTGTGTGATCCAAATTTAAAAAGTTTTATTGTACATAAAAATCATGCAAAGATTTTATTAGGATAAATATCTAGCTTCAGAAAGCAATTTTAACATTATCTAATATGCTAGCAACCCTACAAATTAGAGTATAACTAAAAGATAGAACTACATGAATGAGCATGAATTAAGGAGGTACTAGAAAACCACTTACCTCTCCTGCCTTTTATAGCCCTAAAGTATGTGTTGTGTCACATTTTACACTTGGTGGGGACAGACCTTCAATCAACAATCATATGCCAAAGGTTGGATCATAATTAAAATGAAGAACATTCAAGTAACTGAGCTTAAATATAAGACAAAAGACTCAAACCTTCTTTCATGGCAGTTACGGCTCTGTATTAAACTCTATTTTGACTGCAGGTTAGGCAGGTTGTCATGTTGCCCCACTGCTCACAAAGCCAGAATGGTTCCCTAATGTCCACGGTATCCATTCAGCTTCCTTTTAAGGCTTCCATTCTCCTGACCAAATTTCAGCCTCATGACCTCTTTAGCCAAGGCACAGTTTGCAAAGTACTAAATCAAGCAAAATCTACACTGTTCCTCATTTCCTTCAGGCAATAAACAATATACATGGAGCATTTATAAAGGGATGGAGGTCAGATATGTATAGACCACAAAATTCCTGCCCTTAGGAATCTATAGTGGATTAGAGGGAGTCAAGAATACAAGTCACGGTAAAAAGTACAACATAAAAACTTTTGCAGGGCAACATACATAGAATAGTACCCCCAAAAGGGAACTAAGAGAAAGACAGGCTCCATACTGGACTCCAATATCAAACAACTGTACCACTCTGGAAAAGTCACTTAATTTTTCTCTCTGGTCCTACAAAATGAGGGGCTTAGAATTAATTATTTCTGAGATATTTTCCAGCACTGATATCTTACAGTTCTATAGAGTTAAAATGAACTTCATAAAAACTGAGCTCCTAAATGACCACCTTACCTTTTATAGTCTTCCAAGACTACTGTCAGACTAGGTTGAATGAACCTTGTGAGAGGGTTTATTAATGTCCTCAGTATCCATCCTACCCATCTTCCATATAGTATTAGGTTGAAATACCCTCCCCAAAGTTTTTGCTGTGGATACATGGTCATCAGCTAGGTATTAAACTTTCCAATCTCCATTGTAAATAGGTATAAGCACATGACCAAGTTTCAGTCAATGGAAAGTGATTAAATAAAGAATCTTGCCCTCCACTCTCCCTACCCCTGTTCAGGTTTGAAGTCAGTTGTGAAGTTAATGTGGCTGCTTCAACTATACAGATAAAGGCGATACCAATAGGGCTAGGGCAAAATATGTACTCTGGACCTAAACTAACCTACCACCTCTTTTTATAAATAAAGTTTTACTGGAACACAGGCACATGATTTCAACTGGACAGCAACATGCAAAAACATGGTTCTAGACATGCACCTTAAACCCTTCACAAAAATTAATTCAGAATGGATTACAGACTGGATCACAGAAAATAACAGGAAAAAATCTAGACGACCTTGGGTTTGGTATAGCTTTTCAGATATGACACCAAAGGCATGATTCATTAAATGATAAGTTGGACTTCATAAAAATTAAAATTTTCTGCTCTGTGAAAGATACTGTCAAGAGAATACAAAGATAAGACACTGAATGGAAGAAAATATATGCAAAAGACATACCTGATAAAAAAAAGACTATTATCCACAATATAAAAAACTCTTAAAATAACAATAAAAGAACAAGCAAATTAAAAAATGGGTCAAAGATCTTAACATACACCTCACCAAAGAAGACATACAGATGACAAGCATATGAAAAGATGCTCTACATTAGGTCATCAGGGAAATTCAAACTAAAACAATGAGATACTATTACACACTATTAGAATGGCCAAAATCTGCAACACTGACAATACTGAATGCTGACAAGTCAGTAGAGCAACAAGAACTCCAATACATTGCTGGTACGAATGCAAAATGATATAGCTACTTTAGAAGACATTTTGGAAGTTTCTTACAAAACTAAACATACTCTTATCATATGTTAAAGCAATTGCACTCATTATTTATCTAAAGGATCTGAAAACATAAGTCTACACAAAAACATCCACACAATGTTTACAGCAACTATATTCATAATTGCCAAAACTTGGAAGCAACCAAGATGTCTGGTACATCCAGACAATGGTATATTACTCATTGCTAAAAAGGAATGAGCTATCAAACCAAGAAAAGACATGGAAGAAACTTAAATGCTTATTACTACGTGAAAGAAGCCAATCTGGAAGGGTATAAATTATGTTTCAAAATATGACATATTCTGCAAAAGGCAAAACTTTTGGAGACAGCAAAAAAATCAGTGGTTGACATGGACTGGGAGAGGAAGAGATGAACAGGCAGAGCACAAAGATCTTCTGGGCAGTGAAACTACTGTGTAGGAGACTATAATGATGAATAGATATAATCATACATTTATCCAAACCCACAGAATGTACAACACCAAGAGTAAACCTTCATGTAAAATAAACTATGGACTCTGGGTAAATATGATGTGTCAATGTAGGTTCCTCAGTTGAAACAAACACACCACTCTGGTGGGGGCTGTTGACAATGGGGGAGGCTATGCAAGTATCAGACTAGGGGACACATGGGAAAGAAACCTCTGTAACCTTCTTGCTAAATTTTGATGTGAGCCTAAGACTGCTCTAAAATTAAGTCTAAAAAAATGACAAAGTAAGGAATAAGTCACACAAATATTTACAGAAAGGGCATTCTAAAGTAGCAAAAGTAATACAACCAAATTCCTCAAGGTGGGTTTTGCTTGGCTTGTTTGAGAAAGAATAATACCAGTGTGGCTGGAGCAGTGTGAGAGGAAATGTAACAAGAAATGAGGCAGGAGAGGGAGCAGATGATACAGTGGGCCTTGCAGGCTATAGAAGAAACTCTGGATTTTACTCTGAATGAGATAAGAAGTCTTCAATGTTGAATGGCAGTATCTGACTCATTGTTTTAAAGACTCATTCACATGAGTTGGGGTGCTTTCAAGGAGACCTTCTTAGAGAAAAGTTACTTAAAGGTATTGTGGGAATACTCACTCTTTAGATGCCTGAGTTCTTTTAGTGACATGCTGTACAACTGTGTCATAGCCAGGTTCCTCACCCTGATTTTTATCAGATGTCCATTTATCCATTTCTTCTTCAATCATAGACCCCAAAGTGTCACAAATATGCTGTCTGAGATATTTCACAAATTCATAGCTGAAATAAATATTTAAAAAACAAATGCTGTAAATATCATGAGTTCACTTATCAACCCTATGCAGAAAAAAAAGTCAGCACAGGCCCTATGTTAGGTGTGCATATATTACCTAGAATCTTCACAACAATTTCAGGATAGATACTTCCCCCATTTTACAGATGGCCAATCTCTAATTAGTGAACAAAGTCATTTCTTCCAGCGAGCCCTTCTACTCTCTGGATAAGAGTAACCCAAGTCTTCAAATTCTCATACAGCAATTCACTTTATATTGATTCTTTTACCATCTGAATTCATGGCAGCACCCCATAAAATCTAGAAGTAATGATGTTCTTCTATAATGGTGCCCCAGGTGAGAAAATTATTTTTGCTATTGGCTGGGAGAAATACTCTGAAAAATTAAGAACTGTGTTGCATTTTTATAAATCTGGTAGTGTTGGTGCCATCCACTTGTTCTTATGAAATCTGTATCTAATCCAAAACACTGATAACTGCAGATTTTTTAATCAACCCACTGCATCATTTTTATAAATTATTCTGGAGATGTACTAATCTCATTTTGTATAAAAGAAAAAGCCCTGACTAATCCAACACGTGATAAGCAAGAATCCAAGTAACTTCTCTTAAAAGTAGGGCTGTTTCAGGGTAGCACAGAGAAGGCAAATAATGACTCTGTGGCATCTTACTACATTGATGGACAGTGACTGAAATAGGGTATGGGGTGAGGGGGAGGGGGTTTCGATCACATAGGTGAATGTACTAACCACATTGTTTTTCATGTGAAACCTTCATAAGAGTATATATCAATAATAACTTAATAAAACAGTTTTAAAAAAGTAAAAGCCCTGAATGCCAAAAATGACTTTCAAAAAGTCCTATACTTATTCCAGAGATTGCAAACTCAGATGTTACAGGGAGAAGACAAGTACCATCTGAATTCATGGAAGCACCCCATAAAATCTAGAAGTAGCCAACCATGTGTAAGAGAGAGAAGGATAGAGGTGGTAGTAAACTAAAAGGACATGCCTCAGCTAAGTGGTAGAGCTTTTATATGGCTCTAGCCACTTCTTGCTACTTAAGAATATAAGCCTGGTGTTAATCTTTCAATTTTTTAAGAAAAGCCAGAAAACTTTTTCTTTTCTATGTGCTATCTTCCGATTTTTAAATGCTGTATTTTTTTTTTAAACTAAGCCAAAGAAACCCATTCATAGACCAAATATGGCTTGCAGGACACTAGTTTGACCTTTCAATACCTTTTCACCCTAAGCATTACACAACCCTGACCATTAATGATACTGGTAAATTTCCTCCATGTTTAAAATTTCTATTTAAGAAATACAAAACTTTCCTTTAAAAAAAGTATTCTTAATAACTTATTTTAGAAGATCCTCAGTAGACTTTAAGTCACCTTGGCTACAATTATGGTCCTTTCCTTTCAAATTTAATTTTAGCAGACTCTTCTGTATTAACATTTCCATACTTAACACATTCTAATAGTGCTGGAAAGACCAAGACTATAGACTTACAGAATAATATGTCTTTGTCATTGACTACAATAAATACAACTTTGGTTTATTTCTATTTTAATTGGTCTATTATTTATTGTTCATTTAAAAATTTTCTAATAATTGTGTTATAGTTAAAGGATATGATCTATACAAGAAATAAATAGGTTTATAATTGTTTTATTTTTAGAAATCTATGAATATATCTGTTTCAGGTTTAAGTTCTAAACCTTACACTGATCAATCTTACAATCCTACACAAAATACCTGACCATACTAAATTTCACTTTCCCTCTACTTAATGGTGATAATCTAATCCAAAAACTGTTGCTTTATCATACAGTATTTTCTTGTACTTTGACACTTTTCTCACCAAATATACCAAATATATATTTGACTAACCTTATTTTAGTGAGGAAAAAAAATTTGGTTTCAATGGTACTATTACCAAATGAATGCAATCTATCTTTTTCCAAACATGTCTAAAAGAGGGACATTAAAACCTAAAAGAGAAAAAAAGATGGCAGTGTGAGAAGTGAGGCAGAAATATTCCAAAACCACATAAAATATGAAAATACAGCAAATACAACTATTCCTAAAAGAGTGACCAGAAATAAGATTGCACCAGCCAAGATTACATCTGTGAAAAGAGAACATCTCATGAAAAAGGGTGAAGTAATAAAACCATGACCCAGCGGGAACCAAGCACTCCCCCTACCCCAGCTCACTGACAGGAGCAAGAGAATCAGAGCCAGAGAGGTAGTAGAAGCCAAGGAGTGCCAAATACCCAGCCCTAGAAATCTACTCCAGGAGCACAGACCCACACCGCATGGTGCTTTGGAGATTAGAGGGGCTGAAAACCAACATCAGAGACTAAGACTGCAAACAGGTTCCCACAACCAGCTGCCCTGGGACAAAAGAAAGGTGGGTGCTTTGAAAGACTTCCCAATAGTGGGAGTGCTGCTAAGGGGGCAAGTATTCAAGAGAAGGAACAGGTGTACAAAATCATCCTGGCACAGTCAGCCCAGCAGGTTGGGAACTTTCACGAGCTTCAGGCGCTCCATAACTGACTGGCAACGCAGCCCTGAAGCGCCTCACCATGAGAAGCAGCCTGCCACATCTTCCTCCACACTGGTACCTGTGTGAAAACCTGTGGCCCTCACAAATCGTTTCAGACCAGCTGGAGAGCAGCCCTGACTACACCAACTACATGGCGTAACAGTGGCTTCTTCCTGCATGCGGCTCACTGGCCCTGACAGTGGAGGCAAGCACAGCAGCCAGGAGGCAGGTAAGGGCTTTGTACTCCTAACAGACACTGGCACCACTCACCTACGAGCCCTGCCATCGCTCCAGGCCAGCCAGAGGGCAGCCCAGTCCATGGCTGCTTAGGGCCTTAATGCAAAACCTGCTCCCTGCGCACTGTTCAATGGTCCTGACAGCTGAGACAGGTACAGAGGCCGGGAAGCAGGAAAGGGCTTTCTCCTATTGGCAGAAACCCATGCTGCTCGCCTGCAAGCCCCCCAGAATTGCTCCAGGTCAGCCAGAGGGCAGCCCCACCCACGGCAGCTTAGGGGATTAACCGAGAGGCTACTCCCTGCAGGGCCCACTGCCCATGACAGCAGAGGCACAGGCACTGCAGATGGGAATAAGGAAAGGGCTCACTCTTTACGGTAGGCACCAGCACTGCTTGCCAGTGACCACTGCAATTGCTCCAGGTACTGGATAGTTCCAAAGGGCAAGCTTCTGAGCACTAGAGGGTGACACCTACACAAACCTAATATTTCTCAGTATACAATAGGATTATGAAAGGCAGAACCTTGTTCAATCCAAAATTCCTCAAACACCAGAAAGAGGGCTCAGTGAGACAAAAATAATCAATCTTCCTGAAAAAGAATTTAAAATGAAAGTTATAAGCATCCTAATGGAGCTACAGAAAAATATTCAAGAACAAAGGAATAAATTTCGAAGGAAAACAGACACCTTAGAAAATATAGTTGCTGAAATGAAACATACAATGGAGGGATTTAGAAGCAGATTAGATGAGGTACAGGAGATGGTAAATTTAATAGAAATTAGAGACAAGGATTACAAAGAAGCTGAAGCACAGAGAGAAAAAAGGATCTCTAGGAATGAAAAAATATTAAAAGAACTTTGTGACCCAGTAATCAAGACAATTTGGTACTGGCACAAGAACAGAGCCACAGACCAGTGTAACAGAATAGAGACTCCAGACATTAACCCAAACATATATGGCCAATTAATATATGATAAAGGTGCCATGGACATACAATGGGGAAACGACAGTCTCTTCAACAGATGGTGCAGGAAAAACTGGACAGCTACATGTAAGAGAATGAAACTGGATCACTGTCTAACTGCATACACAAAAGTAAACTCCAAATGGATCAAAGACCTGAATATAAGTCATGAAATCATAAAACTCTTAGACAAAAACTTAAGCAAAAATCTCATGGACATAAACATGAGTGACTTCTTCATGAACATATCTCCCTGGGCAAGGGAAAGAAAGGCAAAAATGAACAAGTGGGACTATATCAAGCTAAAAAGCTTCTGTACAGCAAAGGACACCATCAATAGAACAAAAAGGTATCCTACAGTATGGGAGAACATATTCATAAATGACAGATCCAATAAAGGATTGACATCCAAAATATATAAAGAGCTCACACACCTCAACAATTAAAAAGCAAATAATCCAATTAAAAAATGGGCAGAAGAGCTGAATAGACAGTTCTCTAAAGAAGAAATCCAGATGGCCAACAGGCACATGAAAAGATGCTCCACATTACTAATCATCAGCGAAATGCAAATTAAAACCACAATGAGATATTACCTCACACCAGTAAGGATCACCACCATCCAAAAAACAAATAACAACAAATGCCGGCAGGGTTGCAGAGAAAGGGGAACCCTCCTACACTGCTGGTGGGAATGTAAACTAGTTCAACCATTGTGGAAAGCAGTATGGAGGTTCCTCAAAATGCTCAAAATAGAAATACCATTTGACCCAGGAATTCCACTTCTAGGAATTTACCCTAAGAATGCAGCAGCCCAGTTTGAAAAAGACAGATGCACCCATATGTTTATCGCTGCACTGTTTACAATAGCCAGGATATGGAAGCAACCTAAATGTCCATCAGTAGATGAATGGATAAAGAAGATGTGGTACATATACACAATGGAATATTATGCAGCCATAAGAAAAAAACAGATCCTACCATTCACAACAACATGGATGGACCTAGAGGGTATTATGCTCAGTGAAATAAGCCAGGCGGAGAAAGACAAGTACCAAATGATTTCACTCATATGTGGAGTATAAGAACAAAAGAAAACTGAAGGAACAAAACAGCAGCAGAATCACAGAACCCAAGAATGGACTAACAGTTACCAAAGGGAAAGGGACTGGGGAGGATGGGTGGGAAGGGAGGGATAAGGGTGGGGTAAAAGAAAGAGGGCATGACAATTAGCATGTATAGTGTGTGGGGGGTACAGGGAGGGCTGTGCAACACAGAGAAGACAAGTAGTCATTTTATAGCATCTTAATATGCAGATGGACAGTGATTGTGAAAGCGTATGTGAGGGGGACTTGGTGAGGGGAGGAGCCTAGTAGGTAGTGTTCTTCATGTAATTGTAGATTAATGGTACCAAAAAAATAAATAAATAATAAATAAAAAAAGAACTGTGTGACCAATCCAAACAGAACAATATTCACATTATAGCGATACCAGAAGAAAGAGAGAGAAAAAAAGGGATAGAAAGTGACTTTGAGAAGTAATTGCTGAAAAATTCCCCAGTCTTGGGAAGGAAATAGTCTCTCAGACCATGGAAGCCCACAGATATCCCAACACAAGGCACCAAAGGAAGACAACACCAAGACATACAATAATTAAAACGGCAAAGATCAAAGACTAGGACAGAGTATTAAAAGCAGCCAGAGAGAGAAAAAAAATCACCTACAAAGGAAAACCCATGAGACTATTATCAGACTTCTCAGCAGAAACCTTATAAGCCAGAAGGGAATGACATGATATATTCAATGCAATGAAACAGAAGGGCCTCTAACCAAGAATACTCTACCAGGCAAGATTACCATTTAAATCTGAAGGAGGCATTAAACAATTCCCAAATAAGTAAAAGTTGAGGGAATTCACCTCCCACAAACCATCTCTACAATGTATTTTAAAGGGCCTGCTCTAGATGGAAGTACTCCTAAGACTAAATAGCTGTCACCAGAGGAAATAAAACCACAGTAAAGGAAGCAGAACAATTAAATTACTAGCCAAATGCAAAATTAAATCAGCTACCCACAAGTCAGTCAAGGGATACACAAAGAGGACAGAATATGACACTTAACATATAAACAGTGGAGGAGGAAGAAAAAGAAAGGGAAAAAAGAATCTTCAAATTGTGTTTATAATAGCACATTAAGTGAGTTAAGGTAGACTGTTTGATAGCAAAGAAGCTGCCATTGAACCTTTGGTAACAATGAATCCAAAGCCTGCAATGGCAGTAAGTACATTTCTATTGATAATCACCCTAAATGTAAATGGACTGAATGCACCAATTAAAGACAGAGAGTAACAGAATGGATAAAAAGGGAAGACCCATCTCTATGCTGCCTACAACAGACTCACTTCAAACCCAAAAACATACACAGACTAAAAGTGAATGGATGGAAAAAGATACTTCATGCAAACAACAGGGAGAAAAAAACAGGAGTTGTAATACATGTATCAAATAAAATAGACTTCAAAACAAAGAAAGTCACAAGAGACAAAGAAGGACATTATATAATGATAAAGGGGTCAGCCCAACAAGAGGATATAATCATTATAAATAACTATGCAACCAACATAGGGGCACCCAAATATGTGCAACAATACTAACAGAATAAAGGGGGAAATAGAAGGCAATGATTCATTTTAGGAGACTTCAACACACTACTCACTCCAAAGGACAGATCAATCAGACAGAAAATTAGTAAGGAGACAGAAGCACTGAGCAATACATTAGAAGAGATGGAACTAACAGACATCTACAGAACATTCCACCCAAAAGCAGGAGGATATACATTCTTCTCAGGTGCGCATGGAACATTTTCCAGAGTAGATCACAGATCACATTCTAGGCCACAAAAAGAGCCTCAGCAAATTCAAAAAGATTGAAATTGTACCAACAAACTTATCAGATCACAAAGGTATGAAACTAGAAATAAATTGTACAAAGAAAACAAAAAGGCTTACAGACACATGCAGGCTTAACAACATGCTCCTAAGTAATCAATGGATCAATAACCAAATTAAAACAGAGATCAAACAAAATATGAAGATAAATGAAGAAAACAGCTCAATGCCAGAACTTCTGTGGGATGCAGTGAAGGCAGTTATAAAAGGAAAGTATACAGCAATTCAGGCCTATTTAAAGAAGGAAGAACAATCCCAAATGAACAGTCCAAATTCACAATTATTGAAACTGGAATAAGAAGAACAAATATGGCCCAAAGTCAGAAGAAGGAGGGACACAATAAAGATCAGAGAAGAAATAAATAAAATTCAGAAGAATAAAACAATAGAAAGAATTAATAAAACCAAGAGCTGGTACTTTGAGAAAATAAACAAAATAGATAAACCCCTAGCCAGACTTATCAAGAAAAAAAGAGAATCTACACACACAAATAGAATCAGAAGTGAGAAAGGAAAAATCACTACGGACACCACAGAAATGAAAAGAATTATTAGATAATACTAGAAAAATTATATGCTAACAAACTGGATAATCTAGAAGAAATGGATAACTTTCTATAAAAAATAACCTTCCAAGACTGACCCAGGAAAAAACAGGAAATCTGAACACACCAATTACCAGCAATGAAATTGAATCAATAATCAAAAACGACCCAAGAACAAAACTCCTGGATCATTTGCCTTCACCACTGAAGTTTATCAAACATTTAGAGAAGACCTTATACCTATCCTCCTTAAAGTTTTCCAAAAAGTAGTTGAGGGAATACTTTCAACTCATTCTATGAAGCCAGCATTACTCTAAAACCAAAACCAGGCAAAGACACCACAAAAAAAAAATTAAAAACCAATACTGCTGATGATCATAGATGCAAAAATACTGAACAAAATATTTTCAAACCGAATTCAAAAATACATCAGATAGATAATACATCATGACCAAGTGGAATTCATCCCAGGGATGCAAGGATGGATTTGAAAATCCTTCATCATCATCCACTACATCAAAAAAAAGCACAAAAATTACATGATCATCTCCATAGATGCTGAAAAAGCATTTGACAAAATTCAACATCCATTCATGATAAAAACTGTAAACAAAATGGGGATAGAGGGCAAGGACCTCAACATAATAGGCCATATACAACAAACCCACAGCTATCATCTATTTAACAGTGAAAAGCTAACAGTTTTCCTCTAAGACAGGGAACATGACAAGAATGCCCACTCTCCCCACTTTTATTTAACACAGTTCTGGAGTTCGTAGCCAGAGCAATCAGACAACACAAAGAAATAAAAGGTATACAGATTGGTAAGGAAGAAGTTAAATTGTCACTGTTCGCAGATGACATGATATTGTACATAAAAAAACCCTAAAGAATCCACTCCAAAACTATTAGAACTAATATCTGAATTCAGCAAAGGTGCAGGATACAAAATTAATACACAGAAATCTGTTGCATTCCTATATATTAACGATGAACTAAAAAAAAATCAGGAAAACAATTCCATTCACAATTGCATCAAAAAGAATAAATACCTAGGAATAAACCTAACCAAGGAGGTGAAAGACATATGTCCTGAAAACCATAAGATACTCATGACAGAAATTAAAGAAGACACCAATAAGTGGAAATACATTCCATGCTCATGGATAGAAAGAATTAATATTGTCAAAATGGCCATCCTACCTAAAGCAATATACAGATTCAATGCAATCCCTATCAAAATACTGACAGCATTTTTCAATGAACTAGAACATAGTTCTAAAATTCATATGGAACCACAGAAGACCCCAAATAGCCAAAGCAATCCTGAGAAGGAAAAATAAAGCTGGAAGGATTACGCTCCCCAACTTCAAGCTCTACTACAAAGCCACAGTAATCAAGACAATTTGGTACTGGCATAAGAACAGACCCATAGATCAATGGAACAGAAGAGAGAGCCCAGATATAAACCAACACATATATGGCTGATTAATATATGATAAAGGGGCTATGGACATACAATGGGGAAACGACAGGCTCTTCCACAACTGGTGTTGGCAAAATTGGACTGCTACATGTAAGAGAATAAAACTGTACACAAAAGTAAACTCAAAATCGATCAAACACCTGAATGTAAGTCATGAAACCATAAAACTCTCAGAAGAAAACATAGGCAAAACTCTCTTATCATAAACATGAGCTACTTTTTCATGAACATATTTCCTCGGGCAAGGGAAACAAAAGCACAAATAAACTAGGGGGACTACATCAAACTAAAAAGCTTCTGTACAGCAAAGGACACCATCAGTATACCAAAGAGGCGGCCTACAGTATGGGAGAATATATTCATAAATGACACATCCAATAAAGGATTGACATCCAAAATACATAAAAGCTCACATGCCTCAACACCCAAAAATCATTTTAAAATGCCACAGCAATATTTATAGGCAAATATATAGCTTGAAATGTTTACCTTTTTTAAAAAAGAAGAAAAGCTGAAAATTAATTAACTGAACCATTCATTACAGAAGTTTTAAAACTTTCCCAGGTAGGAAAACAATGAGCAAAAGTTAAAGAACCATAATATAAACACATAAAAGAAATCATAACCAATAGCTGGCTCTTTGATAATAAAATATATAAACTTACAGCAAAGAAAAACAAGAACAAAAAAGGGAGGCACAAATACACAAAAATAAAAAGTCAGATATAAACTACTAATACTGGTAATATTAAAAAGGTAACAAGATAACAATGAAACACTTCATACAAATAAATTTGAAAACTAAGTGAAATGAGCAAATGCCCAGAATATGATCCTAGCAAAAACTAACACAGTAATATATAAATTACTTGAAATAACTATTTACTGGGATTCTGGGAATTCACTGTTTTTAGTTATAGTGAAAGGAATCCCTTTAAAAAACAGAACTCTTCTTAAAAGAATGTGAATAATTTACAATTGAAGTTATTGTGTTACCTGGAGAAGAAATGGAAAATTGTGATATTTTGGGTGTGGCGATAGAAACATAGAGGCAGAAGTTTTGGAAAATAAGTAAAGAATAAATACATAAATTCATCATGTGGGTAAATAAACAAAAAGATGAACCTCCAACCTATGAATTATTTTAACAACAAATGAGCTGTTTAAGTAATGAAGTAAAAACCAGAAATGAAATCCCAAACTTAATGCTTCATGTGGGTTTGTATGTGGTTAATTGGCAATACATGAGTTTAAAAACACTGTTGATCAAACCTTAATTTGAGATAGTTGCAATCATTCTATAGCTAACCAATGAAAGCTAGTCTCTAGGATCTCCAAAATAATATTAATCATTCAATAATAGCTTTTAGTAGTGGACTTAATGAAGAAATAAATAAGAATAATGGAAACTTTTAAAAAAATGGATAACCATAAATACTAATGACATCAGAAACTCTGTATTAACAAGAATTGCTCCCACACTTCTGAAAACTCCCTTGAGAATCCAGGGAAAACTATAAATACTCCCCCGTTAAAACTGCAAGTGAAGCAAACTTTGGCATATAAAATTAAAGGGCTCCAGAACCCCCTGATGCCTACATATCAATAGCATAGGAGTTCCTGGTAAGTAGAACTTGAAAGTACTCTTAAGGGTCAATAAAGGTAACATAAGAAAAATTTGAAATGTAATCTCTGTAGGACCAAAATGAAATGTAAACACTGAATTAAAAATACTACTACTAATAACAACGAATTGAGGCACCCAGAGTGTATTTTTCAATAGTGACTTAATGTAATTTACATGGACCAAACCAAAGGAAAAACACAGGTCTCTAAAGAAATACATCCTTTTATGATTTATCTCAAATGGTACCTCTCTAACCAAATTTTCCATCTCTTCTCTTCCCAAACCCAGAATACTCTACACCTCTTCTATGTATCTTATATTCCTGACACTTATAAATGACATTTGGGCATGTGCCTTATTTTTTATAGGGGCTTAAGCTATTCCATAAGAATTTAATTTCACTTCAGTATTCCTGCAGTGCTCAGAATGGGTATTTGGTGCAGCCATAAAATAATCAGATTAGCAAAGAAATAGAAATCCTGGGAACTCATTGGTTTTAGACATACTGATAAGAATCCCTTTAAAAACAGAACTGCTCTTAAAAGAATATGAATTTACAGTTGAGGTTACTGTGTTGCCTGGAGAAGAAATGGAGAGTTGGGATATGTTGGTGTGGCGATAAACACAGAGGGGCAGGGGTTTGGGAAAATAAGAATAAATACATAAATTCGTAATTTGGGTAAATAAAAGAAAAACTGAACCTCCAAACGGGGCATTATTTTTACAACAAATGAGCATTCTTTCTCTAACTGCACTTTGACCTTTTACAGAGCAGCTGGTTTGTTTGCTTAAGATATCAAAAGCAATTTTACTTGTGAAAATTTTCATCAGTTTCCTCCAGATGTAAGAGGATCTCCTCAGCGCACTCCAGGGAGGGAGCACCCGTGATTTTCTCCTTCACGCTCTGGAACAACTGCCTCAGCATCGCCTGCAGCATCACCTCGTCCTCGCCGGAGAAACGGGCCATCCTGTATCAGAATCAAACGCTCACGTCCATTACTCCGGCTCTGAGCAAAAGCCGCGCACTGCGCACGCGCAACCCTACCCAGCCCCCGGCTCTGCTCAGCGCCGTCCCCCCGGAAGACCGCGGCCAGCGCCTGGAGGTGTGTGCTCGGCTGCCCGCGCGAGGTCCAGGAAAACAAGTCACCTTACTTTGGGAAAGCAGAGGTCCCGACCCACTCGGTACTACGTCGCTGGTGGCCTTCAGTTCCAACAGCGCTTTAACTGGCCCGGACAGAAGCCGGAAGGCTCTGGCGGTGGCTGGGCGGTGGGACGTCAGCGCCGCGAGGACGTCAGCACGTTGACGTGTGCTCGCAGGTGGGACGGGGCACTACAAGACCTGCCCCAGCGCTCCGGGGAAAGCTCAGGTGCGCTCACCCTTCAAAGCCTCGGTGTTGTAGTGGGGAGCAAAGGAGTACGAAAGAAAAGAGTCAATAAAAGTAAAATAATAGAGGCGAAACTGTAAGCAGCCTGATAAGGTTTAATTGCGTGAATGGTGTCGAAATGCTGCAGCGATGTGTACCCCTGACTGCTGACATCTATTGACTTCCTATTCCTTACCAAGCACCTTACTAGGAACTGATGAGAAGAACTGATGAGAACCCCGTCATAATCTAACAGAGAGAAAGAAATCAACAATTACAACATAGTGCAATTAAGTATTACACTAAAGAGATGCGCCAGGTAGGTGCTAAGAAAACCCAGAATCACCTCTTAACCCAATAGAAGAGTCAAGGAAATAGAGTGTAGCATATTATGGTGCTTAGGGTTAGAGGAGGTGAGGAGGCTGAAGAAGTAGATGGGCTGCATCGAAAAGGATCAGATTTGGCACATTTAAGGTATAGAGATTTATTTTTGCAAGTTGTAGGACACAGTTGGAATGCCGAGACACACCATGAGATATCGTATATAAAGATCACTCTGCAGAGATAATCGTGGTCTCTCATCCAGTTTCCAATCTAGATAAATCTCGAGACCATGATCATGTCCAAACTACAGGGGGCCAAACCAACAAAGTATTGGGATCAGATCGGAGTGTCTGTTGAACTGTTAATTCCAAGCCACTGATGAGTGGCTTAATGTCAATAAATTCTCCCATATCCAGCTTTGTGTTTTACTCCACTGGTCCAACAACACATGTTAGCCAGGATCAGTGACTCCTTTAATATCTATGCTATTACTTCCAAGAGCAAAAATATGATATATTTTTGCCAGATCTAGCAGCATGTTTCATGGTAAAATATATTGTCACATTACCACATTAAGAGAAAAAATACTAGCAGAGTAGGCATACTTATAACTTTATTTGTGGGTTAAGCTATAAAACTCAATATGCATGGGCAGAAGAGCACACATGTGCATAGAATTACCAGTAATGTTAACAGCTACATATTCAAACTAACAGATGAGTCGTATTGGCAACTCAAACACCAGGATTAATATAGCTATTAGTGATGTGATTTTCTGTAATAGTGAACTATTACTGGTAAAATTCAGGACAAAATAAAATGTACTCTTTCCTTGATTTACATAGTTCTTGCATTCCTGGAAATTCAGTATGTCAAAACTGTGCCAAACACTATTTTTGCATAAATGGAATTAGATCCAATACTCAGATACTTTCCAAGAGCTTATTCATCTACATGAATGTCCAGTAGGACCACTGAAATTCATATAGGAATCAGAGCAATGCTTTTGTGTAGGAGATTGTCCTTTGTGTATTTCTAGATGTTTAGCATCCCCAGCTCACACTACATATGCCAGTAAATGACATGTAATCATTGTGATGACAGAACATCCCCACATAGTTCTAAAATGCTTTTGGGGGCAGGAAAGAGGTGGTAGGATTTGAACTGCACAGATTGAGAACCACTGCTGTAAAGGATATGCTTTAGGAAGAAAAAAATAACCTTAAAAGACTACCTGAGATGCACAAAGGAAGCATAGCCAAAAAGAGGGTAGGGGAGCAATACATTTAAGTAAATCTAAATATTGACTGTATAAAATAATAATCTATAATACAATTTGAGAAGGTAAAAATGCATAGGACTAAACACTGTAAATGTATAATAGGAAGCGGAATGATAAGTTGAAGAATTCTGCAATCTTTGGATTCTTCGAAAGGGAGTTTAAGATACTAAATTTGGTTAGGTAGGCATTGTGAAATTTCAAATGTAAACATTCAAAAGATTAGAAATAGAAAATTTAGATTCAAAAAATGGAGGGAAAAATGAAATGAGAAAGACAAAAAACTCAATTTAAAAAAGTTAAAAAACATAAGAAAAATAGAAAATGTACAGTAGAATATTAAAGTATACAAAGATACATGACAGAAATAGTCCAAATCACTGATAAATTAAATCAACTCAACCCTCCACTTAAAAGAAATGCAGATTGGATTTTAAAATAGCCAACTATATGCTTCTTATTAAAATCCTAAAAGCATAGGAGAATTAGAACTTAAAAATTAGAGAAAAATAAACTAGGTGAATATTACCCAAAATGAAGCTATTGAAGCTATATTTGTGTTAGCAAAAATAAAACAAGAAAAAGTAAATGTTAGGGATATAGCATGTTGCTTCATAATTTTTTTTAATTCAACAGGAAGATACAACAATTTGAACTTTAAGCAAAATCTGTCCATAAGTCTAGTATTTTCCAGAGATTTCTGTGCATGGTTCTTATAAGATACTCTTCAATGTTGAGTACCTAAACTCTATGTTTATTAGGTTTGCTTTTTCAGATTGCAAGAAACAGGGAAAATATAATTGCCTCAGCAATTACACAGTTAATGTTTATGAAAACCGGAAATATCATTGCCATGGTTAAAGATATAAAATCCTTTCAAGATTTCTAAAAACTGTGGGGTAGCAACCTAATTATCTTGCTGTTCATACAGTTAATAACTGTATCACTTTTGTGACTCAGTTTGTCTCTTTCTTTATCAGCTCTTCTACTGCTTCTGACTATCTTTTCTAAATGCCTCCTGCATTTAAAATTCCCTAAGATTCTGAGGTAGGTGCCATAGTGCAAGGCCCAGATGTCCCTTCAGGACCGAGCATTCATCCCCCTACCTCCTTAGAACGTTGGCTGACACTTCACAACTGAATTTCTCTTACTGAACTTCCCTGGAAGAAGGAAGGGGCTCTGCTCAAGGTTAAGCTCCCTGAGGAAGGCCTATGTCTGATGGACAGTATGGTACCTAATGGGCCATCACTCTTATCTCAGTTGGGAAAACTCTGAAGTACCATCCCACCTGTAGAACTCCTTTTATGATTCACTGAAGCCTCTGTTGCAAAGGCATTACCATTGATCTTCTCCTTATTCCTAATTTTGCTTTCCAAACTCCTACCAAATATTGTTCCCAAGAACACACACTAATAAATCTGTTGCAATGTGATTGGGTCAATTAGGCATTAGCCCATTATCCAATAACCATTATCCAAACAATTCCTAATATATCTGATGATGTCATAAACTGGTTTTCCTTATGTCTGTTCTGTACGTGGTTTACTTTTGCCAAGGCAATGATTTTTGTTTCATACATATATGGCCATAATAGCAGTGGCAATTGCCTAAAATATGTTTTTGTATGTTTTTTTAATTAAAAATTAATTAAAAATAAAAGCCAGACTGTGGGCATAGAAGATACTTGGGTCTTGTGAACTTGCACTGTGGTAACACGTGTAAAGAACTAACAAAGGCTTGAATTTGAGGAAAGTGTTCAGTAACCATTGTTATTGATATGATGTTGTTATCATTGTTACCCATTTCTACAACCTTGAATATTTTCATAGAACTTGGCCAGGTCCAGTTTACATAATCCAATAAGAAAGTAAAACATTTCAAACTTTCAGTTTTGAAAATGGCTTTTTTTCCCCTAGATAATGAATCAGAGTAAAATTAGGATATAAATTCCCAGCATCCCTAATTGAAGCCTTCTTCATTTCGGGGATCCCCATTTCAGAACAGGCTTTGTCTTTTCCCAGAGGGATACTGTTATTTGATTTGAAAACCAAAGTCTTACTAAATGAAAAACACTGTAAAAATTGAGTGATCTTTTTTCTAGCACAGATATTAAACATTACTAACATAACCCAATAATACAATATTCTACTGGATTATAGAATTATAATAAAATGTCAAAAGTACTGTTAGACAACCAGCAGTAAGCACTGAATAATTTTTAAAGCTTCTTTTTTATATTTTCAAGAAAACTTATGCTGTTAAACAAGGTCACCTGTGCAATGTTCACTTGTTAGAACCAGGAACTTTCCTATAAGAAACATTTCACTGGATTTTTATGATGAAAAATTACTTGGCCTGTTAAATATGGCAACTTGAACATACCCATTTATTTCTGCTTTATCCAGAAACCCCACTAAAATGATGACAAAGAAATGCAAAAGATACAAACCAGTAAGGACAAAGAGAATGTTGAGAGGAAATAACAGAGAATTTGGTTTGTTCAAGCATGGAGACTGTAGGTCAGGACTTACCTAATCAGGCATAGGCTGACACCTCTGGGAAGAATTTTTGGAAGTTATGGATGAGGATTTAACTTGAAGTCTCACCTCATCCTATGCAAAGATGTATTTAGGAGGAACACTTACTGTTTATGTAGATAAGAATTTTCTATACATCAAGCTACATCATAGAAGAAGAGAAATGGGGGGAGGCTTTATGTGTGTTCTGACCTGGCAAGGATTTATTGGTAAGTTAAACTTTTTTATACACCAACAGACAGTCGAGGGAGAAGTTTAATTGTCCTCTCAGTGTGAGTGAGGCTTTATTGTGAAATAAGAATTCATCAGACATAGGCAGATATATTCAGAGGAAAAGTTTTTGGTGGTCAAGGAACATAGGCATGGGTTTTACCGAGATGTTGAAGGTAAATTAACTTGAGAGAGAAAATTTGTTTGTTTAGCAGTAAGTCAGAAGCTATAGCTCACCAAATTCAGACAGCTACACCATTCAAATACTTAATGATCCATGACTTTGAAATACCAAGTATACCTTGACGATCCACTAGCATGTCCAGCCTTAAAATTGTACGAGTATTGTTCTCATATACAACAGCCTATTTAACATTTCCATTTGAATGGATGGATGATAAGACTCTCACATTTTAACATTAACAAATCCAACTTTTGAAAATATTCTGCCTCCTCTTACTTGCTGAGTATCTTGCATCTCACTAAATGCCCCATCCTCATTTCCAGTCGCTCAATCTGAAATTTTAAAGTCACCCTTGGACTCTTTACTTCAATCATGTACTATATATGCCCAGGCTATCAAGAAATTTTGCCAGCTCCACTGTCAAACATGTTCAGAATCTATCCATTATTTCTTACTGTATCTAATAATACCACTCCAGATTAGAACATCACCTGCTCCCTCTCTGATTTCATCTCCATCCAATCTTCCCCACCCTTCCCTAGATACTCTGATACTTATAGGAGGCTTCCTTATTATTCCTAAGACACATTAACCATGCTCTTACCTCAAGGCTTCTGATTTTTTATTCCCTCTGGCTGGAATGCTCTGTCATTCAGATACTCATATAGCTATCCTTTCACTTCCTTTAGCTCTCTGCCCGGATATCAAACAAATATAGATTACTAAAGAGATGTTTGTACTGACAACCTTGTTTAAAAAATAAACTAAATACCTTTCCCTATCATTCATTACAAAGTCTGCTCCCATCTTCAGAATGTCTGATTGTTTCCTGAGGAGTTAAAGAATCACACAAACTTTTCAACTCTTTCCTTTGAAAGCTTTAGGATTAATTTTTTACATACCTATTGTACCTTGGTGCTTCAATGGAAAGTTCCAGTTTAACATCCTACTGCAGTTTTTATGTTATGCTCCTCCAATTAGTATTTTAGCTCTATAGAAAGATCAACTTGATCACTTTTTCATAGATATAATTCCAGTGCCTGCCTTGTATGTACCCTTCTAGAAAATTTATGGAATGAATGAATAAGTGGATGAACACATAATAGAGAAAAGGCAATGATCTGGGTGATGGTAAAGAGAAATATCAGAATGGCAGACCTGATTGACTGGAGTGAGATCCCAACATCTGTGTTATGACAAAGATCAATTGCATAGCTATCATGAACAAAAATAGCTCTGGGAAGGCTCTGTAATCCAAGTTTAGGAACATAGTGAAACAGAAAAGCCTAAGAATAACTGCACAAAAAGAGAAGAAAAAGCTGCACCAAAAGCTTCATTGCACCTGCATCATCCCATCCCCCAAGCCAGCACTGCTCAACACCAACGGGGAACTTCCCAGCTACAAAGAGTTTCCACCACCAAGAAAGGAAAAGCAGAGTGAGCAGCCAACTTCCCAACACTTAGGGGCACTGCAGGAAGGTAGCATTTAGGTTTCACCTGACCCAGATAGCAAGGGTGAGATGTATAGAGACAAGAGAGATGACTAGGAGAAAGGAAGAGAAACAGGGGCTACATGTAGTCAGAGAGCAGCCATGTAGTCAGAGAGACCATGGTTCACAGAGACCTGTTCTGCTGGAGAACACAACAGATTTCACTAGTGAAGAAACCAGTAGGCAGCCCAGCTGTGGCAGAACCCCTAATGTTTTCGCCCTGTAGCAGACTGTTCAAAGGTTTCACCAGCTTCAGTCCCACAGGTATTCACATTCACTGATGCCAGCCAACGTCCCTCTCCTTTCTCACCAGAGCCAGGAGCCACAATGGGAGCTAAACTAGACCTCTTCAGCTGCCCTACTTCAAGATGGCAGCCTAGATTCCTGGAGCTGATTCCTACCACCATAGGTACTTTTTGGCTAGTGCTTCCAGCTGTGCACTTCAAACTGCGGGTCTGACCCCTTTCATCAGCAACCACGGCAGTGCACATGTCCAAGGAGACTATGCAGAAGTGGGAGAACACTCCAACAGTCAAGGCCCCTACAGCTGTTTGTAGACCCAGATCAGACCCATTTTCCATCACTGGCATGTGCCATTATGCATCAATGCCAATTCTCACCACCTGTATTCAACATAGTAGTAGAAATCCTAGCCAGAGCAATCAGAAAAGAAAAAGAAGGCTTTTAAATTGAAAAGGAAGAAATAAAAATCATCTTTGTTTGCCAATGATATGATCTTAAATTTTCTATATTTCCACAAAAAAGCTCTAAACTGTTAAAACTAATGAATGAATTCAGTAAAGTTACAGTATACTTAATCAACATACAGAAATCAGTTGTGTTTCTATACACAACAATGAAACATCTGAAAACAAAGAAAACATTCCCATTCATAACATTAAATAGAATAAAATACTTATAAACAAATTTAGCCAAGGAGGTGAAAGATGTGTACCCTGAAAACTCTAAGGCATTGATGAAAGAAATTGAAGACACAAACAATCAAAAGATTTCCTATGTTCATGGATCAGAAGAATTAATATTGTTGAAAGTACATAATACCCAAAACCATATATGTAATGCTTCCCATCAAAATTCCAATGTCATTTTTCACAGAAATAGAAAAAACATTCCTAAAATTTGCATGGAACCACAAAAGACTCTGAATAGCCAAAGTAGTCCTGAAAGAAGAAAAAAGCTGTAGGCATCACAGTCTTGATTTCAAACTGCTTTACAAAGCTTTAGTAATCAGAAAAATATAGTCTTGGCATAAAAATAAACAAGCTAAACCAGAGTAATAGAATAAAGAGCCCAGAAATAAGCCCTCACAATACAATAACCAATATTTACAAGGAAGCCAAGAATAGTCAATGGGGAAAATACAGTCTCTTCAAAAAAATGGTGTTGCAAAAAGTCAGAGTGATTTTTCTGAGATCTAAACTGACAGATTTTCTGGGTTTTTTTCATATTTTATTTATTTTATTTTGCTATCATTAATGTACAATTACATGAACAACATTATGGGTACTAGACTCCTCCTATTATCAAGTCCCCACCACATACCCCATTACAGTCACTGTCCATCAGCGTAGTAAGATGCTATAGAATCACTACTTGTTTTCTCTGTGCTATAGTGTCTTCCCCATGTCCCCTCCACACATTATACATGCTAATCATAATGCTCCATTTTCCTACTTATACCTCCCTTCCCGCCCATCCTCCCCAGTTCCTTTCCCTTTGGTAACTGTTTGTCCATTCTTGGGTCTGTGAGTCTGATGCTGTTTTGTTCCTTCATTTTTTCTTTGTTCTTATACTCTGCAGATGAGTGAAATAATTTGATATTTATCTTTCTCCACCTGGCTTATTCCACTGAGCATAATACTCTCTAGCTCCATCCATGTTGTTGCAAATGGTAGGATTTGTTTTCTTCTTATGGCTGAATAGATTTCCTGATTTTTTCACCATGAACTAATGACACTTATATAAAATCCTAAGCCTTCCCCAAAATGAGGAAATTAACTCCAAAATGAAATGTAACTATTGTGCGACTTATGTCTCAGCAGTGAACAATATGTGGACAGTAATAATACATAACCATAATAATGTAAAAACAAAAAGTTGATTTCACCAAAATTACAACTACACTAGATGAATAGAGGGCAATTGGTAAAAGGCAGCTAAAACCTCTTCTTTCACAGTAAGAAAACAATTTATAATACTAGAATTGATAGAACTAGAAAAAGGACTTTGAGAAAAAGTTTTAGAAATATAGAAGTAAATCTTAAAAGAAATTAAGAATTGAAAGTAGTTTATTCAGTGAGAAGTTATTTAGGAGAGAGAAGGAAATGAAGCAGTGGGCTACTTGCTACTTTTCATTATAAGTACTGTATTACTATTTGACTCTTAAATTATGTACATGTTTCAATTTGATAAATTATATATATATATATATATGTCATATTTGCTTACAAGTATAAAAATTAATGCAAAATAAATAAAAAAGAAAAAACCATAAAGCTACAGGGAAATTTCAAGCAAACAAATTTAGGACCCAAAACCAAGTTTCAGAGTCTGGCCATTACTCTTCATATCTTTCTCTTTGTAGGGCCATTAAAATCTTAAATCTATTTGCATTTATGTATTTACTCCATTTTTCCTCTTACAAATTGATCTTTCCTTCTTCTCTTCCTTAGAACTTCTGCTCACTGGTCATTCAAGTTTTCCAAGGAGCTAGCTCTGGCACTGACTTCACAAGGAGAATCCAGTATACACACTTCCAAAAAAAACAAAAAAAACCTGTATCTGTGTCCCTTTATTCACATTCTAAACACTAAGACTCTGAAAAATTAGGTCGATGTACAGATTGTTTACCTTCATGGAATCAAATGATACAAACATGATTACCCAAGGCTGTCATTTCAAAAAGGGCTCTGAGAGGGGTGCAATTTCAAAATAGCTGCTGTTGGAAAGTTATATAGACATAACCAGTGTATGTGATGTGATTCCATGCTCACAAACTATCTTTTAATAATTTGGTTTACCTTCATGTTTGCCTATTGGGGAAAATAGGCACTGATCTTTGGGAGCTATATTTCTCTTTGTAAATTAATAAATTGCCTTCCACGGTATAAGTGAAAGGAAAAAAGATGACCAGAGGGTCAGTCTACAAAGAGGAAAATAGAAAAAATAAACAAAAGGAAATGTAGACTGAGAGAATTAGAAAATTACTTGACTTTCTATTCTTGAGGTCTGGTTTCTTATCCTGAATTTCTTCATAAGATTCCCCTGTAACCTAGAGGTATGTTGCATTTTTACTTGATCTACTTTGAGTGAATTTCTGATTTGTTGACTGTGGCACCTTGACAAAAATATTAAAAATTTAAAAATTCCTGAAACATGTCAGACCCTAAGTCAGAATGTAGTAAGTCCTACAGTAATGCTGTCCTGTGTGTTCTTGGCAGCGAGCCAACATTAGCTAACCTTCCTTGACTCAATAGTATTTATGGATTGCTTATTTAAACAAAATAATTTTTGTTTAGAAAATTATATAAACCCTGAAATTTCAGTTAGCAATAAAATGCAAAATGTTGCCACTGAATTTCTTTTCTTCAACCAATTTTTTTTCTTTAGCCCAAGAAGAAATGGTGGGAAGGGTATGGATAAAAAATTATGATAGCCTTAGATTACAAAGATAGTGATGGAAACCAAAATATCAGTATCACTAATATGTGTCATAGGTGGCACATTGGCTTTCTGTGTAGTTTCCTCTGAATCATGTCTAAGCTTACTTCAAATGTCAAGATATGGAATACAACAACGATGTGCATTGTAGCTCATCATAACTTTGATTGCCTGCAGTAGACATAAGAGAAAGAATGATAGTATGGTACTGTGAGTGCTTGCACTAAAGTAAGCTACAAGGCATGGCACATGGATAGGAAAAAAGTGCTTTTCAGACAATACACAATGTTATCCAGTTACTAACTGAATAATCAAGATCCCCAGAAAAAAACAGTATTTAAAAAATAGCTGAACTCACTGGATTCAAATGTTTAAAAAGGAAAGGAAGGAAGGAAGATAAGAAAATTCAATCACAGTAAATGCAACTTACACTGTTCTACCTAACGTCACATAATTAATTTATTCTATCAATGCTTCATTATTTTTTCTTAGCTTGACAGGTTGGGGAAGGATGTTAATAATTTATACTATGTTTGATAATGTCTTTAAAACTCTGTAGTCCTGTACCTAGCTAGTGATCTGGAAATACATTATTTTCCAAGTTAGTAAACCAAGGAGAAAAACATATTGTGTTTGTTCTTTTGTTGCTTGAGAGCCTGTGTCTACCAAAAGTCTGGTTCTGTTTTTTGATATCAAGACAGAGCTTCCTCAGGGAAAAATTTTTAAGGCTAGTAATTTCTTCTTCAGCAGCACTAGTTACTTAAAAAAAGGGTTAGAATTGTAGTGAAGAAAATACTCTGCTCTCAGCTATTTCACTACACATTTCAAAACAGAGCAGACAACCCTAGGGACCTGTGGGTAAGCAGTAAATAACAACAGTATTCTCCCTATTATTTCAGTATCTTCTTTGGTTTTTTGCAGAAACAAAACACATAATTAATCTTGGCAATTGAGAACTTACAATTGCCTCTCTTCACCTTATGTTGAACTCTTTGCTTCCCTTTGCTTTAAATTTTACAGAAGAAAAATTTTGAATGGTTGCAAAAAGCAGTCAATAGAAGAGAGGCATAAATATGTTTGTATTAAGTTATCTCCCATGTTTTGTCATTCCTGTGGTCATCACCAAAATCTATGTAACAACTTTATATTCTGCATATGTCATCAGAAGTTACTAAATGTCACTAGCAGGAATTAAGGATGGCCCTGTGGAGAAAGTCTTAACATTATCTGACAACAAGGCTAGGTGGTGACCGGATTTTCTCTAAATGGTAGATTTTATAAAGATGCTTAAATAAGAACTTATCCTCCCATGCAACAATACTAGTTTTTTTCTGGGCCAACTTTTCTCACAGTTAAACACAAAGAACTACTTATACTCACTATGAAAAAGTATTAATATGCAGTTGTAATGGAAACAATAAATTATATAGGAAGCATCCCATGTTTTTTAATTTGTTTATAAAGATCTAATCCTTAAATCTACTTTAAACTCTTTTCTAAGACAAAAAGTCAAGACAAATAATTCTTTCTGATACCTGGCTGTTAAGGCTTTAAATAAAAGTATGATAATCTGCAGCAAAACATTGGATATTCTTGCTATTGATTGTACACATTTTTATTTCAGAGGATCAATACATTGCTGGGCAGCTGTGTCTGGGGAGGCCTCTCCCTGTGCACTAGGTGAAGCATGAGGTGAAACCTCAATCTGGGCAGGGGAGGATTCTTGATTCTAATCGAAAAAGAATTCTCAAGCAGGTCAGAAGAGTATAGGTAAAGAAGGAATTCATTAAAGCAAGAGCAGCAGGGAATGGCAGCTGCCGTGCAGGCAGAAGAGAACAGATCAGTGCAGAGGGAAAGAGGGAAGGTCCTCAGCCTAGGACAGATTCCCTTGCCAACTCCTGAAACCAGGGTCACCTGGTATCCTGTGTCTGTTTGGATGGGCACAGCATGGGGACTAGCCCCAAACATTCCAGGATTTGGGGAAACCATTGGAGCACAGGATGGAGTGAGATTATGTTCTGAGAACTTCCCAAAAGCAAAGAAAGGAGATGTTCAGGTAGGCTACTAAGAGCAGCGGCAGTTCCATCCAGGTCACCCAGGTGATGGAAACATGCAGGCCCAAATCTAAGCTTAGCAGCCCCTTCCTACTTATTAGGAGTAAAGCAGAGACCGACTGAAGACTTGGAAACAAAATGAAATAGAAAAGAGACAAATTGCAATAATCTGAGCAGTAAGAAAGCTTTATTTGAAAGTACACACTTAAAGAAGGGAAAGTGTGAGCATCCTTAGAGAGAAGGTGCACTGAAAGTTTGGGGATTCTGTCTTTTAAGGCTTTCAATAATGGGGCACAGGGCAGGGGGTGGGTTGTTAGGTGTAGGTTTGACATGGTCCCAAGATGCTCATCTCTGGTGAGAGACACTAGGTCTCCTCTCTATTATCAGTCCTCCAGCTAATTCTGCTAAATAAACTCAACAACAAGGGATTTATTTATCCTGTTCTTCTCCAAGATAGTGGTTACCCTCAAGCAGTGGGGCGTATCAGTTACAACTGCCTGCCCTGCGTTAAGATAAGCTATTAGGTTATTGTCTGATTACCAGAGAATATGTTAGCAATCTTACTTCTTAACTCTCTACTTTTTAAAAGGGAATCTTAGCCTTAAGATGGGGTCCCTCCTTTTCTTACCATACTGTTTATATCTCAGCATTTTTCATCATAGGCAAGAAAAGTTAATCATGATGCTTGTCCCATGTCTCTGTCCTACCACAAATATATTTCTGAAAAATACCCCCCTGTGGTAGCTCTTTAACAACATACTCATAACTTTCTTCTAAATATCCAAAAGAATGCTTAGAGAGACCTGTACTTGACCCTTCAATAAGTTGTTTTAAATATAAACCAAAATAAGTTTCATCCCTAGGATGAAATCTCTAGATCTTTTACATGGAGAATGTTTTCAGCTATTGATTTGTCTTCATTTAAGCCCCAAACATTTTCCAAATTATACCATCTACAACATAATATTTAAAAATTTATTCCTAATCTAAAAACTCATTTTTGGCTGTGTTCAGGCAGTAATATAAAGAAATCAAACATTTTATCACTTAGTAATAATGTTGTGTCAAATTATCCACTCCTGATTCTACTTTCTCATAATAAAATAATATATCAACAATAAACAAAATCAGAGAAACTGAAAAGTGAGTAAGATTTACTGAACTGAGTACTATTCAATATTGCTATTCTGGTCCTTTCTCATGTTCCAATAGAATGTTTCCAATTAGCAGAAATTCTTCCTCACTGAATTTAAAAAATAACTGGACTGGTAAGGAATTCAGTTCCCCATTCTCTCATTTTCATTTAAGGAATAAAATAATCAGAGATTCAAGAAATAATTCAGAGATTCAAAAAGGGTAGCTCAATGAAATACTCTGATGAAACATAATTTTAATATTATTTTTGTTAACTTTTAGAAACAGGAAACACCCAATATGCATACTTAATTATACTTGCCACTAATATGTATCTGCTTTAAGGTATAACAAGAATAACTTTTTAACTAGAATTAATTGGTCTTCATTTTATTTTAAAAGTAGACTGTTTTCAAATAGAGATTAAAGATTGCTGTGTGAGAGGAAAGACAGAGGCTTCCTCCTAAAACTGTATACAATTAGAAAATATACTTGGTGCAACTAATCCTGAGAGAACAACATGAAAGAGGACAGCACCAGACTGCCTATACCTGGAGAAAAGAGTAGACCTCACGGAACAGGGTAATGTACCAGAGCTGTTGCCAGGAGGGACCCAAGCCCTTCCCCCACCCCAGCTCAATGGCGGGAGGAAGAGAAACGGAGCAGGGAGGGAGTGGAAGGCCTGGGACTGCTGAATACCTAGCTCCAGAGATCTTCTCTGGGAGCAAAAACCTACATTTTGTGGTGCTTTCATGAGACTCACATGATTACCAGGTTGGAAAGTTAATACAGGCAGAGTTCCTGGAGAGACTGAGATTCCAGCCACTTGTGGAACAGGGATCCATATGTGGCTGCTCTGGAACAAAAGCTTATACCTGTGTGCTCGGCCCACTCGTTAAGGTAGTGGAGACAGGCACAGCAGCTGGGAAGCAGGAAACAGCTCTTTCCTCCCACCAGGCACCAATACTGCACTCCTGCAACCCCTGACATTGCTTCAGGAGCTGAGCAGCTCCAGAGTAGAGCTTCTGAACACTAGAGGACACCACATACAAATATGAAATGCCAAAGGAACCTGGTCCAGAGTAAAATTAATATAACTCTGGAGAAAGATTTAAATGACATGGAACTTAAGACCCTTCCTGAAAGGGAGTGCAAAATAAAAATCATCAACATGCTAATGGAGGTATGGAAAGATATCCAAGAACTCAGGAATGAATTCATGTCAGAGATCCAATCACTGAAGAGCACGATGAAGGGTACTAAAAGCAGATTGGATACAGTGGAGGAGATGATAAATGAAATAGAAACTAGAGAGGAGGAATACAAAGAAGCTGAGAGAAAGCACAGAGAGAAAAAAGGATCTCTAAGAATGAAAGAATATTGAGAGAAATGTGTGACAAATCCAAACAGAACAATATTTGCATTAGAGGGATACAGAGGAAGAAGAGAAAGAGAAAGGGGTAGAAAGTGTCTTTGAGGAGGTAGTTGCTGAAAACTTCCCCAATCTGGGGAAGGAGATAGTCTCTCAGGCCATGGAGATCCACAGATCCCCCTACACAAGGGACCCAAGAAAGACTACACCAAGACATATAGTAATAAAATTGGTAAAGATCAAGGATAAGGACAGACTATTAAAAGCAGCCAGAGAGAGAAATAAGATCACATACAAAGGAAAGTCCATCAGGCTAACATCAGACTTCTCAGCAGAAACCTTACAGGCCAGAAGGGAGTGGCAAGATGTGTTTAATGCCATGAAGCAGAAGGGCCTAGAACCAAGGTTACCTTATCTGGCAAGATTATCATTTAAATTTGAAGGAGGGATTAACCAATTTCCAGATAAGCAAAAGCTGAGAAAATTTAACTCCCACAAATCATCTCCACAGTCTATTTTGGAGGAACTGCTTTAGATGGAAGTGTCACTAAGGTTTAATAGCTGTCACCAGAGGAAACAAAAACCACAGTAAAGAAAGTAGAACAGCTAATTACTAAGCAAATGCAAAATTAAATTAACTATCCTGAAAGAACAACAAATGAGGCCCAAAGTCAGTAGAAGGAGGGACATAATAAAGATTAGAGCAGAAATTAATAAAATTGAGAAGAATAAAACAATAGAAAGAATCAATGAAAGCAAGAACTGGTTCTTCAAGAAAATAAACAAAATAGATAAACCCCTAGACATAATTATCAAGAAAAAAAGAGAGTCTACACACACAAACAGAATTAGAAATGAGAAAGAAAAAATCACTGTGGACACCACAGAAATACAAAGAATTATTAGAGAATACTATGAAAAATTATATGCTAACAAACTGGATTATCTAGAAGAAATGGACAACTTTCTAGAAAAATACAACCTTCCAAGGCTGACCAAGGAAGAAACAGAAAATCTGAACAGACCAATTACAAGCAACAAAATTGAACTGGTAATCAAAAACCTACCTAAGAACAAAACTCCTGGACCAGATGACTTCACCGCTGAATTTTATCAAACATTTAGTGAAGACCTAATACTCATTCTCCTTAAAGTTTTCCAAAAAATAAAAGAGGAGGGAATACTTCCAAACTCATTCTATGAGGCCAGCATCACTCTAATACCAAAACAAAGCAAAGACACCACACAAAAAGAAAATTACAGACCAATATCCCTGATGAACATAGATACAAAAATACTCAACAAAATACTAGCAAACTGAATTCAAAAATACATCAAAAATATCATCCAACATGATCAAGTTGGATTTATGCCAAGGATGCTAGGATGGTACAACATTCAAAAATCCATCAACATCATCCACCACATAAACAAAAAGAAGAACAAAAACCACATCATCATCTCCATAGATGCTGAAAAAGCATTTGACAAAATTCAACATCCATTCATGATAAAAACTCTCAACAAAATGGTTATAGACGGCAAGTACGTAACATAATAAAGGCCATATATGAAAAACCCACAGCCAACATTATACTTAACAGTGAGAAGCTGAAAGCTTTTCCTTTAAGATTGGGAACAAGACAAGGATGCCCACTCTCCCCACGTCTATTCAACATTATACTAGAGGTCCTATCCATGGCAATCAGACAACACAAAGAAATAAAAGGCATCCAGATTGGCAAGGAAGAAATTAAACTGTCCCTGTTTGCAGATGACATGATATTGTACATAAAAAACCCAAAGGAATTGACTCCAAAACTACTAGATCAAAGATCTGAATTCAGCAAAGTTGCAGGATACAAAATTAATACACAGAAATCTGTGGCATTCCTATACACTAACAATGAACTAGCAGAGAGAGAAATCGGAAAATAATTCCATTCACAATTGCATCAAAAATAATAAAATACCTAGGAATAAACCTAACCAAGGAAGTGAAAGACCTATACTCTGAAAACTACAAGACACTCATGAGAGAAATTAAAGAAGATACCAATAAATGGAAACACATCCTGTGCTCAAGGATGGGAAGAATTAATATTATCAAATGGCCATCCTCCCTAAAGCAATCTATAGATTCAATGCAATTCCTATCAAAATACCAACAGCATTCTTCAATGAACTAGAGAAAATTCTCCTAAAATTCATATGGAACCACAAAAGACCTTGAATAGCCAAAGCAATCCTGAGAAAGAAGAATAAAGCAGGGGAAATTACACTCCCCAACTTCAAGCTCTTCTACAAAGCCACAGTAATCAAGACAATTTGGTACTGGCACAAGACCAGACCCATCGACCAATGTAACAGACTAGAGAGCCCTGATATAAACCCAGCCATGTATAGTCAATCAATATATGATAAAGGAGCCATGGACATACAATGGGGAAATGACAGCCTCTTCAACAGCCGGTGTTGGCAAAACTGGACAGCTACATGCAAGAGAATGAAACTGGATTATTGTTTAACCCCATATACAAAAGTTAACTTGAAATGGATTAAAGACTTGATGGTAAGTCATGAAACCATAAAACTCTTAGAAGGCAACATAGGCAAACATCTCCTGAATATAAGCATGAGCAACTTCTTCCTGACCCATCTCCTCGAGAAAGGGAAACAAAAGCAAAAATGAACTCATGGGACTACATCAAACTAAAAAGATTTTGTATGGCAAAGGGCATCATCAACAAAACAAAAAAGCATCCTACAGTATGGGAGAATATATTTGTAAATGACATATCTGACAAGGGGTTAACATCCAAAATATATAAAGAACTTACACACCTCAACACCCAAAAAGCAAATAACCCGATTAACAAATGGGCAGAGGATATGAAGAGATGGTTCTCCAAAGAAGAAATTCAAATGGCCAACAGATACATGAAAAGATGTTCCACATCATTAATCATTAGGGAAATGCAAATTAAGACCACAATGAGATATCACCTCACACCAGTAAGGATGGCCAGCATTAAAAAGACTAAGAACAACAAATGTTGGCGAGGATGTGGAGAAAAGTTAACGCTCCTGCAATGCTGGTGAGAATGTAAATTAGTTCAACCATGTGGAAAGCAGTATGGAGGTTCCTCCAAAAACTAAAAATAGAAATACTATTTGACCCTGGAATCCCACTCCTTGGAATATACCCAAAGAATACAACTTCTCAGATTCAAAAAGACATATGCACCCCTATGTTCATGGCAGACTTTTTACAATAGCCAAGATATGGAAGCAACCTAAGTGTCCATCTGTAGATGAATTGATAAAGAAGAGGTGGTATGTATATACAATGGAATACTATTCAGCCATAAGAAAGAAACAAATCCCACCATTTGCAACAACATGGATGGAGCTGGAGGACATTATGCTCAGTGAAATAAGCCAGGCGGAGAAAGACAAGTGCCAAATGATTTCCCTCATTTGTGGAGTGTAACAATGAGGCAAAACTGAAGGAACTAAATGGCAACAGACTCAGAGACTCCAAGAATGAACTAGTGGTTACCAAAGGGGAGGGGTACGGGAGGGCAGGTGGGGAGGAGGGAGAAGGGGACTGAGGGTATTATGTCTAGTACACATAGTGTGGGGGATCACTGGAAGAACAGTGTATCACAGAGAAGGGACATAGTGGATCTCTGGCAACTTGCTGCACTGATGGACAGTGACTGCATTGGGGTATTGGTGGGGGCTTGGTAATAAGCGTAAATGTAGTAACCACATTGTTTTTTCATGTGAAACGTTCATAAGAGTGTATATCCTTCATACCTTAATAAAAAATTTTTTAAAAAAGTAGACTGGTTTCATAAAACTTCCCATATGTCTCAAGAAGCTATTTTTTTCATATTTGTCTTGCCAGTTGAATAGTAAGAATAAACAAGGGCTGAAAAATACATATGTACTAAATATTTATTCAGGTATAGTCTGTATTATCATATATTCTGATTCTGTTTCCTGTTTTAAAACTCCATTTCTGCAGAAAAAATATTAAATTACTTTCATATCCTTTCTGTAGCTGCCCCTTATGAATAATTCTTTTATTTCCTGGGTTTTGTTTTGTAGATCAGGGTACCTGGTGAAAGAAGAATTGGAAGAGTTCGAGCTAGTTAGATTGCTTTAAGTTGGAAATGAAAAAATTGCTTACAGAAGAAAAATACAGAGAAGAAGAAAAATTCAAGGAAAGAAGGGCAAAAAAAGGTAAAGTTCAATCCATCTGGCTTTAGGGAATGTTCTGGGAAATTCTGAGGATGAGAGTTTAGGGTGAGCTGCTCTACCATTCTGTGCAGGACTCTAGGAACTCAGGTGGAAAAAAGGATTTAAAGGAATTCTGTTGTGTATTATGACTAAAACTCCTCTTTGGTGTTTTTGGAAGAGATTTGGTAAATTAAGTTATTTTCCTAATTTTCAGGGATTTGTATTGTTTTTGTGTGTGTTTGTTTCCCAGTTATACACCATGTATATTGTTTTCAGAGTGAGGGCAATGAGGTCCAGCTTTACAGGGATTATAATACAAATTCTGGATTTTTTGCTCCACTAGTAGTAGACATTTAATCTGTAATGTCAAAGAAAAGTAATCTTATTTTTCAATTTCTTCCAAGCTTTGCTGCAAGCTGTAAAATAATAATCCAGATGATTAAGAAGGTGATATGAGGATGGCGGCATGAGTAGAGCAGTGGAAATCTCCTCCCAAAAACACATAGAGCTATGAAAATATAACAAAGAAAAATCTTCCTAAAATAGAGACCACAGGACACAGGACAACATCCAGACCACATCCACACCTGCAAGAACCCAGCGCCTTGCGAAGGGGGTAAGATACAAGCCCCGGCCCGGAGGGACCCGAGCGCCCCTCCCCCCGGCTCCCGGCGGGTGGAAAGAAACCGAAGCGGTTTTTTTTTTGGCGAGCGCTTTTTAGAAGCCTTAAAGGGACGGGCCCCCGTTGCTAGGGAGGCAGGGTGGGGGGACCGGTGAGCAGGTGCCTGGGAACGGTGCCGGAGGACAAAGAATATCCCGCGTTTCTCCCTGCAGGACCAGCGGGCGGGTGCCTGAGACCGGTGCCTGAGGACAGAGGAAATCGCGTGTTTTCCCCCTTTTTTTTTTCTCTTTTTGGCGAGCGCTTTTTGGAAGCCTTAAAGGGACAGGGACCCCAGTGCTAGGGAGGCAGGGTGGCGGGACTGGTGAGCAGGTGCCTGGGACCGGCGCCTGAGGACAAAGAATATCCCACGTTTTTCCCTGCGGGACCGGTGGGCGGGTGCCTGAGACCGGCACTTGAGGACAGAGGAAATCGCGCGTTTTTCCCCTTTTTTTTTCTCTTTTCTGCGAGTGCTTTTTGGAAGCCTAAAAGGGACAGGGACCCCGGTGCTAGGGAGGCAGGGTGGCGGGACTGGTGAGCGGGTGCCCGGGACCAGTGCCTGAGGACAAAGAATATCGAGCGTTCCTTCCCTGCGGGACCGGTGGGTGGGTGCTTTTTGGAAGCCTTGAAAGGACAGGGACCCTGGTGCTAGGGAGACAGGGCATCAGGACCAGTGAGTGGGTGCCTGGGACCGGCACCTGAGGACAAAAAAAAGAAAAAAAAAATCGCTTGTTTTTTCCTTTTTTTTTTTTTCCTTTCTTTGTGTTCCCTCTCTCATTGTTGCTGTTGTTGTTTTGGTTTGGAGAGTGCTTTTTGGAAGTCTTAAAGGGGCAGGACAGGTCACTTAGACCAGAGGCAGGGAATCTGGGGATCTCTGGGCACTCTAACCCCCTGGGCAGCAGGGAGCACAGAGACCCCTTACGGAGATAAATAGCCTCCTGGCCGCTCCCCCTCCAACGGGGCTCCACCATTTTGGAGGAACAGCCCCAGCCAGGCCAAGCCCACAGCAACAGCGGAGATAAACCCCAAAGCAACTGGGCAGGAAGCAGAAGCCCTGTCTGCGCACAGCTGCCCAGCACAAGCAACTAGAGGTCGCTATTCTCCCAGGAAAAGGCTACAAACCAACAAGAAGGGAAGCTCTTCCAGTGGTCACTTGTACCAGCTCTGCAAACTATCTCTATCACCATGAAAAGGCAAAACTACAGGCAGACAAAGATCACAGAGACAACACCTGAGAAGGAGACAGACCTAACTAGTCCTCCTGAAAAAGAATTCAAAATAAAAATCATGAACATGCTGACAGAGATGCAGAGAAAAACGCAAGAGCAATGGGATGAGATGCAGAGAAAAATGCAAGAGCAGTGGGATGAGATGCAGAGGAAAATGCAAGAGCAGTGGGATGAAGTCCGGAAGGAGATCACAGATGTCAGGAAAGAGATCACAGAAGTGAAACAATCCCTGGAAGGATTTATAAGCAGAATGGATAAGATGCAAGAGGCCATTGAAGGAATAGAAGCCAGAGAACAGGAACATATAGAAGCTGACATAGAGAGAGATAAAAGGATCTCCAGGAATGAAACAACACTAAGAGAAATATGTGACCAATACAAAAGGAATAACATTCGTATTATAGGGATACCAGAAGAGGAAGAAAGAGGAAAAGGGATAGAAATTGTCTTTGAAGAAATAATTGCTGAAAACTTCCCCAAACTGGGGGAAGAAATAATCGAACAGACCATGGAATTACACAGAACCCCCAACAGAAAGGATCCAAGGAGGACAACACCAAGACACATAGTAATTAAAATGGCAAGGATCAAGGACAAGGAAAGAGTTTTAAAGGCAGCTAGAGAGAAAAAGGTCACCTAGAAAGGAAAACCAATCAGGCTAACATCAGACTTCTCAACAGAAACCCTACAGGCCAGAAGAGAATGGCATGATATACTTAATGCAATGAAACAGAAGGGCCTTGAACCAAGGATACTGTATCCAGCACGACTATCATTTAAATATGATGGTGGGATTAAACAATTCCCAGACAAGCAAAAGCTGAGGGAATTTGCTTCCCACAAACCACCTCTACAGGGCATCCTACAGGGACTGCTCTAGATGGGAGCACCCCTAAAAAGAGCACAGAACAAAACACACAACATATGAAGAATGAAGGAGGAGGAATAAGAAGGGAGAGAAGAAAAGAATCTCCAGACAGTGTATATAACAGCTCAATAAGCGAGCTAAGTTAGGCAGTAAGATACTAAAGAAGCTAACCTTGAACCTTTGGTAACCACGAATCTAAAGCCTGCAATGGCAATAAGTACATATCTCTCAATAGTCACCCTAAATGTAAATGGACTTAATGCACCAATCAATAGACACAGAGTAATAGAATGGATAAAAAAGCAAGGCCCATCTATATGCTGCTTACAAGAAACTCACCTTAAACCCAAAGATAAGCATAGACTAAAAGTCAAGGGATGGAAAAACATATTTCAGGCAAACAACAGTGAGAAGAAAGCAGGGGTTGCAGTACTAATATCAGACAAAATAGACTTCAAAACAAAGAAAGTAACAAGAGATAAAGAAGGCCACTACATAATGATAAAGGGCTCAGTCCAACAAGAGGATATAACCATTTTAAATATATATGCACCCAATACAGGAGCACCAGCATATGTGAAGCAAATACTAACAGAACTAAAGAGGGAAATAGACTGCAATGCATTCATTGTAGGAGACTTCAACACACCACTCACCCCAAAGGATAGATCCACCGGGCAGAAAATAAGTAAAGACACACAGGCACTGAACAACACACTAGAACAGATGGACCTAATAGACATCTATAGAACTCTACATCCAAAAGCAACAGGATATACATTCTTCTCAAGTGCATATGGAACATTCTCCAGAATAGACCACATACTAGCTCACAAAAAGAGCCTCAGTAAATTCCAAAATATTGAAATTCTACCAACCAATTTTTCAGACCACAAAGGTATGAAAGTAGAAATAAATTCTACAAAGAAAACAAAAAGGCTCACAAACACATGGAGGCTTAACAACATGCTATTAAATAATCAATGGATCAATGAACAAATCAAAATAGAGATCAAGGAATATATAGAAACAAATGATAACAACAACACTAAGCCCCAACTTCTGCGGGATGCAGCGAAAGCAGTCTTAAGAGGAAAGTATATAGCAATCCAGGCACACTTGAAGAAGGAAGAACAATGCCAAATGAATAGTCTAACATCACAATTATTGAAACTGGAAAAAGAAGAACAAAGGAGGCCTAAAGTCAGCAGAATGAGGGACATAATAAAGATCAGAGAAGAAATAAACAAAATTGAGAAGAATAAAACAATAGCAAAAATCAACGAAACCAAGAGCTGGTTCTTTGAGAAAATAAACAAAACAGATAAGCCTCTAGCCCAACTTATTAAGAGAAAAAGAGAGTCAACACAAATCAACATAATCAGAAATGAGAATGGAAAAATCACGACAGACTCCACAGAAATACAAAGAATTATTAAAGACTACTATGAAAACCTATATGCCAACAAGCTGGAAAACCTAGAAGAAATGGACAACTTCCTAGAAAAATACAACCTCCCAAGATTGACCAAGGAAGAAACACAAAAGTTAAACAAACCAATTACAAGCAAAGAAATTGAAACAGTAATCAAAAAACTACCCAATAACAAAACCCTGGGGCTGGACGGATTTACCTTGGAATTTTATCAGACACACAGAGAAGACATAATACCCATTCTCCTTAAAGTGTTCCACAAAATAGAAGAAGAGGGAATACTCCCAAACTCATTCTATGAGGCCAACATCACCCTAATACCAAAACCAGGCAAAGACCCCACCAAAAAAGAAAATTACAGACCAATATCCCTGATGAATGTAGATGCAAAAATACTCAATAAAATATTAGCAAACAGAATTCAACAGTATATCAAAAGGATCATACACCATGACCAAGTGGGGTTCATCCCAGGGATGCAAGGATGGTACAACATTCGAAAATCCATCAACATCATCCACCACATCAACAAAAAGAAAGACAAAAACCACATGATCATCTCCATAGATGCTGAAAAAGCATTTGACAAAATTCAACATCCATTCATGATAAAAACTCTCAGCAAAATGGGAATAGAGGGCAAGTACCTCAACATAATAAAGGCCATATATGATAAACCCACAGCCAGCATTATACTGAACAGCGAGAAGCTGAAAGCATTTCCACTGAGATCGGGAACCAGACAGGGATGCCCACTCTCCCCACTGTTATTTAACATAGTACTGGAGGTCCTAGCCACGGCAATCAGACAAAACAAAGAAATACAAGGAATCCAGAATGGTAAAGAAGAAGTTAAACTGTCACTATTTGCAGATGATATGATACTGTACATAAAAAACCCTAAAGACTCCACTCCAAAACTACTAGAACTGATATCGGAATACAGCAAAGTTGGAGGATACAAAATTAACACACAGAAATCTGTAGCTTTCCTATACACTAACAACGAATCAATAGAAAGAGAAATCAGGAAAACAATTCCATTCACCATTGCATCAAAAAGAATAAAATACCTAGGAATAAACCTAACCAAAGAAGTGAAAGACTTATACTCTGAAAACTACAAGTCACTCTTAAGAGAAATTAAAGGGGACACTAATAAATGGAAACTCATCCCATGCTCATGGCTAGGAAGAATTAATATCGTCAAAATGGCCATCCTGCCCAAAGCAATATACAGATTTGATGCAATCCCTCTCAAATTACCAGCAACATTCTTCAATGAATTGGAACAAATAATACAAAAATTCATATGGAAACACCAAAGACCCCGAATAGCCAAAGCAATCCTGAAAAAGAAGAATAAAGTAGGGGGGATCTCACTCCCCAACTTCAAGCTCTACTACAAAGCCATAGTAATCAAGACAATTTGGTACTGGCACAAGAACAGGGCCACAGACCAGTGGAACAGATTAGAGACCCCAGAAATTAACCCAAACATATATGGTCAATTAATATTTGATAAAGGAGCCATGGACATACAATGGCAAAATGACAGTCTCTTCAACAGATGGTGCTGGCAAAACTGGACAGCTACATGTAGGAGAATGAAACTGGACCATTGTCTAACCCCATATACAAAGGTAAACTCAAAATGGATCAAAGACCTGAATGTAAGTCATGAAACCATTAAACTCTTGGAAAAAAACATAGGCAAAAACCTCTTAGACATAAACATGAGTGATCTCTTCTTGAACATATCTCCCTGTGCAAGGAAAACAACAGCAAAAATGAGCAAGTGGGACTACATTAAGCTGAAAAGCTTCTGTACAGTGAAAGACACCATCAACAGAACAAAAAGGAACCCTAAAGTATGGGAGAATATATTTGAAAATGACAGATCCGATAAAGGCTTGACGTCCAGAATATATAAAGAGCTCACACGCCTCAACAAACAAAAAACAAATAATCCAATTAAAAAATGGGCAGAGGAACTGAACAGTCAGTTCTCCAAAAAAGAAATACAGATAGCCAAGAGACACATGAAAAGATGCTCCACATCGCTAATTATCAGAGAAATGCAAATTAAAACTACAATGAGGTATCACCTCACACCAGTAAGGATAGCTGCCATCCAAAAGACAAACAACAACAAATGTTGGCGAGGCTGTGGAGAAAGGGGAACCCTCCTACACTGCTGGTGGGAATGTAAATTAGTTCAACCACTGTGGAAAGCAGTATGGAGGTGCATCAAAATGCTCAAAACAGACCTACCATTTGACCCAGGAATTCCACTCCTAGGAATTTACCCTAAGAATGCAGCAATCAAGTTTGAGAAAGACAGATGCACTCCTATGTTTATCGCAGCACTATTTACAATAGCCAAGAATTGGAAGCAACCTAAATGTCCATCGGTAGATGAATGGATAAAGAAGATGTGGTACATATACACAATGGAATAATACTCAGCCATAAGAAGTGGAAAAATCCAACCATTTGCAGCAACATGGATGGAGCTGGAGAGTATTATGCTCAGTGAAATAAGCCAAGCGGAGAAAGAGAAATACCAAATGATTTCACTCATCTGAGGAGTATAGGAACAAAGGAAAAACTGAAGGAACAAACAGCAGCAGAATTACAGAACCCAAAAATGGACTAACAGGTACCAAAGGGAAAGGAACTGGGGAGGATGGGTGGGCAGGGAGGGATAAGGGGGGGGGGAGAAGAAGGGGGGTATTAAGATTAGCATGCATGGGGGGAGGGAGAAAGGGGAGGGTGGGCTGCACAACACAGAGAGGACAAGTAGTGACTCTACAACATTTTGCTAAGCTGATGGACAGTAACCGTAAGCTGATGGTTGTTAGGGGGGACCTGATATAGGGGAGAGCATAGTAAACATAGTATTCTTCATGTAAGTGTAGATTAAAAATTAAAAAAAAAAAAAAAGAAAGAAAGAAAAGGGGGATTACTCCTTAACAGGATAAAACTATTGGTAAATCAAAGATCAACGCATGCTTTAAATATCCTTAATGTTGATCACTTAAAGGGTGTCAGATGATCAGCTATGGAGGTACTCTTTTCTGATAATATTCCTTTCTCTTAATTAAAAAAAAAAAAAAAAAGAAGCAGTTACTGTGTGCTGACCTCCAATGAGTTCTGCACAGTGGTATAGAGGGCATGTCAAAGTGTGGGCAAAGGGTCTGTTTGTTTCTACGCAGAAGATCAAGGCCTAGCTTGGATACCCAGAAAATGAACTAAGATACAATATGAGGAGGAGCTTCCAGCATCAGCACTCTCTGGAGGACTTGTGCCGGGGGATGATCATCAAAAAGCCTCCACAGAGATCCGGACGATGCTGCGGTTGGGGCTGCATCCAGCCCACCGTCTCCTGGACTTGCCATAGGAATGAGGAGGGAGATGTCTAGGCTGGCATGTGCATACAGTGAGACAACGAATTTGACCGGATCTGTACTGTTGGAACTCAACCAGGAGTTGGGAGGGGTGCAAGTTGTAGCACTCCAAAATCTCATGACTATAGACTATCTATGGTTAAAAGAACACATGGGATGTGAACAGATCCCAGAAATGGGCTGCTTTAATTTGTCTGATGGTTCAAGTACAGTTGGACAATATCCATCATATCATAGATAAATTTTCACAAATGCCTAGGGTGACTAAATGGTTTTCTTGGCTTCACTGGAGATGGATGGTAATTATAGATTTGCTTTGTTTTTGTCACCGTATTCCTATTACATTAATATGTGTGTGCAAATTAGTTAGTAGTTTAAAACCTATACATACTTAAGGACTATACAAGAAGATATGTCAAAGAAATCATCAATCCTCCCATGTTTCCTTCATATGCTACATCTATAGCTTTTCTTCTTCCTTTCTAATTACAACCCTTAAATAGAACTCGTGCCTCATATCGAATTTACCGAGTATCATAATTCCTCCAGGTGGTAAAGATACTTCGAGACAAGTGCTGGGCATAGAAGCCACAAGGCATAAATCTGCAAAGAAGTAAAAAGCTAACCTTTGCAAACAATATGGCTTCTCTCTCACTTACCAACTTTACATTTCCCTGTATGGCCCCGGAAGATGACTGGTTAGCCAGAGACGGGTAAGATTCCTCAAGGGAGGAACAACCTAAGACAGGCACAGTCGCAGGGGGGCCATCAGGTGAGAATTTGGGGATCAACAGAGGTGAGGCTCAGAACCTCACCCCCCCTGCTTTGAGAGAAATCTTCTGCATCCGTGGATGTCTTGCTGCCCTTGTCTAGCCTGGATTAATACTTAGTCCATAGGCACACACCTGATCATCTGATCATCTACATTTGCCTTCTTACAGCACTAAACTATGTTTTCTACCTTTATCTTGCATCTACCTACCACTTCAGCATTTTATTAAAAATAAAAATAATAATAATAATAGGAGAAATGTGGGATCAACATATAAATCAAGTACAAAAATCAAACGAATATTCATATTTGACCTGATTGTTCATAGGTCATATTGCATGATCAAAACCGAAAGTTTCTGTGATGAATGCCCTTGTACTGTTCACCATGTAAGAACTTATTCACTATGTAAGAATTCATTCACCATGTAAGAACTTGTTCATTATGCTTCAGAAGATTGGAGACTGACGAGAATTAGGCTTGAGATGGATTAATGATTGTACATTGAGCGTTGACCCCCCTATACTGAATTTTATTGTTGTTAACAACCATTTGATCAATAAATATGAGAGATGCCCTCTCAAAAAATTAAAAAAAATAAATAAATAAATAAATAAATAAAAAAAAAAGAAGGTGATATACTCTGTAGCTTCTATTTGATGACAAGTACTAACCAGTTTATGAGTATACATTTAAAACCAAAGTAGATTACCATACAAACAAAAATAGATCATGGCATGATAAATCCACAATAATATATAATTAATATTTATTGAATGCTTACTCTGTGCCAGGCTTCTGTTCTGTTCTAAGCAGTTCATATGAACTAATTAATTTTATATTGAGGTAGAGCAGGGACATGGAACAAGTGTCCTGCATCATAAAATCTACTTAGCTTGTGAACAAAGGCCAGATTATTCTTTAACATAACCTTTCACTTGTTTTTCCCTCTCAAATCTGCCTTCTTCCAGTTATGTTAATTAAATAATGTCTTTGTCCAACACAAGAAACAAACATCCATGGAACAGACCTTTGAAGCACCATGAACCAACAGAAAACTGTCCACTTTAATTAATAAAGAATACAGGGACACGAATCTACAGTTACCTGGAAAGCCCTATTCTTAAAACAAAGACCTACTCACATCATGACTTATACAGACCCCTAACCAAAAGACTCCATAAAAACCTCAAACCTTAAACCCTTAGCACGCCTCTTCTCTCTCTCTGAGGTTGCCCACACTCCTCCTCTCCAACTGTGTAGTTTGCTTTAAATAAAACCTCTGGCTGTCTAGCTTATTGCACTTCTCAGTGATTTCAAGTCAATCAGGAGGTTAGTGAGAGACCCCTTCCCATTAGGGTGGTAAGAGTCTTTGTCACTTTGATACCTCATTCAACTTTCTATTCTTAAACTGAAGTTTTTTCTGTCTCTCTGTTTTATTTCAGACAAGTAGGGAAGCAGCTGTGGGGACCTCAGATTTTGGGATTTGCATATTCCTGTCACCTGGGTGACCCAGACAGAACTGCAGCCTTACAATCATGCTCTTTAACAGCCTGTTTGGATGTCTCCTTTTCTTTGCTTTGGAAATTTCCCAGGATATAAACTTCGTCCATCCAGTGCTCCATGCCTCCCCCAGTCCTGGGGTGGTATGGACATAGTTTCCATACCATGAAGATCCAAACGGACACAAAGCTGCCAGGATCCCAGCTTTAGGAACTGGTAAGGGATCTGCCCTATGCTGAGGAGTTCAGTGAATTTCCCTTCTCTCCCCTTTGCTCTTCCTTGCTTTTCATCACCTGCTTGACTGCACAATAATCCTTTATTTCTGGCACTATGAAACCTCACTGTTACTATTGCTTCAATTAAGTCCCTCTTGCTTACATTTGTTCAACCTGTTCATGAATTCTTCTTGATCAGTGGCAAGGACCCTCTCCTGGGTTGAGGTCAGGGAGAATTCCCCAGATGAGACTGCACAACAACAATATGCTCACTAAAAATCTATGCCACAGAACTTGATTTTCCCCTATTTTTCCAAAGAGGAAACTAAGACAGGAAAAATATAAATAACATGCTCAAAGTCATACAGCACCAGCTGGTAGGTAGTGGTGCAGGATTAAAATCCAGATAGTCTGGGTCCAAGAGCCAGCCTTCTTAACCTCTATATTACACTATGTCTTTAATCAAGATTTATATTTAATCTATAAATTGTAAAACATTATATTACTGGAACTTGCTAAATAGAAAAAAATTGGAATATAAAGGCATTTCATAATAAACCATATGTAAGGAAATCAGTTTTCACACTATGAATTTCAAAACAATCCTATTCTCAGTGATACAAATAATATGCTTTATACTATATTTTGTTTGTGTTCTATTCCAAGGCATGTGCTCACCTTGCTTTCTGGCTAGAGCTGTCATTGTTACCACTATGACTGAGTAATGCACACATAGATCTTGGTGTGACTTATTTAAGATAAAATAGCAAATAACTCTTTTCTGCATGTTTTTCTTAGGTGAGGGGAAAAAAACAACAGTGTGTCAGTTTGTTTCAGATTTATATAGGGAAAATTTTACTGAGGGCTTCCTGGAACACTTGTTACTGCTCATGTGTAGTACAAAACCATTGATGTTGTCTGCAGTGATGCTAGATAGATAAATTATGTATTATAGGCTACGGTTTATTTAACATATTATATTTGGCAAAACTAATAGACACAAATCTTATTGTTGAGTGTGAGTTGCTTCCTGAGAAAGTTGTATCAGACTTCAATTGTTGCTCTAGGGGCATGAAAGGACTTATAGTCATGAACCCAGGGGACACAGACATCAGTTAAAATTCATGGTCATCTTAAAGAGTAAGGCATGTAATAGAACTCTGTAAATGGTCCTCGTAGGGCACTAAAATGGTCACTCTGTGGGAAAATGTATCCAGTGATCATGATTGTAACAACCCTGATGGGGAGAGCTATAGAGTAACTTTTCCTTTTATCTCAAAAGATAATTCTCTTGGGGATGACCTGTACTGAGGCTTTACCGGGATCATCTCTGTATTTGTTGAAATAAAATTGCCACATCCATAGGGGGAATTGCCTAGAAAACTACTTTCTCATAGAACAACAACCAATTTACTTCTAAATATAGTACTTAATGGACCGTTTTGAGGATGGTGAGAGCATTAGTGCCATTCTCAGATGTTTCCAGAATCACCTAGATTAGGCTAATTTCCAAAGCATCCTATTGTGCTGTTGCTTAGGACTGCCTAAATGTAGATTTTAAAACCCAGAAACTTTTCAACATGTGGTTGAGTTTATACCAAAACCTTAGGTGACTGAAAATATTGTGTGTATATGTATGTATACATATTGTGAGTGATCCTTTAAGTGGAGAGAGATGAATGCCTTATGGGAGACCTTCAGAAAAATCTTATTTGGGGAACTTGAATATCTGCCACCACCATCTAATGATTTTTCCCTCCACATGAAAAGTAGGTGAGATTAACAGACTATAATTTTTGTCTGTTCTTATTCAAAGAACTGTCAAGATCCATGACCCTGTCCTAGAAAAAGGTTCTGTCTCTGCTGGGGAAGAGAGTTTCTTACAGTGTGTAAATCCTCAACTCAAAGCACCTTTGTTTATGTAGCAGTCTAATTTTTTCTGTTTCTATGAAGAATAAGGAGAAACTTGCCTTTGGTGCTCCCCTGGTATTAACTCCATCCTTGGTAGAGGCTGTGTACCACATGTGTTGAGCAAACTCTTTATCATTCACTCCCATTTCTGGAATTCCAAAGCATTTGGAAAATTAAAAAATTCTGCCTCCATGCAGAGGGCAGGAACAGTACAGTTAATATCTGGATATTGTCACTGTATTGGAAGTAGAATTAAGAGACAATAAAATTTTTTGACTGGTGTCTATATATTGGGTTATTATTATTTTTTCCCTTTATGATAACAATTTCACCAAGCAGACTAACCACAAACAGGAAGTATCTCTAATTTTGACAAGTCCTTGAACTGTACAGAAACCATGCAACTTTTGACTGAAATTCTCCAAGCATTGACCCCACATGAATGCAAATCTGCACGAATGTTCTAAACAAACAAGCAAAAATTAACAAATTAAAAAACACATGTAGAGGATGAGGAGGAGATGCGCTGACCTAACAACCTTGGGTGGACCCTAGAAGGCTAAACGAAAAAGACACTATGTATAAGCACTATACTCTAGTTGATGAGACTTTTTTCTCCACAGTCGTATACAGGCTGACAATTCCAATACTGCTATCCATGTAGGTTGGCACTGAAAAAGTAAGTAGATGGCAGAAGCCATGGTGGGAGCCAGGTAGCTCACTGCTGGAGTGAGAGTTTAGAGATAAAACAAGTAAAGGAGTCTAGAAGCATCTGTGTCGTAGTGGATTAAAGTTGTTGACATCAGTATGAACTAGGTTTAGCTTAATATAATGTAAGTGGTTACATACAGAAATATTTATAGATATGTGTACATATACATATCTATGTACACATGCACATATGTACTTCCCTGTTCTATCAGCTGAGAGAGTCCAGAAGCAATGATCATTTTAGATGAAAGTTTTAGAATTATTTATGTTCACTCAGCTCAACAACCCTCTAAATAATCCTTTAGCATCTTTTACTCCCCAGCTTAGCATCCCACCCCTCCACAGCTTTGTTTCTCTCTAACATAACTAAAGCTTTGGGTTCTAGGCAATTACGGAATCTCTCACAATTTGTCTCTTCTGTTAAAAAATTCTTACTTCATGATTCTATTGCAAATTCCTAAGCAATAGTTCTAATTCCTAAAGATTTGTAACTCTCTATATAAGAGTCTGCTCCCCACCTTTCTCCCTCTCCCTCTTCTTTGTCTTTCCCTAATTTGAAAGCTGTCTTATAATTTAATTATCATTTGGTGGAATACTTCTTCAAGAATTTTTGTTAGGCAGGGTGTGCAATAGTTATCCTAAGTCCTTCCAAGCTCAAAATGGCCTTCATTTCCTCCCACAGATGAATAGCTAAACTGGAGTATAACTTCTTTGACAGGCCTCTTTTCCCCTCAACAGTCTGTCATCATTGCTGTGCTCTGTGCAGATTTCTAATATTACAGATGAGAAGTCTGAGACTACTTATTAATTGTCTTTTTTTCTTTCTGGAAAGAGCTTCCTTTATCCTTGTAAAGCAGAAATATCATCATGCCGTCCACATCATGCCCTTTCTAATGAATCCGTCTGAGACACAGTGAGCCTAGTAAACCTGTAGTCTTTCATCAGCAGGGGAAATTCTATTTTCTGTTAACCCTCTATTTATTCTTTCTCTGTCTGGAACTCCAAGTTTATTATGTTGACTCCTGAAACAGTCCTCCCGGTCTTTTCTCTGTTCCTCATGATTTCCATTCCCCTTTGTGTTTTGTTTTCCTTTTCTATTACAGCTTATTTTTTTCACTTAATCTCCCAAACTACTCATTTATTTCCCAGCCTGGATCATTCTTTTTTTTTCAGTTAGTCTAATGAAAATTGTTAAATGTTATGACTCATAATTCTAGAAAGCTTTTGTGTGTGTGTGTTATAATACTGTCCCTGGACACCTTCATTGCTTTCTTTTTAAAGGCTAATTCTGCCTGTTCTATCACTTGTAGTCCAATAGCCATCCGAGTCTAGCTGTCTTCACCCTTCTGGTTAGCGTATCTTCTCAAGTGAGGAACAGTCCCCCTTCGCTCGTGTTTCATCTCCCTTAGCTGTTCACTCAGCCTGTTAGGCTCCTTCAGACAGGGGCAAACTAGCAAATGATAGAAAGTGCAGCAGTCAGTTGGTCTGTTCATCTTTTATGATGGGCCAGGTTTGGGGATTTTTTTATTTTTATTTTTATTTGTTTGTGTTTCTTCTGCTTCAAAGGAGGGGCACTAACAAGAGTGAATTGCTCTCCTGCTCTGGGGAATCCTGCTCCTCTGATAGCATAGGTGTGACTGAAGGAGGAACTGACTAGACTGCCAGTGATCCTGTTAAGAAAACTGCCCCCTCAAGCCTACCTACATTCCCAGCCTCACCAATGTATTTTACCTGAGAGACTCTTTGGACCAATCTAAACTCCACGTCCTATAGCCTGACCCATCTGCCTGGAACTCTTTTTCCCCATTTGTTTTGGGTTTCTGATCAAATGTGACCTTCCAGAGACCTTCCCTGTTCATTCTGTGCAAAAGCGAACACCCATTCCTCTGTCCTTTTAACCTGCTTTATTTTTCTTTGTAACGATCATCATATTTTTCTTATTACCTGTTTCCTTCTAGTAGAATACAAACTCTATAAGAGCAGGGATTTTTCTGTTATTGCTGTATCCTCATCACCTAAAACTGTACCTGAAATGTTATAGTTGCTCAAAATATACATGTTGAATGAAGGAATAAATGAGATTCTGGTACAAACTATGGGCTCAGATGCATCTTCTTGACTTCGTCAGCTTGCAGATCCCGTTGTTATTATTACATAGTATCTCGCCAATGGGTCTCAGCCCCGGACAAGTTCACTATGGATTCACTGTGACCAAAGAAATGACAGTAGAACGTTCTTGGGGTGAAAGGGTTATACCCAACTTTATTCCCACATTGGTAGGTCAATCGCTAGAATCCCATCCACTCAGAGCAAGTCTGCATGCAGCAAACTGGTCTCTGCCTCTGAGCCTTCCTGCCCCTGCAGCCGTCTCAGTCTCTGTCCTCCGTGCTGCCACCACTCCCGTCTCGTCTCTGCTCTCCTGCAGCCTAGGAGCCGTGCCACCGTGTCGCCCAGAGCACTGGGTGGAACTCTTCATATAGAGTCAATAACAATGTACTGCCCTCAGGTGTGTAGTGAACTAGCCAACCAGGGCCAGGTGAGAATCCTGGCCATAGGAACCTTCACTTTATTCATATATAGGCATAGTAGGGGGTGAGAAAAAGTCCAGAATACGTGCTCAAGCCCACTTTCTATCTGAATAGTCTCACCATGAACCATGTGAATTTCTTTAATCTAATTACTTTTATTTTCAAATAAATAAAGTAAATTATGTGAACTCTGAGTCAAAGATAGCACATTAAACATGTGTCTATTTCTGTTCCTTGAACCACACTAAAATAATAATAATAATGGATTTTTAACCCCAGAAAGGGAGACTGAATACAAAGATACCAGCTATAAAATTTTATAGGCTAGAAAGCAAACAGATAAGCAGGAAGTCTTAAATGAGCAGAGGGGGAAGCTAAGAGCCAAGAGGGGGAATCTGGTTTAAGTCACAGAATTGCCTGAACATTCATGAACTGGCATTCACAGATGCCACTAGAAATGGAGATGATTCCTAGCTACATCTTGGGGATAATTGGGGACATAGTCTCTAGAAATAAAGAAATAAGCAGAGGACTATAACTTGGTACTCAAAAATATTACATGAGTATTTGCATACTCAAAGCTGAGGCCACCCTTTGAACTTCCTCATCTCTTGGCAAGCAGATACAAATAGACAGACACCCTTTGTTCCAGAAATGGGTAGAATCTTCTCTAAGAACTGGACCAGCCCAAAAAGAGAGACCCAAACTTCTCAGATCACCCTGCAATTATATTCACAATCCTTATGCTATACTGTTCTATTACCAATGTAAGTTGCAAACTACATTTCCCCTTTCCTGCATGTTTCTTAGGTAGAACTGGCCAAGAGAAAAACTGGCAAGAAAGGTAAGCGGTGGTCACGACTCCTTAAAGGATCCCATAGTTAAAGATCATGCCACAAAGTGTAGAGTTCCTGGTAACTGCAGGCCACAGTAACAAATTCCAGATCCAGCACCACATACCTGGTTCCCAGATCCAGCACCACATACCTGGCAGCAGACCGACAGAAACAGTACAGACATAGCTTCCCACAGTTCTCGAGTTCCTGGTTGTAATCACCTCTGGTGGCTGAACATGCTTGATTTCTTAGATTCCCCTAGAAATCCCAACTTCTCCACCCATCTCAGTACCTGAAGAAAAACTTGCTGGTGATTTTTCCTGTTACTTCCAGGACCCTCTTCCAGTGTGCTTCTGTAGCTACTTCCATAATTATTTATGTCTAATCCCTAGAGCAAATGTTTTAACATTTATAGACCTCTACACAGCACTAACACTGTTCATGTGCTCAGAGTTTACAATCAGCTTTTTATTCCCCCATTCTTTTTTGCCTTGACAAAGCATCTAGGGAAAGCCTCTAATAGGAAAGACCTAGTACAAATAAAGAGAAAAAAACTCAGCTTATAGCAAACAGAGAAAGAAAACCTTTCCTCACCAAAATACTACCATAAATCTCCTTTGAGAGTAAAGTGGCAATATTGCAGACACAAACCAAGACAGAGTTTTATTATAAACAAATATTCAGACAATAAAAAAGGGATCTGAGAATCAGAAATATGAGAGTAAATATGAAAGACTCATCAGAAGAACTGAAATATAATACTGAAGCCATCCCTAGAAAATAGAACAATTAAAAAAATGAAGAGGAGAAAAGATTTTTTTTAAATTGACTAATTCAGAGAATCTAATATCTGAAAACACAGGAGTTCCAGAAAGTGAGAAAAGCAGCAGAAAGGAAGAAATTATTAGAGGCTCTAACAAAACCTAACTCATACCTTTTTGAGACAGCTAAGAATTAACTTCTCTCACAATATGTTGCCCTCTAACCAGACCTTTCTGAGTTTTAGGAATTTCTCATAGACCTCTCTGGAAATTACAGATAAAAACATTACATTCCAGAGGCAGTTCCCAGGTACACAGTCTCCCTGATGCCCTCAAGACATTGATTCCACGAGCTCCCCTTTAAAATGCTCCCACTCTGAACAGCACTCCGGAGATGACCTTGGAATACTAGTCCACCATCTTTCTGGGTTGCTGGCTTCCTGAATAAAGCAATCTTTTCTTTTCACCAACACTCATCTCTTGAGTTTTGACCTTTTCAGCAACAAGCAGCCAAACTTGGGTTCATACCTAGACTAGGCTAGGTAACAAAATCAACAATTAAGTAATCTAAGGAAAGTCCCCTGAACTGAAGAGTTTCTAGGTTAAAAGGGTTCATCCACTGTTCAACAGAATGGATGAAAACACACTCACATTAAGAAAAACACCTTGAAACTTTGCAACATGGACAAAGAGAAGATCCTAACAGCTTCTCAAGAATAAAATCTGTTAACACATGAATGATTAAAAATAAGGATGGGTTTAGACTTCTAAACATCTAAAATGAAGCAAAGGCTTTAAATTTTGAAGGAAAATGCTTTCCCGTATAAAGTTCTATACCATATACAGTAGTTATAATATTCAAACAGGAAGGTCAACTTTTATACTTAGTCAAGTAAGAATTTAACTCACTTACCCTTTCAGGAAGATACTGGGGAGATGATAACCAAGTAAAGTTCTGATAATTCCAATGTGTGAATTTTTCCCCAGACCATCAGCAGTTCCTGACACCAGCTGGGTATCCTCCAGTTCAATTCAATTCTGACATTATTTACCTGGAGCTAGCATCAGATCCAAGGGCTCAGTCCTACAAGACTGCCTGGTCCAACCCTATTTCACACACTAATCTCAAATCCAATGTCTGTTTCTGACCAACTTGGCTATAGATTGGAAGTTTCAAAAACTTTCCTTCCTTGGGTTCAATTAATTTGCTAAAGCAGTTCACAGAACTCAGAAAAACATTTTTTTTTACTAGATTTTCAGCTTGTTATAAAAGGATATAACTCAAGAGCAGCCATATAAAAGAGATACATAGGGCAAGTTATGGGGAAAGAGCACGGAGTTTCCATGCTCTCTCTGAGTGCACCACTTTTCCTTGAATCTGCATACGTTTACCAACTTGGAAGCTCTCTGAACACTATATTTTTGGGTTTTTATGGGGGCTTTATAGCTAGGCATGATTGATTAAATCACTGCCCATTGGTAATTGATTCAACCTCCAGCCCCTCTTCCCTCCCTGGAGGTCAGAGGGATGGGACTGAAAGTTCCAAATTTTTATCACAAGGTGGGCTTCACTGGCAACCAGCCAAAATTCCTTTGATACAGTCCAAAAGTCACTTCATTAACATAACAAAGGACACCTAGGTGGCTCTCTTCCCAGGAAATTCCAATGGTTTTAGGACCTCTTGCCAGAAAGAGGAAGAAGACTGAATATATAATTCAAACCAAGAGAGAAATTAAACCAAGGAGAATACACAGAACAGATCAAATAAAAAGTGAAGAAAATTCCTAGGTGTTACTGAAGAGAGTGAAGACACACCTGGAAGAGAAGACATTTGGAGAATCAAAAGTATGAAACCAAGAATATATGAAGAGCTATGTATCTACAGATATTATTTCCACAGTATACAGATAACGTTTAGGTAATATAGAACTATTGCTTCTCTTGATGAGATTTACAATGCAGATGATATATAGAAGAAACAATGATCTGTCAGTGAAGATGTGACTTAGGTTAAATGAATACTTGTATTAAAGCCTAGTGCCTCTCTTTTAACCAATACCTTAGCAAAACACTTCTGATTCCTGCAGAATACAATGCCTAAAACACAGACACAATCTGTGAAAATGAGAAAATTGATGTTGATGTGATTGACATATAAATATTTTCAACAAGAATGATCACTCAGACTTCTGACAACTGTTTAAATGTATGGATGGCCAAAACACAAAAGTAGCTATTAGATGTATGAGGATTCTGAACATAAAGCAGTCGACCCCACCCACCACTTCACTTCCTCTAACCATTTGAGGTGCTCCTGGGCATCAAAGACCTAATTATTTTAACCGTGACTCTTTCTGTTTGTATTAAATAATTTGATTCCTACTCAGAGCAGGCCTTCAATAAAACTATGGGGTCTTGTTATAAAACTTTTCAATTTATAACCTTCTGTTAGATATATTCTTTCCTGTCATTCTCACAATACTCTGTGTGATAGATGATACAGATGAGAAACTGGTCCAGAGAATTAAAGTGATTTCTTCAAGGTCATGCAACTGGAACATGAGGAGCTGGGATTCAAAGTGGCATCTTCAAACTGTAAATCCCTTTCCGCATGGTTTCCGTCCTGAATTTATCAGATTTACAACATGGAAATGACTCTCTAACCTTAACTCTGCCCTAGCAAATTACTCATACTTTTTCTTTATCTTTGCAAATCAGTTTGTTAAAAAATCACTGCCAAAAATTCTTAATCTGGTGAACTGTATTGCCCTCCTAAATTTAACTCTATACCAAATTATGCACAGACAGAGATTCCTCGGCCTGTAGTCCTGAGATTCTGAAATTTTCGGCAGTGCCTAGCAGCCCGTTTTGACCCATCACATTTAGTCACATCAATCAAATCACCTCAAAGAATACATTGTTCAGAAAATAATGTAACATGATTGATGTGAACAGATGTGACATAGGACAATTAGGTTTCAGTTTAAGGACCGAAGAAGGAAAACACCTGATGCTCTATAAGGTTCACTAAACAAAGGCTCCATTGTTAACAGTATAAATACAATTTATAGGCTTTGTTTTCCCAAGTGGGAAAGAGAAGAAATAAAATATATGTAAATTGTAGAGTGTGTGTTTATTCACCATGCATGGGCAGAAAATTTCCTCTGAGTGTTAGAAATCTAATATTTCCCGTTGCATTCTAGAGCCAAGTCTAACTTAGCAATGCTAATCCACAGGGAAAAAAATAATGTGTCTTAGGAAATAAATGATTTATCCTTATTATACATATGGATGAGAGCATTTCAAAATAATTTAATTTATTCCTTTAAGAGAAATGAAGGATCTTAATAAATGTGAAATATAAATGATATTTTATTGGGTATATTTTTATAGCATTTTATGTAGTGAATTTTTAAAGGACATTTATACTCTTACCAAAGGTCATAACCATTCCTTTCAAGGTCTTTTTGCTGAGTTTTACTTCATAATTTAAGCCTATGTAAAACAAAGATAAAAAAATGTATTCACATATATGTACATGTGTGTGTGTGTTTGTATAAAATAAACTATCATGTTTTCCTGGAAGTTTTTTGCTATTGTATGCATTGTGAGATGGCACATTTATATATTTGAATACCTTGGTAGAGAAAATATTTATTTATAATCAATCCAATGCTTTTAAAGTAAATCTGTAGTATCTCTTTATAACATTTCTCTTTCCTCTCTTACTCTACCTTGTCTTCCTCTCTTCCACTATTTTTTTCTCAGTTATTTCTTTTCAAAGGGAACTGCCAGGATTCCAGTGCCCAATTCTCAGATGTGGTACTTTATCCCCTTGTGTGAATGCAGTGCTTCCTGGGGAGCTTGTTGCACAAACAGAATTGTCCAAACAGTAGTATTCCACATCATAATAGTTGTGTGACCTTGGCCATGTGACGGAATTCCTATGCCAGAGGAATTATCTTTATGCTTGAGATAATTACAGCTATATATCTTATGGAATAATTTGTGAGAATTAAACTAGGCAATTGAAAGTGCTTAACATATTTGGTAGGAATTATAGATGCTCAATTGCTAAACTTAAGAAAAAAGTCAGTTATTTTACCAGTAAAAATGAGTTTATTTGGGAATAGCAGAGAACTGTAATCAAGAACATGCAAGACAGAGCAGAACCATAGGCAAGTCCAGAGAACAACGGAGAGGGATACTCTTTTACAGAGGAAAATAGCTGAGTTAAGAGGGCTGTTTATAAGCAAAAAGTCCAGTGGAGTAAACTGAAAGTCATATTGTGGCTTCGTATTGACTGTGTTTTAACAGTCTCTCATTGGCTGGGTTGTAAAGGTGAACAGAAGGTGGAAGCCTACTTCTTCCTCCTGGGTGGTAAAGTAACTTAAACAGTATTGAGACAGGGACTGTGGGTGTAGTCAAAGTAGGGTGAGGGCCTCCAGAAAAAGCAAGGCAGAATATTTACAGTCAGAGCAATGTAACTACATGCAAGGAAACCCCTACCAAAACTCTGTGTTAAACATTAAGCTCTAGAGTCATTCTTCAGTGAGATCGGTTGATTCTCCCCAGATAAAAGAAAGTAGCCCATGTTTTTATTATGCTAATTGTTTGCAATTATGTGTAAAATTCACTTTGGCATGCTAAAAGAGACTTAATGTTTCATCAAGGACAGACATCCTAAGACCACTTTTAACAAGTCCACATCCAAGCGTTTTTTCACATTCCCCCAAATCCTCAACTGTCTAACTGTCTATATAAAACCCCTAGACAACATACCACAACGGGGCTGTCTTGTTCCCTCCTAGCATGAGCCAGGATCTCTGTCCTCTCACCATATCTCTCAATAAAAGCCTCTCCCTGGCTTTCCTACTTTGGGTGTTTGCTAAGTTCATTCTTTGACTCTGAAAACAAGAACCCTGGCAGCAGTATGGCATCCATCTTTTCCAGTGGGATCTGAGATATACAAGGAGTGGTGGGCATGGGAGATTCTCCTTCAGGCTACTGGACATAGTGTCATTGAGCTTTCCCTTAATTTTCACACAATATATTAGTTTCTTTTCTTCATTAGTTAAAGGATTGGCAGTTTAATCTTTTTGTTGAAGCTACAGTTTTATTACTGTAGAGAAAAAGGAAGTTCCATAGCCAGGATTCTCACCTGATCCTGGTCTGCCTACCACTGAACATGTACAGGCTTGCAGGTGCAGGTTTGGACACATGTGGGCAATAAGTTATTATTGACTCTATATAATAACAGACCTCCACCCCAGTACTCTGATGCTGTCTGTGAGGCTGCAGAGAGGCTTAGAGGCAGAGACCAGCTTGCTGTATGCAGACTTGCCCTTGTCCAAAAGTTGATTCTAGCACTTGACCTGCTACCACAAGAATAAAACTGGGTATAAATGCTTTTACACTAAGAAGGTTCCATTGTCATTTTTAGATCTCACCAATCCAGAGTGAACTTGCCAGATGCTGAAACCCTCAGGTGAGACATCTACCAATTGTGTATTTTACTTCTCATTAATTCCCAAGAAAGGAGATGAAGATGAAAGTGGCAGGTTTCTTCTTTTCTTTCCCTTCTCTAATGTAAGCACATATTACAAAGCATTCAGCATGGTGCTGTTGTAGGTTGAGTTTGTTCTCCTTGGTTCTTGTCCCCACTGCAACAAAGAATTGACAGGCAGAGACACAGTAGTGAAGCAGAGTGAAAGTTTTATTTGAATACACTCCAAGGGAGGAGCTGTCAGAATCAAGGCAGACAGAGGCACTGAACTTTTAGGGGAGGGTCTATTTATCATGACCTAGCTGGGGAGGTACTTCCTTTGATTGGTAGGCTGAGGTCATTTGATTGATAGCTCTAATTATACACCCATTCCTCTTGGTATGCATGTTTTTTTCCAGAATACACACAGAAAAGCCCATGGAGTTAGGGGGAGAGGGGAGCAAAACTGCAGTTTTAATGAGATTATGAGGAGGTGTGGTTTGGGCAGTTCTTAGTTTTGCTCCATTGTGCCTGCATTGGGACCCGACTGGGACCTGTTTGGCCTGGTCCTGATAAGCAAGAAGTTATCTCCCTGCAGAGTTTGTTGTCTCATGTGGGAACCCCCCACATGGGCAGAGTTTGGGCAGTTTTTTTTTTCCTTGAACCTTATCTTCCCCTTGCCCAGCTGCTCATGTCTTTCTACCTAACAGTGACATACCCCATGAGCACTAAGGAAGAATAAAACACTTTATAGGGAGATGGAAATCAGCAGAAAGGGTGGACAGGCATTATAATTAGGAGCCAAAACTTTGTATATGGTATCCTAGACTATTCACAATAATCCCATCCAAATAGTCAAGCTCTCAGCTTTTCCTGCTAAGAAATGCCTACCTCAGCTACTTGGGAAGGCTTTCCATGCCCCAAACTTTCCTATTTCCATGCTGCTCACTCTATTATTTTTAACTATAATGTTCTTCTCTACCATCAAAACTCTACTTACTCTTGAAGAAACATCTCTGGGAAGCTTTTCCTGGTTCTGCCAGATAAGATTAATTACCACCTCCCTCTCTGCTCCATAGTTGCTTATAACTCAAGTGCAGCCCCAGTGTTTACTTGATAGTCTCTCCTACAACACTTCTTGAAGATGCAATCTTGTCTTATTAACTTATTTATCCCTAGCAAGAAAATACAGTAAATTTTTATAGAAGATTAAAAATGTAAAGATCTATGTAGTAATCATCCAACAATCACATTGTTCTTAACATTTATTTAAAATAATATTTCATGGATGCTGAGAGCTTAAGGTATTTCTTCCAATTTGCCTGCATAGAGCCCAACTTACAAAATTCCCTTATGTATGTACAGTTCTAACAAGAAGCAGAGCGGTTTGGGGAAAGCATTTAAATGAAAGGTTACAAATCTTGTTTTATCTCAGCTTTGCCACTTAGCAACTATATCACCTTGAGAAAATCATGTCTTTGAGCCACAGTCAACTCATTTGTAAAGTAAGAAGTTAAGTTTAATGATTTCCAAGGTCTCTCCAGCTGTCATATTCTATCATTCCATAACTACCAATCCTGAGTTCTTACCATTATATTGCTTTCACCCAAGGACTTAACCTGATAATACTGAGTTTAAAAGTTTAAAATAAGATGAGGGTGGTGACTTCAAAACTAGAGAAGAGTATCTGTGGTTAGGTTAGGATGCTGTGCCATCCCCATTTTTTCTGAAAAGTTTGGGAAAGACACCAGTGTTGACATGTAGTCTTGATTGCTTTGAGTATGTTATAAAACAACCTTGGTTACCCTACGTTAGATTCTCTAGAAAAAAAGCCAAAGGTGGAAATTACTGTTCAAATGATTTATTGGGAGAATGTTCTCAGGAGAAGGAGGACTGAAGGAGGACTTTAAGGCAGGGGAAAACAAAGTTCAGTAAGGATGTAGTCTCAGCTAAACAACAACTTTAGTCTGTCTGATCCCATGGAGAAGCTCTGGAACATGAATTACACCACATATTTCACTCACCTTGAGTCAAGAGGCTGAACTTTGGAATCCTATGTGAGTCAGTCAGTGGCCAAAGTTGGGAGGGTATAACCTGCCATATAGTAGAGGTGAGATGAGGTGGCTCCATGCTGTCACTTGACCTAGGGAAAATCTCTATAAAAAGAAGGAGGAAGCTGTGAGCTGTTAGTAGCTAACTTGGATGCTTGGGCTGGTAAAAGGATTCTCGGCAAGTATAACACCATCTTCTATTAAAATTCCTTTTCTTCCCAGAGCAGAAGCAAATACTCAAAAAAGTACAAGTGATTCTGTTTGAAAAAACGTGTTAGTACAAGAATATTCTGAGTATACCAAGCATTTATTCATTCATTTCTTCATATAGTCAATTAATAAACATCTATTGAATCCTGCTTTGTATGACCCTTTCCAGTGAACAATGCAACTGCATTCAAGTCAGATGGCCTTGAATGGGACAGTCTAATGGTTTTGGTGATTTAGTATAAGAAACCGTATTTTTTAAACAAAAGAGTTCATTACTGGGTGGGATGGATCCATACACTGCATTCTGCAAAGGGCCTCTGGAGAACTGAACAGATCACTTAGACTGAGCTGTATATGCCAAATGGTAGACCTGAGCCTCCCAGCAACACCAATCAGTGACCTGTTAGTGTCAAGACCCAGGACCCATGGATATTATCTGCCAAAAAACAGAGCTATTGGCAGCATAAATGCCTCTGCATGGCATTACAGAACATGTGGGTGTTGAATTCAAGTTCTCTCCAAGTTATATATTACCAACTTGGTTTTCTCCTCTTGTGTAATATTTGTTTGGTTCTTTCCTCCTGATTAAACTTCTTCTGAATTGTTTGTGACCAGCATGCTTACAAGTAAGGGAGATGTTACCAGCCTGCTGGAATGTACAGTGTTCACTATGACCTTCAATGTAACCTGGGTCCTATGGGTCACAGGTGTTTCTATTGATTGGAAAATTCATATTGAAATCATGTCCTTTTGGAAGAGAATGACTGCAAAGAATGACTCCAAAGTTTCCAGCATGATTGAATAAGGGATAAGATTACCAGCAAGTGAGACAGAAAATGCTGGATGAGAATTGGGAGACAAGTATTTGAATTGGCTCAAAGAACATAACAGCTCTTTCTCATCCACGTACATAACTCATAAGAAATCTCCTCTTATGGAAGGCTGATAACTCCTTATTGCCTAACACCATGTCTAATTCATCCCGTTGGATTCAATTCTTACTCTTTTCTCCATAATTATAAAATTCCAAGTTGTTTTTTGCTTCCTTTGCCACTTTGCCTACATTTGTGGTGTTTTCCTTTGTTCATACTTCATTTATGGACAGGAAGAACCTAATCCTTCCCATGCTTAGAATTATGGAACCTCAGACCAAAAAGAGGCCCAGATTCTTCAAGTACCAGGAAGGTCTCTTTTATTTTTCCTTATCAAAGTCTTCAGAAGATTTTAGATCTCTAAGACAGTGGTTCTTAATCAGGGACATTTTGCCCCTGGAAACATTTGGCCATATTTGGAGACAATTTTTACTGTCACAGTTGTAGGGAGAGTGCTACTGGTGTCTAGTAGCTACAGGCAAGGGATGCTGCTAAATACCTTAAAATGCACAAGACAGCCCTTAGGAGGAAAGGACTATCTGGTCTAATGTCAAGTGAGCCTTTCTTACTGCAAGGCTACACAGTGTGGCTCTTCTTTTTCCTGGAGATGCAAAATTTTCTCTTTCAGATAACAGGAAGACATCTGTTTTTTTAACAAAGGGCTCCCAGGTCTCATGCTATTTCTACTTCAGGCTGCCAATGAAGAGCATGAAGTGACCAAGAAGTTCCTTAGCAGACTTGCTGCAGCTCTCCACGGTCTGATCCCTCCCTCTAGTGGAAAGCATTGCATATTCATCTGGAAGGACAAATCCCCATACCCAGGCATCAATACAAGGAAGGTAGTATTGGGAATTAGAGTACTGTAATCAACAGACCTTCCCCATTTCTTTAACTTCCAAGAAGAAACATATTTTGGAAACATAATAGAAATTTAAAAAATACAGGAGTTCAGTTTGGAAGAAATTGTATTTGATTACAATGTAAAAATTATGCATTTTTTACATGAAGATCAAGTGAAAACCTACCACTATCAAGTGCAACTTGTCTACATCCCTTCAGTGTTTTAGAAACCACCCATGAGATTCAGAGCATGAATCTGAGCTCAGACATTTTCTAACTGTGACCTTGTGCTATTTTTCAAACTCAGCTCCTTCATTTGTATAATAATACCTCTTTTATAGGGTTAGGGAGGAGTACATGAACTGTTGTCTGTAAATCACTAGGAATGGTGTTTGGTGTTCAATATATGGCAGATATAATGGGTATAACTGGGCACACTAAGTTTTGGGTTTAGACAGGCAGCATCTATCACTTTCTTGCTTTGCATTTGGTGGGGAAAGTAAGAAGTATGTTGTGTCTCTCTTCTGGCTTGCAAAAAAACTACCACAGGTCTTTACAGAATAAAGTTGTCTGCTTAGTGATTCTCTACAGAACTGGTCTTCCTTGGTCACTACTGACAACTCCATCAGAGGAGAGACAGTAGCCTACTCCACTCTGCAGTACTGGCTTCTAACGAGGAAGTTGAATGTCTGGACCAGCTCTTGATCTCAGGTCTTGAAGAGTCCATCACATAAATTAATGACCTGGAAGGAACTATACATCCCCCCAAAATTCTGGGTGGGTTTGACTTCACTATGACCATATCTAACACCATCTACCTGATATTGACTTTTCTCTCCTTTTATTACTCAAGGGAATGGGGCCCAAGTACTTGAGGTCTAGTTCAGAGACCACCCTCATACAGAAGGGGGATGGAGTGGGGAGGAAATCTTTGTGTTTGTAGATGCAAATGGAGTTGGTAAAACTATAAAGAAAAGCAAGAAAATAATTATCATAGAACAGATTGTAGTTACTGTAAGAGAGTGCATGATGAGTTTGTGGGCTCATAATAATCTCTTGACATAGGAGGTCACTTCCTAATTATTTGTTGAACTGTCCTGACATGCTACATATTCTTTTCTGTCTGTATTTTATTTCATGATTAAAAAGTTAAATACACTAATATCACTAATACTGTTAATAGCACAAAAGATGATATTGTAAGAAAAACCTAGATGTCAGTAACTGAGTTTCTCAAAGATCTGAACACTGAATGTGAAGAGGTTTTAATATTTAATCAATGTATTTCAGGGGTTACATATGATAAATACGTATTATCTAAATCCAAAATAATTGTTTCTGTAAATGTAAAATAAAAATTCTAATCATAGTTTAAAAGGAGAGAGATATGATAAAAAAGAGAGAAAATTTCTCACATGTCTGTTGGCTGTCTTTACTGTCACCCACTCACTATCAGTGTTTACTGGCCCAGTCAGCCTTATGTAATCAACACTGCTGCCTCTAGCTGGCCTAGGAGACCATTCTTCCTTTTCCTCTAGCTGAATTTGACCTGGTAACTTCTACCTACATCCTTCTGGTGGGAGTTGGCCAGAGCAGTACCTGCTAAAGCTTGAAGGTAATACCTCCCCAAATAATGTCCTCTCATGAGTTGAAGTTTCAAGGATGGCAGCCACAAACTTTTGTCGGAAGATTCTTTGGCCACAGAACTTTGTATCCTTCTACTCCACCTGAGATAGCAGATGGCCTGAAAATCATTCATAAATGAATGTGTAGAAAATAAATTACCTCTGAATATGTTTAGTGTATTTATAGTATATTTAACACTAATAATGTTAATTTAGAAACTAATAACAGGATATAAGAATTCCAAAATTTTTGTGGTAAGACCATTTATGTAAATAATTTTTATGATCACAGTTGATGCTACTATATAGAGCATCAACTGTTTACACACAATGACTCTGATAGAATTGCTGACATTCATTTAGCTCTTGATTTGATTAATGCCAATAATAATTAACATATTATAATCACTGCAAAACCTTACCTTTTCACTGACCCAAGATTATTTAAAAGCTTTCTTACCTTCTCAATTTTAGGACATTTCTTTAGGGGTTATTTTTTAATACCTCCAACAATTCATAGGAGGTTGGATGAATGAACAAATGAACACCTTGTCAATCAATAGATTTTATTTGTCACTATAGAAGAACAATTCTTTCATGGTACAAATAGAACTGACAAGTGATTTTATAAGACACATTGAATGAGACAGTGTACCTGAAAGAGCCCTAGATGAGATTTGAAACATCATAAAGATTTAAGTAAAGTTATTAGAATTTCAACCTAAATGCAGAACATTTAGTGCACCTCTCAGTTGCTTATTGTAACATATGTAAAAATAAGGAAATTATAAAGATGAGAATATTCAGAATAAAAATTCTTGCTATAAAATACACATTCTAAAAGAATTTGCTTTAAGAATAGTGAATTCCAACAGTTCTTAGAGGTTATTATCATTTTAATAAATTTTCCTAAGTTTATTTCTTGTGCATTTTTTACAGAGATGAGATCATACTATATATATTACCTTATATTCTGTCTTTATGGCCTTATATTATAAAATGTCCTTTCTTCATAAGCACTAATAAGCATGTGAAAATATAACTTTAATGGCCCCCTAAAACATATTATATTCCTTAATTTACAATTACCCTGCTATTGGGCATTAAGATTGTCCAGTTTATTTTTTCTTCTGTTTTTTAGCATTGTAATTGAAGCTGTAATAAACACTGATGTAAATCTGCATCTATAATTTCTTAACAGTGATTCACAAGAGTGTTGTTAAAGGATGAAACTATGTAGTAAGTATTGTTTTATTTCCTGACCAGCCTTCATTTCCACTTCTTTTAGTGACAGCACCTTACTTTGAAGAAATCATGCTGTATCCCAAAAGAATTGGGTAAAGCTGACTCCATCCCTGGCTCCATGGTTGTGCAGGGCCCAAGTCCAGGCTATTAGGGCATTTGACCCTCCTGATGGGAGTGACTGGTCAGGACTAAATGTGAGACTCAAGTCAGGCAATGAGACTAGTCCTGGATTTTTCTAGGAATTACTGTGGAAAAGTCATTCTCTCTCATTAGAGATTGCTAACCTGGTATGAAATAAACCCAATTTTCTAGTTACCACTGGAGATCATCTTGGTAACACAGAGGAAAGGCAGAAGCTAGAGATGAAAAAGACAGATTCCTAATAATATAATTTCAGTAGCAAATTTTATCTTGAAACTAGGATATAATAATTTCCTTTCTGACCTAAGCAGGTGTAAGGTGGGGATTTCTACTACTTGCAACCCTCATAGACCAGGCTAATTAAAAGGGTATACCATACTGAAGACTGATTTGCTTCACTGCTAAATTACTTTTCAAAAAACATAATTTATACACATGGTAGTATTGAATAAAGGTGTCATCACAACATTATAAGTGTTTCATATTACTGTTTTAAACTCTACTGATTTTATAGGGAAAAAGCTATCTTACTTCAATCAGTATTTCTTAAACTATTAAGTAATTTTTTAAATGTATTAACCATTTTGATTTGTTTCTTAATACACTTTGCCCATTTATCTATTATTGTTATTAATGTTCTTTTATCCAATCTGTGTTAGTTTTATAGTAGATTTCTCTGTTCTTTTCCTTATGTTACAAATATATATATGTATTAATCTATTGCTTGACCTTTACTTATGTAAGACCTTTTTTTCCCCTGGGGAAATTTCTCCAATTCAAATTTGAGGGAGAGAGATCTAATAAGAAAAGCAAAGAGATCTGATAAGAAAATTCAATCTATACTCTTATTTAATTCATCTAGTAAAAAAACATAAGTTTCAGTTTATAGAACAATAAGCATGGCATCTGCTTGACTGGCTTTCTAATCGTCTTAGCTCTATTTCTAATAAAATAAATTTTGATATTTTGTATGTTCATGATCGTCTAAACATTTATCATCCTTCTTTCCAGTTTCCCATGCTCTTTTAAAAGGAGTTTATCAGAAAAAATAATGGAAATGCTCAAAGGAAGACAGTTTAAATGATGAAAAAGCTATTAACACTATTTGGTTAAATCTTTAAAATTATAGCAACAAGGATTATAAAACCTCTTCTAGAAGTCAAAGACTGAGTGCCATCAAACTGAGAACTTAACTGAACTCTCTTAGCTCATTTTATCTAAACTACTCTTACAGCAACGAGTCATCCAAAAGTACAAACTTGTCTAAACACACTACTCAAGAAGGTTAAAACTATCTAACTCTAATGGAAAGTATAGTCTTTGTGAAAGTGGGCGAAATGTCTTTTCATCAAATGTTGGTGGCCTTCTTTATAAAAGCAGTAGCGTGATGCTTGATTATTATGTCTTTTGACAAGGTGGACATAAATTCTATGATGATGCCAATTTGACACTGTAAATTGTTGTCAAGAGCCATTATTTCTCTCCCTTGCTGAGTATTTGAGTGTGATACACTGTGTGTTTCAAGATCTCAGAGGTGCCCCATAGTATTGTCAGTTAATTTTTTTAGTGAGGTGCTTGTATATCAAAGGGAAAACCATAGGAATATTAAGTTGGTTTTTTGTCTTTATCTTCCACTGGGATGTAAATCTTGAGGTCAGAGTCTCTGTGGTATCAACATTGTATCCTTAGTGCAGTACGTGGATCCTGGCAGGCTGCAATAATTACTTATTGTAATAAATGGATGAATAAATGAGAAAACAGAGAAGGCCAGCTCTTTCTTGGCTTAGATGGGGAAAATAAGTAGATCTATTATACTGAATTATTTTATGTCATTTTGGTATCAGTACTAATAATGATTATAATACTAACAAAACCTAATTAACTTTTTTTGAGTTCTTATGTGACATGCACTATATTAAACACTTTATTTGCATAATCTTAATTCTTACAACAAATCTGAGGTGTCTATGATTATCCTCATTTTACAGATGAAAAAACTAAAGAAATAGTACAACTATGGAGAAAGGGAGGAACTTTTAATAGGAGCCTCTCCTCCCTATTTCTGTTTGTTTTGTTTTTTGTGTTTTTGCTACTTAAGTTGCTTGTCCAAGGCCACCTTGCAATTTTACAAGACAGCCAAGATTAGAATCTAGTTTTCTAGATTGTCAGATGAAAGCAGTTTCCTCATTATCAGGGAGACTTTGGTTTACTTCAGAATCACTTTCAGATCTTTTTAAACATACAGATTCCCAACTGCTTCCCACCTAAATTCAGATTCATATACCTCTGGTGGATCCCAATTGTCTGCATTTAAAATAAGTTTACCAGTTAAATGTCATATTCTGCAAATTTGGTGCCACTCTTTCAGAGCATGCTGAAAACTTAAAAAGTTCCAATGATATAAGTAAAAGCCTTTGTGAATAATGTTTAGACAAGATTTTAATGGTGAAAATACTTTTCATTGTGCAGCAGGGTCTGCAATCCCATCATCATGATCTGTGTCTATAGACAGGTTTAGCCTGTGAACACAAATAACACTGCAGTCTTGAAGTCTTCCATCCATATCTTGATTGGTTTTTAGAAAGAGTCAATATTAAGAATGAGACCTCACAGTTAATAAATAAATAAATAAATAAATAAATAAATAAATAAATAAAAATAAAAAATAGAACAGATAGATGGATAGATAGATAGATAGATAAAATAAAATAAATAATGAGACCTCACATCTTGGAAACACAAAGGAAAAATGATGTGCATATTACAATAGAATGGCACCTGTTGTAGCCATTCTTCTTAAATACATGACTGTTCACTTTATAAAATGTTTTATTATCAATCTGAAACCTTTGGGAATGGGATGAGAACCAGCAACGACCTTTAGACAGGTCAACTATACACTTGAAAATGTAAGTAAATATGAAGGTTAGGTAACAAGAAAAGCCAACAACAAAGAAAAGCTAAGAAAATGCAACTTAAATAAAGTGAACTACCTGTTTCTACCCACTGAAATTGCTTTTCTAAATGAAAGCCTGCTGAATCCTGTGTTATATGGGTAAAACTTAAAACAGGTCTTTCTGTGATTTGATTTTGTGTTTGTGAACTTGAAGGAAATGCTCTCCTACCTTATAAACCTAATTTATCATGTGCAAAATGATTTAGAGAAAGGCTGGACTCAGAGGCCAACGTTTTTCTATAAATATGAGACTTAAAAAAAAAAGGCAATTCAAAGTACTAAGCTGAAAAATAAGAGACTTGGTTTTTAGTCTTTGATATATATTTGGTTTATTTCCTAGGCCTCTCTGAATCTTAAGTACCTTATTAATAAAATAGGATGGTAGAGGGTTGGAGGGAAAGAAAAATTAGGGAATCCTTTAAGAGTAGAGGTTTGCAAATTATCTCTTCTAAGATTCAGGTAGTGAATATTTCAGGTTTGGGAGTCATATCATGTTGGTTATAACTACTTGTCTGTGCCATTATAGCACAAAAGGAGCATTTGAAAATGATCATGACTTTCTTCCAATAAAATAAAATATTATTTTGTAAAAATAGGTGATGAGCAAGATTTGGCCTGTGGATCATAATTTGCCAACCCATGCTTTATAGATGTTTCCTACAATATTTTGAAATATAATTTTTAGGTTTCCAGATATACTAACTATAGGACATAATTATTCTAAAGATATTAAAGAAAATTGAATAATTATGGTTTAAAATCAACTTGATTATATTCCTCATACAAAACGTTATTTTCCTGATAAGTTTAGGACCAGTATGTGCAGGAAAGTTTATAGGGTTAACATTTGCCAATACATTTTCCCTCAGTAATGCTCTCTTTCCCTCTGCCAGGAGTATCACTCATTAAAATACACTGAAAGCATACTTAAACACAAATACACACATCCTTATAAATACCAACCAACCAACTCACAGCAGTTAAGCATGTAATTTTTTATAATTAAGAGTTCAGACTTAGGAGTCAATATACCAGGCTTTATCCTCCAGTATTGTGGCGTTAGGCAAGTTACTTAACTTCCCAGAAAACATGTTTGATTATCTGTTAAATATATATATATATATAATATATACCTCATTGGATTAGTATGAGGACTAAATGAGATAACATATTAACATGAAAAGGGAGAAGGGATTATGCTAATGTATTATATATAGCAATCTTTCTTTCTAGATATTATTAGCATCGACTTGTTATCATACAATAACGCCAGAACTGTAGTGAGTCAAATACATTATTAGATCACTTAGTTATAATTAGTAGACAATTGATGAAGCTTTTTTTCCTTTTTTTTGGTATAAAAAAATTACTGACCAATTCTGGTCTTTAAAAAAATGGATTCATGATTATTCTTAAGATGAGACAGCCTCTCCTTTAAATGCTCTGGTTCCAAACATTCCATTAGCTCAAGGTTGGTAATAGATTTGTATATCTCAAACTCAAATGTATCTTTTTTTTTTCATTTTAAAACAACTTTTATGAAAAAAGGCAATGCTTAAAAACCTCATGGGAGCAGTTCCATTTCCAGTAATGATGAAGACCAAACCAGACTGAATCCTTCAGAGAAAACAACCATGACATTTGAACTTAATACAAACAGCAGCTACCTGTAGCACTGGAGAATAAACAGAAGATTGATTCTGGTGGAGTGTATGTCTAGAAATGTGGGGTTCCATGAAGTGAGCTCCCAGTTTTTGCAACACATAGCCTGAGGCCAAGTGCAAGTGGTGCTAGACAGTGAGGCCATGATGGAAAATGACCTGGTGAACCAGAAAACTGAAACTCAGAAAACTGGTCATTGAAGAGAATAGGTAAAGTGTGGGAGGAAAACATTCAGTAAGGGGATACCCAAAATCTTTCTGCCCATTTATTGACTGACCCCTTAACTATGCACATGTGAAACAGATAGAAAACATCTTGGCCTATAGTAATTGATCTCAAAGAAGATTAAAGCTGCCACACAAGAAAGAGAATTCAATTTTGCATGGATTACAGCAGGTTAGATAATTAAAAGGATTTAAAAGACTACACAGAGCATACTCATGAAGACTTTTATTAAAGGCAAAGGATATGGTACAGCAAGAGAAAGAGGGTTTTTTTCAAAAAGCACTGAGAGTGTGTGAAATCTCTAGGCACAGCTCTCCAGGGTCTGTCATACTCACAAAATGAATATGTGTTTCATCTTGGGATTGATTTGCCAAGACTTCTCTGGTAAGTCTTTGTTTCAGGAGAGCTGCCCAAAAGCTTACAGTGGACTCTTTAATGCTGTTCTATGTATAAAAGTCAAACCTGAAAAGTTTAACTGGTCATGCCAGGTGTAATTCATCAATAAACAAGTCAGTCTTGGGTGCCTCCAGAAGAGTTTTGAACATGAAACAGCTTATTATAAATCATTAGTTAGCTGACTGACCTTTTCTTGGCCAAGATAAGGTGCCAGATTTCCAGATGTCCTTGAGATAAACACAGAGCTGTCCTAGTCCAGCTCTAAAATAACCTTATCTTACACAAATTCCAGTAAGATAATTGCCTGCTAGAACAAAAGAAATAGCACACATCAGGAAAGAATAACAGAATCCAGAATATCAACAACTTAACATTTACATTTCTAGAGTATAATTAAAAATTCCCTGATGTGAAAACTAGATACATAGCATACACTGCCAATAGAGAAAAAAAATCAACTAAGAGCAAACATCAGATGACCCAGGTGTTGGTACTACAAGTTAAGGATTTTAAAGTGGTTATTTTAACTAACCTCAAGAAAGTAAAACAAAATATGTTCACAATAAGGTAGAAAGATAGGAAATCTTAGTAGAGACATAAAAATGATAAAAGAAAAACAAAATGGAAATTTTAGAACCAAAATATATAATATGCTAAAAAATAATCAATGGATGGACTTAGCAGAATGGACATAACAGAAAAGAAAAAGCAAATGAATTTGAAGATAGATCAGAAGAAATTATCCAGTATGAAAAATAGAAAAAAATGAACAGGGCCTTGGGGAATTGTTGGTTTATAACAAATGGTTCTATATACATAATGGTTCAAACTGGACATGAGAATAAAAATTTAGCAGAAAAAAAAATTTTTAATTGAAGACAAAATAGCCCCAAATTCCTAAATTTGTTGAAAGAAATTTTCAGTTACAATAGTAGCACTATGGACAAACCATAAAAAGCACATCTTGAGAGCAGAAAGAGAAAAATGACACTTTATGTATAAGATAATAATCTGGTTAACAGCTCAATTCTCAGAAATTATGAAGCCAGAAAAAAGTGGAACATCATGCATGAAGGTGTTTAAAAAAAAAAAAAAGCCTGTCAACCTCAAATTCTATATCCAGGGAAAATTTCCTTGAAAAGAAATGAAAAACAAAGAATAAAAATCTATAGAAACATCTTAATGTCATCCTAATCAAAATCCCAACAGGTTTTTTTTTTACTTATCTTTCATTTTGTGTTTATGTGAAAATTGATGATGATTCTTAAAAATTACATGAAAATGCAGGACCAAGTACACAGCCAGCACAATTTGAAAAAGTAGAACAAAACTGGAGTGCTTATACTCTCATATATCAAGACCTATTGTAAAAGTATAGTAATTAAAGTAACATGTTTTGGTACAAAAATAGACAAACTGACTGATGGAACCGAAGAATAGAGAGTTCAGAAATAGACCCAGACATATATAGTCACCTAATTTACAACCAAGATAAACACCTCAATACAATGGGAAAAAAATGTTTTTAATAAGTGATGCTGAATTAACTGAATTTCTATATCAACAAAACTGTATTTTGATCCCTACTTTATACCATACACAAAATAATTTTTGCAGGTATTGCAGACTTAAATGTGAAAGATAAAACAATAAAACTTTTAGAAGAAAATATGAGATAATATCTTTATTTTAATTGGTATATGTAAAAATTTCCTTAAAACATTATAGCAAATAATAATCATTAAGAAAAATAATAATAATTTAGATTATATTAAATCTACAAATCTATTTTTATCAAAAGAAACCATGAAGAAGATAAAAAGACAAACCAGAGGAAGAAAAGATATTCACAATATACTTATTGATGAAGGGCTTATAGACAGAATAAAGAACTACAAATCAATAAAAAATGACAGAAAACTCAAAAGACCTTTACTAGAATGTTCAGAAGATTTTTATTTGTAAAATCCAAAAACTAGGAATTACCCAAAGCCCATTAACAGTCAAAAAGATAAACTGTAGTATATTCATACAAGGTATATTACAAATCAATACTAATGGTCTATGACTGCCAGTAGCAATATAAGTGAAGGAAGGCAGATATGAAGAAAGTACATTTTTTAAGATTCAATTTAATTAAAGAGAGGGTAAAAACAAGAAAATCTAGATAGTCATTATCCTCATAAGGGAAGTAATGAAAGGAAGGGGCTTCAAGGAAATCTACAAGGATAATGTTGACGTAATTTTTCATTTCTTGATATGATTGCTAGCTAAACAGGTGCATTTGATATGCAAAAATCCCCCAAACTTTACATTTATCCAGTAACTATGTTGTACATCTGAAACCAACATAATACTGTATATTAACTTAACTGTTTTAAAAAAATTTGTTTAAATCCTTCAAACTATACATTTAGGGCATGTTCTCTCTTCTGTAGGTATGTTAACATGAAAAAGTTGGTATAAAAGGAAAGAGAGACAGAGAGGCAATTATCTAAAGCAAAAATCGCCACCAAGTCAGTGGCAAAGGAGCTCTGACTTCTAGCCTGGAATCCAGGTCCTTTCAGTCAGAGGCCAGGGGACAGAGTGGGGACTGGACAGAAAGGCCATGACCACAAATGCCATTTGGTCTAAGCCTCCTACCTAGGTAAGGCATCAAATATGGATTTTTAATATCATTCCCACATAAGATCATACATATAGTTAGGACATAGATGGACAGTTTGAATAGAAGAATATGTTCATCAAAAGCCTTCAAACATTATGGGCCCATCCTGCCTTGTGATGAACCTATTAAGCAATTTATATTGTTTTAATAAATCCTATAATTTTTTATATGAACAGCAAAATTCTATAGCTTCCTGGAATTTTATACTAAAATTGTTAACTAGTTGACTTAAATATTAAAGTATATCAAGCATTTTATAATATGGCTTTGGCATGTTTTCATTTTTAAGGATATCGGAAGCCCCTCCTTATATCTATCCTTATATATCTGAACTTCACATGATGTAGGATTCAAGTTACTAATGAAATAAATATAAAGTAGTATGAAGTACTAAGAACACTTAGTAACCTTAAACTAAAAGCATTTAAAATATCCATGCCTTTTTTTACGGGTAAATGTATAACTTCTTGAGACGATCCTCCAACAAATCGTCTCAAGTAACAAATGTGACTTATCTGGATTGCCTGTACATAAAACCATAGAACTACTAAAGAAATAATAGCCTTTCCATAATGATTTCTTGAATTTAAATTCCAAATCGTTGTTTTCATTGCCTAATTATGGTCTAAAATAAAGATTGATTTTATGTCCTATATGGTTTAGTGGTCAATACGATTAGCAGACATAATGTAGCAGGGGAGACATGGGAAAGGCAGTATATACAGAGAAGATAAGTAATGATTCTATAGCATCTTACTACACTGATGGACAGTGACTGTAATGAGGTATGTGGGGGGGACTTGATAATAGGGGGAGTCTAGTAACCATAATGCTGTTTAAGTAACTGCAGATTAATGATACCAAAATAAAAAGAAATTGTCTGTTAAAGCTGACTGTATTTTAGAATTTAGTTTAAATACACAATGAGTTGTCCTTTTGTGGATGTGTGGAACCAGAAGGTTTGATTCATAACTCTGCAGTTTTTTGTCCACTGGGTAGGTTGTTTCACAAAATGTCAAGCAAGTTACTGAAAGTCTTTATGTAGGAGCCCATGAAATGAGAATCATGCCACTAAGCTTTGCATGCATTGCCTCTACTGATGCTTTAGTATTAAAAAATATATTACCTATAATAATCATAACTTCATTTCATTCATTTTTCAAATTTTAATATTTTGAACTTTAATTTTTAAATCCAGTTGTATTTCATTCAAAAATGAAAAATTTAAAACTACTGAAGTTACCGAAGGGAAACTGGTTACTGGAATGAATCTCACACAACACCACATGACTCACCAAAAGATTAAAAAGTCACCTAAACCTTCCAAACATATCAAGTTGCTATTTTGACTGGCAATTTCATAAAACAAGGTTGTCAGGAGAATAGCAAATACCAGTTGTCTCTGCCGCTTGCAAATCAGGAACTGGGTGATAACAACCTGCCTGCCAGTATTTCAACAGGCGTGAGGTAGGGCCAGGAAAATGGCCAGGGGTCAGGGGTGAAGGGTAGGCTGGAGAGGGTAGGTGTGAAATGTAAGGGAGCGTCCATTAGTACAAATAAATCTGAACTTCACATGATGTAGGATTCAAGTTACTAATGAAATAAATACAAAGTAGTATGAAGTACTAAGAACACTTAGTAACCTTAAACTACAAGCATTTAAAATATCCATGCCTTTTTTTAGGGGTAAATGCGTAACTTCTTGAGGCGATCCTCCAACTCTTCTGGTGTCTCCTTTCCACTCATGCCTCTCACTTCCATCTCTCACGACCAGAAATCCAAGAGTGAATGCCGTTTCCTAGTGTACTAAATTGCACTATATAAAGTAGCGCATAGTTTCTCTGTTTCATGATGTCTGTAATTTACTTCTGAAAATTTCGGTGGAGATATAGTACTATAAATGTGTATGTTGGTTGAGTTGAAATTATATGTGGAGTCTGAATACTTAATCAAGAATTCATGGTCTAGGGGTGGCTGGCAAATGTACATCAGAAAGGCCACCTCAGAGAGGACTATAAATGTTTCTGTATCCATGCCTTTGAAATATGCCAGACATTTGCCAATTAGCATTCTGAATATCATGTACAGATTTTCAGTAGTGAAATTTGTTAATTGCATAATGAATGTTAGAGATTCGTTCTCCTTGGTGAACTCAACTTACGTAGATTGGCTATAATTTAGAGATCTTTGCAAGAAAAGGATTGAAGAAACTAGTGACTTGACTCTAAAATGGTCCTAGGTCCAGTCATTGGTTTGGAGGATATCAGGGGCTGAGTCTTTCCATTACAGTATGAATGCTGCTTCTAGAATATTGTTGTTTCTGACTTAAAAGAACTTTTCAAGCAAGGTGGTTGTCTCAGCACCTAAAAGGAACAGAGAACTGGGACTTTATAGAGAATAAAAAATAAGTTGTATGAAATGTTTAGTGCTACTTACTAATAAGTGCTTACTAAATAAGTCAACGTGAGGCTTAAGTTTTTCTAAGGCTTGTTTTATTTTAAGTCGGTACTAATACCATGGGGGAGTAGCCTTAATGTACCTCAAACTTTTGTGTTGGCCACTAATATATTCTAACAAGAACCAAAGAGTTGTGCACAACCAGATTGGCTTAGGTCAGTTCTGTTTTATTTGTGTTCTTGTTCTTGTTAAATTTATTTATTTAGTTCTTGATTTATTTCTGCTTATCCCCATAAGAATTTATATTCCCAGTCTTTTAAAGCTGTCCTTGTAAGTCACCATGGTAAGCTAATTTTTGTTAATTTTTTTTACCCTTTCCAAGAATATACTTTCATTCCCATTTTCCCCTTCTTAAAGACGTCTTAATCCAAAGGTAGAATTTAAATGGTGTAAAATCTAGCCTGCAGAGGGAACACTTAGGGAAGATGGCTTTGGTCTGAAAGACCTTTGGATGTCCTTAAGATATACTTCATGGGATAACAGTATTTATATATTGGACTGGCCCTGGTCTCCAGTGTTTCGTTGTAGGTATTCACATGAATCTTCAAGAGTTTAAAAAGTCACCTAACCCTTCCAAACATACTAAGTCTGTTACAACAGTTTTGGACCTTGTTTTTATATTGGTAGCCACCTGACACCAAAGTACCACTTATTTCCAACAGCAAATAATCAATAAGAAAACTGGAGGATTTCTTAAAGGTCTAATGGGGCTTTTAAATTTTGTCTTTCTTAGATTGTGTGGACTGCAATATTTTTAATATAGAATTTATAGATGCTATGATGCATACTTTCTTAGAGATAATTGTGTTGTTTCATGCTATCCTTAATAACAACTCTCTTAAATTTGGTGTTATCCATAAAGGACAAGTACAGTATAAAGCTGTCCATAGGCACCTCTCCCTGTGCACCAAAGCAGACTTAGACATACAACAGAAAGGCATTTTAACGACTTTGGTTAAGTGGTGCTATAACCAAGCATATAAATATTTCATTTGGGAATTTTTATTTCAGTTGACTTCTGAAGCAATGCTAAGTCTTTTCTTTTTCTTTGGCATCAATTCAACAAGTATGCATAATTTTATTCACATATTTCTTATTATAAATATATGTTTGTTCATGTTCTTGATTGTTTGCAAACATTTTGCACATAAAAGCATCACCTGCTCTCATAAAATGTATCTTGTGTTCTCCAAATTTCCTCTGCATCTAGTGCAATGCCAAATACAAAATGATGGCAAATGATAATGCTGAAAAGATAACTACTTTAATGAACAATTTTTAATTAATGTTTATTTTATTTGCCCTAAAATATAGTACTTTCTTATTTGTTAGATAATCAACTGACTTAAATTGTTAGCAAAACAGCCAACTGTCAAGCTGTTCAAATGCTTTATTGTCTCTCCTTATATAATCAAAACCAATATATGTGCAAAATCAAGAGTTTCACATCCAAAACCTCTAGCTTTACTTCTGGCAATTGTTTTTAAGAGGGCACATCATTAACAGGATGCTTAAAAATGACAACCCCTGTGGAATTACAGAGAAAAAAGCATGTTCCTTTGAAAAAAAAACAACTCAGGTGAGTATTATTTTTCCTCCCATTATTTGCTTGCTTTTTCAAAATTCAGTTAAAGAAAACTCAAAGCCTAAAGATGAATGAGGTTCAATCTGATACTGCTCGTTTTCCCTGCGTAACTGAAAAAAATCCTCACTAGTATAGTTCCTGAAACATAATGAGTATTTGCTTAGTGAGTGGATGCAAACATTCATAAATGCTCATAAGAATCACCAAGCTTACTTAAAAAGGGTGTTTTTTTTTTAAGTGAAAGTGTTAGATGATTTACCAGTTACTTCTGATCATGTTCATTTTCACTCTGTCCAGAAGGTGGAGCCAAAGACATATTTATCCACTGGCTGGGAGGCTTTCCCATTAAAACAAAGCAAAACAAGAAAAAACAAAACCAAAAAAGTATTCCCTTGATGAATCTTTTTTCTGTGTGTATAGTAAGATTCACCGGGAGATAGATGTGGACTGCAGAATGAGTTCAGAGTTTACCCAGGTTGAGACAACCTTTAACCCTTAAGTCTCTCTCAAGGATAAGAGTGCTAAATAAGGTGAAGCAAATTTCACTTAAGTGGATCTTGTGGGGTTGTGAAATATACCGGCTGACCCCAGAAATACATCAATTGAAAAAGGATTCTAGCATCAGTTAGAGAGAAATTTTCACTACTCTAAAGGAAATATGGTTGATCAACAGTTATATTGAGAATACATTTTCTGGTTAGTTTTACTAATTTGAATAGAGTATTTCTTTGAACTTGAATACGATTGAGGTCCAAATTAACTTCTTTTCCCCATTACTGTCCAGTGAATGTTAGATAAAATTTAAAGTGATATCCAGAGAGGATTATTCTGATGCGAATGAAAAGAAATCCATAAGTCAATGTCATTTTATTCCAATACAGAATTATCCTAGAGACCCAGTCTTAGATAATCCTTTTATTCTTCTACAGCTGCCTTTGGATCCCCCCAAAGATACTGCAAACTTTTCAACTCTGTAAACTTCCTCTTACCTCAGAATCAGGTGATAACCTCACCACTTTAATTTGACAAGTTACCTTGAGACCCTAGCTTCCTAATGCCCACGCTGTCCACATCAGACCCTTTTTTTTCTTTATGCCCTGCATTCACTCTTTCTTTAAAGGAATACCTGTCCTTCTTTCAAAATTAAGACTCCCCCTATACCCAGGTGACATTTTCCATACAAATAAGACTAATCGTAGCCATTCCCTTTCCCAGATTCTACCTTGCTTCTTTTCCCATTCTTTGCCTGTAGTAAGTGAGGAAATCCATTAAGGCTACATGTGTGCCACCTTTTTGGCATACTACCTACATCTCATCTCTTAGTAATCTCATGGGCATATGGTTTCAAACATTAATTTTGAGTATAATTTCACATCTTACAACACTTTTTACAAATGAGACAGCAAAATCATGTCTTAACATGAACTCTACAGTCCATGTTTTAAATTGCCAGTCAGACATCTTCACCTAGATGTGTCCAGTTCTTCATACCCAAATATTCTGAACTGAAATCATTACATCGCTTTTAGCAAATCAGTTCCTCCTTCGGACTTCCTCTTTTTTGTGTTAATAACATTTTCCCAATCAAAACTCCAAACTTGGCTGCTCCACCTTCTCTCTATTATCCTCCTTATTCAATTTGTCATCAAGTTCTGGTAATTCTACCTTGCCTTCCTTTTATTCCTAGTTCCCTTGTTCAGGTTCTTATAACTCACTCTGTTACCATTACTATATTCTTCTTACTGATTTCCAATCTACAGCCATCAATTATTTTTGAACATTTATCCTACGCACTGAAGTGAGAGTAATCCGCTAGAGTTTGTGTGAGACAGGCATTGAAAGTCCTTAAAAAATAACCCATTTATCTCTTAATATTTCAGAAATTTGTATTTTGGAACAAAGGCAAAAACCTAAAAATGCAGTTGACTCTCATATTAAGAAATACTTCTCAAAATTCTGAAAATGACTCTACTCTCCATGTGCCAATAACATCCATTTCCAAATGCACTGAGCAACATGGATAAAAAACACTCACGGCCCATGGTGGAGTCTAAAGAAATCTTGCCCAACAGGAACTGTAAATGACTGTCCCTCATCCCTTAAGAACAGTATTGCCTGACCAGAAAATCAGGCTGCCTCCATTTCTTCTGCATAGAGAAGGCCTGGCAATCAGAGAAGATACAGTTCTAAATCTGTTTGTGTTAGTGAAATGGCATTGATATTTCTGAGAATATGAGAAAAACACATTTTAAAAAATCTATCCTATAATTTTTGCAAAACATTCCAATGGAGACAAGCTTCTAAGGTCAGAGAGGTAGGTAGTTTTTTAAATAAAAGCACTGGTCAAACAATAAAATTTTTGGTTGAAATATAACTCATCAGCACTACTATAGTATGAGGTTTAACAGGAACTATGACCTGGCATTTGGGGAAGCTGCTAGGTGTCCATGAGAGAAAACTGTGTTGTCAGGGGTCCAACAAAGAAGCCATTCCCAGTTGACCCAGCTCCTCTTCTGCAATATTACTCATAAAAGTCACATTTTGGTTCCATGATCCCAAAAGAAGATTACATAGAATGTCTATATCTTTTATGAATAATTATGTGAAAATCATTTTAGAAATAACACATACATTCCATATTTTAGGAGAAGTCATTATTCAATTATTGACTTATGCTATGACTAATCCCTTTGGTTTAGAAGTGCTTCAAGTGATATTCACATATACCTTAATCTGGCATAAAGAAATTATTTAGTTCTACTTCAAATTGGCCATATACGAAATAACCTAAAAAGAAAAAGTAGCAGAATACATAATTTTATATACCTAACAAAACAAAATTGGAAATAAACACAATTTTTCATTTTAAAAACTTTGTTATAAAGTAGTTGCAGCTTTTCTTTCATTAAACATTTCTGAATTAGCATTTTAGGAAATCTTTAAAATAAAATGAATGATATCAATAGTAATTGTACTTGGAAAATAATTTTACAAATGTAAACCAAATAGGTATATGTAAATTAACTGAAACATAGACCTCTTTTTGTTAATAAAAAGTCCTGGGGAAGGTGAGGCTCTTGTAATAAAAGAAATAAATCATATTTTCATGAATGTGTTCTGAATGGAATGAAATAATTTTTAGTTAGGACAAAACAATAGACTTGTTTGAAGGAGAGGACAATATAAACATAAGACCAAAGCAATACTTATGGGTTGTTGAGTTTGAAGACATGGAAGTCAGACTACAATTCCTATTTCTTTTCTCCCCTTTTTTAACTTAAAGAAAACTCTACCCATGGAAATAGTATCGTCAACAAATGAGACAGCAAAATCATGTCTTAAAACCACATTGCAGAAGGTGTTTAATCAATAATTGTAATGAAAGTATATTTAAGGAAAGGTCTATCTATCAGGAAATCTGCCTTTCTCCTTTTTTCTGATACTAGTATTTAGTGAGAAAAGAATAAGGAATATTAAAGCTTGGATAAGTGTGCTTCGGTTCCACAGAATAATAGCCAAGAGGTTTCCATGCCCAACCTTAGGAGCATCACTGAAGCCTGTTTATGGGGAATCGTCCTATCACAGCCCTCTGGTATGGCATCTGGGAGTCCTTAAAGGAGTTACCCACTCTAAACATGAGGCTACATGACTCAGGCTACTATACACCCTAAAGCAGAGTGCTAAAGAAAGAGGGCCAAGGAAGAGGGGGAAAGGCGCATAAAAATTATTTATGTAGCCCTTCTGTCCTTGGACAGAAAACTCTCCAGTGGGTTTTAGACAGTAGGCTCATCTCAAGGAGGGTCTATAGCTTTGGGAGCCACTTAGTGTCAACTTAACACATAAGTTATTTAATTAAAAAATATCCTGACATGTCAACTACAAAAGAGTTTGAGTGTTTAGTGTGTTGGTGTGAATGGGTTTGAGATATTAAGAATTTTCAGCTTCTGGAAGATCAAGGAGAGGTCAGATATCAAGATTTCACAGTGAAAATATATTAAATATAATAGTTATAAATACTGGTTTTGCTAAGTGAAGGAAAGAGGAAAAATCCAAAGTGGTTGAGGAGTTGAGGTGGGCATGCCACCATACATGTTCATTTTTGAAATATCTATCTCCCATCCCACCATTTCCTTTGTTAATTGTCCCTATTTAACTTAGAGGAAAGGAATTAGATCATCAAATAACTCACACCCACATTTAACTTCTCACACCTTGGCCAGTATGAAACAAGTTTACACTGGCTATACTATTCCACTATTTGCATTTACTGTAAAACACATGTGTTTTTTAACTTTAGAAAAGGGTGTTATATGACAGCTGTAATATGTAATACAACTTTTTATTACCACTGAATTTTTGGTGAAACAAGCACTAACTAAAACCAGTAATTGCTATCTGTAAAGAGCAACTACAAGTAGGGGCATTCACATTACTAATGCTATTTCATTTTTCTGGTCAGCAAATTTAAACTGCAACTTTATCTCGACCTGAGTACTCACTCCTCTCCGCCGCTTCGGCCAGCCAGTCCAAGTTCACCGGCCTCCCCCGCCGCCCTCCTCCCCGCCTTCCTCTTTCCCTCCCCTGTCTTGTAGCCCCTCCTCCTCGTTGAGTCAGTGGCTTGAAACTTTTAAAAGCTCTGTGCTCCAATTAGAAAAAGGCTTTTACGAGGTATCAGCACTTTTCTTTCATTAGAGGGAAGGAGTGAGGAAAGTACCAAACAGCAGCAGACTTTTAAACTTTAAATAGACAGGTCTGAGTGCCTGAACTTGCTTTTTCATTTTACTTCATCCTCTAAGGAGTTCAATCTCTTGGCGTGCCTACTTCACTTCTGTTAAGAGAAAGAGTAAGTTTTTTTTAAAACAAAACTTTATTCGTTTCTTTTTCTATAAGTAAAGCATTTCTAAAGTTTTAAAATGTGTTAATTTTGGCCTTGATATGATTTTGTAAATGGAATGTTGAACGTGAAATTGTTTAGTTTTAAAGTTAAAATTGAACGTTCGGTATTTATTTTTTTGACTTAAAAATTTTCTGTTAGTAATGCAACAGGTAAAAGAATATTAAGACCTTTTTAATTAGGATAAAGCACTACTTTACTATTTGGCCCTTCATATTAGCGCATACTTTTACTTTTTTTTTTTTTTTTTTTGTAATCAGTAATTGTCTAGGTACTTTGAAACTTTTGGCTGGGGCGGGGGTGGATGGGGGTGGCTGTCAGGGTCCGGGGTGGGGATTTGACTGACATCATCACAAAAATCAAAGTGCAAATTTGCTTAGGACGTTTGCTATAGAATTCTACACTTGTGTGCTTTTTCATATGGAAATCTTGATTGATGTTCTATAGCTTTGCAAACCAAACTTCTTAACAAAGTGCTTTGTTCAGATCTTTGAGGTTAGGTGACTTCCACGTGGTCCCTTCCTGTATTTCTCCTCAGTAAACAAAAAGGTATAAAAATCAGAGTTGTCTTATTGAGGTTTTCAAAGCAACAGCACATAGTCTCTTCGTGTTAGTAACCACAATGGAGAAATTTGAGACCCCCAGGAAAGCCACTTCTTTTACTCGACCACGTTGGCAATTGAGATGAAATGCCTTGAATGGGTGGTGGTTACTTACTAAGCGTGGGCCAGGGTGCAGTTCCAAAATTGCCTCTTACGATGGGAGATCCTAGAAAGAATAGGAAAAGAAATTTCTTAAATTGCAGCGCCTTTGAGAGAACTCACCACCCCCACTCACCTTCCTCCTGTCCGAACCTGTAACAGACTTCAGAGCTCTTGGGCAACTTTTTTGAGTTGGAACCCCCGGGGTGCTGCCAGTAGGCAAAGATTGCTTTGATTTATTACTTAGGAGTTCGATTTCTGAAATAATTTTATTGGCAACACACATTCTGTTAGCCAGAAATGCAGCGAACCATGCATTTCGTGCCCGATAGGGACTGTGTCTGTTCTACTCCCACAGACTAAAGTAATTAGATTCTTGGTGTGACCCTGCAGTTGGAAGTATTTGTTCCAGACAATGCTGAAAAGCATATAAAAATGAAAGCTTTGCGGAGGCCAGGACTCGGGGCGGCGCGGGGCGCCCCCTGCCATCTCAGCATCCGCCCGGCTTGCTCCGGGCTGCGCTGCCAGAGCCTCTGGATTTTGGAGAAGTTTGTTGAGACGTTTCCCTGAAATCCTTACAAGTCAACCCAGCGCAGATCCCAGTTCCGCCTGTGAAAAGGAAAGGCAGGGGGAGAGGGGCGGGAGTGAGGCAGATAGACTGCGCGCCAAATGGTACAAGAAGGCAAATGTTAATTTAATTAAATGTGTCAATCTAATTGCCCTTTCACCCTCATACACAGTGCTCTTTTCAACTTGTTGAATCCCACTGTGTGTATGTTGGTAAAGAAACCTGAATATCTTGCGAATTACCTTCCTTAATTGCCGTTGTGATTGTCCTACAAGTTCTCAAATTTCCCAAGAATGGGGTGCGGGGGAAGCCCCCTAATGACGTGTCCAAAGGCAAATCAGCACAGAGTTGGGGAACTCAAACCTTGAGCTTCCGAGCAGCGGATCACCGGATCACCCCCACCGTGCTCTCCGCTCTCCAAGTGTTTACTGAGCGTCTCTGATAAAGTTTACCATAAACTCTCCTTGACGCACCACCTCAGATTCATCCTCTGCCTAAGCCCTGCCTTTGTTTCTCCAGAAGTTCAGCTGGGGGTGGGAAGAGGAGACCTATAAATTGTTAGAAAAATAGACATGGTTTTATTTGGAGGTGGGTTTAATTTATTTTGTTTCCCCAAACCAAGTATGAAATGAGAGCTTAATCTCACCCTCCCAAGACTGGTGGTATACTGGAACTCAGTCATAAATGCCCTTTGGCAATTTGAAGAATAGATTATGAGATTTTTTTGTAAAGGAGGCTGCTTTTTTACTTTTGAGCAGGGATTACTGAAAATAAAGGCTGCCTAAAAGTAATGCAAAGATCTCATTAAACTAACTCCACCTCAAAGAATGAAATAAGCCAGTTAGAAAATACCTCCTGGGAAAGAGTAATTTCTTCTAGGTAGGCCGAACTGACCCAAAACTACCAATGGCAGGAATAAGTTTTGTCCTGGCAAATATGTATGATGCTTTTGAACTTTCCAAAGTTGGTATAGTTGTCACCTGTTTTCCTCTGGAAAATCTAGTAGTAGTTTTGCTCCTACTTTCTTCACCGTTTAAACATGTCCCACATTTTTCCAATACCTTTTATAGTTTATCACCACAGCTGCCCCATCCACCCAGTTCCTCACCCTTTGCAGTGTGATTGCTACGTTGCTGACTCTCCCTGGGACACAGGGTTCCAAAGACAGTCTGTAGCAGACATCTAAAGGGTGTGTTTCTAGAGTTGTTATTTTTACTTAGATGTTTCCAATTCCTGCATATAGAGGGATGGAAAACTCACAATTCACTACATTCCTTCATTTCTTTTATATTATCCAGAGGTGTAGGTTGGTATGAGTCTCAGAGCTTTTATCTGTGATACCCGAGGGAAGGGAATGATAGGAAAGTCAGCAGTGATTAATACCTTCTACTCCACCTTTCCTGTTGTTTTGACTTCCCTTCAAGATTCTCAGTTGTTTGAATAGGTTGCTGAAGCTTACCCACACAGCCCAGTTCAGCTCTGGAGAAAACGTGATTATCTAGTATTTATCATTACTGCCAATATTCGATACAGACAGTCAAGTTAAAAAAAAATTCCCAGAATTTCTCCTTCATGAGAGGTTAATTAACTTATTTTTGGGTTCTTGGGAAAACTGCCTTAACTCTCCACTTTGTAGTTCACCATGTAGTTATGTATGAACATCTATCTTTTGCCAAAATTAAAACACAAACTGCAGTGAGATCTATATATCAATGACTTTTGTCTTGAAACTTCCATAGTCTTCATATCCAAATTTACCTAGCCTTCTAAAATAATTTCTAGAAAATAGGTGTTTTATGGTCTGCTTAAAGTTCACAGTAATATAGAAAATGGTGTGTGGAGGGTTGTTTTTGTTTTCCTTTTGTGGGCAATTTCTGAGACAGGTACATTCTATAGGATATGGCTTTTTTTCATGAGTGGGGTAGATTCCTCCAAATACAAGCATAAAGACAGGCAGACAATCTTCAAGATCTTTTCTCCCTATTTAAAAGAAAGGGGGGGGCTAAATTCTTCCTTCCCATAAATCTGTATGAGATTGTTAAAATAGCAATATTACTCTCATTTCAAGAGTGTCTTGGAAACTCATTCTGATCACCATTAGGAAAGTGTTAATCATTTCTTAATTGTTACTTTGCTAAAGAAAAGATGGCAAAATTAGAAAACAAATGAGCTATATCTACATCTAATGATGGTTTAAAGACTAATAGCTAAACTTTGAGTTCTTTCTAAGAACTTCATGTGCATGAATGATCTCATTTAATTCTCATTGAAGAAAATAGTTTTTTCTTAATAAATACATTGGTGAGGGCATGAAATGCATATTTATATAATGATGAAATAATCGGGTTGTTCAATAAAAATCCTCAATTTGGTGGCGAAGGTGGGGTGAAACACCAAGAACTGAACTAGCAGAAAGAACATTTTTTAAGTCCATCAGAGCACAATAGAAGAACATGGCTTTTAGCCTGCAGCCTCTGACTTAGGGTTTTTCCTCCAGAACCCGTAAAGTGATCAGGAGCAGATTGTTAGTGGGGAGTTGAGTGATAGCTGTTGAACTAGAGAGAGAATTGTCTCTATTGGGATGAAGTCCCTCAGCCTCAGCCCCTATCCATTTCATTTTTCTCTGGAGGCTGATGTAGTTTAAACAGCTGATGAAAAGGGGTGAGTGCCTGGGAAAGAGAGGCTGATTAGTATGGTTTGTCTTCCCACCCCAACAATGATTTTATATAGTTCAATGTCACATCTGAAATACCTGTGGAAATGTAACCATATCATTCCTTATAAAGGAATCTAAGGATAATCAGGGAACCACAAGGCAGAATTTTAGATAGAACAGATGCTTATGTGGAGTACACTTAATACTCCACAGAGTTAAACTGACCGTCCAGGTATAAGGAAGCAAATGGTGTGTAGTGTCTGATGAACTGGGAATATTTTTCATGGTACCTGATTCAAATCAGTTAATTTTCTGCATCTACTCCAACTATACAGAAATGTTATATTAACTGGGGTTAATAATCATCTATGGCTCTTCCCCACAACCCAAGATCTGTCATTCTTGAAATAAACTCAGGTTTAAATAGTCTGTTTCTTCTATTGCAAGACACTGTGGAATTATTTATTTTTGGTGGCAAATTGTGTAGTGTAATCAGAATACTGCAGAATTGGGGTATGACAACACAGGTTTAGCTGTTATTTTAAAATCTTATCCTGTAACAACATAATAGTGAAACTAAATAAACATCTATGATACCCAATACATTTTTTCAATAATCCCAAATCACTGTAATCTCATCTGATAAATTCAAGATGCTCTTTGATAGAGAGGCTTTTTTCTTAATTCAGTCCTATCCTGCTCAAGAATCATTTGAAGCATGTTGTTTCCACAGACAATTCTGTTTCAGCAATTGTCACTTGAAAATTTGATGGTCTGTATAATATGAGATGCTTACAATACTCCTTTTTTTTACTACTATGAAAGTCTCTTTTTCAATTAATTTGAAACTTTGTAAATTTGGGATATGTAATTGCAATTGAGAGACTCCCAAGGAGATGGTAAACTAACAAACAAACTAGTGAAACCTGGTGCCTTTTTTATATAGGCCCCATTTAATTCATTCAGTAGGTATTTGTTCAGTGTTTCTTACTCTTTTAAGCCCTAGAGTTACAGCAATGGACGAAAGAAACTCCCTCATGGAGCTCACATTCTAGTTGAGAAAAGCAGGTAGTAGTAATCTCTTGTCATGGAGGGAGACAAACAACAAATACATAAATACATAATATGTCAAGTAGAGCTTAGAGCCGTTAAAAAATAAAAACAGGACAAGGGAATAGAAAGTGATAGGCCTGGAGTGCTGTCTGATGAGACCTGGGCAGAGACCTAAGGAAGTGAGGGGGTGAGCCACGTGGATGGAGCAGAGCTGGGAGAAGCACACTGGCCTGTTGGTTTTTCCAAGACTGATGGTTTGAGGAGAGTGGATTGGCAAGCAGGGTGGCTAGGCTGGTGACATGAAACCCGAAGGGAGGTGTCCATCACTGAGATCAGCTATGAACAGGGATGATAGTGAGCCTCAGTCATAATCTTTTTTGGGGGAGAAGATAAACCCTGTGGTATTCGCTGACTGATTAAATGTGGGCTATGTGAATTATGTATGAATATCAATATTACCAAAAGAACATCTGGCTGTTGTAACTACAGTAATGGTCACAACTGAGCTCACTCGAAGACATCGGCAAGAGACAGGGGTTCTTACAGAGTTAAAGAAAAACATCAGGAAGGTTTATGTTTTAGTTTTGGTGCTTAAAGTTTTTTTTTTTTTTTTTTTTTTTAGTATATTACAAACACACACACAGCACTTCCCTTTTCCCTATAAATCTATTAGATGATTTATCAGGAACTTACATAGACATTTCCTTATGCATTTTTAGCCTTCATGGTTTTATTTTTAAGTCCCCATTCTCAACTCATTACACTTGTCTTTTCTTGGGAAAATCTTTCAAATTGAAAGTAAAATATTTTCTAGTTCTCATAATAATTATTAGGATGTTAATGACAGAGCAACTTCACTGCGGCTATGACACGATGATTTATTTTTGAGCTCTGGCAAAAGGGACAGTCAAAAGTAATTTAAAGTTGAAGTTTAATTCTCATTTTAAATAAAGTGAGTCCTGGAGTTCTTGAAGAACAGCAGATGCAGGCGAAGTGAAGGTGGAGGAGAGAGGGCAGTGTGGTGAAGGGTGAGCTCAGTTCTGGGTGTCCCGAGAGCCTCTGCTCCCCATGCTGGGCCACCCTCTGGACTTTTTTAGGCACTTTCTGCTCTCTGGACATCATCCCACTCCTAAATGTTTTGAACAAGAGAGCCCCCAAAATGTCAAGAAGCTATTATTTGCCTCCTGGCCTAAAACCTTATTTCAGAATCATCTGGTATATTTATTTAAAAAAAAAAAAGAAGACAAAAACTAATTTCCCAGCAACCCCTCTACTAAAAATCATATCCCTTCTGATTGGTGAGTGTCAGAAATGTATGTCTTTAACCAACGTGTCTCCAAGTGACTGTGATGCAATTCGAGGACCACTGCAAAAGGGCCAGCAGCTTCACAGGCAGGCCAGACTTGGGTGCCTGTGGCTTTTGGCCTGTCATCTAGAAGGTCAAACAGGGCAATGGAAAATTCTATCCAATGTGGTACATGGAAGATAGAAGAAGAATGGTCAGCTGCTGTCAAGCATTTGTTCCTGATGAAAACTTTGCAAAACTCCTTCACCTAGACCTTAATTTCCATATTAAGTCCTAACTTGGGAACCTAGAGGTACAGGTGTGGACACACATGATATCCATTCAGCTGGGGTGGTTTTCTCATGTATCAGTTAAGGAATATATCTGCCTTATACTGCTGAATAAGAATGAGGTATATACTCCATAAGTCAGTGCCCAGGATTCTGTAAACATAATTACACTCTTATAAAAGGACATCCATTTTTCAACTAAGTCTTGGAAACATGAAAATATGCATGGGGTTGGGGGTGGAACAACCAGTTGATAGAACTTGTGATTCACAGCAACTACCAGAAAAGGTAACTATTTTTGTTGCCTCTCCATGAGAATCACAAGCATTATAAGCCATCAGATTACTTATCTGATGGTCTCTATGATAGTGATAATAACAGGTATCTGCATGTTATAGGGTAGTAGGTGTCCAATTAGATAATTCATCTCATTCTGATGAAAGTGTATAACTCATTAATGCAAATGACAACTGTGTGGGTGCTTAAAGAAAAGACACCTTTGCAATGAAGTTGCTAGTGTCCTGGAGAACTGCCCAGTGACCCAGTTCACAAAATGTGGCAGTATGGTGTGTTTTTATGGTATCTTAGAATTATATGAAAGTCAAGTTTTATTTTGCATACAATGTAAAGAAGCTTAGTAATTAATTGCCACGAGCATCTACACAATCATATTTCACTTTGAATAATGATGAAACACTAACCAGAATGACCACTGCTCAGTGTGCCTGCACTTAACTTCTAAACATGTTAAGTTTGTCTTGAGCTTGATCATCACATGAATGTGATGAGATGTATACTAACAGTTTATCATTTCATACTTGATTGTTTTTTTTGTGTTCCCCACCCCCTCAACAATGGAAGTATTGAGCAAAAGCAGATGACACTGGCAAAATATTGTAATTCTTTACAAACAGAATTAGGGCCAATTTACACATCATCACATAGCAACTGTCTATTGATATAGCTCCAAAAATTCTGTTATGTTTGTTTGACCCTCATGGGCTGTACTTCTTCATTCCCAATGTAGTATTTTCTGCCAAATTGTCAGTTTCCTTCTTTTTGCATTCTCTCACCATCAAACTGTCCTTCAAAGATAAATTACTCCTTCTCACTTCAAGATGTCCCTTGGCTATTTAACTCTTTGTCAACCCATAAGCCTTTGTTCTTTTTTGACTGCTTCTTTCATATATCAGTTTCACTGTGTAACAGGTCGCTTCAGAATCTAAAATGACTCTTCCTAAATGTGGAAGGGAAGCTCCCTTTTTTGTGGTCACTATGAAAGCCTTATTTCTGTGACCTACCCACCCACCTCCCACTCTTAGCTTAGCCCAGCATTCTTTGGCACCAGTCTTTGGGCTGTCATTGAGGATACACGTTGACTGCTAATTGAGAGAGCTGGTGCATAGTTTCATTTTATGGGTCAGCCGTCTCTTCTTTCTTCCATCCAGGAAATCCCAGGCCAGGTTTCCATGTCATTTTTTCTGGCCTTACAGCCAGGAAAGACAGGCATTAGGCAGAAATGTAGTATTGCATGGTGAAGAAGGGGACTCCCTTGGATTTCATTTACTTCCTACAAGTAGAAGATGGCACATAATCAATACCAGATGAGAAACTTCTTTATATATCCAGACAATGAACATATTTCTAACAAGCCTATATAATCCTACTTTTAGTTACACTCTTTAAAATTCATTACTAAATTCCTGGAAGTCTTTGCGTTGCTTTTGTTAAATTATTGAACAGTCTTTGACTACTTCGTCCTTTTCTAAACTCCACTTACTACTCTCTCCTGAAAATTAGACTATATTCTCTATGCCTGCCACATGTAAGGTTATTCATTTCTTCCCAGCTTCCAGCCCTTGCAAAGATTGTATGTATCAGACATTTCTAGCTTTAACCCAGCTTTTCTATAAATTTAAAACCCGTGTGGTGCATTGAAGAGCCTTAGCTTTGAAATCATAAGTCTTCTGGCTCTACTGTTAGCTGAGTATTTCCAATACCCTTGAGACCTCAATTTTCAGCAGTGAAATGGATTACTGGTAAATAGAAGTATAAATTTAACTAGATAAATAACTTAGGATTCATCACCTGTACAAACTTGGGTCTATTTCTCATCCCCAAGAATGGGGAAGTCCTAGGCTTAACTTATCTAGGTGTTGCTAGGATGTTAGACTGAGTGAATAGGCTAAGGGTTCAACGTGAAAGGCTGAGAGTGCACAGCAATTGAAAGACAAAAATCAATCATTTTTTTAGAGATTAACACTTTAAAATTGGTCTTTTTTATTTCTCAGGTTATATTTAGTGTTGAGACAAACTGAACTCTTACCTGATGAGTGTTGTGCATTTAATCTGTTTTTTGAAAACAGGTTCCTGCGTATAGACACATTGTGTCATACAGTGTGTTTTAGTTCAACGTATTTTCCCTGGGAGGAAAACAGATTTCTGAACCACATAAATCACAGCTTAAGAAGAAACAGAGAGGTATCAATGACCTTAATATAGAGTATACACAAATTATATTTGAAATACCAAGGAGAAACATTTCAGAGTACAATTAGAAATAAAGTGCTATACAGTTGACCTTTGAGCAACATGGGTTTGAATTGCACAGGTCCACTTACATGAGGATTTTTTTCAAAAAGTATATTGGAAATTTTTTGAGATTTGTGATTATGAGAAAAAACTCATAGACAAATTTTATAGCCTAGAAATCGAAAACATTAAGAAAAAGGTATGTCATGAATGCATACATTACATCTAGATATACTAGTCTGTTCTATCATTTGTTACTATAAAATTGACAGTAGGCTATTAGTAGTTGTCTTTGGGGGGTGTCAGAAGTTATATATGGATTTCTGACCACACAGGGGTTTGCATCCCTCACCCCCATGTTGTTCAAGGGTCAACTGCATAATAGGATTGAGATTTGGAAACAATGCATATGCACGTGTATGCGTGTGTGTATACATGGGTGTTCTTACTTTATTTCTTAGATACCTGTGCTTTTTGAATACCACACATCAGCATTTTGCTTAGGCCTGCATCCAGACACAGGCCTACCAGGGCTGAACTGTCCTCATTTATCAGACAGATAAAATAAGCAGATGTACTTAGCAGAGACAGTTTCTGCAGTTACGTATTGAGGCAGTGGCTGAGCTAGTAATACATCTTTGCAGGCAAGATTGCAGTCTACTCCATACATAGGCTCTAAGACTTCATTTTTGCTTCAAAGACTTATCTCAAGAAAATTTGAGCCTGTTCGTGTAGGAGAAAATGGGACTGAAAAAGCCTGCCTTTGTTTTTTGTTTGTTTGTTTGTTTTGGTGGGGAGGGAATTCTGGAAAAGATATGAGACCCTTTACAATATTTTGAATGAAAAACCTGTATAATAAACAATTTGCAGTTTGTGATCATTTAGTTGTCTTTCTGTTTCTTTTCAGGTGGCACCCGGGCAACATGGGTGACTGGAGTGCCTTAGGCAAACTCCTTGACAAGGTTCAAGCCTATTCCACTGCTGGAGGAAAGGTGTGGCTGTCCGTCCTTTTCATTTTCCGAATCTTGCTCCTGGGGACAGCGGTTGAGTCAGCCTGGGGTGATGAGCAGTCTGCCTTTCGTTGTAACACTCAACAACCTGGTTGTGAAAATGTCTGCTATGACAAATCCTTCCCAATCTCTCATGTGCGCTTCTGGGTCCTACAGATCATATTTGTGTCTGTTCCCACCCTCTTGTACCTGGCTCATGTGTTCTACGTGATGCGAAAGGAAGAGAAACTGAACAAGAAAGAGGAGGAACTCAAAGTCGCCCAAACTGATGGTGTCAATGTGGAGATGCACTTGAAGCAGATTGAAATAAAGAAGTTCAAGTATGGTATTGAAGAGCACGGCAAAGTGAAAATGCGCGGGGGCTTGCTGCGAACCTACATCATCAGCATCCTCTTCAAGTCTATCTTTGAGGTGGCCTTCTTGCTGATCCAGTGGTACATCTATGGATTCAGCTTGAGTGCCGTTTACACTTGCAAGAGAGATCCCTGCCCACACCAGGTGGACTGCTTCCTCTCTCGTCCCACAGAGAAAACCATCTTCATCATCTTCATGCTGGTGGTGTCCCTGGTGTCCCTTGCCTTGAACATCATTGAGCTCTTCTACGTCTTCTTCAAGGGTGTCAAGGACCGTGTGAAGGGGAAGACTGACCCTTACCATGCCACCACCGGCCCTCTGAGCCCCTCCAAAGACTGTGGATCTCCAAAATACGCTTATTTCAATGGCTGCTCCTCACCGACGGCTCCCCTTTCGCCCATGTCTCCTCCTGGGTACAAGCTGGTCACTGGAGACAGAAACAATTCTTCCTGCCGCAATTACAACAAACAAGCAAGTGAGCAAAACTGGGCTAATTTCAGTGCAGAACAAAATCGAATGGGGCAGGCCGGAAGTACCATCTCTAACTCCCATGCACAGCCATTTGATTTCCCAGATGACAACCAGAATTCGAAAAAACTAGCTGCTGGGCACGAACTACAACCACTAGCCATTGTGGACCAGCGGCCTTCCAGCCGAGCCAGCAGTCGTGCCAGCAGCCGTCCTCGGCCTGATGATCTGGAGATCTGAATCCAGGCTTGAGGGTATCAAGGTTCCACCTAATTGTGGAGAAGAAAAAAGGTGCTATAGAAAGTGCACCTTAGGTGTTCATTTAGTTCCAGTGGAGGTGGTACTCAACAGGCTTCATCGTGAGGCTTAGAAAACAACACAAAGACATTAGAGTATTTAGGTTCATTGGGGGTGTGTGGGATAGTCAGGTAGAGAGGGAGGGGAAAAGGGAGCTACATGTTGGTATTTAATGTAGTTGATTGAAAGAACTTAAGTTCTAAGTAAAAGTTGCATTAGGTGATAACATAGGTAAGGGCTTTTTCTCTCCCCCACCCCTCTAAGAGTAGTTCTGTGTATGTGAAAGAGTGGGTGATATTTTTGGCTAAATACTTTTTTGTTTTACCAAGAAACTGAAATAACTTTGGCCAGGAAAAAAATACTTCCTGAACATCTTCTTTCTTTTTATTGAGAAAAAAAGATGGAAGACTGTCCTTATGTCCCTGCTAGAACATTCCATTGTTAAAATTTGCACTTTGAAGGTAAGCTTTCTAGGCCTGACCCTCCAGGTGTCAATGGACTTGTGCTACTATGTTTTTTATTCTTGGTATCAGTTAAAAGTACAGACAAGGCCCACAGAAAAAGACTTTCCATGCATTTGAAAATCTCAGCCAGTTATATGAACATTCTTTTTTACATCCACATGCATCATACGCTAATGTATCACTTTTTCATCATTCCTCAACTACTATTCACATTCATTTAATGGTTTCTGTAGATGTTAAAGACATTTGGGATGTCACTTAACATTATTTGAGTTAGAGTCAGGGAAGCAAGCCATGCTCAATATTTAACAATCACTTGTATGTGTTTGTGTCTGAGAGTGTATTTTATTTGTCATGTATTGGTACAAGCAGATGCAGTATAAACTCACAAACACAGATTTGAAAATAAAGCATACACGGTGTTCAAATTTGAACCTTTCTCATGGATTTTGTGGTATGGGCCAATATGGTGTTTACATTATATAACTCCTGCTCTGCAAGTAGAGCACACTTTTTTTTTCCCCTAAAATGTTTTTTTCCCCATGTGTCCTATTATGGATACTGGTTTTGTTAGTTATGTTTTTTTTCTTTCTTTTTTTTCTCTTTTTTAGAATATAGCAGTAATGCTATTGCTGAAATGAATGATTCTCTTTTTTTTCTGAAATGTAATCATTGATGCTTGAATGATAGAATTTTAGTACTGTAAACAGGCTTTAGTAATTAATGTGAGAAACTTAGAAGAAATGCGTAAAGTGGACTATTAAGTGTGTTTAAATGAATTTTGCAGTAACTGGTAATTTTCATTTTGTCTTACTTACTCCACATTAATTCAGAACGTGTATTCTATTAGGAGTTTGACAGTCTTCTGGAGTGACCAGCAACTTCGATGTTTGCACTACGATGTTATTTGGAATGCAAGAGAGGTTGAAAGAGGTTTCAGTAGTACACATGTAACTAATTTATTTGAAATATATCCTAAAGAAATCTACCAGTTTCTACAAATGACTTGTTAAAACTCCACAGATTAGTGAAAATGCAGAGTATCATACTTCTTCTTGCATGTCAGCTCACAAACAGTTTTGGACAATGAGAAATACTAATTTGTTTGACATTCCATGTTAAACTACTGTCATGTTCAGCTTCATTGCATGTAATGTAGACCTAGTCCATCAGATCATGGGTTCTGGAGTGTTCTTTATTCAATAAAGTTTTAATTTAGTACGAAGATAGCTTCTATATCTCGTGTGATTTTTAATATCTGACTGCATCTGTTCATGATTACCAAAGACATTTCCATTGGAGGTTGGGGCAAATAAGACTCATAAGATTCAAGAATCTTTAAAAGGACAATATTTATCTTTAGCTAGGTTCAGTGCAACATTGATTGTTAACGTTTTGGGATTATTTATTCAACTGAGAAGAAGATAGAGTATGCGGCTGTTGAATTTGGAATATAAGATAAATGAGATAGGTGATAAAGTTTAAAATAAGATAAGACTAAGTAATTTAATAGATTTACACATGACAGAAGTGTGCGTAGAAAGATAAGATGCTGAAATTTTAAAGCTGTAGAACCTCCTTGAAAATAAAGAGAATAGAATCAGTTTGAGTAGGTTATGCACTATGACAAAAGAATGAAGTAGATCTATGATTCTGTTATTCCAAAACATGGTGAAAATACAGAAATAAGATATGAAAAATTCTTAACACCCAGGGAAAATTGAACCATTCAGAAGGAATAGAACAGTTCAGAGCAATTGATAATATTGCTGTAATTTAAAATATAAAATATATTAACGCTTTTAAGTCACATTTCAAGAAAGGCTTTTAACTTATAAAAATTATTTATATAAACATTTATGATCACAAAGCATTATTAAAATTATTTATATAAACACTATGATCACAAAGCAAATTTATAGATTACTGGAGCATAAAATATTACTACTTTAGAAATGATCTACTCCAGTTCAGTTGCTGCTTTTTCTTGATGAACAAAGGCTATGAGATTTGCCCAAAGTTAAAGGATTATCTGATAAGCGGTTTCCCAGTCAATTAATGTAATTTGTAGTGTCAATATTTCTTTGAGTATTAGCATTTGGCTGACTGATAATCGAGTGGGAGAGGTGAGTTTTCCCTGTGCATGTACATGTGTTTGCATACACTATGGGAATAGAGAAGTAGATGATAGTATTTGAGGGTGTGCTTGTGAATCCTACAAAAGCAGGGTTCAGGGAAAATGGATGGACAAATGACTAAACTGAATATTGGAGTAGTAGGGTGGAGGTATAAAATAGGTTTCTGTTGCATGTGTGCGGAGGTGGGAGGGCAAGTTATGTCTTTCAGATATAGTCCAGCCTAAACATTTCCCAGTTTTACTGCTTTATTTAAATATTATAAATGCCCACAATTTTAAGTTACAAAAGTATGTGAAATGGAAAATCAAACCTCTCACTTCTCCCCATTCTCCAACATATAATTCAGTGAAGTTCTAATTCCCAGAGGAAATTCTGTTAAAAGTTTCAGACACCAATCATAATCAGGGATTTTTGTTAAGTAGTGGGGAATGACTCCACATTCCCTGCCTCATGAAGCTTACAAAGTGAGTCCTTACAGAAGTTTTAAAAATAATGTTCCATTCTTCTTTGCTTCTCTTATTTGGCTACCTGCTTTCCACAACTAAAATTGAGCTGTGTTTAGAAATTATTAGAAAACTATGCAGTTTCATTCCACAAAAGTTGATTAGGTACTCATTTTTTGCATAAAATTCCATGTTTAAAAAAGAAACATTTGAATCTTCTAGAAATAGTAGAACTTTCTATGGTGGTGGAAATGTTTATTCTGCTCACTATGGTAGCCACTAGCCACATGTGGCTATTGAGCATTTGAAATGTGGCTAGTAAGTCTAAAGAAATGAATTAATTTAATTTTAATTTTAATTAGGTAGTTAAATATGGCTAGTGGCTATTGTATTGGGCAATGCCTCTCTAATCATGATGGGATAAAAGTTTCATATTGGGTGGAAATGGGAGAGAGGACAGATATATTAGAAACAAGAATAGATGAGAAATTCAACGTCGTTTTTAGTCTTATAACAGTATCTCTTACTCTGTAAACAATAGGAAACTTATTGTAAGCAAAGCCTCTGCTTTGATGTTAAATTCCCTAATTTTTTTGTTAGAAAATCTTATATATTCTATTACCATTGTTTTACTTCAAAATTTAATGTGCAAACATATGCTGCTGCCTGTTTTTAAAAGTAGGATTGTTAAGTGCCTTTAAATATTAGGAAGAAGTCCAGGCCCTTATTTGGTTCAGTGCATTAGCACTCTAGCCACTAAGTCTCTGTTAAGCTTTCAGGCCACAGGCTGTTCTTTCACCTTATTTTGGGAAAATTGCTGAACCTCAACCTGCTCAGGGTGTTAGTTTCCTGCCCACACACTGCCTCTCCTAAAAATTCCAAACTTCAAATTCCAACATGCCAAAACATCTGTGCTTTGTACTTGGAGGGAGAGCAAAATAATGAAGTTTGTGGGCTTATTAAAGTCTTAAAGTGAGTTCTTTTTATAAACAGCACACCAACAGTGTAGAAACATGTTTATAATCTTTACTGGCTCCGAGATTCTGTTGTTACCTTTTCTTGGTTGGGCAAATATAGCTGAGCCCTTGGCAGGTCAGAATCTGCAGCTGGCAATTTTCAGAACTCAAGAGCAGACATGGAACAAACACCATAGAAATGCCACTTTAGAAAGAATGAAGTAAGAAGAGTATCGTGTAAAGACCAAAGCTAATTTGGAAGAACATATAACATTTATTTCCTGGTCTTCAAAAGTGTTGAAATTTTAAGTCAGATTATTTCCCCTGTTCTCTGGATGTTTCTTTCAAAAGGCCAAATGCTTATTTGGGATATGACGTGTAGGGTAATTTCAATGCCCACACACTTTCCTGTTGAATATAAAAACTGTCTCAAGAGGCACCCACTTGAGAGAGCAAACCCTAGGCCCAAGGCGTATTAATGCAATGAGACATTTGCCCCTATGAAATATGGAACTAAATGGAGTCTGGTCTGGCATTTACACTGGAATCTCTTGTCAGTCAGTTACTTTTTTAAAAATTATTCATCAGAATTAGGATATATTGTATGATAGTTTTAGTTGCTATGGAAGCAGAAACCATAACATTTATTTTATTTTAAAAGTAAATGAAGAAAAGTGTAAGACTGCCCTCTGCTTTGAAAATCTTGGGTCAGAGTGATATATTTCATCTCTTCAGTTATATTCATTAATTCTGAACACAGTTAACTAGAAATGCCTACATAAAATTTAAACTAATCTTAAGCCTAAACAGTGAGAAAATGACTACAATTGAGGTTAACTCAAAGAACAGTAGGGGATAAAGGGTAAAAAGTTGAGATTTGTAAAACAGAACTTGAAGCCTCAGCTCTAGCCAGAGTCCTGGAGGATGAATTGCCTTTGAAGACTTTGATGTGAGTGTAGCTCAACTTCAAGTTTTCCTCAACTCAGAGCAACTGGAATTAAACTGACCTTTACAGTTCTCTAGCATATTAATTTCTAATCATCTAAGCTACTCACCGTAGAAAGACTTATTCAAAGGCAGACAACCAGGAGAACTAGCTAAAGTCAATCTTTATTCTGAGACAATTTTCTATACTTTGGCCAAGCTTGTCAATGCCTTTTTTTGGGAAAAAAATTTTAAAAATATTTGGGGAGAAGCAGGTTACATTCATGAGTCTCAAGTTTCTGCGAGGTGCGAGGCTGAAGTAATTTGAAAGTTAAATGTAACTACACCCAGTATTCTGTCACCTATAATTCAATGTGAGTTAAAACTATAACAGAGTTTTAACTGTTATTTTCTGTACACTTGAAATATCTTATAATTCATAATTTTATAATTCATAATTTAAAAAATTAAAAAATGACAGCAGATACAATGCATTATAATGTGACTGAAGTCATTTCTTTCAGTTCAGAACTTTAGTCATTTTCTTGGGTCTAACCTCTTACCAGAATTTTCTGATTTGTGACAGCTTAAATACATAGACTTTCCTCTCAGGTTTCGTTCAGAGCTGGACTTTCAATTCTATAATTTGTTTCCTACCTTGAATCTATAATTGAAGTTCAAGTGGATTAAATGTTAGAAAGCTTTCATCAAATTCCTTCCCTTCTTTTTCCATTACACATATTTAGAACAGTTTTGTTGACAGACTTTGTCAATTTGTAGTATCAAACACTTCCTTTTGTCATCTACACCTTATACCTTGCTCTCCTAAATATTTATCTTTTAATAAACCAGTGCCAATGTAAATATTTCAATAGTAACTCTGGCATAATCTAGCAGATTTTTAACATTTGTAATTAAAGAGTATCATTGGGAACCATCAAAAAATTTATTTAATTTTCATCTTTATTCTTGGCCTCACTTGTCTGGAGAACTTGTAGCACTTTATAATTAAAGAGCATAAGAACTGTAGGTGATGGTTATCTAAACTCCAAACTTGGCAATTGTGGGAACCAGGGTGCCTTTTGGCATCTGACCAGTCATTTTTAGTGAGCACTGTAGCCAAGCTCTGCCTCTAAGCTGGTGATTCTTCCCGATAGTTAGTTTTTATGAGTGAGAGGAAAAAGAGCTAAAGAAACTATAATGTATTAAAAAGTAACACCAAAGCTGAGAAAAATGTCAGTGGGGGAATTTTTTCATATAAAAGTACACTCACACTGTAAGAAAAGAAAGAGTAGTTCTGATTTTTAAAAAGTGTAGTTAAATAGTTACAGGAATTTACAGCTTTTTGTGGGTTTATATTAGCACCTTGGCTTTGGAAATAAATTATTAAAACAAATTCACTCTTTCTTTTTGTTATGAATCAGTCTAAAACAATGCTAAGTCCGTGCAGATAGTTCTCAACTTAAGATTTTTTTATTTTTCTGCTTTGTGATGGTATGAAAGTAATACTCATTCTGGAAGTTTGAATGTTGATCTTTCCCAGGCTAGTGATATGCAGTACCATCCTCTCTTGTGATCCTGGGCAGTGGCAGTGAGCTACAGCGACCAGTCAGCTACGAGATCATAAGGGCAAACAATTGATTCACTTACAACTACTCTGCACCCGTACAATCATTCTGTTTTTTACTTTCAGTACAGTATTTAAAAAATTGCATGAGATATTCAACATTAATTCTAAAATAGGCTTTGGGTTAGATGATTTTGTCCAACTGCAGACTAATGTAAACATTCTGAGCACATTTAAAGGGAGGCTAGGCTAAGCTGTGATGTTTAGTAAGTTAGGTGTATTTTTGACTTACCGTATCTTCAACTTAATGATGGGTTTATTAGGATGTAACCGCATTGTAAGTCAATGAAGATAGTTAGTTTGCAGTGACAAAGATAACCTGATGTTTGCTTCAGGTATTTAGACAAGATTTTGTTTTTAACTAAAAAAGTATTTTTAACAATCCTTTCAATCTGTGACTAAATGCAAGATGACCTTTAAAAATCAGGTACTATTTTTAAAAACCACATCACATTAAGGCTGCAAATGTTTTCAAGAATTGGAAATATGAATGTCTTAAGATTTTTCAAAAATCCCTGGACTTCTGGGGAATTTCCAATATTTCTAGGATATAAACTTTGTTGCCTTTTGTGAAGTGTCCACTGGATAATCAATTACAATGTGCTATGTGGTGAGATGATATGTCAAGAAAAAATGATGTAAGTGGAATTAGATGAGAAATTTGGAAGAAAAGCGTGTCTGAAAAAATTCTTGCCACATTAAATAAGATTTGGTCATGTGTTCATTTTAAATACTACACATTTTTAAAAGATGGTGCTTTCAACAGATCTTATACCCTTTCTTGTTATTTTTAGTATCTGCCCAAACCATAAATACAACCATATGTCAGGGCAAAGTTGTATTGATGGTTTGAACATGGTGTACTTAAGTTTTATTTTTATCATTCATTTCCATTTTTAGCAAGTAACATGTATTTTTCATCAATGATCCGATTTTGCATATTTTTAGTTGTTTGTGGGGTAGGGGTTTGAGGAGTAGAATACTTTTTCCTTATGCTTTTCAATGCCCATATTTTCAAACCTGAATTTTTTGAAAGTCTACTTCAGAATAGTTTTTTTAAAAATAATTTATGGTTTTAGGAAATTTTGAAGCTGAAAGAAACATAGGTAAGTTGAAATTGCCTACTTAGGGAAGAGTTTGTCATTTATTCACTGTGTGACCTTGAACAAAGTATATAACCTCTCAGTGTCAGTTCCCAACTATAAAAATGAAATAGAAATTCATTCCCGCAAGGTTGTTGTGATGATTAGGTAAGATATAAGTAAAGTACATAAGATGTGCAGTAAGTCTGTAAATGGAAAGCAATTACTACCAGTCACCATTTCTCTCAAGGGAAATGAACAATGCGAAAGGTAGTATTGCCTGGAAAAAAATCCAATGATGTCATATTTTCGGTCAAAACATTACCTCTGTGTTTTCTACTTTAATAAAAATTGTAATAAAAATAATGATATGTCCACTTGTGTAATCTCAAAGCCGTTGATAAACAAAGCTTAGTGTCTTACACTATACTTAATATTGTACAGGAGGCCTAGAAAATAAGAACAGTATAAATATTAAAAGAAAACAAGGAGAGAAGCACTTAAATAAATTCAGTTCCTTTTGTAGATAGGCACACACAGTGAATCAGCTTCAGAACTCAGGATTTGGTGAATAAATATCAATCTGTAAGAATAAGGGTCAGAATGTGCCCCACCCTAAAGCAGCTATAAGGGGTATTATTAACATACACGGGAAAAGAACAGAGAAAGGAGACAATGCATTTCCGATTTAGAAATCTGAGAAAGCTCCCTCTGTCTTTATGGAGAGGATGAATGCAATCTTCCAGTTGCCCGAAGACATTGCATCAGCCGGACGGGGCTGTTTTGCAGTCTCATAGTTCTTCACAGGTCTCTGAGCCAGAGCCGTTCTAGACTTTTCCAGTAACACCCCAGAAGCTCTCCGTTTCTTCCCATCCATCATCCTTGCACAAGGGGTTCCTTCTGCCGAACACGTTCCTCTTTCTCTTTCACCTAGTTGACTCCTACTCATCCCTTCAGTGCTCAGCTGAAATCTTGCTGCTTCCTGGACCTTTTTCTGATTTCCTGGGGCTTTCAGCTTTATACTCCCATGGCACCCTGCCCTCTTATCATAGCATGGACAGAATGGTTCAGTGTTTGAGTTTCCTAACATATTGTGCTCACTATGAAAATAGGAGTCTTTTCTGTTTTTTTCTCATAAGGGCCTAGCATTTTGTCTCACATTGCACTAATAGCAATAACTAACAATTATTGTCTGCTAACTAATGAATGCAATAGTAGCAGATACAACTGTTTCTATCAAATAGATCCTCATTAGGGAAATAGATACATAAGTGGGAATTAGCCATTCACATCAAATTCTTCCCCTTTTTGTATGTTCATCAGATTGCCTTTTCTGTACATTAATATATTCTTTCTCCACAGTAAACATGAAATAATTATTAGTGTCTTCACTTTACTGACGAGTGAAATGATGTTAAGTAACTTGACCAAAGTCGGTAGTAGTGGGTGGCCTACTCAAGATCTGAAACCATGTAGTGGTTTCCTAGTTTTTATATCTGCTTCATATTTGGAGAAACACTAGGCTTACCTTCAAGAAATAGATCAGTTCTTAGTAAACTGACATCTCTGAGCTACAGAAATGTAGAAACATACCCTGGCCTACAGTGATTTCACTAAGATACTGTGGTGGTGCAGCCTCTCTCTGGATAGTCAGGGCTAGCGCTAGAGAATTGGCCCTATGTCCATCTAGGAGTAGCAGCTGCAAATTCTCCTTCTTTTTCCCCTCCCTTCCTTTTCTCTCTTGCTTCCTTCCTTGCTTTGCTCTTGCTGGTGCTGCTACTGTTGACTCTTCCTCCTCTTCTCTCTCCCCCATCCTCCCTTCCTTTTCCTTCTCCTTCTCCTTTACTTATAAAAGCAACACCTTCAACCACAAAAATGCAAACAAAAGCAGAAGTATAAAAAAGTGAAGGGCCTTTCCAAGCCACTCCCTAAAGGTCACCAAATCATATGCAGATACACATACTCCTTGTAAATAATTTTTAAATTCTTTACAATAAACTTCCCTGTCAAAATATATGGACCTATCTCATTTTTAATCGCTACCTAATATTCCATAGGGTAGATATTCTGCACTATAATTGTTGTTGTTGAATGCTTTGTTTTTTTTTCCCCAGTGTGCCATTATTTCAAATAATACTGTAGTACTTATATACATATCCTAGCAGTGAGTGTATTTAAAATTAAAGGAAGAAATGTTAGCAGAATGCCTTTTTTTCCCCAAGTGATGTATCTCAAATATTTCACTATGCTCCATAATCAGCATATAGGTTTTAACATGATTGACATTATGTTTGGCTCAGGATAGAAAAAGTCTTGATCATGATTTGGCAATTCTTGGTTTAGAAAAATATGAGGTGTTATTTTTCAATATTTCCAGGGATTTTGCTAAGGGAAGACTGAGAGCTCTGCCAGAGACCCCTATTTCTCTGTACTCAGCAATTCTTTTTCACTTTCTGCCTAGCTAGCTGCTTGATAGAAAGACCTGTAATTAAAGGACAAGATAAGTTCAATATGACACAGTATATCACTATGAAGATCAAGTGACACATCAGATTGCCTAACTTCTATGTCATTCTTTCCTAATAAACATCAGTTGTTCACCCTGTAAGTAGAGCACCTATCTTTTCTAAATAGTAGTGAACTTTATTAATGTATGAATATTTATTAGAGGAAATTTGAAAGAAATTTAAAAATTAACAAAACATAAGGAAGGAGAAAAAAATAATCTCAACATTCAAAGGAAAAATGACTATATTATAGAAATTTTGTTTTTGAATCTGTAAATAGGTTGCCTTTATTTTGAAAATATTAGTAATAGTTTTCATATGAAAGTCTACATCCTTCAATATTTTTAGATTTATACTTAAAGTGTATTTTTGCATTAACAGAATATTTTTAAATGTCACTGAGCATTTGAGCCATTATTTATCTAATCATTCTTTTATTGTTGAACATTAGCTTTAATTGCTATTAAGAGTAACATTTAATAAACAACCTTGTTCATTTTTAAAAATTTAAAATTTTTGCTTAGGATAAATTCTAAGAATAAGAGTCAGGTATGAAAATTTTGAAGATTTTTTGAACCTAGCAAAAATTATATTTGATACATTTTATGGCTGTTTGATAGGTGAAACTAATTTTTATTTTATTTTATGCTTTTAAATTAATAGTGACACTAAGAATATAGTTAATTTACATTTATATAGATATGCCTATAATATTTGTCTCATATGAAATGACTGTTTGTGACCTTTGACTTTTGCTCTTACATGTTTCTAAGAGTTCTTTTTATAATAAAAATCTTGACCACTTGTGTTCTTTTGCTGTGGCTTTTTTTCTCACTTATGATGTAATTTTAAACAAAACATTCATATTTTGATGGTATGATATTTCTTAGACTTTGTATAGTAAAAATTTCTATCTTTATTTTCAAGATGACAAAGCCCTTTCACACAGAGATTTGATAGCCAACCACAATTTTATTTTAGCTATTCATTTTGGTTTCACTTTTATTTTACATTTGACTCTTTATTGTTGTTGTGTTTTCTGAAAAAAATATGTTAAGGTATGTATTGAATTTTTTCTGAATAGTCTCCACTTTTTTCTCTTCAGTTAATTGTCCTTTATTAATATGACAACTATAGTTAGGCAAGAGATGAAATATTCTGCCTACAAGGACAACAAATCAAAAAATGAGCAACATACTTAAAGAACAAGGAAAGGTAGGAGGTCAGTGTGAATGCAAGGGAGGTACCTACTTGAGTAGGTGGAAGGGGATTGTACAGGGAGGTAATTGCACATTGTATTCCTATAAATAGGCCAGTTGTGGGATGGGAACAGTCCACTCTGAAACCACTGTGCTTGCAGAGAGTCTATGCTGTCAGCTGAGGGAGCTGAGTCAGATGCAGCAGCTTTCAAACCGTGACCTTGGAGATGTTTCAGAAGCTCCTCTGGGAAAAGATGAAGAACTCAGAGGAGTTTGTAGCCCTCTCCTCTGTTCCTCCAGAAAACACTTGCCTTTGTTTCCTGTTTCAGTATGAGATTTTTTTTCTATTTTGTTATCATTATTGGACAATTACTTGCACAACATTATGGTTACTAGACTCCCCCATTATCAAGTCCCCAACACACACCTCATTACAGTCACTGTCCATCAGCGTAGTAAGATGCTATAGAATCATTACCAGTCTTCTCTGTGTATACTGCCTCTCCTGTGTCCCCCCCACTGGTACATTATATGTGCTAATCATAATGCCCCTTTTTCCCCCTTATCCCTCCCTTCCAACCCATCCTCCCTAGTCTCTTTCCCTTTGGTAACTGTTAGTCCATTCTTGGGTTCTGTGAGTCTGCTGCTGTTTGGTTCCTTCAGTTTTTTTTTTTGTTCTTATGCTCCACAGATGAGTGAAATCATTTAATATTTGTCTTTCTCCACCTGCCTTATTTCACTGAGTATAATACCCTCTAGTTCCATCTATGTTGTTGCAAATGGTAGGATTTGTTTTCTTCTTATGGTTGAATAATATTCCATTGTGTATATGTACAACATCTTCTTTATCCATTCATCTACTGATGGACACTTAGGTTACCTCCATTTCTTGGTTATTGTAAATAGTGCTGCAATAAACATAGGGGTGCATATGTCTTTTTCAAACTGGGATGCTGGATTTTTATGATAAATTACTAGGAGTGGTATTCCTGGGTCAAACCATATTTCTATTTTTAGTTTTTTGAGGAACCTCCATACTGCTTTCCACAATGGTTAAACTAGTTTACATTCTCACCAGCAGTGCAGGAGGGTTCCCCTTTCTCCACAATCTCGCCAACATTTGTTGTTGTTTGTCTTTTGGATTGTGGTGATCCTTGCTGGTGTGAGGTGATATCTCATTGTGGTTTTAATTCACATTTCTCTGATGATTAGTGATGTGGAGCATCTTTTCATGTGCCTGTTGGCTATCTGGATTTTTTCTTTGGAGAAGTGTCTGTTCTGCAATATTGCCCATTTTTTAATTGGCTTATTTGCTTTTTGTTTGTTGAGGTGCTTGAGCTCTTTATATAATTTGGATGACAACCCCTTATCAGATACGTCATTTATGAATATATTCTCCCATACTGTAGGGTGTCTTTTTGTTCTACTGATGGTCCCTTTTTCTGTACAGAAGCTTTTAAGTTTGATATAGTCCCACTTGTTCATTTTTGCTTTTGTTTCCCTTGCCTGGGAGATACGTTCATGAAGAAGTTGCTCAAATTTATGTCCAAGAGATTGTTGCTTAGGTTTTTTTCTAAGAGTTTTATGGTTTCATGACTTACATTCAGGTCTTTGATCCATTTGGAGTTTACTTTTGTGTATGTGGTTAGACAATGATCCAGTTTCATTCTCTTACATGTAGCTGTCCAGTTTTGCCAACACCAGCTGTTGAAGAGGCTGTCATTTCCCCATTGTATGTCCATGGCTCCTTTATTGTATATTAATTGACCATATATGTTTGGGTTTATGTCTGTTCCACTGGTCTATGGGACTGATCTTGTGCCAGTATCAAATTGTCTTGATTACTGTGGCTTTGTAGTAGAGCTTGAAGTCAAGGAGTGTAATTCCCTCTGCTTTATTCTTCCTTCTCAGGATTGCTTTGGCTATTCGGGGTCTTTGGTGGTTCCATATGAATTTTAGAACTATTTGCTCTAGTTCATTGAGGAATGGTGTTGGTATTTTGATAGGGATTGCACTGAATCTGTAGATTGCTTTAAGCAGAATGGCCATTTTCACAATATTAATTCTTCCTAGCCAAAAACATGGGATGAATGTCCATTTATTAGTGACGTGTTTAATTTCTTTTAAGAATGTCCTGTAGTTTTCAGGGTATAGGTCTTTCACTTCCTTGGATAGGTTCATTCCTAGGTATTTTATTCTTTTTGATGCAATTGTGAATGGAATTGTTTTCCTGATTTTTCTTTCTCTAGTTCATCATTTGTGTATAGGAAAGCAATAGATTTCTGTGTATTTATTTTGTATCCTGCAAATTTGCTGAATACAGATATTAGATATAGTAGTTTTAGAGTGGATTCCTAGAGTTTTTTATGTACAATATCATGTCATTTGCAAACAGGGACAGTTTAACTTCCTTCTTGCCAATCTGGATGCTTTTTATTTCTTTGTGTTGTCTTATTGCTGTGGCTAGGACCTTCAGTACTATGTTGAATAAAAATGGGGAAAGTGGGCATCCTTGTCTTGTTCCCAATTTGAAAGTAAAAGATTTCAGTTTCTTGCTGTTAAGTATAATATTAGCTGTGGGTTTGTCATATATGGCCTTTATTATGTTGAGGTACTTGCCCTCTATACCCATTTTGTTGAGAGTTTTTATCATGAATGAATGTTGAATATTGTCAAATGCTTTTTCAGCATCTGTGGAGATGATAGTGTGGTTTTTGTCCTTCTTTTTGTTTAATTGGTGGATGATGTTGATGGATTTTCGAATGTTGTACCATCCTTGCATCCCTGGGATGAATCCCACTTGATCTGATGGATGATCTTTTTGATGTATTTTTGAATTCGGTTTGCTAATATTTTGTTGAGTATTTTTGCATCTATGTTCATCAGGATATTGTTCTGTAATTTTCTTTTTTTTTGTGGTGTCATTCCTGGTTTTGGTATTAGAGTGATGTTGGCCTCATAGAATGAATTTGGGAGTATTCGCTCCTCTTCTACTTTTTGTAAAACTCTAAGGAGGTTGGGTATTAGTTCTTCACTAAATGTTTGATAAACTTCAGCACTGAAACCATCTGGTCCACAGGTTTTGTTCTTAGGTAGTTTTTTGATTACCAATTCAATTTCCTTGCTGGTAATAGATCTATTCAGATTTTTTGTTTCTTCCTGGGTCAGCCCTGGAAGGTTGTATTTTTCTATAAAGTTGTCCATTTCTTCTATGTTATCCAGTATGTTACCATATAATTTTTCATAATGTTCTCTCATAATTCTTAGTATTTCTGTGGTGTCATAGTGAGTTTTCCTTTCTCATTTCTGATTCTATTTATGTTTGCAGACTCTTTTTTTTTCTTGTTTAGTCTGACTAGGGGTTTACCTATATTGTTTACTTTCTTGTAGAAATGGCTCCTGCTTTTATTGATTCTTTCCATTGTTTTAGTCTTCTCAATTTTATTTATTTCTGTCTTAATCTTTGTTATATCCTTCCTTCTATTGACTTGGGCCTCATTTGTTATTACTTTTCTAGTTTCATTAACTGCAAGCTTAGACTGTTCATACGGGATTGTTCTTCTTTCCTGAGTTAGGCCTGTATTGCAATATATTTCCCTCTTAGCACATCCTTCACTGCGTCCCACAAATTTTGTGGTGTTGAATGATTGTTCTAATTTGTCTCCACATATTGCTTTATCTCTATTTTTATTTAGTCATTGATTCATTGATTATTTAGGAGCATGTTATTAAGCCTCCATGTGTTTGTGGGCTTTTTCATTTTCTTTCTGTAATTTAGTTCCAGTGTAATACCTTTCTGATCTGAGAAGCTGGTTGGTACAATTTTAATCTTTTAGGATTTACTGAGGTTCTTTTTGTGGCCTAGTATATGATCTATTCTTGATAATGTTCCATGTGCACTTGAGAAGAATGTGTATCCTGTTGCTTTTGGATGGAGTTTTTTAATTCATTCAGTGACTCTATGTCTTTTGTTTGGTGCATTCAGACCATGGATGGAGTGTTCTGAAGATATCCATTAGGTTCATCTGTTCTAGTACGTTGTTCAGTGCTTCTGTCTCTTTACTTATTTTCTGTCTGGTTGATCTGTCCTTTGGAGTGAGTGGTGTGTTGAAGTCTCCTAAAATTAATGCATTGCATTCTATTTCCCCCTTTAATTCTGTTAGCATTTGTTTCACATATGTAAGCGATCCTGTATTGAGTGCATAGATATTTATGATAGTTATATCCTCTTGTTGGACTGACCCCCTTTATCACTATGTAATGTCCTTCTTTGTCTCTTGTTACTTTCTTTGTTTTGAAGTCTATACAAGTACTGCAATTCCTGATTTTTTCTTCCTATTACTTGCATGGAAGTATCTTTTTCCATACCTTTACTTTCAGTCTGTGTATGTCCTTGGGTTTGAAGTGAGTCTCTCGTAGGCAGCATATAGATGGGTTTTGTTTTTTTATCCATTCAGTGACTCTATGTCTTTTGTTTGGTGCATTCAGACCATTTACACTTAGGGTGATTAATGACAGGTATTGCCATTGCAGGCTTTAGATTCATAGTTACCAAAGGTTCAAGGGTAATTCCCTTTGTATCTAACAGCCTAACTTTAACTCACCTAGTATGCTATTACAAACACAACCTAAAGATTCCTTTTTTTTCCTCCTTTTTCTTCCTCCTCCGTTCTTTGTATGTTATGAATCATATTCTGTACTCTGTCTATCCCTTGGGTGACATCTATTTATCCTTAGAAATACTTCCATCTATAGGAGTCCCTCCAAAATGCACTTTACTGTAGTTTGTGGAAGGTATATTCTCACAGCTTTTGCTTATCTGAACATTGTTTAATCCCTCCTTCAAATTTAAATGATAACCTTCTGGGTAGAGTATTCTTGGTTCAACACCGTTCTGCTTCATTGCATTAAATATATCATGCCACTCCTTCTGGCTTGTAAGGATTTTGTTGAGTAGTCTGATGACAGACTGATGGGTTTTCCTTTGTATGTCATCTTTTTTCTCTCTCTTGCTGCTTTCAAAAGTTGGTCTTTATCCTTGATCTTTGCCCTTTTAATTATTATGTGCCTTGTTGTTATCTTCCTTGGGTCCCTTGTGTTGGGAGATCTGTGGATCTCCATGGCCTGAGAGACTATCTTCTTCCCCAGATTGTGGAAATTTTCAGCAATTATCTCATCAGTGACACTTTCTATCCCTTTTTCTCTCTCTTCTTCTTCTGGTACCCCTATAATGTGAATATTGTTCCATTTGGATTGGTCACACTGTTCTGTCAATATTCTTTCACTCTTAGAGATTCTTTTTTCTCTTTGTGCCTCAGTTTCTTTGTATTCCTCTTCTCTAATTTCTATTCCATTTACCATCTCTTCTACTACATCTAATCTGCCCTTAAATCCCTCCATTGTATGTTTCATTTCAGTTATGGAATTTCTTAATGATTGAATCTCTGACTTAAATTTGTTTCTGAGTTCATGAATATTTTTCTGTACTTCAATAAGCATGTTTATGATTTTTTTTTTGAACTCTCTTTCTGGAAGGTTGGTGAGTTCAGTTTCATTTGGCCCTTTTTCTGGGGTTTGTGAGATTTTGGTCTGAACCATGTTCTTTTGATGTTTCATATTTCTGTGTGGTGCCGTCTAGTGCCCAGAAGATCCAGTCACTGGAGCTGCTCAGCCTCTAGAGTGAGTTTGGGGGTTGTAGGGTAGCATCACTGGTGCCTGGGGGTAGGAAAGATCTGTTTCCTGATTCCTGTCTGTGGTGCCTGTCTCTGGTATCAGAGAATCAGAGACAGTGGACCAAGCACACAGGTGTAAGCCTCTGTGCTTTGCGTCTCTAGCTGTTATAGGCCTGGCTTCCCTCGGTGTTGGCAGGCTAGGAGGAAGGTGCAGCTGGCTGCATGTCACAGTGGGGGCCCTCGGAGCTGAGTAGGCAGCCAGGCGGATGGGTCACCTGAAGCTCCTCAAAGTTCCCAACCAGCTGGGCAGAGTGCACACAAACAAGGAGGGAGTCCAGCTCTCCCTTCTCCTGCGTAGCAAGGTCCATGCAAACCCCACCCCTTCAGCAGCCCTCTCACTGCTAGGAAGCCTTTCAGACCACCTGTCTTTCCTCTGTAACAGAGCAGCTGTATGTGAATCCCCTCCTCCACAAACGGCTGGAATCTCAGTCTCTCAAGCACTGTGCCTGTCCCAGCTCCCTAACCTTCAGAGCACCACACAGTGTAGGTTTCCAGATCTCTAAGTCTAGGTGTTCAGCAGTCGCAGGTTTCCACTCCCTCCCTGCTCCATTTCTCTTTCTCCAGCTGGTGAGCTGGGGTGGGGTAGAGGCTTGGTTCCCACCGGATTAAGGCTTTCTTACGTTACCCTGTTTCTTGAGGTCTGCTCTGTTCATGAGGTCTTTGTGCAGTCTCGTTCAGCTTTCTTTCTTTTTGCTGTTTTAGGGTTAGTTGCATTAATTACCTATATTTTTGTTCTGTTTGTGGTTTAGAAGTTCTTCATCTCACTTCTCATGCCACCATCTTGAATCTCTTCCAGTGTGATATTTTATTGAAGAAATGATTCCAGTGTTTTTAAAAATAACTTATTGCTATAGAAATTTTCAAAAGTACATGAAACTAGCAAGAATAATAGGATGAATTCCCATATTTCATCCGTGATCATTTTGTCTTTCTTATTCTCATTTCTCTCTCCTCCACTTTTTAAAATCTCAAATATTTTAAAACAAATCTCAGACATCCAGTTATTTCACTTATAAGTAATCTAGTATGTTTCTCTGAGAAAGACATCTCCTATTAGAAAAAATAAACTACCATGCCTTTAGCCCAGTTCATATTCAGATTTTCCTGACAATTGAGAAGTATCTTTTTACACTTGATTTGTTTGCATCTGAAATCAAAGTCTATATGTCACATTTTGTTGTGTCTCTTAAGTCTCCAATCATCTCTTCCCATCCTTTATAATCATTGACTTTTATGGCCAACACAAATTTTTGCATTGTCTGTTTCTCATTGGCTTGTGATGTTTCCTAGATAATAATTTACATCTAATAGATTCAGTTCTGGTCCATCAAATCAGTTTTATTGATCTGTGTCTAATATTATGTTATAATGGCCTCATAAAAATTATTCTAATTTCAGAATAAATTTTATTATTGGGAAGGGCATTTTAGAGCTCAGTCTACTGTTTTGAAATCTATTTTCATTAAATGTTCTTATCTATTTATTTTTCCAGATGGTAACTTAGATCTTTTTAACATTTAAAAACAAAAAAAGTATTTCTAAAGCCAAAGGTTTGGGTCACAGGCTCTTTCTCTCCAGACAGAAGACTTAAATGAACCAATAACTTTTGGAATAATGTGTCATTTAAAATTTTTCCATTACATTTTCTGATAACAAACCGAAAAACCAAATCTGCTCAATACCTTCATTTAGTTCAAAAGTTAATTTGAGGAAAGAAATTATTTTGTAGCAAAACATCTGGATATAATGCAAAAGGAAGAAAATGCCATGAAGGAGAATTGGGCCTGATATGGTTTAAGCAACAGATTCTCTGCCATCTTCAAATTGAATACAGGGAAAAAGTAAGAAGATGGGAAGCTACAGAAGACAATGTTTATGAGATCAATGTAGAAGTTCAAAATCATTTTTGTTTTACTAATTTTGATCAAGAAGGAACAGAGTAGGAAGAAATAAGGACAGTTAAGTGTAAACATTTTATTCATGCTCTAAAAAATTTATTCCTTTGAAATGCAGGTCCATTGCAGAGAGAATTTTAGATGACAACTATTTTAGTTTCATGTTTTACTTTGACATGTTAATTTTATGATTTGTATACATGTTGTGTACACATGCTATGGGTACATTTTGTGAGCATGAAATTTCAAGCTTTTGCAACTTGCTTAACTTGTTTTTAAGATGAAGTGTGATAGATTTTGACATCTAAGGCATCTTAAGGTAACTGGCTGATTTCTTAACTCAAGGTGAGACACTGTGTATTCATGTGAAAAGGAAATTAAAGAAAAATTACTAGATTTTCTGTGGATACTGACATGTTAGACCTAAAAATACAGGCCTCAAAAACCCAACTCTCTTCTTAATGGCAAACATCCTGCTTATTAGGTCAGTCTACTGACGAAAATTAAGACAGGACATCAGATCATCAGATAATTTCCGGAGTTGCTTTTTCAGCAAAGGATGAGAACTCACTGGTAGGTTCATATTAAGAAAGCTATAACCTGTTATTTTAGTCAGTTGCTGACAAAGGCTTGTATTTTCTCATATTTTAAATTGTCAGGAATAAGCACTTCTCAGGTCACAAAGATGATAGTGCAAATATCTCCTACATGGCTTGACTGTGCCCCACCTCTCCAGGCCATCTGTTGGCCAGAACCAATCAAACACCTTGAATATGGTAGCCTCCGACTTCTTGGGGAGGGAAGAAGGTTAAGTGTTGTCTCTCTTCTTCCTCCTTATTTTACCTTTCATATTTTCTTTTAATAATATCATTGAGTTTCACTCAAACATGATTCCACTTTGCTCTTTAACTATTAACCCCCTTTTTAAGAAATATTGCAGATGTCTGATGGATTGACATGCAGGAACAAACAGTGGTCACACTGTAAAAGGAACTGAGGAGCTTTCTGGAAAACAAATTCCCCTAAGAGTGCTAGCCCCATGGCCCTGAAAAATGTCAGGCTCTGTCCCAGCTCCATATTTCTGCATATGTGTTCACATTGTTGGCAATATACTTCTTTATCTAACTAAACCTTTCCCATCTTTCAAAATTTATCCACCTTATAAAAGGGTATTCTCAATTTTGCTATCCTGCTCTTATAACACTGATGTCATCCAGCTTGCTTACCAATATATAAACTGTAATTGCCCAATACATTGTTGTTACTGTTACTGTTACTCAATTCTTTGGAGGTGAGTCATTAAGGCCAGCCTACACTCAAGGAGACAGGGGATTAACCTCTATCTTCTGGATGGGAATATCTACATACACATTTGTATATGTATGTAGGAGGATTTGTCTACTCCCACCTTTATTTACTTATTCACTCAATTACTATGAACTCATGTATGTTTACTTTATACCTTGGATTATAACCCAATAGTATGGTGTTTATGGTGTTGCTCAAACTGTTCTAGTTTTAGCCAATGGTACATCTTTTGGACTGACTCTCTTGTGCCTTTGACATGCCACTATCATTTTGATTTTGAGCATTTATTTACTTTCTTGTACTAAAAGATGCTCCTGGCTTATCTTGTATTTTCTTTGTCCCAGTCCTAGAAAAACCACTCTTTTAGGTGAGAATGGTATTAGAAGCCAAAATCTAGAGCAGGTGTCATGGTTGTTATTGGGGTACCATTTCTTCTAGTGAAGAGTTCTAGGAAATATATGCATCTATATTGATTGATATATATACATATATATTCCTATAATCATTTCTCTATTATATGTGTATCTATAAAACTAAATATGAGCTCATACTAACATCTCAACTCTAACCTAGTACCACATGGTTTATTCTAGGCTTCTCCACTTGATTGTACTTTCTCTGATGGTGAGAAACCTGTCTTCTGTATCTAACATTAATTTGCTTATTTGTTCAGCCCTAGTACAGATGTAAACAATTTCAGAATTGTTAAACCATATTCCACTGAGAAACAAATTTACAAACTAGAACAAATCAAAAAATGAGTAACATATTTACCAAGTTCTTTTGTCTTTGGCCTATGTTTTCCAATCAAAATATTTTTTTCCAAACTTAATTGGGTAAAAACTCCTTTTTTTCCACACCTATTTCAGAAAGATTATGTCCCCCATATTTATAGTATAGTTAGATCCATTTGTCACAGTCTGAATTTCGATAATCTAACTGTCCCAAATTTGGCTTGTGGTTACCCCTTCAAGCTGGCTCCTGTGTTCTTCTTATATATCTTGTTTTTTTCTAAGCACTTCTTTACTTCCTGGCACCACAGAAAAAATGTCCAAGGCTCATATTTAACTGCTTATCCTAGCCCCATAATCAGTTATTTCTTCACATTATCCTGGTGGTATTAATCCTCTAGGCTCTTTTTGTGGTCATATTTAGGAAAGTTGTATGTATCTATAAATGCACATAGGCTGTGTATCTATGGGTGTGTATCTAATAGTTTATTTGAATTTAAAATCATAAGAGGAGAACCACAGGAATTAGCCGCTAATGTGCTTGGATATGGAAGACCATCTCCTTCACAAATATCTTCTTATATATTTTCTAGTTAAACATGTTTTCCTTCCAGAACTACTATTCCAATTGAATTATTAATTTTTTCCTTCCAATCCTTTTGTTTATTTATTGACAGTTCTGAAACAGTATTGTTATCTACAATTTTTTCTTCCTTAAAAAAAGTTCTTACAGCATTGTATGGAAAAATGCATTGAATTACAAAAAAACTACTTAAAAAAATTTTGGAACATCATAATTTAGGGATGTAATGTGATTTATACAGTGTCATAAGATGTGATGCTTTAAGCCTACTGAAAAATATAACTTAAAGGAGGAATATTATCCCAATTTTATATTATTTTTATATTATTGCCCCAATTTATATTATTCCAATTTTATAATTGGAGGCTTTTCAGACAATTTTAGTACTCTCATGAAGTTCAAACTTATCAATGACCTCCCAAAGTCAATACACAATTTGCAAATGACAAATAGAAGATTTGAGGGGAGGGGGAATATTTTCACACTCATTTTTTATCTCATAGCCATTTGAAGTAGGAGGTCAATTATGCTGATCTTGAAAACACAGTAAAATTTTGGAACTGTTTTCTGGGGTAAACTTTTCGACTGTCAATTTGAAAAAGTGAAGACGCATTTTAATATTATAACTCAGTCATCCATTATGGAGTAAATATTTAAAACTAGCTTCTGCTTCATAATTTATATAATTAGATTCATGCAGAAATATAATTAAATTTCAACCACACTTTGTAATATGAAATTAAAACAAGAAAACTTACAGTACTTTTTTTTGTTACATAAAATTTAGGTTGAACATTAAACATAATATGAAAACTTGTACAAATATCTGGTGACTCTGTAGCTTCCCAGGCCATTTGAATAAGGAAAATTTGAAAATAAATATTAATATTAACTTGTGAGTTACCAAAGACCACTTAAATTTCTGTCTGAAAACACTGGAAACACTCAAAACTCTAATGAAGCGTTTTAGGTGTAATCTCACTGGAATGTTTAAAACTCAAACCTAATCAAATGTAAAATATGTGGATAACTCAAACCAAAAAGAAATATTTAGGTAGGAAATGGAAAACTAAATTACAATGAGTCAGATACTGACAATGTATATAGTGAAAATCTTGAGGCATGTATTTCATCCCTTTGGTGCCACTGTAGGACTCAAACTCTTGGAACTTAGTGTCATTAAATATATCAGTCACGTAACTAATTACCCTTTCATGATCAACACCTCCAGTCATAAACTGACTTCATGGAGATCAATCTACATGAAAAAAATAGAGCTATGCCACACATATTTGCTGGTTCCAAAATATAAATAAATACATAAATATATTGGTCCTGCAGTTATACCTCATTCTCTTCTGTGTTTGCTAACCCAGTCATCTATAACTTTCAATTTCAAATTCATCTATGATTTCTAATGTCAGACTCTGGAATATGAAGGCTTATTTAAGGTAATGACACATCCTTGCAGGGAGACCACTTGTATTATCTTAGAAATCTTGATAAGTTTGTGTAATTGATCAAACTTTAACCACTGTTTTACTGCAGAAACTTTAGAAACAAATAAATGTTATTAAATGTTACTTAATTGATGCTTCCTTTCACATTTATGTAAGAACAGTTCTTTCATGTGTAACTTGTTAGTTTTAAATTTAAATTTTTTCTTGCTATTTCATAGATAGGTAACTGCATTTAAACACAGCATTTGTTACTCATATGGGAAATACATCAATTCTTTTCACTCTATCATTGTGAATTACCAAGAGGACCTCATTCCACTGCACCATTCAACACGAATATGGGGTGAGAATGAAGCCTAAATATGCCATTACAGCAAACAACCTTTTGTTTGACTCTAATCTCTTGACTTTTCTGGACATTTCATTTTATATTTCTCATCATTGGTGAGAATGTTAGAAAACAGATTTTCCAGTGTTAGAAAACAGATTTAAATTTTTCTTTTAAACATATTAACCTTTAATAAGCATCATTATCAAAACCATTCATCTTCTTTTTTATACCAGTTCTCAACATACCTGTCAGGTTCTATTCCTTTTTTTCCCTACTTTCCCTCTCCAGTTTTAATTTTCTTTTTACTAAATATTTTTTCTTTTTTCCTTTTCTTCTGAGTCATCTACAATACCCAATACAAAGAATGTCATTCTGGTGCCTGAAGATGAAATTTCTGTACTGTTCTTTGACATATAAAAACAGTTCTGCTGTCTATAAATCAAGGGGCAAATTGAGGATAAGCACTCAGTTTCTATCTGAATTTTCTGTGCTGTGCACACTATTTAAAACAAAGTGGGGCTGCTCAGTGGTAAATATTTTCACTCATGAATAAATCATTTCATTTTCTCACATGAATGTAATAATGAAAAATTGACAAGCTATATATTTTGCCTTCTAGTATTTAAATTGTGTAATTATGTGACTCAAAAGGTGTTAAAAAGTACACAATCAATCCTATAGGAATGAGCACCACAGGTAAGTATATCTGTATTTTTAAATTTTTCTATTTACTTTCAACAATTAAAAAATAGTATGAATGTATGTGGTGTATTATATGAAGACAAAGTCTATAAAACACCTTGAAAGACTGAAATTTTACTTTTTTATATTTCTCACTGTGTCCATGCATTCAGTGGTATGTACTCTAGTAATGCCTCATCTCTTATTTTTCCATCAAACTTTAAGAAGGCCAGAATTTACATAGCTATTTAGGTAATTCAGAAGACAGTATTATTTCCATATAATGTAGAACATTATTTTTGTGCTTTCATGAGAGAGCTTTTCATGAAAAAATAATTTTCTCATCTGCCTTCCTTCTGCCATGAACTCTCACAAAAAACAAAATTGTAATAGTTACTGGTACTATTCTTAAATATTTTTGTTTTGTGCCAAGCACTGTTCTAAGATATTACATATATGTGTATATATATATTCTCATTTTTTCCAGGAAAAAAAAAGGATCAGGAAGTGTCTTTGTTAAGCATGATACAAAGCCACTTTTTTTTACTGCCTTTTATATGCTAGAAGTCTACCCCACCATAACCATATGTGGTAAATATGGTAAATAGAGTTTCAGCATCCTTTTTGAATTATCCTCTTAATTGGGTTTCTCTAACTTGCTCCAACATTTTTTTTTAACTTTTACTGATTAGTATGTTTGCTATTTTTGTAAGGCATTTCTGGGCATACTATCTTATATATATATACAATATAAAGTATTGCTAGCATTGACTGAATTGATATGCCTCATTACTCTACTGAGATAATACATTTTTATATGCTTATTATATTTCATCATTGAATGGCCAAACACATATTAAATAGAGATGAGGTAGACTGAGGTGAACTTTAGAATGCTCCTTTGTTTTTGAAAATTTTGTACTACATATCTGCAGTAGCATACCTGCTGTAAAGCCTTTCTTTTGTGTTTCAAAATAGTATCATAACTAAATTTTTATCTATGCAACTTTCTAGAGATATATGGGTAACTTGCCCATATATTCTCTTTTAAGAACCAACCCATCAATTGAATTAATTTATGTTTTCTATTACATTTTTTAAGCTAAATAATAGGCAGAATAAAGAATCATTGCAATATCTTGAATTATTTTTGTAAATTTTGATCACATCTTTTATTGTGTGATCCCATCCCATTTCACTTTAATTGTTTTGGTTCATTTTAATTCTATATAACTACTAAATATAACAATGGATTATTGTACATGTTTTTTAAAGATAACAATTTAATAAGCTTTAGAAGAATTTTTGTGGTACCATGGTCAGCCAATTCTCTTTCCAAGATACCATTTGTCTGACTCATTCTTCAGTTTTTATAACAGAATAATTGAAATTTGGAAGTTAATTGTGGGAATGATAGAAGGACTGATGGCCTTTTTGAGAAGAACAGTGTATGATTACAGAAACTTAGAAAAAAGGAGTTGGAGGGGCACACTACATCTATTGAGAAGATTTAATTGTGTTCATTGAAGGTTGAGGCAATATGGCTAGTTTGCATAAAGGGAGTTTTTTTTTTTACTGAGCTAGGTGCTTAATCCTTTCAAAGAAAGTGGGTGTATTCAAGTGTGGTCTTGTCTCTGCTGTCTGGAAGACAGTTCACCTCTGCATCTTAAAGCCCGTAGTGTTTGGTGGATATAAATCAACCAACGCACCACTGGGAATAAGTTCTCATGACAGTATTTTATTCTGAGACTTGTCTACAACTCTCCTTTGCCTCCTTTCATTGAGTTGTTAAAGGGATTAAACGATAATAGGCAGCTTTTCTCTTTTTTTCAACTCAGGTCTTTAAACGGTAAATCCATTGCTCTGAGTCAGTAAAGGAGAAGGGACCTGTAGCCATGCACATTTTTTTCGCAATAGATAGCAGTAGGAAAAAGTGAAGGCTTTTTGCTTGTAAAAACATTGACTGTCTCCTAGCAATGTGCAGTGATGCTATGCAAGTCTGACAATAGATAAATGTTTCCCAGTGTCATAAAACTTTACAGTAATTCAGGAAAGTTACTTAATTGTTTGCCTCAGGAGTTGATGTCTTAATTCTAGAGTTTCAGAGTCTTGACTATAAACTAACTTCACAGAATCACCAATTATTGACAGCAATATAGACTTAGAACCATAGCCATTATGTCCAACCTCTGTATTTTTCAGATGGGAAAACAGACATTAAGAGATTATATAAACTTCTAAAGTCACATGATTATTTTAGGTCTTGAGCAGGGACTGAAATACCATTCTCATTTAAAATCCTCTACTTTTTCCACTATGGCATGCTACCTTTCCTGAAATGCTTAGGGCTGAGGCTGAACTGATAGTAGACTGGAAAATAAAGCAAGAACTATAGAGTATCTGAAAAATTACTTGTATTTTGAAGGCATAAATGATGGCATACAACAGTGTACAGTCAGTAAAAATATGCATCATTCTAATAAAGTTACCTGCTTCTCAATTGGAATTTGGGTATCATCAGTATGCAGATGCCACAGTTAGTGGTTGTATACAACTACATAGTTTGTAAATAAGAAGAGTAGATCAGACCAAGATGGAAAACTCACATGTGAAAGATCCAAGAAAAAGGAAGGAGCCAGGTGATGCCTACATTGAACCAGACAACAAATGAACATCTACAAAATGGGCATTGCATACTCAGCTCCAGCTGATGCAATGCAAGAATGTGAACCCAATGTTGTAAGATCTTCCTATTTTTTCCAATAAAGAAATTCGTATATATTTTTTTAAAGTATATTTACTAAATAAAAGCAGTCTACACTTAGAGTTGCCAAGCCTAGCAAATAAAAACACAGGATTTTCTTAAATTTTAATTTATTTGTTTACCTGTAATTTTTCTGGCAAACCTAACTGTAAGTCGCCCACATCTTTGCAAACTCTTGTTGAAGGAAACAATGGATATGTTGCCTCTTGTGGTGTGTACCCAGCTGTGAGGTTTGTCAATGACCTTCACTTAGGGATCACACATTTATTCTGAAGACTTTGGTTCAGAGATGATTGTGACCCTTTCACACAATAGTAAATTATTTGAATGTTGTATTTTTAAGGGAGCAAATTTCACATTAAATATGTAAGAATAAAACATCTGAGTTTCAATTACCTAAAGAACATAGCAAAAGTGAATAGTTACTTGTGTACTTTTTACCTTCCAGGAAACATTAATGTTTTCAACATAAGAAATATTTCTATGAAGGTTTTTCTGGGAAGAAAAAAATTCATGTGTTATTACATGCAAACAGAAATGCTCAGTCAGTCTCCTTGAAGCTTTGCGCCTGTATGTTCGTAAAATCAGATAAACTGAGAACAAGCTGCAAGGCAGCCACCAAAGTTATAATTAACATTAATTTGAGAAAGAGTCATGGCTCTGCTTGATGTTAAATTCCGTTTGATCTTAATTGAAAGGAGGCACAGAGTTACAGGAAACAGACCCTTGCATCGAAAAGGCCATGGTAATACGTTTAGAATTTCCCAAGAAACAGAAGTTCTTGAGAACCCAGGCATTTGGAAGTGGGGATGTGAAGCCTTTAACACCTCGCAGCAGCAAACTCTTCTGTCATGCTTTGAAGGCCTTGGCTCTGGGATTTATTTTCCCGTCATCTAAGACAGGCCCAGAAACTTCATTTTGCTTTTGAAGTGAGCAGTTCTCCACAACACTCCATCAATTTATTTTCAGTTGGCTTCCTTCTAATGCTTAGTTAGTTCTCACAAAATACCCATCTGCCACCTTTTCTGGATAGTTAAGCTTTTTCAGAGAAAGTACTGAAATAGAAGCAGTCTGAATACAGCAATTTTGAAGAGTCAGTCAGCTCATCCAATGTTTATGTAAGTTTCCCCATCACTAAGCACCATTCTAGGACTGGGTTCCTACTCCTGAAGAAACATACAATTTGGAGGGGAAACAGAGACACAGTGGAGACCACAGAGCAACAGACTTGAAGATGGGGATGCAGAAAGAACCTCTCCATTCTTTCTGAGGAGAGGAGTGCTATTCTCAGAAGTTGTTCTTGGGGGTTTTGAATGCTGAATAAGGATTTGCTAGACTAAGGAGGGAAGGAAGGTCATGGCAGTGGAGGGAAAAATTTGAGCAAGGGGAATACAATTATGTGGTGTATCTGGAGACTTGTAGGCAGTTTTGAGTTGTGCATATGGAATATTATGATCAAGAGAGGCAAGGAGGCATGCAGTCTGGAGACAGACTGTGCAGGTCATTTTATTTGCATGTTAGTAAATTTACACTTTCTTCTTAGTACTGGAAAGAAAGATTATTAGGTAGATTGTGTTTTAGAAAAGCCATGGGCACAGAGCTTGCATTGGCAGGAGAGAGAGGAGGCTGTGGTTATAGAGCAAGTTAGAAATCATCCAAACCTGGACTGGGGCTGCCAAGTGGGGATTAGGTTAGCAGCAGTGAGCAGGCGATAGAGGAGTTGCAGCATGAGAATGGGCCTGGAATTTAAGTAAGAAAGTGGGAGCGTTGTCTCCGACGCTAAGCACAGAATAGTGTTGGTCTGAAAGTTAAAGTTGCCTCAGTCACAGCTTTGTAAGTTTAGAGGACTTTTTTGGGAGGGAGGGGGGAGTGATCCAACAAAATGTTTTTTTTCTTCTGATTCTAGTGTCTTTTATTTTGAAAAATATTGTACAAGGACACAATTATTCGTCACTCATATAGGTGATATTGCTACATTTATTTTTCATTTTTTCCCCTTTCATTTCCCCTCCTTTTTTTTTTTTTCCTGAGTCAATTGAAACCAAGTGTTAAACATCAGGTCACCTCACTCCTAAATACTCCATCATACATATCCTAAGAAATCGAAAAATCTCCATAACATTATTAAACTCTGGAAGTTTAATATGACAGACTAATATTAGCTTTTCTACTATCCATATTCAGATTTTCCAGTTACCCCAACAACAGGGCGTGTGTGTGTGTGTGTTTTAAATCTAAGATCTACTTTATAATCAGACATTGAATTTGCTTGTCGTGTCTCCTTAGTCTCTTTGAATGTAAAAGGGTATCTCAAATTTATTTGTCATTTGTGACATTTTGTGGCTTTTATGATGAATTTCAATTAGTTGTTTTGTAAGATGTCCCTTAATTTTGAGTTGTTTGATTATTTTCTCATGATTAATGCAGGTAAAACCTTTTGGAGACTGTAGTATACTTCCCATTGGATTGTAATGTCAGTTTGTCCTATTAGTTTATTTATTTGTCCTATTGGTGATGATAAATTCGATCACTTGCTTAAGGTGGTCTATACCAAACTTCTTCATTGTGATGATGCCGCTCCCCTTTTGTAATTAATAAGTAGTTTGTGGGGTGGTACTTTAACATGCTATGTTTATAATTGCTCACAAATATCTGGATTCCCAGTCCTTATTACAAATTGGAAGATGAGGCAACACTGGGCCTGTATTTCTGAGCTGCAGTAATTGCTAGGAACAGAGCAGTGACTCTTAGAAAGGAGGCTGTGATTTTCAGTTTGCCACAGTTTCCACTATTCCAGTTGTTTACCTTACTTCACTCACTTACGGATTCTGTTTCTCCTCTGTAAGGATTTGAGTTTTCTATCCCTGTTCTGTGGTTTCTAATTTAGGGATTTGCACAGCTTGTGATGATAAGGGATGTGCAAGCCAAGTGAAGGAGCTTAAGGGAAAACGTTGACAACCTTGTTTTTAGATGTTTTGTAAGAGTTGGCAGTCACCGTCAGAAAATTGTAAGAGACATATGTACTGGAGGTAAAATTTGGAATGCTAAGGAGCTAGTTGAATGCATGGGTGCAATAATTTCTTCAATATATTATAATAACTATGAGTATTTACTTACAATCCACCCCCTTTGCTGGTCTATCTTTTATCTCTTGCACCTGGCATATATTAAACAGTCAATAAATTTTATTGAATGAATGAATAAATTAATGATTCATATGAATGAAGACACATTTTCCAGGAGGCATTTGAAGAAGAAAATACCCATGAGCCAGGTAATATGAATCTTAAATGATAGAGAAGTGAGGGGAAAGGTTGACATAAACTGAAGATTCTGAAGTGTGATGTGGTCGAATGAGCTGCTTGTGTTCCAGGAAGCCTGTGACAGAACAGAGGTTATCAGTGAAGAAACATTTCAGTGGTGGCAGGAAGGTGTTCAGAGGGATCTATGGAGAAAACACCTGTGGACTAGACATTAGCAGTGAGGTTAGTGGACAAGAAATGGTATCATGATGTCAGGATAATTTGGTGACTCAGGGTAACAAGGAAAAGTAGAGGGGTGGCATTCAGCTGCTTTGGTTTGGGGATAATACAGGCTGCATATCTAGGCAGTGTTAGAGGCCTGATAAGGTAGAAGTTGGTAGGGGCTTATATCAGGTTCCAGAGACAGTGTTTATGGAAAGTTATTTTCTAACAATTTTATTCAAGTATCTGGAGATGGAATTCAAGTATCTTGCTCTATGGATTCAAACATTCCATGGAAACCAGAGTAGCCTGCAACAATTTGAAAGCCTATTGGTAGGTTCTAATTTGAGATAACATTGAAGTTGAGACCTTCTGCAGCAGATTGGAGAGTGTAGACCCCAGAGAACAGAGGAACTGGTTGGAAGTGGGCATTTGGACAGCTTAGACCATAGTGGTTCTCAAATTTTCCTGTGCACAGAATCACTGAGGGAGCTTGTCAATGATACAGATTCCTGAGCATGACCTCAGAAGGTACAGATTCCTGAGCATGACCTCAGAGGTACAGATTCCTGAGCATGACCTCGGAAGGTACAGATTCCTGAGCATGACCTCAGAAAATACAGATTCGTGAGCATGATCTCAAAGATTCCTACCCACGAGGCCTGAGGAGGAGCCCAAGAAGTGTCCTATTTAACAAGCAAGGTAAGTAATGACAAGGGCCACACTTAGCAAATACTGATTTAAATTTTAGATGTTCTTCTTTCAAAGGAGAATTACTGTTTCAGAAGAAAATTACTATTCTTTCTTAAACAGCAAGCATGGAAAATAAACCTCTGATTAATAGCCAGTTCTGTACTTGAAAGCAATGGCTTACTAGGAATGAAGTACAACTTTGCACACTTGGCTACAGCTACATATCTATCAGAATATTGTATCATTTCCCCAAGGAGCCTTAAATTGTACCTTTTAGGGAAAATAATGCTATGAAGTTAGCAACCAACTAGAAACATTCCACTGTTACCAAAAAGAAAAGATTCCTCTCAGGTGTGTGTGTTAGTATGTGTTTGTGTATATGTATGTATATATTCTTCACTTGTCTTTTTTTCATTATTTTGCTAATTTTAAATACTGTAATGTAAAAGTTACATAAAGTTATTTAGCAACATATTACCTGAGTCTTTGGATTTACCAAAAGTCTTAGCAAACACTTGGATGCAGCAAACTCATAGCACCTGAGATCAACAGGTCTTTTCATGCATTTCAGCTGTCACTGGGCGCCTTCAGCGAGCTGGATAATGTTATGAGTTATGCTGGGGCTGTGGAGATAAAGAAGATGAAGAATTTTCCCTGAGGAAATTCAAATTGCAGAAAAGAGGATCAAGAGGTAAATAATGATTAATAATGTAATGCCAAGAGTGCAGTAAGAAAAATGTGTGCAAGGTGTATAGGCAGTCCAGTAATTAACCATATGTAGCTTCAGGAAAGGACAGGAAGTAGAGCGTATAAAAGCACCCACTGGAGTCAGATAGCGGTAGACTCGTATCTTAAATTTACCACCTCTTACTGGCTACATGGTTGACCTTTACAAACCTCTGTTTCTTGATCTGTAAAGTGGGAATGATCCTCAGGCAGCTGTTACAATGTTTAAATGAAATAATACTCATATGTCATTTAGTTGGTGCTTGGCATTCAGTCAGAATGTATTATTTTTATCAAAGATGCCCTCCTGTTCACATTCTGAAGCAGAGCTAAAGGGCATGGTGCACTGTGGCTTGACACTAAATTAAAAATGAATTATAGACCCAAACATAAGGCCTGAAACCACAAAACTCCTAAAAGAAAATATAGGCAGTAAACTCTTGAATATTGGCATTAGTAATTTTTTTCTGGGTGTGTCTCCCCAGGCAAAGGGAACAAAAGCAAAAATGAACAAGTGGGACTACATGAATCTAGAAATATTCTGCACAGCAAAGGAAACCATCAACACAATGAAAAGGTAACCTACTACATGGGAGAATATATTTGTAAAAGATATATACAATAAGGGATTAATATCCAAAATATATACAGAACTCATACAACTCAACACCAAAAAACCCCAAACAATCTGATTAAAAAAATGAACAGAGGACCTGAATAGACATTTTGCCAAAGAAGTCATACAGACGGCCAACAGACACGTGGCAAGATGCTCCACATCACTGATCACCAGGGAAATGCAAATCAAACCACAATGAGATGTCACCTCACACCAGCCAGAATAACTAGTATCTAAAGAGAAGAGATAACAAGTGTTGGCAACGATGTGGAGCAAAGGGAATCCACCTATGCTGTTGGTGGGAATGTATACTGGTGCAGCCTCCATGGAAAGCAGTATGGAGTTTCCCCCAAAATTAAAACCTAGAAATACCGTCAACTCAGTAATTCCACTTCTGGGAATTTACTGCAAAGAAAACAAAATCACCTATTCAAAAAGATAAGTGCATACCTATATTTATTGCAGCATTACTTACAATACCCAAGATACCAAAGTAACCTAAGTATTGATCAATAGATGAATGGATAAAGATGTGGTGCATGTATATAATGGACTATTAATAAGCCATAAAATGGAATGAAATCTTGCCATTTGTGACAACATGGATGGGTCTAGAGGGTGTTATACTAAGTGAAATTAGTCAGAGAAAGACAAATACTATATGATTTCACTTATATGTGGAATCTAAAAAATAAAACAAACAAAACAGAAATAGATTCACTAACAGAGAACAAACTGGTGGTTGTTATAGAGGAAGGGGTAGAGGGATGGGTGAAATAGATGAAGGTGATAAAGAGGTACAGACTTACAATTAAAAAGGAATAAGTCATGAGGATAAAAGGTATTGTAATATCTTTGTATGGTGACAGTTGGTAACTACACTTAACCATGGTAAGCATTGAATAAAGTATATAACTGTTGAATCACTACATTGTATACCTGAAAGCAGTATAATATTGTACATCACTATACTTTGACCATAAAATATATAAATTTTAAAAACTTGTTTTACTATTGGAGCATTATGTAACTTATGGTGTTTTAGCACACACAAAAACTTTCTTTTGTCTTTTAAATGGCTACTCATATTGTACTTTTGACAGTTTTAAAAAACTAAACTCAGGGATTTTAATGAGAAAAATTACAATTTATGTAAGGGAGTTTACTTTTTTGGATATAAAAAGCATTTTCTACCTACCAGAAATAGAATCTCTTGAGCTTTTGCTTGTTCTTGTATAGGGACATTAACCAGCAGTGTTTATTTAAAATACCTGGCAAATTTCCTTGAATCTCTCATTTTGAATAGACACAGGAGATATGACACAAATAGTTTGCTTTGATACCCTGGCTGTCAACATCTTTAAAATACAGGCTCTAGATTGAAAGAGTCTTCATTCTTTTTTATGATGGCTACATGTTTAAAACTATTACTCTCTATAATGTTCTAAATCATTATCACTTTTGCAGCTTTCTGCCTAAAGACTGGTCTATGGAGATAATGGTCATGTTGATTTCCATGTATCATCATTATAAATGTAATATTGGTTTGTAAGTTTATGAGCATAACAGAGATCAGGCAAAATTGCAATATTGACAATGGGAGATTCATAAAAGCTCTGGAAGTTAAGGTCTGTTTTGCAAACAATGTAACCTCACATCCTACATGTGAGATACTGTTGAGCTCAGAATAACCAAGTCACTCCCTAGTTGGACAGTTTGTGCTTCAATAATTTCTCTCTTAGAGCTTTAGAAATAATGTAACATTTTAGATGGACAAATTTAAGGTGCTTGATGTCAGCCAGGATTAAGAAATAAGTAAGACAGGACCCCAAAGACAGTTATGATGATCGATAAGTGACATGTATATGTGAGAGGCTGGAAAGTATAAAGTCAATATAAGCACCATAGCAGAATAACTAAACCCTAGAAGTAGTTTTAATTATTTTCCATGTGTGTCATTAATCAGGTTAGAAATTTTTCTGAGTAAAGTCTCAACTTCATTGATGTACTGAATATCTTTTATGTGCCTAGCACCAGGTGAGGTAATTTAAGAATTTAATGATAAGAAGAACAAATGTGCCAGTGGATCCATAAAGCTGCCTGAAACCTTTTAAAAACATGTAGTGGTGGAAATGAATAAAAAAATGTAATAAAACCAATAAGGTCCTCTGTGCATTGTGACCCATAAGATCCTCAAAATAGATTTGGTCATCAAGGATCTCTGGGTTGAATCAATAACTTATTAAACTACAACCAAACATGTACCCACCATTTCTTCAAGGTGGATTTTAAGTCCATTATCAAAATATTTAAACCATTTCTTTTATTATGGTAAACTAATGTTTCTTTCTAAAATGGAAGCTAAACAAGAAAAAATAGTTTTCAACTGTAGCAGAGATAGAATTTAAGTTACAGTTTAAGTATATTTTTTAAGCAACATTTCATTTTGGGATTTGCTCATTGAACAAATATTGTATGAGCCCTTGCCATATGCTCCACATTTTTAAAGGTACTAGTGGATAAGGTGTTGAACAAAATAGACAAGAACACTGCTCTCATGAAGCTTACATTCTTGTGGGGGAGAAAAAGAAGAAATAAGTAGATACATTGGTGGGCAAGAATGTCCCCTTATGGGCACTGGAAGCACCCTTGAAAATCTTCTTCCTTGGCTTATTGCTCTTTCTCCCGGGATTGCCTTCAACTTAAATTTCTTGGCTAGATAAAACTGTTCCTAAAACTGTAGGTAGGAAAAAAAGAAAGATAATGTTAAAATTAAAATATCATTAATCTGGCTTTGTGAGCAGAAGGAAAGAATACTTGACTGAAGATTAAGTAAGAAAACAGTGGGGAAAATCTTCAACAGTTACAGAATTCACCAACAGTTGTGCTGGACTAAGACTTAAAAGTAAACAATTTGTACTTTTAAGTTCTCAAATTCTGTCATATTCATTAATCATATTTTACAATTAAAGAATTATCAAATTCATGGCCTTGAAAGTTTTTCTAAGCCTTTCCCCCTTTTCTGTTCCATCTCAGAATTATTTACATTTTATTTTTGTACTTTAAGAAGTTTCTGTTTTATATTTATTTTTCCCTATTGTTCTAATTTGGACTACTGCTCAAGTTAGTAAAGAGTATGTTTCATGAGATCATTTAACCTATTTTTTGACCCAAGACACATTCTTATCAAACATTTTCATACACACTTTTTCATTACATTCTTAGAGCTATATGTTAAACCAGAACTCTAGCAAATTGTTCATATACCACAAAGGGTCAGAAATTTAGTAGATTGTACTTTGTGGACTGTTTCCAATCAAATGAATTATTTTACTAACTTTATTAACTAATGAACTAATTTGGTGTATATAGAAAGGTTGTTTTGAAATTATTTTTAATAAGCTTTAGGGATACAAGAATAAACAATTGTTTTTGGTCAGTTATTAACTATAAGGCCTATTGTTTTTGCCTCTTTTCTTTTTGTATTTGTTATTTTTTTGTTTTCATATTTATTATGTATCTGGTCCCACAAAATATAAACTTCTTGAAGGCAGGAAATTTCTTTCTTATTAACTTATTTCTATCCAGAGGCTACAACAAAGTCTACTGTAGTGAGCATTCAACAAATATTTGCTTATAAGCTAACTTTGCCAATCAGTTTATTAACAAGACACTCTAATAATTTCTTTTGGAACTGAAGTAAGACAAGCAATGTTAAGCACACTTAGTATTTTCATCAAGTTTAAACTTGTAGAAGTATTGATTGTACCACAGAAATCAACTGCAGCAGACCCTTGAACAGCATGGAGGTTATGGGATCCCACATGTAGTGGAAAATCCACGTATAACTTTTGACTGCCCCAAAACTTAACCATTAATAGCCTGCTGTTGACTGGAAACCTTACTGATAACATGACCAGTTGATTAATACATATTTTGTATATTATGTATTATATACTGTAGTTTTTCCAACTTTTGGTAGAAAAAAGAAAATGTTTTTATCAAATCATTAAAAATCTCCAAAAAATTTTTCAATATTGAAAAACTCTGCATATAAGTAGACCTGCACAGTTTAAACCTGTGCTGTTCAAGGGTCAACTGTACCACGAATGTGCCATGCCTTAGTGAAGAAAACCATCAATTTTTCCCCCATTCCTCCTTGTCGGCCCTGTTCTTCCAGCTACTCTTTGTCCATACTCCCCAGCTGCACACCCTCCTATACTTTCTGTCAGTAGGTCTGCAACTTCACTGACAATCTGAAAAGTTGAAAGTGCCCTTAGGTACTCAACAATGGGAGAGTGATTTCCTTAGAAATTTGTAAATCTTTTTTCTTTTAAATCTGACTAAGGGAATAATGATCTTGTTTTAGGTCCAAATGTTAATGGACATCTTAGAGATTTATTATAATTTAGTGTTAAAGAATACTCAGAAAGAAGGAAAATATAATTCCTGATATATAGAAATTAGAAAATTGCATGCAATATTTCTAGCAAATAAAGAAAACATAACTGTAGCAATGAAAATGAGGTATTATTATTATTTAGTAGAAGAAAGAAAATGGAAGAGAAATTCTAAAAATATTTTCAATATCAATTTATGATTAGAGAAATTGATCATGTAAGACTTCAGTAAATTTATTAATTTACTCTTTTTCAGGTATGAAAAATCATAATATGACAGTGAAAATGACTATTTCTTGAGAATTTCCTCAACTACGCAAAGGAAAGTCATCATGTCAAGTTCACTTGAGGTTGCTGGGTATATAATTAAACACTACATATTTTGATGAACCCTTTTGTAAGAAACCTCATTTGTTTAGAGAATATAAAGCTATTCTAAAATGTGGACACTATAAAAGCAGTCACTATATGTACCTCTCCAAAGAAGAAATTCAGATGGCCAACAGGCACATGAAAAGATGCGCCACATCACTAATCATCAAGGAAATGCAAATTAAAACCACAATGAGATATCACCTCACACCAGTTAGGATGGCCAGCATCCAAAGGACAAGGAACAACAAATGCTGGCAAAGATGTGGAGAAAGGGGAACCCTCACTTACACTGTTGGTGGGAATGTAAATTGATGCAGCCACTGTGCAGAGTTTTATGGAGGTTTCTCAAAAAACTAAAAATAGAAATAACATTTGACCCAGTATTTCCACTCCCAAGAATTTACACAAAGAAAACAAGATCCCTGATTCAAAAAGACATATGCATCCCTATGTCTATTGCAGCACTATTTACAATAGCTAAGACATGGAAGCAACCTAAATGTCCATCAGCAGATGAATGGATAAAGAAGATGTGGTGCATATACACAATAGAATATTATTCAACCATAAGAAGAAAACAAATCCTGCCATTTGCCACAGCATGGATGGAGCTAGAAGGTATTTATGTTCAGTGAAATAAGCCAAGCAGAGAAAGACAAATACCAAATGATTTCACTCATTTGTGGCATATAAAGCAAAACTGAAGGAACAAAACAGCAGCAGACTCACTGACTCCAAGAAGAGACTAATGGTTACCAAAGGTGAGGGGTTGGGGAGGATGGATGGGAAAGGGGGGTTATAGGGAAGGCAGTATAGCACTGAGTAGACAAGTAGGACTCTACAGCATCTTTCTATGCTGATGGACAGTGACTGCGATGGGATGTGGGGTGGAGGACTTGATAATATGGGTGAATGTAGTAACTACAATGTTGCTCATGTGAAACCTTCATAAGATTGTACATCAATGATAACTTAATTAAAAAAAATCCGTCATATTATGAACAGAAAAAAAATAAAAATGCCTCTTAATAGTTGACCAGGCTGGCTAATGTATAAATTGCTAAGAGCTACCAAAATTATAAACACACATATTCCTTTTTATAATAATTGAAATTCTAGGAGGTCATCCTAAAGATATTATTGTATGTCCGTGAAATGATAACAAATACAAGGTTATCAACTGCAGCATTTTATGTGATTCAACATAGTAGCAAAAGATTGGAAGTAATCTAAATGTTCAAAACAAAATTGGTTAAATACAAAATATTTTCCTGCAATGAAATGCAGTCATAAACAATAATGAGGAAGAGCTCTATGAGCAGATATAAAAAAAATCACTCAGCAATATTAAGGGATAAAAGTAAGTGACAGGATAGTTTATATGAGGTGCCACCTCATATAGTTGTTTAAAGAGAAGGAAGAAAATAATATATGAGTGTATTTGCATTCAGAGGCAGAAAGGGACAGCTCTGGTTGTTGATAGGAGAAGGAGGTGGGAGAGAGTAGAGAACACAGTGGACAGGGTATAAGTGAGGGATTTTTATCTTCTTTGGATCATGAGGATATGCTAGCTTTAAAAAAAAACATATAGATAACTAAAAATAAAGTGCATTTCAGCCAGAAAGTAAATTGTTGGTGTATACTTACAGTTTAACACACAAATTGTCATTTAAACACAGATTTAAAACTTAATTTTATAGTAACTGACAGAAGCACTAATAGATTCATATTGACTTTGACATTTCCTTACACTTGGAAAGTGTCTCTCATCTTATGTGCCTGACTTTAGAAATGCTTGCTTGTTTGTCATTTTGGACTTGATAATGCAAAACGATGAAATGTGTGTAACTATAAATGGAGAAAGTACTTCTTCATATTGCAAATCATTCTAGAATTTGGCTCTTGCCAAGATTACACCCACTCAAGTGGAAAAATTTCTGATTCACAATTAGCAATCATGAGGTAACAATGGCTCTTAAGTGTATTCAGTTCCACCCAGGAAACTGCATGCAAAATTCTCAGTGGTGTCTGGGTGTGTGCAGCAGAAGTCAGGCATTTTACCTGCTTCTCCTAATCACAAACCTACACTCAAAAGGGAGATTGATTTTCTATGTTTGCACATTCTATAGCCAATACTAGGGCGTACTTTAGAAAGAAGCAGAGGTGTTAATATCATGCGAGTGAGTCTGGTAGTGGGGGAACAAGTAGATAGTGGATAAAATGGATGGGTGGTACATGGTTTTCTCCAAAGCCAGGAAGATCAGGATGAATGCAAAATATGTTCTTCCACTTATGCTGTGTTTCTTCTGCGTCAACAGTCTATTTAAATCCACTGTCTCATGAACACGCTGAAGAGTTACAGTTTATCTAACAGAGACAAAATGTGACAGCAGGATATTGCTCTAACTCACTGTTAGATTTGTTGACACTTGAGACAAAACTCTGGAGCTTTTATTTAAATAGAATTGTCACCATATTTTAATTTAACTGATAAAGTTATGATTGGGGTGGAAATGCTGTCTGTGTGGCTAGAACTTAAGGCTGTTTGCCAGGAAGCTGGTCTTTTAAACTTTGATGGTGATCTTGTTTGGAAGAAATAAGACAGACTCTGAGAGAACTAAGGATCAGGACAGTTCAAAATTAACAAAATCTGCTTTTTACAAGGAAAGCCTTTTGAGAAAAAAAATGGTACCTGGTAAATGAATGACTCAAATATTGTCTTAGCTTTCTACCTTATTATGTGTGGATAAACTTATATAATATATCCTTAACTTTTCCTCAGAAGTATGTAAATGATATTTCATTTCCCTTCCATTGAATTAAAAAATGTTCTTCCTTACATTTCTTCAGATTTTATGAAAACTGTGGGGACACATCACTTTACCCTTCTGCCTTTCCTTTGGTGAAAATTCTACCTCTAGAAACTGAGGATATTTAATTGTTAAATGCAGAGTGGGCCTGTTCCCTTGGGAATGATTCACAGAATATGGCAGCAGAGGAGGAGGAAGTGGTGTTGGAGCCACCTAAGAGGACACGCAAATATAGTGGTTTAGGTCATGTCTCGGGGCAGAGTCTTGCGGAGCTCAGATGCCCAATTTGCAGTATTTGCTTTACTTACACTTATTAATATTGCTAAAGAATATGAGGCATTTGTTGACTCTATTTCTGGAAGTGAACTTGGGATTTCCAACAGGAAATTACAAAAGTTCACAAAGATAACTAGGGAATTGCAGTTGCCTCTTAGAAGTTTCATCAGTGAATCCTGTTTGGAAGTAAATCTTGTACTGGAATTCAGACATTGCTATGTTCTGTATATATTAAAGAGCTGCAACGAATTTTTGAAATCTAGTTCAAAACATCTTATAAATGAAGTAAACAAAACTCAGAAAGCCTAAATAATTTTGTCATTGTAGAAGTTCACAGATTTAGCCTAAATCTTTTGTTTTGTACCTACATGCTCAAACACCTGAAAATTTTTGCTAGGTATAATGGTGTAATTTAGATCTAAGACAGCAAATATCTGATAATCCCCACAGATGATCTCTAAATTCCCATTCCTTTAAAAATCTCTCTGATTCTCAATGGATTTATTGTTTCCAACAAAGCATCGATCCAGAAATCTGCCCTTATATTATTGTTTCTCTGGCCTAGAAAATCAAGAGTCCTCGACATCCTGATCCTGTTTTCCTATCATGATCTCTTAGCTGACAGTGCAGATGCCCCTGGGCTGTAAGAGCTGGACTGGAAAAGGAGCCAAAAACGAGTTACCATGTCAGACAGACATTCCTTCATCAGGTTACCTCTGGTTTCTGAATCACGGGGAGGACTGAAAGCTAAGCATTTAAGTCAGTGTTAGTTCAATGGAGAGAAGAGCATGTGGGAAAGTAGCCGGAGCTGTGGTAGCCCCAGAAGCCAGAGGCTGTGGAGTACTTATGAAGGAGTGACCACAGGGAGTTAAATATCCATGGATGACTCCCTTTGACCTCAAGCACCAGCAACTGACTGCAGATTCCAATTATGTCCTGGCCTTTAAACCTTCAACAATGAGAAACATAAAAAATCCCCTTTATTCAACACATGCTTGATGGAGTGCCGTAGGCACAGACTTCACTGTCTCCGCAGGGTCGGGACACTCTCCCTCAGGTGCCCTGAAACCCTTCTCCTCACAATGACAGCAGCTCATGGCTCATCTCTGGGATTTGTCCATACAATTTCTCCTCTGTTACTCATTTATTTTCAAATGTTGGAAAGGCATGTTACAATGTGAACAGCCTGATTGTTAAGTCAGCAAGTAAGAAGATTTAAATATATGTAGAAAAAAATGAAAAATGTTATGGCAGTTTGCAGATTTGAAATAATACATGATTTGTCCTTCCCATGGTTTCACATGCTGCAGTCCCTTTTCCAATTGCTTGCATCCCATTTATACACTCACATATATGCCCGTATAGCCACACATTGAGCAGTCATGATTGGGCCTTTTTTTCTAACACAGAACTTTAAAAACATGCAAGTGTTTTTGTCTTCTCAAAACTCACTAAGATAATCAGGCTAATCTTTTGGGAGGTATCGGTGATATTCTGAGGACTGTTACATCCAAGTCTCTTTCGAGCAGAGTGTAGAGACTGTCACATTTTGACCAACTGCTCTTGAAACCCTGGCTTGAGTCAGAGCCTGGAATGTGAGTCAAGGGCAGCTGTCTGTGTGACGGCCAGCAGCGGATGACACGGTCTGGTGCAGGGTTTCTTGTAGAAGCTGTACTGACACCGAGAGTGAGGATATGATCAAAGAAGATTTTCTCTCTTGGTCTTTTCTAACCAGATTTATTCTCTCTGGTGAATCTAAAGTACACAAAAGTCCTCACAGATTTCAGAGTGGTCCTCAAACACGAAGAATGTTATCAGGGGCTAGCAATAGGTTGGAATTATAAATGCAATTAAGTAGCTTTAGAAGTGCAGAGAAATGACTCATGAGGCCGCCTCCCTCTATAGATGAGACACTGTTTTCAGCGCTGTTCCAGGGCACCAGCAGGCCACGGATTTTGAAAAGATCTCCTGTGCTTCCTTTCTGGTTTATTTCAATTAGCAGTCACAGCCTATTTCAAGTTGAGAGTATCTCTTTTCCCTTAACCTGAAAAGACTCAGCACACCATTGAAAATCTAACTGCTTAAAACGCTGAGTGCAGATATGCTCAAATTTTCCCCTGAGCTATGGCAGGGCGAGGTCTTTTTTAACTTCACATGACAAGAGCTAATGATAGTGCTCTTTCTTGACTCATCTTTTGAACATTACCAAAACTGCCACCCCAGATTACAACCTTATTTTGCCACAAGATCAAGCACTGAGAATAAGAATTGCAGAGGAAAGGACTGAAAAAGCCACAGATATGGTTCTGGCTTGTGATGTCCTAGATTTCCCATAAGTATATTAACTATTGTAAGATAAAGGTCAGCAGAAATGAAGAGATGAACCACAAAATTACTGGATTTCAGTTCTCATCATGACAAGATTGAGGCAATGGGGAAAAAAATAGCAGTATATATCCATTATCATTTTGATAGGTTTTGCGTTTCACTTTTTTCCTAAGCAGCATAAGAGATCATCTGAACACTGTCAATCTTTACAACATTAACTCAGTACTTTCCTTATCATATAACTAATAACATTTCATTGATTAATTGCATAATGCTTTTATTATTTCTATAAATAATGTGAGGAAAGGAACTATATTTTTGTTGTTTCCTATTATGTCTCTAGTCCTAAGCACAAAATTTGTGGAGCCCAAGGCAAAATTAAAGTAAGGTACCTCTTGTTCAAAAATTACTAAGAATTTTAAGACAGCAATAGCAGAACAATAAAAAAAGTGCAGGACCCTTCTTACTCTGGGGCCCTCCACATAGTAAGTGCTCAATAAGTATGCTGCCTATGCTGGGACATAGTAAGTGCTCAATAAGTATGTGCTGACTGAAAGACAGTGAATAAGTATTCTGAATAAATATTCTTTTTATTCTGGGAACTAGAAATGAAATACTTATCAGTGAGATGAGGTCTATAATGCCAATTGCTTCTCCAATAACCAATCTCACTTTTTCTATTTTTGGCTCTGCTTTTTTCCCAGTGGCCCAGAATACTGAAATCTGGTCAGACTTGAGAAAGTAGATTAAATACTGTGCTACATCTTTTGTCTTATTCTTGTTCATCTACGAACACAATAATGTTAGCAACTCTCCCTTTTTCTATTGCTATCTTCCAATTGCTTTGGGTATGTCAACTTTAAACTCTGAAAGACCCTAATATACAAAGAACTATAAGTTGCTCTTTTTAAAAATATTATTTTGCATAAACTGCCTTGGTAATACTAAAATAACAGGATAGAAGAGAGACAAGTTAGTTGCAAAACTAGCATGCGTTGTATCTGGGAAGCCTCAAACCACTGATAAAGACCAGACTACTTCAGAAAGAATAATGACTTGAAGCTGAAATTTACTCAGTACATCACAAATCAATGACAGATAAGTTTCTCCAGTCAGTCCCTGACAAAGTATTTTTCTTCAATTGAAGGAACAGAGTGGACTTTTTCCAGAAGTGACCTGATTCTGGAACTGTCAGAGGAAACTCTTTCTGAAATAAATACATCTATTTGTTGTGACATGCTAAATCAGTTCATGCAGAATAATGAGTTTTTAATAATAAAATTCATTTCTGTTCCCTTACAGTTGTAAAAAAAAAGAGTAATCTAATAATGAATCATGACAATCTGTCTAAGGTAAATCATATAGGATTTCTTTTTTGGCTCAAATCAAGTTTCTTCTTGCACATTGGATCTTTGAGACTTTGGGTCCATTCCAAACTATCCATGCAGAGCCTTTCAATCCTACATTAGACTAGGCAATTAGACCTAAGCAGGAGAAAGGGTCTAGCCCATCACCAAGGAGGACTCCTCCATGGCCAACCCCTAAGCCCTTCTTAGTTCCCAGTTCCACAGTCAAGGACGCCTAGCTAATCAGGAGGCCCAGACAGTCAAGGACTCCTAGATTATCAGGAGGCCCAGGACCACAGGCTTCCCTGATTACAGGGCACACACAAGGGACCTTGTCCAAAAGTAACCCCACCTCATTAAAATGTCTAAATCTAATTGGCATTGAGGGTTTTGTCCCACCCTGAGGGCTTCACTTAGATAGTTATGGGTAAGGCGCCTGTGCACAGAGTAAAAGGTTATATAACCTAGAGCTGTCAATCAACCTGTCAATCAAAGGATGTAAGATGCAGGGCAGGACTTCCTGACATCTTAAGAAAAAATAAAAGTCAACCTAACCCTAATAGTGGGGCTGCTTCTGGTTTCCAGACAGCCCCTCTTCTGTCTCCAAAGTGTGCTTTTCGCTTTCACCCAGGGAAGTCCTTTCTGTTTTTCCTTGCTATCTGGTCTCGCAACTGAATTTTTTCCTTTGAAAAGACAAGAATCAGGGAAACAACGTGTCACACTGTTGTTAAACTGTGTGATTTCTGTTTTTCTTCCTTTCTTATTTTTTTTGAAATGTATCATCATGGTGGAATCTACATGGATTATTCCTGCCATCAGTAGAATAATGGAAAGAGAACAGTCTTTTGAAGAGGGACAAACATATATGAATCTTAGTTTTACTATTTTCCTTTTGTGTTGCCTTGGAGAAGTTATTTAATCCTCTGAACCTCAGTTTTACTTTTTATAAAATGGAGATGATGCTGCCCTTGCAATATTTATTATAAAGATTCATGGTGATACAGGTAAATTGGATGCACATAGGTATTTAATAAATTGGATGCACATACGTATTTAAAATATGGTATGCTATGCATTATTGATGATGATTAATTCTTATTTTTTATGGCTAATTTTCCTTTCATAAAGTTTTTTTCGCATATTCAAAGTAATACATGCTCATCATAAAAGATTGGTAGTATATATGGAAATCTAACAAAGCAGGAAAACAAATTATCCACCATTCTAAGATGATAACAATTTGAAAGATTCATATCCTGTCATTTTTTTTGTATGAATCTTTTTCTTTATCCAGGTAAGATCATAGTTTATATGCCCTTTATTTTTTGCTTAACATTATAAAGATGTTCCGGTATCATCCACCTTTTTTCATAAATTCCAGTTCAATTGTTGCTCAGTGGTCTGCTGTAAAAGTCTCCATTCCCCCCATACTTTTTTTTTTGAGCTGTCAAACCAACTTCATTTCAATGACAAAAGGGGTAAAAACACCCAAACAATTATATTTTAAATTATCTTTTAGAAAATGTAGTATTTTTCAAGAGGAGGCAGCTTTTGACCTTCCATTCTCAGGTATAGATTCTTCCCTTCCAGGGCACTATTCTTCAGTGACAACCTCAAAGCAGCCACTGGGATGAGTGAACAATAAAGTTGGCCCTGCCTACTGTGTACACTTTCACACTAGGAAAAGAAACAACCATTTAAACAAGAATATGAGTGTTTCGGATATGGCACATAGTCATTACCGTGTTGACAGAAATAAAAAATGTGAAAGACTTGTAGAGAGATACACCAAGCATTCAGCCCTTTGACCTCTGAGGTATAAGACTTTTAGAATCAGAATAAATCATAAAGAGAGAAAAGGTGGCTGGCCTAACTCTTTGTGGTGAAGTGATGTTTTTACAGATGATTGATAAAAATAAGGGAGGAATTAAAACACCAGTTGCTTGAAGAGAAAAATGACCTTACAAGCAGATCTGAAAGGACAAATAACTACAGTTGACTTCATTTGTAAAAGTGATTCTTTTTGAATATATCTCAGTAGTGGGTTCTAATTTACTTGCAGATGTCTTGAAGAGACATTCCTTCCAACAAGGGTAACATCTCTCAGCTGCTAACTCTAGAGAGCAGGTCAAACTGTTGGGAAGAGATCTGGAGAGCTCTGACTCACATTCATTACTCAGAGCCTCAGTGTTGATGCAAGGATGCAAACGTTGACTGGCACACTGGCAACCTGCTCTGTAGGTCTTTACGCAAAGTGTCTATTGAACTGCTGCCACCCATTTCTTCTGTGACCCAGGGTTTCCTTCTGGGGCCTTTCTCTTCTTGTCCATAAGCTGCTGTGCCTAGGAGTTGGGGCTCCTTCCTCCCTACCTTCTTCATCCTGTGACTCTGCAAGCTCTCGCACCAATCAGTCCCCTTCCTAGCTTAATGTTTTACTCCTACTTCCAATTATTTTCACTTCCATCAAAATCAATCAGATTTATGGAAATAAAGGGGCTTAGAGACAGTAAAAATATTAGGATCAATTCTTCTAAAGATAATGATTGACAGTTTTCACCAAAATTGGGAAAGGTTAATTACATATAATGAAAAACAAAACCTGTATGGAAGCGCCAAGCCCAATACTTAGTAGCTAAGCTGGTGAACCACATGGTGTTACTTGTTTTCCCTAGAGTTAAAATCAAATATGTAGGAAGAAACTGAATGGAAGACAAGGCTGAAATGATTATTATTCCCCATGTGATATCATATGTTCTGTATTTAAACTATGTTCTAATGGTGACCATTGCATTAAAAAAAACCTCTCCACCAGAGGCAATTGATACACTGCATATTAGCCAGGCTTATTTTAGATTGTGTGTCTTTAATGAGTAGTAGTAATATTAATTTTATTTTGATTATCATTGCTCAAATTATGTTGTATTAATAATGACTTCAACAAAACAATTTCTTAGTGATTAGTAGACTGAAAATGATATCCAAATTGAATAGGAATTAATATATAATTGAATATGTAACTGTTAGTAAAGCTCTGCCTTAGAGCCTGTGACTGTATGGTCAAAAGGAGAATGGTACCATCAATAAAGAGAACCAACTCAGATAACTCAAGTTATGAAATAGTTTTTCCTTTAAAAGTAGAACTATTATGGCTGTCTCAACATTGTGTTTGAATGGGAATTAAAGCTGAACTAGTAAAGCATCAGATTTTTATTCATACCTAGTCTTAAATCAAAGAATTGAATCATATCACCAGTAAATCAAAGAATTGCAGAACATAGGACATTTTTGATTATCTGGCCCAGCCCTTTTTTATAGCTGACAAAACTGAGACCTGGTTTATACCTTGAAAATTATTTAAAAATCTATTGTATTAAGTATTATTTATTTTAACTTTTAAGAGATAGATTACAGAGTTTTGCATTGCCACAGACTCTAGTACATTTTCTACAATCTCTTTAGCATTTCCTTTTATTATGTACTAGAGGACTTTGAAACTTGATAACAATGAAGGGCAACAGTATAATTAAATGAGCAATGTGGGAGACCTCTGGGGGCTAAACCGTAGAAAGGAACTGTAGTTATTTATTGCTCCATAGGGTTTATTCTCAAAGATTTACTAGGTATCTTACCATGAAGTGGGCAAAAATCACTACCAGTAAAAGTCAGGATATAATCTGTGGTTGACCTTTATGAAAATAATGATAGATAAAACAATGTGGTCTTGAATTTTTTGCTAGTTAAACTAGTCATAATTTGTAAACATAAACCAACTAAGCTTGATTTTATTGTTTTAGGCAAAAAGGTTTACATATTATATTCTGGAGAATTCCTTGTATTTTTTTCCTCTATTTGTGTTCAGAAGTGAACCTGTTAGCTCAATGAAAGTCAGCTTCCCAAGGGAGAATTGGAAATCTTTTTATAGAAATGAAAAGAAATTTCATTTCTCTGCCTGCAGGGAATGTTTGTTGTCTGTTAAATAGGACTGATTTACTTTCTACAGTTTGTTGTCCAACTCTTTTCTTCTTTATTGAATTATGGGGAAATGCCCAGGGAGGATCCTTGCTGGGCAGGGCACGGATCTTCCAAATGTAATTCTGCTGAAGTTTCTTAAAGATATAAATTATGTGGAACCAGAAGTTGCCTACAGATTTGCCTTGGTGACATTTTCAGTCCTAATTTGTTCATTCATTTCCACATGGAAAATATCTACAGGGCATCACTGAAGTCAGGAAAGATTATAAGGGAGCTCAACCATTTAAAATAAAACCACTTCCATCTGAAGGGAGTCTGTAGAAGCCAAGAGTTGGTAGTTTATAAACTTTGAAATTTAGTAATGTTCAAGTCCTGTTTCAGTGCACAATATTTCCAGAATCTCTCACCTGGCCTTAGTGCATCTCCATATTAATAGGTGTTTCCAAGGGGTGGAGAGAAGTAGTCCATCTCCATAGCAATAGGTGACTACAAGGGTGGGAGGAGTAAGGCTATATCTGGATCAGAAAGGTTTGGTGGCTCCCTTTTTTGCAGCTGGGTGGTAGGAGACATGAGCAAGAAGTGGATGACTGCTTGCAAGCAATAAATGCATTTCTCCCACTTTATTTCTCCCTTTGACTGATTTTGGTTTCAAAGGTAATTTGCCACTGGCTGGGAGAAAGATTTTACCCCTCGAGTTACACCTGGTAGTAGTCAGCCGAGCCTCTGAACCCGAAATCTGTTTTTATGGGTGCGACACTTGAGCGGGCTGCCCTGTGGATGGTGGGGAGATGCCCGGAATCCCCATTTTGGATGGTGGGGAGGCCCCAGTGGCTGCAGTGGTGGAGGGTGAATCTTCACCTAGGGAACCCCCTATCTGTGGGGTTTCCAACTGGGGAGTCCCAAGTAGGGAATTGGTCTAGGGAACTTGTCTAGAGGGGTGGGGCCTTCTCCAGAATTGGAGAAGGATGGAAACACTGGAAACTGTGGAATTAGCCCTCCATGAGATAGAAGACTGCTCGGAGGCCCTGAGTGGCTGTGTAGCAGCTGGGATTGTGGAATGTTTGTCTGTCGAGATAGTAAAAAGGTTATGGAGGAGAGAGACACACTTGAGCAGGAAGAGACACACTTGGGTTTCACCTGGAAGTGCTGGGCAATGACTTACGGGATACCATTAAGAAAGAGACAGAGGAGACAGGTTGTGCTTCTGGAAAATACATTAGCAGTGAGGGAGGAAGAAGCTGGAGAATCTGCATTGCAGGAGGCTGTGGGGGAGGGGGAGGAAGGAGCGGTGCCTTTAGCCCTGGCAATGGTAGAGGAGGTGTCAGGAGAGGATAAAGATTTGGAGCCAAAGGCCAATCTGTTGCCGAGGCCACTGCCCAAGGCACCAGCCTCTCCTGTATTAAAGGCCCACCCAGGTGTAATTAAGACAGTAAAAACGCAACAACCGCGGGCTCCTCAGTGGGAGTAGCAGCCCCCTCCCCAGGTTGTGGAGCACTCCATGCTCTGCCCCTATACCCAGGATGAGCTGGTGGACATGAGCGTCCACTTTTGGCAGAAGAGGGGTTTGCAGGGGTCCCTTTCTCACAGCCAGGTGGTGAGAGATACAGGCAAGTAGAAGCTGATGACTGCTTTTAAGCAATAAACAGGTTTCTCCCACTTTATTTCTCCCTTTGACTAATTTTAGTTTCAAATGTAATTTTCCCTGGGTTGGGAGAAATATTTCCTCCCCGGAGTTATATTCAATTTTCTCACAGTGATTAGCAATGATACTCTCAAAGGAAATGGGCCTTTGTGCTTGTCTTCAAAGGCAACCATCTTTCCTGGACCTAAGGTGGAGATCTGCAGTGTGGTTTTCTGCCACAGCCACAGCCACAGCCATGATCACAGGGGGAGGAACCGTGAGGGCTGTGCCACCACCAGCAACAGCAGGGAAGGAGTGAGACTAGAGGTTGCTGGCCTGGACTAAGGAATAATCCTGAGACAGATGTTTCTAAGTTGAATTCCTTGATTTCCACAGAAATTCTTCTTTATTTGTTTTCTATGGTTTTGATCCTCTTCCTGGTCTAGATCAATTAATGCTAAATTAATTGAGGATTCTGAATGAGAACAGTAATGTCAGGGAAAGGTGAAATTTTAGGAGATCTGAGTTTAAATCCTGTTCCTAACATTTATTAGATATGGTATTTTGCCTCCATGTCTATAACATAAGTTTTGTTTTTTTTTCCTGTAAGTTTAAAGAGAAAAGATCTACTAGGAACCTGACATCAACTCAGTGATCACTAAAATAATCCATTTATTCAGAGTTAACAATTTCCTAAAATTGCTCAGTAACCATACACATCTGCAAAGAATGAGGAAGAGAAGTAGGAAAGCTGATTTGAAGGTTTGCTTTAAAAGGCTTAGTAAGGAAGCGTATTATTAATACTAAGGCAGTGCAATTCTGTGACAGGTACCCAGTGTTTAGATGCTTACAGGTTTCTTTTGAGTTACCATTGTGGTGAGGACATAAGTATGTAAGATCACCTAACCAATGTACTTTTGTGGGCTGATGCATCAAAGAATGTATCACACCTTATTCTAGATTTGTTCAGGGTGAAGACTGTTCCATTGTTTTCCCCCAAGTGATTTTCTTAGCTTTGTAGTTTGGAGAAAGTGGAGACATGAGCAGTGAAAAGACGTTGCTCATTCCTCAATGTGATTTAAATTGTTTTGTCTAGTCAGCATTTTAATGGCTTAAATAAAGGGGCTTCTTTCATTTCCCTGGGAAAAAAATTCAATCGGATAGCATAAAGGCTTACAGAGTGGAGGAATTTTTATCTACTTTGGAGACAACATAGAGAAAATCATCCATTTTACTTATCTTTGCATGGTGACTTTGATAAAGAAAGATTCTTTATGGTTTAGGTAACAGCAAATGAAATGACTATTTCAGCTACACATTGAGTGGAGGAACTATAGCTGCATTGGGAAAATAGGCAGCAGGTATGATTTTAGGCATCCTCTGTCCCATGTTTTTAAATCCAGTGTGACCACTGGAAATGAGCAGATCAATATCACATTTGAATCTCTGAACCTGTTACTGCATCTTGAGTCATAAGTACATTTAGGGTTGGGTTTTTTCTGAGTATTGATTCCTATAGGTGAAGGTGAACATGACAGTCAAACAATTGAAATCCCTGAGGGGTTCAAACAAAAACAAAAAAATAAAATAAAAATTGACAAGTTTCCCTAAAACAATGATGTCATTTAGAAGTTCTTTGAGGGTCCAAGTACTTCGCTATAACAGTGATTCCTTATCATGTTGCTACAGATGAAATCGCCATAAAATATGAGTGAAATAGAAATCCCAGTGACTGTTGTTTATACTCTCAAACATGCTGGTGTTTCTCACGGCAGGACTTCCCACTCCACAAGGCAGCGGAGGGAAGTGATCGGGAGCTTGCGCTCTAGAGGCCTAGACTGAAGTCACGGCTCAGCAGCTTTCAGTCCAACAAAACCTTGGTCAAGTTGACCTTTCTGTGCCTCAGTTCCCTGATTAAAAAAAACAGGATAACAAAAGCACCTGTAAAGTAGGGTTAATGTGAAGATTAAATAAATAGCAGCAGTGTTGAGAACTGGGCCTGACTTTTAATAAATGCTACCCATACTTTTACTTACATAGTAATGTCTATGTCCCTGCTGGACTCTGAGGGACAGAAGGCTGTTTTTATCCCATTTTATTCTCAGCATATACCATAATGGCTGGTGCACAATGAGAAGGGCTGGAAAAAAAAAAACAAAACAGGTTCAACAAACTGAATGTAATTGATAAAATTTGTTAGAATAACAATAAAGATAACTACAGATTTAGGTATTACAAATGCATCAGTATTGGCTCATTAATATAAAAAATGGACCACACTATTCAAAATGTTAATAAATAGTTCTGTGCCTGGGGTAGGGGTACAGGGTAGGTATATGTAACTCTTTGTGTCATATGCTTAATTTTTCTGTAAATCCAAATGGTACTAAAATAATAAAATAGCTTATTATGCAGAAAATAAGTAAAATAAAATAAGGGCTTACTAATGAGATTCAGTCTGATTAACTAATGAGATTTAGTCCTCCATGGTCAGATGGTAAAATGGCTGAATGAAGACAGACTGATATAAAGGATTTAGGAAAACCTGGCACTGACTAGTGTCTTGTCTGAAGACTATAGCTTTGTTTTTTTATGTGATTGCTTAATCCCAGCAACCCAAAACAAAGAGAAGTTCACTTGGGAATTGTGAAAGGTCTAATTTGTTAAAGAGGTGGGCCACGGAAATATTACTGACAATAATGTATATTTCAATTTGCATTTTACATTAAGTTGCTTTGCTTACACACAAGTCTTGCCCTAAAATAATAATTGCACTGTTTCAAGAGCACTAAGGATATATATAATAATTAAAAAATAAAAACCTCCTGACTGGGTCAAAATCAGAAATGCCAGACATTAAAAACTGGCACCTTTAGAAACAAGTGCCTAATACATACATGGTAAAGGAGTAAAACTGAACAAATTGACTAACTATATAAGGCTGTCATAGGAAGCCTTCTTCAGTGGCATGGTGTCACATGCAGAATTACTTTGTATAAGTCACAACCATTTCATTCCAAAATTTTCTTCTAGAGTTTTTCATCTACCAAAATTATAGATACGCAGATTCATCACATATGAGATAAGGACTATTTATAAATATATAGAATGTAGTCACAAAAAGATTATTAGAAAGATTAGGTATAAATATAATCTAGGGTACAATTTTAACTTTGTGGTTAACTCATGTAGAACTTCCATTCTATCCAACGTTTCCTAATTTTTAAGTAGTGAAAACTATACTCATCCAGTTTCTCCTTCACAAGCATTTTCTCAAAATTGAGGTACAGAATATAAGTTGTATGTGAGTTTTTTAAGGGAAAAATAATGTTTAATTTAAAGTAACTTAATAGCCTTCTTTATTCCTATACAGATTGGAAACTGTTCAGAAAGATTCTGACATGACTATTCACGTCATGCTTTATGGGGAGATATATCAGATCTGTAGGTGTCTCTGAAAAGTCTGTGTCCTCTGAAGATCTCAATTTTGATGTGAGGGAAAAGACAAAAAAGATATAAAATAACACACTTGAGTACTTTCTAAGTGTCTAGTACTGTTCTAGACACATGAAAATACACCAGAGAATCATATAGACGCTAAGTCCTGCTATGATGGAGCTTATCTTTCCTCAGTGACATAAGCAGGGCTGCACGACCTAGTTTTTTATAGTCCCATATGAAGAGGAAATATTGGATTGATAGAAAAGTGTGTTGTGTTTTTGTAACTAAGCTTTATTTAGAAGAAAGAACCCCCCTCCCCCCAGTAATCTCTCCTTTCAGAAGTACTACTATTCAAGCAGGGAGAGATGGCATGGCTAGAGATGTGAGAGTGTGTTGGTGGTATTCTGAATGTGCATACTAATCTAGCATCCTGTGCCAGGGCTTCCTTATCTGTACTGTGGGCATTTTGATGACAAAACAAGATCATGTGTGTGAAGTGTTTTATTGCTATCTAGGATGGGCACTCAGAAGAGAGTGCCTAACATTGTCAAATCTCAAAATTCAAGATTTTTAGTTATATTGAGTATCTTTCTCTTTTATAGTTCACTGAAGAGATTAAAATTTATCTCTGATACTTAGATTTATCTTGCCTAAAGTTTTATTTGCTGTATTTTGGGCCATGTCCATAGGTTTAAATATTTCACAAACATATACCATGGATTTCTAGGTTACTTAATCCATTTCCACAACACTTGCCAGGTGACAATTGTGTTAGTTTTGTTGTATATATAAATGACTTTATTTAGGAATGAAATCAAATACAACTCTGTACTATTGATGCAACTTCCTATGTAAGTTTATGTAGATGTGCCAGAATGGTAGCCTGGTCTTGAACGTCTCCCTTATTCTGATGTAAGTTTCACTCCATTTTTGTTAAATTAAAAGAATTTCATTGGGATTTGGCTTTCAAGCTGTAACGAGTCTCAAACATAATGTCAGGTCTTTCAAAACTGTTTGGCAGAACTTGGTTTTGATAAAATGAAAAGGTAAGCTCTAGTGGATGGTAAATGATAGCCTCATGAAAAAAATTTGGTGCAATAATACCACAGACAATCGGGTGTGTATTTCCAGAGCAAATAAGGAATAATATTATGTTTACATTGAGTGGCCTTCAGAAAATGTCACTAGGTATTTTCTAGAATAAGTGGAGAGAATTGGGGGATTGATTTATTCCTGCAATATCCTGAGTAGATAAAAGCACTTGCTATATACCATCTCATTTCCTTTCAGAAACTCTTTGGGTGGAGAAAGTAGGAAAATATAATTTCTTATATGTTTATAAGTGCAAATGGAGAAACTGATTTTGATTCTTAAGTTCAAACTGAGTTGGCCACAAACTCTAGGTAAGAATCCAGGTCTTTCTCAAGCAGCTTCCACAGATTTGATTCTTCTCCTAATATTCTGATCAAGCAGTCAGGTGCAATTAACACATTTAGGAAAGGATCAACTCTATCAGTTAGAAACCAATTTCACCAATCCTGAGGGAAGAAAGGAAGACTTTTTAAATAATTTCTTTACTCAAGGTTCTTTCCTTTGGTTTGTATTTCAACAATTATAAACTCCTCTGCTTCCTGGTAACAACTATCAGCACAGCTCCTAACTGGGCCAAGGCCGTTGTACTTTTCTTCGAGAGTATAACAATGGCATGGTGGAGTTTTGAGCTAAATGTAGAGTACTGATCTTAATACATAGACTCTATCAATTCCTTTAAAAAGTTTATAAATGTGTAGGGTTGAAGGAATATATTAGGTTAAAAAGACACAATGAATCACTTGTGAAAAGCATCACTAAACTTGGAGACGAAGATTGGTTTTGATTCCCACAGAGCACCACAATTATTAATTGTGAAACCTTGGTCTGATCACAGATGTTTTGAGTCACAGTTTCCTCATTTGTGAAATAGCATAATAATGCCAGCATTGTTTAAATCAGGGGATATTTTTATGAGGATAATATACATTAAATGTACCTGAAAATATACATTATTATATATATCATAAAAATTTTTAAGAATGATAAAATGCATTAAACATACTCATCTTATAGCCTGAAATAAACATAATTGGGTTTTATTATATTATATTTAATGAAATCTAAGTTGCCATCAATACTAAGTCCACCATAATTTTATATACTACTAGCAAAAAGAAACCAGACATCCATTAAACTAGGCACAAAACTAAGATGCATCCTGATTTCAAAGATATTAACATGTGAAAAAAAAAGTGCAACTTACTTTAACTGATGAAATGTGGTAAATGACATTGTCACCGTCATTTAACTTATCTGTGTGTCATTTTCAAACTTAACTATTGTTAAAGTAGCATAGTTCTTAATTCTGCAATTTGCTTATACAATTTAAAATGGATGAGTTTGAGAATAGCACACTGGCAGTCAAGAGCCTAGGTCCTGGTATGTGTAAGAATTCACTCTACCATTTACCTAGCTGCATGATCCTTGCTAATTACCTATTACTATTATCATCATCATCATACTTATTATTGTGATGAATATTGTTTATGATTCAAGACAGCAGGCAATCTCCATAGTGACTCGTTAGTGTTGGCTAGATGAAATTCATGCTATCTAAGCATATTTGAAGTATTTTCTATTGATCACCAAAGAACTAAGTGAAAATTTAGTTGATTCAAGGCAACCACATATCTATTTTTGGAGACACAGCTCAGAGCTCTCATGTTGTTGACAGTGGGTCAGAATCTGTTGGATGAAATGTTCATACATACATATGACTACAGTGTGCTGATAAATCATTTCCTCCAAATGGTGCTCCTGTCATCATGAGCATCAGTTAACAGTAAAATGGTTTTCAGAAAACATTTGGAACAAATGTGCACTTTAAAAAAAAATGTTACATTTTATCCAAACCCAAAACTGCCATGCTCATTTTCAATTTTATTCACAATATGTAAGAATATATTTCTTTTTTCCTGGAAGGAAAAACACTTATTTGATGTCAGCATGTTTTGTGCATTGTGAGCCATACTGTAATACAAAATGACATATTAATAATTTATCAAAAGTCAAGGAAGCAAAAAAAATGATTTAATCCTCTTTTTAGTTTTGGATTTATAGAAAAGAGTAATATATTGACAATCAATTTGCATACTATGTGGAGAAGGCAAATTATTAAAACTCTCAGGGCTTTTAATTGGTCACCTGTAAGATATAGATAACACCAACTCAACAAAAGGTTGTGAGAATAAACTGAGAATATTCAAGTGTGGCACATAATATATACTCAAATATACTAGCTGCTTTTTCTTCCTTTACTCTCAGAATTAGTAGGCTTTGTTTTCATTTTGGATTTTCCAAAGGTCAACACCATTTTGACATTCCTGGAGACTCCTATATGGCAACTCTAATTGGAAAATTTGGTAAGATGAATTAAAAACTTTTTCTATGTATTCAAAATATGTTTTCAAAATGGACATTGAAGATGATTAGGAGCAGAATCACTGACCCTTTCTCTGATACTTATATAAAACCTAAGCTAAATACCAGACTCCTTGTATGCCAAGGAGTAAGGTTGGGTTTATTGTTAAAATCTACACAGATGTGTGTGCAGATGTAAAGGTGCTCACTTAAACTTCCTACTCAATCAGGATGGCCTTGGCCTACCTATAGGTGACCTGCTGTGCCAGGTTCAAATCAACTGGGTAATGAAGGGAATTTCTGTGATGTCAGAACACAGTGCTCATTCAATATTCTCTGGGCTTATCTGAAGACAGTAAAAGTTGTAAATGTTTACGTGTTTGATCTCTAGTCTCCAGTCCATCCCCAGTCCTGTGTAGTTTTCTGTAAAATTAAGTCTCTTGGGGTGACTGTCCAGAGTAATCACAAAAGAATGTTTATGCAGTTCGAAGACTTTCCCTGGACAGTTTTCTACTGAGGTCAGCAATGAGCCTCTGGCATCCTAGTCTTCTTAGTGTGACACTTTTCACATCAGTTATCCCGAGGAAAGCATTTTCAAAGCGACAGGATCTGGCCCAGGTCAAGCTGACAGCTGAGGGAGACTGCTGGTCTATAAGCTTTCTTGCACGGAGGACCAAAGTTTAGCTGGCATTGGCTAATCAGGGAACAAATGATGTTTGTGATTCAGGATCACACTGTAACTTTAATAAAGTCTCTGACTAACAAAATAAAAAAAAACGATTCCAGGGGTGTTGATGGTTTCTCCTCAGCATTCAACTCAACTATGTTCTTAATTGCACAGACCTCACCGCCTGAGTATGTCAAATTCACTTTTTCCTTTCCTTTTTGGATGGCAATGCAAGGAATGCCATTGCATAAACACAGCCAGGGCATGAGCACAGTTTTATTTTATTTCCTCAACTCTGTGTTTTGCTATTCTCTTATGCTCCTTTGTCTGCATTCCATAAAAATGAATGAATTCAGCCAGCATCACCCAAGAAGGTGTGTAGACGGGTTCATGAAATAAAGTCCAAGGAAAAAAAATCAAGCTAAAATAATAATAATCAGGAAAAAAAAGTAGTTTGTTTGCACAAGTTTATCCAAAAAAAAAAGTACCAATAGACTGTTAATACATATAGAGGAAAAAAGTTTGTTTTAAGAAGTTGACTCATGCCATTGTGTGAGCTAGCAAGTCTGAAATCTGCAGGGCAGACTGGCAGGCTGGGAACCCAGGGAAGAGTTGATGTGGCAGTTGTGAGTCCAAGGGCAGTCTGGAGATGTCATTTCCTTTTCCTTGGCAGAACTTAGTCTTTTTCTCTGAAGGTCTTCAAATGATTGGATAAGGCTCGCCATGTTTTGTAACATAATCTGTTTAGCTCAGAATTACTGTTTTAAACGTAATCACATCTAAGAAATACCTTCACAGCAATATCTAAACTGGTGTTTGATCAAACACCTGGGTTACATGCCTCTCCAAAGTGAGTCATAAAATTTCCCATCAAAATGGGACATTTACTTATAACAATTGATAGAACATTTGGGTTCTAAAATTTAATAAATACAATATATTTAACAAAAAAAAATTAAGAAAATATAATTGTGAATGTTTTTCAGTCAGGCAAAAATAAGTATGATATTGGCCAATGTTCTGAGAGGATTGCAGGACTCAAGCCAAAAAATTAGCATAAATCAAACTCTTCTACCCCTCTTCTTTTAATTCTATTTTTGGATGATTTCTTGACATCTTTGAGGTCACTTGTGGTAGCTTTTTTTTCATATTTTCATCTAGTGCATTTTATGGCTAAAACTCTTTCTTCTGACTCTTATGAATCTAATAAAAATATGTGAAGATAAAAAAACAACTTTCATTTCATGTATTTCATATGCTCATCATATTGCAAATAAACATTTTGAACTAAATATGGCACCCATTGGGAATAAGTGCAAGCAATTTGTGCTTTACTTCATTATTATCTCCATCTTTGATAAAAGCTGAGACATCCAAGGAGTTAGCCAAATTCTAATGACTCTTCCACATAATACCTAAAAAGTTTGCTTTGCTGTTTTGATTCTTCAATTTTCAAAATTGCTTATTTCCTTATTTGATTTCTAATAGTTGGGTGGAATTTTAGGCATATAATCTGCTTCCCTGCTTGAAATAATAATCTACCTAGTGGCAGATAACCAGAAAAGACTTTTTAAAGACTATATTGCTTATTATAAGAATAAAATTTGAGTTAAAATGCTGTAAGTTAATTCAATTGGAGTTAGTCATTAATGAGAAGATGGGATGAATTTGAATGTGTAAGCAAAGCAATAGGCAGAGGAGGAAAATCAAGGAAGCACCACCAAACACAGGATGTGTCATACTTCTGACTCCATTACTGTAAATTGCTAAGCAAAATAAATGCAACTCTGCTCATCTTCAAAGTACTTCATAAAGGAAAACAAAATTAAGTACTGTAATACTAGGGTGATTCTTATTTTGCTGATGAAGAAATTGATGAGAAGCCGTAAAGGCCTTTCTAAGGCTGCAGTTGAGTTTTCACAAACCTGGGATCAAAGAAAGAGCTCCCTGCTCTGTCTGCACCAGGGCGCCTCCCTCCCTGGGTCCTGCACACTGATACACAGGAATCACTGGAGAGCTGGCCATCTGGCTGCCACATGGAAGCATGCACGCCTGGGATTCTCTCAGAGTCTGGCGCTTGTTGGTTCAGTTTGGGTAACACACAGGACAACTGAAATTCAGCAGCACTGTCTCAGGTTAACACGAAGAAGAATAAAACTCTGATGGGAACAAAGAGATGTTCAAAACATTTGCTGTGCCACCCCAGAAAAATTCAAAACAAAGTAATAAAAGGAAAGTAGATCTGTTTGGAGAACTGCTCAGGAATTACAGGCTTTCTGGGCAGAAATCTCCTCCCTGAGGAAGGCTATCAGTTCTGAAAAATACACTCAGTTTTAGGAAGACTATTTACTGAGGAAGCTTTCTTACCAGATCTATTTGAGAGAAGTTGGTTTTACCTTTTACCTTTAGCTCTGATGCTAATTAGCTGCATGTAAATAAAATGGCCTTTGGAGCTCCATACATCTTCTAATTTAAGAAAAACTTTGTCTTATAAAGTCATAGGTTTTTCTTAAATAGCCTAGATGGTTTGTAGCTGTTTGGCCACAGACATATTTTTGTGGCTGTGAAAATTTTTGCCACCATAGACACACACAAAGGGCACAGGCCACGTGGTCTGAGCCAAACAAACCTTCTGGCCTCACTTCCTCTGTAGTCCCCTAATTCATGCATGGATGTGAAATGAATTACATCTCATTCAGAAACAAAGTGAAGATTTTCCCTGGAGTCTGAAAAAGTTGAACATTTTTCTTGGCTTCCTTCTGAATAAGGTATTTTCAAAGCAACATAGACCAGATCTCACATAACTGTCATTTACCCTGACTGCAGAGAGCAAATTATCCATTAAGTAAATCACAGATACTGTTAACATTTCCCTTGCTGCAATATCTAACAATGGTTTTTTAAAAAATTGCTGGTCTCTGGAAGAAAGATGGCTGAGGTTACTGTAGAAGACAAGGGGAGTGTTCCCTTGTAATCTGTAATATTTTCCTAAGTTAACAACTGCAAGTATGTCAGAAGCAGGCAGGCTTGAGCCAGTATGGTACTACTACAGGCTTATGAAATAAAAGGAATGGACTTGTCACATCATGATTTTCCCTCCCAGGCTGTATACCCAATGTCAGTGTATTCTCCCAATGGGTATCTTAAGCTCTTCTTTTAGTTATTATTGAGGAGGAGATAAAGGGAGGTGGGAAAATATTTGTGAAACAACTGAGAAATATTTCTGCTTCAAAGAGTTGTTTCTCATCATTTTTCACTGGTAGCTAACATTTGGCTTTGAAGTCTGTGTTCCTGTTTTTCCATTAAGAGACACTGGCAGGAGTCAGAATAGGATATTCCCTGAGGAAGGCCTTGGCGAGGCAGCCTAATTTTCACAGGGCAGCAAGCAGTGAACATACTGCAGACTCTAGCACAAGCTGCTCTTGTCTCAGCAGCTGCAGGTCTGCGGTGCTTTGTCAGTGCAGATCACGCTGTGTCAGTATGCTGTTTGTGAGCAGAGAGTCTGTAAGGAAGAAAGGGAGGGAAACAAGCTCACAGGGTTGGAACACATGCTTCCACCAATATCTGATCTCATGAAATGTCAGCTGGTGTTCATTGAAAGATGCTAGAAAGTACTTGCTGTTGAATATTTTCCATAGTAATCCCAAATTGGAGATTTATTTTAGTGTGTCTTGAAGGCATTTGGGCTTATACTAGTCACAAACTAAAATACAAATAGCTATGGGGAATAGAGGAGGCCATGTCTTAGGATGAATTTGTGTGACCACGGAAAACCAGACTGAGCAAGAAAGAAAGAGAAACGATACTCGCAGAATGACAGCCAACCAGTAGAAAGAAGTGGTAGAGCCAAAGACACACCATTTCCCGATTTTGCCCAGGATTAGTTATGTCCAGATGTAGCAAAAGTGACAAGCTTTCAATGGATTATAAGGGACTGAGCTATCCATTTTCCAGATCCCAGTTTCACTCACTTAAATGAAAGTCTGAGCAATTCATACAAAGAAAGGTAATTCATACATTACCCTAAAAGTGGTAAAAGGAGAGAGAGAGAGAGAGAGAGAGAGAGAGAGAGAGAGAGAGAGAGAGATAGAGAGAGAGAGAGAGTGGGGGGGGAGAAGGGAGGAAGGGAGGGAAGCCATACTGAAAGATGGTACAATTTTTCACATTTTCGTTTAATTTGTTAAGTGGAAGCTAATATATTAAGCCATGTTTTATAGTCTGGAAGTAGAAGAGTGCTGAAGAACAGTTCAACAGAGATTTCTCTCAAAATGATCAGCATGACAGATCATACCAACCGTGAGATGACTAATTATTCAGATTGCTCTGAACAGCACCTGCTATAGAAAGGAGTGTGCTGATCCACTCTAAAACCAATTACACATGGAACTATTTAATCCTATAGTAGGCACTCGACCCTTCCTGTTTCTATGTAAATTATAATGTGAAAATCATGCATGTAGGAATTTTAATCTAACATTTAAGGCCAGATTCAGTGGTATCTCTTCCTTTCTGCTTTCCGCTGTCTTCTCACCTTGATTAACTGCCTTTTCTGTACTTTTGGTACTTAGCTGTGCCTCCGTTACAGCACTTGTTCAATTTGTTTTATAGTCAGATGCTTGTATGTTACCTTCTCCCTCCAGACTATAAATTCTTTGAGGGTAGAGAATTTATCTTACTCCTCTCCCTCTATTTTCATTGTGTTTTGTGCCCAATACATGCTCAATAAATAGTTGTCAAACTGGATTCATATCTATAGAATTTAATCACCTAAATTAGATATAATCTAAATTATCTAAAATATTTTATAAATCATAATCACTTGAATTTATAGAGTATGTTTTTTCTAATACCTAACTTGGATTATCTTATCTGATTTCATTACATCTCCATAATAAAAAAATATGTTTTGTTCCTCTCATACTTACCTATAGAAACTAAAAAACAAAAGTGAAAAGGCAAATGTTGCAAATATGGTTAGTGGCAGGAGGGTCAAATGTAGAGCAGAAACAAGATTCTGAAGTCCTTTCCAATGGCACATACAAAAGCTCAAGAATTGGGATTTGCCTTAATGTCTTTAGATGTCTGAGGTCTCACATTATATAAGTTAAGTAACAGCTATGCTACTTGAGTAATACCTTATTTGTAATTGGTCAACACATGCAACAGTAGAATAAAAAGGTGTACAAATACAATTTACCTCTTTCTCTCAGAGTTGCTGTAGGCTATGACCAGATCTAATGGCTAAGGCTCAGAGAGTTCTTAGCAAGTTTGGACCAAATTAAGTAGGAAGAAAACATGGTCAAAAGGAGCAAGATTAATGGGTTACTTTTATTTCTCTATTTTTTCTTCTAATTTTGTTTCCTGAAAAACTTTTATTGGCTTCTTTAAGAATTCCGACTTTTGCAAAGTACATGGAAGAAGAGACCACAAATGCAACATAGGGAACATGACTATTAAACTAGTAATTGTATATTGTCAATGCCAGTGCAAAACAGCTTAAGTTTCTGAGAAACAATTATAAACTTTATAAAGGGTTGGATAACTGTTAGATAATGGATAATTAATCTGTAACTCTTGTTTTTCATGGGTACAACTTCATTCCCCAACCTTTTTCTGGAATCATATGCTGATGTTTTATTCCTAGGTTTAGGGGTTAATTTATTTTATTTAGTCATTTAACAAACAATATAGTGGTTCAGATGAATATCTGGCACTCTTCCAAGCCATTTACAAAATCAACTTACTATCTATAACAACAACAATAAGATAGGTAATATTATTATCTCAATTTCAGAAGAAATAGCATAGAGAGATTACATAATTTATCCAAGTTTATACAGCTCATGAGAAATGGATCTGGGAAATGAGTCATCATTAGGAGCTGTGTTTTGTCCTATGAAGCCTTACCCTTCTTAACAGAAGCTGATGGTTTCCTAACTCACTGTGCCATCTCTCCACCTAAACACCCTTTTCTGCAGCCCATGAAAATACGTCTGTTATTAATAATTTTCTCTTTTGGTCTAACTGCTTTGTTCTTGGTCCTTTCTTGATATATATCAACTGAGTCAGAATGACACTTCCTGGAAAAAAATGCTATTTCTGAGTAACTTTCACTAGGCAGCGTCCATTGTGTTCATGGAACAAATAACTTCTTCCATTCATCTGGATATTAAAGAGTAATACAATTCAACAAGCATTTATCAAACACCTGTTAGATGTGATGCATTGTGATAAGCATGGAAATGATAAAATCTTTGTCCATCTTGCTTGCACATGTTAATGGGTGATGTGAGCAGAAGGAAACAAGATAGGCTGACGCTCCTTTGCTGTGAAGGGCTGCAGGACTCTCCCCTTCAGGAGCCCAGGGTGAACCTTCACTGCTGCTGGGAGCCAGGCTGCTCCATGAATGATGGTATTTCAGACTTGTGAGGCCTGGAACATGTTGCTTAGTGGGAGGCAGGCTTCTGGTCTTCTTTTACTCCCATTTGGCAGGGACACCTCATTATGTAAGACTGCCACTGTTTATCTACACCATATTTATGGTTTTTGCAAGGGTTATTCTAAGGTTTGGCAGATATGAAGGAATGTTTTATAAAGCAAGGGTTATGATAGGCAAGACCTTAAATGAAATTTCTGGAGTATGTCTAACATACCTTTAAATTGTTCATGTTAAGGTGACTTAATGCCTTTATTTATTGATTTCCCATTGGCCATATTCATCAGATTTAGATGAGCAATTCTTTAGGTTAGTGTACTAGTACTACACTATATTTCCTAGGTTTAAAAAAAAAATCAAAGTTCATTTAGTTGCTCCTTGAAACGTAACCAGCCCAAAGAATAAGTATTTATCATCTTTAGCAAGTATTCCTAAAACCTTAGAGTCAGAGCAGCACTTAATCTTTTGAAAGTCCTGTCTTCACTGGACAATCTGAATCTCATAATATTTTTTTTAATGGCTTGCAGTTAACACTTTGATGTTATGAATGGGAGATTTAATAAAAGTATGTTTAGGGAGATAGAATGAAGCTCCAAGTGTCTACTAAGAATTAGTATTTTATACATATATTTTTATTTTATTGTTAGCTTCTTTGGACATTTATAATTAACAGTAACTACATAAATTTAGAAATTAATAAAACAGAATCTGAACACAAAAGAGTGATCACTTTACATGGTTTTTTTCTAAAGCTGATTTAATGACCCTGGATATATAAGAGCCACTTTATGAACAGAAAAGTTCTGCTTTCACCTATTTCCAAGGCCACCTAGTGTACTTTACACTTTAACATACATCTGATTTAGATTGCCTTCACCTGATTAAACATCTTGAAAAAGATAAAAGGAGTACTTTAGGATTGTTTCCCAGTCCCAATATATGAAGTAAACATTTCCATTTGGAGGAATTATAATATATTAAAATAGGTAAGTTTTAGAAGTCTAATCAATTTTGTGGTACTTTCTGCAAATTTGTCATAAGATAAAGCCTAGTTTTTCATGAAACCATGAAGCCCTTTCATCTGTGATAAAATAAAAAGATAAAACACTAACTTTACTGTACACATAGGTGTTCCTGAAAGCTATACAATAAATTTCCCATTTTATAACTAAAATCACCATTTAAACATTTCCAAAAAACTCTTATTTGGAGAAATAATGTGGTCAATACTCTTGCAAAGAATCACCTTCTGAGATGCCTGTTTTGGAAGATTCTAACCTGATGGTACTTGGAACAAAATCTAGTTTCTGTCTAATTTTTTTGTCCTTGAAAAATTTACTCCATTATACCATAATTCATAAATGTATATTATATATATATATGTTATTTTTCAAGAACCCCCTCCCCCTGCTCTCTCTCTGTATATCTCATTCTAAAAGAATTGCTCTGTGAATGGGTTTCTTTTTTTTTTTAGCACAGGCAACCTTAGATCTGATACAGTTCTGTCAAACTCTAAGATTCTAGCCCAAGAAGACATAGTTTGCCATTTATTTGACTGACAAGCATCTATACGGCCCCTGTTATTTTTATCAGAGGTCTTATGTCTGTCCTGTATTTCTGCAGGTACAACCTCTTAATTACCCGTCATTGACTACCCGCCTTAATTGCCCAGAGATGTTGTCAAGGGACAGGACAAGAAACCTTGACATAGCTCGTTCCTGGTTTATTTTGTCGCCAGCTCAGGGCTCTATGTAAAGATTCACACCTTGGTCAGCTAAAGCAAGGCGGTGATAATGAACTTGTATGGGTTTTGCTACGAGGGAGTCAATTTGCTGTTTGATTAACATTGTAAGTTTTTGAAAAGCCCAGGGGCCGAAAGAAAGTACTAGTAGTAATCCTAAAAGGGGGCCTAATATAGGAAGGAGGTATGGGAGGAGTCCATTTAGTCCTGTCCAAAGAGGGTTGTTCTGAAGTTCTTTCCTTCTTCTCTCGAGATCTTCTTGGAGAATCTTTATTTTATCTCGAACAATGCCGGACTTATTGGCATAGAAGCAGCATTTTTCCTGTAAGGCTAAACAGATACCTCCCTGTTCTGCTGTGAGAAGATCTAAACCCCTACGATTTTGCAAAACTACTTCTGCGAGTGAATCAATTTGGTCTTGGAGATCATTGATTGTCCCTGAAAGAGTCTGAACATCATTAATTAACTGATGGGACAGCTTATGGTAGGAATGTATGGCTATTCCTGCTCCTGCTGTTCCTGTGGCCACTGCAGTAGTAATCCCGAGGCCTACTAGGAGCGGAATAAGCTGGATGGCTCTTTTATAGCGGGGATGCCCTGCAATATACTCAAGGCTGGGTATGGGGATTCTGTGTCTGGTTGAGATTCGGGGGATTTGTCAGTATGGGTTATGGGTTCATCAGGAATATCTACGGCTACAGAAGGGCAGGCAGAGGGCGGTCGGGAGTCCTCTCTGAGAGCTTTTTCTCCTGTTTTGATTATAGTTTTAATGTCAGGATCTTGTGAATGAACCTCAAGGACGTCATGAATAAGGTTCCAATATGAAAAGGCTGAGACGGGAACCTTTTCAGGGCCAAAGGTCCGATAAAAATCTTGAAGGGCATCACCAACTCTTTTCCACTGTTTGTGATCAATAGTGCCCTCTAGGGGAAACCATGGACAAGTCTCATGGATAAAAGTAAAAAAATACCTAAGGTCTTTTCTTTTAACCCTAATTCCTCGTGTCCTGAGGGACTCCTTGAGTCCAGTAAGGAAAACCTCATGGGAGTTCAGAGAGTTGCCCATCACTGTGGCCGCAACCCTTGCACTGTATAAATTTGAAACTTTTCCTCCAATGTAGCCGCAACTACATCAATGTCCTGAAACACTGGAGCCACTCTCGTCAGCTCTGACGAGCCCTTGTTTACGTAGGACAGTCGGCAGGTACAATCCGCCTGCTCGGACCCTCTAGGGCAGGGACTCTGGAGTCGGAGTCCCCTGGGTATGCCTTCGAGGTGGACGACCTTTAGCCCAAAGTAAACACAAGGTTTTCAGAGAGGAACGGCCAGTGAACAAAACAAGGAATAAATCGCGGCAGCAAACTGGAGGAAAGTGATAAGATCAAATGGACTGCTGAACACCCAAGAGGTTGTCTGGAATCTTGCTTGGGGAATTCGTCTACTCACCTCTCAAGGATCTGTGTTACGGACGGGTGAGCCGCAGTGATCCTTCTCCATGCAGAGTCGACATCAGGTCAATACCCGTGCGGTGACTCAAATGAATGCCTGGCCAGGGCTTCCGAGCAGACGTTTCAGCAGGAGTCCCGGGGGGCCCCACGTTGGGCGCCAGTTGTCCCGACCCGCGGGATTAACGTGGAGTGTAGCCGGAGACGCCTGCAGAAATGAACAAGCAAGGGACACAAAGAACGACCAGCAAGACAGGGTGTCTGATCAAGCTGGCAAAGTTTATTGTTTACAGGCTCAATTTATACAAGTAGCAAGTAAGGGGTGGGTCAGGAGATAATTGGACCTTAGGTGGCGCTGGCGGGGAGGTGTTTTCACACATCCTCAACATCTATACGGCATTTTCTCTTGCCAAACATTGTACTTGTGATTGGAGATATCAGATAAATATCACATGGACTTCACACTTGTGAAACTCCATCTACTGGGAGGTAGAATGGGGATGAGGACAAAAACTATAAGTAACTATATTCTATATTGCAATATAGAAATTATACACACGTGCATGCACACACAAACACAAATGACCAGCAGGCACATGAAAAGATGCTCTGCATCACTAATCATCAGGGAAATAAAAATTAAAACACAATGAGATATCACCTCATACCAGTTAGAATGGCCACTATCCAAGGTACAAGAAACAACAAATGCTGGTGAGGATGTGGAGAAATAGGAACCCTCTTATACTGTTGGTGGGAATGTAAATTGGTGGAGCCACTCTGGAAAGCAATATGGAGGTTCCTCAAGAGGCTAAAAATAGAAATACCATTTGAATCAGTAATTCCACTCCTAGGAATTTACCTGGAGAAAACAAAATCACTGATTTGAAAAGATATATGCACCCCTATGTTTATCGCCACACTGCATTAACCAAGATATGGAAGCTACCAAAGTGTCCATTAATAGATGAATGGGTAAAGAAGATGTGGTACATACATAGAATAGAATATTATTCAACCATACAAAGAAAAGAAATCCTGCTATTTGGGACAACATGGATGGGCATAGAAGGTATTATGCTCAATGAAGTAAGCCAGGCAGAAAAAGGTAAATATCACATGATTTTGCTTATTTGTGGAATATAAAAACAAAGCAAAACAGAAGGAACAAAATAGCAGGAGACACATAGACACTGAGAAGTGACTAGTGGTTATTAAAGGGAAGGGGGATAAAGGGGCACACAATATAACTCACAGTCACAGTACAAGTTGATCATGGACACTGGAACCACTGTGATGTACATTTGAACTCAACATAAGATTGTACATCAGTGACACTTTAATAAAAAAAGTTGTTGGGTACATGAGGCAAACTGGCAACTTATAAACATACACAACCAGTTGAGACATAATAATCAATATTACATTGTCCAGGTAGAAGGAGAGGAATTCTGTATTATGAAAATTCAAAAGCCTTAGAGTATTATAAATCAAGCACAAAATAACAATATAGCATGATGGCAAAAAATAATTATGTTTCAGGAATATAAATGGAAATAGAACAATTAGAAACCATGAGGTAATTCTTCCATGAGGTAAACTCTCAGTCATTTTCAGTGTATATTTATTGTACATTTATTATAGCCAAGTTTTGAGATTAATAACTTAAGTGATGTTTAAGGACTTTGAATGAGATTTAAAGAGAAAACAAATATAGGTATGTGCAAATATAAAAAAATCTGTTCAGTCAGGAATGCTTATATAAGTTGCAATTATCTGTACTGGAGAAGGGACTAGTGGAATAAATACAATTTAAAAAAATATATGAAAACTTGTAGAAAATAACAATGAGTTCTCTTTAATATAATTGGAACAGTGAAGAAATCTTTTTGGATTGATGCAGAAGTTTATGCTGGTCATTAGAAAAAGTGCTCTGAGAGGGAGAGTTGAGAGTGACTGGAGAAGCACAACAAGAATAACTGAAGTTGAGAAATACTCCAGGGAGAAAGGCTAACATACCAATACGGTTTCTGTTGGAGGACAGAAAGCTGCACTTTAGTGTGCATGACTAAGGAGACCAGAGGACAGCTCATCTTTGCCCTGCCCCCGCCTCTCTGCCAATTACAACATTACAATGATATGAATGATAATGAAACAATTCATATTGAGTCCAGATGTGTCTCATTAAGACAGAATGACTTAAGGTCCTAGGTTCTATATTTTCCCCAAAGACAGAAATGTGGGAGTTGAGGGTGAGGAGAGAAGTTTAATTTGAGCTGTAGTGAGAGATTCAGTGTATCTCAGCAATAATGAAGTTAAGAATTCTTTCCATGTTTCCTCTGTTTATACCAGACTTTATGGGGCAGACCAGGAAGGCCTGATCACAATGGAGCAGGAGAGCAGGTTGGTCTTGGTACTAAATTCTTTCTATTCCCCATTGGCCGTTTTCCCAACAGTAAGGGATTAACCTGGTTTATGTTGAGAAAACAGGTCTCAAAAAATCATGGGTCCTTACTTAAAATTGACTTAATAAAAGTTTTCAGAACCTCTGAAAAACAGATACTTTGATAATGAGTAACCATCATCCACACATCAAGAGACAGAATACTGAGTCTATAGAAGAAAGTTATGTTAACTTCAGGTTGAGAACTTTCTGTGTCTTAAGAACAGTGAGAAAATGGAAGTGAATTTATAAGACATTAATGTAAAAATCTATTTTTCAAGAAATATTAATGACAAAAATAAGAGAAAAGGTGGTTTAAAGTAGTCCACATACAAAGTACTTACAAATTATTGGACCTTACTGAGTGCCGTCAATGCTCTAAGCAGGAATGGGTCTGAGATGGTGGCCACCTGGAGGCCTCCTGCACACTGTCTTACAGAACTGGATAGAAATCACATGGCACCTGGGTTTGGGGTCCTGAAGGAATGCTGGCCCAGGAACCTGGAACCTAAAACCCTGAAACCTAGAAATCTGAATTTTTATTTGAAATCTTTAAAAAAATTTAAAGATTTTTAAAAATTCCATTTAAAGTAAAATCATAATGTGGGTTAAACCAAAGATGTCTGATGGGGCCAAGTCTGGTTTGTGAGGGTACTCATTTATGATTTCTGATTTAGACTCATTTCTGTTGACAAGGAGAAGGATCAGATATGTGCCCACTCCTATGGCCTTGCAGCTAGAAATGTTTCCATAATTAATGTCTATACTGAAGAGTTTTCTGTGTCCTTACAAATCAACAGCACCAGGTTTTCTCCTTCTTGTGGTTGAACTCTGCTGGAGAAGAAAAGTCAGAGAAGTTTGGGACCAGCTTTCTTGGAGCTGAGTTAGTTTCCTTCACAGGAGCATCGTGTGGGAACATCAGAACAGAAATCGTGTGGGGAGGTGAGCAAGTGGGGCCCTAAAACCAGGAAGTAAATTGGATCCTCCTTCAAAAAATGCCTGGACAAAGTCCTGGCTGCACTTAGGAAGTGGATTAAATGGCTCCTGGGATCTCATTGCAGACTGAGTGCATGGTTCTGAGCCATTTGTGGTGACGGTTCTTATTCTCTCTCATTGTAAATATTTGCTCCTACCCTTAGAAAAACTATCTTTTGCCTTCAAAAAAAAAGGATTACTCTTTTCTCCCCTCCAAGCCTCAAAAATGAATACAAAGAAACTTTGCAACTTCTAAGTGGACGATGAACCTTGAATGTTTTGTCTATGGGTTTTTTTCATCATTGGATTGACTACCATTCCCAAATGATGCAAGTCTCCACCACTACAGGTTTAATTCATACCTAAAATGTTGCCATTATTTTGAATAATGATATATAATTAAGTCTGCTGACTATGTTCTCACGCTCTTCTATCAGTGATTCATGGCTGTTGTAAAAAAGCAGCCACACATCAGAGCTCTTTTTGTTAAAGCCCTTGTTTGAAATACCCAACAAACAGGGTTTTCTCGATTCATCAGATCATCCAGGTAGTTCATGTACTTTTGTAAAAACCAGAATACATGCCAGGCTGCATTTATGTCCACTGCAAATATTTTTTCTAGAAATGTTATGATGTTACCATGAAATATAATAAAAAGATAAGGCTGGTTTACTTGAAAAACATTTATTACTGTAGTTCTACAAAGCTACACTAAAAGAAAACAGGTTATGGAATCTAAAAATATCTCCCCCACACATACACATTGGTATCCTAAAACAGTCTCTCTCTTTTCAGAAATGGATATATACATACAGTGACTTGCTGGAGTTGATCTTCCTGGCATTTTTGTAACTGGTGATTCTAATATCGTGTGTCAGTTCCTCCTCACACAAGCTGCTAGAATAACGGATGTCTGCTTCTTGAGTAGCAAGCCAGTTGTCAGACTAGCAGAAGTCAAAAACTAAAGCCAAACTCCAGTGCTATCTCCTTTCTGTGGACTTCTAGAGAGGAAAGCAAAACCGTAGGGCTTGTTCTGTAGAAAACCGATTTACTAGCTTAGACCCTTAGTGTTGGATAAAAAGAAACCTATGTAGGGCTCAGATAACATAAACACTTTAAAAGTGTGATTTGACTCCTTAAGACTAAATGTAATGGAATACAGAAAAAAAATTTAAAAAGGAAAATAACTCCTCTTTTCAAAAGGAATATTTCAACTTCAAAAAGTCTTCTCTGTTCAATATTAAACAGTGTATCTCAAAAAACACAGCTACTTGACAAAATTATTGGCAGGAGCAAGACAGAGGTGTCTAGCTTTGATAGCTTTGGAAGTAGGAGGTAAAAAGGGAAAGAGTAAGGACTCACATGATATTTCCTCTGAGTGGGGGACAAAAGAGTTTGATCGTAAAAGGGAATCTGTTTTCCCTAGACCCTGGATAATTTCTCTCAGCTTTGGCTTGATTTTTATAATGAATAGTTGAAATCGAAATGACAAGTTTGAATTAAGAGCTCTTAACTTAAAATTCTTTTAGTCTTAACAAGAAATAATTTCAGGGATTCATGCACTGTTGAAATTACTAGTCATCTATTTTATTATGGTTAATCACAGCTATTATTAAAAGAGAGGTAATAATATGTATTTTCCTCTGCTAAGATCAGCTGGTGAAACTATAGTTCTCACACAGTTGCAATTCTTTGCTAATTATCTAATCGTTGCAACAAAGACTTACAGAACTGGGCAGGTTGAGGCGGCTCCTGTTGCAGGGTTCCCAGAGTAAGAGTTTGTAGACAGTGTGACCTATTTATCATTAAATATGCTGAGTTATTCTAACTGCTGCCAGTTTTGAGAGTCAGTGCTATTACTTCTCTGTTTGAATAACTGCTGTTAATTAAAATACAGACAATACTATTCTCAGGGATGTTAAATTATATTCATGAGCTATAACCCTTTCTTTTATTACCCTCTAGTTGTATATATCAAGATTTCTTACTGTTACTGAGTTAATCCTCACATTTCAAGAACACTCAAGTATTATTTACAATTTATAGATGAATAAAATGAGATACTACTAAATCCAATTGTATCATGTGGATACAACCAATTGAGTGGCATAAATTACTTTTTTTTTTTAGTAAAAGAAAAAAATCTTTATTTTCAAATATATACTTAAAGAAGAAAGCAGTATGTGCATATTGTAAAAAGAAATGACTTAGGTTCTAAATATGTTTGCCTAGTATCTATTAAATGTGAATTATAGTTCCCCCAATTTTTTTAAATGAAAAGAAATGGAAAAACTTTAATAGTAACAAGTTGTGTAAACTTAGTCAATTCACTTAACTTCCCTGTCTCTCAATTTTCTCAGCTATAAAATTAAGAAGATAGATTATACCCTTTTTGACATCACTTCCAGCTTTTAAATACACACACACACTATTTATTTATTTATTGAAGTATAGTTGATATACAATATTATATTTGTTTCAAGTATACAACACAATGAATCAACAGTTACACAGATTATTAAATCCTCACCTCAACTATTGCAGTTACTATCTGTTAACATAGATGTTATAGAACCATTGACTATGTTTTCCATGCTGTACTTCCATCCCCATGACCAACTTATATTATGATTGAAATTTTGTGCCTCTTTATCCTTTTCACCCTTGCCATCTACCTAACACAACCTCTCCCTCAATGGTAACCACCAGTCACTTCTCGGTGTCTACAAGTCTACTGCTGTTTTTTTCTTTTTGTTTTGTTTTGTTTTTTACATATATGTGAAATCGTATGGCATTTACCTTTATCCACTTATTTATTTCACTTAGCATAATACTCTCCATGTCCATCCATGTTGTCTCAAATGGCAGGATTTCTTTCTTTTTTATGACTGAATAATACTCCATTGTGTATATATACCACATCTTTTTGTCCATTCATCTATTGATGGACACTTTGGTTGCTTCCATATCTTGGTTATTATAAATAATGAGACAATAAATATAGGGGTGTACATATCTTTTTGAATCAGAGGTTTTGTTTTCTTCAGGTAAATTCTTAGAAGTGGAGTTACTGGGTGTTAGAGTATTTCTGTTTTTAATTTTTTGAGGATACTTTGTTTCTAATTAACTTCTTTGTAGGTTTGTGTGGTTCACATTACATCCTAACAGTTTATGTATTTCTGAACAGTTCTTTGAGTCTCTCATATTGGTATCTTTTTAGTAACTTTTTTGGTCTACAGGAATAAAATTTGGTCATGCAGTGTCTCTCAAATGGTAGTGTATATAAGAAGAGCCTGAGGAGTTTGTTAAAATGCAGGTCCCAGGACCCCTCCCTTGATTCAATGGATCTGTGCTGGGACTCAGAAAGTGGGGCTTTCACACATAGCCCAGGTGGTTCTGATGCAGGCAGCTCACAAACAGTATCTTGATTAACCCTGACCTAGTGATAGTTCTGGGGAAAGAAGAATTATTGGGCTTATTTATTTGTTTGAATAACTGCTGTTAACTGAAATATAGACAATATTCTCAGGGATGTTAAATTACATTAATGAGCTATAACACTTTCTAGAACTTTTTCCACAATTTAAAGCTTTGACTTATTTTATCCCCATAAAATAGAAATAAGGTGCAATTCCTGTCTCAGAGAAGCCTTCTGAATTTACTGTTTTTAAACTGTCTAGAAGTCGAGTTTGAATAGGTTGTGAAAACTTCCTAGCACTGCAGAGTCACACCTTCATCAGCCTCTTCTCTTGTGCCCCTGAAAACTCCAGTTTGAGTATCATTTACAAAGCTCGTTTAAGAGTATCCTCCTGTTGAGACCAATATGGTATTGGGAAGAACTCCGGAACAGGAATTAGAAGATCTGGCTATGTTTTAATTGTGACTTCAGCTATAACTAGTTTGTTTTGTACTTAGAAATAGGGAAAATATAAATCTTCTCTGACTACCTTAAAGGATCCTTGAAAATAGCAAAGAAGATAATGTACATACAAATCAATTTATAAACTGTACTTTGATATACAGTTATAAAACTGACACAAGAATGGTGAGCACAGGCAGAGATGCCTTATTTAAGACTTTATTTAGGGAGACTATATTTTTTAAGTCCTTTTTGAAGGGGGAGAAGTCAGAGTGAAACCATGTGGCAACTCCTGGCTTAGAAAAAGCTTTCGTAAACAATCAGAAAGTAACTGAATGTGTGGGAGATTGAGACATGTTCCTCTGCGTATTTCTCAGGAATTAGATGCACATAGTGTTTATACAGTTGGTGGGAGTGTGTTATTGGGAAACTGAACTATATGTGATCATGACCTTCATCTGGGAAAAACAAGAGGTAAGGAGAAGTCTATGACACTACATTTTCCTTTCTCTTTCCTGGGCCTCAGCCACAATGTCACCATGTCACTCTAGTTGCCCTTCTTCTCTTTTTAAATCAACCTGTTAACCTGTGATCGATAGCATAGCCTCGTTTGTATCCCCCCAATTCACGTGTTGAAGCCTAATCCTCAATGTGATTATATTAAGGGGTGTGTCCACTGGGAGATGATTAAGTCACGAGGCTGGAAGCCCTCATAATGGAATTTGGGCACTTATAAAGCAAAGAGCTCCCTTCCTTCATTTCTGTCATGTGAGGACACAGTGAAAAGATAGCTGTCTGTGAACCAGGAAGCAAAACCTCACCAGACACTGAATCTATGGGCACCTTGATCTTGGACTTCCCAGCCTCCAGAACTATGAGAAATAAGTTTTTGTTGCTAATAAGTCATCCAGTCTACAGTATTCTGTTAGAGCAATTAGTATGTACTAAGACAGCCTGCCTGCTGGTAATGAATGGTCCTGAGTAGAACAGCCTCTGGAGCAGCCCAAAGTTCATATATTACTATGACCTGCCAGCCATACCATAATTTTGGCATATAGAACCTCTGGCAAAAGTATCAGTAACCTACTATGACTGAGCACACATGGAAGCACCACCTTTGGATCATTTGAAGTTATTCAAATAAGCCTTGAAAGCAGAGAGAACTGATGTAATAACCAGAAATACATAACCTTTTTAGTGTGACTTCATTTCTGAAGAGAAGAAAAATAAAAGTATAAAGAGTAAATCTTTATTAATTTTGCTTTTGCCAATAACTTAAACTAGTGGTACTTTGCATTATTATGATGATTTTACAATCATCTAAAGCTTTTAAGTCTTTGATTTTGTTGAAAAATTTGAATTAGGATGTTGATCCACTTTAATTTTTTGGTACCAGTTGGCATATGTTAAAGGAAATAGGTGCTGAGTTTTAGCTAAAGTCAAGTCTGGCTGATATATACACTGAATAATGAACTTGCATACTGAATTAATCTGGATATTTCTTTTAAGAATTAAAAATGAAAATGAGGTAAAGGCATGCAAACTATCAAATAAGACAGATGATCTTTGATGCAGCTTTTTTGGATGAAATGTAACCATGATGATAGACAGGAGTATATCATGAGAAAGTCTGATGAAGTGACATCCCCATATGAAAACTGGAACTGGCATTGCAGACATGGAAATCCATTTTTCACTGGAGAAATATTTTCTTTCTTGTAGAACTGTTGCCTAATTCTTGCCAACTTGTCTTTGTAGCCTGACCACAGACTGAGGTTTAATTTTCAACCAGTCTTTGATTACTCTCAATTACTCCATTTCTGGAATAGGCTTAAAAGTATATCATGGGATGGAAGTGCTCAATTATTATAAATTCAATCATAAGGTTCCTAAAATTGCATGGCTTAATTTTTTTGTACTTAATTTTTAAAGAGAAAAAGTATATAATTATAGCACAATATCAGGTGGGGAATATTCTTGAGAAAAGTAATTTTTAAGGCATATTCTTGGCTCATTTACAAATCCAACCCACCTCCTTCAACTAAGAAAACTGCATTAACATTACTGCAAGAGATTATTAATATTTGACAAGACACCATGATTTAAAATCAAGAATCAATAAAAAAAGTTTGTCTTTAAATTAATTTGTCAGATCTTTGAAAGCAAAGACCTTGTCTCTCACTTCCTTTCATCTTTCCCATGGCCTTCCAGAGCTCTGTATGTATAAAGAAACATTCTGATTACCTAGCAGCCAAGCTTTTGACACTCAGAAGCATCAGAGAATTAGGACCACTGGGAAATACAAACATGAAAAATAAAAGGCTTATTATAGAGATTTGATCATATAAAATAATTCTGAGAGCTGTTGTTTCTGTTTCTGGTGTGGGAGTCTGAAGTTCACATGATAGTTGAAAAGGGTGGATGGATGATCACTAAGTGGGTTAAGCGTGGAAAACCTGGCCTGTTAAAGCTAAGCCAGAAATCACAAGGAAAGGCTGGAACTCCTGTCAGTCTTTCCCTGCATCCAAACTTTCAACTTCTAGGATGGGGTCATTTTGGAAAGCAAATTGGAACCCTTGTCTGAGAGCTAAACATGCACTTGGCCCAGAAACGGGAGAAGCTGAATCAGAAGATACAGCAGACCCAGGGAGATTCAAGGGCTCAGCTGCTACCTCCTGTCAAGCATACAAGTTCCCAGATTTAGCAGCATCTGTGTGAGATGCAACAGTGCCCTGTTCCCTGCACAAGCTTTTTGAGGAAATAGTTTGCTCTTTCATTGACATCTTCCAAATGTTGTGCAAGATGTTTCTTGCGGACCATGTTAGCAATGAACTATTCAGGGAAAGGAGTTCTAAGAATTGAAATTCCAGCTTAATTAAATTGGCATAATACAAATCCATCACAATTTAGCTTTTGTTAACTTGACATCCCAATATACCTCTTTTAATTATATTTTAATTTCAAATAAAAACAATAGAGAAAATCTTACCTCTACCTAACATAACTATCTTTGATACAGTGGAAACACACTGATGCTGCCCCCACCACCTAATAAAGATACAAAATTCTTTATCTTTCAGTGATTTTGATTCCTCTTCTAACTGAATCACATTTCCCCTTTAATATAACAGAACTTAAATATTAAGCTATAGTATTGATTACTATTCATTATCAAAGGTCCCAAGCCCCATGTAGTTCTGTCTATATTGGACTACTGTTTCTCATTTTCTTAGAAGTCCTAAGAGGCATACCAGAGGATCTCCTATAGTAGAAAACTCGTATAGTAGAAACTCAATTTTCTTTTGATTTTAGGATCAACCATCTCATTTGGTACCTGTTGATTCTTTGATATATGAAATGTAAAGAGGCCTGGTAAAAGTCTCATTTTCCAGTTTAATGGACCCACTGCTGTGGTCTACTGGTAGAAGGCTTTCTGCCTTGGTAACTAAGACCTCTAGACCAACAGAGCTCAAAGTGCAAGAATGGGAAACAAAAATTTCATTAATGGATTACTAGTGGTAATCGTTAGAGCAGCCCTTGTATACCCTTGTATACCCCTTGATTCCCAGAGTCCTAAATCCTGGCTAGGGGACAAACAGTGTCATATACTCTCTGAAAGAGGGTATATATTCCACTCTGTAGGCCATTGCAGTCCTGCAAGGGGTTGGCACATAGCTGGTGCCATAAGCAGGTCTTCAAAGTTCATTTCACTGTTGTCCAGCCAATCACTTCAGGGTGAGAGGGAAGATGGTGAAACCAGTGAATTCAATGACCACATTGCATAGGCTGTGAAGTGAGTTTCTTAGTCAGAACTAATGCTGAGAATAATGCGTTTTGTATGTCTAGGGATGATGGTTTTGGCAGAAGCATTTTGGGAAAGGAAAGAAAATTTATGGTTCACTGATCAAGTGCAAGCTGGTTGGGGAAAGAGGCTGACTATTGTACACATGATGGGTATCTTGTCTACCGGTTGTGAAGATCCTGCTTCACTGAGGTTTCTCCTTGGTGAGCATGCACATACATATCTTCACATCCTGTGCACATCTAGAAAGGTCTAAACACATACCTCTTCCCCAGGCCTCCATATTAGCAGTTTTGCAATTGTGTTATTTCCAACTGCCTGGCAATTCAGCCAAAGCATTAGCTGATGTGAGCAAAACACTGTAGGTCTGTATTTCTGGAAATCTCCTTTTCCAGGTAAAATGAACAACCAGGCACATTCTTCAAAGTTCTGCCCACTGAGAGGATTTTTCTCTACCATTGTTTTTCAAGGAGCCTCAGATTGGAGCTGTAAAATTGTCACTTTCAGGTAAAGCTAGCCTATCCTCCAGAACCATATGCACCCCAGGTCCCAATAATTCCTTCCCCAAGAAGCAAATCATAGGAAATTCCCCTTAGGTTATAGGTCCAGGATGAGAGGGAAGAGGTTATGTGGCAGAAATGTGGGTCATGAGCATCTGTGCCACTTACTCATACAACTTCTTTGTGTTTCCAGGACCTGTTCAAAACAGATCTTGTATATATAACTTTCATATAATGATAAAATATTGCTGTGCATGTCCCACTTTTTGGCTTAGTAGGACATAAACACCATAATAAATGTCTCATGGTTACTTGGTGGCCCAGGTTCAAGGGGTATATTAAGCCTCTATTAAGGTTTAGTAGCAAGTAAGAATTTGATATTCAAAAGAACAGTAGTAGTTCTTTCTACAGAAGAAGGCATATCTTTATTCCAAAATCTTAATAGTTTGTGCTATAATTCACCTGTAGCACTGTCAAAGGCCCCATACAACATCCCTATTCACTATTGATGCTTTAAGCACCTGTAGGGTCATGCAGTCCAAACAACACTGAGGCTTACAGGACTGGCTGCCTGTGCCTGTTGGAAAGCCTTCTGCTCTGGGTCCCACTATGAACTGGCAGCTTTCTGGTGGTTGTAATGGCTGTGGTGGCACACTCAATGAGGTGTATGTTGCCTTCAAAATCCAAAGAGGTCTAGTGGCATTGTGTCTCTTTCTTAGTGGTAGGGTGGCCAGACACAGCAACTTGGGATTCATTTTGGAAGAGATATGCTCTAGATGACTGACTCACAGAAATTTCACTGAATTTTCATAGGATTTATTTCTCACTGACTGACACACAAAGGTATCACCTGTTTTTCTGGGGTCATCACTACTTCCTGCTCACTTGATCCAATCCGTGTGATACCATTAATGTAATGGACCAGAGTGAAATCGGATGTGGTCAAGGTCTCTGACGTAGGGGTGAGAAGTAATAGCCCTGAATTAGGACAGTGAAGGTATACTGCTAATCCTGACACTACCTCCAAGCTTCTAGCTTCCAGCTTCCAGTAACCGGGCATACTGCAGGAGAAGCTAATTCCCTTCACTACGCATCTGGGCTAGGATTCAGAAAAGTTTCAGTCAGAGGTCCAGTAAGAGCTGCAGAAGCTGTTGACCTAGGCGCTGCCTCCTGACAGCTAGTAAACCAACAGATAAGCACAGATGTGCATAACAGATAAGCATTAGAGGCAACAGTGCCTCCGGCCCTGCACTGACTTCCTGAGTGTAAAGGAATATGGTCATCTTTCACTTCTGGTTTCCCTTGCAAATGATTCCTGTGGTCTACACTAAGGGTATGCTGTAGGAAATTCTGGGAAATGGAGTTACAGTTTATTTAAGTTGATATAATTCAAACTCATCACATCAGAATAGCTTTGCTCTCAGATGAAGATAAAAAACCTTTGAGAGCAAGAAACTTTCCACAAGTCCCTAAAATGGTGAAAATGTCTGCAAAGAGTCAAAAGCTTGAATAAGGATTTCTTCCCATCTGCTTCATCCATAAAAAAGTCAAGATTGTGGCAAGCTGGTGAAGTTCACAAAATAACTACATTTGTGGAGTGAAAGCCAAGACGGGCAAGAGAAACAATTGAAGACGGAAGGGAAAAGAAAAAGGAACAGCAGGGAAAGGACGTGCTGGAGGCAGAAGCAGGGCTAGTGCTGAGCAGAAGCAGGTGACGGTGGGGATGATAAACAACAAGCAACATCGGTCCGCAGAGAAGCCTGGCCATGACCAAACCCTGCAAGAAAGAGCAGCTTCTCTCTCTGGGTGGGAACACGTCCATCTGGGCCTCACTTGGTTGCTCACGAATGAACAGGCATTTGGAGGCTCCATTCTTAAAATTAAAACAGTCAGGTGGCAAATGGCTCCCAAGGAACAGTGTTCAGGACCTTTGGAAACATGTGGCATTGCTTAAAATAACGATTCTAAACTTCCAGTAAAATTTACTTGTATGAAACAGTTCTTTCCTATGTAATTTCAATTTAAATATATTTTTAATACATATGTATATATTTATGAAATTTTGTCTTATTTCAATCTGTTTTTTTATATGTATTATTTCAAATAATAGCTATCATTAGTTTTTATTATTGTCAAAAATTAGGACATAATTATACATGTAGCATTATAAATGATATTTAAAATGCTGAGTAGGATAGCTTTTACTCAATATTTTGGCCCTATTTAAGCCAAATTTTTGTTGTATATCATGCAACAAATTAAATATATCTCCTTCAAAGAGTCCAAAGAACTCACAGAACTTAAAAAAAAAGTATATGATATATGCGTAATAATCCTTATTAACTTTGCTTTATTTATGAAATTTGAAGATGATTATAAAATCTGAATGCTTTCATGCAAAGGAAAATTCTGCAGAAACCATCAGCAACATCATTAAGTTCTTAACAGAAAATTATTATTACATTTTGCTTAGAACCTGGATTTGGTTAAGCCTCAGGGACAATAGTGATTTTGAATTGAAGAAGCATGGGCCAGCTAGACCAAAGTTCTGATCCCAGGCATCCAGTTGTGGGACTTTCTGAGCTTTTTTAACTCTATTTTCTGTATCTTTTAAATAAAGGCTACTAATCCTTATCTCATAAGGTTTTAAGAGGATTAAAAAAAGTATATATTGAGCCCATAGATATGCAATCAATGTTAGATACTATTATTATTTGCACCAGATCATTGAAAAAATCTATAAAGTCATAGTGAATTAATATTGTTTATAAGAATTTTTATTCCATTGTATAATACTCAAAGTAGAGAAAATATTTGAAGTCATTTTTTTCCTTAGGATGTCTAGTGATTTCAAAACATATTTCATTTTAATTTGAGCCTTGCTTAACTTTTATTAAAATATGTTTATCTGTACTTGGCTTAGATTACCAGAAATTTCATTTTACCCATGTTACTAATAAACAAAATATTATTGAACATTACTTTGAGGCAGAGGAGAGCATTAACATAGTTCGAAGAAAAAAAATAAAGTTGTAATTATTTTATGTGAGGTATTCGATATCTTACAGAAATTATTCTCAGCTTAACTTTTAAGGAGAATCAAACAATATTATTTGGAGCTAAAGGAGGATGTAGAGGAGAAAAAAGGGTTGAGGGTGAAGAGAAACTTAGATACAAAGAGTTGTATTTATTTTTTATGTCTCTGATGACTAACCGTATTAATGGTGTATTTCTAGCAAAGAACAAATTCACAAAATGACAGATTGTGTTCTAGTGAATGCTTTTGCTTCTTGACCCTGAAACAGATTTACATGTTTAATTCTGATTAAGCACAGTTTATCATGACCTTGTTTATAATACTTGTTTATAACAAATTATAACTTGTTATACTGTTTATCATGAATAGTTTCATAAGAAAGTTTCTTTGGTTTTGTTTTTAAATTAATGTTGTTACTACCACAGATCTTTGGAATTATGGAAAACAGTTATTTAACTGATGTTTTCAGGGGGCCCCTGCCAGAATCACTTTTATGTATCATTATTTCAAGGGTATCTGGGAGAGTTTGTGCAGTCTAAGCCAAGGCCCGGGCTAGTCATTGATCCCCCACTGTACTTTCTCTGGTGGGACAAGTAAGAGAAAGTAGAAAACTTCTGATAAATTCTTGTTACCTGTGACAGTGGAGGTTTTTCTGTATTTATTTGAGTTTTTATTCATTTCTTTTTTATTTAATAACATCTTGAGAGAGTTAAACATCCAGAAAAATCAGTATCCAAGGAATGATGCAATACACTTCAATGAGATAAGATTATTGGGGTAGATTATGAGTCAGGGTGTAGCCCTTGAGCATTCCCACAGTGTCTCTACTTCAAAAAACTGTTTAACTCAAGGCTAACTGAGTTACACATGTCCACAGTCAGCCTAGCTTTCCAGTTGGACTTCCTTACAGCTACAATAAACCTGCAGCCATCTAGCAAAATGGTATATTCTTTATTCTGGGTAGCTGTTTCTTCTGGATATCTCCAAGTTAGCCATTAGTGAGTTTTTATTTCAGAAGGTCAGAGTTCTAAAATATATTTTAATTTCATCTGCTTTGGTAAACAGAGTATACTACAGGTAATATTTTATTCATGATATGGGATGATTATTAGATTTGTAGAAGAAAAATTATCTTACTAATTTTCTTACATAAGAGAATCCTACCAGATTGCTAGTAAGTGAGGTAAAAAAAAAAATCAGTGAGGAAAATAAAGACTCGGGTTATGGGGAGGCTGATGAAATGACAGCCATTGGCCTGGGCAGCTGGCTGGTTGGCTGGGAGTTTTGGGAGCCTAGGAGATGATTCCCAACTATATTTTATCTGGAATTTTGCATGACTTTTGGGGCTTGTCATCATGTAATTTTATTCTATCTACTTGATTTTTGTTGTTGTTGACTTTTCATTTTTAAAAAGGGACATGGAAGATATTTAAGTCTATGATCTTCAAAGCAGTAAAAATAATCCCATATGCAAAATCTCATATAAACATTACCTTATGTGATCTTCAGGACTAGATTATGAGCTGCAACCCATCATTACACTTTTGAAGCTGGAAATGTGCCCAGAGAACTAAGTTTTTTGCCCAAGGCCACATAACTAACATGGAGCAAGCAGAGGATCGAAATCCAGATTTGTCTGCCAACAGTCAGTATTAGTCTACGCACCACATTGCAAGGCAAGAGTAGCTTTCATAAAGTCTCTGCTTGCATAAAGTTAACCTTAGCACTCTATCTTTTTTTTTCTATTATGACAGCATCATCAGTTAGCTTATATTTGAGTGTGTGTGTCTGTGCTAAGTGTGTTTTGTTGCCTTATAGGATGGAGAATGTTGCATTTGCCGTGCTACACTCTGTCCTCTCCCATTTACATATCTCTGTGGTTTTTATGTGTATCTCTTTACTTGTAAATACAAAAATTTTCTTTAAAAAATATATGTTGAAAACTGGTTAAAATGATTGTATTTTGGGAAGGGAGCTGAATCACAGTGTGAGGAGACCTGCTCTTTGCACAAACATCTGTTCCTTTTGAGTACTATGCTATTTTTACTATGTTTTGAATACTATGTAATATTTTTCCAATTGAATCTTTTTAAAAATCTCCATATTGTGGAAATTTGGGATATGGTGGCTAAAGACCATGAGAAACTAGATGTATTTTTTACAAATTCAAAACAGAAATGAAATATTTTAGATTGCGGCTGTGTTGTTTATGCATGGGTTCACTGTGACCCTAGATTTCAGAAGGTGTCAGGTAATCTAAATGCTTTCTGTATTTGGAGCTTAAATAACAAAAGAAGACACATAGCACAGAATTTTAGAACTGGATGGCATTTATAGGTGACTTAGTCCAGTGCCTTTATTTATTTATGAAGAAATTTCTGGCCAGTGGCAGAGCCAGGGAAAAAACATGCGTTTGGACCTTAAATTCAACATTCCTCTAATATGCTGTATGGCAAAGACTGGCATGGTTAGTTCACAGGAAAAAGATACCTAGAAAAAATAGCTATTATACTCTGAAGATCAGATATTATCTCTTGGACACATCTTCAGGAGTAGAATTATATAATTTAGGATTTGTATCAAGAAAATAATTTTTTGCTTTATTTTTCTGAAGGGTCTGACTATTGGAGTACTTTTTGTAACTGTCATGACATTTTGGGAAAAGATGTTTAGTAGCAACAGTTATTTTTTTATGTGATTATTATTCCTGCCCACTTAAATGTGTGTATGTGGATGTCTTTTAAATGTTCATTATTGCGCATATCGTGACCGCAGTAAGCAGCTCCATGATGATAATAAACTGACAATCGACAGTGCTGTTCATGACAGCCCATGGTATAATCTAGCAATGCCAGTTGAGTATCTACAAAGTTTTAAAAGTGTTTATAGAGTCAAAGAATCAGCAAATGGAAATTATTCACCCAGATAATAATCTAATCTATTCATTTTATCTAGTTTAGGTATTCTCTGGTCATAAAAAGAAAATTAATTCCAGGTACATTTCTTTGGCATGAAAGTTAAAGGCATCATATGTATGGAATAAAATATATGCAACCTTGTCTTTGTGTATTGGCAGTATTTCACTTTTTGGTAGGTTCTCTGGCCATTTCCCCCTGCAGTCATCTTTAATGACTGTAATGATATTATCCCATTGCAATAGGGATAATATCATAAACGAGAAAATCCTTGATAGATTATGCTGAATAGGCAGATTTACTGACACGGAAAAGAAAAATGGACATGTTCTATGATTGTCACATTTGTAGACTCACACATATGAGCACTAGGTAGCTTTCTCCCCCCAGTAGTTACTGGCTTTTAAAATTATACATCCCTTTTCTATGTTGAAGAAAACTCACCTTGGACCAATCTTTTCCATTATTATGTTGTGTCACATCCTGAGTTTACTCATCCTTGTGGCTAAACTTTCAATTTGATTTTCTTTTGCCCCTCTCTCACTAGGGTATACTTTGATAGTTTTAACAAAGAAATCATGCCCAAGCTTCCCAAAACCATTTTTTTATGCAACTCAAGTTTACTGATTTCAGAAATTTAAAGATAAAGATATGAGGAGAAATGAAAAAGTTTGTATTTGCCCACAATTTCTAAAGAATAGGTTTTGATTCAGCCTTGCTTACATTTGAGTCTTTGACTTTTCTCTTAGGTTAGCTCAGATTAAAGCATATTTAGTCAACTGTTATATTAGTTGTCTACTACAATAACCTTGTAATCATTCCTTTTGTAAAAACAAAGTAATAGTATCCTAAATCAAGTCCTGTGCAGAATTTAGATATATAACATTAAATCATTTCAGTTTATTTTGAGAAAGCTCTTTGATGCCTCTGTGGTTTACTAAATAATGATTAATTTACGTCCAAAAGAAAACACACACACACACACACACACACACACATGCATACACACAAACAAAATTCATGGTTAAGTCATGACAACACTAGTTATTTTTATTAGTCTAAAGTTTTCATACTTGCAACTGTCCTCATTAGTAGAAGAGTCTCATTAGGTTGGTATGTTATTATGTTATCTTCAGAGGTGTCTCGAATGGGCATCTAACAGATGACATAACTTCAATTAAAGAATCACAGTGCTCCTGGATGGGTATGACAACTTTGTTTTAAGAAAGTTTCATGTGTTTTTTTAAGAAGTTTTTTCAAAGGATAACTGAGATTTCTTTGCCTGATCATGGCATGCCACTTAATCCTCTTTAAACCATGTGTGAAGAGCTAAATAAGCCATGACATTTTTGTGTTGTGGATTATAAGCTTATTGGAAATATTTTCCTTTATAATTTAAACTTGTTTTTGATGGTACTTGTGAGAATTTTAGCAATTAAAGAATCTTAATTGGTGTTTGAGCATGAATTTTTTAGCACCCTAAAACTCAGTGATGGATTAATAGTACTATCCATTTCAGACTGAATTTATACCACAAATCTAAATTATCTGATAATTACGAAATTAGTATTTAGACTCTAATTGCCTAGAAAGTTGGCTTAATTCTCTTCAGTTTTAGGGTGAAACAGTATGACCGTCTTCATTAGAAAAAAAAAGAAAAAAATATATATTTGTGTTCTTAGCCATGATTCAATAACAACCTAATAAGTTTCAGGAATTGTGCTTGGTGTGGGTAATATAAGTGTTATATAAACAAACAAAAAACTCTTTATAAAGAAAACTATTTAGTTATATGGAGTGTGGATAAGACAGGAAGATTGGAGGCTGAGGGCCAGTACATACTGAAAGATATGAGATATGATAACCAATAACAAATAACATCTATTTTGAAATTAATGTTTGTTTTTAAATTATGGAATTTTGAATGTCCTTTGTTTCAAACTTTTGTGCAAATTTTAATTTCCGTTTAAATCAAATCAGCAAATTCAACTTTTTGTGAAACTTTCTCTGAAATATTTTGGTATTCCAGGACCATCATGAAAGATTCTTTAAATGGTACATACTGACTTTCTTCACTAATATGCACTTAAAATCCATTTTAAAATAATCTTGGCAAAGTACAGCTATGTTAGTTATAGCTATGGCTGTCAGTTTTTTAAACAGTCATAGCTGTGAATAACATCAGTGAATGAAATCCATTTGCTGTCTGGGCAGGAAATTCTACAATTTTTGAACACTGTAATTACTTGGGAGTGGCCATTCAAATGTGTCATGGAGGAGATAATGACCTCACTGTTTCCCCTTAAAGTCTAGCCCACACAAATACTAAAACACTTTTAATATGGTCAAATGAATTCTGATTTTGTAACAGTTTCTAAAATTGGAAAAGTAGCTGTATGTTGTAAAATTTACACAAACCTTCTCATTCTCAGTTAGATGAAACATTTATAGTAAATACTAGAAACTATGTCACTCAGGAATTTTTCAGTACTACATTGTGGGTATTTACACAGATCTCTTTCCCATTGGCTTAGAGAAATAACATTTTCCCTGTTCCTCAAAACTCTCCATTTGCAGATAACTACAATATTGGGGTCCCAATTCCTCTCCAAAACCCAGAAAATATTTTCATGTAGAACACTAACACTAAAAATAGCAAAGCTTTTTTGGCTTATAACTACTGAAAATTATAACTTTTAAAGAGAGAAGAGTGTTTAAATTGCTATGTTCACTAAAATCTACCTTGCCTCTATAAATCTGTTATATTTAACCTGTAAGGATCTGTTTTTTTTATTTCAAGTGAATCAAAAAGAAAGTGAAATTTTTTTATAACCCTTTGAATCGTTTGGCATTAAATATCTATCTCCTTTTCACATTGAATGAGAAAGTAGTAACTTCAGCAACCATGCATCATCTGTTTCAGTTCTTAGCTTTCTCAAGAGGGTGTTTTCTTGTTATTCACATGTTCTTGAGTTTTGATGTATAGTGATTTCTTACCATGTTTTCTTTTTATATACTTTTTCATTTCTTATATTTTGCTCATACAAGGTTATGATGAGAAATTTGCCTATCACAGCTCTGGCATATTTATCTCCCTTCCCCATTTGTAACTAATTAGGATGGGTTCCTCTTTCTCTAATAACTACTTGCAAATTGCGAAGACAGACTTCAAATGATTTTAGGAATATTGTGCACCTGTATATTCTGTCTTTAATGGATAACACTTTTCACACCCTCATAGGAATTCTTGGGAGGTTATCTTCAGAATGGCAGCTCGACGTCCTTTCATAAATTTTTTCAAATTTGTAGCACAAAAAGCAGCCCAATGAAAAGCAAATCCCTTCTAGTGGGTGCTTTCCCTGTTGCATGAGCCAGAGATCCTCTAAAATAGAGCATTTTAAAATTAGAGGAATAAAATTCTCTAAAATTAGAGAAATATTCATTTGTCCCTTAAGGCCATTTAAAAGTAACTGCAGATGAATGACCAAGTGGGGTGTGAGGAAATAAAAGTTGATCTTGCAAGTTAGAACAACACATGTATTTGGCCCAGAATTTCAAATTCTGTATTGGGCAAAGCCCTACCTCATACCTATTTAATGTCTATGTGGGACCAGAAATTTGGACTTAACAAAAAACAAGCTCAGCAAGATTTCAAGAGCTAAAGATTTAAATATTGTGTGAGTCATTTGATCTGAGTAACTCCAACTGGCTTGTGAACGTGTCTTGATGCACAGATCAACCAAAATCCTAGTGGGTCAGCTTGCCACAGACAAAACTGACTCAGAGGAGCATATGCAACTTTGTTGGGATAGATTCTAACTCATTTGTTTTATGTACACCAAGACTATTATAATGTATTAGTAAGGAAATTAACAGCTATAATAAAACAAAGAAATGGTCAATGTGCCAACGACTGAAGCAGCTCCTCATTTGTTAATATTGCAAATAAAACCAAAGCGCTGTTTTATGAAAACATTCTTCTGAAATTTTATTGGATTCTGTTTGGATATAAAACAATCTTTGATACTTATTAAAATTTTAAGCCATTTTAGAAGACTGCATTTTAATGAAAAACATTCTTTTCAATAATTTCATGCAAAATCAATGATTCCATGATTTTTAATGCAGACGTTTCCTTTAATGTTTGAGTTCCCAGACACCAGATCTGATATGTTCAGGAAACTTCATGCATAGAATGGCAACATGTCACATGTCTGATAATCTCTGTTTATTCTCATGAAGAATTAAGTTATTCCTGTATTTTTGGCATCCTAAACAGATTCAGGGAAAATCCAAATCACAGATTGTTAGAATTCCTATCATCTCTAATTATTATTGAAACATTTGAATTATTTTTGAAGTTTCTTCCCCATTCTCCTATCCCTACTATCTGCTATGTTTTAAAAAATATGTGTGGTACATCTACATTGGTAGCAGACAGAAGACATTATTAAGTCCCTTTCATCCCTTATTTAGTGTTTAAAGTGTTGACATCCCTGTAGTCATTTGGTTGCCTGAAACTCATTCTCTAATAGTAGATCCCTCAAGAAAGGTCCGGGGGAACACTACTTCTTAATTGCTTAGATTGGGCATTCTGACTACAGCTTGTATGGTTCCTTCATTCTTGGAAGTCAGTTTTGCAGAATATAAAACCCTTGATTCACATTTGTTCCCATGAATATTTTGAAAACTTTCTTTCAGTATTAAAGCCTGCTAAAAGTCTGACGACAGCTTAATGTCTTTCCCTTATAAGTCACTTGTTACTTTCGCTTAGATGACCAAAAGTTTTCAAGTCCAGTAAGTGTACCAGATTTTGTCTTGGCATTGGTTATTCTAGTTAGATATTCTTAAGGATGAAATATGCTCTTTAAATTCAGTGTTTCCTTTTTTTTTCCACCAGGAAAGTTTTCTTAAATTATAGTTCCATTATTTTTTTTTTATATTGGTTTTCCGATCTGGTATCCATATGTCAGACTTTTCTGTATTTGCAACATTTGTCACTTTATCTTACTTCTACTTTCTTTCTCTTATTTTTTATTTTTAGTATTTTCCTTTCTTTAAAACTCATTTCTTTTATTTACTCATTTATAATCATTTGCTTTCATGTTGTTTGTTATTCATTTCTGAAATGATTTATTTCACTTTAAATTTTCTTGAGTTCTTTTGTGCCATTTTTAAGTTTTTCTAATTCGAATCAGAATGTTGTTCTTTTGAGTCTTACATTATTTGCTTAATGTCTTTTAGTTTGTTTTGAAATAGAAAGCTTTAGAATTGTGTTTTGTGAGTATGTCTTTTTTGGATGCTTTCATTTTCTGTAGACATGTATGTTATTCTGCTCCTTATTCTATTTTTCTTTTATTTTTTATGGTCTTTCACTTTGATCATCACAGTAGGTTGAATAGTGTCCCCCAGATTTGTATATCCATTTGGAACCTCGGGATGTGACCTTATTTAAAAATATGGTTTCTGCAGATATGCTTAGTATGTAATTAGTTAGGGACCTCAAGAGAAATCATCCTGAATTTAGAGTTGGTCCTAAGTCCACTGACTGGTGTTCTTATAAGAGAAGACAAGAGAGAAACACAGACAGAAGAAAGCTATGCAGAGATGGAGGCAGAGACTGGACTGATGTACCCAACAGCTGAGGAACACCAAGGACTGCCAGCAGCCAAAGCTAGGAGAAAGGCACAGGACAGTTTCTCTCTTAGAGCCTACACAATTGAACCAATCCTGCAACATTTTGATTTCAGACTTCTGGTCTCCTGTACTGTGAGAGAATATATTTCTCTTTTAAGCCACCAAGTCTGTGGTAATTTCTTATGTGAGTCTCTGAAGCAGTGTACATCCTTTCCCATTGTCCTTTTTTATGTGAAATTCATTTTCCTGAAATTTTAGAAGTAACCGTGGTTCAGACTGGCTTTTCTACCATCACAGAGCTCTTACTTCTGTTGGGTATAAATGTGTATGTGTGTGTGAATGTAAAAAATCGGGCAGCTTCATTTCTGAGATTTCCTTTCTTTCTGTTTGTGTTAATCTTTCCTTTCCTGCAAAGGAATTCTGCTCGGTTTTGATGGAGCCCTGGCTGCTCGATGTTGAGAGTCTGTGGCGCTGGCCTCCTTCCGCCTCTGCAGGCCCACTACGGATCCCTTGCACTCACTTGCTTTTGGATTAGACAAAATTCCTAGTTGTAGCTGCTGCTCTCTATTTGGCATCCATTTTGTACAAAATAACCAACATTGGCTATTTAGGCTATTTTCTTTCTCCCTCATAGATGTCAAGAGCTTGTAGGTCTTGTGGCTTTTGGCTTTTGGTTCTCTCTATCTTATTCTGGAGTTTGTGGAAACACCTTGTCACATAGTTTTATAGCAAATATTGTCAGTGTGGTTTTGGTTTTCCCATATAATTCTTGTCTGTTTCTGTGAGAGGGGATCCAGTGACATTAAAAAACTGTAGCATCATCCATCACTATCAACTTTCAAAAATTCTTTATGCCTAATTTAATTAAAAAATTTTCACTTTACATTATGTTTCTTCCCATACAACTAAGATATATTTCTATGTATCATTTGATTATTAAACAATACCAACCCCTATTATGGATACTTTCTTAAACTGAAGTTACTGTGTTTTGATTTTTTTTTTGAAAAGTCATTGAGTTAAGAATAGTTGATAACTTTAAATATTAAAACCAAAATATACTTAACAGTTGGGCTTGGAGTGATTCATACAACCCCATACAACACCTGAGTGGTACCCTTACAGATATTCCCTCTTTTTCCTTCTTTCCTCTTTTTCCTTTCATTAAAAAGACCATTTTTTTTTCTTACACATGCAAATGGTTTAAAAATCCATAGTTTTACATAGCTATTTGAATATTAGTGTCTACTTCTCTCTCCCTCATTTTCTCCAATCCAAAAAATAAAATTTTAGTTCTTTTAGCTGATCCCTTGACTACTGACTTCCAAGATTCTAAACTAAATCCTTCTATTGTTTCTTCCTAATTATTTCATTTTTAAACATTACTCTTGATTTTTTCCAAACAAGGTAAAACTTCAGCTGTCTTTTACCTCTCAAAGTCCTCCCTCCCTCCATCTCTTCCCATACTGACCTCTCCCTCTTCCCTCACCATCCCCATTTAATTATATGATATGTTTGTTTCAATGAAAAAATATTTTACTAGATCATGGTCTACATTATGACAATTACAACTTCCTCCCAAGAGTTAGTAATTGCCTTATTATTTGTTTGTTTACCTGGCCTTCAATGTCTTTATTGATAACTGGAGAGATTCTCCATCAGTTGTCTGGTGTGCTCAGATTCACCATACAGGTCATCAGTGCCATCCTGGAGGCCTGTGACCAGGAGCCTGCTGGGCTTCTTCAGTTGGTATTGGTTGCTTTACGTCTAAGTCCACTTCAGCTGATAAAACAAACTAGTACACACTGGGTGGCTTCTGGACAGCAGAAATTTATTGCTTACAGTTCTGAAGGTTGGACATCCAAGATCAAGATACACTGGCATGGCCAGATAAGGTGAGGGTCCATTGTCAGGTTGTAGTTTTCTGTTATGTAAATGTTCAAAGCTTTTTCTCTCTACCCTTCGCTATTTGCACCTTCATGTTTCCTCCTTTCTAAACTAGTGCTTCTGACAAGGACAATTTTACCCCTTAGGTGATACTTGATATTACCTGGAAACACTTTTGGTTCACTATTGGTTGTCACAATTGGGATGCTGCTAGCATCTTTTAGGAAGGGACCAGGGATGCTGCTAAATGTCCCAAAGTGCAAAAGACAACACCCCACAGCAGAGAATATCTGGCCAAATATATCAATAGTGCTGGGACTGAGAAACCCTACTATTAACCATACATTCTCAACAAAGGTAAAATGCCCCGAGAAGGTGAAAACTGGTTCTTAAGGATTGGGTGTGGGGGTTGGTATCTTAGCTCTTACAATGGTTTATGGACCTTCAAAGGGTCACAGTGCAAAAACAGATATATAGTATATTTGTGGCATTAAAATGTGTGGCAAGGGACAGTTAGGGGGAAAAATAACTGGAGAGATTTCTTAGGTGGGACGTGGTGAAAAAAACATTGAGAAACAATGTTCCAAACTGACAAAGGTTTTATGATTACCAGTCAAGTTTGATGGAACTGTATTTGTGATCTAGGCTGAGGAAGAAGGAAGAAAGAGAGAAAAATAATACACTGAAGATTTAAGACTAGTGGGAATTTTCCCATATGACTGTGGAGAAGGGAGGTACTGAAGGAACTTCTGGGTGTGATTGAAGCATGAAGGAGCCTAACACAAATTATTCTAAAGTAAACTGTGTGCTCCTTTCATAGTGATTAGATATAGGAAGTATAATCTCTACTTTTTCAGTGAAAAGTGTCTTGCTCATCCTTTCTTTCACAGACTCCACCCTGGTGCTCCTTTGAGAAAGCCACAGCCAGGTATAATTGGAATAAATCTCTAGCAATTCTTAGCTGCATGGTCTTGAGGATGTCACTTGCTATCTCAGTTTAAATTTATTCATGTGTGAAGAAAGGGGATAAGATCCTATATTCTAGAATTGTCTACGAATTGGAGATATGTACACAGTGCCTAACTCAAAGATGAGAGCTGTAATAATGCTATTGTAAAATATCATTTTAAATAAAATGTTCTTCATGTAGATTACACATAGACATAGTAGCTTCAACAGGGCCAACTCACCAATGTATTCCAGTCACCCTTAGTCAACTCACATTGCACAATATGCTCTTGCTAGTTATTGGAGAATTCAATACTATCATGGGAAAAGTTATGTACTTTGGTGACTTGTATGTACTTGAAAACTTATGTCTGGCAGTAAGATGAGCAATGGGGAGTGGTCTACATGAATTTGTAATTTGGGTAGGGAGTGGGTGTATATGGTAATGCATCTGATGCATGTAAGGTGATAATATGGCAGTTCTATGACTGTGTGAATTAGGTCATTCTCCAAGTATAAGTGTTTTGATTCCAGCTTACTTCCATAACAGAATTTGCTTTTTTTTTTTTGGTGCTATGTTGACCCAGCTCAAATTGAAGGACACCTATGTTATTTCAGTTTTACTAGAAGGACAGAGATATCAGAAATCAAACAATCACAATTATTACTGTGCAACTATTTCCAAATGCTAATCTCAAGCCCTTGAAGCTGTGGTGCAGATGAACATGACCTTGATAACACAACCACAATTCGATCACAGAAAACCCAAGGATATTTGGCTTTGTGTCCCTTGAGAAGTTGTTATTACAAAATGTTCTACTGCACTCCGTATTTCTGTGTTAAAAGCCTAGCACAGTTGCTAGTTAATTAGTGAGACTTCATGCATTGGAATGGCAAAAATCATGCATAATAGAAGCTGTATGAGACCCTTGTTAAATGATTTGGCCTATTCTAGAAGTCTGAGATGAATTAAGTTGTCTTATAACTTATGGAAGATATAGTGTTAACCTTTAGAGTGATGTTATTCTAAACATATCAATTGGCATTGATAGAGTCAGATGTTAGGGTTGTGCAGCATGTAAAAGAGAAAATGATCATGTCAGAATTCTTGTTTAGGGAATCACTGTATCTCAGTATGTGTTCAGTCTTGTCAGTTTCATTTCACAGTGTAAGATAATGCCTGTCATATGTGGTAGACTCATTCATACTGATGGGGACCCTATTGGTTTAGGAGAAAAAAAATCAGGATTTTGTGGCTAACAAAGAAATATCACATATTTTCATGACTATTATTACTGCAACATTATGTACTTGCCAGTATGAAATTGCCTATGAAACAGAAGAGTGTTTATTGCAGTGAGGGCAGTAAACTTCATAAAATACCATGCTTTAAATTATTGCCTCTTGCTTGCTTTTAGTGGAATGTAATACTGAGCATATTGTCTATCTTTTAAGATAATTGAGTATTCATTCAGTATTTTTTGAATGCTGTACATGCTAGGCACTGTTCTAGGCACTGGAGATGCAAAATAAAACAAAGAAAACCTGATATTCATAAGAGCTACACTCTGGCAAGAAGAGATTAACAATAAGCAATATTAAATAAATGAGATGCAGATAGCTAGCTAGATAAAAATGGAGGAAAATAAATTATAAAGTTGGGCGAGGGTGTATATAATTTTGGATAAAGTGATAAGTGAAAATTTCACTGAGAAAATGACTTGAATAAAGATGAAGGAGTGACAGAGCTAGCATAAGTCTGTGGAAAAAGAATCCTAAGCAGAGATCAAGTGCAAGGTCAACAGCAAGTGCAAAGTCCCTGAGTTGAGCATGTGGATGGCAATTTTGAGAAAAAGGAAGAAGGTAGTGTGGCTCTAGCATAGGGAAGAGGAGGGCAAAGTAATAAGAGATGAGGTCAGAGATAAGAAAAGACAGATTGTGGATGGCCCTCTGGCCATAGAAAGAACTTGGGCTTTTATTATGCTTAGGAAAATACAAAAATTTTCCTTTTCCTTTTGACTTTTTCTTTTATAGCAGAATCACTCACATAGCCATGAAAATAATTCAGATTGTTACAGTTGGAATGCAAGGAGAAGGAAACGGCATTTTTTTTTTCTTTTGGAGTAGAGAGGATGTTCCAAGCTAGCAATAAAACAGGAATGCAAAGAGAAAGAAAGTTAATATTCAGGTTTTTTAACTTTCAAAGAGGCTCTTGGATATCAAAAGGAAAGCCCCTGTGGGTTGTAAAACACTGTTTATGCTATTAACAGAACTAGAAAGAGAATAGAGGAAGAGACAGAAAACTTTGTCCCTGCCCCACCTCAGGAGGGGCTGGGCAACTTAGGAAGGAAGGGAGGGTGGTTGGGAGTGACCTTGAAGGTTGTGTGAGGGGAGGAGGAAGTGGAGTGGAGACCTGGAGTGAAGCAGAAGTTTGTGGTAGAGGCAGTGGGCAGAGAGGCTGAGTAAATTTGGTGGCAACTGCCAGGGAACACGGGCAAGCCAGGGTCTGTGGAACTGTTGTGCAACAGACCTTACATACAAGCTGCCTACTCCCTGAGGGATTATTCAGAAGTAGGACACTCATATGTAAGGACACTCCCCATTGCTATGAGTATATCCCTGCAAGGACCTGCAAGTTAGTTCCTGTTTGTGCCCTGAAAAATGGCATAATCCACAGACAAAGAGATAGTGTCAAGTTGGGACACTGGATATCTGGAAAGAAAGGTTCCAGGCCTGTGCTCAGAAGAGGGTGGACAGTAGGGCAAACTGCCCAGTCATACTTCATTAGGTAGAGTGGTTGGCTTACTGACAGCTACATATTCATTCTATTCTAAAAATATTTATAATGAAAATATTAAATATTTTCTTTTTTTTTGAACATATTCTCTGATAAGCAGAATCATCCATCTTGCCTCAAAAATAAGGCATTTTTACTGTAAGAATTAGTATTTTTACTGTATGAATGCAAGAAGGAAACTATTTTTTTGCAGGAGGAGGGATGCTTCAAACTAGTAATGAAAAAATGCAAAGGGAAAGAAATATCACTTTTGTTGGTAGTGTAACTCCAGGGGGCAAATCCTGTCTGGGGCAAAATACCTCTAAAACTGAAATCAGTCAAAAGGAGAAATAAAGTTAAGAAACCCATTTATTTCTTATAAGCAGTCATCCAGTCTCTCTCTTGACCAGGCTGCAGCAGAAGAGAGCTCCATACAACCTCTCCCCTCCAGATAAACCCTCCCTTGCTCATGAAATTACCTATTGATATGTAGATGGACCACTTTTCTCCACCCCTTGAAACACCTATTAATATGCAGATACACTAAAACCAGGTGAGAGATTCTGGAAACATTGCAGTTTTACCCACAGCCTACCCCCTCCAGAAATCTCACCCCCAATCTACATGTTCCTCTTCTTTCACAATGGCCCTGTGCAAGAAAACAAGCTTTGTAACCAGGCTAATAAAATAAAATAGCAACAGCAATAAAATCATGATAATGGTCAATCTGGAGGCCTCAGCTAGGCTCAAAGTCCTATTCAGATTAAGTCCATAGCTCGCCCATTCCACAGGCAGTTAGTAGCTAAACAGGTAGGGAGTTCAGAGCAATCATCACATGGCAGATGCAGCCAGGGGGTGGGTCCAAACCACAGGGACTTCAGAAAAAAATAACCTTAATGGCGATAAGATACATGGTCTAATGACATCAGCATAGGCAAATCTTGTCCATCAGGTAGGATGCATGCAAGAGAGTGGTCCTGTGATAGGATAGTGGCAGGAATGGGATCTCATCCTGGTCTAGTATATCAGATTTCACCCTCCTCCCTGTGGGAGTTATAGATGGGTCAATGTATAGGGCTATGGGAGTTACAGGCACTGGCCATAAAGATAAAACAAAATTTCCCTGTAAGATGCTCTTACCTCCTGGACGTTTTGGGTACACTATTGTGATCTTTGGGGGCCACTCTGCTGTTACTCCCAGAATACACAGGAGGCCATATTCCAGGCCTAGTCCTGAAGGTGCCAGAAGGGCCAGCCATCACTGGTCCATGAGTCAAAATGTCCAGGGCCATGTCCACTCAACAGTGTCTCCAGGGTTTAATGCAGTTAGTGCTGGCAGCAAGATGTTGCTCTGCTGGCCATATCCTGGCTTCAATAACTCCTCTTTGGTTTGTACATACAGATGTATAGGAGAGGCAGCAATGTGTGTTAGCATGTCCATAGGTCTCAAGACTCCTTTTCTGGGCTTCTCATTCAAATGCTGTAGCACTGTCCATAAACAAACTGAGGAACCCTGTGGATTATTGGTGTCTGACTTCAAGCAAGATCATAACAAACTGTTGTACCTATCAATCATTCCTGTCCCAGTAGGATTGTATGGTACATGAAACTTCCACTTTATTCCAATTGCTGCATCCATTCTTGTAACACATGTCCAGTAAAATGGGTGCCTTGATCGCTCTCAGTCACCTGCTGCCAGCCACAGGATACAAAGAGACCCTCTAGGCCCCTCTTGGTGGTTTGTTGATCTGAACAGTGTGCAGGAAAAGCAACCTATAGGCCAATAGCTGTATTCATGCAAGTCATGGCATACTGATATCCTTCTGAAATGAGCAGAAGCCCAATAAAGTCTATCTGCCACCTGACAAGGGGTATTGGCCCCTTTACTATCATCCCATGTTGCTGTGGGACTTAGTGAAGTTCCTCTTAGAGCACCCAAGGTACTCCTTCTGGGCTCTGCTGACTTCTTCAAAGGTCAATGGCAAGCCCCACTGACGGGCTAGAGCCCACATTGTCTTTGGCCCCATGTGCAACAAATGCTGATGTAACCATTGGGGTACATGAGAGGCAATCTTTCCTCTAGCTAATGCGGTTCTCTCATGATCTCTTCTTTATGTGTCTGCTTCACCATTCCCTGGGGATGCCAAAGACAAATGGCCAGTCATATGGTAACAGTATTACTCTGACCAGAGGAACATAGGTCTTTCCACAACTCTTGCCCAAAGGGGCTGGTGATTAACCATCCAGTTGGCATGGTACCATGTTGGTAGCCACAGGGTCTAGCCCTGAGAGCCCAGCTGTCCATGCAGACAACACTGGGGAGGGCTCCTGGGTTATCATGAGCCATACTGCCTGCAACTCAGCCCTTTGGCTGCTCTTCCCCTCTCCATTGTCCATCCATATTGTCTTAGTCTTAGGATGGAAAGTCACAACCCTCCACTTCGGAGGCTGCCCTTGACTGGAACTGTCTGTATGCCAAGCATCTTCAGGTATAGGGGCTTTTCCCTTCTGATAAGGACTCTTGGCTACCAGTGGCTCAAAAGCAAGTTCTTCCTGCTTTCTACTGGTATATTTCACCGGCCCAAATAACTGCTAGAGTTCTTCACTTAAGGGGCTCGTAGAGAGGATGCTATGCTGCTGTAAATATGCACCCCATTTGGCCAGTGTAGGCATCTGTACCATTCCACTCTGTGGCCTTTGGGTCCAGTCTTGCACCCATCCTGTGATGGGATAGTTAGTTGTTACCTTGATCAGAGCTGTTCCAGTGATGGGCTCTGTAGCCAGCAAAGCATGGTACACAGCAGCCAGTTGCTTCTCTATGAAGGTGTACCAGACCTCTGCTCCTTTACATAGTTGTGACCAGAATCCAGTAGGTTGGCATTCAAGCTGATGCCAAAGTCCCCATCCATAACCATCCTTGGTTACATGGCTGATGCCAAAGTCCCCATCCATAACCATCCTTGGTTACATGAACATCTAGCTCACAGGGCTTTGATGAGTCCATTACACTCAAGGCCTGTATGAACTTGACTGCTCACTTAGCAGCAGTAGAAACAGCTGCACATTTCATCCCAGTCCCACCTGATGCCCTTTTGTACCAAGTGGTATAAAGGCTTCAGAATTTGTGCCAAGTACAGGATAAACACTCTCCAGTAGCTCAAAAATCTCAAACACTCCTGTAATACCAGCACAGTGGTAGGGGTAGGAAAAGCCTGGACCTTGTCCATGACTGCTTCATGAATAACTTTAGTTTTACCTAACCAGACAACCCCTAAGAATTTTGCAGACAAACCAGGTCCCTGAACCTTGATCCTGTTCACAGCCCATACTTTCTCCTGTAGATGTTGTAGTAGTCTAGGAACTGCCCCTTCTAAATCTACAAGAAAATCAGACATGAGCATGATATCATCAATGTAGTGATACAGCCGCACCATTTGCAGTTTCTTCCATGTGACCAAGTCCTGGGCTACAAGTCCATGACAGGTGGTGGGACTGTGGAGGGGTCTTTGTGGAAGGATAGTGAATGTCCACTGCTGGCCTTCCCACATGAAGGCAAACTTTTCCTGACTTTCTTGTGCCATGTCAATAGAGAAGAAAGCATTAGCAAGGTCCGCAACATTATGATACATCCCTAGTTCATGGCTGAGTGTGTTCATAAGGGCTTCTATAGAGGAGACAGGAGCATGCAAAGGGGAGGTGACTTTATTTAATTCCCTGTAGTCCACAGTCATACCAGGAGCGAATTTTCTTTTTCACTGGCCACACTGGGGAATTAAAAGGATGAGTGTGCTTTATGATGGCAACCTTCTCCAACGCCTGTAGAGTTTCTCCAATTTCCTTGTGTTCTCCTCTCCCCCAGCAATTTATACTGCTTAATATTTGTCACTTGTCAAGTCATAGGCAGAGCTGCAGGTGGGTGCTTAGCATGTCCCCTCAGAACTGCTTTTACCACACATGCCTTCAGTCTGAACTCACCTGCTGTGGTCTGTAAGCACAGGACCTGCAGGAATGTCTATCCCCAAAATATATTCAGGATGGCAGAAATGTACACACTATACTTCTTTGGAGTTAAACCCCCTATCCCCACTGGGATTTGGGCTTTCTTCACTCTAATTTCCTTATGTCCAAGTCATCTATCACAGCAGGGGTCCCAGGAAAATGCTCAGGGTTGCCGTAAATCAGAGGACACTCAGCTCTTTTGTCCACCAGCACCACGACACACTGTGCATTCATAGGGGACCAGGGACTTGCTAATTCTATATGTGGCCTCTGGTTCCACTATGTCCCCCAAAGTGGGAGCCTTGACACTCCCCTCAGACAAACTGCAACACCCAATTGTCATCTCGTGGAGCTGAGGGCCCAGGCGGACCCTGAGTACTGTCCTCCAGAAAGTCTTTCAGGGACACAGGCCAGACATAAGGCTTTGCCTCCTACTTCGTTTGGCTGGACCTCAGTAGCTGGAACTGCTGCTCTGGCTTTAATTGGTGCCAAAGTTCTGACAAGATCCTATTTGGCTGCCCATTGAGTTTTTCTTTCACTACCCCAGCCTTTATCAAATCAATTCACATCTGGGTCTTTGACACCTTCACTGGGTCTTTTGCACCTCTCTTTTCAGTCATAGCCCATATTTCCTTCTGTGCTCTTATTGTTTCAACACCCCCCAGATCTGCTAAGTATAAGTAGCCTCACTTACGGGTTGCCCTATGTGGGGGGCAATAGTAACTAGGGACCCAAAGAGAAATGGGGTTGCTGTATGGATCACCAGATTCCCCTTTCCTATGGTGAATAACTCTTCATCGGGGCCTTGGAGCTCTATATTATAGATAATATTTCTCATGCCCAACTCCTGTAACAAACACTTGCTGGAGCTCTGTGTACATTTTCCAGCTAGTGGGTAAGTATGGTGAATCACCCTGATTAGGCCAAACTGCCCTGATGGCTGCTGTCAGCCAATCCAGAAGTGCCTGATTCCCTGAGGTGTGATGGGCACTTTGCAACCACAGCCAGAGAGAAGGGTGAGTCATATGGGAATCCAGTCTATCCATTTCAGAACCCGACATAACAATGTTTTCCAACCCCATATCCCAGAGATGCAGATGCAATGTAGGCAGAGGTTCTGATGGCTTCTGCTGAAACTGTTTGATCATGTCCACCAGCAACTCCTGGATACAGGGGTGCAGCATGGAGTGATATCACTATAGCCATTGGGGCCTCCCCACCATCCCTAGAAGTAACCTACCCAAGGGTCACACCCATGTAGACAGATTTAAGGTTCAGAGGTCCTGCTGACTACCACCAGATATAACTCTGAGGAAAAATCCCTGGGCAAAATACCTTCAAAACCAGAATCAGTCAAGGGAAGAAATAAAATGGGAGGAACTTATTTATTTCTTACAAGCAGCTATCCCGTGTCTCTCTTGACCCTGCTGCAGCAGAACAGAAGTTTAACGTAACCTCTCTGGTCCAGGTAAGCCCTTGCCCACCCTGTTGATTACTTATTGATATGGAGACTGACTACTTCTCTCTACCCCTTGGAAACACCTTTGATATGGAGATGCATTAATGCCAGGTGAGAGATTCTGGAAATATTGCAATTTTAACCACTGTAGATATATCTGGACAGGACATTTATTTAAGTACGTAGGTAAAACAAACATGGTAACTTCCAGAGACTTTATAATGAAAATTCTATTTCAGATGTAGACTCCCTGGTGAAGAACTTTTATTAACTTTCATTTACTGCAGAAATAGCTGATTTATAAAACAAATTCATTTGTTAATTAATTTATTACATACATATATATAGTACCTACTAAGTGCTATAGTTGTAACAGTGAGTGAATAAAAGTATTTGTCCTCATAAAACTTTCATTTCAATAAATTAAAGTTGTTGATACATTTCTAGACCTCAGATGGAGCTTTTTCTGCCTGGGGTGCCACACCATGTACCTGGACATAGTCTACTTGACCAAAAATGCAGTAGATCCAGCCAGCTGAACCCTTAACACCAAGTCAACAGTGGGCCCTATACATTTTTTTGTTGTTAACTTCTTACCCCAAACAAGGTTGATAATGTGGCCCCAGCCAAAGTGTTTTCTATTTTTCTCTTCCTTGTTCTTTATTGTTAATCCTTTTTTTCAGTTTTCAGAAAGAAAACCATCCACTTCATGAAGTGTTAATTAAAGTTTGTTTGTATCACCTCAATTCTTTTTAATCATTTTTAAACAGTAGATAAATACCTAAATAGAATAATTATAGTTGAGCCACATTCTATAGATTTTTAGTTAAATAATAAATTTAGATTATAAAACTATAATACTTAGAAGAAAGGTAACCTAGTTAATTTATAAATTCATAGACTAATCCAGGGTTATAAATTCACAGACTAATCCAAGTGTCTTCAAATTGCAGTCCATGGACAAATCTGGCCTTCTACATGTTTTGGTAAATAAAATTCTACTATTAATGCAGCCATGCCCATTTTTTGACCTATTATCTATGCTATTTTTAAGCTATAGCAGTGGAGTTGAGTAGTTGAAACAGAAACTCTCAATACCTAAAATATTTATAGTTTGTGTCTTTACAGAAAATGTTTGCTGACCTCTCGATTAACCCAAATATAAAGTGAGGCAATGACATTTGAAAATTTTTGGATTCCACAAGCAGTACCCTTTCCAGAGCTGTTTAAGACACTGAAGGAGATGAAGTCATATGTGTAACATAGTGTTTTCATCGCTTTGATAATGAAAGCATGAAAAGCTCAAAAGGCATTAAAATGTATGTGATGCCAGGTATATTCAAAGTTTTGTTTCTCAACCTTATTAAGTAAAAGCTATAAGCATAAGTCACTGTGCCGGTAACAATAGAAAGGGCATCATTTCCCTTATTCTTACATTACATATGGTTCTTTTTCTTTTGCCAGATAGTTATGATAAATCTTAGTTTAAGCTATTTTCAAAAACACATTTTGAGCACTAGCAGAGACTATAGCATTTAAGAACCTGTGTTCAAGATTCCAGCCTGTCAATGGTGCTTCTCTACCCCTCTGGTAGACTCCTACTGAGCTCCCAGATGCTGGTGTGGCTGTGCTTCAGTGTGTCCTCCTTCAGCGCCGGTTCTGTGATTGCCTTCTGCTGAATGCTGGCTTGACTGTCAGTGTTTAAAATGATTTTCTTCATCTATCACAAATGTTTGTTCCTTTTTCCCACATTCCTGCATTAGAATGTACATAACTCTTATATTCAAAGAACAGTGAGAAAGGCTACTAGCATTTCTACATCCTTCTGCCCTTTCACTCTGTTTTCATTCAAATATGAAATTTTCTTTTGAAATTTCCTGAACTTCTGACCTCTCTTTCAGTCCGGTTCTATTGTCACTCTTCTGTGTTCGTCCTTCTTCATCTCATTATGATATATTTGCTTGTGATCACAGTGTATCTTTTTAATTCCCATGTAGTAGTTACCAGCACCCATCATTTTGGTGATACCACACAAATGTTCCCAATATATGATTAGGGAATAGATGTGGGGAGAGACTTCATCTAAGATTACAAAGCCTTATTTTGTAATCTTCCTGTCTCTGCAATCCTTCAATCCACACAGTTGAGGCCATTTAATTCCTTTCTGTAAATTCAACTCAACCACTCAGACCAATTTCCCTGTAAGTAGTAGGAATTTAAGAAAGCTTGGCCAATAATGTCATATCAAGTTAGCCTAACTCCTTGTTCTCTGACTTTGTGCAACAAATTAAACATATAATCGTTTTTGTGACCAAATTAGTTCTAAGAACTAGTTCCCCTTATTGAACTCTGTATGTACTCTGCTGTATCTTGTTCCCCGAAAATTGGGAAGGGTGACTAACTTGGTTGGTCGGACTCTTGTCCATGCATCCAGTTCAATAGCTGAGACCATCTTCTTGACCTGTGTGACCCAATTCTGCCTTCAAGGAGAAGCAACTTGTTTAAATTGAGATGTGTCTTTAAAAGCAACAAAAACATATTTACCCTGTTGGAATAAATCAGTTACTCATGACAATGGCTTTAGAAATGTTTTTTTGAAATAAGCCAGATATTACCTTTGCATCTAGATCTTAGGTTGGAGAAAGTAAAGAACCTACATTCTTTTCATATCTTCCCAAGCTTCTGAGCATAGAAAATTAAAACAAAACAAAAAAACCTTAGGATAACTAATACTCATTAAATTCATAGTTGGCCACTTACACTGGGCCATAAACACTGATGAGCAATTTTCTCTATTTCCTATGCAAATTAGTCTTTCCTCTCTTCACTAGGGTGATTTCAAATATAATTAATCTGATGTCAGCCATTTTCTCTCCACTTCTTACCTTATTTTCTACAGAGGATCCTGGTAGGGAAAATAGAAGCCATTAGATAGAAACTCCCTCATTATCCCAGCATCACATCCGCACACCGCTGTACCCTCCTAGCCTTACTTTCACTTGTTCTCCAATTTGATGAGTATGATCTGCCTCTTTCTCTCTGAGGCTCCTCCCCCATCCTTGCACTGGACCTGAGAATGAGCCTATGATCCCACCTTCTTTTTAGCCTCCAACTTCTCCCATTTTTCTTGCTCTTTCTCATTCACTGATTCAAGTGCATGATTTTAAAAAAAAGGGTAAACAGAAAGAAGACAAGAGTAACAAGTAGTCCTCCTTCCTGGATCTCACATCTGTTTTTAGCCACTGATTTCTCTCTTGCTTTTCACAGCTCAAATGCTTGAACATATTGCTGATAGTTTTTGTCACTGCTTCCCAACTTTCTGCGGGCTTCTCAAAGCCCTTCTTACCTTACACTTTCCTTCTTACTCTACCACTGCCCTGAAACTGCTTTCATCAAGATCACAAATGACATCCATGTCCTTAGATCCCTCAAAAGAATTTGATCCATGGGGCCACTTCCTGCATCCATAAATTACCTTCTCTTACTGGTTCCTCTAAAAAATGCACTCTTGTGATCTTTCTCTTATTCTCAGGCCACTTTTCTTCGGCCTCCTTTGTTGGCTTTCCTTCTCTGTCCATCCACAGAAAGGCTGGTTTCCCCCAGGGCTGTGGCCTTACCTTAGTCTCTGCCATTTCATATTCTACCACTGTCCCTAAGTAATCTTTTTCTACTCTCACAGCTTTTGTCATTATTTATATTCTAAAAACTGCCCCTGAAAAGCTCTAGTTCAAATCTTTATTCTGGCCTTCAGTCATACATCTAATAGAAGGATTTACACATCCATTTTGCTGGTTTGCAAGACATCTCAAATTCAACTTGTCCAAATCTGAACTTAATCAAATTTTGTTCCCATACCCCCCACCACTCTGTCCCTCCAATTCTACTCCTCTCCCTATGTTTTCTGTCACTCTATGCATTGACTTGCTCAAACAGCAACAGAGGGTGTCTTTCCTGACTACTGCTGTTCCCCAAACTCCATCATATTATTCTTGATTGGACACCTAACTTGACCAGTAGGTCTTTCCCCTTCACTTAATTTGGTGGCTAAGGCCCTACTTCTTGGAGCAAGACCTCTGTGACTGGTTCCTTGGCTTTAGGGAGAAGCAACTTGATTAAACTGAGAGGGATTTTTAAAAGCAACTCAACTGTTCTAACCCTGTTGGAGCAAATCTGTTACTCATGAGGATGCCTTTAGAATTGATCTTATTGAAATAAAACAGACATTGCTTCTTCATTTTGAGGTCTTAGTTTGCAGAACGTAATGAACCTGCATTCTTCACATTTCTTTCTGAGCCTATGAACACTGCTTCAGAAATTAAAACAATTCTTAAATCTCTTTAGACAATGGAAGAAGCAAAATTGACAGAATTTTCTTTCTGTGCCACACCACCGCCTTTGTTCCTGCTGCTTCTCAACTCCAGAGCACTTAGCGTGTCTCTCTACCTTTTCACTCTTCACTTTGATTTATTATGATTTCCCATCTAGGCTTCTGTGTTTTTCTGCTAGCTTATGATCTTCTTTGCTTCTTCACATATGTAACATATGCATCTACATATTTCTAGTTAGTTACCTATTTCAGTGCTCAGAAGGTAGTAAAAAAGCAAACAAGCGAATGACTCCCCTCATAGTCAACTATCTGCCTACCCTGAGCTTGACCTACTGCTTGCTTTTTGAAAGACCTAGGACAGTCTGCATCCCTCGTCTCCATGCTCTAGGCAAGCTTAGTCTAAATTATCTGGATGCTTGGTGAAGTGGGACTGACAATTATGCAGATTATGTTAAATCTCAGCTCAGTTTTGCCAACACATGTTTTGCACTTCTGGACTCTCAAACTGGGTGCCCATGACCCATATCATATATCTTCTTGGAATATCAGCTTCAGTTATTTAATGCTTTGAGACATAATATTTATATTAAAATAGGAACATATTATACAGTCAAATGCAATTTGTGGTAATTTAAAAAATAAAATACATGATTTCAAGATATGAAACTTCAAAAAAATTTCATGCTGGGTTGGGCCAGTCTTTGGTGAAATGCCTTTCACTCCTATTGTAGAATATTGAACTCCAGATGTTAAGCCTGAAGCATTATAGGCATGTGGTATATAAGTGTGTGTGTGTATGTTGAAGATTTGCCCATGAAGATTGTATAAAAGCAGTTTTGATGCATAAAACCCCACATTACATTAAAAAAATGTGAAATCTCTTCAGAGTTTAGTATAGTAGGGCTAGCACTAAACAACCCAATTTAATTCTGAATTCTAGACTTTCTTATATGAAGATAAAACAGTTTTGATAATGGAAGATGAAGTTTTGTAAATTGTTCTTTTCAGCCACCTGTGTGTATAAAATGCCTCACTGCCTTACTTATTGAATTGCTTGCAATGGGAATATGGGAGTAATATGTCCCACATGGAGTTCAAAATCTCTTGTGCTATGTCTAGATTTAAGACAGTAGTATCTGCAGGTTACTGTATTAACAAACAAGTAAAACCAAAAGAGCATCATAAAATCAGCATTAGTAGTTCTGATTATGGAATTTGCATGAGGATTTGGAAGTCCCTTTAGAGAAGCTACAAGTGTTTTCTGTCATGGCTAACCACAACAAACATTGGGTACGTTCCTTAATCTTTATGAAAGGAACACATGGAGAATAAATTTTGAGGGCTTTGTTTTAAGGAGTCCCTGCTAGGCATATGATTTAGATACATTTTACTGAATGTAATTATTTTCCTTCCATATAGACTAACTTCCCATGGATTCAGGTGCTCTTTCAATTCCAGGAGAGATTTTAGAACTATTCAGTTTTTTCTATGAAGAGGTCTGCGAGGGGGCCAGAAAACACTGAGAAGCTGATGAGCCTGGAAAGCTCTTCCTTTCGTCTATCTTTTCCTGTATCCATAAAAGAAGGGGGTCATGCACAAATCACCAAGTTCTTTCTCTGTCAAGTAGGTGGGGACATGATTGTAATAAACAGGAGTCTGGACTGAGGATTAGCAAATGCAGTTCAGGGAAACAGGTGACATCTCCTCCTTCTAAATTTGTTCAGCAAAGTTTACATTGTTTATTGGATATAAATTTTTCCAATGAGATTATCGATGTTAGACAATTTGGGCCAAACTCTTCTTAAAAATCTTCATTTATAGAATTGAAAAGATAGAAGAGTGTGGGTAAAATTGCAATTATTTCCAGAATCTCTTGCCTGGCCTTAGTGCATCTCCAAACCAGTAGTTGTTTCCAAGGGGTGGAGAGAAGAAGTTCATCTCCATATCCATAGGTGATTACGTGGAGGAGTGAGGAGGATATATCTGGATGAGAGAGGTTGGGTGGGGCCCCTTTTTGCAGCCAGGTCACAAGAGACATGGGCAAGCAGAAGTGGACGACTGCTTGTAAGAAATAAACATGTTTCTTCTACTTTATGTCTCCGTTTGATTAATTTCAGTTTCAAAAGTATTTTGCCCCGGGGATTTTCCCTCCAGAGATACAAAGAGAAAATGTAAAATGAATATGGTTCTGAAATCCTAGATTCTTTCAATGAAACAACAAAAGTGTTAGGAATATCTTCTCATTATTGGCTAACACAAGTTAGTGATTTACTTGAGTAAGCCTTGAGTTCTTATTTTGTTGTGTCTAGACAGCCAAATTCTTTATTGCAATTCAAAGAATGTGCAGCCAGTGTTGATGACACAGTAAAGAAGGGAAAACAAATGTGATAAATTTCCAAATTATGCTTTTCAAACTCATTGAAAAAAATAAGGCTAAGAACGATTTTCATAAATAATACATTCACTTTTCAGCTATATGTCCAGTCCAGAGTATTTTAAAGTACAAAAACAACTGTGGACTACAATCTGAAAGCCTTGGAGGATTTAATTTTGCATAATTTTGAATTGAATGTGTGCATAGGAAACATTTCTGTGTTTGAATAATGACATTAAAACAGTAATCTTCAGCACTGGCAATGGATTCAGATGGTCAATTGGGTTTTGTGGATTAAACCAAAGATTCTTGGTAAGAAACATCAGTGTATTGTAAATAGCAAGATGAAAATAGAAAACCATTATCTCAGCAGGAACTGTATATTTGGGAGAGAAGAGAGAAGATTTGAAATTGCATAAATACAACAGATGAAATTAAAAATCTATTTAAGAAGAAAACTTTTACTGAAGAAAATGTTATTTGAAAAATTATAATGATATAGATGAGAATTTTTCTGAAATGATCCAGTAGGTATATTATCTGTCACTTAATCAAATGGAACAAGGCAATTTGAATGACCTGCAAAGCAAAGACCTTAATTCAAACTCTGAGAAAGTAGGCCACTAAATTAACCTTTATGTTGACAATTTCCTTCTGAGAAGACAGGCTCTTTACATACTAGTTTACACAGGCGAACTGACCTGTGCCTTCTGCCTCAAGTCATTTTTCATGGAGGAAGTCACTAAAGGAAGTTCATGCTTCCTTAACTTTATGGTTTAATGATGGAGATAAATGGTAAGGACTTTTTTCTTTTGTTGGTATTGTAAGGTTCTTTGAGGTCACCATGAAGAACTGGGCTGAGGTCAGTGATGAGCAGCAGAAGCAACTAATAAAACAATGTTAGTTGTAGTAAATAGTAATCCTTCCCAAATCCCAGAACATCTCCCAATAAATGTCAGTATTTCAGTAATCCTCATAGTAAACTTTTAAGTAGTAGTGAAAATTATTTATATGGGTTGGTTCATTGAACTTTTCTTTTTCAGTTACTTGTTGAGCTCCAAAGGCTGAGAATTTGTGCTTCTATTGAAAATGCCCTCTTCCCCAGAGGGAACAGCTGAGAGTTTAATAGAAGTAGGCACAAATATAGAGATTGATGCAATATTAAAGATTATAGTCACATACTCGAAATATACACTGACATGCACTGATTGTAGCTTTAAGGAACAGGTAGCCAGCAAAATATATTTGCTTGTTGCATTTTTAAAATACTAGCAACATATCAGCATTTTTATACCTTGAATTATGAAATTTTCAAACCCATACAAAAGTAAAATAAACAATAGTATGAGTCTCCATGTACTTATCACCCAGCTTCGACCATTTTCTCAGACATTGTATCATTTTTTCAGTAAATATTTCAATCTGTAGCTCCAATATAATAAAAAATAACCATTATTATTTTTTCATTATTCATTGTTATACTGAAAACTTTAAAAATAATTCAGATGGAAATATGTCTGACTTGAGGTACTTCATTTGGCATTGAGGAATCACATCAATTATTTAGAGAAAAACATGAACTTGAAATAACACAGTTCTCTCTGTTCTTTCAAGAGGCTCAGTCCAGTTGTACAGAGAAATAAACCAAGTCACTTCCTTGAAAGAGTCATTTCATTTTCTATCTTTTTAAGTGTTCCAGGTACATGAATACAGATGTTCAAGAGCCAAAATGGGAGAGTTTGTGTTTAATTTGGCCTTCCAAAGATCAAGCGTACTAATCATTCACACTTTCTGGAGGAGGGAATGGTGGCTCACAACCCTGGGAACTGGAACCAAGGGTATTGTGGTCAACAATGAAAGGAAGTCACCTTTGGCAGCAAACTCAAACAAAACCTTATCTATTCCAAATCATATTATCAAGTCAATTGATCATATTCAGAAACAGAATCGAGTGTGGAACACATTTGTATAGTCAGATCTTGTAGATCTGTTTGATAGGCGACAATGATAAAATACCAAGGAAGGAAATTTTTAAAGTTGTTCTAGGCAGGGGGTTTATCTAATAGTAATGGGAAGATATCATCATCTGATACAAGTGTCACTCACTTCAGGATACAATGAGGATTTTAATGGTTAATTTTAGTTCTCAGATTGGCCTGGCTAAGGTACCCAGATGTTTGATCAAACATCAGTCTAGATGTTACTGTGAAGGTATTTCTTAGATGTGATTAACATTTAAATCAGCAGACTTTGACTAAAGCTGATTATGCTCCATAATGTGAGAAGGTCTCATCCAATCAGTTGACATCTTTAAGAGAACAAGACAGATACCCTGAGAAAGAGGAGATTCTGACTCTAAACTGCCTTCAGACCCAGGACTGAAACATCACCTCCCTCTTTGATCTCCAGCCTGCCAGCCTTTCCTGCAGAGATTGGACTTGTCAGCCTCACATTTGTGTGAGTCAATTCCTTAAAAATAAATCTCTCTCTCTTGCTAACTTTCTTTCTCTCTTTCTCTCATCTGTATCTATTTCTCTGGAAAACTCTAAACACAGGGATAAAAGAACTCTCTTGTGATGCACAAAAATGATTCTATTTAAATAGTGTGTATTTTGGGTGGGCTTTCAGCAGATCTGGAATCTTAGGATCTTAGAACTGGAAAGGAACTTAAAGATAATTTAGTCAAAATTTATACCTGTACATTGTTAAAAATGATAATAATAAGGGTCACATAATTCACATGTATTATGTATGATCTTCACAACACTACTATTTAATATCATCCAATTTTATGTATGAGGAGATGTGGCTCAGAGAAGTAAATAACTTGCGAAGATGACCTAGGTAGCAGTCACTAAGCCAGTATATGAATTCAATACTATTTGAATCCAAGGTCCATTACCTTGTGATTAGATTCAATGGCTTTTCTTCAATGTAGCTCCTTGGACATTTTTGGTGATGTAGAGTTTCAGTGATGCAGAGGACATTATGTGACAACTATGTATATTTTTAACATCTTTGAGAGGTCTTCCACATTTTGAATCAGATCTTACCATATGTTTTGCCCTCTATAGTTATGTGTCATTTCTTCAAACACGTGAAGCTAGCCATTTGATCTGAAGTATTCTCTTAAAAAAAAAACACCTTTGTTTTGAGAATCAATTACTAGAGACTCTCCCTTTTGATTGTTTTTACTGATGTTCTTTGGCTAGCTGTCCACTGGTAAGCTCCAGCAACTATTTCAAAAGTTTAACTCTAGTATTATCTGCCCAGAGAACAATGGAATGCCTTTCCTAATTGTTCTAGATACTATGCTATCTTAAAGCAGTCTAAGATTCACCAGCTTTTTAATAATAGTCTCATGCCTCTTTTTACAAAGTCCTCTCTAAAAACTGGTCTGTCATGTTTGTAATTATGTGGTCAATGTTTGTAGGACTTGGAATTTAACTACATTAAAATTAATATTATTATTATTTTTAACCTAATGGTCAAGTCTACCAACATATTTAATATTATATATTCTGTCTTTTTCAATGCACCATTTTGGTTAACTTGTATAAATAGTTTAGTTTTAGGAATAGTGAATATAAACTATTAAAGCAACATGCTGATAGAAAAGGTTAGTGAAACTGAAGGGAGAGAAATAAAAAGTTTGGTCCTTTCCTTGCCCTGGAGCCCAGCTGAAAGCATTAGGAGTGAATACAATGCTATGAAAAAGACCATAAAAAATGAGAATATCAAAGATTGATCTTTGGGAAACAATTGCATTTAAACATGGGAAAGCCCTCTTCAGGTAAGGAAGAGGACGAGTAAAATCTTTAAGGAATTGGTGGGTAGGAATCACCTTGTTCTGAAATATGGTAAGGGTACAATAAACATTTTAGAAGCAGAATCAGTGTGAGAGTCAAAGAACAAAGGGTTAGAAAGAAAGGAAAAGAAAAAAACCAGTACAGCGTTGAGAAAGAATGTAGTCCACACTGTCAAAACTGCAGATAGATCAAAGAGCATTGGAAGTGAGAAGAAAGTATAGACAGGGCCACCGTAAATTGGTCATAGTGATATCCCAGGTGGCAGTTCTTGCCAACTGTTCAGGATAGAAGTCATATTGTGAGGCATGAAGGAGAGGATTGGTGATGATGCAGAGGCTGAGTACAGATTACTTTTTGCAGAAGTTCAGTACTTTTAGAGACTAGAGGCTGGTGGTTGTACTGAACAGGTAGAACTTAGTGTTTTTGTGGTGACAGAACATTCATAGACAGCAACTGAGGAAGCCAGAGGGAGGGAATAATTAAATGCACACAATCTTGGAGAAAGCATCTGGGATTAGATGAAGAACTGAGCTGAGCTTTGTGAGTTGTGTTAAGAATGATGAATGTGTTTTCTACAGACTGAGTTACCAAGGAAAGGCAAACAGACTGGGTTATGGTTCTGTGTAACATCCAGGTGGAGATTAGTTACTGTCAGATGGAGAGGGACAGAAGTGATTAATCTTGGGTTAGGAGGACTTCACTAGGTCAATCATGAAACAGCAAGAATGAGGGTGTCCTCATGGTTGTCTCAAATTATGTTGAAATTGCTTTGGGGAGTATATGAGAGAGTTAGGGCTGTCAAAACAAAGTACCACAGACTTGGGGGCTCACGCAACAGAAATGCATTTTCTCACAGCCTGGAGGCTGGAAGTCTAGGATCAAGGTGTCGGTAGGGTTAGTTTCTTCTGAGGTCTCTCTCCTTGCTTTGTAGATGCTGTTTGCTCATGATTTTTTACCCACCTTTGTGCATGTCTGTACCCTAATCTCCTCTTCTTAAAAGGGACCCGTCATCTTGTATTAGGACCCCCTCCTCATGTAACCTCATTTTACATTATTTACCTCTGTAAACACTCCAAATAAAGTCATATTCTGAAGTATTAAGGGTTAGGACTTCAAACATATAAATTTTGGGATGGGGAGGTGGGTAGAAGCCACCCTTCAACCCATAACAGAAAGAATGCAATGAACACAGACAAATAAAAGAATTCTACTTTATTTTCTTTTAGACGTATATGTTATAGAGAATGGAACTTCTCAAAATTCAGTGTGTGTGGTAAGCAGAATAGTGGCCTTCAAAGATGTCCACATTCTAATTCCTGGAAACTGTGAATATGTTCTTTATAGAGCAAAAAGGACTTTCAGATGTGAATTAGTTAAGAATATTGAAATGGGAAGATGATCCTAGATAATCTGAGTGAATCCAATCTAATCACATTGGTTCTTAGAAGTGGAGCTTTTTCCCACTGAGTTCAGGGTTAGAGGGAGATGTGGTTCTGGAAGAGTGGTCAGAGATGTGCAACACTGCTGGCTTTGAACATGGAGGAAGGGAGCTAGGAGCCCAGGAATGTGGGTGGCTTTTAGAAGCTAGGAAAGGAAAGGCGATAGACTGCACCTTAGAGCCTTGAGAAGGAACCAGGCCTTGTCAATTCCTTGATTTTAGTTTAGCTGTCCCATGTTGCATTTCTGACCTTCACAACTGTAACATAATAAATTTGTTTGAAGTCACATGGTAATTTGTTGCAATAGAAACAGAAAAGTAATATGGTATGCATAGGAATCCCTGGGGGTCTATTTAAACAGCTGATTCTAGGTCAGTAGGTCTGGGATGGAGCCTAACAGTTTGCATGTCTAGCAAGCTCCCAGATGATGCCAGTGATGCTGGACTGTGGACCACACTTTGAGTGGTAAGGTTGGAGAGATCATATATTCAAATATCTGCATACTGTAGATACAGGAATTGAAGTTTAAAAAGAATTTATGGATACTGGCAGAGCAATCTTCAACTGCTAGCTCACTACTTTTCCCACTGTACACTGCCCCAGTACTAAGGAAAGAAAAACAAAACAGGGCCCATCAGGCAAGACATGCCAGTGTTAGGAAAATTTGGCTGCAGAGTCTCTATATATTTTGTGTGCCTGAGAGGTGTCTTGGCTGACACTTAGCTGCTACAAATTGTTAATTACCAACACCTTAATAAACTAACAGCTGTATGCTATGTGCAACAGGCTGATAGCCCTCTTGGTTCCTAGCGGTTTTGAACTTCTTAGCTGTCAGTAAGTTCAAGAGAAAAATTTTGGGGCAAATGGACATTTTGTTGTGACAATTTAGTGGGGGTAATTTCTAGAAGGAGGCTCAAAAGGTGTACATGGTCTGTAAACTGAGAACCATAGATATGGAGGGGTATTTCCAGTGACCTGACAGGTGTGTTCTGTTTATCTTGTTGCCTGAGGTACTCTGTAATTATGTGAGAGCAGAATGCCAGGTATGGACTTGTGAGGAGAGGTTGGTGAGCAGATTATGAGGAAGGAAGAGAGACTGTACAGCCGACACTTCTTTACAGGAAAATAAGGAAGATTCACAGGCACCAGAATGAGAGTCTCAAAAACTTAGTATGTGAGTGTCACCTGAAGTGCCTGCTAACACACATTGTTCACATCATTACCCCAGAGATTATTTCCAACTTTTTATTATGGAAAATTACAAACATAACAAAAGTAAAAAGCATAGTGAACTGGCCTCCCACACACTCATCCCCAGACTCAATAATGATGTCATACCACTCATCCTTTATCTATTCCATCTGCCTATGCCTGCCTTAAATCTCTCCTTCTCCAAGGGACCATCTTGATGTAAATCCCAGTCAACAGGGACAAGCATTTCAAATAGAGCGAGGAGTAACTGTAAACACCCCAAGATAGAAGGTGCCTGGTGTGTTTGAGCAACACTACCAAGGTCTATGTAGGTGGCATGAAGGGAACGGGGGGTGGGGTCGGTAGAGGATGAGATCAGAGACACCACAGTACATACAAACGTAATAGACACACTGTAGGGCCTTGCAGCTCATTGCAACACCTTTGACTTTTACTTTGTGTGAGGACTTTAAAAAAGAAGGGACTAGTAATTGTGGAAAGCTAGGCAAAGGGGATGTGATAGTATTGCTTGAGCCCAATAAAAGAGAAGCTGCCTGGTAGAAGGTATAGTCATAGAGTCAAGAAGGCAGCTATGGCCAAGAACATTGTCCCAAACTTGTGAGGGAGTAGGAGGATTATCACCCCAATTCCCATGGTAAAAGGAATCAATCTCCCTGATGAATAGCATAACCTCCATTTCCGCCTCTTAGTTCAGTGGTGGGGAAGTTTTAAAGGTCAGAGGGCTATCTCAGCTTCCCAGTTAAATGGAACATGAAAGCATTTCTCCTTTGGTAACTGGGATCTCCAAATTGCCAAGCCCAAGGCTGGGGGACAGACAACTAAAATTCCTGATGTGGGATATTAAGTGTTATAATGAGAGGGATCTATTCCCACCCACCTCTGCCCATTGGGTCCTGAATTTGTACAGTCTGGCAATGGAGGAAATGGCACTGCTTAGTCCCAATTTCACCACTGAGACAGTCACTCATTCTTTCTAGGCTTTTATCTAATAAACCTGGGCACAAATGTAAAGGGGTCGGGGGAGAGTTCTTGATTGTGCTACCAAGACTGGTTAGGCTCATCTCTCTCCCTGTGGTTAACTAGGCATGTGGTGGCTTCCTATGGGAGAGGAGACCAGAACATTTCCGGGCAATCTCACTCCTGTCTTCCCGAGGCTACTCCCTGAAAAGCACCTCTTTTCCTGCATATAGTGGTGAGCAGGTCAGCCTTTTCTGTTAAAGGCTCTGAAATGTGTCAGAACCAGGCATTAATTAAACTAACTTAACGACAATGGTCTCCTCTAGACTAGAGGTCCTCCACCAGGGAGTTTTGTCCCTAAGGGTTATTTGGCAATATGTGGAGACATTTTTAGTTGTCGGAAGTGGGGGAGATGGAGCTATCACTCTCTAGTGGGTAGAAGCCAGGGAGGCTGCTAAACAGCCTGAAATGCTCAGGCAGGCCCCTCAAAAGAATGATCTGCTCAAAATGTCAATAGTGCCGAGAATGGAAAATCTGCCCTAGGTTGAAGAATTCATCATTATTTGATTTCCTTTCTTCAATTTTGCCTCACAATGCTGTCCAGTATAATTTATCTGAGACTAGGCAATGAACCTAAATGATAGAATAAAATTTGTTTAAGTAAGACTGTGCCAATAATGTAAATCTGCTTCAGGTTTGAACAATGTAAGTCCTTCTCCTATTATTGTATTTTTCAGGGAGAAACTAAAGTCCCAAATTAAATCCTTTAATCATTTATAGTTAAGCTTGTGGAAATTGAAGGCCATGGTTATTTTCTTCTCTGTCTTAGCCAGAGAGCCTTCAGTCAGACGCACGTGTACATTTAGGTTTGCTTTTGCAACTGAAGCCTCAAGCATTCTTCACTAGGTAGAGAGTTTTTTTTTTTGTACATTAGCTGAAATTCATTGCAGTAATCCAACTTCACACTTCCCAGGTGCCTGTTTTCTTAAGAGTCTGAAGAGCTAATATGATGCATAAATCAACCATAGTCCCATCCCCACACCCATACACGTAAGCGAATCTCCAGTATCCAATAAATGGTAAAATAAAAATTGGGTTATTATTGTGACTAGAGACCCCCATAAGCAGAATTACTAGTTTCTAAGTAGAAGTAAATTTCTCAGAAATTAAAAATCTTCTTATTTTCATTATTAGCAGCATCCTGGTTAGTTTCAACCAGTTGTTCAAAATCCTCAGTTTGTGACTTGAAATTTGATAGGGAAACACCTCCCATGAAAATGTTAACTATTGTATTATATTTATCTTGGGGAAACAATCCCCTGATTCAACTGCCTTCTGGTTTAGACTAGCATGTAAGAAGAGTTATACTCACATCAGAAACTGGGTGCTAACCTGATCCACCTGATTTTTATCCTTCTTCCCCACTTTGTGTTTTTAAAAACCTTCATTTCCAGTTTTTCTTTTGAACCTCATGACCCTGGCCTTCCTGAATCAAAAATTCAACTGGGTAGTGTCACGGCCTCCACACTCTCTTTGAAGCAGGTTGCCATCCTTTTTGCGGCACATCTCATACAAAGACATTCTCCACCTCACATTCCCAGCTCTAGTTTCTGTATGTCTCTGGTCATCTGCTACTCTCACCTGCTCCTCTACAAATTCTCAGACTTGTGCTGTACACCTTCCCTTGCAGCCCAAGCCGACACACAGGGTTTGTGCTTCTGAGGTGCCAGGCATACCCTCTCCTTTCTTGCTGAGTTTCTTTAAATTTCAACATTTGACATTTTTGCAGAAACTTCATCTTATATTTGTTCTTAATACAGAAATAGTATTATATTACCTTTTGGAGTGTTTCTGATATCCAAAAACCTTTGGAAACGTTTGCTTATGATTTTTCTAGTGCTTTTTTTTTGTCTTTAGCATAGATAATGCATTTTGACAAGCCCTTGATAATGAAATATTTCACTGGCTTAGAACATACATGAAAATTTGCAACTTGTTAAGACTCAAATTTCTCTGTTACTGTGTTCTCTCAGCTGCATCCCCACCAAGATACTTGCAGATACGCAGTTTAAAACTTAAAGCCAGGAACAAGAAATTGACACTTGTTGGGGAAAAGTTCTGAATGTCAGATTAAATTTGCAGCATAACGTTTTTGGAATTAACCCTTGGCTGTATAATGTAAAGAATACATTATAGGAGAAATAACAATACAGAGGGTCGTGAGTGACATTTATAATAGGTAATATTTTATATGAATAGTATTATATTGCTGTTTTGACATATTTGTATAGAGGAGGGTATAGCAGTCAAAATAAGAGGAACAGAAACTCATACAGTGATTTTAGTACCACCCACATCATTTTAGTGTCACTTTGAAAACTACCAGTGAGAATCTCTCGTGCTTTTGTTTATTCCACATCTTCATGGCTCATCTGAATATCTGTTCTGTTGATTTGGGGGAAATGTTCCCTACTAAGGCCATGGGTAATTAACTGAGCATGAGATCATTTTTTTAAATGTATTCTTTAAGGAGTGACTTGGTTATCTTTATTTTTATCTTCCTTTTTAGTGGAATATATATTATCATTTGCTTAGAATTTTCATTCAAGTAGATAACATGTAAAAGCCACCTCATGCCTTGAACTGATATATAAAATACTTCAGCAAAATAAAAAAAAAAAAAAACAGTTTCCATTGCAGAGCTCAGGAGGAGAGAGAGATTTGCTTATAGCTCTTAGAGAACCAGCACTAACCTTGAAGCTTTGGGTTTTGGTGTGGCATGGGGAAATAAAGAGGGAAACAAGGACTAATGTGTTTCTCAGGAGGCTTTTGGCTGGAAGTATCTGAATATGAATTTAATTTGGTTGAACATTAAAAGATTTTATGGTCTATAATTCCAAAATTATAAATCCAGAGGTAGGATTTAGACAGAGTTTAATTAGGGTTTTAGCAATATTTGCCCATGTTTCTCTTAGTTTTGTATTGCTGATGTCAGATTTGTCCTTAGGCTGTCACTCATGCTCTCAAAATGACTGCTGATAGCCATGGCAGCAACGTGCTTCAAGTTCAAATTCTATGGGAAGAAAAGGGAAGAGTTTTCCATTATTGCCTTAGAGTAAAGAGGGATCTTTTCCAGAAGTGTCCAGCAACCTTCTCCTCATAACTCAGTGTCTGGAATCAGACCATTCTGAACAGGTCACCAACCAGGGAAATGGGATAGCTGGAATAGACTAGCCTCTTGAATTAAGGATACTACCCCACACTGAACAACTGCTACTCAGTGAGGGGTGAGTTGAAATATGTCAATTACAATATTTACTAAAAATATGAATCTGAAAGAATTAATGTTTAGCTTAGGAAGGATCTTCATTAAAAAAAAGTAACCTCTACCATATGAGTCTATAGGAAAGAAGCCTTAGCTCAGAGTTCATTTACTCTTGTGGTACTTGCAGTTTTCTAGCCTTCAGGGGAAATGGTATTCAGCCTTAATATTCTCAATACAATCTTCAGTCTGCCTGATACATTAGAAGTCATGTCTGACATGGCAGCCAGTGGGCCCTCAGGACCCACTGCGCTCATGACTGTAAGTAAGGGAGAGGCCTCTGCTTGCGGAGGGAGAGCGTGCAGTTCCGGGGCCTGGGATCTGTGCGGTAAATTAGATGATTGCTCCCACTGTTCTGCGAAAGTCCTTGTATGAAAGCCGTACACATCTACGCCAGCAGGCCAGCTTTTGCCATGTGAGCTGCAAAGCATATGGCCCACAGAATGTGAGTAGAAGTGACATGTGTCATGTCTGAGCAAAAGCTTTAAGAGGCATCATACAGTTCTGTAAAATTTCCTTTTTCTCTCTGCCAGAAGAATGGCATGTTCTGAATAAGGCTTCTTTTTCAACTTTGGTCTTAAAATAAACAGACGCATGTTGCAAAACAGCAGCCAATCAAAGTTACCAACCTGTAAAGGAATGAGAAATAAATCTTTGTAGTTGTAATCTACAGAGATTTGGGGGGATGTTGTGGGCCACTGTAGCATAATTTACAAAAGCTGGGTTTTAGTATCAGTTTGGCTACAAGAAAAAGATCTATGTTATCTTGGATAAGTCACTAGGCCTCTTAACCATAGTTTTTATCTATAATATGAGGGAAAAAAAGGTCTTAGACTATAATCATGACTCTTAACATTTTGACTAGTAAACTCAAAGTCTCTAAATGCTTTGTCAACTCTTTAAATTGCATATTACAGGTAATAATGACACATTTTCCCTTTCTAAAAATAATTAAAGGCATTTATAACTTTCAGTCAGCGTGAGGTAAATCATGCTGTCATAATAAATTATACGATTCTTGCCACAGGGAGCATTTTAGCTTGCCTGACACCCCAATGAAAATCAATATATATTTTCTGAGTCTTTTTAATATATAGAAAATGACTAAATTCCTATCTTTTTAGACCCCCAAATTCTTCTTTTTTAACACTTATATCCCATTTTGTATTACAGTGGTTTTTCTTTTGCCTAATTTTAACTACACAATCCAATAAATGGTTTAATTTAAATCTAAGGGCAGTTAAATTACTATCGTTCTAGGGATTTTGTTAAGAAGAGATCTAACTTTCTCTAACAAAAGAAGGAGAAATTGAATTCTCTCAGAAAAACAGGAAAACAAACTTGACACAATTTACAAATTGCACCAGAACACATTCACACCACACAATCACAACTTTTGTTAGTGGGTCTGCCATTGACCTTGTCCTGCAGTTGTGTTTTGGGAATCTTTTATACAAGAACATATATTTTTTATACTGTTTAAAAAAAGTACTTAATGAAGAGAAAAATAGCCTATGAAAATCATTTCTAAATGAGATATGAACTAAGATATTGTCTTGATTAGGGCATGCGAGAAGCTGACATTCCTGCTCAAACCTTGGGCAGTATGAGAGTACCAAGGCCTCATAGCTGGGCTCTGGAGATTAGAGGAATGACTACCAATGAACAAATGACTTATAATTTGGGCAAATTTTAAATATTTCCTTTAATTTTTATTGTTGAGGCAATAGTAGATACATGTAATTTAAATGCCTTATCATAAGTAGAGAATATTTTACATGCAAGGGTTGATCACATTTTATTTATATATTTAGAAATATATATATATATATATTTGCTTCAAATGCTCCAATAGATGCAAATGTGATTTGCGCTTGATCTATATATGGCAAGTGTGAGGGATGGAGAATAGTGGAGAAACAGCTGTAAGGAAGTAATTATATTAAATTCTGCATTAAGAAACCAGGCTATATTTCAGAAAATCCTGATTGTAAATATCTCTACAACTGTAAATTTATGTCTTTATTTTTGTTAGTGACATTTTAAGCATCTAACATCTGTACACTGAGTTTTATTACAAAGAACAATTAGACAAATGAAACCTAACTAGATCAACATTTATACAACTATGTCCAGGCTCAAAAACAACAAACAAGTTGGAAGTACTAATGAGAAGATATTTGAGAGCTTATTACATCACTATTCATAAATGCAAATGCAGAGGAAATGCATCATTTTGATGGTCAATTGTTAGGTACGTTTATACTCGTCAAGATAGTGATTTTCCAACTGGGTATGGATTATAAACTAACAGCATACAACTATCTAAAGGAGTTCAGTGTTTAGTGAAGACCACGATATAATGAGAATGAGGAAAATGTTTTTTGTGTTTAGTAACATCATATTAATTAATATTTAGGATAACTAACTATAAATCAACCTTTTACTATACAGAGGCCTCCTGGACAAGCTGGGTGCTTGTGATACTGGACAAGGATGAGGGTTTATAGAGTTTTTTTGTTGAAAGCCATGCTAGGTTGGGTCCTGAGACTCTGAAGAGCTAACACCGCATTCAGGAGGGAATCTGGCAGTCATTACAAATGAAGCGTCAATCTGAAGAGATGGGGCACAGAAAGAGAAATTGGACATGATGTAATGGAATAAATCAAAGGCATATAGACCAAGCAAGGAGTTCCTGGGGCTATTCCAAGAGACTAGGTGCTGATGTTTTATAACCTGTGACTCCCCTATAAGAGATCAGGGTCAGTTATTAAGGTGCATGATGATTCATTATAAACAGGAGGTTGCAAAATGTCATATTTTGTTTGATCTACATAGTACTTAGAGACTGCTTTAAGACAAATTTACATTAGTTGCCTCATTTAATACTGAAGATCTTTTATCTACATATCTGAACTTGCTTTGCAGCTTTTCTGAAAACAGCAGGCCTAGCATTATCACTCTTGACATCATGCATAGCATTATCGATCAGTGATCAGTCTTGTGCTGAGCACCTCTGCCTCTGGCAGTGGACATGCACTTATCTGTCTGCCACAGTCCCCAACAATTCCCTCTATTCCCAGCCCAAGAAAAGTTGCCTTTTATCTTCATACTCATTTTTTTTGTTTTACTTGCTGTAGAATTAAGCAAAAATTGAGATATTTCTTAAGTTCATTGTATAGTCTTTTTTTTCAGATTTTTTTCTGAAGGGTTTCTATTGTAAAACACTCAAACATATAGGAAAGTAGATAGTATAGTTAAATAATTATCCATCACTGTATTTAATGACTTTAAGTATCATCATCCTGTTTCATCTATATCCCCACTGCCTTCTTTCCACTGTATTATTTAAAAGAAAATCCTTGACATTTTTTTATTTTATATGTAAATATTTCAGCATGTAACAATAAAAGATAAGGACCCTTTTATAAAACAACCACATAACTATAATATCATAGTCACACCTAAACATTAGCAATAAGTATTTATCATCAAATACCCAATATGTTCAAATTTCCAACTGTCTCACAAATGTATCCTAGTTTGTTTAAATCAGTTGTTCAAATATTTTGAGTTTTGAGGGTGGAAAGACAGAACTAACTAATTGTTAGTTCAAAACTAAACAAATAGATAGTTGACTGCTGTCTTTTAAGTCTCTTCTAATTCATAGCCCCTCTCAGTCTGTCTGTTTATTTTTCTCTCTTACTGCCCCCTTCTTTTTTGTTTGTTTCTTCTCTTTATTTGTTTTGTAGAATTCCTCACAATTCCAAATTTACTGATTTACCATGGCAAAATTTAGCATGTTCCTCTATCATCTGTAGTTCTCATAACTGGCTTGAATTTTTTGAAATAATGTCTCCTAGGTGTGTTCTATCAAGAGGTCCGTAATGTCAGGGTCTGTCTCTCTTCAGTATTAAATGAGGCAACTAATGTAAATTTGTCTTTTATTACCAGTTTGCTCATGCTTAATGCTTAGATCCATCAACACATTAAAGGTTGTAAAATCTTGATAGTCTAATTAAACTATCCTATCTTTATTTAATAACTGAATACTTTTATTAAGAAAAATATCCTCTTGTCTATTATTTGTTTACCTAGTGGTATAGTTGTTAAAGGAAAGGCTGGATTATTATGTAATTCTTTTCCTCGATTTACAAGTTCCTCAAAATAATTAACATCCTCCATTTGGGATTAATATGTATTTTTTAGTATTTTGAACTGTGATGTGTTTAAATTCAGGTATTATGTTTCAATCCATTATAGTTATCATCCCTATTGATGCTTATACTTTTCTATCTTTTGTTTAATTTGGCTTAACCCTAGTGAACTTTGAATATTTCTTTGCTATCTGTTGGACAAAATGTTCCAAGTTCATCTTGTACATTTCTAGTCCAAACATAGAACCAGCCATTTCAGGAATCCTGGGTCCTGAGTGGGAATTGGTATAAAAGTGTATAATTTGGCTGTTGGGAGCCACTGAGAAAGTTAAAGATAGCTTGGAGGACTGTGTGTTAATTTTTTATTATTAGACCTGGTCCACTTTACTTATTTATCATGCCTTTTTCACTCTCATTAGCATTTCAGTTTGCAACTCTTGGTCTAAACCAATTCTAAACCACCAATATATTGTTCTAAATGCAGAAGTATTCTACTACAGGGTAAAGTTAAAGGGCCTGAGTTACTTTACTAGGGAAAGAAAATGAGGAGGAAATAATTAAAAATTACAAATGATTTTATTTATAAACTTCAGCCTCAGTTCCTATTTATAAATAACAGAACTCTGTAAACACTTTTTTATTCACTTGTGAAATAAACTATGCCTTTGATGTCCAACACTAATTGCTTTATTTACTTTAGATTTCAAAGGATCCTTCTTTTGAGATTGCCCATGTGGAAAGACTCTTATCAAATTGGTTAAAACTAAAGTAATGCTGTATTTAACTGACATTTTTAATTTGAGGGTGGAAAGACAGAAACTAACTTTTATTGTCTACAACATGCTAGGGGTTCTCAAATACATTATCTCATTTCATTCTTATAATCATTCTCTATTTGGTGGTGTTATCTCCATTTTTCAACTGAAAAACATGAAGTCTGGAATTGTTAAAGTTACAGAAAAATTTTTCTAAACGTTTTCTACTATAATATTTTGAGAAAACAAAAATAGGGGGAGAAATGTAAGAAGGGGGAAAATGTTTTCTTAGTTATAAAATGAATATTACAGAATTTCTAGGTCCATTTTATGTGAGGAAATTCAACCCAGGAAATTGGCCAGCTTTCACTCATTTTCAAGAAAACATATTAGCCAAAGGAGAAGAGTATATTTATGCATACTGTATTACAATACAACTGTATTATTATTATGGATACAAGACAGGCTAGGCTTTGCAGAGTAACATAAAGGTTTGTTTATCACTCACCACTGCTAGATCAACAGAAGGAGAGGTCAGGGAGGCTTGGTCCTATATGGTCACCCAGTTGACCAGAGCTGGAACAGATAATGTGCAGTGTCAGCATGAGAAGAGAGACTGTGAAGGACTCTCACACACAAATCAATGTCTAGGATTGGAAATGACATATATCACTAAAACTCACAGCCCACTGGCCAGAATCAGTCTGAGATGGAGATATGTCTGCAGTGAGCTTACTGGGAGATACTCTCAGAAACACCTCTAAGAGAGAAGGCAACAGGTTTGGACAGAAAGAGAGCTTGAACTGTGCTGCAATTACAACAGAGACCAGAAGTGATGTTTTAGGGAGCTCTGGAGCTGAGATGGCCCTTCAGGGTTGTCTTGACTTAACATACATTGGCTGAGTCTTTGTACCTCTGCATCAGGCCATTGGATACAGACTGCCTTTAGCTTCTGTATCCAGAATGGGCATGTACTATCTTCCCTGATGGTGATTATCTATTAAGCCCATTTAATTGGTTAAATCATATTAATCTTCATATATTAGACTAATCTATTTCAAGATTGATATTGTTTTTTTCATTTGGTGGGAAACTTGGGAACTATAATCCTATTTGCTATAAGCCATTATAGAATTATAGGACAAAAACTCTTCATGAAAATTTTACCATTGTATATGCTTCAAAAGACTTCTTATTTTTAGGATCACGAAGCTTTTAGATAATTGTCATCCTGTAGAGGAAGATTGATGTTTCAGTTATTTCCAATCTTAGAAAGTTCAACTTTGCCAGAAGACTACTAGTCTCAAGACAATACAGAAATTTGTTATTTAATACAAATGTCAGTATTTGTCTTCCTACTTATTTCCAGGGTGTGCTGTAATATTAGTATTGAGAAGTATGTTATCATGCTAGAGGTTTAAAAGAGAAAAGTGATGAAAATACTGAAAAAAATGCCACAAATCTAATAAAATATTTCTTAAGGTTTAGGAAAAAAAGGAGGCTTTTTTTGTATGCATTATTATATGTAGAATTGTGGAAAGGTAAAGACTAGGCAGAAATTGAAGATTTAAAAAATGTTATTTATAGGTCTTATTCCTTATTCAACTATCAAATAATTATTTCCTACTCCTAAATATAAGTAGAAGAAACTTATTAGAAAATATATTTTGAAATACTTAACACTTTTAGGTAAATATTTTTTGGCCAAGAGATTAGTTATTAAATGGTTACAATTTATTATATTATAATTCTCTGATGAAATTATTTTTCTCTTTTACTATATTTGCTTTGTGCGTCTCCTTAAAATGAACTTAGGAACATAGTAGCAAATGTATTTATATGAAGATCTGCACTTTACTAGCAGTAAAGTAGCCATAGTCACATGTAGTTATTTAGCATGTTAAATATGGTTAGTCAGTTGAGATGTGCTTTAAGTGGAAAATGAACACTAGATTTTAAAGACATTATGAAAAAACATAAAATATCTCAGTAATATTTTAGTGATTAATGTTGAAAATATTTGATTGCATAAGTAAAATATATTGTTAACATTAATTTTACCTGTTTCTTTTTCTTTTTTATGGCTACAGAAAATAAAAAATTATATATATGACTCAGATTTATGGCTCTTGTCACATTTCTATTAGTGTGATATAGATTATCTAGTTTTTTTCTCCAATGTTTGTTATGAAAGTTTTCAAACAGGTAATAGTAAACTTGAAACAGTTTTATGGTGACCATGTTACCTTTTAACAATCAACATTTCACTATACTTGTTTTATGTTTTTCTAGATATTTCTAAGTTTTCTAGATATTTTATAGTATTTCATTTAGAAGGTTTAGTTTTGGACTCTTAAAAACTGAAATTCCCTTTAGCCATGTTCCTGCTTCGTTAGATTTGATTGTGCTGGTATACAGAAGCATAAACAGACTAAGTGTATCAGGTTAGATTTAATAAATCTTCTGAGTAAAAGGAACATTTAATCTCTGTTGACATTAAAGTACAAATCTGGATTACTCAAGAAATATTTGGAAACTGTATATTATTAAGTACTTATTAGAAAAAAGTTGCTACTTTCTCTTGAGCAAGTGCAGGCAGGACCAGGCTGTGTTACATGCCAACCGTGTGACCATGGATGGTCATGTAACCTCCTTGAGCCTCTGCTCTCAATATAATGCTCATCTCACAAGACTATAGAGATTAAGGGAAATTATGTGTACAGCCTACTAGAGGTTTTTGCACATACTAACTTTTAAAAGTAAGCTTAACTGGAAATACATGTAAAATATTTGGAGTATTTTATCTGGCAACTGGATCAAGGGATCCTTTGGCAGTGTAAGAATATCTCTGAAACAAAAAATGAACATTTTCATAGATAGTTCATCATTTACAAATATACTAAATGTATATTTGTACATGTTATATAGTATCTCAAAAGAAATGGACATTTGTTCCCTGCTTGTTTTACTAATAAATATCTTATAGAAATATCCTAAGATTTCTGTCAATATTTACCAGATTGAACCTCCTGAACAGTTTGGGCCTGGGCCGGTGCTGAGACTGGAGACAGGGAGAGAAAACATGTTTACGCAATTGTTGGTGATTCATTCAGATGATGTTCTGGTTGAAAAGCCAGCACGGACCAGGAACTGATAGAAAAGAGGAGGGTCAGCTGTGTTGTTTTCCACTTTCTGTGTATAGCTACATGGTCAAACTGTATTAAATATCTTTTCACATGTTTTAAACATTTAACATTTTTTACTTTTATCCAAGTAATACATACACGTAACTTTAAAGAGACTTAACAAACTAGCCAACCAGAGGTCCAGAGGTGCCTCCTTTCATAGTTTCCTTGTTCTTATCAGTACTCCTTAAAGGCAACCATTTTTAACTTCTAAACTATTTTGTGCTGTTTGCTTACATATTTCTAAATACTGTCAATACATTGATAGCTTTTGGTTCATTCAATTAAGATATTTTATATTACTTCCTCTTAAAGAAGGTAGAGATTTTAGTTTTTTACATTCCCCTTGCCATTCTCACATCTGCCCAATAGTTATAATCGATTTTTAACCATAGTTAGAATTATTATGTTGACTGTGCAAATTATTTCCATTGCTGAGCTAGATGCTTTGGGGATGAGTTCTTTTCTTACACTTTACAATTTTTCTTGGAGTTAATCATTGCTTCATATCTTTGCATTTATTTGGTTTCTTTGAACAGGAGTTGAGTTTTCTACCTCTGCAATACTGTTGCAAAATTTCTCAACTGATTTTTAAAATTTAAACTTGTCAGATAATCCTACATTTACTTTTTTTAATGGAAGGCTTTTTCTTGAAACCATCCATCCTCCTCCAACCTGGACAAGTTGTGATCTAGGCTTGCTCTTGGCTGTGGAATTTCCTTCATCTCTCTCTCATGTTTTAAGCTCAGTTTCTCAGGACTCATATTTTTTCTTTGTTTAATTATACATTTTAGAAAAGAAATTTCTTAAATACCTTCCTGAAAAATGATAAAAGTGAAGGAAATTTATTGAATCTTGAATATTTTTTTGAAAAAGTATTTTTACCTTATATTTGATTAATATTTTGGTTGGCTATAGAATTTAGGATTAAGAATCAGTTGCAAAAAGAAGTTTGAAGGCATAGTCTTTGAAGGCATAGTCTTCTAGCATTTAATGTTGAAGTTGAGAAGCCCATTCCCAGTCCTTTTATGTAATTGCATTTTTCTTTAAATCTGGAAGCTATTAGGATCTTCTTTTCAACCTTTTTTTTTGAGATTTCATAATAAAATGCACTGTTTTAAGTTCCCCCATGCCTCATTAATTTTATTGAACACTCAGTTGGCCCTTTATATGGAGATTATTTTCTCTTATTCTGGAAATATTACTTCCTGCCTTTTATTCTTTGGGGGAGATCATTTTCTCCCCACTTTCTTCTTCCTTATTAATTCATTTTTGTAGGTGCTTGTTGAATGTGGGACATCTTGGGTCAGTTTTCCAATTTTCTTCTTTTCCTTTTCTATTTACCATTTCTTCTGGCTTTTAATTTTATTTTCTTGGTGATTTACTTGACTCTATGTGCTAAACCATTTATTGAATATTTTATTTGGGTATCGTTTTAAATTTCCAAGAACACCTTTTTGTTTGTTTGTTTCCTGATTATCCTTATTTTTTCCCTGTATCATCTTAACTTTCTCTGAAGTGTACTTTACATTTTGCTTTGTTTATTGTCTTTCCTGTTGCAGAGTGTCCCTTAACATTCTCTCATGGTCAATATATACTCAAAAGTGCGTAAGAAAGGCTTGGAAACTCTTTGTGTTGGGGCAGATTTGTCCATTGAACTGGAAGACCTGTGTGATTTTTGTTGAGTGTTAACTGTTCCCAGAGAAAGTTCCTCCAGATTCCTGCTCTGAAGTCATAAATCTGGTAGCTGGCACTTGGGGTAGGTCCAGGAGCTATTTAGTGTATAGTTGAGTGCGTAGGTTTTTACTAAATTCTATCTCACCTTCCCTCCATTGCTACTCAGAAATGAAGTCTAATAACTTACTCAACAATTGCTTGGGACTTGTTCTCCAACTTTGAAATTATTCAGGTTCCATTTTTCTTGGAACAAAAAATCATTTCCTGTGGTATACTTGAGGAGTAGTTACCTAATAGTACAGAGAGGGGGCAAACTGAGAGTATTACTGCTCCTTTTAAAGATTCATAAATATTTCTTCTGTCTTCAAACCCCTAACATGCCCACCTTCAGAGATACCTGAGACTTTCATAGGATCTGAATAACAAACTGGATTATTTTGCATCATGATTCTTCATCTAAGCACCTGGATTGGAACTCTCTTCTCTCTGTTGAGTCATATTCCATTTCTTCATCTGCTTTTTAAGTTTATAATCTATTGTGGAAGGGGTTACAGAGGACTCCTGTCTCCTGCTTACACTGAAGATGGATTTGTGGTTCTGTTTCTTGTTTTCTTTGATTTTTGGAGAGCATTTTTGAGAGAAGATATAGCCATCCAATTTTAAATACTTCCCTTTCTTCTCCTCTGTTTTTCTATTTCTTCTTAATATCATCTGTTTCTTAGTCTTCCTTTTTTCTGTATGTTAAATCTATATAATTTATAATTATTTTACCTATTTTTTGAGTAAATATAAATTGTCTCAATATAGGGTTATTACCCACTGCTAAATAAACGCTGTTTTCACAGAGAGGTAGTCTTAGCTTGTCTGCCACTTTCTCGTAAACACATTTCCCAAAACTTTAAAACTGTGATAGGTCTATTCCCATTGTAAGTATTTCCACTCTAATACCATTGTAACACTACAATATAATATTTAAATTACTGGTTTACTTGTCCTGAAATTTCAGTAAAAGTGGGAACAGTATCTTGTTCATTACTGTATCCACAAGGTAGAGCTTAATTACCTCAAATACAGCAGGGATTTGGGAATTATTTATTGAGTTAGTGAATATTAAAATGGATAGATAATTTTCATTACAGTAAGACAGTGAAACATCTTAGTTCATTAGACTTACTGTTATTATTTTGATAGGGAAAAGAGTCAAAACCAAAATTTTAAAATAATATCTCAGTGCTAATTATCCTTTTATCCTTTCATTAAAATTAGTGAAAATGAGACTTCTTGAATGTTTCAGAGAATGTCTTTGCACAATTCTATTAATGGTTTACGTAGTATTCAGTTTTGTTGGTCCAAGTTGTTTTAACTTTCTATAACTTTGCTTTTCATGTTTCAATTCTGTTATGTTTTTAGAATTTTTATATGATACATGCTTTTCATGAGAGAAAGGAGGCAGGCATTATAGTATACATCTTCACACTGAATAAAAACAAAATAATAAAAAAAACAGTGAATGGTAGCATTTATATGCATGAAATATTTATGATAGAATGAAGAATCCTTCACACCATGACATATAATTATGGTTATTTCTCCTAGATTAGTTCTTGGCTTACAAAACAAAGCTTTCTCAGGCTAAACTTCAAAGTAGGTAATGGCTTCAAAGAGATAGAAAGTTAGCACAGACAAAAAAATAAATAAATAAATAAATAAATAAAAAGCAAAAGTAAAACTGTCATTATTTGCAGATGACATGATATCACACATAGAAAATCCTAAACACTCCACAAAAAAAAAGCTACTGGAAATAATAACTGGATTCAGAAAAGTTGCATATACAAAATTAATATGCAGAAATCTGTTGCATTCCTATATACTAACAATGAACTAATGGAAAGAGAAATCAAGAAAACAACTCCATTTACAATTGAATCAAAAAGAATAAAATACCTAGGAATAAACCTAACCAAGGAGGTGAAAAGCCTGTGTTCTGAAAACTGTAAGACATTCATGAGAGAAATTAAAGAAGACACAAATGGAAATTTATTCCATGCTCATGCATAGTAACAATTAATGTTGTTAAAATGGCCATCCTGCCCAAATCAGTTTATAGATTAAATGCAGTCCCTATCAAAATCCAACAGCATTTTCCAGTGAACTAGAATAAATCATCCTAAAATTCAATGGAACCACAAAAGACCCAGAATAGCCAAAACAATCTTAAGAAAGAAGAACAAAGCCAGAGATACCATGCTCCCTGACTTCAGGTTATATTACAAAGCTACAGTAATCAAAACAGTATGGTACTGGCACAAGATCAAAGGAACAGAACAGAGCCCAGATATAATTTACATATATGGTCAATTAATGCAGTACAAGGAAATGTAGAAAATGAAACTGGATTACCATCTGACTCCATACACAATAGTAAACTTGAAATGGATTAAAGACCTAAATGTAAGAAATGAAACCATGAAACTCTTAGAAGAAAACATAGGCAAAATCTCTTGAACATAAACATGAGCCATTACTTCCTGGGCACATCTCAGCATCTTGGGCAAGGGAAACAAAATAAAAAAGGAGCATCAAACTAAAAACTTCTGCACAGCAAAGAACACCATCAACCGAACAAAAATGCATCCTACAGTATATGGGAGAATATATTTATAAATGATTTATCTGATAGGTAGTTAACATAAAAAATATATACAGAATTAATACAGCTCAACACTAAGAAAACAAATAACCCAGTTAAAAAAAATGGGCCAAGAATCTGAACATTTTTCCAGAGAAGAAATACAGATGGTTAACATGCACATGAAAAGATGCTCCACATCACTAATAATAAGAGAAATGCAGATCAAAACCACAATGAGATATCACCTCACACCAGATAAAATGACTACTATCCAAAAGACAAGAAATAACAAGTATTGGTGAGGATGTGGAATAAAGGGAATCCTCCTATACTGCTGGTGGGAATGTAAATTGGTGCAGCCACTGTGCAAAGCAGTATGAGGTTCATCAAAAACTGAAAAATAGAATTATCATTTGACCCAGTAATTCCACTTCTAGGAATTTACCTAAAGAAAACAAAAAGCCTTATTTGAAAAGATATATGCACCCCTATGTTTATTGACACATTGTTCACAATAACCAAATATGGAAGCAACCAAAATGTCCATCAATAGATGAATGGCTAAAGAATATGTAGAACATATACATAGTGGAAATTCAGCCATAAAAAAAAGAAAATTTTTGCCATTTACAACAAGAAGGATAGACCTAGAGGGCATTATGCTATGTGAAATAAGCCGGGCAGAGAAAGACAAATACCGTATGATTTCACTTATTTGTGGAATCTAAAACAAAAGTAGCAGTGGAGTCAGAGACACTGAGAAGTGACTGGTGGTTACCTTTGGGTGAGGGTTTAGAATGGGCGGGAGGGACTGTGAGGGGAGTAAAGGGGCAGAAAAGTTCTCAATCATAATATAAATTGGTCACAGGGATGACAGTACATCACGGAGTACATAGCCAGTGATTCTGTAACATCTTCCTATGTTGACAGTAACTGCACTAGTTGGGGTGAGGATTTAATAATATGAGTAAGTGCTGAGCTACTGTGTTATATATTTGAAACCAATATAAGAGTGTATATCAAATATATGTCAATTAAAAAACACAGATGTTTCAGAGGTACAAAACATAACTAAAAATGTGGATTAACCTTTAGAAATTTTACTAAGAAATCTTTGAGAGTCAATAAAATAATATGAGTAATACGTTGGAAAGAAAGATTGGATAATCAATCACTCATATTATGCTAATGCTTTGTGATTTTCTCCAAAAACACAGCTAACTTTATGCTTCTTTAATATAACAGTATGCAGAATTTAATACCTGAATTTCTAAGTTGAGGTGAAAACACAATACAATGCCCCACACTTAAAAAACTATGAACGTGGCCCATGTAAAGTAGTTTTGCATTTTTATTGATTGAAGTACCTTTTGAGATGTTCAAAGGGACTTTTAAATGTATTCATTTAAGCAACTAGAATATTTATTTTTGATATTATCAGCACTGTGGGCAGGTTGTCTCTTGAACATGCTTGATTAAAAAATAGTTTGGCTTATCTCAGTGTTTTGCTCATTGAAAGAAAAAAGTATTGGAGATTTTCATGAACAATATTTTTAAATACTTTGAATACAGTTAACTACAATCACTGAAACAATGTTTTGCAGTTCCCATTTGATATGTACACAATCACAGTAAAGTAAAAAGAAGACTGGAATATATTTAGATTGAGAGTTCAGTAAAGGAAAAAAGGGTAGTATACATTTCACAAAATCAACCCCTAGAGATTGTCTTTATTTTTATTATATATGTTTATATGTTTATTAATAAACACTTACCAACAATAAATAGACACATAGAAAAACTAAATGCCCATAGTTGCAACTTATATCCACATAAACACTGTCAATATGTTAACATATTTTCTTTAAACCATTCTTTTCTATATGTTTACTGTTGATGTTACTTATTTTAACCTTCTGTTCTTGGTTATAAATAACTATCTTTTAACTATGATAACAACAAAGAGAAGAAAAATAAAGGAAGAGATCATGAAAAAATAGGCCAGGAAAGGGAAGTGAACAATTTTGCTTCAGGTACTTTGCAAATACTGAACATTTCTTTCTGACGATAATATGAAAACATTAATGAGTACACAGACCCAGAAGCTATAAAACTATTGGACAATAAAACCTGGAGAATTTAAATGCAGCACAGGGTTATTTGGGCTTCTTTTCTATCAGAATAAAATAAAATAAAATAAAATAAAATAAAATAAAATAAAATATAAAATAAAATAAAATAAAATATAAAATAATAAAATAAAATAAAATAAAATAATAAAATAAAATAAAATACGCCTTGTAAAACAAGATGCAATCTGAAACACTATTCCCACTTTATGTGCAAGATGTCATGTAGGCTACATTATTTAAAAATCCATGTGTTTTGATCCACACATAGTGCCTGATCCAAAGTCAACTGAAAAAAAAAGCTTTTTCCTTTTTGAAGAAATGAGTAATGTTTTTAACTGCCATAGACTGTGAAAATAATATAATAGTTGATCTGTACTCAAAAATATAGTATAAAATTGTTGGGAACGTAAGTCAGCACATGAAAATGTGAAATGTTAAGATGAGAATATATAGAAGTTCAGAGAAGGCAGTGGCTAGTGGAGCATGTAGCTATGGGAAACAGTTCAGGGAGAAAGAAATATTTGAGATGGGCCTTAAAACTAAGTAGTATTTTTATTGTTTAGCTTAATGAATTAAAGAAGTAGATTTGTCACCAATGGAAACAACAGCAGGAGCCCAATTAAGAGAAGATGTTGGGTGTGACATGTCTGGATGAGAGTATGGAGTTGGAAGACTAAGTGAAGAGTACACTGAATGATAAGCATCTCATGGGTTAAGCAGACAAAATAAGTCATTATAAATGTGATGAAACTTACAAAGCTGAAGCTGGGGACCAGGTGCCTGGGAGTGTAAGTGGCTTGTTGAATATATAGGGATAATGGGTGTATACATAATGCACCTTTCTGTGGTCTCCCATTACCCCTTTAAAATTTGATATTTGAAGGCTGAGGCAATTATAGCTTGTTGGCTTCTAATTTCTCTGCTTTTAATAGAAAAGTCCTGGGATGGAGACTTTTTTGAACAACTGAGAAAAATAAAATGAACCTGAATAAAAACCTTTACAAAGACTTTTTTTTTTAAGAGGGCATCTCTCATATTTATTGATCAAATGGTTGTTAACAACAATAAAATTCTGTATAGGGGACTCAATGCACAATCATTAATCAACCCCAAGTCTAGTTCTCAACAGTCTCCAATCTTCTGAGGCATAACGAACAAGTTCTTACATGGTGAACAAATTCTTACATAGTGAATAAGTTCTTACATGGTGAACAGTGCAAGGGCAGTCATCATAGATACTTTCAGTTTTGATCATGCATTATGAACTATAAACAATCAGGTCAAATATGAATATTTGTTTGATTTTTATACTTGATTTATATGTGAATCCCATATTTCTCCCTTATTATTATTGTTATTATTATTATTTTTAATAAAATGCTGAAGTGGTAGGTAGATGCAAGATAAAGGTAGAAAACATAGTTTAGTGTTGTAAGAGAGCAAATGTAGATGATCAGGTGTGTGCCTATAGACTAAGTATTAATCCAAGCTAGACAAGGGCAACAAAACATCCACGGATGCAGAAGATTTCTCTCAAAACAGGGGGGGTGGGGTTCTAAGCCACACCTCTGTTGATCCCCAATTTCTCACCTGATGGCCCCCCTGAGACTGTGCCTGTCTTAGGTTGTTCCTCCCTTGAGGAATCTTACCCGTCTCTGGCTAACCAGTCATCTTCCGGGGCCATACAGGGAAATGTAAAGTTGGTAAGTGAGAGAGAAGCCATATTGTTTGAAAAGGTTAGCTTTTTACTTCTTTGCATATTTATACCCTGTGGCTTTTATGCTGAGCATTTGTCTTGAGGTATCTTTACCACTTGGAAGAATTATGATACTCAGTAATTTCATTATGAGGCACGAATTCTACTTAAGGGTTGTAATTAGGAAGGAAGAAGAAAAGCTATAGAAGTAGCAGATGGAAGAAAACATGGGAAGATTGATTATTTCTTTGACATATCTTCTTGTAGAGTAACATAAGCATGTATAGGTTTTAAACTACTAATTAAATTGCGTACACACATTAACATAATAGGAATACAGCTACATAACCAAAGCAGACCTGCAATTACCAGATATCTCCAGTGAAACCAAGAAAACCAGTTAGGCACCCTAGGCATTTGTGAAAACTTATCAATGATATGATGGGTATTGTCTAACTGAATTTGAATAGTTTGAGAAAAATCAGACAAATTAAAACAATACATTCCTGGGAACTGTTCACATCCCATATGTTCTTTTAACAGTAGATACACTGTAGTCGCAGGATTTTGGAGCACTACAACTTGCACTTCTCCTAATTCTTGGTTGAGTTCCAACAGTATAGATCCAGGCAAATTTGTTGTTTTACTGTATGCACAGGCCAGCTTAGATATCTCCTTCTTCATTCCAATGGCAAGTCCAGGAACCGGTGGGATGAATGCAGCTACAACTGCAACAGAGCCGGGATCTTTGTTGAAGTTCTTCCATGTTCATCTTCTGGAATGACTCCTCCAGAGAATGTTGATGTTGGAAGTTCTTCATATCGTATCTTAGTTCATTTTCTGGGTAGCTAAATTAGGCTTTAATCCTCTGTATAAACACAAACAAACCCTTTGCCCACACTTTGATATGCCCTTTATATCACTGTGAAGAACTTATTGGAGATCACCACACAGGAACTGCTTTTTTTTTTTTAAGAGAAAGGAATATTATCAGAAAAATGTACTTCTGTAGCTGATCATCTGACACCCTTTAAATCATCAAAATTAAGGATATTTAAAGCATTCTTTAATCATTGATTTACAGTTAGTTTTATCCTATCGGGAGTAATCCCCGTTTTCTTCTTTTTTTTTTTTTCGGTATCATTAATCTACAATTACATGAAGAATATTATGTTTACTAGGCTCTCCCCTATACCAGGTACCCCCCCCCACAAACCCCTTTACAGTCACTGTCCATCAGCATAGCAAAATGTTGTAGAATCACTACTTGTCTTCTCTGTGTTGTACAGCCCTCCCCTTTCTCCCACCCCCCCCTTATGCATGCTAATCATAATACCCCCTTTCTTCTCCCCCCCTTATCCCTCCCTACCCACACATCCTACCCAGTCCCTTTCCCTTTTGGTACCTGTTAGTCCATTCTTGGGTTCTGTGATTCTGCTGCTGTTTTGTTCCATCAGTTTTTCATTTGTTCTTATACTCTACAGATGAGTGAAATCATTTGGTATTTCTCTTTCTCCACTTGGCTTATTTCACTGAGCATAATACCCTCTAGCTCCATCCATGTTGTTGCAAATGGTAAGATTTGTTTTCTTCTTATGGCTGAGTAATATTCCATTGTGTATATGTAACACATCTTCTTTTTCCATTCATCTACTGATGGACACTTAGGTTGCTTCCAATTCTTGGCTATTGTAAATAGTGCAGCGATAAACATAGGGGTGCATCTGTCTTTTTCAAACTTGATTGCTGCGTTCTTAGGGTAAATTCCTAGGAGTGGTATTCATGGGTCAAATGGTAAGTCTATTTTGAGCATTTTGAGGAACCTCCATACTGCTTTCCACAATGGTTCAACAAATTTACATTCCCACCAGCAGTGTAGGAGGGTTCCCCTTTCTCTACAACCTCACCAACATTTGTTGTTGTTTGTCTTTTGGATGGCAGCCATCCTTACTGTTGTGAAGTGATACCTCATTGTGGTTTTAATCTGCATTTCTCTGATAATTAGCGATGTGGAGCATCTTTTCATGTGTCTGTTGGCCATCTGTATTTCTTTTTTGGAGAACTGTCTGTTCAGTTCCTCTGCCTATTTTTTAATTGGATTATTTGTTTTTTGTTTGTTGAGGTTGTTTATATATTTTGGACGTCAAGCCTTTATCGGATCTGTCATTTACAAATATATTCTCCCATACTGTAGGTTTCCTTTTTGTTCTATTGATGGTGTCTTTTGCTGTACAGAAGCTTTTCATCTTAATATAGTCCCACTTGTTCATTTTTGCTGTTGTTTTCCTTGCCCGGGGAGATATGTTCAAGAAGTGGTCACTCATGTTTATGTCTAAGAGGTTTTTGCCTATGTTTTTTTCTAAGAGTTTTATGCTTTCATTGCTTACATTCAGGTCTTTGATCCATTTTGAATCTACTTTTGTGTATGGGGTTAGACAATGGTCCAGTTTCATTCTCCTACATGTAGCTGTCCAGTTTTGCCAGCACCATCTGTTGAAGAGACTGTCATTTTGCCATTGTATGTCCATGGCTCCTTTATCAAATATTAATTGACCATATATGTCTGGGTTAATGTCTGGAGTCTCTAGTCTGTTCCACTGGTCTGTGGCTCTGTTCTTGTGCCAGTACCAAATTGTCTTGATTACCATGGCTTTGTAGTAGAGCTTGAAGTTGGGGAGTGAGATCCCTCCTACTTTATTCTTCTTTTTCAGGATTGCTTTGGCTATTCGGGGTCTTTGGTGTTTCCACATGAATTTTTGAATTATTTGTTCCAGTTCATTGAAGAATGTTGCTGGTAATTTGATAGGGATTGCATCAAATCTGTATATTGCTTTGGGCAGGATCGCCATATTGACGATATTAATTCTTCCTAGCCACGAGCATGGGATGAGTTTCCATTTGTTAGTGTCCCCTTTAATTTCTCTTAAGAGTGACTTGTAGTTTTCAGGGTATAGGTCTTTCACTTCTTTGGTTAGGTTTATTCCTAGGTATTTTATTCTTTTTGATGCAATTGTGAATAGAACTGTTTTCCTGATTTCTCTTTCTATTGGTTCATTGTTAGTATATAGGAAAATCACAGATTTCTGTGTGTTAATTTTGTGTCCTGCAACTTTTCTGTATTCCATTGTCAGTTCTAGTCATTTTGGGGTGGAGTCTTTAGGGTTTTTTATGTACAATATCATGTCATCTGCAAATAGTGACAGTTTCACTTCTTCTTTACCAATCTGGATTCCTTGTATTTCTTTGTTTTGTCTGATTGCTGTGGCTAGGACCTCCAGTACTATGTTAAATAACAGTGGGGAGAGTGGGCATCCCTGTCTTGTTCCCGATCTCAGAGGAAAAGCTTTCAGCTTCTCATTGTTCAGTATAATGTTGGCTGTGGGTTTATCATATATGGCCTTTTTTATGCTGAGGTACTTGCCCTCTATAGCCATTTTGCTGAGAGTGTTTATCATGAATGGATGTTGAATTTTGTCGAATGCTTTTTCAGCATCTATGGAGATGATCATGTGGTTTTTGTCTTTCTTTTTGTTGATGTGGTGGATGATGCTGATGGATTTTCGAATGTTGTGCCATCCTTGCATCCCTGGGATGAATCCTACTTGGTCATGGTGTATGATACTTTTGAGATATTTTTGAATTTGGTTTGCTAATATTTTCTTATTTTTGAATCTACATTTATCATGGATATTGGTCTGTAATTTTCTTTTTTGGTGGGTTCTTTGCCTGGTTTTGGTATTAGAGTGATATTGGCTTCATAGAATGAGTTTGGGAGTTTCCCTCCTCTTCTATTTTTTGGAAAACTTTAAGGAGAATGGGTATTCTGTCTTCTCTGTATGTCTGATAAAATTCCGAGGTAAAGCCATCTGGCCTGGGGGTTTTGTTCTTGGGTAGTTTTTTGATTACTGTTTCAATTTCTTTGCTCATAATTGTTTTTTTTAACTTTTGTGTTTCTTCCTTGGTCAGTCTTAGAAGGTTGTATTTTTCTAGGAAGTTGTCCATTTTTTCTAGGTTTTCCTGCTTGTTGGCTTATAGTTTTTCATAGTAGTCTTTAATAATTCTTTTTTTTTCTGTGGAGTCTTTTATGATTTTTCTGTTCTCATTTCTGATTACATTGATTTGTGTTGATTCTCTTTTTCTCTTAATAAGTTGGGCTAGAGGCTTATCTATTTTGTTTTTTTTCTCAAAGAACCAGCTCTTGGTTTCATTGATTTTTGCTATTGTTTTATTCTTCTCAATTTTGTTTATTTCTTCTCTGATCTTTATTATGTCCCTCCTTCTGCTGACTTTAGGCCTCATTTGTTCTTCTTTTTCCAGTTTCGATAATTGTGATGTTAGACTATTCATTTGGGATTGTTCTTCCTTCTTCAAGTGTGCCTGGATTGCTATATACTTTCCTCTTAAGACTGCTTTCACTGCATCCCACAGAAGTTGAGGCTTTGTGTTGTTGTTGTCATTTGTTTCTATATATTCCTTGATCTCTGTTTTAATTTGTTAGTTGATCCATTGATTATTTAGGAGCATGTTGTTAAGCCTCCATGTGTTTGTGAGCCTTTTTGTTTTCTTTGTAGAATTTATTTCTACTTTTATACCTTTGTGGTCTGAAAAATTGGTTGGTAGAATTTCAATATTTTGGAATTTACTGAGGCTCTTTTTGTGAGCTAGTATGTGGTCTATTCTGGAGAATGTTCCATGTGCACTTGAGAAGAATGTGTATCCTGTTGCTTTTGGATGTAGAGTTCTATAGATGTCTATTAGGTCCATCTGTTCTACTGTGTTGTTCAGTGCCTCCATGTCCTTACTTATTTTCTGACTGGTGGATCTATCCTTTGGGTGAGTGGCATGTTGAAGTCTCCTAAAATGAATGCATTGCAGTCTATTTCCCCTTTTAGTTCTGTTAGTATTTGTTTCACATATGCTGGTACTCCTGTGTTGGGTGCATATATATTTAGAATGGTTATATCCTCTTGTTGGACTGAGCCCTTTATCATTATGTAGTGTCCTTTATCTCTTGTTACTTTCTTTGTTTTGAAGTCTATTTTGTCTGATATTAGTACTGCAACCCCTGCTTTCTTATCGCTGTTGTTTGCATGAAATATGTTTTTCCATCCCTTGACTTTTAGTCTGTGCATGTCTTTGGGTTTGAGGTGAGTTTCTTGTAAGCAGCATATAGATGGGTCTTGCTTTTTTATCCATTCTATTACTCTGTATCTTTTGATTGGTACATTAAGTCCATTTACATTTAGGGTGACTATTCAAAGATATGTACTTATTGCCATTGCAGGCTTTAAATTTGTGGTTACCAAAGGTTCAAGGTTTGCGGGAGGCAAATTCCCTCAGCTTTTGCTTGTCTGGGAATTGTTTAATCCCTCCATCATATTTAAATGATAATCATGCTGGATACAGTATCCTTGGTTCAAGGCCCTTCTGTTTCATTGCATTAAATATATCATGCCATTCTCTTCTGGCCTGTAATGTTTCTGTCAAGAAGTCTGATGTTTGCCTGATGGGTTTTCCTATATAGGTGACCTTTTTCTCTCTAGCTGCCTTTAAAAGTCTTTCCTTGTCCTTGATCTTTGCCATTTTAATTATTATGTGTCTTGGAGTTGTCCTCCTTGGGTCCTTTCTGTTGGGAGTTCTGTGTATTTCCATGGTCTGTTTGATTATTTCCTCCCCCAGTTTGGGGAAGTTTTCAGCAATTATTTCTTCAAAGACACTTTCTATCCCTTTTTCTCTCTCTTCTTCTTCTGGTACCACTATAATACGGATATTGTTCCTTTTGGATTGGTCACACAGTTCTCTTAATATTGTTTCATTCCTGGAGATCCTTTTATCTCTCTCTATGTCACCTTCTTTGCGTTCCTGTTCTCTGGTTTCAATTCCATCAATGGCCTCTTGCATCTTATCCATTCTGCTTATAAATCCTTCCAGGGATTGTTTCACTTCTGTAATCTCCTTCCTGGCATTTCTGATCTCCCTCCGGACTTCATCCCATTGCTCTTGCATATTTCTCTGCATCTCCGTCAGCATGTTTATGAGTTTTATTTTGAATTCTTTTTCAGGAAGACTGGCTAGGTCTGTCTCCTTCTCTGGTGTTGTCTCTGTGATCTTGGTTTGCCTGTAATTTTGCCTTTTCATGGTGATAGAAATAATTTGCAGGGCTGGGACGAGTGACTGCTGGAAGAACTTCCCTTCCTGTTGGTTTGTGGCTCTCCTCTCCTGGGAGAACAGCGACCTCTAGTGGCTTGTGCTGGGGAGCTTCACGCAGATATGTCTTCTGATTCCTGCCTGGCTGCTATGGAGTTTATCTCCTCTGTTGCTATAGGTGTGGCCTAGCTTCAGCTGCTGCTCCAAAATGGTGGAGCTGCATTGGAGGGGGAGTGGCTGGGAGGCTATTTATCTCCATGAGGGTCCTCCGTGCTCCCTGATGCCCAGGGGTTTAGAGTGCCCAGAGATCCCCAGATTCCCTGCCTCTGGACTAAGTGTCCTGCCCTGTCCCTTTAAGACTTCCAAAAAGCACTCACCAAAACAAAACAAAACAAAACAAAAAAATTTAAGTAAATAATTCAAAAAAAAAAAAGCCGCTCGCTTTTCTTTGTCCTCAGGCGCCGGCCTCAGGGACCTGCTCACAGGTGTTGCTGCCCTGTTTCCCTAGTATCCAAGACCCCACGCATGCACTGTGTCTGTGCTCTGGTCTGGATCACTGGTGCTGGGTGTTCAGCAGTCCTGTACTCCCTTCTCCCTCCTGGCTCTGACTCCTCTCCTCCCACCGGCAGCTGGGGGTAGGGGCACTCAGGTCCTGCGGGACCAGGGCTTGTATCTTACCCCCTTCGTGAGGCGCTGGGTTCTTGCAGGTGTGGATGTGGTCTGGCTGTTGTCCTGTTCCTCTGCTCTCTATTCTAGGAAGAGTTGTCTTTGTTATATTTTCATAAATATATGTGGTTTTGGGAGGAGATTTCTGCTGCTGTACTCACCCTGCCATCTTGGCTCCGCCTTTACAAAGACTTTTATATCTGGATTTGACATGATAGAATAAACATGATTTAGAGGATAATTATAAAACATACAAATATGGGATGATTTTGATTTATAATTTTAACTCGGGCTTACTCTGCCCAAGAACCTATGCTAAGCACTTTATGAACATACATTCAGTTCCCCATCTCCCCTCAGCTGACTTCCAATCCACTTTTGCTTCTATGCTTCCTTTTTTGTACAGCAGCCCAATAGGGTCTTTTAACAGTACAAACTGTGACATGCCCCACTTTAGCCCTTTTGTGGCTTTGAAGTGCCAGAAGATAAATTCTGCATGTTCTGGAGCTTGCTACTGCCTTCAAACCTTTTCATTTATTGTATATTGAATTATTTTGAAGTGATTGAAGTAGATCTGTTTTTAATTTCGTTTAAGTTTTCTAAATGGTTCTTCCAGGAATATGAAAAACTACTGTCTTTTATTTTAACTTACAAGTAGGTAAAATTTCAAAACATTATTTAGGTTAAATATTTTTACAATATGTATATAGAATGAATGCACTGAAACTAAGTAACTCCTCCCAGAACCCTGAATTTCTTTGTCATGAAGCTCGAAATCTTATTTCACTTTCAATAAGGAAAGACATACTCTTAGAAGGTTATTTTTTTCACTTTTACATAGTGATAGCAGCAACCAATGAATAAGAACAGAAATTATGGGAAAAATTATGGGAAAATGCCAACATCTAGTTTCCCATTCTCCTATTATTTTAAAACTCTCCCTCTGGCTCATTTTGTTTTTATACAGATCTCAACCTGGGTGAATATGTATTGGGCACATAAAGATAAATTTTCTGCTATTTGTCATAATGATGTTTTTTCGTACCACTACATTTAAACTTATTACATATTTAAATGCACCCGTAAATTTAGGGTAGTTTTACTAAGCCATTAACATTTTCTGTGGGGATAAAACGTGGCTCATGAGGTTTCAGCAAGACTTCAAGAAACTTTTTTTTTCTTTCTTTTCCTCTTCTTCCTCTTCTTCCTTTCCTTCCTTCCTTCCTTCCTTCCTTCCTTCCTTCCTTCCTTCCTTCCTTCCTTCTTTCCTCCCTCCCTCCCTCCCTTCTTTCCTTCTTCTCCCTTTCTTCCTTTCTTTCTTTTTCTCTGTCTCTCTATCTGTTAAAAATCATTTGTCTTGACATCTTAAATCTTAAGATTTCCAAAAACAAATAAAGAAGGGGATAAAGACATTGGTTTCATTTTAGTTGTTCTTTGTATTCTAGTAATTCAAAAACAAATAAGTGAAACTAAAAATAATTCTTACTTAAATATTTTGGGAGAAGACAATTAGATTTTTACTTATATAGTGTTATCTGTACTAAGTGCACCTTTGGCTATTTGAAAATTTAGTAATGGATCAATAGATTTTCAATACATACATCTTAGAGGGGATGTTAGAAAATATGAGGATATTTAAGTAAAAAAAGTATCACAAATTAATGTCTTTGAAGCACACTCTGTATGTTTTTTCCTAATATTTATAAGCTGTTTCTCAATTTTGTAAGAGCTTTTAAAAATTTTCTGTCACTAGCACTACCTTACAATAACCCAATAAGTTTTGGTATAGCTTTTGAAAATAATAGTTGATGAAGAAGTAAATATCACTATCATAAATAATTGGCAAGAAAATAAATATCACAAAGCCCGAAAGTAAATATTAATTCAACATATTTAATAGCTTTCTTCCACTTTTAGTATATATATATATAGATTTATTTTGGCTCTGTTATGGGCCATTTTCATCCAAGTATATGATTTATTCTAACCAATCATTTTCCTACTCTATCTACATAGTTTTCATAATTTCTACAAACTCAGTGCACTACAAGAGTAGAGGCACTTGTTTGCTGATTTTATATTTGCTTTAGGAGAACCATAAGTGAATAGGAAGAACCAGAAAAGATAATTTAACAAAATATTTAGAGAGAAAATGTGATGCATGATGATCTTGTAGGGCTACTAATTTAGCCAATCCTTTCATCTTCAGCATGCTGCCCTATGGTTTACCCAGAGTGCCAGAGGAGACAGGCCTCTCTATGTTCCTATCATACTCTCTAGGTAGGATTTTTTGTGGTCTGCAAAAGAGCAGCCTCAGCATCACCTGGGAACTTGTTAGAAATGCAGATTTGTGGGCAGCTCCCCAGACTGCTGTCAAAATCCCAGAGGGTTGGGCCTAGTAAACTGTATTTTAACTGGACCTCCAGGAATTTTGGGAGCACTTGGCCAATAAACAGCACACAGCTCTGACACAGTTACTGGGGACGGACTAGAGCTCCATGCAGAACATGATGGGTTCATTACACATGGCGGTATTCTGCCTTCTTCTTCACTCGGCATAGCACAAAATGGAGGACATATGTATGCAGACGTATATGGGAGAAAAGAGAATAATTCCCCTTTCTGTATATGAATTGTACAGTTTAGGAATTTTTCCTCATGTGAAACAGAAATTTCAAAACAAATTGGTTCCAATAAAAAGAATATTTTCAGTCAATAACTAGGGATTAATAATAATATTGGCAAGCATATATTGAACATTAAGTATGTGTCAACCATCGTTCTAATTGTTTTGCATGGATTAATTCATTAATACAAACAAAAACTCTCTGAAGATAGTAGCATAATTATCCCTATTTTAGAGATGCAGAAACTGAGGCACCATCAAGTAGCAGCTTTGGGATTAAAATTTAGGCAGTGGACTGGCTTCAGGTTGGCTTGGTCAGAGATCAATTTTGTCTCTGGAAATCTTTCCACTCCCAAAGTTGAACAGAAGTCCTGAGCCAGATTCCCATCAACTCAGGGTCCTGGGCTCATCTCTGAGTCAGTCACTGTGGCCAGGTGAATGGGATGTACTAGTCAGCTAGGACTATCCCCAGAGTCGAGGGTGGTGTGAGGAAACCAACGCTCATTGCAGGGTACTGTTCAGTGAGAAGACGGGTAAATGGGTAACGGGCTACTACAGGGAGTGGAGAAGAGCACCAAGGCTCTGCTTTATTACTCAAGACTTCTTTGGTTCCAAGTGGCATAAGCTCCATGGAAACTGGCTTTGGCAAAGGAGCATTTGTTGGATCCTATTACTGACCCATTGGAAGGGGAGTGTTGCATGAAGATCTGAGGGACAACAGTCGCCCCTGATGAGTTATTGTCAAGACTCTCCCTCTTGACTTTTCTGCTTGGATATTTTTTCCCCCATGGGCACTAACTTCCACACTAAACAATTTCATTTTTTAGTTCTGTGTTCAAAGATATCAGAGATGAGCTCACATTATTTAAGCCTGGGTGATGGGTCCAGCCCTGAGTGACTCAGCTGTGGCCAGAGAGCTGAAATAAATAAGAATAAGGGCTGTTTTATCGTAGATGTCACAGGATGCTTACTAAACAGCATATTCTCTCCTCTGCCCTTTCAAGGCACGTTCTAATTTTTTTCAGATATCTACTGTCCTTTGCAAAAGTCTAACTTTGTGGAGTGAGGGCTCCAAGCTTCAGCCCCACATGGTGAATTGTAACTGATAGAAGTTAATCCCTTCTATTGTTATTGTTTGAGGAATGGACATATAATCTAATTCTGGCTAAAGAGATATAAGGGGATTCTGCTGAGGGATTTCTGAGATTGGTTTTCTTCACTGATAAGAAGCAATTATAGGATTAAAAAAAGCTTCTCTAGTTAGTGTAAAAGACAACAGCTGGAAACTGAGTAAAGATAGTGCTGTCTTTATCTCAAAGTACCCATACATCATATGTGTTTCATTTCACACTTGTAGAGGATAAATGAAATAATGGCTCTATATGGTTGGCATTATTCATCTCTCCCTTCACTCCCCAACCTTTCCTATTAGTAAAGTCTGGTACTATTAATGCATATTCCCATAGACAGATGATGGATAGTTTCATTTTTAGTTTTTACAGGACTTCATGACCTATGAGTAGTTGATCTCCAAGAATTAGTCATTAGGACACACTAGTTCAAGTGATCATTATATGCCCCTGTGTGATTTTTTAATTTAGTTTTTACTGATGTATCATTGATATACAATCTTACATTGGTTTCAAATGTACAACACAGTCATTCAGCAGTTACCCATATTATTAAATCCTCACCCCCACTAGTGAGGTTGCTATCTGTCAACAGAGAAAGATGTGCCACAATCATTGACTATTTCTCCATGCTGTACTACTATCCCTGTGACCAACTTGTATTATAATTGAGAATTTTTGTGTTCTTTTATATCCCTCTTCCTCTTCAACCACCCAGCCCGACTCTTCCCCCATGGTCACCACTAGTCACTTCTCAATGTCTATGAATAAACTGCTGTTTTGTTCATTCTGTTTTGCTTTGTTTTTATATTTCACAAATAAGTGAAATCATATGGTATTTGTCTTTCTCCAACTGGCTTATTTCACTTAGCATAATACCCTCTACATCCATCCATGTTGTGGCAAATGTCAGGATTTCTTTTCTTTTTATGGCTGAATAATATTCCATGTGCATATATACCCCTTCTTTTTCATCCATTCATCTATTGATGGACACTTAGGTTTGATTCCATATCTTGGCTATTGTAAATAATGTGGTAATTAACATAGAGGTGCATACATCTTTTCAAATCAAGAATTTTGTTTTCTTTGGGTAAATTCCTAGGAGTGGAATTGCTGGGTCAAATGGTATTTCTGTTTTTAGTTTTTTGAGGAACCTCCATACTGCTTTACACAGTGGCTGCACCAATTTACATTCCCAGAAACAGTGTAAGAGGGCTCCCTTTCCTCCACATCCTTGTCACCACTTGTTATTTCTTGTCTTTTGGATAGTGATCATTCTGATTGGTGTGAGATGATATCTTACTCTGGTTTTGATTTGTATTTTCCTGATGATTAGCGATGTGGAACATCTTTTCATGTGTTTGGTCATCTCTATATTTCTTTGGAGAAACATCTGTTCAGGTCCTCCACCCATTTTTTTATCAGGTTGATTTTTGGGTGTTGAAGTGTATGAGTTCTTTATATATTTTGGGTGTTGACCCCTTATTGGATGAGTCACTTACGAATATATTCTCCCATACAGCAGTTTGCATTTTTGCTCTGTGGCTGGCATCCTTTGCTATACAGAAGCTTTTCAGTTTGATGAAGTCTCACTTGTTCATTTTTTATTTTGTTTCCATTCCTGAGGAGATGCATCCAGGAAAAAATTGCTCATGCTTATGTTTAAGAGATTTTTGCCTATGTTTTCTGCTGAGAGTTTTACGGTTTCATGTCTTACATCCAGGTCGTTGATCCATTTCAAGTTTACTTTTGAGTATGGAGTTAGATAGCAATTCAGTTTCATTCTCCTGCTTATAGCTGTACAGTTTTCCCAACACCAGTTATCGAAGAGACTGTCTTTTCCCCATTGTATATTTATGTCTCTTTATCATTTATTAATTGGTCTTATATGTGTGGGTTTATACCTTGGTTCTATTCTGTTCCATTGATCTATGGGTCTGTTCTTGTGCCAGTACCATATTGTTTTGATTACTGCAATTTTTCAGTATAGCTTGAAGTCAGGGAGCATAATACCCCAGGTTTGTTCTTCTTTCTCAAGATTGCTTTGGTTATTTGGGGTCTTTTCTGGTTCCATATGAATTTTAGCACTATTTATTCTAGTTCACTGAAAAATGCCATTGGTATTTTGATAGGAATTGCATTGAATCTGTAGATTGCTTTGTGCAGTATGGACATTTTGACAATATTAATTCTTCCTATCCATGAGCACAGGATATATATCCATTTATTGGTGTCTTCTTTAGTTTTTCTCATGAGTGCCTTAAAGTTTTCAGTATACAGCTCTTTTACCTACTTGGTTAGGTTTATTCCTAGGTATTTTATTCTTTCTGATGCAATTGTAAATGAAATTGTTTTCCTGATTTCTCTTTCTACTAGCTTATTGTTAGTATATAGAAATACAACAGATCTCTGTGTATTAATTTTGTGTTCTTCAACTTTGCTGAATCCAGGTATTAGTTCTAATAATTTTTTGGTGGAGTTATTGGGGTTTCTGTGAATAATATGATGTCATCTGCACATAACAGCAGTTTAACTTTTTCCTTACCAATTTGGAAGTCTTTATCTCTTTGCTTTGTCTGATGGCCATGGCTAAGACCTACAGTACTACATTGAATAAGAGTAGGGGAAATATATACCCTTGTGTTGTTTCTGATCTTAGAGGAAAAGCTTTCAGTTTTTCAGCATTAAATATGATGTTGGCTGTGGATTTGTCGTATATGGCCTTTGTTATGTTGAGATATGTACCTTCTATACTCAATTGGTTGAAAGTTGTTATTGTTAATGGATATTGAATTTTGTTAAATGCTTTTTCAGCATCTATTGAGATGATCATGTAGTTTTTGTCCTTTTTGTTTATGTGGTGTATGATACTGATCAATTTATAAATATTACACATCCTTGCATCCCTGGCATAAATCCTACTTGGTCATATGGATGATCCTTTTGATACATATTTTGAACTTGGTTTGATAATATTCTGTTGAGGATTTTTTGCCTCGATGTTCATCAGGGATATTGGCATATAATTTCCTTTTTTGTGGTGTCTTTGTTTTTGGTATTAGAGTGATACTGGCCTCATAACATGAGGTTGGAAGTATTCCTTCATCTTCTACCTTTTGGAATACTTTAAGAAGGATGGGTATTAGCTCTTCTTTAAATATTTGGTAGAATTCAGCAGTGAAGCTATCTGGTCCTGGTATTTTGTTTGTTGGGAGTTTCTTGTTTACCAATTCAATTTCATTGCTAGTAGTTGGTCTGTTCAGATTTTCTGTTTCTTTATGAGTCAATCTTGGAAGGTTGTAGTTTTCTAGGAAGTTGTCTATTTATTCTAGGTTGTCTAATTTATTGGCATATTATTTTTCATAGTATTCTCTAATAATTCTTTTTACTTCTGTGGTATCTGTTGTGACTGTTCTTTTTTTAATTCTGATTTTGTTTATTTGTGTACTCTCTCTTTTATTTTTGATAAATCTGGCTAGGGTTTATCTATTTCATTTATTTTCTCAAAGAACCAGCTCTTTGTTGCATTGATTTTTTATATTGTTTTATTTGTGTTTTTTATTATGTCACTCCTTTGTTCAATTTCTTTCTAGTGAGTTTAGACTGTTTATTTAGGATTGTTCTTATTTTTTGATGTAGGCCTGTATTGCTATATAGTTCTCTTTTAGATCAACTTTTGTGGCATCCCATAAATTTTGGACTGTTTTCTTTTTGTTTTCATTTGTCTCTATATATTGTTTGATTTTTCTTTTAATTTGTTTACTCATTTATTAAATATTTAGGAGCATATTGTTCAGCCTCCTTATATTTGTAGCCTTTTTTGTTTTCTTTGTGTAGTTCATGTCTAATTTTCTACCATTATGGTCTGAGAAGTTGTTTGACACATTTCCAATCTTTTTGAATTTATTGAGACTATTTTTGTAGCCTAGTATGTGATCTATTCTGGAAGACATTTCATGTACACTTGAGAAAAATGTGTGTCCTGTTGCTTTTGTGTGGAATGTTCCTTAAATATCTCTTAAGTCCATCTGATCTAATGTGTTGTTCAGTGCCTCTGTTTCTTTATTTATTTTTCTGCCTGGATGATGTATCTATTGATGTCAGTGGTGTGTTAAATTCTCCTAAAATCAAGCTGTTGCAATCTCTTCTCCCTTTCATTCTGTTAGTATTTGTTTACATATTTAGGTGCTCCTATGTTAGATGTATAGATATTTATAATGGCTATATCCTCTTAATGGTCTGACTGCTGTATCATTATGTAATTTCTTTCTTTGGCTCATTACTTTCTTTGTTTTAAAATCCATTTTGTCTATATAAGTACTGCTACTCCTCCTTTTTTCTCCCTATGATTTGCATAAATTATCTTTTTCCATCCCTTCACTTTTAGTCCATGTATATCTTTGGGTCTGATATGAGATCTTATAGGCAGCATATAGGTGGGTCTTGTTTCTATATCCATTCTTTCATTTATGTCTTGACAGGTACATTCAGTCCATTTACACCTAAGGTAATCATTGATTGCTATGTACTTATTTCTATTTTATTAATTGTTTTCTGGTTGTTTTTATATCTCCTCTCTGTTCCTTTCTTCCTCTCTTATGTTCTTCTCTTGCTATTTGATGGTTTATTTAGTGTTGTGTTTGGACTGCCCTTTTAACTTTTTGTGTATCCATTATAGGTCTTAAGCTTGCAGTTACCATAAGGTTCAAGGATAGTTTCCTGACTATTTAACAGTATATATTAAGTTGATGATTGCTCTATTTCCAATTCAATCTAAAAGTACTTTTTTTTCTACTTCTTCCTCCTCCACACTTTATGTATTAGATATCATAATATGCACTGTTTTTATATGTCGTTAATTTTGCTACTTTTGTTCTGTTTTAATTTCATACTTCCTTGGTAAGTAATTGGCATACTACCTTCACTGGTGGAAACTATTTAGACTTAAGAACATTTCAACCTACAGAAGTCCCTTAAAATATCCTGTAATGCTGGTTTAGTCATTATACATTCCTTTTGCCTTTGTTTATCTGGAAAATGTCTAGTTACTCCTTTGAATTTGAATGATAATGTTGTTGGAGAGAGGATGCTTCATTAGGTTCTTCTGTTTCAGTTCATTAAATATTTCATGCCACTTTCTTCTGGTCTGTGAAGTTTCTGCTTAGAAGTCTGCTGATAGCCTGATGGAGTTTTCCTCATAAGTAATCTTTTTCATCTGTCTGGCTGCTTTCATAAGTCTCTCCTTATCCTTAACCTTTGTCATTTTAATTAGTATGTTTTTGTGTTTTCTTCCTGGGGTTCCTTTTGTTATTGGCTCTCTGTGCTTCCATGACTTGAGAGTGTATTTCTTCCCCCCTGTGGAAGTTTTCAACAATTATTTCCTCAAAGATACTTTCTAGTCATTTTTCTCTCTTTTCTCTGGTACCCTTATTATGCAAATATTTTTTGCTTGGATTGGTCACACAGCACTTTTATCATTCTTTCATTCCTAGAGATCTTTTTTTTTCTCTGTTCCTCAGCTTCATTATTTCCTATTCTCTAATTTTCATCTCATTAATTGTGTCCTCTACTTGCAGCAATCTATTATTCATTCCCTTCATTGTATATTTCATTTGTTACTGTATTCTTCAGCTCTCAGTAGCTCTTTTTCAGCTCTTTTATTTTTGTTGAAGTCCTCCCTGAGATCTTCAAAATTTTCTGCAGATCTGTGAGCATATTTATGACTTTTACTTTGAAATCCTTATCAAGAAGATTGGTAATCTCTGTTTCATTTAACCCTCTTCTGGTGTTTTGTCCTGTCATTTTGTTTGGTACATATTACTCTTCCTCATCATTTTGTCAGGGTTCCTATTTTTCTTCCTTTGTATTAGATGGATATGCTATCCTTCCTGGTCTAGAGAGTAATGGCTTTATGAAGAAGGTGTCCTGTGGTACACAGAAGCTCAAGAGTCTTTCCTCTCCAGTGTCTGGTTTCCCCTTGCAGTAGAGTCCAGTAGCTGTTGGTGGGTAATGGGTAGGGCCTCCTTTTTATCTTTCTTCTGGCAGTTGGCCTCAGCCAGCCCTTTGTGATCAGAGTAGTGGCTTCTGCTGTGATAGTTGTGGGTGGGGCCACCCTCTGCCAGTCCTGCAGTAATGTTGTGGTTGCAGGGTTAACAGGATGGGTGGGGTGGTTGCACAGTTCTGAGGAAGGGTGGGACACGCAGCACCAGGCTTGGTTGACTGAGGGGAGGGAGGAACTCTTAGAGTTGGTTCCTGTAGAGTCTGCCCAGTTAGGCTGAAATGGTGCTGAAAAAGCTGGGAAAACATCATCCTGCCCACCAGATGATAAAGTCTGATATTGCTGGGCTGAGTGGGCTGGAGTGCTGACAGTGCACAGGGAAGTACCCTGAGACTGAGCCATCAGTGAGGGGTGATGAATGTCAGTGGCTCCCAAGACTGCCTGATTTGTTGAGTAGATGGAGGGCTGGGGAGTATCCTCCACTTGTCCTTTCTCTTGCAAATAAAGCTCTGGCATCCCTCCCACTGCTGGAAAATCCCTCAGATTGCTGCCTCTGCTTTGATTATCAGTGTTCAGCTCAGCCAGTCATCAGAACCCAATGCAGTTTGGACTCGTGTTACCAGAGCAGATCTCTTGGACCAGGTGTGCAGACTTCCTGAGCACCACTCCCCTCTCGACTCTGTTCCTCTTCCTCCTGCCTGTGGGATGGGATGGGGGAAGGTCTTGGTCCCACCCCATCATGACTCTGCGACTTTACCCTTTTCTGTGTGGTCTTGCCTTCTCTCCCAGGTGTATATGGTCTGTTCTGCAGTCAAGTTGTTTTCAGGTTTAGTTGTATTTGCTGTAGTTGCTTCTTTGGTGTGTGTGTGGAAGGTTTCTGAGTTGCCTTCTTACTCTGCCATATTTTTTTTCCGCTCCATGCCTTTTTTGTATATAATAGCTCTTCTGTGCTTCTTTCTTCATGGTCAACTTAAGAAAGCTGGTTGACAGTGAGTATGGTAATATCAAAGAATGGTTTTTCAAGAACATTTAAAAAATGAGCATTATACAAATAAAGAATAGATATATGTAACAGATGTATTTAACTCATTCGTTAGGGAAGCAAGGTGGTAAACTGACTCAAAGTGCCTTTGAGAGACCTTAATCTTGATATGCACAAACAAAAAATGTTATATTTCTAGGTTAGATACAAACCAGGATAACATTCTAAAGGACAATAAAACCATATTCTTTGGGTATACTTTCAACCAGACAAATAATTTTCATCTCTATCAGACAAAATCTACAAGATAACATATACCATTATAGAGTTTGGACTCCTAGCAGTAATAAAAAGTTTGTCAAAAAAAGATGCATTGCTCTAGAGATTTCTGTAATTCTTCGGTGACTCCATTTAAACAATACTTAAGTGTGATATTGAAAGCACAGGTTATCATCTTTGTATCTTCCAAGATTTTCATACTTTTTCTTGATAGCAATGATGCTATGATGTGACTATCCTACTTCATTAATTCAACAAGTTATGTGTTGTACACTAATGAGGTGCCCTGTGTGAACTATTATGGGGAGATGAAGGGGAACAAGGTATTTACTCTCTCCATAAGGATCCAGATTTTGAAACAGAGACAACACAAAAATAACTAATTAGAACAAAGAGAGGGGGAATAGTTATTTTGTTTGGAATAATGGAATCATGAAGCTTTCATTAATTTAACTACTTTATTCTTAACCATTTGTAAGTTGAAAGCAATATTTCTCATCTTTTATTACATACTATTCATAAGGAACTGTATTTGGCACTGCCTATTACTCTGTTTTTATATTTCATTTCTTTTATCTCTTTTTTCTTGTATCTTTAAATATAGCACAGTTGAAGAAATATAGTATTTGAAGAAGATTCTCTGTAATCTTTTTATTTATTTTAGTAAGATGAAATTTAATAAGTCGACGAAAAATGTTAGCTTGTTTAATGCCCAGTATAAAAAGAAGAACATAGACCTGTATTTGAAGAACCAAACTAAAATAACTTTATATCTCTAGATTTTTTCAGTAATTCTATAAACTTTCATGACTATAATAGTAAAAGTTCTGGAAATATAGTATTATTTTGGTACAAGCCAGTAAGTTATTATTAATACAGTTAAACTAAATCAGAGGCAATCTACAAAAGAAAATCTGGGCAATTCTAATGAAAACAATAGGAATAAAGGAGACTTTCTGTTGCAGATCATTAAAATTAAAGTTACCATAATTGTGTATCTCTGTGTTTGTGAAGACCCCTTAAATATGCTCTTGCAAGTTTTTGTAGAAAGTTATTTAGACTAATAATTACTTGATATTTTGTAATTCTTTCCAGTTTTTAAAGTAAAATATTTGGAAAGGCCAATAGCTGCCTGGAGGTTGGAAGGCATGTGCAATATTACTAAACCCCATAAAGTCCAATGAAAGGTAAATTCAAATACTATATACAGTTTGCCAATGTTCCAGACAGATGTTTGTGTATTATGATTGTTTATTCAGAAAAATATTTATAGCAAAATGTGGTTTTATCTTTAGAAGAGTGTTCAACCTAATAGAATCCTGAATAGCTCTGATAATAAAAGACTGAGACACTATTTGGGCTGGAATGGTAAGACTGAGAATTCACATTTATCAATACTGTAAGTTAGTTCCATATGCTAATCTGAGATGGTTGCCAAGAAATATTATCCACTTAAAAAATAAACTGTAGGGTCATATACATAGTTTGATTTCATTTATATTCAAAATACAGTACAAAAATTTATATGCCAGTATAAACGGAAAGCAATGTATTCCTCCCTCATTACCTTGAGTGGAAGCCCATTTTTCTATCTTTCCTTTCCAGTCCTTGAATTCACAGCACTGTATACATACACACACACATATATATATAACATGTAAATATATAAATGGATAAAAGGATAAAGAGATAGATGAAAGGGGATTTTTGACTTTGCTCTATGTACACTGTGTACTGTTTGAGTTTTTATAATGAGCATATAATCATGTATACTTTTGAAATAAAATTGAAAGTCAAGACTTTAGAAAGGAGGAATGAGTTATAAATATTTAGAGAAATATTATATGTATAAAATATTATAAATATTTTGCATGAAAGAGCAAGTTAAGAATTACATGGTGCTATCCTATTTATGTTAAGGGAAAAGAATGATGTTGAGTAATGTTGAAGAGAAATTTTCACTTTTTCTTTCCACATTTCTGTTTGAAGTTTCTGTAGTTAAGTGTGCATTTATATATTATTCGTGTTATTTAAAAAAAAATTGTTTTGCAAAGAATTACTGATTACTTTCTGCTAAAGGATGAGTTAAAGAAAATTTGACCATCTTTTTGATATATTTTCAGTGATTGAGTAGGAAAAATCTGTTTCACTTTGTATAGGAATCTCAATAGTAAAGGAGTCACTTGTGAACTTTTCTGTGGTCATTTTTGATACTTTCTTTTGTCAATCTCCCTAAGGAATTAATTCCTTTACTTCAATATTATGTTTTTCATGTTTATTATCTCTAATGGATCTTAACTGCTTCATGTTTACAACATTCTTTATTCTTGATAAGCATACTTTTTATGTTTTAATCTGATTTATTCATTTTGCTTTCTCATGGATAGGTTGAGTCTTTCTTTCATACAGCCTGCACTTGTACTTCTCAGATGTCAGTTGTTTTTTTTTCCCCTGTGTGTTCATATGTATGGAACCACCATGTCTCTTGTTGGTGATACATACCTGAAGCAGAGAATGGTACCTCAGATCCTAGGTGACACTCCTTTTGGTGAAATGAAGTATGCATCAAGGAAGGGGGTAGCAATGCAAGAAGCCCCTCTGGCATTGCATTTTGTAACTTATACCCCCTCAACCTGCATGAAGTGCTGATTTTTTCTGGGGACTGCCTCTCCCTCTTACAGTTACCTGGCAGGGGCTTAGTGATGGAAAGCAACTTAGTCCTTCTGCACTAGGTGGTTATTCTTCCATTCCTACCCACCCAGGGACCGGTGATGTCCAGATTAACTGCCACCTGTGGTAGGCATTTGACTGCATCTTACAGTTTCTGTTGACTCCATAACACACGTTATGGCAGAGTAGGCACTGAGTTGGCCAGTAAAATGTAAATAGAGAAAAGTATAGAACTAGTAAATTTTCCTTTAAGTTCTGTGGGACATGACCTACCTTTTGATTCTGCAAGGGCATTTCACAGTTCTGACTTAGATTCTGGGGTCCATCAAATTCTTTTTTAACTTTGGGCATCCTCAAACCCAGGTTTGGGTTCAGGGGAAGGACTGAACAATCTGTGCTTGCTTGTTATATGATTCTGAGCACTACAGCAAATTTCAGCTTGGAATGTACCCACCCCAAAAATCTCTTACATTCTTATACTTTAGGTCCCAGCGATGTCATTTCCTCAGGAAAGCCTGACTCACAGATTAATATATATCTCCTTACACTCTTGTATATGATGCAGACAATTGGGATTGTATGAGGAATTCTTCAATTATTGGCTATCTCTCTACGTGTTAAGGTCCATGAGAGCAATAGATGTGTCTGTTTTTCTTGTTTGCAAGTTTTTCTGTGACACCTATTAAAATGTCCAGACAATAGCTGAGACTCCACAAATATTTTTTAAAGGAAAAGTAAAGGGAAGAAGGAATAAAAGAAAGAGAAAAAGATTTATTTTTGTTAAAGTGGAATATAATGTGTACCTATTTAAGGGCAATCTACTTCTGAATTAGTCACATCTGTAAAATGTAAAAGGTATGTAACCACAGACTGGCTTTATCCTGGATGCTAAATAATATTTGGCCTTCTCATTTGATTAATATCTTGATATAGACCAAAAATAAATCAATTTTCTGGAAAAGAAACACAATATGTTACAGCAGCAAATAAAAATTCTATGTTATTCACTGGAATGAACAATAAAGTATTAACATGTGTAAAACTATTATGAATAAAAGACTTTAGAATTCTCAGGATGTAAAGAATTCCTTATTTAAAAGTCTGCAAATCTATGTGAAATATTTAGCAAAAATTGAACTTTTTTTTTTACTGAAAAGAAATGATCACAAAAAACCAGGGAACATGAAATAGGTTTAGAGTAATAAAGGGAAAAATAAATAAAAAGGAAATGGTAGGCACATTTTAAAGCACTTTTAATATCCTCCTTCTAAATACTTTTAACAATGAAAAAGTTCTCCTTATCTGTTCTAATATATAAGTGAGTTACTCAGACCATTGCCTGCGTGTTTCCTAAAACAGGTAGCTTGATTTTAGGCACATTTGTCAGGTTCTCAGATGCTATTTGTTCACCAGACTATGTGAGAACATAAAATGATATTACAACCTAACTTTTTTTTTTCTCTCCATCTGGAGCACCTGGCTATGATGGTAGAAGCGCTTGATGCTTGCATATTATCTTCTTATTTAATCCAATTCTCCCCTTCTGGTATAATTTAATCTCAGAGACACATGTGTGGATGCATAAAGGGACAGACTTCTTCCCCTCTCCCTCTCCACTATCTATCAATTTCTCCAGGGTTGTCTTCATTTATGATCTACAATTAGAGGGTGAAGTTAGTTGTTTTACAATGAAGCAAACAAGAAACTTTATCTAAAAATCTCTGCTTTCCTCAGTATTAATGCCTTTCACAATACAGTTTTTATTTAGTGCCAATTTGTTTTGTTCTCTTTACTTGCCATTGAGCCAACTTTCACTCCTTCATGTAAAAGGCACATTGTGGAAGTTATCAACCACCAATTATAGGAGTTCCAAGTGCTAGAAAGGAAAACAAAACAAAGCTCTCAGCAGGCGAGGCTTATACTGATAACTGGAAAGCACCGAATTAAGACTAATTCACATAACTTTGGAGCATGACTCAGAGCCACACATTGTGAATCATAGTCTTTCATTGAGATGGGGCTGGCAATATATATGGATGAGCTCAAGGTAGGCAAAAACAGGCTGAAAAATGCATAAATCCATCATGGATGGATCAGTGCATTGAAAAGATATGTATGTATCATGGCTAAGACTGTCATGTCTATAAAGCTTAATAGCCCTGTTGAGGAAACCAGTGTTTCAAATTACCCAAAACAGAGAGCATTGTAGAGGCTCTGTATATATTGAGCTTGTCACTATGGCTGTGAATTTCCAGTATGAGGAGGGGATTTGGTGGTACTTTATGAAATAAGCCATAGCCACTGAAGACATGCCATGAGGAGAAAGGAAAGTAGAAGCCTTCACACCAAGTAGTCTGCGCTCATGGGCTCATTCTCACAGTCCTCCCTGCCGTCCTACTGGCCCCAGTCTATGGTTATCAGACTCACTCCCCGTCCCCACTTTGTATGCCCTGCTAGCCTCTTGACATTAACTTTTTCTGGTCCTCTCTTTGTCATGCGATGGATCATATTTCTCCACCAAATTATTGTATTTGTGCACAAGGCAGTATTGGATAGTGGTGAAAGAGAGCAGATTCTGAATTGAAGCAAAACTGGTTTCAGGCCCCAGCTCTACTGGTTACTATTACATGAACTTGAGCAAACCCTTCTGAGTCACTATGAAAGACTTGATAATTTTGTCTGTTTTGAAACAGTCATGTTGTCTTACTGTCTCTACTGCCTCCTGTCAAGATTTTGCCCCCATCATGCCATCCACTCTCCCTGCGGGCATCAATGACACTCATACTGCTAAACACTTAATGATCCATTCTCAGGACTCATCTTACCTGTTAGCTGTATTTGGTAAAGTTAAGGTTTCCTTCCTTCTAGATACACTTTTTCCTCTTGGCTTTGAAGACACCACACTCTTCTGTTTCCCTCCCATGCCACTGGTTGCTGCTCCTTGGTTCCTCCTACTGGTTTCTCCTTTTCTCCCAAACCCTCAGTGTTAAAATGCCACAAAATTCAGTTCTTCTTCTTCTTCTCCATATACTTTCCCTCTTTAGCAATCTAAACTAGATTTTCGGTTTTAAATTCTGCATATATGCCATAGATTCCCAAATTTATATCTTTAGCCCAGACTTCTTGTTTATACTTCAGACTTTTACAGAAAATTACTTCCTGAAAATCTCTATTTGGGTGGCTAATGGAGATCTCAAACTTAGCATGTCCAAAATGAAATTTCTGGTCTTCTCCCCCTAAACTCCTCTAACTGTGCTCTTTCTCCCGTCATTTGATGATGATTCCAGGCCCACAGTTTTGGAGTTACTCTTTTTCCTGCTCTTTCTTTCATATCCCACATTTAATCTATCAACCAATCCTCTTAGCTGTACCTTCAAAATAAACCTGATCATTTCTTTCCAGTTCTGGTGGTCCTATCCTACTCTAAAACCCACCTTCATCTAGATTATTGAAATGATTTCCTAATTGGTCCTTCCTGCCACTACCTCTGCCTCACTACAGTTTCCTCTTAATACAGAGTTAGGGTAATATGTCAATCAGTCTTCTGGTTAAACCCTTCCACAGCTGCACATCTCATGCAGAGTTCATACAAGGCCACCTCCTCCATCTCTCACCCAGTATCTCTGACTTCACTCCTTTTTCTGCTCTTTGCCTAGCACTTTCATTTCCAACCACACTAGCCTCCGTGTTCTGCTTGAACATCCATGTGTATTTCCACCTTAGTGCCTTCACAATGGTTGCTACTAAGAACACTCTTTTCTCCAGATATTCTCTTGGCCAACTTCCTTTACTTAAACCTTCAAACTCAATGTGACTTGCCCTGACCATCTCATATAAAATTGCAGCCTGTCCCCCCTCTGGCATCCTATGTCCTTCCCTTAAACTGCTCTATTTTTCCATTGCACTCATCATTCCCTCAAAAAACTATAGAACTAATCTATTGTGACTACTGTTCATTACTTGAGTCCTCCCAGTAGAATGTAAGTTCCAGTAGGATGGGAATTTGTATCTAGTTCACCACTGTATCTTAAGCACTTACAAAAGTGCCTGGCACACAATAGGCACTTAGTAATATTTGTTAACTTGAATAAATAGATGCTGTATTGGTTTTTGAGGATTAAACTACATGTTCTGTACCTTACGTTAATACAGTGCTTGGACAATAAGGCTAAAAATGAAGATAACTATGAGAAATTTTTAGGATAAGAATACTTTTGTGTTCTCAGCCTTCCTTTTTCCAATCTTTTTTATTCAATTTGCTGCTTACTTTTCCTTTCTTAAGACTCAGATAACCAGAGACTCTTCAGAAGAAGTCCAATAAATTTAATCTTCAAAGCATTTATATAAAATAATCTAAATTTCTCATGTGATATTGCATGTTATTTTCCAAAAGCTTTCCATTTTAAGGACTAAGAGTAGTTTTAGCCAAAAGCATGCATCTCAAACCAGATTTGGGAGCTTAAATGAGCTGAATAAAAAAAGGCATTCTAGGGATAGAGGGTTTTGACATATCTAAAATCACATGGTATGTGGGTAGGAGGTGGTTCTGTTTAACCAATGGCTAAGAATGACCTTATATGTAAGAAAATCTTTAAAATAAATTAGTCTGAAGAAAGCTCATCAGTACAAATATTCCATTTGCTAAGAAATAGTCTTTGATAAAATTCAGAATTCAGTCAACTTTGAATAAAAAGTTCTATGGTTTAACATCTTTCCTTATAAAATAGAACAAATTCAGTTCCACTTTTTCAAAAGTAGAAAGATACATTGGGAAGTAACTGATCAATTACCTGCAGAACTTCTCTGTGAACAATTATCTTCACTTTCTATTGGGTTTAATCCATTTCACTGAATTGTACAAATAAAGACTCTATATGTAGTTAAAGATGTTGGATAAGAAAGGTAAACATTGTGTATGTTCACTGAGATCACCCTATTACTGATTCAATACTGAACATTTCTTTTATATTATATTATAAGCAGTGTATTAGAGAAGTAAGGTACAATTCCTAGACTGAAGTATCCATAGAGAAAATTAAAACAAAACATAAAAGATGCCACAAATTAAATGTGCACAGATGTCATGTAAGCAATGATGAAGCATGCCTGATTCTTATGAAGGGTCAGAAGATATTATCTGAGCTGAGCTACAAAAATATGAGGATTTCATTAGCGACAAAGAATGGAGGATATTACAGACCCACAAAAGTATTAAATCAAATCCACAGAAAGCATAAACAAAAAGTTATTGTAAAGAAAAGCAGGAGGAATTATAGTATCTTTGTGTTGACAGATGTCAACTATGCTTATTGTGGTGAGCATTTAGTAATGTATGTAATTGTCAAATAAAAATGTTGTACATGTGAAATCAATGTAATATTGTATATCAACTACATTTCAACTTTAAAAAGTGAGAGGAGAGGATTAGATTTGTGGTTAGAAATTTGAAAATGGTGGAACTGATAAATTGATTTGCTAATTCTTAAGGAAAAAAAATTAATATACACAGAGGGCGGAGCCAGGATGGCGGCGTGAGTAGAGCAGTGGAACTCTCCTCCCAAAAACACATAGAGCTATGAAAATATAACAAAGAAAAATCTTCCTAAAATAGAGACCACAGGACACAGGACAACATCCAGACCACATCCACACCTGCAAGAACCCAGCGCCTTGCGAAGGGGGTAAGATACAAGCCCCAGCCCGGCGGGACCCGAGCGCCCCTCCCCCCGGCTCCCGGTGGGTGGAAAGAAACCGGAGCGGTTTTTTCTTTTTGGCGAGTGCTTTTTGGAAGCCTTAAAGGGACAGGGACCCCGTTGCTAGGGAAGCAGGGTGGCGGGACCGGTGAGCGGGTGCCTAGGACCGGCGCCTGAGGACAAAGAATATCCCACATTTTTCCCTGTGGGACTGGTGGGCAGGTGCCTGAGACCGGCACCTGAGGACGGAGGAAATCGCGCGTTTTTCCCCTTTTTTTCTCTCTTTTTGGCGAGTGCTTTTTGGAAGCCTTGAAGGGACAGGGACCCTGGTGCTAGGGAGACAGGGCAGCAGGACCAGTAAGCAGGTGCCTGGGACGGGCGCCTGAGGACAAAAAAAAAATCGCGTGTTTTTTCCTTTTTTTTTTTTTTTTTCTGTTTCCTCTCTCATTGTTGCTGTTGTTGTTTTGGTTTAGAGAGTGCTTTTTGGAAGTCTTAAAGGGGCAGGACAGGTCACTTAGACCAGAGGCAGGGATTCTGGGGATCTCTGGGCACTCTAACCCCCTGGGCATCAGGGAGCACAGAGGCCCCTTACAGAGATAAATAGCCTCCTGGTTCCTCTCCCTCCAACGGGGCTCCACCATTTTGGAAGAGCAGCCCCAGCCAGGTCACGCCCACAGCAACAGTGGAGATAAACCCTATAGCAACAGGGCAGGAAGCAGAAACCCTGTCTGCACACAGCTGCCCAGCACAAGCCACTAGAGGTTGCTATTCTCCCAGGAGAGGAAGGCCACAAAACAACAAGAAGGGAAGCTCTTCCAGCGGTCACTTGTACCAGCTCTGCAAACTATCTCTATCACCATGAAAAGGCAAAACTACAGGCAGACAAAGATCACAGAGACAACACCTGAGAAGGAGACAGAGCTAACCAGTCCTCCTGAAAAAGAATTCAAAATAAAAATCATGAACATGCTGACAGAGATGCAGAGAAAAATGCAAGAGCAATGGGATGAAGTCCGGAGGGAGATCACAGATGTCAGGAAGGAGATCACAGAAGTGAAACAATCCCTGGAAGGATTTATAAGCAGAATGGATAAGATGCAAGAGGCCATTGATAGAATTGAAACCAGAGAACAGGAACGCAAAGAAGGTGACATAGAGAGAGATAAAAGGATCTCCAGGAATGAAACAACACTAAGAGAACTATGTGACCAAGCCAAAAGGAATAATATTCGTATTATAGGGATACCAGAAGAGGAAGAAAGAGGAAAAGGGATAGAAAGGCTCTTTGAAGAAATAATTGCTGAAAACTTCCCCAAACTGAGGGAGGAAATAATCGAACAGACTATGGAATTACAGAGAACCCCCAACAGAAAGGATCCAAGGAGGACAACACCAAGACACATAGTAATTAAAATGGCAAGGATCAAGGACAAGGAAAGAGTTTTAAAGGCAGCTAGAGAGAAAAAGGTCACCTATAAAAGAAAACCCATCAGGCTAACATCAGACTTCTCGACAGAAACCCTACAGGCCAGAAGAGAATGGCATGATATACTTAATGCAATTGAACAGAAGGGCCTTGAACTAAGGATACTGTATCCAGCACGACTATCATATAAATATGATGGCAGGATTACACAATTCCAAGACAAGCTTCCCACAAACCACCTCTACAGGGCATCCTACAGGGACTGCTCTAGATGGGAGCACCCCTAAAAAGAGCACAGAACAAAACACACAACATATGAAGAATGGAGGAGGAGGAATAAGAAGGGAGAGAAGAAAAGAATCTCCAGACAGTGTATATAACAGCTCAATAAGTGAGCTAAGTTAGGCAGTAAGATACTAAAGAAGCTAACCTTGAACCTTTGGTAACCACGAATCTAAAGCCTGCAATGGCAATAAGTACATATCTCTCAATAGTCACCCTAAATGTAAATGGACTTAATGCACCAATCAATAGACACAGAGTAACAGAATGGATAAAAAAGCAAGGTCCATCTATATGCTGCTTACAAGAAACTCACCTTAAACCCAAAGATAAGAATAGACTAAAAGTCAAGGGATGGAAAAACATATATCAGGCAAACAACAGCGAGAAGAAAGCAGGGGTTGCAGTACTAATATCAGACAAAATAGACTTCAAAACAAAGAAAGTAACAAGAGATAAAGAAGGATACTACATAATGATAAACGGCTCAGTCTAACAAGAGGATATAACCATTCTAAATATATATGCACCCAATACAGGAGCACCAGCATATGTGAAGCAAATACTAACAGAACAAAAGAGGGAAATAGACTGCAATGCATTCATTTTAGGAGACTTCAACACACCACTCACCCCAAAGGATAGATCCACGGGGCAGAAAATAAGTAAGGACACACAGGCACTGAACAACACACCAGAACAGATGGACCTAATAGACATCTATAGAACTCTACATCCAAAAGCAACAGGATATACATTCTTCTCAAGTGCACATGGAACATTCTCCAGAATAGACCACATACTAGCTCACAAAAAGAGCCTCAGTAAATTCCAAAATATTGAAATTCTACCAACCAATTTTTCAGACCACAAAGGTATAAAAGTAGAAATAAATTCTACAAAGAAAACAAAAAGGCTCACAAACACATGGAGGCTTAACAACATGCTACTAAATAATCAATGGATCAATGAACAAATCAAAATAGAGATCAAGGAATATATAGAAACAAATGACAACAACAACACTAAGCCCCAACTTCTGTGGGACGCAGTGAAAGCAGTCTTAAGAGGAAAGTATATAGCAATCCAGGGACACTTGAAGAAGGAAGAACAATCCCAATGAATAGTCTAACATCACAATTATCAAAACTGGAAAAAGAAGAACAAATGAGGCCTAAAGTCAGCAGAAGGAGGGACATAATAAAGATCAGAGAAGAAATAAACAAAATTGAGAAGAATAAAACAATAGCAAAAATCAACGAAACCAAGAGCTGGTTCTTCGAGAAAATAAACAAAATAGATAAGCCTCTAGCCCAACTTATTAAGAGAAAAAGAGAATCAACACAAATCAATGTAATCAGAAATGAGAATGGAAAAATCACGACAGACTCCACAGAAATACAAAGAATTATTAAAGACTACTATGAAAACCTATATGCCAAAAAGCTGGAAAACCTAGAAGAAATGGACAACTTCCTAGAAAAATACAACCTCCCAAGACTGACCAAGGAAGAAACACAAAAGTTAAACAAACCAATTACGAGCAAAGAAATTGAAACGGTAATCAAAAAACTACCCAAGAACAAAACCCCGGGGCCGGATGGATTTACCTCGGAATTTTATCAGACACACAGAGAAGACATAATACCCATTCTCCCTAAAGTGTTCCAAAAAATAGAAGAAGAGGGAATACTCCCAAACTCATTCTATGAAGCCAACATCACCCTAATACCAAAACCAGGCAAAGACCCCACCAAAAAAGAAAATTACAGACCAATATCCCTGATGAATGTAGATGCAAAAATACTCAATAAAATTTTAGCAAACAGAATTCAACAGTATATCAAAAGGATCATACACCATGACCAAGTAGGATTCATCCCAGGGATGCAAGGATGGTACAACATTTGAAAATCCATCAACATCATCCACCACATCAACAAAAAGAAAGACAAAAACTACATGATCATCTCCATAGATGCTGAAAAAGCATTTGACAAAATTCAACATTCATTCGTGATAAAAACTCTCAGCAAAATGGCTATAGAGGGCAAGTACCTCAACATAATAAAGGCCATATATGATAAACCCACAGCCATCATTATACTGAACAGCGAGAAGCATTTCCTCTGAGATCGGGAACAAGACAGGGATGCCCACTCTCCCCACTGTTATTCAACATAGTCCTGGAGGTCCTAGCCACAGCAATCAGACATAACAAAGAAATACAAGGAATCCAGATTGGTAAAGAAGAAGTGAAACTGTCACTATTTGCAGATGACATGATACTGTACATAAAAAACCCTAAAGACTCCACTCCAAAACTACTAAAACTGATAATGAATACAACAAAGTTGCAGGATACAAAATTAACACACAGAAATCTGTAGCTTTCCTATACACTAACAATGAATCAATAGAAAGAGAAATCAGGAAAACAATTCCATTCACCATTGCATCAAAAAGAATAAAATAGTTAGGAATAAACCTAACCAAAGTAGTGAAAGACTTATACTCTGAAAACTACAAGTCACTCTTAAGAGAAATTAAAGGGGACACTAATAAATGGAAACTTATCCCATGCTCATGGCTAGGAAGAATTAATATCGTCAAAATGGCCATCCTGCCCAAAGCAATATACAGATTTGATGCAATCCCTATCAAATTACCAGCAACATTCTTCAATGAATTGGAACAAATAATTCAAAAATTCATATGGAAACACCAAAGACCCCAAATAACCAAAGCAATCCTGAAAAAGAAGAATAAAGTAGGGGGGATCTCACTCCCCAACTTCAAGCTCTACTACAAAGCCATACTAATCAAGACAATTTGGTACTGGCATAAGAACAGAGCCACAGAACAGTGGAACAGATTAGAGACTCCAGAAATTAACCCAAACATATATGGTCAATGAATATTTGATAAAGGAGCCATGGACATACAATGGCAAAATGACAGTCTCTTCAACAGATGGTGCTGGCAAAACTGGACAGCTACATGTAGGAGAATGAAACTGGACCATTGTCTAACCCCATATACAAAGGTAAACTCAAAATGGATCAAAGACCTGAATGTAAGTCATGAAACCATTAAACTCTTGGAAAAAAAACATAGGCAAAAACCTCTTAGACATAAACATGAGTGACCTCTTCTTGAACATATCTCCCCGGGCAAGGAAAACAACAGCAAAACTGAGCAATGGGACTACATTAAGCTGAAAAGCTTCTGTACAGCAAAAGACACCATCAATAGAACAAAAAGGAACCCTACAGTATGGGAAAATATATTTGAAAATGACAGATCCAATAAAGGCTTGACGTCCAGAATATATAAAGAGCTCACACGCCTCAACAAACAAAAAACAAATAACCCAATTAAAAAATGGGCAGAGGAACTGAACAGACAGTTCTCTAAAAAAGAAATAGAGATGGCCAACAGACACATGAAAAGATGCTCCACATCGCTAATTATCAGAGAAATGCAAATTAAAACTACAATGAGGTATCACCTCACACCAGTAAGGATAGCTGCCATCCAAAAGACAAACAACAGCAAATGTTGGCGAAACTGTGGAGAAAGGGGAACCCTCCTACACTGCTGGTGGGAATGTAAATTAGTTCAACCATTGTGGAAAGCAGTATGGAGGTTCATCAAAATGCTCAAAACAGACCTACCATTTGACCCAGGAATTCCACTGCTAGGAATTTACCCTAAGAATGCAGCAATCAAGTTTGAGAAAGACAGATGCACCCCTATGTTTATCGCAGCACTATTTACAATAGCCAAGAATTGGAAGCAACCTAAATGTCCATCGGTAGATGAATGGATAAAGAAGATGTGGTACATATACACAATGGAATACTACTCAGCCATAAGAAGTTGAAAAATCTAACCATTTTCAGCAACATGGATGGAGCTGGAGAGTATTATGCTCAGTGAAATAAGCCAAGCGGAGAAAGAGAAACACCAAATGATTTCACTCATCTGAGGAGTATAGGAACAAAGGAAAAACTGAAGGAACAAAACAGCAGCGGAATTACAGAACCCAAAAATGGACTAACAGGTACCAAAGGGAAAGGAACTGGGGAGGATGGATGGGCAGGGAGGGATAAGGGGGGGGAGAAGAAGGAGGGTATTAAGATTAGCATGCATGGGGGGAGGGAGAAAGGGGAGGGTGGGCTGCACAACACAGAGAGAACAAGTAGTGACTCTACAACATTTTGCTAAGCTGATGGGCAGTAACCGTAATGTGGTTGTTAGGGGAAACCTGATATAGGGGAGAGCGTAGTAAACATAGTATTCTTCATGTAAGTGTAGATTAAAAATTAAAAAAAAAAAAGAAAGAAAGAAAAAAAGGGGTATTACTCCTTGATAGGATAAAACTATTGGTAAATCAAAGATCAATGCATGCTTTAAATATCCTTAATGTTGATCACTTAAAGGGTGTCAGATGATCAGCTATGGAGGTACTCTTTTCTGATAATATTCCTTTCTCTTAATAAAAAAAAAAAAAGCAGTTACTGTGTGCTGACCTCCAATGAGTTCTGCACAGTGGTATAGAGGGCATGTCAAAGTGTGGGCAAAGGGTCTGTTTGTTTCTATGCAGAAGATCAAGGCCTAGCTTGGATACCCAGAAAATGAACTAAGATACGATATGAGGAGGAGCTTCCAGCATCAGCACTCTCTGGAGGACTCGTGCCGGGGGATGATCATCAAAAAGCCTCCACAGGGATCCGGGCAATGCTGCGGTTGTGGCTGCGTCCACCCCACCGTTTCCTGGACTTGCCATTGGAATGAGGAGGGAGATGTCTAGGCTGGCATGTGCATACAGTGAGACAACGAATTTGACCGGATCTGCACTGTTGGAACTCAACCAGGAGTTGGGAGGGGTGCAAGTTGTAGCACTCCAAAATCTCATGACTATAGACTATCTACGGTTGAAAGAACATATGGGATGTGAACAGATCCCAGAAATGGGCTGCTTTAATTTGTCTGATTTTTCTCAGACTGTTCAATTACAGTTGGACAATATCCATCATATCATAGATAAATTTTTGCAAATGCCTAGGGTGCTTAAATGGTTTTCTTGGCTTCACTGGAGATGGATGGTAATTATAGATTTGCTTTGTTTATGTCACCGTATTCCTATTATGTTAATATGTGTGTGCAAATTAGTTAGTAGTTTAAAACCTATACATGCTTAAGGTACTCTACAAGAAGATATGTCAAAGAAATAATCAATCCTCCCATGTTTCCTTCCATATTCTACATCTATAGTTTTTCTTCTTCCTTCCTAATTACAACCCTTAAATAGAATTCGTGCCTCATATCGAATTTACCGAGTATCATAATTCCTCCAGGTGGTAAAGATACCTCGAGACAAGTGCTGGGCATAGAAGCCACAGGGCACAAATCTGCAAAGAGTAAAAAGCTAACCTTTTCAAACAATATGGCTTCTCTCTCACTTACCAACTTTACATTTCCCTGTATGGCCCCGGAAGATGACTGGTTAGCCAGAGACGGGTAAGATTCCTCAAGGGAGGAACAACCTAAGACAGGCACAGTCGCAGGGGGCCATCAGGTGAGAATTTGGGGATCAACAGAGGTGAGGCTCAGAACCTCACGCCCCCTGTTTTGAGAGAAATCTTCTGCATCCGTGGATGTTTTGCTGCCCTTGTCTAGCCTGGATTAATACTTAGTCCATAGGCACACACCTGATCATCTGATCATCTACATTTGCCCTCTTACAGCACTAAACTATGTTTTCTACCTTTATCTTGCATCTACCTACCACTTCAGCATTTTAATAAAAATAAAAATAATAATAATAATAAAGGGAGAAATGTGGGATCAACATATAAATCAAGTACAAAAATCAAACGAATATTCATATTTGACCTGATTGTTTATAGTTCATAATGCGTGATCAAAACCAAACGTTTCTGTGATGAATGCCCTTGTACTGTTCACCATGTAAGAATTTATTCACTATGTAAGAATTCGTTCACCATGTAAGAACTTGTTCGTTATGCTTCAGAAGATTGGAGACTGACGAGAATTAGGCTTGAGATGGATTAATGATTGTACATTGAGCATTGACCCCCCTATACTGAATTTTATTGTTGTTAACAACCATTTGATCAATAAATATGAGAGATGCCCTCTCAAAAAAAAAAATTAATGTAGATAGACTTGTATCTAATTCAGTCAAGAAGGGGAAAACCAGATATACTTCAAACAAGAAATACATAGGAAATGATCACAAACAAAGAGGAAATGAAAGAAATTCAATGAGATTACTTTTCTGATTCTCAATTCCATGCAAAAAAAATATGAAAATCTACATTAAAGAAATAATTTGGAGGGAAATATAATTTACCAAAATACATTCTAGAAAAGCTAGAAAACATTTTCAGCATCCTCAAAGAAAATGAAAGGATATTTTATAATATCCAAACTACAAACTTGATAAAAATTATTAAAATAGGGATGGCTGCTTTTCTGCTTTATAATGTAATTAAATATATCTGCTTTAATCCCAGTGAAAGATTAGGCTTAAGGGTGAAACATTAGAACAAGTTGCATTAAAGTCAGGAACATCTACTATAATTGCCATTATTTAATATTGAACTGGATGTCCTAGTCTATAGATAAAAGGAAGAAATTAAACTTATAAATACTGGAAAGGAAGATATAAAGTTACCAATATCTGTAGATAATTTGATTGTCTTTCTGAACAGTTCAATTAAAAAAAAACTTTAAAGATAATAAGGAAATTCAGAAAGTCTTTTGGAATAAAATCAGTAGTTGTCATTCAGGCAACAACCAATTAAAAATGTATTTCTGAAAGACTCTATTTCAATAAGATTAAATCCTTACCTAGGAATAAACTTTACTTGATGGGTACAAAATCAATATAAAGAAACTTTATGTCAATAATGAGGAACCCAAAAAATACATTAACAAATAGAAAAAAAGATTGTATACTTAAATAATAAAAAAAAGAGAATGTGTGTAGATGCAACTCATTTATTATAAGTGAAGGGAAATGAAAATGACACTGAGAGCTCATGTTTTATTTACCAAATTTCAAATATAAAATGTTTTATGATGTACTCTCTGGGCATAGTATGGAGAAGCATTAGCTCTTGTGCTTTTTTATACATTGCTACTGAGAATGTAAATCGGCAGTACTTCTATTTGACAAGGTCTAAAAAATTATAAATGCACCTATTCATTGGCCTAACAATTTCACTTTTGGGTCTCTATTCTACAAATACACTGTGCAAATGATTTATATATGAATTTATTCACTGAATTATTTTCTGTAATTGTAAAAGGTTGAAATAGCCTGAATGTCTATTAAAAGGGGACTGGTCAAATAAATGATTGTACATCCATACAACTATCATGCAGCTGTGAAAAAGATGGTAACTACATACTAGTTGGATTTCCAAGACCTAATTAAGTGTAAAATTCAGAGATCAAAATGGTGTGAATAATATGTCTCATTTTCATAAAATAAGAAAATATACATGAATTTTTAAGATTTATTTCATATAATATACATATCCATATGCATATCTTATAAATACATTTAATATTTTTACTTAGAGTATTCCAGAAAAGATACACAAGAAATTGGAGACTTAGAGATGTGGAAGGAATTGTTGAAGGTCAAGATGGAGTAAGACTTTTCATTTATGTCCTTTGTTTTGAATTTTGATAATATGAACATAAAATAGTATAAAAAAGTTATGCTGCATAAGATGGTTTATAAACTACACATTGTAATTTAGCTTTTTTATTTTAAAAAAGAAGAAAACAGGACCCAGAACATTGGTGACAGAAGGTTGCCCAACTTTCTGCAACAGAACCAGAGCTGGATCCTACACTTTCTGTCTCCCGGTTCAGGGCAAAATCTACAACATTAGAGGAAAGTATGCTTACATAACTGGATATTATGAAGAAAACAATTAAGGAAAGAAAACCAAAATTGATAGCAAAGTTTTATTTCACATTATGCTCTATGATCTGACACAAAATATTCTGAAAATGTTACCATCTTTCATCCATGAGGATGTAAGTTAGTTTTCCTTCTTATTCCATGATCTTAAGCTTTCTTCAACAGTGGTGACAGAAATTGAGGCTTCTGTATCTCTCACAGGTTCTCTGTTGTGATCAGGATATTATATTGCGGGATAAATGCCTAAGGTCAGAGAAAATTAACTGTGTCTGTGGAACCAAGATTTGCTTTGTGCCATGCTGACACCGTTTCCTCTAAGACTCAGATACAAACTCTCCTCTTCAAACACATTAGCTTTTCTTGACTTTCCTGAATTACTTCCTTTCTGACTGTGCCTTAATTCTATGCCACTTCAACTCTCAAAACTATAATTTATGCAATGTGTCCCTCCTTCCTAATTAAATGGAACAAAAAAATGGACCATGTTTCAGGTAGCACGTTAGGGACTTGAGATAAAAAGGTGAATACTACAAAGCTTTCAGGAAACTCAGTTTCATCAGGGATACAGATTCATCCATTTAAAAATTATTTATGAAGGGCTTACTACGTGCCAGGGAATATGGTAGTGAAGAAAACACAGAAATTTTAACTACTGAAAATAAGGGAAATTTGGTAAGAGGTTGGATATTATCAGATATGAGAGGATTATTATTAATTATCTATGTGTGGTAAACTTTGTGGTTATGTAAAGATTTATTCTTAAAACATGCAAACTGACATATTTCGAGAAGAAATGTCAAGATGTATGCAACTTACTATCACATGATTCAGGAAAAAAAATTCCCCCTAGGGTATGTAGCCTTCAATAGTAGAAATACATTCAAATCGATGCCTTAAAAATATTCCATGGATTCTCCTTTGTGATCAGGTGGGATATTTGTGATATAATTGCTTATAACTATAAGACATTATCTGTATTTTCCAAATTTTATAGTATATATCTATATCCATATTTCTAGGTAGAAAAAGCAAATAATGGCAGCATGTTAACAATCACTGACTTTAGGTGGTGAGCATAAGAGGGTTCATTGCATAATTCTTTAATTTTTTTGATTATTTAACATTTTTCATTTAATAAAGAGTTATTAACATTATTAACATTTTTCATTTAATAAAGAGTTAGAAAAATTTTTGGCCGCTAGAACATATGTTCTAGTAGGAGGGGAGGGTGGAGACAGACATAAATATATAAGTCAAATATTTAATACATCAGATGAAGATAAATACTATGCAGAATCAAAATACAGGAAAGAGGATGAGAGAGACAGTTTTAACACAAATAATTTATGAATCTATGTACTTGATATTTATTTTTTAGGTTAAGCTCTAACACTAAAAAAAATCTAAATATATTTAAATAAATTCAAAATGCCATAGGCACAATGACTGAAGAAATGATTTCTTCTTTGTGGGGTGTGCAAGAAAGACCTTGAAAAAAGATTATTGGAGCAAGATCTTAAAGGATAAATGGAAATTTGATGAAAGGATAAGAAGTGTGGGCACTAAACCCTGATTGAGTATTCTAGAACAGATTAATGATGAGAATGAGTGATTCCAAAACTCTCAAAAGATTTTGGTCCAGGGTCTATTTGCATTTTTATAAATTTCCAAAAGATAAAATTCTGAGCATGTAAATAGGTATAGTTTATGGGAAAAGAGAAAATCAGAAATAGTTGGAAATATAGGCTGTTGTTAGGCAAAAAAACAGACTTCATAACAAAACTAAAATTTTGAAATTTGTCCTATATACAAATGGGAGCCATAAGAGGCTTTTAACCATGATCACTCATATCTGAGTTTAAAAAATATAATTCAGATGATATGTTTAGTAATGTGGGAGAAGGGGGAGATAACAGAGGCAGGGAGACTAGTTAGGTTACTCCAGTAATTTAATTGAAAGTTGATGAAATAAAATTTGCTCTAGGTCCCTGGAATTTACAGATATTTGGAGGGAGACAAGACAGATCTTAGTGATGTGATATAAATGAGAATTCTAAATTTCCTGATTTTTGTGATCTACTAACAGAGTTAGTAAAGTAGAAGAAACAGGTCAAGGGGGAGAGAAAATAACTTGCAGTTTTTGATGAATTTGTGGGCTCATGAAATGGAAATATATGGAAATATATGGATGCATCTAGAAGGCAAAGGAAAAACACAACCCTGAAGACTGAGCAAGTGTTGGGTGTAAAAAACAGAGATTTTGGACACATAACTTTATGTGTGGTGTATTGGAGCCCTGGGTCCTGGGCTTGGTGGGGGGAGGTTACTGATACCCATGGGAGATGCAGAGCTAAAGAGAAGAAAACATGAGCAGAATTTAAGAAATGGTCAGAGGAGGAAGAGGCAATGAAAGTCACATGCTCTTTTATACCAAAGAGTTTAGAAATTCCTCTGAGATGAAAACAGTGTCTTCTACTTGCTTTATACTGCCAAAGCATTAGTGCAGCACATACAATGGGTATTTAATAACTGCTTACTGAACTGATAACTTAATAGCATGTACAAGAATCAACCTTTTGCCTTTAGTTAGCAATATTTCCAAAAATATTCCACTAATATTAATGAATCAAAGAAAATAAGGAATATTAAAAACTGTTACTCTTGTTTTTTTTTCTTTTGTTTTTAGTGCTGAACTCAGCCTAAAATTTAGTTAATTTAAGAAAAAGAAAAACCTGTTCAGATGTAAACTACTTAAAGGATTTTCAAATTTAAAGATTATATGTTACCATTTCTATGAATGTTTTACTCTTTTTTGCCTAACATTTTGGATTCTTTTTCACAGTAGAACATTAGTCCTAATAATTTATAAACTTTTGAAATACATTTGGCTTCTGTGTATGATACTATTTATATGACTTGAAGGGCCACACCCTTAACCATTTAGTGCCTTCCTAGGAAGAAGATAGTCTTTGGACTACAGTGACTTTTTCAACTACTTGTAGCTTATTTTAGCAACCAGGCTAATTGAATGAAAGGCAACAGTCTTAAATTGTAATTTGTGTGGTCATCACCTTACCAGATCAGAATAAAACAGAATGAACAAAAGATCAAAATTCTGCATGGATTATTACTTAAGTGAAAAGAGGAAAACTAAAATCAATCACAGGAAAGACTAGCAATCATTTCTCATATGGCAGCTGGATGACCTTCAAACCAAGAAAAATATGCAGATGTGTTGAAAGAGATGGAAGAAGAAAAGCATAATATTTATTGGGCCCAGTGGCATCTTACAGGACTCAGGCTCATAATTTCCTGAGTGATTCAGCAGCATTGCACAATCGTTGCCTTCAAAAACTCAGTTCCTTGAGACAACTCCGAAGTACTAACGGGTGCTTCACTGACCCATATCATTAAAATCCTTCCCCAGCTCAGCAACACACTACAGAATACAGTGTTTACCTGTTGGATCAACTAATTTGTATTTCATTAAGAATATTTTAAGAGCCCTTATCACACACACACTGGTCTATTTAATTTTCTTCCAAAAGTCTAAATAACTATAGGAGTCAGAGCCTTTAACCCTTCAGAGTTTCCTGTGTTATTTTGAGATTCTTCAAAAGATGTTTCAGTCATGTGCTGAAAATAAATTTCAGCCAAATGATTATTCTTCAGTCAGGAAGAAAGTGTGGGGAACTGAAAAATAAAGGGGGAAAAAATTAGAGCAAACCTATTATAATCCCTAAAGCCAAAACTTCAAACCAGAAAAGCAGATTCCTTTTCAATTTACAGCCCAAAAACAACCTCGAAAAAATAAACATCATGGCTTGCACATGTTTCCATCACTTAAAGTTGTTGTCTGCTAAGAAAACTCTAAGTATGTGTGAGTAGTGGCAGGGGACAGAGTTCTGATATTTATTTGTTTGATCAAGGTCATTGATTTTTGTTTACAGTTACATAAATAATTTTATGATGATTTAGGAAAAAAGGCAGTTAATAAGTTTATGTTCACAATTGAAAGGTTGTTTCTCATTTCCAAGAACTTAGCTCTAGGTACATCTTTGTTTTAGCTGCTAATTAATAATTTACAGTAAAAAAGTGAAAATAATACTCTGTTATGAGTTTAGCTTTCCTGGGAAATACACTTACTGAATAGCACTGTGTCTGTTTACTCATTTGTCTTAGCTATGTTAATAAAATTTAGGATGTTGTTACTAGAAGCAAGTGTTTAGTTTGCTAACATTCCTTTAGGAAATATACTATGTTTAGACAGACTTTTAAAACAATCAGCATCCGGACCAAACATCTGATAAACTGTAAAGCAGGAATAGGTACTTTAATTTTAGATAGAGTAATGATGACTTATTTCCTCTCACTGCAGGTCTGTGACTTCTTTTTTCTGGGACCAATGTTAAGCCATGAAGGCATTGCAATGGGCTTAGTATGGTCTGGGAAAAGATGCTCCATAACACTCATAATTGGAGTTGCACCCTGGCTTAGTTTCCAAGTTTATGGAACCTAAACTATTTGCTAATTAGGTTATAATTTACTGAAGGAGTTAATTGCTTTTATTTGGGATGCCAAGAGTATGCTTTGGGAATAATGGATCCTTACATCTAAGTGGGTGTAGGTAATCTGAGAAAGCTTGTGTATCTTGTAAGATAGTGTTTGATGAGATTTTTGAAATTTGTGTAAGAAAAACATCTTCAAATACATTCTATATTCATCTCCTTTTCTCTTGTTCTACCCTTAAATGAACACAGGAATTTCTACCACTGGGCTTGAAGAAAATGAAAGACAATAAAATAAGATCATGGTCCTTTCTCCATTTTTTTTTCTCTTCAAATCTCTGCCAAAGGCTCTTAAATGGCATTAATGTTAATTTATAACAAGACGGCTATTGTGTTTGTGCACATCTAACAATCAAATGATTGTGTGAAAATTCTAGTCTCTATTGTTTCTTTATTGGGAAAGTCTTTGAAAACCAAAAAGATTTTTATGAACTTCAAAAAGGTGTGATGGCCAATTGTTTGAACTCCTGTGAGAAAATTCTCCCACTTACTCACAGGCCCCAGTGTTGTGATGTTAGAAACTCAAATGCCTCCTCACAGGAAGTTGGTGCCTGCGCACGTGTCCACTGCTGTGGCGCGGGAAGTGGGAGACCTCCAGGTCTATGCGGATATCAGCTGTAAACAGGATGCTTAGTAACAGCCATGGGACCCAGTGCCTCTCTCCTCTGAGAGAACAGGTTTGAAGGTATTAATGGCAACAATCTGCTGGAGTAAATATAAAAAACATGTTCAAATCCTTTTCCAAATATCTTTTATTATCCTATGTATGTTCCAAACACAAAATCCTATTTGAGGCACTACACATTAATAAAATTGTAAAACATCTTTTATATATTCCAAGCACAGCACACTAATTCTTTTTTTAAAGAATTACTTTATTGTATGATGATAAATATAAAATAAAACAAAAGGAGAGAGTCAATCTGGTTATTCCTGAGTTCTGTTCAGATCAAGTTTTAATTCCATGAAGTATATAGAAATAGGTTTTGATTGCTTTAAATGCAAAGTTTTTCTGTACATTAAGTTTATATGAGTTAAGTGATATCATTGTGGAAAGATACAAATATTTCTTATTTATTAGGATTTATATTGTAACCATTGGGCTCATAACTATTGATCTTTCCATCACTTTTGGAAAAAAATACAAGGGAGCAACACATTAATAATTGTCTTTGCTTGGGGCTGGCTGCCTGGGAAATCCACAGTAAGACATTTTAGGTAATGTACATACTCTCCATGAGCTGTTTCTATGAGATACTTATTAATAATCAATAATTAATTGTGTTCGTCTCAATACTTTTAAGGGGCAGAATCAGTGTGATGGGACAAAGGAAGGTCATAAGAATCCAGTTTCTAAAGAAATGCTTCCTTATATCTGGTTCCCAAAATTATTATACTATTAGGCTTATTCTTATATTTCTCAGCATTTTCCCACAGAAAACTTCCCTCAGCCCTGCCAATTACACTCACATCTCTTTTTGCCTCCTTGCAGCAAAACTGAGATCAGAAAGAACCCCCAACCCCACGCCAGCCCAACCTTACCTATGTCTCCATTCATATTTTTGACTGATTTTCTGACTTGTCCTCCTGTCCATCTTCTTTCTGCTTTCAGCTCCTGTTTCATGTATTAGCTTCTCATTCAAACACACCTTCAACTTATAGTCACAATTCTCCACTCTGAAAAGAAAAATACAAGTCACAGCCACTTCTGTTTTTGTGTGCTCCATTTACCTGACTCCCTCTTCTTTTAATAGCCAAACTTCTTAGGTCACATTCAGTGTTTCTACTTCCTTACCACCCTGATTCAGAGCACTGAAATCTGGCTTCGGTCCTTGTATCTGCCCTTTGCCTTGGTTCAGCTCCCACCAAGCTCATCAGTAAAAAACTAATAGTCAAAATCTGAATTTTTTGTTGATGTTGTAAGACTTCTCTTAAGCATTTAAACTGCTCATTACCCTTCCCTTATGTCCTTATTTCAAACTCTTATGTCCCTCGGGTTGGGGTACAACTTACTTTGAGCTCTCTTCTTCTCCTTACCTGAATTACTTTCCAGTCTCTTCATGGACTTGGCTTTCTCCAGCGTGTCTAAATAGTGACCACCATCAGGTGTTTGTCCTCCAGTCTTCTCACGCTCATACTCTTCCTGAATGATCTCAGCTACCAAATACATGTGGACAACTCTTGTTGCGAGCTGCCCTGAACACAACTCGTAGGTTCTTTTCGATAGTTAACGGTGGTCTTACAGGAAACTTCAAGGAGGGTGGGCACTAGCTACACCTGACAATCACCTCCAGGTAACAGTGAAAGCAAGTCTCAGAGCGAATTCTGCTACACTCACAAAATGTATTATCTAAACATTTATTAGAAATAAATTTCTTTTGTATTAAAACAATGATTCAAAGAAACAGTTTGTGTCATCTCTTCTGGGATCCTGAGGAAATACCAAGGTTGCAGAGGCAGTGGTTCTGTGACTTCTATCGTCGGCATCTGACAATGAGAGTCCTCCCAAATTCATGGCTGACATTAGCTTATGGCAACACTAAGAGCGCAGGCTATTGGCCTTGCTGGTTTCTTACTCTCTGTTCATGCATGTGTAGGAATGGACAGGGAGTATTTCTAAAATATTTTATCCAGTACACATATTGTCAATGCCTCTATTTTCACTGAAAGCATATTTCATTAAAATAGTCTAAAAGTCACATATTCCACCAATAAAAAAAATTCTGACAGTTACTATGTTAATTTGAGAGAGATCCAAATGATAAAAATGCCTGTGCTCAAAGAAGATGCTTCTGGTATGTGGAGTTTTTTGACCTCCAACTTCATTGAAACATAACTGAAAAATAAAATTGTGTATGTTTAAAGTGCACAAGATGATGATTTGACGTATGTAGGCACTGTGAAATGATTACCACAACCAACTTAGTTAACACATCCTCATCTTACATAGTTATTGTGTGTGTGTGTGTGTGTGTGTGTGTGTCTTCAACCACTTATCTACTCTCTTTGCAACTTTCAAGTATACAATGCAGTATTTTTAACTGTAGTTACCATGCTGAACGTATTCTTATAACTGGGAGTTTGTACCAATATCTCCCATATCCTTCATTCTCCACAACATGGAAACCACTATTCTACTATCTGTTTCTATGAGTTCAACTTTTTTAGATTCCACATATAAGTGAGATCATACAAGTATTTCTTTCTTATTTACATAGCATAACAGGGTTCTTGGATGGAGGATCAGCTATGGACCTCTTGGACTATGCAAGTTTGGTTAGAGATGAGCAGACCCAGCTTACAGCATAACCTAAGTGCTCTACATAAAATACTGTATATGTAGCAGTGTTTCAAAGTCAGTAATATACAGTATAGCAACTCCAACTCTTTATCTTCATCTCAAAACTTTTAACCCAAGGCTCACATGCAAATGACTACATCAAAAACTCAACTTGCCCTACCTGATTTCATCTTATTCCTTCATCATTGCCAGGACATTTATCCTTCATGTTTCCCACTCCTTTGTATAGTGTAGGATCAGTTACCTGCTTTCCCAGACTTACACACATGTAATCACTCAGCAAATCCTGGTACTGTTGGAGCCAAGTTCTTCAAATCCCAACTTTATCATTCCCTAGCTATGTGACCTTGTGCAAGTTTCTTAACCTCTCTGAACCTCAATTCCCTCATCTTTAAAACAGGAATGAGAACATCTGCTTTACAGGCTTAGTACAAGGGTGAAGTAAGATTAAGCAAGTAAAGTGCTGACTGTAAGGCTTGAAATATGATAAGGTTCAAAAAATTTTAATTTACTTCCTTCACCTTTCTCTCACACCATTTTAATCCTTTGGTGACTGATTCTGTGTCTTTAAACTAATTCCTAATTATTCACTCAATAAGTATTCATGTATTTTCTCATGTGCTTAAAAGGCACCCATACAAGGTGTGGGGAACACAGTTGTGGCAAGACAGATATTGCCCTTACTCTAATGGAGGTATATTTTGATGGACAAAACTGGTGTGGAAAAAATGAGTAATTGTTACAAAGTAAATGGTGATAAGGATTGTGAAGGAAATACACAAGAAGCTGAAAAAAAGAAGAACAGGAACTGGGGTCAGGGTACTACTCTGCCTCAGAGATACTCTAAGTGTGATCTCTGAAATGGTGTAATCTACAGATAGTTTATTACTGAATTACAACAAGGAAAGTACAGACATTGAGAGCATTTAGAAACTTTTATAGCAACTTGACATGGCTGTAATAGTCAGACATGTGATTAGTGACTTTTTTTTAAAAACAGCCTAGAAACCATCACACCCATGTTAACGTTGTATGAGGTATGTAGATGTAGAAGTCTTTTAAACATTGGAATCGTGTTGTAACTTGTGAAGTTTTCTTCTTTTGGTATCATTAATATACAATTACATCAACAACATTGTGGTTACTAGATTTTCCCAATTATCAGGTTCACCCCACATACCCCATTACAATCACTGTCTATCAGCATTGTAAGATGCTATAGAGTCACTACTTGTGTTCTCTGTGCTATACTGACTTCCTCATGGCCCCCTGCTACATTATGTGCACTAATTGTAATGCCCCTTATTCCCCTTCTCTCTCCCTACCCACCTACTTTGCCCCACCCTGCCAGTCCCTGCCAGTTGCCAAAGAAACTATCAGTCCATTCTTGAATTCTGTGAGCTGCTGTTGTTTTGTTCCTTCAGTTTTTGCTTTGTTCTTATGCTCTACAGATGAGTGAAATCATTTGATACTTGTCTTTCTCCACCGGGCTTATTTCATTGAGCATAATACCCTCTAGTTGCATTCACGTTGTTGCAAATGGTAGGATTTATTTTCTTCTATGGCCGAATAATATTCCATTGTATATATGTACCACATCTTCTTTATCCATTCATCTATTGATGGACACTTAGGTTACTTCCATTTCTTGGCTATTGTAAATAGTGTTGTGATAAACATAGGGGTACATATGTATTTTTGAAACTGGGTTCCTGCATTCTTAGGGTAAATTCCTAGGAGTGGAATTCCTGGGTCAAATGGTATTTCTATTTTTAATTTTTTGAGGAACCTCCATACTGCTTTCCACAATGGTCGAACTATTTTACATTCCCATTAGCAGTGTAGGAGGATCCCCTTTCTCCACATTCTTGCCACCATTTGATGTTTTTATTCTTTCCTATGTTGACCATCCTAACTGGTGTGAGGTGATATCTCATTGTGGTTTTAATTTGATTTTCCCTGATCATTAGCAGTGTGGAGCATCTTTTCATGTGCCTGTTGGCCATCTGAATTTCTTCTTTGGAGAATTGTCTGTTTATATCTTCCATCCATTTTTTAATAGGGTTATTTGTTTTTTGGGTGTTTAGGCATGTAAGTTCTTGTGTATTTTGGATGTTAACCCCTTCTCAGAATGTCATTTACAAATATATTCTCCCATACTGTAGGATGCCTTTTGTTCTACTGATGGTGTCCTTTGCTGTACAGAAGCTTTTTAGCATGATGTAGTCTCATTTATTCATTTCTGATTTTGTTTCTCTTGCCCAAGGAGATGCTTTCAGAAAGAAGTTGCTCATGTTTATATTCAAGAGATTTTTGCCTATGTTTTCTTCTAAGAGTTTTATGGTTTCATGACTTACATTTTGATCCATTTTGAATTACTTTTGTATATGGGGTTAGACAATAATCCAGTATCATTGTCTTGAATGTAGCTGTCCAGTTTTGCCAACACCAGCTGTTGAAGAAGCTATCATTTCTCCATTGTATAGCAATGCCTCCGTTATCATATATTAATTGACCATATACGCTTGGGTTTATACCTAGGCTCTCTAGTCTGTTCCATTGGTCTATGGGTCTGTTCTTGTGCCAGTACCAAATTGTCTTGATTACCGTGGCTTTGTAGTAGAGCTTGAAGTCAGGGAGCATAATCCCCAAGCTTTATTGTTCCTTCTCAGGATTGCTTTGGCTATTGGAGATCTTTTATGGATCCATATGAATTTTAGGACTATTCTAGTTCATTGAAGAATGCTGTTGGTATTTTGATAGGAATTGCATTGAATCTGTAGACTACTTTAGGTAGGATGGCCATTTCGACAATATTAATTCTTCCTATCCATGAGAACGGGATCTGTTTTCATTTATTGATATCTTCTTTAATTTCTGTCATGAGTGTCTTGTAGTTTTCAGAGTATAGTTCTTTCACTTTTTTGGTTAGGTTTATTCCTAGGTATTTTATTCTTTTTGATGTAATTGTGAATGGAATTGTTTTCCTGATTTATCTTTCTGCTAGTTCATCATTAGTGTATAGGAATGCAACAGATTTCTGTGCATTAATTTTGTATCCCGCAACTTGCTGAATTTAGATATTAGATATAATAGGGTTGGAGTGGATTCGTTAGTGCTTTTTATGTACAATATCATGTCATATGCAAACAGGGACAGTTTAACTTCTTCTTTACCAATCTGGAAGCCCTTTATTTCTTTGTGTACTAATCGCTGTGGTGATGACCTTGAGAACTACATTGAATGAAAGTGGAGGGTGTGGGAATCTTTTCTTATTTCCAATCTTAAAGAAAAGGTTTTCAGCTTCTCACTGTTAAGTATAATGTTGGCTGTGCGTTTGTCATATATAGCTTTTATTATGTTGAGGTACTTGCCCTCTATACCCATTTTGTTGAGAGTTTTTATCATGCAACATAATTGTTGAATTTTGTCAAATGCTTTTTCAGCATCTATGGAGATGATGATGTGGTCTTTGTCCTTCTTTTTGTTGATGTTTTGGATGATGTTGATGGATTTTCTAATATTGTACCATCTTTGCATCCCTGGAATAAATCCAACTTGATCATGGTGGAGGTTCTTTTTGATATATTTTTCAATCTGGTTTGCTAAATTTTTGTTGAGTATTCTTGCATCTATGTTCATCAGGGATATTGGTCTGTAATTTTCTTTTTTCATGGTGTCTGCCTGGTTTTGGTTTTAGAGTGATGCTGGCCTCATAGGATGAGTTTGGGAATATTCCCTGCTCTTCTACTTTTTGGAAAACTTTAAGGAGGAAGGATATTAGTTCTTCATTCAAAGTTTGATAAAATTCAGCAATGAAACCATCTGGTCCAGGAGTTTTATTCTTGGTTTGTTTTTTAATTAACAATTCAATTTCCTTGCTGATAATTGGTGTGTTCAGGTTTTCTGTTTCTTCCTGGGTCAGCTTTGAAAGGTTTTATTTTTCTAGAAAGTTGTCCATGTCTTTGTAACTTGTGATATTTTAAGGTAAGTTTGTCAATTTTAACCCAAAAGTATATAAGATCCAGAATCCATTTCTTTAGTTGAAAGATTATCTAAATTTAACTGTAACTTTACAGGATAAATTACTGGATCTGGTTTCTGATGAAGGAATACTTATAAATTTTAGAACTACAGTGTTCCTTGTTTCATTTTGAATCAATTCACTACAAAGATTTTTAGATGTGCTGAGTGGCTTTTCTCATCCCCATTGGCACACCTCTGAGATGTTACCTCTACTGAGTGTAATGAAAATAAAACATAGAAGCAGTTCAAAAACTTGTATTATCCTTTGCAAGCAGAGTTGTCATTTATCCAACCTAGATTAGAAAAATTAACAAGCAAAATACAATTCACTTGCTGTGTTAAAACCTTTAATACTGATACACATTATGTTTGTATAAAGTGTGCAAGTAGGCTTTTATTGTTGGGAGTCACTATTTCATTAATAATTTTTGTTTAGTCATAATTACAAATCAACAAAAAATTGTGAATATAGTAGTAATTCTCTATGTTTATTGTTTGCATGCATACTTTTAATGAACAATATTCATTGTTTTTCATTTTGTTTTTTCACATTAGGTTTGTTCTTATTATATTTATTAAAATGTAATCTTATGTTTGATGGATTTTGTAATGACACACTAAGACTTTATTTTCTATTTCATTTTTCTACTAATATATTTTACAAAACTATTTGTCCAATATTTTGCTCAGTGAAATAAGTCAGGCAGAGAAGAACAAGTAACAAATGATTTTCCTCATTAGTGGAGTATAACAATGAAGCAAAACTAAAGGAACAAAACAGCAGCAGACTCATAGACTCCAAGAAGGGACTAGTGGTTTCCAAATGGGAGGAGTGGGGGAGGACAGGGCAGGAGGGAAGTAGATGGGGATCCAGGGGTATATGTTTAGTACACATGGTGTGGGGAGGATCATGGGGAAGACAGTGTAGCCCAGAGAAGACAAATAGTGACTCTGTGACATCTCACTACATTGATGGACAATGACTGCAATGGGTTATAGGGGGGATTCAATAATATGGGTGAATGTAGTAACCACATTGTTTTTCATCTGAAACCTTCATAAGACTGTATATCAATAATACCTTAATAAAAAAATAAAAAAAACTATTTATCTAAGATGAATTTGGAAAAATATAAATTTAGGCCTCCCACCTGAAAAACATTTCTGCAGGTAGGTGGTCTGGGAAAGTTCTATAGGGAAAGGATAATAAAAGCATAAGAACTATAATCTCCTACTTTCCAAATATCCCCCAAATTTGTGCCTTTCTCTGCTGATACTCATTTCACTACCTTTGTTCAGACTCTAATCACCCATAACATGGATATCAGAAAAATGTGTTGGGGAAATTTTTATTTCTTATCCTCTTCTTCACATCTTTTTTTTTTTCCCTGTTCTACATCTACCCTGACAAAATTCACACAGACCCATTTCTCTCTGAAATCTTGAATGGTTATTGTACCATATTCTGGATATTTATTACACATTTACTTAATGTGTGTTTTTATGCACATGCTTATTTGTATGTGTGTGTGTAGACAGAGACAGAGACAAAGAGAGAGACTACATATTACCACCTCCCAAACTAAATTGTAAACTCTGTGCAGGGATGGCTTATATCTTATGCTCTGCCTCCACCAACGCTAGTATATTGCCTTGCACACAGTAAGTACTTAAGAATTGTTTGTGTTGATGGCAGTTCTGTGTGCATTTCTCTTTCACCAATTCTCTTTTTCTGTCTCAATTCTTACACAAGGTCAGTACAGCTTTATTAAGGCCCATATTATTTTTGCTGAGGAAGAAGCTTTGGGACCTTCAATTATTGACTCAGCAAACCACAGGATGTCTGTGCAGAGAGCAAACCACAGTGGTCTGGTGGCAAGCTTGCATGGACATGTATACCTTGGAGGCCTCCAGATCTTCCAGTTACCCCATGTGACCTTTCATCAATTCATTGTTGACTTGATCAACAGTGAAATAGAGTCCTCACTTTTACTAATTTCTGATCCCTTAAAAAAATAAAATAGACACTCCTTGCCAAAACCCTCATATTTAATGATTACAGTTTCATAGAGAGACACACTCAATGTAAAGATGTAAATAACAATGAGAAAAAATGTGCACTAGATGTGTGTAGTGTGACTCTTGCCTCTAAACTCAAGACCAAGTGAATCCTCTCTTTTGTAAAATCGGAGTTCATGGTTCTTGCAATAATGTAACTATTTTAAGAAGGCCATTTGAATGCAATTTCACTACTTTTTCTGGAATGTAACCACTGTAGTTTTTTGTCTCCTAGAAAGTATCTTATGCTTGAAGGAAAGATGATGAGTTTCTAACAAAGTGAAAATAACTACTCCCCAAAATAGAGGATCAAACATTCATAAATCTAGGAATAAAGATCCAAACTTCAATGATACAGTGTTTAAAAAGGTAATCATAAAATAATCTGGAAATAGACCAATACTTTTTGGTGGCATGAGGTTCTTAGAAGGAGACTTTCAGGAGTTATGCATAGTGATTGGTTTGGGGTTCCTTAAATTTCAGAAACATCTCCCAGGGCTAATTTTCAACATCACCCACATTCTTGAGATCACTCTTCTATACACTGAGCTCATGAGGGCAAAGCAGTTTGGAAGAAAAAACTCTCAGGCAGAGACATGGAAGAAAGAGATAAGTATTGGAATACAAATGCTTTCAGTCAGTCAAACCCAAACCAGGTTCCCTTAATTTTTCAAACCTTGTGTATTTTAAGAAAATATAATCCACATGTGTCTTATTCACTTACAATGAAATCATGGAATTTTTTAAAACAGCTGTTAAATGTCAAAAAAGTCATTTCAATATTTTAGATTCAAAACCAGAGCTGCATTTCTCCATCAGAAATTGATTTGGGGATCAAAGACTGAAATTCAATTTGAACTCTAAATATTCTTCTGAGGTGAATGTTTAAAATCTATCAAAAGAGCTGTCCCTTTAAGAGAACTCATAAACTGGGAGAGATTTGCTTGTTTAAGTCTGTTCAACAGTAGGATTAGGAGACACCTTTTACTTAGTGACATTTGAAATGTCAAAAATCTCTTGTTTTTCAAAAGGCAATAAGGCAAAGGCAAAACTGATAAGTTTTTGCTATTGTGCTTTTCCATTCTTAGACATCAGATCAGTTTACCAAGTATTAATTAAGCAGTAGTAATATTGTATTAGGGTTCTCCAGAGAAACAGAACCAATAAGATACATGTGTTTATGAAAAAAGAGATTTGTTATAAGCACTTAGGCTAATGCAATTAGGGAGGCTGTTTTAAGATGTAGAGACTGAAAACTGGAGACAAAGAAAGTTGATTTGGTGTTTCAGTCTGAGTCCAAAGGCCTAAGAACCATGGGAGATCATGGTCTAAATTCCAGCAGTCTAAATTCCCATTGACTTTTTGTTCTGGTCAGGTATTCAACTGATGAGATGAGGCCCACCTACATTAGGGAGAACAATCTCCTTTATTCAGTCAATGGACACAGATGTTAATATCATCCTGAAACACTTTCACAGATACACACAAAATAATGCGTGGTTAAATGTCTGGGCATGCTGTGGTCCAGTCAAGTTGACACGTAAAATTCACCACTACAAGTAACATTCTAGCACAGCATTAATTAGTGGAATTGTAATGCTAATGTATGCCCTGTTCTTTAAAAGTTCATAGTCCAGAAAAGGCAGCCAAGCATGTAAACACAAAATTTCAATTCAAGATGATAAATTTAATATGACAAGGTGCCAAGAAAGGCTAAGAGTGATTAACTCCATCAAGCTTCAAAGAGAGTTAAGGGCCTCTGAAAAAAAAAAGAAATATAAAAATTTGTTTTTTTTACACTTACACTTTGTGCTCGTGCTATATGGATCATATAGGATTAGTAATCATACGGATTAATAATAATTTCTTTTATTTATTAAGCATTACTCTGTGCTTGGTAGAGTGATAAGCAATTCTTTAATCCTCACAACCTGGCAAAGGAGTTGTTATTATCATTGTTTTATCAAGAGAAAAAATGAGATTAGGAAGGTTAAATGACTTTTTCTACTTTTTAGCAAGATTGAAATCCAGGGTCACTTGGTTTGTTTGAAATTGTTCTTTTCACTATTCTACATAACCTTTCCTTCAAGAGTGTCCACTGTAATATTTGTAAGTTTACCCTTATGTCAACACAGTAAAATGTAATTGTGATTCCATTTCTTTTTTTAATTTGAAAGATAAATCAATAAAAGGTGTTCTGAACTCTGAAATAATGTGTAAGGGAAATCTGATAAAGTATCAACACTTTTGGGGAGGAAAGCATTGCTACTTTCCTATTGTCAGAGGTATCATGGTGGATTTCTTGAAAGGGAGATTAAAGGTAATGCAAGGACTGGCAGTGAGAGTAGAAAGATTGACCAATGTGAAATCCGTGTGTAAACATGAGCCACTGGTTAGGAGACTGTCTCTTAAATAAATTTTTAAAAAGGTGTCAAGTCATACGGAAAATGGGTGGTGACATCAAACACCAATTGTTGTTCACAGAAAATCTGACTGTATTTTCATCATTTCCTGCTTTGAACTCTTGAGGTTGCCCCTATTCAAACCTTCACCCCTGCTTACTGCTCAGCTTCTCTCCCTCTTCGTCATTCAGTCACTACTTGTGTTCCTCCTAAGGCAGGATAAGGGAGCCCTTCTTAAATTATCTAGAACAGGGACAGCAACTAATTATGGAATTTTGGTTTTGAAAACAAAAAAATCAAAAATAACTTTTGTCACACCCTCTCAAACATGATCTAAAGTCATATTCACTCATTTGTGAATACACGTGAACATAAACATATGTGCATACAGTAAGTCCATTTCAAGATAGAAAAACAATAAAGGTTAGAGGAAAATAGCTTAGGTGATACATGAAAATATAGGCTAATGAGGGAATCAGGAATAGGAGGTGAGGAAAAAAGTGCTGGATGATGAGAAGGGATACATGAATCTGGGTTGGTATAATCAACGTGACATGGATCCAGCCACAGATTGCTTGGGGGAAAACTTCCAAACTAATGGCGATAAATTCCAACCAATAACTCTTGATACAATGTGTTAAGTATCATCTTTCCTTTCCAGCTCTCAGCATGTGAAATAATGATACTGAAGACTTCTATTCTCTCAGCTATAGGAGGCTGCTTGAGATTTCACATTGCAGACTGGAAACTATGAGCTTTTGAATCCTTGGCTCAAATCCTAGCTTTCTCCCAAAGTAGGGATCTCTCAATGTTTCAGTTACCTCATTACTTATTACTGAGGCAAAAATGGGTGGCTAATAACACTGACCTCATAGGATTTTTGTGAAGAGTTGAGCATTTTAAAATAGACAAGCAGATAAACACCTGGCCCATGGAATATACTCAACAAAGAGCAGGTGGAAATAATATTAAGGTAATCGATACCAGAATATGAGAGAACACTATGAAATGACTCAGAAGGCATTTTTTATTCTAGAAAAAAAAATCAGGAGAAAACAAGGAACAAGTGGTTCCTTGCTAGGAATTAATTTACAATAGCCTCAAACACTGTAGGAATTAATTTACAATAGCCTCAAACACTGTATTTGCTATGCTCTGGTCTGGGAAGAAAAATCTTTTATGTTTTTCTTTCAAAAAATATTCCTTAAATTCTAACACTTTTCTTCTTTTCTTATGTACAGATATGAATGTTCATACTAAAAAAAATCACAAATTCATACAAAAAAAAAAACTGGTTTCTTTTTAAGACCAAGATTCCAGCATTTGACTCCAGTGCTGGAGGGTCACCTTAAATCTACTAAGGGCAGAGAGGGGAAGATAGTTAAGAAACTTAACTACAAAAATTATTTAGTCTCAGTTTCCACATGCTTTATTTTAGCTTAATACACATAACTTTCTAGAAAATTTCGTGTTCCCAATACTATTATTACAGAATTGATTCCTATGTGAACTGTCAGTTCTGTTTGCAAGGTGACTGTGAAAACTTGGATAATCTGTTAACATCTCTGAGCATTAGTTTTGTATTTGAAATGGGAATAATAATATCTAACAGTGTTATTGTGGGTATTAAATGAAATATTGATTATCAAAATATTGAGCATATTGTTTGAAATATAGTAGGCAATGTCCATTAGTGTCAGAAAATGAGACTTATAAGTCTAATATCCTGTTGGCTTGCCTTATTTCTAATTAACCAGATTGTCAAGAATATAATTCTACAGAACCTCTTAATATTTTATCTCCATGATGATCAAATCAAATCATCAAATATCTTTAATAACTTTTCATAAGGTATCTTTCTTCACCTTTTTTTTGGAGATACCCTAGATCCTACTTTTAATCTGAGTCTGTAATCTAAAATAGACAAATAATTGAGGGGAAATCATAATTAAAAGGGAAATTAACATGAAAAAGAAAATAAGGGATTTTACTTATAAAGAAAATTCAGGAGTCAGTATAGATCATTTTAGATATTGAATTACAAAGATATGATGAATGTTTGTAGGCAAGAAATACTTCTGCAGAGTATAAAGGAAAGAGAAGAGTTTCTTACACATCAGATAAAATGTGCCAAAATTCTTGTCAGTCTTCTGGGGACTAGCATCATGAAACTAAGGACATATCCTACCCCAGGAATGAGACTGTATCTTCTTCTCTCTTCTCCCTGCCTGTTGTCATGAGGTGCTGAGCTCCAGGCTGCGCTGGAAAGGAGGCTGGAGGTTCAGATGTGGAGGGAAAAAATGTGTTTAAAAAGATAATCTGTTAGGAATCTTGGGTCAGTATCCAAATAGTTTAAATAAATAAATAAAACTATGTATACTGGCATTATATAGTAAATTAATTCAATTAATAGTCAAAGTAAATTACCAGGTTGGTTCTGATCATTAGAAAGCATTTATTTAGTAAACATGTGTGTGTGGTACTATATAAAGAAAATTTAACAGAAATGTCCTGCTCCATGTGTATAATTCCAGGCTACTTTTATAAAGGCTTTGGTAAATCCAGTAGGTCCACAGGTCGGCGTGTTCAGGTGTTTCTAATGTATGAGGGGAATCAGGAAGTATGTTACTACACTCTGTAAAGTTCGAAAGACCTATAGGCATCTGGAGAAGCTGCCAGTCAGGAACTCTGGTGCCAATCAAAGGAAATCTGGCAGAAAAAACTGCTGGGAAAGGAGCTGCTGAGGCTCTTTTCTAATCCATGTTTGAGAGAGCAAATGACAAACATCTACTTCAACGAAACACGGAGAAGGATGTTTAACATTCATTAGGCACCAGATACTGAACAGATCATGTAAGAGATACGTGAACAAAGTAGGTAATGCCTTAAACATGCTACGTAATTTGAAACATGTTAAAGACAGTTTATGTTTGATTTAATAAATGCGAACAAAAAAGGAGTAACTTTAAGTTGGGGGGGGCAGTGGAGCAAGAAGGTACATTTTTCTTTGTATTCTTATATTTCTCCAGGGTAAAAGGAAAGTTATCTTTTAAAGGGACACAATGGAACTTTTCTTTTATGACTTCTAAAACTAAGATGGTAAAATGACCTTCACGGAGTCTCTTGTTAAGAAATTTGCTTGCATATTTATTTTTCAAATAGGCTAATTGTCTGACTGTTCTTGGATAGGTTTATTTTTTGAATTTATTTGGAATCATGTCTTTTTAAACATATTTCTCTGCAGTTTGAAAATTGTTTTACCTTTGCAAATATTTTAGTTTTCCAAATGACTTTAAAACTACTTTTTCATTGCCGCCACTCTTATAATTATCTGTAGAATCAAATAATTATTCAGTTTGATACTGTACTGGTTCTTAGATCTAGGAAGCAAAAGTTTTGAGGCCATTCTAGTTCTGAGATGTTACAACTCAAATAGCCTTAATAATTTTCTCCTAAAAGTGAGTCAGTTGACAATTTTGTGGAGATCAAGTCATTAAAACTAATGTGTAATCTTAGCTGTACAAGATGAAATGTTAATATCTTAGTAAAAGGGGCTAGACAGACCAATACCTCTGGGCCCATATGCTTGATAGGCAGTGGTACCTCCCTGTGCCTGTCAGTTACAAAACTCCTTTGAGAAGAGTGGCTAATGCAGAATGAAACTTACACATGTCTACTTGGTAACACGATTACCCACCATTTTAGCAGGGGCTTTATATGAGCCAGAGGTGACCCAGAAGTTGAGCTGGTTCAGTAAGTGTGGGTCTTAAGTCCTAGATGTTGACTGTCTGGCCTGGTCAACCCTTCAACTCCACCCCTGACCTACTAAATCAGAGACTGAATCAGCAATTTGGGTTTTCGCAAGCATTACTCCCACTGATTCTGATGCATGCTAAAGTTTAAGAGTCACTATTCCATAAAAGGTATAGTTCTGAAAATGGCATGTAAAATGTGGACATAGAGGGAAAATAGTGGGAAAGAGGGAAAGCTGTAGACGAATTTGTTGCAGGCCTGTGTGCCATGTGAAGTCTTAGCATCTTTGATGAGCCACTTAGTGTGAAGTGGATGGTTCAAAGAAACCAAAATAGGGCGTGTTAAAAAGCCCAGGTAAGAAGTGATCGACTGCTAAAGAGAGATTGGACTCAAAAGCTCCATATGAGATATAGTTACCAGGTTTTGATGGAAAAAAGTAGAGAAAGACAATTATAGGATGACTCCCAGCTTTCTAGAATGGGTTAGGAGAGGGTGATGGTATCACAAAAGGAAATATACTATGAAGGAGGAGAACATGTGTACGTGTGTTTAGGCATGCTGAGTTTGAATTGCTACAGGCAACCTTGAGGAAGCTAATATTCAATAGGAGATTCAGCATTTATGTCTTAATTCCTAAAGAGAGAATAGGCTTGAGGTTGTTAAAACCATGAGGATGGATATAATTCCTCAGAAGGTAAGCTATAGAAGTTGAATTTTCCTTAACCATTTATAATAATCTCTTGATAATCTGATAAAACTATTGGTTCTCTTCTCAGAGAAATGCATTCACAGGTAAAATTTTGCATATATTCTCTTCTGGAGAAAGCTCTTTTCCCATGTCTAGGGATCCAAGTGAGGTACACTTGATGTAAAGGTTCAGTTGCCTTAGAAATGGTGACTACAATAGAACCAGTGCTTAGGTTGTGTGGTAAATGCACAGTATGTTAGATAGCAATAACAACAAAATAAGTGTTTATTAAGTCCATTCTCCAAAAATCTACTTAAATTCTCTCATTTTAATTTCTCTCCTCTTGGTTTCCTTCTTTCCTTACTCTTTTCATGATACACACCTTGCTCCCATTAGGAAAAAACATAAAAAATAACACAGAACAGGTCTCTCGGTTCATATACTCCAAATCCCTCTGCCCTGCATCCTTTCACTGTCTTTGTTTCTAACATACAAGAATCAGGGACTTGTATTGTGTGGTATAGAGTTTCCCATCAAATACTGGGGAAAGGCCATGGGCAAACCATGCCTTTGAAGCCATGATTTTGAATCCAGGCTTTACAATTTGTGAATTATTTGACCTAAGCTTTGGATCTTAGTTTCTAAAATGCAAGTTTTTCTCAACTATGAAACTGGCTAATGATTTCTTTTTGTAGAATAGCATCAGGATTAAATAATTTAGATTTTTCAGAAACCTTAATCAGAGTGTTCTGCACATAGCAGGGTTTTCTCTACATCCTGACGAAGACCAGGACCTGAGGGAAATATCCATAAGGAATGATTAAACATTATTAGGTTGCTAACCCATCTCAGAACTTTTAACTAGATGAAGAAAAAAAATATTTACCAGCTCTTTCTCAGAAAACATGCTTGTCTGTGATTGGAAGGAAATACTTTGATAAGCTGCATGGAGTTGGAAGGGAGATACCTCCTTCCCCCAAGGAGTGTTTTGAATAAAAACAGATGGGCATTTAACTGACTCCCTGGGAGGGTGGGTTCAATTTAAAAGGGAGCTTTAATTTGTTATGTAGGTTGTGCAGAAATGCTCCACCACTGACTTTAACCTTTCCCACTCTGCTCCCATGTGCCTCACAGCTTCTTTTCTAAATAAATGCTAAATAAATGTTTTTAAAATATTGCATTAAAATTATGCAAATTAGATGACAGCTCTGAATTCCTAAGCATTTTTCCCCATATCCTTAGTATGACTAAAACTTTGGGGTGAAGTTAGTTGTTGGGGACAATCGTGTTCTTCCAAATGGTACAATTGATACATCATGCTTTGCTGATTTAATTTATTCTGCAGCTAGGGTTTGCTCTTATTTTATTCTGAAGTTCATAATTAATATTATGTTCCTAGCATAAGTTATTATTATTAGGAAACCTGTGGGGGCTGTCAAACACCAGGGGCAGATTTGGGTGTGCTACAGAAGCCCTACTCAGATTGGTTCTATTTGTTTTATGCTTCTGGGTCATTTTTTTTTCTAAGATAAGGAATTTGGAGTGTAAATTGTTTGAAAACCCATTTGACAAATTTGTGAGGTTTACACAATTGCATAACAAATAAAACCATAGTATTTTTCAATTTACATAATTGATCTCACATATTTATATTTCAGTTTTAGTGTATTTTTCAGCTTTTCCCCTCTGAATTCCTCTTCTGTCCCACCTACCAACTAATGTGCCCCACCTATTCAAGTTTCCTCTTCAATAAATAAATAACAAAATCCCTGCCTCTTTTTTTATAGCTTATGTGGCCAGTGTATGACATTGCCAAGTGAAATGTTGCAGCTTTCATTTTTGAAACTCTTTTCTGATCTTTCACTAGCATTCTCTGTAGTTTACTATTCCCCTTAAAGTAAGAACACTAATGTTTTACCATTTACTTTCATGTCCATTCTGTTCTCCCATCTGACCAAACCCATTTGGCCCCCTGATTCAGAGGAAAGGTGAGACTATTCTTGTGTGGAAGTCCAGTCCCACAGGGAAATGCACAAATGTACAGAGGAGCTTACATTTCAGGAAGACCAGTGGGTGTTAAGAAATAAGATATTTCTTGATTTTTTTAAAAAGTGAGGATGAATATGTTTAAGTTGGGGAAGAAAGCATGGATAGGTTTCAAAATAGATTTGTTACACTTACTATAAATTCACTGCAAAAGATGACAAGCCACTTAGTGTAAAATGGAGCTTAAATCTTTGGTGATCAGACCATCATCTCAGAAAAAAATCTACTCTGAAATGTATACTATTAAGCCTTCTCACAAATCACTGTGAAGATGAGAACTTGAAGGAAGATAAGACAAACTGTAATATATTGCTTATAAATTTACTACTCTCTTACCTTTCAAAGGACCTTGAACCAACTTTAGAACTGTTTTTGGATCAGTGCCTATGAAAAAATGTATCAATAAATATCCTTAATTAAAATTCTCCTTTTAAATAGGGAACACAAATATTTAGGGAAATAAAGGTGAGCCTTAGACCCACTGTATGGTTACTGGTCACAAACTTCCTTTTTTTATTAAAATTGCCTTGTAATAAAAAAATGAGCCACTCTATAGTACAGATGAACAGTGCTAAATTGAACTCCTTTTATTTTTTCATCCAAGTTATGAGAGGAACTGAATAACATGAAGAACTTTCTTGGTTTCCAAGAGTAAATGAATTTAGGGGTCTTCGTAAAAAGAATCACAGGGAAGATCAATGGCCCATAGTGGTAAAGGAGGGACTGAAGTATGAGACAAAGAACAAAAGAAGAAGTACTATTGTTTTTAACCTATTTATAAGATCTGGTGAAATTTTTCCGAAGTACACACACACAGATGTATGCATACACACACACACTGCGCAACAACACAAGCCAGTGGTTTCCATTAAAACTGGAAGTTGGAACCATAGCTAATCTGCAATGTGAGCACGTGGAACCCGAAATGCTAATGGATTCCATAGTCATCAACCACCCTCCTGCTTTGGATCACAGACCAGGGGGCATGGTTTAACATGTGAAATACATGCAGAAATTATGTTCAATTTTAACAGACCATTGTTATTTAGTGAAATTGTGTGTGTGTGTGTGTGTGTGTGTCTAAGGGGCATGTGGTTTGAGGCAGGATGATTTACATGAATCTGGGAAAATCCTTACAAATGAGTTCCATCCCTCCCTTTCAAGGAAATACCCTGACTGTGGCAGCTACCTGCTTAAGCTGTATTCTATTACTAGGCTCCTTATCAATATCTCTGTATTGCTTATCTTATATGCTAGGATAGCAAATAATACCAGGAAATCATTGAAATAAGTGCTGATAGTTAAACCTGTTGGTCACCAAAGAGGGGTTTTGGTTCTTATTTATGGCAAGAATTGTTTCCATAATACTCTTTCAATATGACTGTAGCCTTTATAAGATGGGCTTTACTAAATGTAGCCTTTTGTTCCATAAGGAAACATTTCACCTCACAGAGCAGTCTAGGGGGCCAGGAAAGGTTGCTGAAAGAACCTGGTTCTCCATTTCTTATTTCTCTGAACTTTCTCATATGAAACTTATCAGCGCTGTGCATATTTGGGAAAACATCTTAGTGAAAGGAATAACCATAAAGCTCCAAAGGAATCAGCGTAGCGACCAGACAAAAGCATGAGGCAAATAGAATCGTCCAGAGAATGCTGAGGTAAATATATCAGAAAATAGCAAGCTTTAGGCTGTTGAAAAAGTTTCCTTCTGTCTTTTTTAAATTACTGTGTATATGTAAAATAAAACTAAGTTAGTCCTCTGTTTCTTGGCAATGAAAATAAAACAAAAGGGCATTTTACTGGATTCACCTTGGTGGCTACATTGCTTTTCAAGATTGAGAGTCTTCTAAAGCTTGGTATTCCTAGTTTTTCCATAATTTTGGATACTATATATTAGCCTCCAAAATGGTTATTATATTATGCCAGTTTCATAAAATGCATTTCTCTAATTAGCACTGATTTCAACAGTTATATAAGATATAAGTATGTTAGTTTTTGATATCACAAAAACTACAAATTATATATATATATTCATATACATACTTAGTATAAGTGTTCAGTTTATAGTTTATGTACAAATATACTCTAGAAGGTTCATTGTAGTTTTATCATGTTGAGTTTAGGATATATTTTTTTCATAGATAAAATTTAATGATTGCTCTTTAACTTTTGAATATTAGTACAATCTTACTTAATCCAAAGTGCCCAGGGAAAGGAATGTTAATAATGCTCTTTGACCTACAGCTGTTTTATGGAAAATGCATTCCTAGTTCCAGTTTAGGATTGAGGAATATATTTTTGTTTATTCTCAGATTTCTGGTCATGTCAACAGCTCAAAAGTTTGGTTGGGGTAGAAGTGGGCAAACACTAAAGATCAAGAAATCCCTGTGTGGTTCCAAGTACCATCAATATAGGAAATTTTAAATTGATCAGTCGCTTGCCATCCAGTGGATCAGTCACCATCTATCCATCTAGATAATTCTTTTTTTTTGAACTTCATATTGTTTGTGCTTAGATTGTGAATCTTTTAAAGAAATGACAGTTGTTCAATGTATGAAAGAACTTCACTCCTCAGAGTAATTTCAGTTTTCTGTTGACTCAACATGTTGGTTGCAGAAAGGCCTAAGATGAATTTGACAACCTCTTCCATTTTACAAGTTTAAAATTGGGGAATGGATAGAGATCTGTCAAACAAAGAACCATACTGAAATTGAAATAAGTTCTAATTAAAAATTTATTCTTTCCAGCCCCCAAGGATGAAGACAAATTGCAGTTAGACACTGCCATGGAATAATTGCAAACACATTTTCTCCAAAATCTGAAGAGGCTAACTGGTTTTCCCAACAAAATATTTTATCATAAACAGAAGCTTTCAAATATATGTGTGACCTATGTCTCTTTATCTAACTGCTGCTTAATAGAATTTTACAGATTTGTTGTAAAGTTTTTAATGAGTTTGTTTTTAGATAATTGAAAGTGATCTCTTTCCTGAAATTTTTGCTTCAGAATTGTTTAAATGAACCAGTATTCCATGAAGCACAGTAGAATAAAACAAACTGCTATCTTAAATAAGGAAACTGGCTTTTATATTCATGAAACTTCTTATACTAGAGATTAATTTTGCTTTCATGAAATTCTGTCTCCCTTGATTGTCACAATACAGCCTAGAAAGCACTTTCTTGTTTTTCCTGCTATCTCTCCAGTCTTCATGTTAGTTCTGTTATTGTTAATTTTTTTTCTTTCTTGTCCTCAACTTCTTCCTAATTTGTAAATATAAGTGTTCCACAGCATTCTTCAATCTTCACTCCAACAACCTCAACTACCACCTCTACAGAGAGGATTTCAGATCCTACTGGTCTAGTTTCGTTTCTTTCTCTTTTGTGTTTCTTCCTGGCTGCTTAAAACTCTTCATTTAACTTTTCCATAAGCACCATAAACCTAACATGTTAAAAAAACAAACTGATCTCATGGATAAAGAGAAGAGATTGGTGTTCCTCTGGGAGAGGGGAGTGGAGGGAGCAGGTGAAATAGTGAAAGGGTATAAAGAGGTACAAAATTCCAATTATAAAATATATGAGTCACAGGGATGAAAGTATAATATAGGGAATATAGCCAATAATATTGTAATATCTTTGTATATTGACAGATGTCAACTACACTCAATCATGGTGAGCATTTTGTAATGTAGATAATTGTAAAATCACTGTCTTACACATGAAACCAATATAATATTGTACATCAACTGTACTTCAACAAAAAACAAATTAACTTAAAAAAACAAAATTCATCACATTTCTTTAAAAACATCTGACTTTTCCTCATGACTTTGCAGATTCTGTTGATAACAGGACCATTTCTTCAGTCATCCAGTCTCTCTCCCCAGGCCTCTCGGTTACTGCTTACCTTCTTCATGTTCCTAACTCACTAACCCAACTGCCATGTCCAAGGCCTCTTCCTTTCTTTTGCCCCGCCCTTGTTTCAGGCTGTTGTTTCTCCCCGATAGTGTAACAGCATTTACCTGGTGCTTCTGCTTCTTTTCTCTTCCCACTCTGAAATCCATGCTATACATTTACAAATTAATTTTCCAAAAGTGCAATTTCAATTATCTACCAAAAATCCTGAAGAGCTTACCATTCTGTACCATATTAAGCACAATATCCTCACCGTACACTCAAATCTATCCAAACACGCCTCTTTGAACCCTCCTCTCATAGCAATTGGCACCTCAGCCAGACAGGAGTGGTTGGTATTCCTGGGACAAACTATGATATTCTACCTTTTTCCTTTCATCAATGCTTTTCCTTTCCTGAAGAATACCCTACCCTGTCATTTGTTTCCACTGTTAAAATACCACTTTGCATTCAATTACTACTGTTATGCATGCTAGTCAGGTATAATGCCTTCTGTTTCTTTTATCTTTTTCTTCACATAGCATTGTACTTACCTGTTTCTACTGGGCCCTACCTTATTCTACTTCTCAATTTAGGTATTTGAGGATGTGCCTACTTCAGTTTAACACATATTGTGGTTACTTGTATATGAAATAAAATGAAATGCGTCCACTATAGTGAAAGATCTCTGAGGAAAGGGGTACCCTTACTCATATTTGTCTTTGATGCAGCACACAGTAGCCTGGGCAGTGGTAGATGTTTTCATTACTACTGGTTTTGCTCAGTTGTGAAAAGAAGACCAATAGCATTTAGTACATACACTTTTATATGTAACTTTGCTTAGCAGTTATTTAAGATATCTTAGAAAAGATTCCAAGAATTTAATCCTTAGTTATATTGTCTTTTAGAATCCAGAAGTCAGGATGATTCATTTCAATTTTTCTTTTAATGAAGTAGAAGTAAGGCTGATTTTACTACTTATGCTCAGGTGTGATTTTCACCTCTGTATTCAGGAAGTTGTGAAAATGTAAGAAGACTTTTTGGTCTTCTTTTATATCTTCCACAGCAGCTCACTTTTCCTCATTTTCTCATCTATAAACTGGGGAATACTCTTATCAACTTTATATGGTGGTTGTTGAGACTTACTTGAATTAATACATGTAAAGCACTTAGATCCTGGCATAGGGTAACCACCTGATAGCATTCAGCTGATATTATTATCAGGCACAAGCAAAGCTCCTCCTTTCAGGAAGCAAACCCCAGAGTGGCTGGAATGGACTCATCTGTAGTCATGCACAGATTTCTGCCTCGCTCGTATCTTTGTCTAAGTCCGCCTTGGGTCCTGCATATATGCATAGCTGGAATTAAAGTGAACTGTGCCCATTTCCTTCGTTTAGCTAACATATACATCACACTTCTGAGCAAAGTTTAACAATTGTGTTGAGATGGGGGATTCAAATGTCTTTCTGTTTGATCAGGGTGTGAATCAGATTCCTTATTAAAGTCTATGCTACATTAGTTTTATAAAATGTAAGCTTCATATAAAAAAGAGATTGAGTCTGATTTATCTACCACTGTACCTCAGCCACGGCACACTGCCTTGTGTGTTGTAGGTCCTCAAAAAAACATTTGTTAAATGAATGAGTCAATTAATAGAGTTAAATGTCTGAAACATAATTTGTTTTTCTGACCTATAGAAGATATCCTATGGATGAACTCCTTTTGAGAGCAATTAACTTACAGTTTTAATATAAACATAAATTATCCTGTATTTTGTATTAGTAGCTTCTTTGCAATATTCTAGTAAAATAATTCTGTTTATTTCTTTTACTGTGAACCCTCAGTTTAAGAAATTGGGAGTAAATTCTTGTTAATATATAACAATGCTAGAACATTTCATCTCACATGAATATCACCTAATAGGATTAAATAACACTTTGTAGGTGCTTAGTATGTACCAGGCACTGTTCTAAATATTTGAAAAATAGAACATATATATCTTATCTTAAGTGTGCTGTGGTATCCTGGATTGAATCTTGGAATGAAAAAAGGGTGTAGGTGGGAAAACTGATGAAATTGGAGTAAAGTCTTGAGTTCAGTTAATTACAATATATCAGCATTGCTTTCCAAGGTTTTGACAAATGTCCCCTGGGAATGTAAGAGGGAAATGGGTGAGGATTATACAGGAACTTTCTCTAATATTTTTGCAACTTTCTGCATATCTAAAATTTTACAAAACGAAAAGCTTATTAAATAAGCATTCATTTGTTTAATCCTTAAAACAAGTTTATGATACAAGTACCATTGTTAACCCCATTTTACAAGTAAGAATCTGAAGGACTGAGAGGTTAAGCTACTTCTCTAGGGCCAACAGCTGCTATCAGTACCAAGAAAATGGCATTAGGTACAGGCTTCTTACAATTGTACGCTGTTAACCAGTATACCCAATCAGTATACTTAACCAGTTCCTTTAGCCCTTCCCATAATCAGGAAGTGATGTAGTAGAGGTAACCACAGTTCAATTGATAATTCTATCTTTTGAGTCTCTGGTTACATTGCTGGGAATATCTGTTAATTTCCTGATTTCAGAATGCTGCACAATCAAACACTACCTACTATCCACTACCCACTACCCACTACCATGACTACAAATTCTAATCAGGTGCATTTTAATTGGTCCTCATAGTCATTCTTTAAATTCATTAATGTCCCACTAGGATGCTGAATTCTACCATTTGGAGTTAATGAGGAAAGTCACTGTCCCAGCTCCCTGTACTGTACATATTTCAGCACCTTCAATGTAGGTCAGTACTGTACAAGGATTGTACTTGCATGCTTCCTCTGTCAAACTATGTATATAAAGTACAGAGTTTCTGAAAAGAATTGAAAAACTCATTCAGAGAAGGAAAATACTAAAGCAAAAGCACTCCAGAAAAGGTAAAAAAAAAAAAAACTCATAAATTTTAAAGTCTATGGCCGGAACTTTAAGCTTAGAGGTAGCTAATATGTTCCAAATAATCTTATTGTACACAGCAGTCAAAAACCTCTTTATTCTTTAATGGGTATTTTTAGCTGCTTTCTTACACCCTTGAAAACTTTATGTCTTTACTGCACAGCTGCAACTATGACCACAGGCCACTTCTTTTTCTCATTATATTGCCTACCTATTTGTAACAATATCCTTTATTGTTTCCTTAACCGCAAACAGCTCTGTGGGGAAAAAAAAACCCTCCGCTTTGTTATTTATTTCAGCATGAAAGACGAAAATGTGTGGGGAAGGAGAGCCAGCAGGAAAGGAAAGCTTTTTTTTCTTTTCACTCTTGATGCTACTATTTCAAAGCGCACTTCACACTTTTTTTGTTGTTGTTATGTGTTTTAATTCAGCCAATGAACATTTACAAGATGTGCAAGTATTGGGAAAAATAAAATTATTTATGTTTTTAAAAATCTGTATGGGAATTCAAAATTTAACTTGTTTAAGAAGAATGTATTATTTCTCCAGAAACTTAGACTACCTTTTAAAACATTTGACATATTCCTACTGGACTCATTTTTCTTCTGGAAACACTTCTTGTTTTCACCTAAAAGATGGTAAAAACAATACATATTGTAAATCCTATAACATTTTATTTATTCCTAAGGAATATATTTCCTGTTACACTTTTGATTTATTCTTTTTTGGACACATGACTTTACAATTCCTGAACCTGGATAACCATATCTTCCTCTTGGTTAAAACATGTCTAAAAAGATTTGTTTTTAAAGTGAAGTAAAATTATATAGAGGCTCATTGGAAATCAACCAAAATTGGGTGTTATGTGCAAAGAAAGTTCAAATAGCAGCAGAAACAATTTGTCTCCTGCTTGGTGTGGGGTTTACCGGTGCTGTCGCCGGTCCTGTTACAGTGGCTATCAGAGCCCTGTGGCCCCGGGTTTTCCTCACGTGCCTCCCCGTTTTCCTCCCTCATCTCCCTTCTTCCCTCTCAGTACACACACTCAGAAGCCTGACTATTGTGGAGAACAGGGAAAGACAATTCATTCCCCTGTTCTCTCTAAGTGTTTTTCATTTTCTCTGACAGCAGAAATGCTAAAGAAACCTATATAATCAATATAGTTGTAAATTTTAGTTTGCTTTACTTTTTTTCCAGGATAACACTATTGTTTTGCCCCTATTTTTTTTTTTATGCTTCTGGGCTGAAAGTTCACACAAATGTAAGTGTCTTGAGTAAATATATTGTGTATTTTTTTTCTTTCAGCACTTAGTACAATATTTTGCTAACAGAATGTCCTCCGTAGACCATTTTAACACACATATATACTTTGTCTACATTTATGACCACAGTCCATATCTGACTGTAAAAATGTATTGGAAATAATAGTCTACTAATTCCTCAGGCCCATTTAACTTACACTGTTATACTTAAAGTGAGTGCCCATAATACCTTATTTTCCACTCTGCATTCCTAAGCCCAACCTGTTTTCACAGCCGAGCACGAGTCCCAGTTGTCACAATTACATGTCCCTGGTCCGTCCCGGCTCTTGTCTCCTTTTCCTTTTCTTTCGTTCCATGCTCTGATGCTTGTGACTTACACTTTAATGCCAACCTTTTGGCATATAAGATTATTATTAATGTATTAGCATCTTGTACAATATAGACACAAAAGTCTATATGTGATTTATCTCCCAAATTTGCTCTTAAGTTTCCATGGCGACCATGTCTTATTGGTATTCCCCGTTCCCTAGTAGTGGCAAGTGTCAGTATATTACAGTTGGTAATTATAAGTCTTCTGTTGACAGGAACATATTAAGAAAATATATTCAACTTGTTTTCCTATATATTAACTTAGGGTTGTTTAAAAGTCTCACACAAAAACATGAACAATAGACCTAAATGTAAAATTATTTTGTAATGATTGATCGGAACTCTAAACAAAGGATAGAAAATGGCTCTAGTGTCCCTAGGTCATAGACCAACAGGAAAATGGGTACCAGGAAGAAAGAAGATTTCATATCAAGTGCTTTCAGAGGGTATTAATGGTTATCTGAGTAGGGTTATGATGCCACAGTGGTGTGTTAATCTGAGACAGATAAAGAGTCTTTGCGTCTCAAGATAAAAATGAATCAAATAAATGTTGTTTGTGATTCTGGACTATCCCTTGGAGATGAAAATAATCACTGTCTCAGGGTCAAATTAGTCAACTCTTAATAAATTAATGTGAACAAGTTTCAGATTTAAGTAGAACATGGTTTCACATTCCATAGGCCATCCTCATTTAAGTGAAAATAGCTGTAGCTCGTGACTGTGGGTATCTGGGTCTTGACCAAAAAGTGAAAAAGAGCAAATACATGTGGCTTGAGAGACATTATCATCATCATAAAAGGCCATTGGACTTGATATTTATTTATGCTTTCCATACATTAAGAGCTGCAGAAATACGGTCCAGAAAGGATGATCTCAAACTTAGATTAGAACATTTAAGCAGCAAACAAGCAAATACTACATTCTATAGCATAAGAGAAAGTTACGTTTGCAACCCTTCTATTGAAGCTTAATAGCTTGAGTGTGAATGACCAGACACAGAAAAGCTAATACACTTTCCAAGCATTTCACCCTTATTTTTGTAGTTATCTATAGCAGGCAATATAAATAGTTCTGTCATTATACTTGGCTCAAAACATCACATCTGTAACACAGTATATTCCTATGCCAGTAAAGAATATCCAAAAATTGGTTATGTATCTAGAGAGTTTAAAAAAATCACATAGATTGTACATCTTCAGAATTATTTTAGTATCTTACTGCCTTTGTTAAAAAAAAAAAAAGAAACATGTTACTTCTTCTACATACATATCTGATTGCCATTATCACAAAGGGAGGGAATGAAAACAGACCAGTCATACATCTTCATTCCATGCTGTTTACTTTATCAAATTAGCTGAAATGAGATACCTAGCTAGCTCATAGCCATTCCCTAGGCAACCATCATTCTTTATCCTAAATTTTACCAAGGTCTTAGAATTTTTAAGATAAGTTGCAAAGAATTCAATGCAAGCCTTGGGAAAGTAAAAGAACAGCTTTTGATTTTTTAATACCAGAAGATTGAGATTGCATAATGTTTTGATGCAAAGAACTCCAAATATCCATTCCACACATAGTTAGATATGTTTATCTGCTTATGTAAGTGTGTGCAGTGGAGGGATGGCTAGGTAAGAAGGAGTAGAATAGAAGGAGATAGGAAACAGACTTCTTACTTTAGTTACATGTTTTCTCAATTAAAAACTAGGTTTTATGTCTCATATCTAGTAAGATTACTTCAGTTTTCCAAAATCACAAAGAATCATTAAATTTATTCTTTTTAATTTTATTTGATAAAGATTTTCTATTGAGCTCTTCACCTCTGTTGTAAGGCTCATATAACTGGGACAGACTTTGATGCAAAGAAAGTACAAGATAAATTTTATTTCCACATTTCTTGGCATCCTTCATCCCCTTTCTTTTGTTTCTCCATGTCAGGAATTTTTCTTATTTATCTTTATATCCCTATGTCTTATCAATGTATATGTATAAATTATTATAATACCTATTGTTCAAGAGACATGGCTATACTTTTGTTTAATATGTCTTCAAAATCTTCTCTTAGGTACAATATTCCAAAACTGTAAGTACAGTTTGCATGAAAATAATATGTATTATTTTATCTCACAAGTTCATGATAACTAACATTTTAGTTCAAAATTGAGATCCATATACCTCAATTATTTCTCCATTGTGGTAAAAAACCAACATGAGACCACCTTCTTAAAATTTTAAGTGTGTAATACAGTATCATCAAGGATAGGTACAATGTAGTACAGAGATCTCTAGAACTTATTCATCTTGCATACCTGGAACCTTATACCTGTTGAACTCTGTATTTCCCTCTCTCTCTGAGTCCATGGAACCATTCTGCAACTCTGCTTTTACTTGACTACTTAAATTTCTCATTTAAGTGGAATTATGCAGTGTTCTTCTGTGAATGGCTTATTTCAAAGTTCATCCATACTGTTATATATGGCAGAATTTCCTTCCTTTTTAAGGCTGTATAATAGTCCCTTGTGTGTATATACCATCATTTCTTCATCCACTCATCTGTCAATGGGTATTTATGTTGTTTCCATCTCTTGACTATTGTAAATAATGCTGTAATAAACATGGGAATGCAAAACATCTCATGGTGATCCTGATTTCAGTTCTTTTAGATAAATACCCAGAAGTGGGATTGTTAGATCATACAGCAGTTTTACTTTTAATTTTGTTAGGATCCTCCATACTATTTTCCATAGCAGCTGCACAATTTCATTCCCTTCAAGAACATATAAGTGTTCCAATTTCTCCACATTTTTGACAATACTTGTTAATTATTTATTTATTTTTGAAAACAGCTATCCTAACACATGTGAGGTGATATCTTACTATGCTTTTGATTTTACATTTCCTTAATGATAGTGATGTTGTGTATCTTTTCATATAACTATTGGCTATCTTTGTGTTTTATATTGAAAAATATCTCTTCTAGTCCTTTGTCCACTGTCAAATGTGGCATTATTTCTTGTTGGTGATTTTTTTTTCCTTTGTAGGAGTTCCTTATACAGTTGACCCTTGAATAATGTGGAGGATGGGGTTTCTGACCCCTGTGCACTCACTGCATAATTTAACTACTAATTGCCTAGTGTTGACTGTAAACTGTATTGATAATACAAAGGATTGATTAATACATATGTGGTATGTTTTATGTATTATATACTATATTTTTGCTACAGAGTAAGCTAGAGAAAAAACACTTTTTTCAGGTTGCCACAAGTCTCCAAAAATTTTCCAATATATTTATTGAAAAAAGTCCATGTATAAGTGGACTCATGCCATTCAAACCTGTGTTGTTCAAGAGTCAACTGTGTATTTGGATATAAACCTCTTATCAGATATATGATTTGAATATAATTTCTCCCATTCCTTAGGTTGTCTTTTCACTCTATTGATTGTTTCCTTTGCTGTGTAGACATTTTTAGTTTGATGTCATTCTACCTGTCTATTTTTGCTTTTGTTGCATGGGTATTTGGTGTCACAGGTAAGATAAAAATAAAGAAGCTTTCCTCCCATGTTTTCTTCTATGAGTTTTAAAGTTTCAGGTTTCATATTTGTATTCTTAACCCATTTTGAGAAATTTTTCTGCATGGTATAACATAAAGGTCCAATTTCATTCTTTTGCATGTAGATTTCCAGTTTCCTCATTTTGCATTCTTGGAAATCTAATTAAACACCAGTTTACTGTATATGCATGGATCTATTTCTGTGCTTTCTATTCTGTTCCATTTGTTTACATGTCTGTCTTTATGCCAGTGCTGCATTGTCTTAATTACTGTAGTTTTATGTTATATTTTGAAATCAGGATGTGTGATGCTTCCATCTTTGTTCTTTCACAAGACTCTTTTGGTCATTTGGAGTCCTTTGTGGTTGCATATGACTTACAGGATTGTTTTTAAAATGCCATTAAAATTTTACATTGACTCTGTATGTCACTTTGAGTAGTAAGAACATTTTAATAATATTAATTTTTTTAATCCATAAACAGGGAACTTTTCCACTTTTGTGTGTGTCTCTCCTCTTTAATTTTTTTTATCAAGGTTTTATAGTTTTCAGTGTATAAGTATTTCACTTCCTTGGCTAAGTTTATTCCTAAGCACTTTTTTTTTCTTTTAGATGCTATTATAAAAGAGATTGTTTTCTTAACTTTCAGTAGATCATTATTAGTGTATAAAAATATAACTTACCTTTATATGTTGATCTTCTTTCCTACAGCTTTTTGAATTTATTGCTCAAACACATTTTTAAATTATTATTTATTTATTTTTTTGGTATCATTAATACACACTTACATGAACAACATTGTGGTTACTAGACTCCCCCATTATCAAGTCCCCACCACATACCCCATTACAGTCACTGTTCATCAGCATAGTAAGATGCTATAGATTCACTACGTGTCTTCTCTGTGCTATACTGCCTTCCCCATACCCCCCCTACATTATGTGTGCTAATTGTAATGCCCCTTATTCCCCTTCTCCCTCCCTTCCCACCCATCCTCCCCAGTCCCTTTCCCTTTGGTAACTGTTAGTCCATTCTTGGGTTCTGTGAGTCTGCTGATGTTTTGTTCCTTTAGTTTTTCCTTTGTTCTTATACTCCACAGATGAGTGAAATCATTTGATACTTACCTTTCTCTGCCTGGCTTATTTCACTGAACATAATATACTCTAGTTCCATCCATGTTGTTGCAAATGGTAGGATTTGTTTTCTTCTTATGGCTGAATAATATTCCATTGTGTGTAAGTACCACATCTTCTTTATCCATTCATCTACTGATAGACATTTAGGTTGCTTCCATTTCTTGGCTATTGTAAATAGTGCTGCCATAAACATAGGGGTGCATATGTCTTTTTCAAACTGGGTAGCTGCTTTCTTAGGGAAAATTCCTAAAAGTGGAATTCCTGGGTCAAATGGTATTTCTATTTTGAGCTTTTTGAGGAACCTCCATACTGCTTTCAACAAAGGTTGAAACAATTTACATTCCCACCAGCAGTGTAGTAGGGCTCCCCTTTCTCCACAACCTCGCCAACATTTGTTGTTGTTTGTCTTTTGGATGGTGGCCATCCTAACTGGTGTGAGATGATATCTCTGTGGTTTTAATTTGCATTCTCTGATGATTAGCGATGTGAAGGATCTTTTCATGTGCCTATTGCCAATCTGAATTTCTTCTTTGGAGAAGTGTCTGTTCATATCCTCTGCCCATTTTTTAATTGGCTTATTTGCTTTTTCTTTGTTGAGGTGCATGAACTCTTTGTATATTTTGGATCTCAACTCCTTGTCAAATATGTCATTTACAAATATGTTTTCCTATACTGTAGGATGCCTTTGTGTTCTACTGGTGGTGTCCTTTGCTGTGCAGAAGCTTTTTAGTTTGATATAGTCCCACTTGTTCATCTTTGCTTTTGTTTCCCTTTCCAGTGGAGATATGTTCATGAAGAATTTGCTCATGTTTATATTCAAGAGAGTTTTGCCTATATTTATTCTCAGAGTTTTATGGTTTCATGACTTACATTCAGGTCTTTGATCCATTTTGAGTTTACTTTTGTGTACAGACTTAGACAGTAATCCAGTTTCATTCTCTTATATGTAGCTGTCCAGGTTTGCCAACACTAGCTGTTGAAGAGGCTGTCATTTCCCCATTGTATGTCCATGGTTTCTTTATCATATATTGATTAACCGTATATGCTTGGGTTTATGTCTGGGCTCTCTAGTCTGTTGCATTGGTTTATGGGTCTGTTCTTGTGCCAGTACCAAATTGTCTTGATTACTGTGACTTTGTAGTATAGCTTGAAGTTGAGGAGTGAGATACCCCCCACTTTATTCTTCCTTCTCAGGATTGCTTCGGCTATTCGGGGTCTTTTGTGGTTCCATATGAATTTTAGAAATTTATGTTCCAGTTCATTGAAGAATGCTGTTGGTATTTTGATAGGGATTGCATTGAATCTGTAGATTGCTTTAGGCAGGATTGCCATTTTAACAATATTAATTCTTCCTACCCAAGAGCATGGGATGAATTTACATTTATTAGTATCCTCTCTAATTTCTCTTAGGAGTGTCTTATAGTTTTCAGGGCATAGGTCTTTCACTTCCTTGGTTAGGTTTATTCCTAGGTATTTTATTCTTTTTTATGTAATTTTGAATGGAATTGTTTTCCTGATTTCTCTTTCTGCTAGTTCATCATTAGTGTGTAGGAATGCAACAGATTCCTGTGTATTAATTTTGTATCACATAACTTGACTGAATTCAGATATTAGATCTAGTAGTTTTGGAATGGATTCCTTAGGGTATTTTATGTACAATATCATGTCATCTGTAAACAGGGACAGTTTGACTTCTTCCTTACCAATCTGGATACCTTTTATTTCTTTGTGTTGTCTGATTGCCATGGCTAGGACCTCCAGTACTATGTTAAATAAAAGCAGGGAAAGTGGGCATCTTTGTCTTGTTCCAGATCTTAGAAGAAAACCTTTCAGCTTCTCACTGTTAAGTATGATGTTGGCTGTGGGTTTGTCATATGTGGCCTTTATTATGTTGAAGTACTTGCCCTCTATAACCATTTTGTTGAGAGTTTTTATCATGAATGGATGTTGACTTTTGTCAAATGCTTTTTCAGCATCTATGGAGATGATCATGTGGTTTTTGTCCTTGTTTTTGTTGATGTGGTGATGATGTTGATGGGTTTTCAAATGTTGTACCATCCTCCATCCCTGTGATGCATCCCACTTGATCATGGTGTATGATCCTCTTGATGTATTTTTGAATTCGATTTGCTAACATTTTTTTGAGTATTTTTGCATCTATGTTCATCAGGGTTATTGGCCTGTAGTTTTATTTTTTTGGTGTGGTCTTTGCCTGGTTTTGGTATTAGAGTGATGTTGGCCTCGCAGAATGAGCTTGGGAGTATTCCGTCCTCTTCTATTTTTTGGAAAACTTTAAGGAGAATGGGTGTTATGTCTTCTCTAAATTTCTGATAAAATTCAGCAGTGACTCCATCTGGACCTGGAGTTTTGTTTTTGGGTAGTTTTTTGATTACCAATTCAATTTCATTGCTGGTAATTGGTCTGTTTAGATTTTCTGTTTCTTCCTGGGTCAGTCTTGGAAGCTTGGATTTTTCTAGTAAGTTCTCTATTTCTTCTAGTTTTTCCAGTTTGTTAGCATGTAGATTTTCATAGTATTCTCTAATAATTCATTGTTTTTCTGTGGTGTCCGTCATGATTTTTCCTTTCTCATTTCTGATTCTGTTTATGTGTGTAGATTCTTTTTTCTTAATAAGTCTGGCTAGGGGTTTATCTATTTTGTTTATTTTCTCAGAGAACCAGCTCTTGGTTTCAGTAATTTTTTCTATTGTTTTATTCTTCTCAATTTTATTTATTACTTCTCTGATCTTTATTATGTCACTCCTTCTGCTGCCTTTGGGTTTCATTTGTTCTTCTTTTTCCAGTTTCAGTAATTGTGCATTTAGACTATTCATTTGGGATTGTTCTTCCTTCTTTAAATAGGCCTGGATTGCTATAAAGTTCCCTCTTAGAACTACCTTCACTGTGTCCCACAGAAGTTGGGGCATTGTGCTGTTGTTTTCATTTGTCTCCTTATATTGCTTATCTCTGTTTTTATTTGGTTATTGACCCATTGATAACTTAGGAGTATGTTGTTAAGCCTCCATGTGTTTGTGAGCCTTTTTGCTTTCTTTGTACAATTTATTTCTAGTTTTATACCCTTGCGATCTGAGAAGTTGGTTGGTACAATTATAATCTTTTTGAATTTACTGAGGCTCCTTTTTGGCCTAGTATGTGGTCTATTCTGGAAAGTGTTCCATTTTCACTTGAAAAAAATGTGTATCCTGCTGCTTTTGGGTGTAGAGTTCTGTAATGTCTGTTAGGTCCATCTGTTCTAAGGTGTTGTTCAATGCCTCTGTCTCCTTAATTATTTTCTTCCTGGTTGATCTGTCCTTTGGAGTGAGTGGAGTTTTGAAGTCTCCTAGAATGAATGCATTACATTCTATTTCCCCTTTTAATTCTTTTAGTATTTGTTTCACATATATAGGTGCTCCTGTGTTGGGTGCATAGACATTTATTATGGTTGTATCCTCTTGCTGGATTGATCCCTTTATCATTTTGCAATGTCCTTCTTTGTCTCTTGTGACTTTCTTTGTTTTGAAGTCTATTTTCTCTGATACAAGTACTGCAACACCTGCTTTTTTTCTCCCTATTAGTTTCATGAAATATCTTTTTTCATCCCTTTAGGTCTGTGTATATCTTTGGGGTTGAAGTGAGTCTCTTGTATGCTGCATATAGTTGCGGCTTGTTTTCTTATCCATTCAGTGACTCTATGTCTTTTGATTGGTGCATTCAGTCTATTTACTTTTAGGGCGATTATGAAAAGGTATGTACTTATTGCCATTGCAGGCTTTAGATTCATGGTTACCAAAGGTTTAAGGGTAACTTCCTTACTATCTGAGAGTCTAACTTACCTTACTTGGTATATGCCATTACAAACACAATTTAAAGGTTCTTTTATTTTTCCCCTCCTTTATTTCCTCCTCCATTAGGTATCATATTCTGCACTCTTTGTCTATCCCTTTTTATTACTACTGTTGACAGCTATTTAACCTTAGGAACACTTCCATCTATAGTAGTCCCTGCAAAATACACTGTAGAGATGTTTTGGGGAGCTAAATTCTCTCAACTTTTGCTTATCTGGAAATTCTTTAATCCCTCCTTCAAATTTAAATGATAATTTTGCCAGATAAATTATTCATGTTTCAAGGCCCTTCTGCTTCATTGCATTAAATATATCATGCCATGCCCTTCTGGTCTCTAAGGTTTCTGATCAGAAGTCTGAATATAGCCTGATGGGTTTTTCCTTTGTATGTGATCTTATTTCTCTATCTGGCTGCTTTTAATAGTCTGTCCTTATCCTTCATCTTTGCCATTTTAATTATTATATGTCTTGGTATTGTCCTCCTTGGGCCCCTTGTGTTGGGAGATCTGTGCACCTCCATGGCCTGAGAGACAATCTCCTTCCCCAGATTGGGGAAGTTTTCAGCAATTTCTTCCTCAAAGACACTTTCTATCTCTTTTTTGCTCTCTTCTTCTTCTGGTACCCCTATGGTACTAATATTGTTCTGTTCGGATTGGTCAGACTGTTCTCTCAGTATTCTTTCATTCTTAGAGATTCTTTTTTCTCTCCCTGCCTCAACTTCTTTGTATTCCTCTCTCTAGTTTCTATTTCATATATCTTCTCCTCCACCATACCTAATCTGCTTCTAATACCCTTCATTGTGTTCTGCAATGATTGGATCTCCATCCTAAATTCATTCCTTAGATCTTGAATATTTTCTGTACCTCCATGAGCATGTTAATGATTTTAATTTTGAAATCTCTTTCAGTAAGATTCATGAGGTCGATTTCATTTGAATCTTTCTCAGGTAAATTCATAATTTTGCTTTGAATCAGGTTCCTTTGACGTTTTATAATTTGTCTGTGGTGCCCTCTAGTGCCCAGAAGCTCTACTCTCTGGAGCTGCTCAGCCCCTGGAGGAATGTCGTGGGTCACAGGGGAGTGGTGTTGGTGCTAGTGGGGAAGAAATAGCTATTTCCTGCTTCCCGGATGCTATGCCTGTCTCCACGGCCAGGACCAGTGGACTGAACACACAGGTGTAAGACTCTATGCTTTGTGTTTGTAGCCGCCATAGGCAGGGCTTCCCTCTGGCTGGCCTGATGCCAGGGCAGGGGTTGCTGTTTTGCAAGCCTGAGCCAGGTGCAGGCTAGTCTGGGAGAAGACACAGCAGGCTGCATATCATGGTGGGAGGCTTTGGAGCTGTCTAGCCAACCAGGGAGATGGAGCATCTGATGATCATTTAAGCTCCCAACCTACTGGGCATACTGCGCCCAGACAATTTTGTCTACCTGTCCTTTCTCCTGAGCAGTAAGGTCTGTACAATCATTGCCCCTTTAGCAGCCTTCTCACTTTTAGAAAGTCTCCCAAACTACCCACCCAGATCAGCAGATATGAATCCCTATTTTCCATAAGCAGATGGATTCTCCATCTCTCCAGGTATTCTGCCTGTTTTAGCTTTCCAACTCCACTAAATCACCAGAGCACCATGCAATGTAGGGCTAGATGTTCAGCAGTCCCAGGCCTCCACTCCCTCCCTGCTCTGTTTCTCTTCTTCCCACCTGTGAGCTGGGGCGGGGGAAGGGCTTGGTTCCCTCCAGGTCACAACTTTGGTATGTTACCCTGTTCCGTGAGGTCTGCTCTTTTCTCTAGGTGTAAGCAGTCTAGTGCAGCCTTCTTTCCTGTTGCTCTTTCAGGAATAGTTGTATTATTTATACTTTTGTATTATATGTAGTTTTAGGAGGAAGTCTCTGTCTCACCTCTCAAGATGCCATCTTTAATCCAATCTCTAACACATTTTTGTGTGTGGAGTCTTTAGGATTTCCTATATGTTAGGATTATGTCATCTCAAAACAGAGATAACTTTGCTTTTTTCTTTCCAATTTGGATACAGGAATTCCAGTACTATATTGAATGTAAGTGGATAGTGTGGGTATCCTTACCTTGTTTCTGACATTAGAGGAAAAGCTTGAGCATGTTTATCTTCTCCTTCCTTTCCCAGAGATAAGCCAGGGAATAGGGATCTTGCCAGTTGTATTGCATTGAATTAGGGGCTTTGGTGAGTAACTGCATATTTTTCCAAACCTCCCTCAAGCATCTAGTAGATCTAGAGTATTCCTAGCACCTTAGCTCTCTGAGATATGAAAGGTAAAAGATAGTCCTCTGTCAGCCCCTGGAAAAGTTGGAACACTGATTGGATGGTCCTCATCTGTCCCCAGGAGAAGCTTGGGATTTGGAGTTTTTTACTTGTTTGCTCTGTACTGACTCAGGGACAGGGAGTGTGGCAAAGGCTGGATTACTAACCAAAACTGCTGTCTTTGTTTTCAGTGGCTCATAATCTGCAGTCCTTTTATTTTAGTGCTCAAATTCAGGTAAGACAGAAACCAGTCCCTTAGGCAGCCTCCAGAAAAGTCAGACTGTTGGATCCTATATAGTCTAGTCCTTTCTTTCATCCCCACAGAGAAAGTGGGAGCTGGAGGTTTTCCCCCAGTCACACCATGCTGCATCATGGGAGGGATGATGGTGAGATGGTATTAATTTTTAATTTTAATTTTAAGTTGTTGAATTGGTGTATTGATGGGGAGAAAAAGGGTCCAAAGCTTTCTATTCCTCTGTGTACTAATTTCAACTCCCTTTCAGTTATTTCACTTGTCTGTGTAGGTACTTAGTTCAGCAGTCATACATATATTTTGTATATTTTAAAATTGCTGAAAGGCAACTAGTTTTGAAGATATATCACAAAAGAGCATAATTTCACTATTTGGAAACTTACAAGTAGTCAAATCTTTGGTGCAATTCTGTTATTCTCTTTATGCAAGTCTCTGTCCAATGTGAGGCTGGTAAATGCCCAGCAAGTAAGGTCTTAGTTTTGTTAAACTTGCTATTCAAGGTGTATGGGTTAACTGGAATTGGATAAGGAATTGCTAAATTTTAAAACTCAGAAGATTTTACAAATTTATTACCTATTTTGGGCTAGAAAGGAAAATAGAAAGAACCAGAAGTTGAAGACATTGCAGTGTGGACTACTTTCCGACTTGAGGCACAAGAGAGATTAAGTATAAGGAATAGAGATTAAAGATCATGTTGGAAGAACAGTTTCAGATATCCTAAGAAAATAATGAGTGCAGCAGACATCGTGATGAAATGAGATGATCTCCCTGAAACCTACAATCTCTATCAAGTAAGGATGGCCAGAAAAGAATATATCAATAACCTCTGATTTTAGGCTAGGACACAGTTTGTTTTTACTACAGCTAGATTAGCAGATCAGAGTTGATGTGTGACCATTTTAGGAACTAGAACCTGGAAAGAGACAGAGTGGAGTGTGCTGAAATGGAATTCAGGAATAAAGTCTAGAACTGATCAAACTCAGTCTTTCCACATGACTGGTTTATCTTATTAATTTGTCAGTTTCAGTTGAACGAAAGTTCTAAAACTCCAAACAGGGAGCTGCACAGGAGAAAAAGACCCTCTTCTCTGCTCATTTTTTGGATATATATTAAATAGACATATTCTAGGTATCTAATATTTCAGTTGTCTGCTCAGAGTTTAGGGAAGGGTTGGGACAGAGATAACTTTTGACTGTTAATATGATTCACAATACTTACAAGGGTCTCAGCTTTGTTCTATCAACATATAAGTTCATACTTGAGATAAGGTAAGATAATCTTACTTCATAAGAAGGTGGTCTTGACTTCAAGAATATGTAACTTCTGTTGTTTTTCTTGACTGTAAAAGCTTTGCACCTGTGCTTCCTTAAAGTACATTGGAAAAATTAAAACTCCAAAAATAATTATTTTCTCTTTTGCCATACTAGTCAATTCTACTTTACCACCAGGGAAACTACGAATTATCGTGGCTCTGAAAATTGGCAGACTGATGCAATTAGTTCCCCTGCATGCTTGGCATTCCATGTCAGTAAGAGAAAGAAAGAAAGAAAGAAAAAGAGAAAGAGAGAAAGAGAGAAAGAGAGAAAGAGAGAAAGAGAGAAAGAGAGAAAGAAAAAGAAAGAAAGAAAGAAAGAAAGAAAGAGAGAAAGAAAGAAAGAAAGAGAGAGAGAGAAAGAGAGAAAGAGAGAGAAAGAGAGAAAGAAAGAAAGAAAGAAAGAAAGAAAGAAAGAAAGAAAGAAAGAAAGAAAGAAAGAAAGAAAGAAAGAAAGAAAGGAGAGAGGGAGAGAGAGAGGGAGAGAGAGAGAGAGAGGGAGAGAGAGAGAGAGAGAAAGAAAGAGAGAAAGAAAAGAGAGAGGGAGAGAGAGAGAGAGGGAGAGAGAGAGAGAGAGAAAGAAAGAGAGAAAGAGAGAAAGAAAGAGAGAGAGAGAGAGAGAGAGAAAGAAAGAAAGAAAAAAAAAAAGAAAGAAAGAAAGAAAGAAAGAAAAAAAAAAAGAAAAAGAAAGAAAGGAAGGAAGGAAGGAAGGAAGGAAGGAAGGAAGGAAGGAAGGAAGGAAGGAAGGAAGGAAGGAAGGAAGGAAGGAAGGAAGGAAGGAAGAAAGAAAGAAAGAAAGAAAGAAAGAAAGAAAGAAAGAAAGAAAGAAAGAAAGAAAGAAAGAAAGAAAGAAAGAAAGAAGGAAAGAAAGGAAGAAAGAAAGAAAGGAAGAAAAAAGAAGTCTTTTCCTGCTGGGAATGTGGTAGAAATGTTAGAATTCTTTCCAGCAACAGAAGAAATCCAAATCCACAACAGCACATTGTTTGCATGTTTTTCTAGGCTGTATTGTCAGCCTTGAAAACTTTCATGCAGTGCCTCCTGCCAGAATATGACATACACCACTGGGACTGAAACTAGCACCTGTGAGAAGCAAATCCATGACCATTAAAATATTCAGCCTCTGGGTGGGACAAAACAAACTCTTGTTTCATTGAGGTTGTGCCAGGAAAAAGTCACAGTTTCACTGACACTGAATTCATGGCCAGAAAGTAGTTTACCGACCAGGCACTTAGAATTCACATTATTGCCTCAACTCTGAAACACAGCTACACTGAACTAGATTATATAACGAAGCTCTTTGACTGGTGCACCTCACGTATATCGTACGATGCTTACTCTGATTACCGCACATATAGTCCTAATACTGCAACCTTTCCCTGGCTTGTCTCTCTAGGCCAGTAATGTAAGTGAGTGAAGCAAGCTCAGGCTCAAGAAAAGTCAGTCAATATTATTTTTCCCTACTTCTGGTAGAGACATGGTTGCATCTCATGAGTCACGCAACTAGCACGTAACCTGGCTGTGGAGACAACCCTCAGGAATGGCAGGGACTGGAACAAAATAGAAAGAGCTTGTCCCATCCAAGGGTGGGGCAGCCACTCAGCTCCACTTGAGGGTTGCCACACAGGATCTGGGTCTTGGCGATAACAGATCCTCCACATTTTCAAGAGAAGCTGTATAATGTGAAATCGTTTAATTTTTAATTTTAAGTGTTACTGTGTGCCAGTGCACTTTGTAAGTTATTCAAGGGTAGAGACTGTATGTTTTATCTTTCAATTCCGGGCAGTGCTCTTATATAGTAGATCAGTATGTCCCCACCTTTCATATTATTTTGGTAAATTAAAGTGAACTAAAGCCTGTATTTTGCAGACATGCATATATAAAAGAGGTGATAAACAAAAGAGGTGGCCACATGGTAGTTATTTGATTATTACCTTCCCTGTCAATGAAAAAGACTTGTGCATTTTATAAGAAAATATATATTGGAAAGATAAAATTGAAATGCAATGTGGATAAGAAATTTACAGAAGCAGTTGGCCTTACAAAGTTTCAAGTTGGCCTACTTGGATACATCACACCCCAGAGTATGGAGAAAAACATTAAAAAACCATCAAACTGTTTAATAAATATTTGAATGAATGAATGAAAGAAATATATCTAGGATGCTGGGTATAGAGAAATTATGAGTGGTTACAAAATGGTTCTAAGGATATGTGCCAGCATTGAAGAATTTTTTATTGGTCTGTGAATAAATAAAAAAATATAGGCAACTATAGTTCATGAGGTGTATATATTTATTTGTATCTGGGTGTATATTTGTGCATAGATTTCTATAGTCCTTTTTTAAGGTCTAATTTATTTTTATTTTTATTTTTTTAATTAAAAATTAAAAATTTATTTTCAATGTGGTAAAACATACATAATATAAAATTTCCTTTTTTTTTTTTTTGAGAGGGCATCTCTCATATTTATTGATCAAATGGTTGTTAACAACAATAAAATTCAGTATAGGGGGGTCAATGCTCAATGTACAATCATTAATCCATCTCAAGCCTAATTCTCGTCAGTCTCCAATCTTCTGAAGCATAACGAACAAGTTCTTACATGGTGAACGAATTCTTACATAGTGAATAAATTCTTACATGGTGAACAGTACAAGGGCATTCATCACAGAAACTTTCGGTTTTGATCACGCATTATGACCTATAAACAATCAGGTCAAATATGAATATTCATTTGATTTTTGTACTTGATTTATATGTTGATCCCACATTTCTCCCTCTATTATTATTATTATTTTTATTTTTAATAAAATGATGAAGTGGTAGGTAGATGCAAGATAAAGGTAGAAAACATAGTTTAGTGCTGTAAGAGGGCAAATGTAGATGATCAGATGATCAGGTGTGTGCCTATAGACTAAGTATTAATCCAGGCTAGACAAGGGCAGCAAGACATCCACGGATGCAGAAGATTTCTCTCAAAGCAGTGGGGGTGAGGTTCTGAGCCTCACCTCTGTTGATCCCCAAATTCTCACCTGATGGCTCCCCTGCGACTGCGCCTGTTTTAGGTTGTTCCTCCCTTGAGGAATCTTACCCGTCTCTGGCTAACCAGCCATCTTCCGGGGCCATACAGGGAAATGTAAAGTTGGTAAGTGAGAGAGAAGCCATATTGTTTGAAAAGGTTAGCTTTTTACTTCTTTGCAGATTTATGCCCTGTGGCTTCTATGCCCAGCACTTGTCTCGAGGTATCTTTACCACCTGGAGGAATTATGATACTCGGTAAATTCGATATGAGGCACGAATTCTATTTAAGGGTTGTAATTAGGATGGAAGAAGAAAAGCTATAGAGGTAGCATATGGAAGGAAACATGGGAGGATTGATTATTTCTTTGACATATCTTCTTGTATAGTACCTTAAGTATGTATAGGTTTTAAACTACTAACTAATTTGCACACAGATATTAACATAATAGGAATACGGTGACATAAACAAAGCAAATCTATAATTACCATCCATCTCCAGTGAAGCCAAGAAAACCATTTAGGCACCCTAGGCATTTGCGAAAATTTATCTATGATATGATGGATATTGTCCAACTGTACTTGAACAATCAGACAAATTAAAGCAGCCCATTTCTGGGATCTGTTCACATCCCATATGTTCTTTTAACCGTAGATAGTCTATAGTCATGAGATTTTGGGGTGCTACAACTTGCACCCCTCCCAACTCCTGGTTGAGTTCCAACAGTACAGATCCGGTCAAATTCGTTGTCTCACTGTATGCACATGCCAGCCTAGACATCTCCCTCCTCATTCCTATGGCAAGTCCAGGAGACGGTGGACTGGATGCAGCCACAACCGCAGCATCGTTTTTAAGGTCTAATTTTCATTTTGAGATTTCTTTTCTTTTTGTTTTTTGAATATTAAAATTATGGTCTTGGTAATAATATATATGAATATTTTTTCCTTTTCTAGAATACTTCTTTTGTCAAAATAAAAGGTCACTAACTCTAGTCAGCCCCCAAAATTTTCTTTAAAGTTCTTTTTGATCCAAGAAATCCCAAACTCTGAGAACCACTTTACTGGGAGCTCTCTAGGTTCCTAATGCTCATTTTATTCTATATGTTTATCTGTGACTGTGTTACATTTCAGATGATGCCAGGCCAGTAGGTGGATGGAGTTTGAAATTATATGGGATGCCAGAATGAGAATCTACAAAAGCCTTCAGAATTTGGAAGGATGAGCGACACTTAACAGGATAAATTTTTAACATGAACAAATGCTGCATGATTTACTTAGGAGCTGAGGATCCCAGGCCAATGGCATAGTTTCCTAATGGGGGGAAGATGTGACCCAGTGTGAGATCTAGGAACCATTTATAGAACCATATGGAAAATTGTCCTGTTCAGCTTTGCCCGTGTCAGCAGATAAATGGATGTTACACATAAATCTAGATGTCATTTTCAAGAAGGATGCCTCTGGGCAAAGTACTGCTCAATCTATGGAACAGGAGCAAGGAGGCAAGGATCCTGATCCAGGCAGATAAAGAATAAAATTCAGGATACTTGGCTTGATGAAGGAAACTTGGGAGGATTTTATCAGTATCAAATACTTGCAGGTATAGAAATACTCTTTATGACCAGAAGGGTAGAATTAAGAACAGTGGGCACAAACTATGAGAGACAAATTAAGGTTTGATAAGGAAGTGTTTTGTGAGAACAGGAAAGGGAGATCTGGGCAGTGGACACCAGACTAACATTTGAGGATGAGGTGTTTGCCAGTCATGCAACTAGATCTTTTAACACACAGTTTACCCTGGGAGCCGGGTGTTACCGTTCCCACATGGTCAGTGCCACAGATGAATGTGTGGGTTGGTGTCTGAGTTGTGTAGAGAACTGGAATTAGTTAGCACTGCTTCTACTCCCTAGGGTAGAGACTGTATGCTTTATAGGATGTGTTTGACTGGTGTTTGCACCAGTTCTCTGAACTCTGTTTATCTCTTCTGAACCTCTTCTGGTTCACTTCTCTGAACCTCTGTTTATCTCATTTATAAAATGAGACCACAGAGCTCAGTGACCTTGTTTTTGTTTTTTACTGCTGTTATAACAAATTACTACACACTTAGTGGCTTAAAACAGCATCCGTGTATTATCATACATTCTGAAAGTCAGAAGTCTGAGGCAGGCGTCACTGGGCTAAAGCCAAAGTGTCGGCAGGGCCGCATTCCTTCTGGAGGATCTAGGGGAGAATCATTTTTCCTTCCTTTTCCAGCTTTTAGAGGCCATCCACATTCCTTGGGCTCATGGCCTTTCTGTTTGAAAGGCCAGCAAAGGTGAATCAAGTGTTTTTCACTCACTCTTCTGTCTCTTTTTGTCCCATTTAAGGGCCATTGTGATGGCATTGGGCACACCTGCATAATCCTCACAAATTTATTTTTTGAAGGTCAGGTAAATATCACATTAGTTCAGTCTGCAATCTTAATTCTTTTCCAGTAAAAACATATTAATAAATTCTGGGAATTAGGCATGGACAACTTTTGGGGGCCATTACTCAGTCTACCACATCCTATACAGTCATTTTCAGTTTTACCATTGTATGTATCTGGGAGATAATGTCATCTTAAGCCTAACTTGTTACAAAGGAATGAGACAAGCCCTAGAGAGGTGAGTGGGCCTGAAGTTTTGCAGAACTCATGACATACTTAGAGTCCCACAGAAATCCCACCTAACTCGGAACCACTAAATGTGTATGACATATCAGCCAAAGACCATAACCTGCATAGTTTGATTCCTGATTATCATTGAAATAGCAACCAATTTTCCAGGTGATTGGATGCCATCTGGCTACCAATTTTTGGAATGGAAAGTGCACAGGGCATAGGCAGAGCTCTTTGAGGGTGCTTGAGTGGTTTCGTACACAGCAGACCTTGTTATATAGCCTCACAAAGTCTGGATGAGACCCTTCCTTAAGGATGAAATGGAGTGCAACATTGCTCCCCTGACACTACTATCACTGTGCTACACAGAGCAGCAATGTGAGAGAAAATGAAAATATCCAATTTCTCTTCCCTCTTACTCTCAGTGACCAAAAGCACATTCCAGAAGCATTCCATATGCTGCTCAAAAACAGGGCACAAGTCTGCCCAAACAGCTAGAGAAAACCCTGGTTTATGACCTGTGATAAATCATTATTCCAAACAAGCTCACCAATGTTCTTTTCAAACATTTTCACTAGAATGTTTATGTTCTTGACTTCAAAGTGGAAAATGTTTTATAAGCCCTGTCCAGAATAGAGGAGTGAGTTGCAAGGTAAGACTCTCTTCCCATAACACAATCATTTTCCTGGAAAAAAAAAGTATTAAAACAATCAAACAATCTGGAGATTGCCCTAAAGGCACACAAAAAAATGAAGAAACATTGATTTAAGAAAATCTACTAAATCTTGGTAAGAATAGTGAGAGTGTGTGGCTTTTGAGCCACAACCTACTTCCTTCTTTCCTGTTCCCCTCAAGCTCTTTATGAAATTTGCTCCAGGAGCTCTAATTCTGGTGGGCACAATGAAAAAGATGCGGGAGTCCCTCTCCATTCTGTTATCAGTCTAGGGCTGAATTTTCAACTTGTGAGGTGCCACCTGTCAGCTTTTCTCATCTCCTGCAATCTCATGTTGCAGCTTTATTCCAGGGCAAGAGCGCTAAGAGAATCGGGTCTCTCTTCCTCAACAAGACCCATTCATAAAAAATAAACTACCCAGGCATAACAGACTGATCACAAGGCAAGAGCCTCCATTGCTCCTGCCCAGCTCATTTATAGAGCTGAGATTTTACTTCGGGAGAGGTAAGCTAAGAAATCTAGGGACCACCATACCATGTCCCTGGCATTCACTTGCTGAACAGGAGTGTCACTCTGTGAGAAGCCAGCCACCATTTCCACCTCCAGCTCCTGTGCAGTGCCACAGAGTTTCTACTCTAGGGAAGAGGCAGGCCTTAAAGACAAAGAATTCCAGAGCTCTCCTTGAGGAAATGACTTTATGCTGAACAGAGCATGGAGAATTCCATGCCTAAGAGGCATTGTTGCAAAGAATGGGGGTTTTGTTGTAAAGTAATTAAAAGGGTTCTCATAACTCCAATATACAAGTAGAATTAAGCAAAATGACACAGGTATCAGAAGTTTAACAGAACTGAAAAATGAGAAACCCAAGAAGAACTCTCTGGACTCACATAGATGGGGAGGTAGGGAAGGAGGGCTGTAGGTAGGGAGGACTGTTGTGCAAACTCTAGGCATTACTCATTCAAGAGCAATCAGAGTAGGGAGTGGGGAAAACTTGAAAATGTTTCCCAAGCAGCATACAGATTAATCAACAAAGGGCAGAAGCCTCACTGATGCTAAGTAAGACCTTAAGCACAACCTCTGACCAACCACTGATTGAATAATAGCTAGTCTTACATAAGGGCAACTCCTAGGAAGCCGGACTTAAAAATAAAATCACATGCATTCTTGGCAGTATGGCAGACTGTATGCGTGCCCAAGACTTTATCTATTCAGAAGTTATCAGAGAGGAAAAATAGAAGCTACTAATGCCTGGTTGCGCATGGGGTGAAAACTGATATACTCGAACTATAATAATAGCTTCTATACTACACTTACAAGCAGTAAAGTGTAAAAATCTAACTGGCTAATGAAGGCTTAAGTATAACTTTTGAACAATAAGTGGTGTATACAGTCCAAGAGGAAATCCCTATGTAGACAAGTTGGAAGATAAGAACAAGAAAGAATATCTGACAGGGACATCAGAGGCTGTACACTGAGGGGAAATCGATTTCAGAGTCACACCAGTCAATTCACTAAACAAATAAAAAATTGCCAGATAATTAAAGGAAGGCATGAGATGATGTTATACCAACTAGAAAATATCAATAATGAGACAGAAATTACTTTTCAAAAGCCAAGTGGAACTTCTAGAGTTAAGAAGTGAAATGACCAAAATCAAAGTTCACTAAAGAAGCTGAACAATAAGTTTAGGCTGGCAGAAAGAAAAAAAATTAGCAAATTTGAAGATAAATCAGCAGAGATTATGGTATTTGAATGCAAAGAGAAATAAAGAATGAGGAAAAATGGACTGATCATCAGAGAAATGTGGAATATCACTAAGGATGCCAATATGTGCATAACGGGAATGACAGAAGGAAGGAAAAAGTGGCAGAAGTAATGGATAAAATTATGAAATAAATAATGACTGAGGGCTTATCAATTTTGAAGGAAAACATTAATCTACATATGCATGAATTTCAAAGAAAATAAATGCAAAATATCCATACTAATACAAATCATACACAAAATGCTGAAAGACAGAATCTTGAAAGCGGCAAGAGAAAACAGCTCAAGTACAACAAAACCTCAGGAAGTTGACAGTTGACTTCTCATCAGAAATAACAGAGAAGAGAATTCAGTGGGAGGAAGACATATTAGAAATTCTGTAAGTAAAAAACTGCCAGGAAAAAAATTTTTTTTTTAATAGCAAAATTATATTTCAGAAATGAAGGCAAATAAAAGCACTCCCAGATTTAAAAACCGAGAGAATTCATCACTAACAGATCTGCTAAATAAAAAATACTAAAAGAAGTTCTTCAGGCTGAATGCAAGTAACAGGAGACATTAAATCCAATCCACACGTGCAAAAAAAGGGTGCTGGTGCAGGCAATTACGTAGGTAGTTGTAAAAAAATACATAATTGTATATTTCATTTTCTCTTCTCTTAACTGATTTAAAGAAAAATTTCATTAAACATATGCATATAGTTGCATTTTTAGACTTACAGAAATGTAACATAATTGACAATATCAGCAGGAAGGAGGCAGGTGTAAATAGTTATATTTGAGCAAGAAATTACACTAAATGGTAACTCAAATCCACAAAAAGAAGTGAAGGGAATGATAAATTGTAAATAAGGTTAATATAATTTATATATTTATAAAAAATACATAATTTACATTTATATAATATAGTTAATTTATGAACTGTTAATATGTACTTGCTTTCTTTCAGCTTCTTTAACACACAAGATTATATAAAGTAACAAATTAAAACAATGTATTGTAACATATAGAGACCTAATATATATAATAATAATAGCAAATAAGAGGGTAGAGAATGAAGCTATATAAGAGTGAAGTCTCTTTGTTTCACCAGAATTAGGTTAATGTGTGTACTGAAAGCCCTAGATCAAGCACAATGAAAACACTTAAGAATATATGTAATTGAGAATTCTTAAAGGAATATAAATATTACAGTAGAAAATATCCACTTAATAAAAAAGAATTAGGTAAAAGAGGAACAGAGGAACATGGACATGAGTCATTTAGAAAACAAAAATCAAAATTAATCCAACCATATTAATAACAATATGAAATGTGAATGGGTTATGCTGGAACAACTGGAGACCCATATGCAATAAAAAAAATTATTGAGACATAGCCCTTATACCCTTCACAAAAATTAACTCAAAATGGATCACAGACTTAAATATAAAACACAAAACTATAGAACTCCTAGAAAATGACACAGGAAAAGAAAAAACTTTAATGATATAGAGTATGGCAATGATTTTTTAAGATATATCACCAAAAACACAATCTGTGAAACAACTGAAATCTGAACTTTATTAAAATCAAAAATTAAAAATTTCTGCTCTGTGAAAGACAATGTCAAGAGAAGAAGAAGACAAACCACAGATTGAGTGGAAATATTTGCAAAGACACATCAGCTGAAGGAATGTTATCCAAATACACAAAGAATTCTTAAAACTCAACATTAAGAAAACAAACAACCCAATTAAAAAGTGGGCCAAAGACCTTAACAGATATCTCACCAAAGACAAACAGATGGTAAGTAAGCATATAAAGAGATATTTCATATCATTTATCATCAAAGAAATACAAATAAAAACCACAATGAGATATCACCACATACCTAACAGAATGGCCAAACTCTGGAATACAGACAACACAGTCTAAAAAGGCTACATACTAGGAGCATGATTACTGCATTGTATGATGTGAAAATGCTTAATTTTGTAAGAAACTATCAAACTGTAAAATATCATAATGATGGATACATGTCATTACACATTTGTCCAATAGAATGTACATCAACAAGAGTAAATCTAATATAAATTATGGATGACTATGGTGTGCCAACGTGTCAATGCATCAGGTACAGTAAATGCACCACTCTGATGGGGGATGTAGATAATTGTGGAGGCTATGCATGTGTGGGGGCAGGGTGTACATAGGAAATCTCTGTACTTTCCCCTCTATTTTGCTGAGGACTGAAAACTACTCTAAAAATATAAAGGCTTTATTAAAAAAAGAAAGAAAAGAAAAAAAAGAAAAGAGAAGAAAAGGAAAACAAATGTGAGTATATTAAACATCTCAATCAAAAGATAAAATTAGAAATGGGAAGAAAAAACTACCCAAATATATGCTGTCTATAGGAGACATACTTCAGATTCAAAGATACAGGTAGTTTGAAAATAAAACAATAGGAGATGTACTATGCAAACAGCAACCTAAGGAAGTTGGAATGGTTATACTAACATCACACAAAATAAATTTTAAAACAAAAAAATCTTATTAGAGAAAGAGTGATACTTCATAATGATAAAAGGTTAAATCCATTAGAAAGTCATAACAATTACAAACACATATGCAACTAAAAACTGAACCCCAAAAATACAAAACTAACATAATCAAAGGAAGAAATAGACAATTTAAAAAATAATAATTGGATATTTTATAGTTTCATACCCCATCTTCCATAATAGATAGAACAAGTAGGCAGAATAAAAGGTTGGTTTAACATATGGAAATCAATCAATGAGATATACCATATTAATAAAGAACAAAACCACATCATCATCTTCATAGATACCAAAAAGACATTTAACAAAATCCAATGCTCTTGCATAATACAAACTCAACAAACTAGGAATAGAAAGCAACTCCCTCAACCTCATAAAGGATATCTACAAAGAACCCACAGCTAAGATCATATTTAGTTGTAAAAGATGAGTAAGTTTCCCTAAAGTTAAGGGACAAGGATATATTCTTTCACTATTTCTATTTAGCAGTGAACTAGCCAGGACACTTAAGCACTAAAAGAAGTAAAACTCACATAGATTGGAAAGGAAATAAAACTGAAAATAAAACAAAAATACTGCCAAAACAGATTGAACACAAAAATCCTAGCTGACTTTTCTGCAGAAACTGACAAGATGATCCTAAAATTCACATGGAAAGACAAGGGACCTAGAATAGTCAAAACAATCTTGAAAAAGAAAAAAGTTGGAAGACTCAAACTTCCTTTTTTAAACTTACTGCACAGCTACAATAATCAAGAGGGTGAGATACTAGCATATAGACTTACATGTAGATCAGTGGAGTAAAATTGAGAGTCTAGAAATAAACTTACACTTACGGTCAATTCATTTTTGATCAGGTGTCAAGACAACTCACTGGAGGAAAAACCATATTTACAACAAATGATGGGACAACTGAATATCGACGCAGAAAAAGATAAAGTTGGGCACTTTCCTTACACTATACACAAAAATTAATTAAAACTGAATCATAGACCACAATGTAAGAGCTAAAACTAAAGAACTCTTAAGAAGAAACCTTTGGAGTAAATCTTTATTTACTTAGATTAGGCAATAGTTTCTTAGATATGACAACAAAAGCATAAATGACAGGGGAAATTAATAAATAAATTATATTACATCAAAATTAAGAGCTTTTGTGATGCAAATTCTACCAAAAAGAAAATGAAAAGAAAGCACAGAGAATGGCAGACAATATTTACAAATAAATATATGTATAGATATATCTTTATATCTATATATGATAAGGCACTGGTATATAGAACATACAAAAAACATATATGATAATGAAAAGAAAACCCAATTAAAAATTGTCAAAGGATTTGAATAGACATTTCCCCCAAAAAAGATAAACAGATTAAAAGATGTCCTAGGGAAATGTCAATCTTTTTACCAGAGGACAACAATTGGAGAAATCTAGAGAAATCTGGTGCTAAAATATTTAATACTTCAGAATCTAATTGGAATCATGATCTTTATGTGTGCCCATATTTTACTTTTATTATTTATTTTGTGTTTGCATTTGATTGTATTGCAAATGCCCATTGAGTCTTGTGATAATGAATTAAAATCTCTCAATCTCTCTTTCAGAGAGATATCAAGCTATATAATTTTTGTTAAAATGTGAATTTCATTCTATAGTTTAATTTTTACAAAATTTTTAGAAAGAGAACTTTCTACACTTAGCTGGAATAAAATTTTATTATAAAACAAGCAAAAAATATGGTGGTCATTTATGTTTAAGTAAATTTTTAAAATCTAAACCTTTTGATTTTTGTATATTTATTTAGACCACAGTAAAAAACAGTGGCTGGGATTGTATATAATATCATTATTTATAAAGTAAGGGAAAGATAAGAATACAACTTGAATATGATGCTAAAATTAATTTTAAAATGAAGCATATCCTGGAAATACATGACATAAACCATTAAAAACAATACCTATTATAGCTTATAAATAACTGTTATGAACAAAATGAAAAAATAAAATCAGTTATTGAAACATGGAGATTTGGGCAATTATATGCAACCCCTTCTTTTTCATCATAATAGAGAAAAGGTTTTCTCCAAGACCTTTTCTGCATCATCAAAACACAGCCAGGCCTCTCTTGTTTTTCACTGGTATCATATTACATAGTAAATTGGAAATGATAGGCTACAAAATTATTAATAATTATTTAAATCTTAAAAAATGTACCTTGGAATATCATTGATCTATTTTTACAATTAAATATTACTTATTTTATGTATAATATCTTTTTTATCTATCTATCTATCACTATATATCTCGTGGTTAAACTTTATACATATATCAGAAAGCTTTTTTTTATTATCATGTCATTATCAAAGGAAGGTAACAAGTGTTAGAATGAACACTTTTGTAACCCTCCATAGCATCTGGAACCCAGGATTTAATAAGAATTAATAGTTATATAACTAAGTTTTCAGAATGAAAATTTCTGCTCAGGTTATCATATTGGTAGAAAGATATTTTCTCCTTCCCCCATCCTTCTCCAGCAATATTTGAAATTAAAATCAATATTTAAAGATTCATTTTACTTCGGAAAGATGTTACCATCACTTATCAAATAACTTTTCCTTCTCGTGAGTACTTGCTGAATTCACAAGTGGGTTAGAAAATCTGGCTTGGAAATGTAAGCCCTATTGCGTTCTGAAATTCCCAGCATATTTCTTGTTGTAGAGGTGGAAAATTTCTTGTAGTAGGACTATGTACAGACTAAAACTCAGAAAAGACCTGTTTTCTTTCTCATCTGAGTTCCACAGAGCTCTGCCTCTCAGCCATACAGATCTCAAAACCTGATAGGCAGTAAAGCCATAGACACAGTGTTCAGTAATATCTTTTGTTTATTAATTGATTATCAAATGTTGATTAGACTTTGTGAAAACCTATGCCAATCAGCTTTTCCAGAGGTTGACTTATTCCAGGGAACTACCTATACTGCAAATAACATTTTTTTTCTACTAGGGGTTTTTACCTTGGAAGTGAGTATTCAACATAACCTGAACATACATATTACGGAGGTGCAAATATAATGATGGGGATGTATTGAAAAATTATAGAATCAGAAAAACTCCATCTGCTTAGAGAAATAAACCTACTAGAGTCTTATCAGGGCTAGTAGGGACTTTCTCCTAAAGTGAGTACAACAAAATAATACTGTGTTTTCCAAAGTGTCTCCTTTTCTTCTGATTCAGTATTTATATTTGATTGGTACATTAAATGAGCCTACAGTTCACTCTGATCTCCACTTTGTATAATATGATGAAGCTATTTAATAGTCTCTGGTTGGGGATGATCTGTCTTATTTAACTTTCCCTCAACTAATGAGTCTAGGAGAGATTGCAGTGAGCACCTAATGTCTTGTCACTCAGCATTATTTCATGTCCCCCTTCTTGTTTTTGTTTTTATTTGGAGGAGGGAAGAGTAAACAACATTCCCTAAGACATCATTCTTTTCTTTTCTCTGTAAGTGATGGTGGGAGATTGACTCTTACCTGTACTCCACTCTATATTCTAGGAGTAGGACTTGGGTTAGCCATGGGCTTATTCTAACCATCAGCCACAGTGATTGAAAAATCATCCAATACTTTATATATATAAATAAAGCTATATACATATTTACATTGCAAAATCATCCAATCATGGTGAATGAGATGAGAGAGAACATTTGCTGAGGCTAGTGGGACAAAATGTCTTTTTCCTTCCCTGCGGGGCATTGTATGAAGAGGTAAAGTCAAGACCTGCAGAAGCCATACTACCCACCCTACAGGGAGAACCTAAAACTGCTAAAGGGCCCAATGTTGAAACCTCAAGATAAAATTATTCCTGTGGCAGGTAGAGCAGAGAGATGAAGAAGAATGGACCTTTGGTTATTCCATTTGAGCCACTGGAACAAACCTCATTTGAAATTAATATGTGTAAATATGTATGTGTGTATATATACACAAAGGATATATTGTATATATACTTATAAATACATATATTAAATATACTTTATGTATTTTATACATACTTTTTAGTTGCTAGTGAAGAGATTTAATTTCTATTTGTCCGTTTACTTTAGATTTTCTGTCACTGATGACACAGCCAAAGAAATGTTACTTAACTGATAAGGAAGTGAATGCTCATTCATCAAAGAGAATAGCTTTATTTATATACATGAAGTACTTGTCCATCAGGGAAATTTTCACTTACAAGATTGTGTGTGTGTGTGTTTTCAATCAGAGTCTGAAGAAGAGTCGCATGTCAGTGAGTTTTGAACCTTGTTACAGGTGTTTGGCTTCAGTCTTTAGACCATAAAGGAAATACCTTTTAGGAGAGTCTGCTGCTTTCTTTGATGCCATACTTAGCTGTTGCACACTGTAAATTTCTTGGATGCTGTGCAAGCCTATTTTAGAGACTTAAGCCATGGTGCTCACAAACTGCCTGGATGTCCTTAAAAGGACAAGAAACGCTGGCATGCTGCTTTTCTTTATTCACATTTGGGTACTCCTTAATAGAGGGCCAACAGTGACTGCTAAAGACACAGATGGCAGCTGTCTGCAATTGCCCCAATTTTCTGTGATTTCCTCTGGCCTTTGCACTTAAATGTGCAGAGAAGAATTCTTTTTTTTTTGATAAATGTTATACTTATGTTCCATAATAAACATTTTTATACTTTATCTTTTCCTCCACTAAATCCTATGTTGGATTTCCTGTGACATTCACCCCTGCCAGACAAGTTCCTATCGACTTTTATTTCCTCTTTGGAAGCTTGGCTCTTTGTTTTGCTCTTTCCCTGTGGTGCACCATTTTAAAAGGTCAATTTAAGGAACTCTTTCGATTTGAGTATTTTTCCTTTGGTTCCTATTTTGAAACTTTGCAAGTTCGCATCTCATTTTTCAAAGAATAAGCATTTCTATTACCTCGAATATGATTGTCAGATTCGAAGTTAGAGGCTGTATATACATGGTTTAAAGGAAAAAAAGTGTTGGAAACCATTCATTTGATTTTATCAAACTGAAGGACTGGCTTCATAGTGCAAGCCTTCCAAATATGTTCAGTTAGTAGACCGAATTACCTGTTTGGCTCTTTCTTCTTTGCTTCTCTCTAATCACTCGTTAATATCTAAAAATATGGATTTGGCTCTGATGCGCCACTCTAAATACTCCCTTGAAGTACCAATCCTAAGCATGGAATTCAATCTGTAATCTTAATTTTCATGGCACTTCTATTGTACTTTACAAAAACAGTTGGCTTTATATCTCAATACAGTTTTTTGCTTTAGCCATTTGAATGCAGAATCCAAGATTTTTCTCTTTCTTCTCACATCCCAAAAACAGGCATTTCAGAGCATTCCCTCTTTCATATTTATCTTTCAGTTTACTATTTTTTTTATTAAGGCATTATTGATATGCATTTATGAAGGTTTCACATGAAAACCAATGTGGTTACTACATTCACCCATGTTATCATGTCTCCCCCATATCCCATTGCAGTCACTGCCCATCAGTGTAGTAAGATGCCACAGATTCACTATTTGCCTTCTCTGTGCTACACTGTCCTGTGATTCCCCCCACACCATGTGTGCCAATCATAATACCCCACAATCCACTTCTTCCTCCCTCCCAACCCTCCCCTTTAGTAACTGCTAGTCCCTTCTAGGACTGTGTGAGTCTGCTGCTGTTCTGTTCCTTCAGTTTTGCTTCGTTGTTATACTCCACAAATGAGGGAAATCATTTGGTACTTGTCTTTCTCTGCCTGGCTTATTTCACTGACCATATCCTCCAACTCCACCCATGTTGTTGCAAATTGTAGGATTTGTTTCTTTCTTATGGCTGAATAGTATTCCACTGTGTACATGTACCACATCTCCTTTATCCATTCATCTAATGATGGACACTTAGGTTGCTTCCATATCTTAGCTATTGTAAATAATGCTGCAATAAACACAGGGGTACATACGTCTTTTTGAAACTGGGATCCTATATTCTTAAGGTAAATTCCTAGGAGAGGAATTCCTGGGTCAAATGGTATTTCTATTTTTAGTTTTTTGGGAAACCTCCATATTGCTTTCCACAATGGTTGAACCAACTTACATTCCCACCAGTAATGTAGGAGGGATCCCCTTTCTCCACATCCTTGCCAGCATTTGCTGTTCTTAGTCTTTTCAATACCCACCATCCTTACTGGTATGATGTTATATCTCACTGTGGTTTTTATTTGCATTTTCCTGATAATTAGTGATGTAGAGCATCTTTCATGTGGCTGTTGGCCATCTGAATTTCTTCTTTGGAGAAGTGTCTGTCCATATCCTCTGCTCATTTTTTAATCAGATTATTTGCTTTTTGGGTGTTGAGGAATGTGAGTTCTTTACATATTTTGAATGTTAACCCCTTGTTGGAATGTCATTTACAAATATATTCTCCCATACTGTAGGATGTTTTTTTGTTCTGTTGATGGTGTTCTTTGCTGTACCGAAGCTTTTTCAGCTTGATGTATTCCCATGTATTCATTTTTTCTTTTGTTTCACTTACTTGAGGAGACACATTCAGAAAAAAGTTCCTCGAGTTGGTATTCAGGAGATTTTTGCCTATGTTATCTTTGAAGAGTTTTATGGTTTCAGGACTTACATTCAGGTCTTTGATTCATTTTGAGTTTACCTTTGTGTATGGGGATAGACAATAATCCAGTTTCATTCTCTTGCATGTATCTGCCCAGTTTTGCCAACACAGCTGTTGAAGAGGTTATCATTACCCCGTTGTATGTCCATGGCTCCTTTATCATATATTAATTGACTATATATGCTTGGGTTTATATCTGGGCTATCTAGTCTGTTGCATTGGTCTATGGTTCTGTTCTTGTGCCAGTACCAAATTGTCTTAATTACTGTGGCTTTGTAGTAGAGCTTGAAGTTGGGAAGCGAGATTCTCCCTGCTTTATTCTTCCTTCTTAGGATTGCTTTGACTATTCGGGGTCTTTTGTGGTTCCATATGAATTTTAGAACTATTTTGTCTACTTCATTGAAGAATGCTGTTGGTATTTTGATAAGGATTGCATTGAATCTGTAGATTGTTTTAGGCAGGATGCCCATTTTGACAATATTAATTCTTCCTATCCATTAACATAGGATGTATTTCCGTTTATTGGTATCTTCTTTAATTTCTCTCATAAGTGTGTTATAGTTTTCAGAGTATAGGTCTTTCACTTTCTTGGTTAGGTTTATTCCTAGTTATTTTATTATTTTTGATGCAATTGTGAATGGAATTGTTTTCCTGATTTCTCTTTCTCTTAGCTCATCGTTAGTATATAGGAATGCAAGGGATTTCTGTGTATTAATTTAGTTATCCTGCAACTTTGGTGATTTCAGATCTTAGATCTAGTAGTTTTGGAGTGGATTCTTTAGGGTTTTTTATGTACAAAATCATTTCATCTGCAAATAGGGACAGTTTAACTTCTTCTTTACCAATCTGGATGCTTTTTATTTCCTTGTGTTGTTTGATTGCCATGGCAAGGGAATCCAGAACTATGGTGAATAAAAGTAGAGAGAGTGGACATTCTTGTCTTGTTCCCGATCTTAAAGGAAAAGCTTTCAGCTTCCCACTGTTAAGTATAATGTTGGCTGTGGGCTTGTCATATATGGCCTTTATTATGTTGAGGTACTTGCCCTCTATACCCATTCTGTTGAGAGTTTTTATCATGAATGGATGTTGAATTTTGTCAAATGCTTTTTCAGCATCTGTGGAGATGATGATGTGGTCTTTGTCCTTCTTTTTGTTGATGTGGTGGATAATGTTGATGGATATTCTAATATTGTACCATACTTGCATCCCTGGAATAAGTCCTACTTGATCATGATAGGTGATCTTTATGATCTATTTTTTAGTTTGGTTTGCTAATATTTCCTTGAGTATTTTTGCATCTATGTTCATCAGGGATATTGGTCTGTAATTTTCTTTTTTTGTGGTGTCTTTGCCTGGTTTTTGTATCAGGGTGATGCTGGCCTCATAGAACGAGTTTGGAAGTATTTCCTCCTCTTCTACTTTTTAGAAAAGTTTAAGGAGGATGGATATTATGCCTTCACTAAGTCCTTGATAAAATGTAGCAGTGAAGCCATCCAGTCCAACGGTTTTGTTCTTAGGTAGGTTTTTGATTACTAATTCAATTTAATTGCTAGTAATTGGTCTGTTTGGATTTTCTGTTTCTTTTTCGGTCAACCTTGGAAGGTTGTATTTTTCTAGAAAGTTTTCCATTTCTTCTAGGTTATCCACTTTGTTAGCATATAGATTTTCATAGTATTCTCTTAATAATTCTTTGTATTTCTGTGGTGTCTGTAGTCATTTTTCCTTTCCCATTTTTTATTCTGTTAATGTACTCTCTTTTCTTTTTTACTTAATAATTCTGTCTTGGGGTTTATCTATTTTGTTTATTTTCTCAAAGACCCAGCTCCTGCTTTCATTGATTCTTTCTATTGTTTTGTTCTTCTTGGTTTTATTTATTTATGCTCTAAACTTTATTATATCCCTCCATCTACTGACTTTGGGCCTCATTTGTTCCTCTTTTTCTAGTTTTGTTAATTGTGAGTTTAGTCTGTTCATATGGGATTGTTCTTCTTTCCTGATGCAGGCCTGTATTGCAATATACATTCCTCTTAGCACAGCCTTGGCTGTGTCCCACAGATTTTGTGGTGTTGGATTATTGTTGTCATTTGTCTCCATATATTGCTTGATCTCTGTTTTTACTTGGTCATTGATCCACTGGTTATTTAGGAGCATGTTGTTAAGCCTCTTTGTGTTTGTGGGTTTTTTCATTTTCTTTGCATAATTTATTTCTAATTTCATACCTTTGTGGTCTGAGAAGCTGGTTGGTACAATTTCAATCTTTTTGAATTTACTGAGGCCCGTTTTTTTGGCCTAGTATATGATCTGTTCTTGAAAATGTTCCATGTGCACTTGAGAAGAATGTGTATACTGCTGCTCTTGTGTGGAGAGTTCTGTAGATGTCTGTTAGGTCCATCTGTTCTAATGTGTTGTTCAATGGCTCTGTCTCCTAACATATTCTGTCTGGTTGATCTGTCCTTTGGAGTGAGTGGAGTGTTGAAGTCTCCTAGAATGAATGAATTGCATTCTATTTCCCTTTTTAATTCTGCTAGAATTTACTTCACATAGGTCAGTGCTCCTGTTTTTGGTGCATAACTTTTTATAATGGTTATATACTCTTGTTGGATTGACCCCTTCGTCTTTATGTAATGTCCTTCTTTGTCTCTTGTGACTATCTTTGTTTAAAAGTCTATTTTGTTTGATACAAGTACTGCAGCACCTACTTTTTTCTCCTTATTAGTTGCATGGAATATCTTTTTCCATCCCTTCACTTTTAGTCTGTGTGTATCTATGAGTTTGAAGTGAGCTTCTTGTGGCAGCATATAGTTGGGTCTTGTTTTTTTATCCGTTACGTGACTCTATGTCTTTTGATTGGTGCATTCAGACCATTTACATTTAGGGTGATTATCAATAGGTATGTACTTATTACCATTGCAGACTTTAGATTCATGGTTACCAGAGGTTCAATGGTAATTTCCTTACTATCTAAGAGTCTAACATAACTTACTTAGTATGCAATAACAGACACCATCTAAAGGTTCTTTATTTTTCATACTTTTCTTCATCCTCCATTCTTTATATATTAGGTATCATATTCTGTACTCTTTGTCTATCCCTTTTTACTACCTCTGGTGACAGCTATTTAATCTTAGGAGCACTTCCATCTATAGCTGTCCCTCTAAAATACATTGTAGAGATGGTTTTGGGGAGCTAAATTCTCTCAGCTAGCTTTTGCTTATCTGGAAATTGTTTAATCCCTCCTTCAAATTGAAATGATAATCTTGCCAGATAAATTATTCTTGTTCTGAGGCCTTTGTACTTCATTGTATTAAATATATCATGCCACTCTCTTCTGGCCTGTAAGCTTTCTGCTGAGAAGTCTGATGATAGCCTGATGGGTTTTCCTTTGTATGTGACTTTATTTCTCTCTCTGGCTGCTTTTAATAATCTGTCCTTATCCTTCAACTTTGCCATTTTAATTATTATATGTCTTGGTGTTGTCCTCCTTGAGTCCCTTGTTTTGGGAGATCTGTGCATCTACATGGCCTGAGAGACAATCTTCTTCCCCAGATTGGGAAGTTTTTAGCAATTACCTACTCAAAGACACTTTCTATCCCTTTTTCTCTTTCTTATTCTGGTACCCATATAATGCTAATATTGTTCCGTTTGGATTGATCACAAAGTTCTCTCAGTATTCTTTCATTCCTACAGACCCTTTTTCTCTCTGTGCCTCAGCCTCTTTATATTCCTCTTCCCTTATTTCTATTTCATTTATCATCTCCTCCACCATATCTAATCTGCTTTTAATACCCTTCATTGTGTTCCTGATTGGATCTCTGTCCTAAATTCATTCCTGAGTTCTTGAATATTTTTCTGTACCTTCATGGGCATGTTTATGATTTTTATTTTGAAATCTCTTTCAGGAAGATTTATTAGTTCAGTCTCACTCAGTCCTTTCTCTGGTGTTGAGATTTTGCTTTGAACCAGGTTCCTTTGACATTTCCTATTTGTATGTTGCACCCTCTCATGCCCAGAAGCTCTACTGTCTGGAGCTGCTCAGCCCCTGAAGTGATGTTAGGATGTCGGGGGGTGCAGGGGAGTGGTGCTGGTGCCTGCAGGGAGGAAAGAGCTGTTTCTTGTTTCTCAGCAGCTATGCCTGTCTTCACTGCCAGAACCAGTGGGCTGAACACACAGGTATAAGCCTCTATGCTTTGTGTTTGTAGCTGCCACAGGCAGGGCTTCCCTCTGTCTCGCCTGATGCCAGGGCAAGGGCTGCTGGTTTGCAAGCCAGATGTGGGCTAGCTGAGAGGAAAGTACAGCAGGCTTCCTATCATGGTGGGGGTCCTTGGAGCTGCATAGCCAGCCAGGCAGATGGAGTGCCTGAAGACTGTGAAAGTTCCCAATCTGCTGGGCAAAGTGGGCAGAGTTCACCCAGACAATTTTGTCTGCCTGTCCTTTCTCCTGAACAGTAAACTTTGTGTAAACCTTGCCCCTTTAGCAGCCCTCTCGCTTTTAGGAAGTCTCTCAGACTGCCCACCCAGATCAGCCTGATATGAATCCCTGTTTTCCACAAGCAGCTGGAATCTCTGTCTCTCCAAGTATTCTGCCTGTCTTAACTTTCCAACTGCACTAAATCACCAGAGTACCATGCAATGGAGGTTCGTGCTCCCAGAGAAGATCTCAAGGGCACTATGTTCAGCAGTCCCAGGCCTCCACTCCCTCCCGGCTCTCTCTTCCTCCCGCCTGTGAGCTGGAGTAGGGGAAGGGCTTGGGTCCCTCTGGGTCACAGCTTTGGAACATTACCCTGTTCCGTGTGGTCTGTTCTTTCCTCCAGGTATATGCAGTCTAGTGCAGCCTTCTTTCCTGTTGCTGTTTCAAGATTAATTATATTAATTTTACTTTTGTATTATATGTGCTTTTAGGAGGAGGTCTCTGTCTCACCTCTCATGCTGCCTTCTTTAATACCTTTTCCTCAGTTTCCTTTTCTTTTTGTTCATTATTCACTCCCAAGATCTCAAAAGCCAACTCCATGTGTAACTTCAAAAGTCTATGTTCATTAGCTCCAATTACTATGTTGAGCCAAATCCTACATGTTCAACATCTGCTTCACATCTTCACTTGGAAGCCTCTATGTTATAGCAAATTCAACCAATCCCATTATCTTTCACTCTACATAAGAGCTTCCTCCTCAGACTGAGCAACTTGGAGTTACATTAGTTAGACTTCCCATTCTCTTGGAGCCAACATCCATTCATCAGCAAATTTTTCATATTACATATTCAGGCTTTTCTTTCTATTCTCCTCCTACAAATCTGGAACAGATATTAATTACTTCTTGACTCTACCCTTGCAAGAATTTTCCCCTCATGTATAGTCTCTCCTTTTCCACGTATATCTACAGGTGAATCTATTTAAAGCATAGCCCTGGTTTTTTTTAATACCTTCATTTGAACTCTGTCATTGTTAACTAATACAGTCACAATTTCCTAACAAAGCCTTTAATCACCTCTACTACCTTTTTAGCTTTACTGCTTGCTCATCCTACACCTGAAAAATGAGAATGCTTCACTACTTATGGCCTCTGTACTCCATGCAAATCCTTCTACCTGCAATAATATCCCTCCATCTCTATCCATGTGACTTCAATTATAAAGTTGCTGAAATGTCAAGCCTTCTTCCTCTAATGGCCTCTTTTCTTTGACTGCTTACTGGAATGTCCTTTATCTTTTTGAGTTTCACTAAATCAAAAAGTTTTTGTTATTGTTTTTTAACATTACTTTGCATTTAAAGTTTTTATTTTTAAAAACATTATTTAAGTTTTGCATTATTATTGCTTGTGTGTATCTTGCTAAGAAAGCCATAAGTTCCTCAAGAACTGATAGTTCATATTATTCATTTTTCTATTCTCTATAGTGCCTAGTGAAGGAACCACATAGGTGCCCAAGTAAATCTTTGAATATATTGCCAATTCTGTGTTATCAAGATTATAAAGCAGCCCTTAACACTTTAAACTTTCAATTTCCTTCACCAGTAATGAACTCCTCTAAGTGGAAAAAAGAATTATCTTCTTACTGAACTATGTACAGTATAACTCTACATAACATCCAACTGAATTAGTGAAAAAATAATAAGATGTCTCCAAATAGAACACAGACAATGATTCCATAACATCTTTCTATGTTGACAGATAGTAACTGCACTAGTGGGGATGAGGATTTAATAATATGGGTAACTGTTAAACCACTGTGTTGTATATTTGAAACCAATATAAGGTTGTATATCAATGATAGGTCAGTAAAATAAATAGAAAAACATGGTGCCAAATAAACTATATGACTGAAGCCTCAGGTATTTCTAACTATCCTGTGCTCTTCTGTGATTAACACTGGGTGCTAGGACTGAGCTTGCTGCTAAATAGTTGTGTGAGATTGGCTAGAATATGTAACTTTTATGAGCCTCTTTTCTCATTTGTAATGGAGGAAAATACTTTATACTGATGTTGTTAAGAATAAATAGGACAGCACATGTAAATAAATAATAGAGAGAACATAATACATAATAGCTAACACTGATGTTGTCTCTGATGAACTACTTTTTTTACCTGGAACATTCTCATCTACTGAGTGAGATCTCTGAAACGTTGGATGACTCCTTCAGCATAGTTGCTTCTCCCAGGTTTATCATGCAATACATCTGTGCTTTTCTTAAATTGTTGATATTCTATTTTGCTTAGAAAATTATAAAATCTGCCATGATGTCTCATCATGCAAGTGTTGCCCAAGAATAGAAAATTGGCACTTAATTTTTGCATATTGTGATTCAAAACCATTCCATTTGTATAGCACGGTCCCACACAGATGGATGTTTTATTTTTTATTAACTTTTAGTAATATAAATGTTTTGATCTACTTGCCTCTTATCATATAAATGATAGAGTATTTTCTAAATTAGGAACAAGTTGTGTGCACATTTTGAAGAACAAATCTTTATAAACTTTCGTGACTCATGGTCAGTGCAACAGAAGTACCAATACAGGTCACATTGCCATTATCATATATTATTCCTGATATCTAGTGCTTTACAGTTTACAAAACCCCATCATCACATCATGAATTTCGATTTTTGTGAATCCCAGCTAGGAAGGCAGGGCAAGTATCATCATTTCAATATTATAAATGAAGAAACTGAGGCTCTCAATAATTAATTAACTTGCATAGTCACGTGGTTTACAATGGATAGCAGAATAATCAAAACCAGTCTTTTGACTTTTTTTAATTTTATATTGTTATGATTGATATACACTCTTATGAAGGTTTCACATGAAAAAACAATGTGGTTACTACATTTACCATATTGTCAAGTCCCCACTCATACCCCAATGCAGTCACTGTCCATCAGTGCAACAAGTTGCCAGAAATCCACTATGTGCCTTCTGTGATACACTGTTCTCCCTGTGATCCACCACACCATGTGTACTAAACATAATACCCCTCAGTTGCCTTCTCCCTCCTCCCCACCCACCCTCCCACACCCCTCTCCTTTGGTAACCACTAGTTCATTCTTGGAGTCTCTGAGTCTGCTGATGTTTTGTTCCTTCAGTTTTGCTTCATTGTTATACTCCACAAATGAGGGAAATCCTTTAGCATTTGTCTTTCTCTGCCTGGCTTATTTCACTGAGCATAATGTCCTCCAGCTCCATCCATGTTGTTGCAAATGGTAGAATTTGTTTCTTATGGTTGAATAGTATTCCATTGTATATATGTACCACATCTTCTTTATTCATTCATATACAGATGTACACTTAGGTTGTTTCCATATCTTGGCTATTGTAAAAAGTGCTGTGATGAACATAGGGGTGCATATGTCTTTTTGAATCTGAAAAATTATATTGTTTGGGTATATTCCAAGAAGAGGGATTTCTATTTTTAGTTTTTTGAGGAACCTCCATATTTCTTTCCACAATGGCTGAACTAGCTTACATTCCCAACAGCAGTGTTGGAGGGTTCCCCTTTCTCCACATCCTCACCAACATTTGTTGTTCTTAGTCTTTTCAATGCTGGCCATCCTTACTGGTGTGAGGTGATATCTCATTGTGGTTTTAATTTGCATTTCCCTAATGATTAATGATGTGGAACATCTTTTCATGTGTCTGTTGGCCATTTGAATTTCTTCTTTGGAGAACCATCTCTTCATATCCTCTGCCCATTTGTTAATCAGGTTATTTGCTTTTTGGGTGTTGAGGTGTGTAAGTTCTTTATATATTTAGGATGTTAACCCCTTGTCAGATATGTCATTTACAAATATATTCTCCCATAATGTAGGATGCTTTTTTGTTTTGTTGATGATGTCCTTTGCCCTACAAAATCTTGTTAGTTTGATGTAGTCCCATGAGTTCATTTTTGCTTTTGTTTCCCTTTCTCGCGGAGATGGGTTCAGGAAGAAGTTGCTCATGCTTATATTCAGGAGATGTTTGCCTATGTTGCCTTCTAAGAGTTTTATGGTTTCATGACTTACCATCAAGTCTTTAATCCATTTAAAGTTAACTTTTGTATATGGGGTTAAACAATAATCCAATGTAGCTGTCCAGTTTTGCCAACACCAGCTGTTGAAGAGGCTGTCATTTCCCCATTGTATGTCCATGGCTCCTTTATCATATATTGATTGACCATATATGACTGGGTTTATATCAGGGCTCTCTAGTCTGTTACATTGGTCGATGGGTCTGGTATTGTGCCAGTACCAAATTGTCTTGATTACTGTGGCTTTGTTAGTAGAGCTTGAAGTTGGGGAGCATAATTCCCCTTCTTTATTTTTCCTTCTCAAGATTGCTTTGGCTATTCAAGGTCTTTTGTGATTCCATATGAATTTGAGGATGATTTTCTCTATTTCATTGAAGAATGCTGTTGGTGTATTGATAGGAATTGCATTGAATCTATAGATTGCTTTAGGGAGGATGGCCATTTTGACAATATTAATTCTTCCTATCCACGAGCATGGGATGTGTTTCCACTTATTGGTATCTTCTTTAATTTCTCTCGTGAGAGTCTTGTATTTTTCAGAGTATAGGTCTTTCACTTCCTTGGTTAGGTTTATTCCTAGGTATTTTATTCTTTTTGATGCAATTGTGAATGGAATTGTCTTCCTGATTTCTCTCTCTGCTAGTTCATTGTTACTGTATAGGAACACCACAGATATCTGTGTATTAATTTTGTATCCTGCAACTTTGCTGATTTCAGATCTTAGATCTAATAGTTTTGGAGTGGATTCTTTAGGGTTTTTTATGTACAAAATCATGTCATCTGCAAACAGGGACAGTTTAACTTCTTCCTTGCCAATCTGGATGCTTTTTATTTCTTTGTGTTGTCTGATTGCTGTGGCTAGGACCTCCAGTACTATGTTGAATAGAAGTGGGAAGAGTAGGCATCCTTGTCTTGCTCCTGATCTTAAAGGAAAAGCTTTCAACTTCTTGCTGTTAAGTATAATGTTGACTGCGGGTTTGTCATAAATGGCCTTTATTATGTTGAGGTACTTGACGTCTATACCCATTTTGTTGAGAGTTTTTATCATGAATGGATGTTGAATTTTGTCAAATGCTTTTTCAGCATCTATGGAGATGATTATGTGGTTTTTGTCCTTTTAGTTGATGTGGTGGATGATGTTGATGGATTTTCAAATGTTGTAATATCCTTGCATCCCTGGCATAAATCCAAATTGATCATAATGGATGATCTTTTTGATGTATTTGTGAACTCAGTTTGCTAGTATTTTGTTGAGTATTTTTGCATCTATGTTCATCAGTGATATTGCTCTGTAATTTTCCTTTTTTTGTGGTGGCTTTGCCTGGTTTTGGTATCAGGGTGATGCTGGCCTCATAGAATGAGTTTGGAAGTATTCCCTTGTTGCTCTTCAGCAACAAGAAGGTGGGGTGACAAGCAGGACCAGCCTGTTATCCCCAGGGCTGAGCGAGAGGGCAGTGTCAGTGGCTTGGACACCCTCCCCTGAGATCCGGGGAAAATCAAAACCACACCAAGCCGGGAGATGTGTCAGACTCAAGGGCACAGCAAAACTCAGCTTTATTCCATCAGAGGCTTAGTTATATGGAGGAAGATAAGGAAATAACAGAAACCAATGGGAATTGATTATCTCATCTGTCACTAGGGTCTTTAGGCAGGTTTCCGGTTAGGTGGGGAGGCGGAGTTAGGGCCAAGAGCGCACTCACGGGAAGCTAGTTAGGCCACGAACACAGAAGTAATGAGGGAGGAAGGAAACCTCCAGTCTGCGGCCGTTACAGGCCCAAAAGAGGCAAAAGGTCCCAGCAATTCCCCTTTTTTGTTTTATAAATGCTCTGGGATGTCCCGGCAGGCAAGGCCCCTGTCATAGGTTGTCCCCCTCTGGGGATCTTACCCATCACTGGGTACCTTGCAGCTCTTTGGTTGTCCCAAGCTTACTCATCCTCCGTGGCCTGTCTTAGCTTGTCCCCACCTTGGAGATTTTACCCGTCATGGGCGCGTGGGGAGATAGTCAGGGGGAATCAATGGACACGGCCTCATCATAAGGTTCACAGCAATCGTAGGGGTCACTGGCTTCCGTGGCAACTCTCTGGTAATGTACCTGCACGCACATCAACTGAATTGATTCAATTATTTTTTGGACAAACTGGACAATCTTGTTAATAATGCAGGGCCCAAAAGTGAAAAGTAGGAGCAAAAAAAGGACAGGACCAAGGAGGGACAGAATATAGGGCAACCACCCATGTAACTTAGTCCAAAGAAAATTGGCTTGTAATTCTTGTCTGCATCTCTAGAGGTCTTCTTGAAGTTGCTTGACCTTATTTTGGACTATGCAGGAGCGGTTCACATAAAAGCAGCACTCTTCCTGTAAAAAGAGACATAAGCCTCCCATTTCAGCTGTGAGGAGATCAAGCCCCCTATGGTTCTGTAGGACTACTGTCGTGAGGGAATCCAATTGTGCTTGGAGGTCAAGAATTGTGCTGGCTACAGCTTGTATACCATCGATCATCTGTTGAGAAAGAGCTTTATAATAATGCAGAGAGGTCCCCAATCCTGCTGCCCCAGTGGCAGCTCCGGTGGCCACCTCAAGGCCTATAAGCAGGGGGATAACTTGGATGTCCCTTTTTGATCTACCTCCAATATGGCCTAAAGCAGGAACAGGGAGGCTCTGATTATTAGGGACCACTCCAATGTCAGGGAAAATTACAGCTGGAGCACAAAGCCCCATCCAGTCTGTCAGGAGAAAGCTAAACGCATCTTCCCCACAAATGAAAACTTCCATCAGGGGGACAGAGAAAGGTATTATTCACAGTAATATTTTGTTGACAAAAAGAATAGTGGATTTGCCCTACATCTATCCTACTAGTATTATCAGTATGGGTGTCAGCTTTGAAGCATGGGTCTTTAGGGGAAAGAGGGTCCAGATAGACTTTAGAACTTGGGGGTAACAGCTGGCACTGGGGCTCGGCCTGTGACAGGTTAACAAGAAGAGCATTGGCTTGTAATGGTCCCGGCCTCAAGCACAGCCAGCAATCCTTAGCTAAATCGGGATTGGTTCTATTGAGGTAAAAGCAGCCTGTATGATTGATTGTGTCTCAGGACCAAGAAGCAATTCTCCCGATCTCCGGGAGGCTAAAAGGGTGGTAAATCGGGGGATTTTGGTCTTCAATCAGCCTGTCTACCAGTTTTTTAATTTTGGTATTGTTGAGCCTGATCTTGGACTCCGCTCCTGTCAGAGGCACACATAGGGGCAAATTTATTCCAGCAGACGTTCTCTCCCCTATTCTTTTGACAGTCAGCATATTCATCCTTGCCTTTTATCAGAGTTGCATACCAGTATGTTTCATTCCAGTGAGTGTAGGGGATAACCTCCTGATAGCATTGAGCATGAACGGAGGCAAGAAAAGTGGTGCAAGGACACTCAGAGGGGGATTTCTTTGGGCAGGTGAAGATATTTTGGGGCCTGGCCAACAATGGTGAGAGAGAACTGTGCCAGGGCATCCATTTTCTGTCCCTTGCATAAGTGTAACTGCCCGTTGCCCATTAGGGAAGGTTTTGGTAGAAGTATAACAGTGTGCAGGGGGAGGGGCCTTGGAGTGATCACAGGCTGTGCAGGGGTCTCCAATGGTTTTTCATAGTATGGTTCTTGCTTGACTGGGATCTCCAAATCCTGTCCTAGCTAATAGGAGATTTATTGCCATTAACAGGAAGACCAGCGTCATTGGGTTCATTGCAGACCCTGAAAGAGAGAAAGAAGAGAGATATCCTCAGGAGGCGGGGGGCCTTCTGGGTCATCATTGACATCAGTGAACTCCCCCTCCTTAGGGGGGTAATACTTGAGATCCCTTGTGGGGACCCAGATCGGCCTTTTGCATTGGTCGGAAAGACACAGCCAAATCCCCTTCCAGATATAATGAGGGGGTCTGGGCCTCTCCATTCTCCAGTAAGGGGGCCCTTCCATCGGGGTCTAATCGTCCAGTGCTTTTGGAAGGGTGAGAAGTGTTCGCCTTTGGAAAAATTTAAAATATTTAGAGTAAATAATGCCATGTTTAGTTGATTACTGGGGGGGAGGTGTTCCCCCTTTTTGTTTTATTATTTGACATTTGAGGGTATGATTATGTTTTTCCATGATTGCTTGTCCTTTAGGGTTATGAGGAATTCCAGTGGTATGGGAAATTTGCCATTTTCTCAAGAATTCAGTGAAAGATTTACTAATAAAGCAGGGACCTTTATCGGTTTTGATTTGATCTGGCAGGCCAAGAACGGCAAAGCACTGGAGAAAATGGCTTATGGCATGTTTAGATTTTTCTCCCATTTGGGCTGTAGCCCAACAAGCATGGGAGAAGGTATCAACTGTTAGAAATATGTATTTAAGCTTCCCAAAAGGGGCAAAATGTGTGACATCAGTCTGCCAAAGGTTATTGGGCCTCAGGCCTCTAGGGTTCACTCCGCCCTTTTGAAGAGGAGGAACTCGTAGAAAAGGCTGGCATGACTTACATGTCTTAATGATCTTTTTTAAGTCTCTGACGGGGACCTGAGGGAACCGATGGTGTAGTCCCCTCCAATTAGCATGTGTAAGTTGATGAAAAGAGGTGGCCTCCTGTACTGTGTAGGCTGAAGCTAGTCAGTCGGCAAGAGCATTGCCTCTTGACAAAAAGCTTGGCAAGTCTTGATGTCCCCTTAAATGTTGTACAAAAAGGGGAACTAGTCTCTGTTTTAACAAATTGCAGGCTTGAATCATCAAAGGAGTGATGGGATTATCGTCAAGTCTGATGTGTGTGCCCACAATGTTGGGCAGTAGATTGACAACATAAAGGCTATCAGAAAACAGATTAAGAGGGCCTTGGATCTCAGACAGAGCTAAAACAACAGTATAAAGCTTTTTAAACTGGACGGAGCCCTGTACCTCATGAAAGAGGGTTACAGCCAGAGGGCATTCACTTATGCCTGGGGGAAACATTACCACAGAGGCTCACCGCTTACCCCCATCAGTAAAAACAGAGGGGAAAGAGGCGTCTGCCTCAGAGAGGAACATTTTAGGCGGCTGCCACGCCAACTGGCTAAAAGAACTCATCCACTTATAGGGATCATAGTGACAGTCCACTATCCCTGGAAAGCTTTCCATGGCCATTCCAATCTGGAATTATTTCTCTGTACCCACGAAGAATCACTGACCGAAAAAGAGACGATCAAAGAGTGGGGTTCACTTCCAAAAAGACAGACAGAAAGATCTCGTCCCTTGACAATGCAGTCGGCCATTTGATCCACTATAGAGCACACTCGGGGTGCTCCTCCCACAGATAGATGTATCCAATGTACAGGATCGCCCTTCTGATCCAAAAGGGGAGTGAGGAGGGTCTCTTCCACCATAATATAGAGGACCAGCGGCAAGTTTGGATCATATCTTTTTAAGGCAGCATTATCAATGGCATGTTGAACTTTTGTTAATGTATCTCTATGCATAGGGTTTAAGTCACTGTTGAAGCTAGATCAAGGCCTTTTAATAGGTTGAAAAGAGGGATAAGATCAGCTGTGGTTATAGGAATCCAGGGCCTCATCCAATTGATTTCTCCCAGCAATTTCTGGAGCTGTGGTAGCATATATACGTCCTGAATACATAACTGGGGCTTAACAGGGGAGACAACATCTAATGTTAAAGTAGTCCCCAGAATCTTAAAAGGAGCTATCTGTTGAACTTTATCTGGGGCAATTTGAAAGTTGTAGTTTTTGAGCAGGGAAAGGCACCTTTTAAAGAGGTCATCTAATTTGCGGGAACAAGTGGCCCCCAAGATAATATCATCCATATATATGTAAAAGAGTATGTCAGATCCCTCTCAGCTTGTTGCTGGCATTCCTCTTTATACAAAGCACACCACTTAATATAAAGAGGACCAAGGAGAACCATCCGGGCAAGAGCCCTCCAATTTGCGGCGGTGCACAGATGGTGAGCATGTCCCTGGAGGATGGTCTCAGTCCAAGGAGCATTGGGGCCATCCTCAAGAATGGCCTTCTTTAATTCCTTAAGGTCACCTGGCTCCCAAGGGTACCAGGGGGCAGGGCAGTTACCTCCAGGATTAACATTGACCGGAAATAGCTGACATGGCCTTAGATTGGGTTGTGGGTAGAGCCCTGGATTCTCTTGAGGTTGACAACCAATAGGAGAGCCTAAGTCCTTATATGGGAGAGGAGCTGGAACCCTTGCCCACTGGTATGGAGGAGGGGGCGCTGATGATGATTTGAAAGGGTTAGAAGAGGAACTAGTACCAGGAAGTGGTGGGTACAAAGGAGCCATGGATTTGGGCTACCAGGGGGCAGCATCAAAAGGGTTGAGGGTGCCATTGCCACGATTCTCATCCAGCTCTTTATGGCTTTCTTGTCCTGCCGGTGTGGACTCAGCCTGAGGAAGGGGATCAGAATCTCCCCGGGAAGGGGCTCCCGATCCGGTGGTTTCCCTGTCTATTAAGTTCTTGGCAGCTGGCTTCAATGGCCGAGGAGGGAAGCAACTCTTAAGGGCTGCTAAAGTGGGGAAGGTCCCCAGAGGGGGTATATCACTCTGATTAACTTGGGCTTTGTGTATGAGTTGCTCCACACTGTCCCAAGTTTCCCAGTCAAACAAATTACTTGCAGGCAGCCATGGGGCGACCTTAACTAAGGTCTCCCAGGTTTTGATAGCTTGGCTATCAGAGACATCTAGGCCTCTACTTCGGAGGAGGACCCTAAGGGATTCAAGAGAGGGATCAGGCTTGGAAGAAGAATGTCCCATATTTTATGGGATTACACTTACCCGTAGTCCGATTAGCTCATCAGCGAAGTTCCTCGTTCCTCACACGGGGCTCCAGTTGTTGCTCTTCAGCAACAGGAAGGTGGGGGGGGGACAAGCAGGACCAGCCTGTTATCCCTGGGGCTGAGTGAGAGGGCAAGTGTCAGTGGCTTGGACACCCTCCCCTGAGATCCGGGGAAAAACAAAACCACACCAAGCCGGGAGATGTGTCAGACTCAAGGGCACAGCAAAACTCAGCTTTATTCCATCAGAGGCTTAGTTATATAGAGGAAGATAAGGAAGTAACAGAAACCAATGGAAATTGATTATCTCATCTGTCACTAGGGTCTTTAGGCAGGTTTTGTGTTAGGTGGGGAGGCAGAGTTAGGGCCAAGAGTGCGTGCGTGGGAAGCTAGTTAGGCCATGAACGCGAAAGTAATGAGGGAGGATGGAAACCTCCAGTCTGCGGCCATCACAGGCCTAAAAGAGGCAAAAAGTCCCAACATTCCCTCCTCTTCCATTTTTTGGAAAACTTTAAGGAGAATGGGTATTAGGTCTTTACTAAATGTTTGATAAAATTCAGCCATCTGGTCCAGGAGTTTTGTTCTTAGGTAGATTTTTGATTACCAGTTCAATTTCATTGCTGGTAATTGTTCTGTTCAGATTTTTTGTTTCTTCCTTGCTCAGCCTTGGAAGATTATATATTTCTAGAAAGTTGTCCATTTCTTCTAGGTTATAAAGTTTGTTAGAATATAATTTTTCATAGTATCCTGTAATAATTCTTTGTATTTCTGTGATGTCTGTAGAGATTTTTCCTTTCTCATTTCTGATTCCATTTTTGTGTGTAGACTCTTTTTTTCTTGATAAGTCTGGCTAGGGGTTCACTGGTTTTATTTTCTCAAAGAACTAGCTCTTACTTTCATTGATTCTTTCCATTGTTTCATTCTTCTCAATTTTATTTATTTCTGCTCTAATCTTTATTATGTCCCACCTTCTACTGACTTTGGGCCTTATTTGTTGTTCTTTTTCTAGTTTCATTAATTGTGAATTTAGACTACTTATATGGGATTGTTCTTCTTTCTTGAAGTAGGCCTGTATTGCAATATACTTTCCTGTTATCACAGCTTTGGCTTCATCCCACAGAGTTTGCAGTGTTGAATCATTGTTGTCATTTGTTTCCATATATTGCTTGATCTCTGTTTTTATTTGGTCATTGATCCATTGGTTATTTAGGAGCATGTTGTGAAACCTCCATGTGTTTTTGGGATTTTTCAGTTTCTTTGTGTAATTTATTTCTAGTTTCACAACTTTGTGATCTGAGAAACTGAATGTAAAATTTCAATATTTTTGAATTTACTGAAGCTCTTTTTGTGGCCTAGTATATGATCTATTCTTGAAAATATTCCATGTGCACTTGAGAAGAATGTGTATTCTGTTGCTTTTGGGTGTAGAGTTCTGTAGATGTCTGTTAGGTCCATCTCTTCTGTTGTGTTATTTAGTGCCTCTGTATCCTTATCTTCTGTCTGGTTGATCTGACCTTCAGAGTGAGTGGAGTGTTGAAGTCTCCTAGAATGAATGCATTGCATTCTATTTCCCATTTTAATTATGTTTGTATTTGTTTCACATATGTGGGTGCTCCTGTGTTGGGAGCTTAGATATTTATAATGGTTATATCTTCTTGTTGGATTGACCCTTTAACATTATGTAATGCCCTTCTTTGTCTCTTGTTATTTTCTGTGTTTTGAAGTCTATTTTGTCTGATACATGTATTGCAACTCCTGTTTTTTTCTCTCTGTTAGTTGCATGAAATATCTTTTTCCATCCCTTGACTTTTAGTCTGTGTATATCTTTGAGTTCAAAGTGAATCTTTTGTAGGCAACATATAGATGGCTCTTGTTTTTTAATCCATTGAATGACTCTATGTCTTTTGATTGGTGTATTCAGTCCATTTACATTTATGGTGATTATCGATAGGTATGTACTTATTGCCATTGCAGGTTTTAAATTCATGGTTACCAAAGGTTCAAGGTTAATTTCTTTACTATCTAAGAGTCTAACTTAACTCACTTAATATGCTGCTACAAACACAATCTAAAGGTTTTTTTCTTCTCTCCTCCTTTTTCTTCATCCTCCATTCTTTATGTATTAGGTATCGTATTTTGTATTCTTTGTCTATCCCTTGATTGACTTTGGGGATAATTTAATTTTGTAGTTGCTTAGTAGTTAGCTGTTCTACTTTCTTTACTGTGGTTTCATTTCCTCTGGTGACAGCTATTAAACCGTAGGAACACTTCCATCTATAGCAGTCCCTCCAAAATGGACTGTAGAGATGGTTTGTGGGAGGGAAATTCTCTCAGCTTTTGCTTATCTGGGAATTGTTTAATCCCTTCTTCAAATTTAAATGATAATCTTGTCAGATAAAGTAATCTTGGTTCCAGGCCCTTCTGCTTATTGCATTAAATACATCATGCCACTCCCTTCTGGCCTGTTAAGGTTTCTGCTGAGAAGTCTGATGTTAGCCTGATGGGCTTTCCTTTGTATGTGATCTTATTTCTGTCTCTGGCTGCATTTAATAGTCTGTCCTTATCCTTGATCTTTGCCAGTTTTATTACTATATGTCTTGGTGTTGTCTTCCTTGGGTCCCTTGTGTTGGGAGATCTGTGGATCTCCATGGCCTGAAAGACTATCTCCTTCCCCAAATTGGGGAAGTTTTCAGCAACTACCTCCACAAAAACACCTTCTATCCCTTTCTCTTTCTCTTCTTTTTTGGTATCCCTATAATGAAAATATTGTTCCATTTGGATTGGTCACACAGTTCTCTCAATATTATTTAATACTTAGAGATCGTCTTTTCTCTCTGTGCCTCAGCTTCTTTGTATTCCTCTTCTCTAGTTTCTATTTCATTTATTGTCTCCTCCACTGTATCCAACCTGCTTTTAATACCCTCCATCATGCTCTTCAGTGATTGGATCTCTGACCTGACTTCATTCCTGAGTACTTGGATATCTTTCAGTACCTCCATTGGCATGTTGATGATTTTTATTTTGAATTCCCTTTCAGTAAGAGTCCTAAAGTCCATGTCATTTAAATCTTTCTCTGAAGTTATATTAATTTTTCTCTGGACCTGGTTTCTTTGGTGTTTCATATTTGTATATGATGCCCTCTAGTGTCCAGAAGCTCTATTCTGGAGCTGCTCAGCCCCTGAAGCAGTGTTGGGGGTCAGAGGGGAGCTGTATTGGTGCCTGAGGGGAGGAAAGAGCTGTTCCCTGCTTTCCAGCTGCTGTGCCTGTCTCCACTGCCTTAACCAGTGGTCCGAGCACACAGGTATAAACTTTTGTCCCAGAGCAGCTGGATACGGATCCCTGCTTTCCAAAAGCAGGTGGAATCTCAATATCTCCAGGAATTCTGCCTGTATTAACTTTCCAACCCAGTAGTCACACAAATATCATGAAAGCACCATGAAATGTAGATTTGTGCTCCCAGTACAGATCTCTGGAGCTAGGTATTCAGCAGTCCCAGGCCTTCCACTCCCTCCCTGCTCCATTTCTCTTCCTCCCACTGGTGAGCTGAGGGCTTGGGTCACACCTTGCCTCAGCTTTGGTATGTTACTTTTCTCCAGTATGAGGTCTGTTCTTTTTTCCAGGTGTATGCAGTATGGCGCTGTCCTCTTTCCTGTTGCTCTCTCAGGATTAGTTGCGCCAGCTATATTTTCTAATTGTATCCAGTTTTAGGAGGAAGCCTCTGTCTCTCCTCTCTCGTTGCTATCTTTAATCCAATCTCAGTCTTTTGACTTTTAATCAAAGGTTTTTAAACTAATCTCCTTTATCTTTAATATCTGTGAGCCATGTGGTAAAGTTAATCATGTTTGTCAAGCAGTAGAATTTTAAGACAAACTAGGTATCTTCTAAAAAATATCAAGAATCTTGTTCTTGCTAAATAATACAGTGAGGAACTCTTCTCACATTAATGTCCATATTTTACAGTTAAGTATAAATTTAGAACATTATTTTGATATCAAAACCCCTCTAACTTTCTGTAACTCTGTGCCTTCTCCTCCTCTCATTTATTTGACATGTAACCTGATTACAGGTAAGTGAGTCAGTAAACAATGGAATATTTAAAAAAACATTTTTAGTGTATATCTACTTTTCACAAAGCAAACAAAAAATCAGGTGCTGATAAATGGTACCATTGTTTACCTTCATTCAAAGAGCTCTAGTGACATCTATGGATTACAGCAAATACAAGAATAGGAATATAATAATTTTGTAGATAGGAAGACATTTGGATATGATTATTTGTGCTTAATATTGTAATAGTCCATTAAAGACAGAGTTATTTTTCCATAAAGACTCTTATCTGAGTGATCAAAATAAGTCACAGTGTTTGTATTTTGGGTATTAGAATCACCTATTTGTAAAGATGATTCCATTGATAATTAGCCTCCTAATAATTGATTCTTAGTATTCCAAATAACTCAGGATTATTTAATTTTGAACATAAAAGAATTCCTACCAATATTTTTGGTGTAACACAGACATAAGCTTGCATTTCCACATTTTCCTGACTAGTAACATGGAATAAAACTTGCCTCATAAAATTCTGTGAAGCATAATTATAGGCACCTTGTACATAATAAATATTCTATGTGTGCTAGTAGTAGTAGTACTATTGTTCCCTCTCGCTGGCCTGCCCCACCCTTTGCTTCAATATTGAACACGTGGTGTAGCAAAAAGGGTCACAATGCTCTACTCCTCCCGATATCCAACCCTTTTGCAATGTGACTTCATTGCCCCTCCTCAACTGGTCCTGTGATTTGCTTCTACAAATAGAATACAGGAGATTATACTGTGCCTTACAAAGTTCACCTTGTATCTTGGGATGTCTGATTCTCTCATATAATCAAGCCCAGGCCAACCTAATAGAGAATGAAAAAGAAAAAGTCACAGGGCCTAACGGAGCAGGAGAGTTTTCATTTGGGTTGCTCAAGGTGAATGAGGTAACTGCTTTCTTGACCTTCAACGAAGTGACCAGTCAATGAAGTTCCCAACTGGCATGCATTTATTTTGAGGACACTGTGTATATTGATATAAAGCAACTGATGTGAAGTCGATACACTTTTATTCTTCATGAAGAATTGAGGCAACAAGCAATATAAAAAATAAAAAAGGGGTAAAAAGCGGTCATCTTAAGAAACACTAAATACTCTTAAAGTTAAATGTTCACTCATGAAGGTTTTCCTTGTATGAATAAATTCTGAAAATATTTACTTTAATCACCTTTTATGGAAAAACCTTAATTTGACATGAAATTGTTTACTTTTTTCTCAGATCTAAATAATAAATTTAATTCCTTGCATTATGTTAACCAATGACACCTGTCTGGTATTCTTTCTGTAACAATAAACAACAAATTGAAAAATTAGATACATTTACTATTTATAAATTTGACCATCCTGTTTAAAATCTTCCTTTTTTTAAAATTTAGTAATATTTCATAAGGTTGGTGTTTCTTGGAAAAATACCCTTGAGTAAAAATATGGGTAAGTTTATCTACTACCTCTTGTAACACAAAGAAGCTGGACATTAAAAAAAAATGTTTTCTCTTCTGGGGATGGTGTGGAGAGACATTCAGAATGGTCCAGAGTTTGACCTACGGTTGTATGCTGTCTTACAACACAGCCTCTAAGAAAACGAGGCTGTCTCGAACCCCTGGTAATATGTTGCTTATCTTCATACCAAGAATGTTGGGAACATCAAAATCTGCATGTGCCATGTGCCATATGCCATGTGGCTTGGAGGGATTCTGTTGTGAGATCTTGAATTCTCATCAGGTTGTCTAGAAGAGAAAAAACGTATCCGCAGGGCCTATGGTGGTTCTATGTGTGTTAAATGTGTCTCTGACAGGATCCAGCGTGCTTTCCTCATGAGGAGCAGAAAAGTGTTGTTACAGTATTAAAGGCACAAGCCTAGAGTCAGAAAACTCAATAAAAAATAAAGCACTTTTGATTAATGAAAACAAATCAAAAGGCAAAAAAAGATAGTCATGTCTAGAATGAGACAAAGTAAATGAACACTATTAGATGGAAACTGAATGGAAAGCCTATTTAACTCTGACAAACACCTGGAAAAACTAAGTGTTTCATTTATTAAATTCCCAAATTCAAGAAACTGCTTTTTCTTTGCATGTTCAAAATATACAGCATTTCCTACCCAAAACAAACATGTTGCCCAATTTAGTATAAATTTCCTCATACTAATTAAGTAACCTTAAATATTATTTGCTGTGGTCAATGACAGGGCTTCATCCACTTTGTTTTCCCACCCGAAATATACGTCTGACATCAGTGCACTGTCAGGGAATACATTTCAACTAAGGTTCCCATGGTCTGCATCATCTATTGTTTGAAACACAATAAACTGGCAGGGAGTGAATCTATAATAAAATCAGCAACAGTTGCTTGGCACCTGGAAACACATGATACAATCACTAAGTATTTTTCAGGGCAAACTGTCACTCTTACACAAACCTTAGGTCTGTTAGTGACTAGCAAAATTCCACACTGTTTCTAACTCAACTTCCTTTATTGATAAGAACCAGACAGCTTACCTGTCACTGAAAGCCAAATGTTTCTGTATCATCCTTTAAGGGACTAGCAAAAGAGGACAGCTTCATATCCGGTGAAAAGATACTTTGAGGATTTAGATACTATGTCTCTTTCTTTTTGACAAATATGAGCAAGCACAATGCAGTTTCTTCTAAGGTGACCCATAGGAAAATACCAATGAAGCTTACAGAAGGAAACTGGACTATTATTTTTAGACTCTAATATTGACTTATGGTCAAAATACCTTTTTAAAATATTTTCAACTCTTTTTGTGACTGGCTTCCCATATTTATGATCATTGGCTTACTTAAAAAAACCTGTTAGGATTAAGAGATGGAGTTTGCAGGATTTGCAGATGTGGAATATACACTAAGAGAATGCTTTGAATTTCTGTTACCTCCAAATTCTCAGTTATATTACTTCTCTTAAAGTAGAACACACAACTCTTAGTTTCTCAATGAACCACTAAAAGGTGTTCATAGTCAATTTTATTTTAGAAGGCAATTAATTTGTGGTTTATCCGATACCAGATATATCCCACTTTATATTTAACTAAATTCAATTGGAAGTTGAGTTTAATACTTATCTAAGTGGCCAAAATTTACTTTAAAAAACTGTACCAATTATACAGTACAATTAGAGGGAAGGACCTCATTATGTTAAAAATAAAAACAACATAAACTCAATGAGAAGAGCAGCAGCACAAATGGGCTGACACAGGAAAGAGAAAAGGAAATTGTCCTTGAAGGCTTTAGAGTTCATCATGTTTTTTTAACTGGACAGTCAGTGCTTTTTCATTTTTGAAAGAAGGTTTTAATCCACAAAATAAGTTTCAATTTATAAATACAAATACTTTACAAAGAAAATAGACTTTAGTTGCAAAAAATTATAGCGATCTCAAAGTCTTCTGATTTCAGAATAGTGATTCGTTTCCTAGTCTATTTCCTAACTACATCATAGACATCATGAGTCATTGTTTCTCCAACTATGTTCTTTCCCCTTCAATGAATAATCTTTCCAGTATAAATCTGATTGACCTTCCCACTTTATGTCTTTCTTCCTTCCCTTTTCTAAAAAACTGAATTCCTTAAAATATTTATTTTAAGTCTCTGGGTCATCCTGAATATGATTATAGACCATATGGGAAATAGCTTTCATTTTTGTGTAATGTGACTAACAAAATTATTTAGCAGTTAACATAATACTTAATTATCATGGTTGTTTGATAATCAGAGGCTTACAAAAAATTAGGTAGTGGTTAGGATAATAGACTCTAGAATCAGAATGCTTGGGATAAAATCTCAGCTCTATAACTTACTAGTTGTGTAGTCTTGGGAAAGTTGAAATTAACTTTCTGAACTTAATTTTTCTTTATCTGCTAAAAGGGAACAATACTAATACTTGGCCTAAATTACATTTAGTGGTGAAAGAATTATAGCCTTTATGGAAACTAACGGAAGAAAAATTAAGACAGAGAAAAATACATTATTGCAATAGGGAGCTACTAATATTTTAAAACAAATTAGCATCATTTAAAATTTTTTAACATATTAAAATTGTAATTTATGTGTAGTATAATTCAGGGAAAGAAAAAAAGCCATGTTTGATTCATTATATAAATATATATAAATATTTCTGCTATGTTTGTAAGCATTAATACCTGTGTTCCCATTTTTAAGAATATCTTTGTAGTAAAAAGATAAAATACAAAAAAATTTAAGATACAAATATTTTGTATTAATATTCTATGGAAATATGTAAATGGTATTTTTTTTTGAGGGGCATCTCTCATATTTATTGATCAAATGGTTGTTAACAACAATAAAATTCAGTACAGGGGACTCAGTGCTCAATGCACAATCATTAATCCACCCCAAGCCTAATTCTCATCAGTCTCCAATCTTCTGAAGCATAACGAACAAGTTCTTACATGGTGAACAAATACTTACATAGTGAATAAGTTCTTACATGGTGAACAGTACAAGGGCAGTCATCACAGAAACTTTCGGTTTTGATCACACATTATGAACTATAAACAATCAGGTCAAATATGAATATTCGTTTGATTTTTATACTTGATTTATATGTGGATCCCACATTTCTCCCTTTAATATTCTTATTGTTATTATTTTTAATAAATTGCTGAAGTGGTACGTAGATGCAAGATAAAGGTAGAAAACATAGTTTAGTGTTGTAACAGAGCAAATGTAGATGATCAAGTGTGTGCCTGTAGACTATGTGTTAATCCAAGCTAGACAAGGGCAATAAAACATCCACGGATGCAGAAGATTTCTCGCAAAACAGGGGGGATGAGGTTCTAAGCCTCACCTCTCTTGATCACCAATTTCTCACCTGATGGCCCCCCTGCAACTGTGCCTGTCTTAGGTTGTTCCTCCCTTGAGGAATCTTACCCGTCTCTGGCTAAGCAGTCATCTTCTGGGGCCATACAGGGAAATGTAAAGTTGGTAAGTGAGAGAGATGTCATTTTGTTTGAAAAGGTTAGCTTTTTACTTCTTTGCAGATTTATGCCCTGTGGCTTCTATGCCCAACATTTGTCTTGAGGTATCTTTACCACTTCTGGAATTATGATACTCGGTAAATTCGATATGAGGCACGAATTCTATTTAAGGGTTGTAATTAGAAAGGAATAAGAAAAGCTATAGAGGTAGCACACGGAAGAAAGCATGGGAGGATTGATTATTTCTTTGACATATCTTCTTGTAGAGTAACTTAAGCATGTATAGGTTTTAAACTACTAGTTAAATTGTGCACACACATTAACATAATAGGAATACAGTTACATAACCAAAGCAGATCTATAATTACCGGTCATCTCCAGTGAAGCCAAGAAAACCAGTTAGGCACCCTAGGCATTTGTGAAAATTTGTCTATGATATGATGGATATTGTCCAACTGTACTTGAACAGTCTGAGAGAAATCAGACAAATTAAAACAGCCCATTCCTGGGAACAGTTTACATCCCATATGTTCTTTTAACAGTAGAGAGTCTTTAGTTGTAAGATTTTGGAGTGCTACAACTTGTACTTCTCCTAATTCTTGGTTGAGATCCAACAGTATAGATCCAGTCAAATTTGTTGTTTTACTGAAAGGACAGGCCAGCTTAGATATGTCCTTCTTCATGCAGCTACAACTGCAGCATCACCTGGATCTTTGTTGAGGTTTTTTGATGATCATCTTCTGGTATGACTCTTCCAGAGAGTGCTGATGTTGGAAGTTCTTCTTCATGTCGTACCTTAGTTCATTTTCTGGGTAGCCAAATTAGGCTTTGATCCTCTGTATAAACACAAACAGACCCTTTGCCCACACTTTGATATGCCCTTTATACCATTGTGTAGAACTCATTGGAGGTCAGCACACAGGAACTGTTATTTTTTAAGAGAAAGGAATATTATCAGAAAAGTGTACTTCCATAGCTGATCATCTGACACCCTTTAAGTGATCAAAATTAAGGATATTTAAAGCATGCATTAATCGTTGATTTACAGTTAGTTTTATCCTATCAGGGAGTAATCCCCCTTTACTTTCTTTCTCTTTTTTTCTTTTTTTTTTCATTTCTTTAATCTACACTTACTTGAAGAATATTATGTTTACTAGGCTCTCCCCTATACCAGGTCCCCACTATAAACCCCTTTACAGTCACTGTCCATCTACATAGCAAAATGTTGTAGAATCACTACTTGTCTTCTCTGTGTTGTACAGCCCTCCCTCCCCTTTCTCCCTCCCCCCATGCATGCTAATCTTAATATCCCCTTCTTTTCCCCTGCCCTTATCCCTCCCGATCCACCCATCCTCCCCAGTCTCTTTCCCTTTGGTACCTGTTAGTCCATTCTTGGGTTCTGTGATTCTGCTGCTGTTTTGTTCCTTCCGTTTTTCCTTTGTTCTTTTACTCCACAGATGAGTGAAATCATTTGGTATTTCTCTTTCTCTGCTTGGCTTATTTCACTGAGCATAATACCTTCCAGCTCCATCCATGTTGCTGCAAATGGTAGGATTTCCCTATTCTTATGGCTGAGTAGTATTCCATTGTGTATATGTACCACATCTTCTTTATCCATTCATCTACTGATGGACATTTAGGTTGTTTTCAATTCTTGGCTATTATAAATAGTACTGCAATAAACATAGGGGTGCATCTGTCTTTCTCAAACTTGATTGCTGCATTCTTAGGGTAAATTCCTAGGAGTGGAATTCCTGGGTCAAATGGTAAGTCTGTTTTGAGCATTTTGAGGAACCTCCATACTGCTTTCCACCATGGTTGAACTAATTTACATTCCCACCAGCAGTGTAGGAGGGTTCCCCTTTCTCCACAGCCTCGCCAACATTTGTCGTTGTTTGTCTTTTGGATGGCAGCCATCCTTACTGGTGTGAGGTGATACCTCATTGTAGTTTTAATTTGCATTTCTCTGATAATTAGCCATGTGGAGCATCTTTTCATGTGTCTGTTGGCCATCTCTATTTCTTTTTTGGAGAACTGTCTGTTCAGTTCCTCTGCCCATTTTTTAATTGGATTATTTGATTTTTGTTTGTTGAGGCATGTGAGCTCTTTATATATTTTGGACATCAAGCCTTTCTCGGATCTGTCATTTACAAATATATTCTCCCATACTGTAGGGTTCCTTTTTGTTCTATTGATGGTGTCTTTTGCTGCACAGAAGATTTTCAGCTTAATATAGTTCCACTTGTTCATTTTTGCTGTTGTTTTCCTTGCCTGGGGAGATATGTTCAAGAAGTGGTCACTCGTGTTTATGTTTAAGAGGTTTTTGCCTATGTTTTTTTCCACAAGTTTAATGATTTCATGACTTACATTCAGGTCTTTGATCCATTTTGAATTTACTTTTGTATATGGGGTAAGACAATGGTCCAGTTTCATTCTCCTACATGTAGCTGTCCAGTTTTGCCAGCACCATCTGTTGAAGAGACTGTCATTTTGTCATTGTATGTCCATGGCTCCTTTATCAAATATTAATTGACCATATGTGACTGGGTTAATGTCTGGAGTCTCTAGTGTGTTCCATTGGTCTGTGGCTCTGTTCTTGTGCCAGTACCAAATTGTCTTGATTACTATGGCTTTATAGTAGAGCTTGAAGTTGGGGAGTGAGATCCCTCCTACTTCATTCTTTCTCAGGATTGCTTTGGCTATTCAAGGTCTTTGGTGTTTCCATATGAATTTTTGAATTATTTGTTCCAGTTCATTGAAGAATGTTGCTGGTAATTTGATAGGGATGGCATCAAATCTGTATATTGCTTTGGGCAGGATGGCCATTTTGACGATATTAATTCTTCCTAGCCACGAGCATGGGATGAGTTTCCATTTGTTAGTGTCCCCTTTAATTTCTCTTAAGAGTGACTTGTAGTTTTCAGAGTATAGTTCATTCACTTCTTTGGTTAGATTTATTCCTAGGTATTTTTTCTTTTTGATGCAATTGTGAATAGAATTGTTTTCCTGATTTCTCTTTCTATTGGTTCATTGTTAGTGCATAGGAAAGCTACAGATTTCTGTGTGTTAATTTTGTGTCCTGCAACTTTGCTGTATTCCAATACCAGTTCTAGTAGTTTTGGGGTGGAGTCTTTAGGGTTTTTTTATGTACAATATCATGTCATCTGCAAATAGTGACAGTTTCACTTCTTCTTTACTAATCTGGATTCCTTGTATTTCTTTGTTTTGTTTGATTGCTGTGGCTAGGACGTCCAGTACTATGTTAAATAGCAGTGGGGAGAGTGGGCATCCCTGTCTAGTTCCCGATCTCAGAGGAAAAGCTTTCAGCTTCTCACTGTTCAGTATAATGTTGGCTGTGGGTTTATGATATATGGCCTTTATTATATTGAGGTACTTGCCCTCTATTCCCATTTCTCTGAGAGTTTTTATCATGAATGGATGTTGAATTTCGTCAAATGCTTTTTCAGCATCTATGGAGATGATCGTGTGGTTTTTGTCTTTCTTTTTGTTGATGTGGTGGATTATGTTGATGGATTTTCGTATGTTGTACCATCCTTGCATCCATGGGATGAATCCCACTTGATCATGGTGTATGATCCTTTTGATATACTTTTGAATTCGGTTTGCTAATATTTTATTAAGTATTTTTGCATCTACATTCATCAGGGATATTGGTCTGTAATTTTCTTTTTTGGTGGGGTCTTTGCCTGGTTTTGGTTTTAGGGTGAGTTTGGGAGTATTCCCTCCTCTTCTATTTTTTTGGAAAACTTTAAGGAGAATGGGTATTATGTCTTCTCTGTGTGTCTGATAAAATTCTGAGGTAAATCCGTCCAACCTTTTGGTTTTGTTCTTGGGTAGTTTTTTGATTACCATTTCAATTTCTTTGCTTGTAATTGGTTTGTTTAACTTTTGTGTTTCTTCCTTGGTCAGTCTTGCAAGGTTGTATACTTTCCTCTTAAGACTGCTTTTTCTGTGTCCCACAGAAGTTTGGGCTTTGTGTTATTGTTGTCATTTGTTTCTATATATTCCTTGATCATTATTTTAATTTGTTCGTTGATCCATTGATTATTTAGGAGCATGTTGTTACGCCTCTATGTGTTTGTGAGCCTTTTTGTTTTCTTTGTAGAATTTATTTCTAGTTTTACACCTTTGTGGTCTGAAAAATTGGTTCATAGAATTTCAATATTTTGGATTTTGCTGAGGCTCTTTTTGTGAGCTAGTATGTGGTCTATTCTGGAGAATGTTCCATGTGCACTTGAGAAGAATGTATATCCTGTTGCTTGTGGATGTAGAGTTCTATAGATGTCTATTAAGTCCATGTGTTCTACTGTGTTGTTCAGTGCCTCCGTGTCCTTACTTATTTTCTGACTGGTGGATCTGTCCTTTGGGGTGAGTGGTGTGCTGAAGTCTCCTAAAATGAATGCATTGCAGTCTATTTCCCCCTTTAGTTCTGTTAGTATTTGTTTCACATATGCTGGTGCTCCTGTGTTGGGTGCATATATATTTAGAATGGTTATATTCTCTTGTTGGACTGAGCCCTTTATCATTATGTAGTGTCCTTCTTTATCTCTTGTTACTTTCTTTGTTTTGAAGTCTATTTAGTCTGATATTAGTACTGCAACCCCTGCTTTCTTCTCGCTGTTGTTTGCCTGAAATATGTTTTTCCATCCCTTGACTTTTAGTCTGTACATGTCTTTGGATTTGAGGTGAGTTTCTTGTAAGCAGCATATAGATGGGTCTTGATTTTTATCCATTCTGTTACTCTGTGTCTTTTGATTGGTGCATTAAGTCCATTTACATTTAGGGTGACTATTGAAAGATATGTGCTCATTGCCATTGCAGGCTTTAAATTTGTGGTTACCAAAGGTTCAAGGTTAGGCTCTTTAGTATCTTACTGCCTAACTTAGCTCACTTATTGAGCTGTTATATACACTGTCTGGAGATTCTTTTCTTCTCTCCCTTCTTACTCCTCCTCCTCAATTCTTCAAATGTTGGGTGTTTTCTTCTGTGCTTTTTTGAGGAGTGCTTCCATCTAGAGCAGTCCCTGTAAGATGCCCTGTAGAGGTGGTTTGTGGGAAGCAAATTCCCTCAGCTTTGCTTGTCTGGGAATTGTTTAATCCCGCCATCATATTTAAATGATAGTCGTGCTGGATACACTATCCTTGGTTTAAAGCCCTTCTGTTTCATTGTATTAAATATATCATGCCATTCTCTTCTGGCCTGTAGAGTTTCTTTCGAGAAGTCTGATGATAGTCTGATGGGTTTTCCTTTATACGTGACCTTTTTGTCTCTAGCTGCCTTTAAAACTCTTACCTTGTCCTTGATCTTTGCCATTTTAATTATTATGTGTCTTGGTGTTGTCCTCCTTGGGTCCTTTCTGTTGGGAGTTCTGTGTATTTCCGTGGTCTGTTTGATTATTTCCTCCCCCTGTTTGGGGAAGTTTTCAGCAATTATTTCTTGAAGGACACTTTCTATCCCTTTTTCTCTCTCTTCTTCTTCTGGTACCCCTATAATATGGATATTGTTCCTTTTGGATTGGTCACACAGTTCTCTTAATATTGTTACATTCCTTGAGATCCTTTTATCTCTCTCTATGTCAGCTTCTATGCGTTACTGTTCTCTGGCTTCAATTCCATCAATGGCCTCTTGCATCTTATCCATTCTACTTATAGATCCTTCCAGAGTTTGTTTCATTTCTGTAATCTCCTTTCTGGCATCTGTGATCTCCCTCCGGACTTCACTCCATTTCTCTTGCATATTTCTCTGCATCTCTGTCAACATGTTTATGATTTTTATTTTGAATTCTTTGTCAGGTAAACTGGTTAGGTCTGTCTCCTTCTCTGGTGTCTCTGTGATCTTGGTTTGCCTGTAATTTTGTCTTTTCATGGTGATAGGAATAGTTTGCAGAGCTGTGAGAAGTGACGGCTGGAAGAACTTCCCTTCTTGTTGGCTTGTGGCCTTCCTCTCCTGGGAGAACAGCGACCTTTAGTGGCTTGTGCTGGGTATCTGCACGCAGAAAGGTCTTCTGATTCCTGCCCGGCTGCTATGGAGTTTATCTCCGCTGTTGCTCTGGGTGTGGCCTGGCTCGGGCTGCTGCTCCAGAGTGGTGGAGTCGCATTGGAGGGGTGGCGACCAGGAGGCTATTTATCTCCATAAGGGGCCTCCATGTTTCTGCAGCTCAGAGTGATTAGAGTGCCCAGAGATCCTCGGATTCCCTACGTCTGGACTAAGTCTCCCTCCCTGCCCCTTTAAGACTTCCAAAATGCACCCGCCAAAACAATGAGCACAAAAAAAAAAAAATTGGCCGCTTTTTTTTCTTTATTCTCTAGCACCAGCCTCAGGCACCCGCTCACCGGTCTTGCTGCCCTGTTTCCCTAGTATTGGGGTCCCTATCCCTTTAAGTCTTCCAAAAAGCGCTCATCAAAACAAAAGAACAAGAACAACAACAAAAAAAAGATGGCCGCTCACTTTTCTTTTGTTCTCTGGCACCAGCTCACTGTTCTTACTGCCCTGTTTCCCTAGTATCCAGGGCCCCGTGCATGCACTGTGTCTGCGCTCTGGTCTGGATGGCTGGGGCTGGGTGTTCTGCAGTCCTGGGCTCCCTCTCCCTCCCGCTCTGACTCCTGTCCTCCCCCGGAAGCTGGGGGGGAGGGGCGCTCTGGTCCCATCTGGCTGGGGCTTGTATCTTACCCCCTTTGCAAGGCGCTGCATTCTCACAGGTGTGGATGTGGTCTGGATGTTGTCTTGTGTCCTCTGGTCTTTATTCTAGGAAGAGTTGTCTTTGTTATATTTTCATAGATATATGTGGTTTTGGGAGGAGATTTCCACTGCTCTACTCATGCTGCCATCTTGGCTCTGCCCCCCTGTAAATGGTATTTTAAAAAGTTGTTTTTTATATCTTTCTTATCTCTAACATTCCTAAAATAATTTATTTCAGTCATATAAAAAAGTGAGTGTCTTTACTTTTTAAAGTGATTATTTTCTTGGTTAAGAAAAATAGTTTTTTATTCAGTTTGAAAACTGAAAATAAATAAAGTAAAACAGGAAACTATCACCAAAATTTCTAGCACTCTGGGATAACTAACCCTAACAACTGGTAATTATTCCCATTTGTATATGAGTATGTTTTATAAAAAGGAATCCAGATATACATTTTTGTAGTTTTCATCAGTAATCCCTTGCCTAGCACAATGCTTGACAATGTAGAGGCTTCACAGATATCTTCCTGAATTAATAAATTAATGAGTTCTAAAAATGAGCAGAGGAAGTTTCTTTTAGAAATACTTGATAAAATTATAAAAATATTAAGATTCTTACTGGAATTGATCTTTAGATCAATTTGGTGTAGAAATGCATATTTATTAATTAAGCTTTACATTCAAGAAACAAAAAATATGTAGAGTTCTGTAGATGTCTATTAGGTCCATCTTTTCTAGTGTGTTGTTCAGTGTCTCTGTGTTCTTACTTATTTTCTGTCTGGTGGATCTGTCCTTTGGACTGAATGGTGTGTTGAAGTCCCCCAAAATGACTGCATTGCATTTGATTTCCTCCTTTAGTTCTGTTAATATTTGTTTCACACATGTTGGTGCTCCTGTACTGGGTGCTTACATATTTATAATGGTTATACCCTTTTGTTGGAGTGACCCTTTTATCATTATGTAATGTCCTTTTTTATCTCTTGTTATTTTCTTTATTTTAAAGTCTATTTTGTCTGATACTAGTACTGCAATGCCTGCTCTTTTCTCCTTGTTGTTTGCATGAAATATCTTTTTCCATCCATTGACTTTTAGTCTGCATATGTCTTTGGGTTTGAGGTGCCTCTCTTGTAAGCAGCATATAGATGTGTCTTGTTTTTTATCCATTCTATTACTCTGTGTCTTTTGAATAGTGCATTCAATCCACTTACATTTAGGGTGATTATTGAAAGATATGTACTTATTGCCATTGCAGGCTTTAGATTCATGGTTACCAAAGGTTCAAGGTAAGCTTCTTTACTATCCAACTGTCTAACTTAGCTCGCTTATTGAGTTAGTATAAACAGAGTCTGATGATTATTTCTCTTCCTCCTTATTCCTCCTCATCCATTCTTTATATGTTAGGTGTTTTATTCTGTGCTCTTTTGTGTTTCCTTTGGCTGCTTTTGTGGGTAGTTGATTTTACTTTTTGCCTTTAGTTAGTATTTGGTTGGTCTGCCTTCTTTGTTGTGATTTTATTTTCTCTGGTGACATCTGTTTAGCCTTAGGAATGCTTCCATCTAGAGCAGACCCTCTAAAATACCCTGTAGAGGTGGTTTGTGGGAGGTAAATTCCCTCAACTTTTGCTTGTCTGGGAATTGTTTAATCCCTCCTTTATATTTAAATGATAATCATACTCTATACAGTATCCTTGGTTCAAGGCCCTTCTGTTTCATTGGCATTGAATATATCATGCCATTCTCTTCTGGCTTGTAAGGTTTCTGTTAAGAAGTCTGATGATAGCTTGATGAGTTTTCCTTTGTAGGTGACCTTTTATCTCTCTCTGGCTGCCTTTAATACTCTGTCCTTGCCCTTGATCTTTGCCATTTTAATTATTATGTGTCTTGGTGTTGTCCTCCTTGGGTCCCTTGTGTTGGGAGTGCTGTGTGCTTCCATGGTCTGAGCAACTATTTCCTCCCCCAGTTTGGGGAAGTTTTCAGCAATTATTTTTTCAAAGACACTTTCTATCCCTTTTTCTCTCTTCTTCTTTTTCTGGTACCCCTATAATGAGGATATTGTTCCATTTCAATTGGTCACACAGTTCTTTTAATATTCTTTCATTCCTGGAGATCCTTTTATCTCTCTCTGCCTCAGCTTCTCTGCGTTCCTGTTCTCTGATTTCTATTCCATTAATGGCCTCTTGCATCTCTTCCATTCTGCATTTATGTCCTTCCAGAAATTGTTTTATTTTTGTATTCTCCCTCACAACTTTATCCATTAGCTCTTGCATTTTTCTCTGAAGCTTCATCAGTATGATTATGACATTTATTTTTAATTCTTTTTCAGGAAGATTGGTTAAATCTATCTCCCCAGGTTCTTTCTCAGGTGTTGTCTGGACTATTTTGAACTGTATCAAATTATTCTTCCTTTTCATGGTGATATAGGTCATCGTGGGGCAGTCGGCACATGTTTCAGCTAGGAGAATAAAGTCCTTACTTGCTTGTTTGTCCCTTCCTTTCCTGTGAGAACAGCAACCCCTAGCGACTTGTGCTGGGTAGCTGCATGTGGACGGGGCCTCAATGTCTGGCCCAGATGGGCGCAGAGGCAGCTCTGTGTGGTTACTGTGGGCCTGGCTACTCTCAGGCTACTCTTCTGCTGTGGTGGGGCCATGCCGGAGAGGGAACCAGCAGGAGGCTGTGTATTGCCATGAGGGGCCTCAGAGCTATGCTGCCTCCCAGGGGGTTGGAGCACCTGAATTTCCCCAGGATTCCCAGCTGCTGGGCTGAGTGTGCCGGGACACTTCCATCCAGCTGTGGGGTCACTGTCCCTTTAAGACTTTCAAAAAGCGCTCACTTTTCTTTTGTTCTGGGGGCACCGGCTGCTGAGAACCGCTCACAGATTTTACTGTTCCATTTCCCTAATATCCAGCACACCACAGTCTGTGTGTCTGCGCTCCCAGTGCAGATGACTAGGGCTAGGGCTAGCAGTCCTGGGCTCCCTCTCCCTCCCGGCTCCGACTCCTCTCCTCCTGCTAGGGAGCTGGGGTGGGGGGCGCACTCGGGTCCCACCAGCCTCGGCTTGTATCTTACCCCCTTCATGAGGCTCTGGGTTCTCGCAGGTGTAGATGTAGCCTGGCTGTTGTACTGTATCTTCTAGTCTCTCCTTTAGGAATAGTTGTATTTGTCGTATTTTCAAAATTATATATGGCTTTGGGAGGAGATTTCCACTGAACTACTCATGCTGCCATCTTGGCTCCTCCCCCTAGTTCTAGTTTTTTTGTGGCTGATTGTTAGTATTGAGGAAGTCCACTCTATTAATACTTTTTTGAGAGTTTTCCATGAATCATTTTTGAATTTTGTCAAATGTTGTTTCCATATCAATTCATATGATCATGAGATTTTTCTATTTAGCCTGTTAATAGGGTGGGTTACATTGATTGCTTTTCAGGTGGGTTACATTGATAGCTTTTCAAATATTGATCCAGCTTTGCATACCTGAAATTAACCCCACTTGGCCATGATGTATAATACTGTTTTCTTTTTTTTGCTGAATTCTATTTACAATATTTTCTTAAAGATTTTTGCATCTGTATTCATAAATTTTAGTGGTGTATAGTTTTCTGTGTTTATACTGTTTTTGTCATGTTTTGATATCAGGATAATACTATCTTCATAAATTAACTAGGAATTAATCCCTCCTCTTCTATTTATTTGCAAGAGCTTGTGCAGATTTGGTGTTACTTTTTCTTTAAATGTTTGGAAGAATTCGCCAGTGAAATAACATTGACTTGGACATTTATTTTCTATGAGCTTTTAAGCTACAAATTCAATTGTAGTAGTTTATACTTCTTTTTGATATATCCTGTCAAGTTTATGTGTGTACCGCTGTTCATAGCATCTCATTACCCTTCTGATGTTTGCAGGGTTTGTAGTGATGTCTTTTGCTTTGTTCCTAATATTGGTAATTAATGTCTTCTCTACTTTTTCCTTTGTAAGTTTGGCTAGATATTTGACAATTTTATTGATTTTTTTAAAAGACTTTTGTTGATGTTCTCTCTCATTTTCCTGTTTTTAATTTCACTGATTCCTCCTCTCATATTTATTATTTCCTTCCTTCTGCCTGATTTGTGTTTATTTCAATCTTCTCTGTCTAGATTTTTGAAGTGGGAGTTTAAACAATTAATGAGAGTCTTTTCACTTTTCCTAACATAAGCATTTAGTGCCATAAATTTTCCTTTCAACACTTCTTTTAATAGGCTCTCACCAATTTTGACATGTGCTTTCATTTTCATTCAATTCAATGTATTTCTTGATTTCCCTTCAGGTTTTCTCTTGACCCTTGGATTATTTAGAACTGTGTTGGTTAATTTCTAATTGTTTGGAGGTTTTCCTGTTATCTTTCTCTTTTGGTTCCAGTTAGTTAACCTGAGCTTTTTTTTTCATGTGTTAAATGAAGATAATAGTAGTTCTTATCTCATAGTGTTGTGAGGATTAAATGAGTTAATAGTTACTGCCAGTGCATAAACAATTAATATATTTTTCTCTTGTTATTTTTAATGACTAACATCTTATACACACTGTTTTGGAGAATAGAAAAAAGGGAAAGTTTTCTAATTTATTTACTAAGGATGTTTTAACTTTGATAACAAAACTGGTAAAGAGTATCTGATATTAAAATTATAGACTTAGTCACTTATGAATATAGATGGAAAAATCCTAAAGAAATTATTTTCAAATTATTTCAGTTGTGTATTAAACAATAACAATAATAATAGTTCATGAGGAAGGTGGTTTTCAAAAGAAAAAGAAAAATTGCTATGCAATGCACAACACTGATTAAATTAGATAAAGAATCTCATCTTAACAGATATAGAAGCACTTCTTGAAATTGAGCAACCAGTCTTTAAAGAACAAGCCAGCAATATAAGAACATAAAATAAAATTCTAAACATGATTAGGTATCTGTATCAAAAACTCAACAACAAACAATAGGTATGATAGTGCAACATCCCTTTTAAACCCAGGAGGATAAAAATATTCTAACTCTTCAATACTATATTGGAGAGCTTAGGCAATGAAATAATTAAGAAAAAGAAGGGTGAAAAATAAAAATTAAAAATAAAAGAACAAAACTATTGGTGTATGATGGTTTGTATGGATAAACCTAAAACTTTATAGGTAGGCTCTTAAAAAGAGTTTAGTGTTGTGATTGGATAAAGTAATCAATGTATGAGAATCCATAGGTTTCATTTATGTCAGGAGTAGTAAATTAGAAAAGAAGAATACAATTAAGAAATAAGCGCAATAAAGCTTTCTTGAAATTTTGGAAAATAATTTAAAAAATACCGATAAACATAAATGGAGAGAACTGCAAAGACAGACAAGATGACAAAGAATCTCCCACTGAAGATGTGTTTGAAAACCCTAAATCCAAGATATGTGATGATATGCAATTCTCAGAAAATTGACAAAATTAACAGTTAGATTTTTTTCCAGACTACATGCAATATTGAAAATAAGAGGACTATAGAATATTTATTTAATATATATTTTTAGTTACTCTTTCACTCATTCAATAATCATCAAATCCCTATCATGCACATGACTATTAGGCATTATTCTAATTACATATATACATATGTATACTATAATATACTCTGTGCTGAATTAGTGGAGAACACAGAGGAAAGAGGGTTTTACAGTAATCCTGATTAATACAGAACGGGTGAAACAGCCCTTGGATTAAATTTCTTCTTTCAAATGAAGAGGGACATATAACTCTGTGGAAAAATCTGATTCCTTGTACTTGGATATGCTTTTCTCCAGATAGGTTATTAACATTGCTGTTCCATTTGTTCCAGAATAATTTAACAATGTAAAGTAACAGACACTAAAAAGTTTTCCTTTACAAATCTCCAGCATTTGGAAAAGTTGAAATAAATATACTTGTATTAGTCACTACATTGGTTTTAATGTATTTTATGAACCAAGATCATGTCCATCTCTTTTGCAACCAGCTTATGGTCTAGGTCAGGGATCATTAGTCATATAATAGGAAAGTAAATGTGGATATTGAGAATGCAAACCTTAGCATTTCCCATTCTGGTAAGCTCAGTGGGTTATACTATTAGGCTTAAACCAAAATGCAAGGACTTGCTTCCAAATAGCTTGACCTAAAATAAAGATAATAGAGGAGTTATTTCCTTTGGTTTGCTTTCACAATTACTTTGGGTTTTTTGTTTATTTGGATAAAAACACCAAGGATCATTCCCTCGTTTGGTTAAAATATATTTCTTGCAGTATCCCTTCCTCCCTCAGATAAAGAAAACAACCCTGTTTAAGTTAGTGTGATAAATCTAAGAAATAAGGGAACTATTGTCATTCTCTTTGTCAATAAGAAAGGCCTGTGTGAAGCTCACATTCCAGAGGTATATTCATTCAGTTCTACAAAGTAGATACTTGTTACAAGCACCAATTTCCTCTGGACTTCTTGATGTTTCAACTAAATGAAGTTACTATAGGCTCATTGTCTGTAAGTAGTCAAAAATATGGCTTTTTCCCATTAGCCTCAAAAGGATTAGTTTATATTTCCATCTCAGTTGTAAAGTATTTTCCAATCAGATAGTTCTTCTGACATTTATAGCAGCCTGTGAGATAGGTAAAGCAAGTATTATCATTCTTACATATGAAAAAATAAAATCTCAAAGACGTGATGTGATTTTCAGTAGAACTGAGTCTTTTGGCTCTTCTTACAGTGTTATTTTATCAAATTCATTTACTTAAATACTTACTAATCAACACATATTCATTGAGGGTCTACTTTGGCCAAACACTGTTGCAAGAATTCAACTGCCTCTCAAATTTGATTGCCATGGTTTGTAAGTATTAGAAAGTTTTCTAGTATTAAAACTTACAGTTTTGTAGTTTTAAAAGCTGACTTATGTTATGATTACAGTTTGCCCAGTCATCAATAATGCACTTAACTCTGAGTTCATGAGACTCTAAATAGAAGTATTTCTGATCTTTGAAAGTTCTGAAGTCAATGTTTCATAGTAAACATTTTAAAAATTTCCCTTAATTGCAGGTGAACTGTGAGCTTGCAAGGTGGTAAAGTTAGACTCTTGATTGTAGTCTATGAGCTGCTTTAAAAATTACCAATCTAGCAGATATTAGAAGCCTACAACTTTCATCCAGCAAACACATGCTAATACTTTGTATTCTTTCTCCAGGTCTTTAATACAAATAGATATAAAAAAAACACATCAGCTCTTTTTTTTCACTATAAACACATACCACAATATTTTTCTATAACATACAGCAGATGTTCATTGACTTTTTTTTCCTTTGCTGATAACTTTTAATCTCCTGTGAAAGCAAGGAAAAGTAATGCAAGAGGGTAGTAAGAAGGTGGTAGTGAATTCAGCAGCTTTATTGCTCCTTGTAGCCAAGTGCATCTCAGACTATTGTTAATACCCTAGCATAGCAATTTTAAGATTCAGATATGGAAATTGCCCTCCCTGCATATTTATCCAGATATTCACACCATTTATTGAGAAGATTTTTCCTTTCACCATTGAATTATCATGGCATGTTTGTCAAAGATCAACTGACCATGTATGCGTGGACCTATTTCTGGACTCTATTCTGTTCCACTGATCTATTATTTCTCTATCCTATGCCAATACTAGACTGTTTTGGTTACTCTGGCTTTATAATTTGAATTGAAAGCAGATAATGTGAGTCTTCCAACTTTGTTTTTCTTTTTAATGAGTTTTTTTACCTTCTTACACTAGCACATTTGTGTTTCCATATTAACCTTAGAATCTACTTGTTATTTTCCACAATAAAAAGGGCTCATAGTGATCTTAGATTATATTGAATCTATAGATCAATTTATGAGCAATTGACATTTTAGCAAAATTGAGTCTTCTAATCCATTGCCATGCTATATCTTCATTATTTTGGACTTCTTAAATTTATTTCATCAGTTTGTATTTTTAGTGTAAAGTTCTAACATCTTTTGATACTTTTTGAAAACTTAAGAACATATAAATAATTCCATCTATATTCTATTGCACTTTCTACCTTCTCAGCTTAGCAATATACCTGTTCAGACTTGGTTCCACCTCTCTGCACCATCCCAGGAAAGCCAGGCACAAAACCAAAATGGACATGGGACTCATGTTTATGCTTCCTTTCCCTCAAAGAATAGAGCACCAAATTTCCTGTTGTTCAATGCCTGAAAATAGTTGACTTATGTATTTTGTCCAGATTTTAGTTGTTTTTGTTGGGAGAACAAGTCAGGGACCATTTACTCTATCATAGCCAGCAGTGATGCATTTTTGATTGCTTTTAAAGATAGGCCAAATTACAGAAATGAAGCATACCTGGTCATCTTCTATATTTCATACAAATTGAACATTTTTGTTTTTGCTGCCCTTGCAGTATGGAGAAATGAATTTAAATATTTATCACTAATCTTTATGTTATGATTAGTACACCAATGACAATATGATTCCAAGTATCCTTAGTGATTAGTTGCTATGGTATAGTTTAAAGAAGATGAAAAAGACCAATATTTTAGGGAGGAAAAGGTAAAAAGCAAATCATAAATAAAGGCTAAAACAGACTTTAAAGATTAAAAAGAGACCATTTAAAAAATATGCATATTGAGGAGAAGCCAAGGTGGTGGCATGAGTAAGGCAGTGGAAATCTCCTCCCAAAACCATATGTATTTTTGAAAATACAACAAATACAACTATTCCTAAAAGAGAGACCAGAAGATACAGTACAACAGCCAGGCTACTTCTACATCTGTGAGAACACAGCACCTCACGAAGGGGGTAAGATACAAGCTGCGGCCCGGCGGGATCCGAGCACTCCCTCTACCCCAGTTCCCCAGCGGGAGGAGAGGAGTCAGAGCGGGGAGGGAGAGGGAGCACAGGACTGCTAAATACCAAGCCCTAGTCATCCACACAGGGAGCACAGTCACAGAGTGTGTGGGCTGCTGGATATTAGGGAAATGGAACAGTAAAATCTGCCAGTGGGTCCCCGCAGCCAGTACCCCTGGGACAAAAGAGAAGCAAGTGCTTGTTGAAAGTCCTAAAGGAACAGAGGCCTCACAACTGGATGGAAGCGTCCTGGCACACTCAGCTCAGCAGCTGGGAATACAGGGGAACTCCGGGTGCCCTAACTCCCTGGGAGGCAGCACAGCTCTGAGGACCCTCACAGGGATAAACAGCCTCCCATCCATTCCCCCTATGGCGAGGCTCCACCATAACAGGGGAGCAGCCTGAGAGTGGCCGCGTGAAGAGCAACAGCCCAGAAACTCCTCAGCCACTGCCCAGGACAGACTCAGAGGCCTCATCGGCACACAGCAGCCCAGTACAAGCTGTTATGGGTCACCGATCTCACAGGAGAAGAAGGCGACCAGCAAGCAAGAAGGGACTTTGTTCTCCCAGCTGACAGATGTGCCAACTGCCCAAGACCACATCTATCACCATGAAAAGGAAGAAGAATTTGATCCAGACAAGAACAACCCAGACAACCCCTGAGAAGGAGCCTGGGGAGATAGATTTAACCAATTTTCCTGAAAAAGAATCAAAATAAAGGTCATAACCATGCTGATGGAGCTGCAGAGAAATATGCAAGAGCTAATGGATAAAGTTGGAAGAGAGAATACAGAAATAAAACAACCCCTGAAGGACTTAAAAGCAGACTGGATGAGGTACAAGAGGCCATTCATGGAACAGAAATCAGAAAACAGGAACACAGAGAAGCTGAGGCTGAGAGAGATAAAAGGATCTCCAAGAATGAAAGAATATTAAAAGAACTGTGTGACCAATCCAAATGGGACAATATCTGCATTATAGGGGTACCAGAAGAAGAAGAAGACAGAAAAAGGGATAGAAAGTGTCTTGGAATAAATAATTGCTGAAAACTTCTCCAAACTGGGGGAGGAAATAGTTGTTCAGACCATGGAAGCACACAGAACTCCCAAAACAAGGGACCCAAGGAGGATAACACCAAGATACATAATAAATAAAATGGCAGAGATCAAGGACAAGGACAGACTATTATAAATATGTATGCGCCCAATACAAGAGCACCAACATATGTGAAACAAATACTAACAGAACTAAAGGAGGAAATAGAATGCAAGGCAGTCATTTTGGGGGACTTCAACACACCACTCATTCCAAACGACAGATCCACCAGACAGAAAATAAGTAAGGACACAGAGGCACTGAACAACACACTAAAACAGATGGACCTAATAGACATATACAGAACTATACACCCAAACCAGCAGGATGTACATTCTTCTCAAGTGCACATGGAACCTTCTCCAGAGTAGACCACATACTAGGCCATAAAAACAGCCTCAGTAAATTAAAAAAGACTGAAATTCTACCAACCAACTTTTCAGACCACAAAGGTATAAAACTAGAAATAAATTGTACAAAGAAAGCAAAAAGGCTCACAAACACATGGAGGCTCAACAACATGCTCCTGAATAATCAAGGATCAATGACCAAATTAAAATAGAGATCAAGCTATATATGGAGACAAATGCAACAACAACACAGAGCCCCAACTTCTGTGGGACGCAGCAAAAGTAGTCTTAAGAGGAAAGTATAGAGAAATCCAGGCATATTCAAAGAAGGAAGAACAATCCCAAATGAATAGTCTAAAGTCACAATTATTGAAGTTGGAAGAAGAACAAATGAGGCCTAAAGTCAGCAGAAAGAGGCACATAATAAAGATCAGAGAAGAAATAAATAAAATTGAGAATAATAAAACAATAGAAAAAAAATCAATGAAACCAAGAGTTGGTTCTTTGAGAAAATAAGCAAAATAGATAAGTCAGACTTATTAAGAGAAAAAGAGAATCAACACACATCAACAGAATCAGTAATGAGAAAGGAAAAGTCATAATGGACCCCACAGAAATACAAAGAATTACTAGAAAATACTATGAAAACTTACATACTAACAAGCTGGAAAACCTAAAAGAAATGGACTTCTGAGAAAAATACAACTTTCCAAGACTGCCAAGGAAGAAACAGAAAATCTAAACAGACCAATTACCAGCAACTAAATTGAAGCAGTAATCAAAAACTATCCAAGAGCAAAACACCCAAGCCAGGTGGATTTTCTGTGGAATTTTATCAGACATACAGAGAAGACATAATACCCATTCTCCTTAAAGTTTTCCAAAAAATAGAGGAACAGGGAATACTCCCAAACTCATTCTATGAAGCCAGCATCACCCTATCACCAAAACCAGGCAAAGACCCCACCAAGAAATAAAATTAAAGACCAATATTGCTGACAAACATAGATACAAAAATACTCAATAAAATATTAGCAAACTGAATTAAAAAATACATCAGGAGGATCATACAACATGACCAAATGGGATTCATCCCAGGGATGCAAGGATGGTACAACATTCGAAAATCCATTAACATCATCCACCATATAAACAAAAAGAAGGACAAAAACCACATGATCATCTCCATAGATGCTGAAAAAGCATTTGACAAAATTCAACATCCATTCATGATAAAAACTCTCAACAAAATGGGTATAGAGGGCTAGTACCTCAACATAAAAAAGGCCATATATGATAAACCCACAGCCAACATCATACTGAACAGAGAGAAGCTGAAAGCTTTTCTGCTAAAATCGGGAACAAGACAGGGATGTTCATTCTCCCCACTGTTATTTAGCATAGTACTGGAGGTCCTAGCCATGGCAATTAGACAAAACAAAGGAATTCAGATCAGTAAAGAAGTCAAACTGTCACTATTTGCAGATGACATGATATTGTACATAAAAAACCCTAAAGACCTCACTCCAAAACTACTAGAACTAATATCGGAATACAGCAATGTTGCAGGATACAAAATTAATACACAGAAATCTGAGGCTTTCCTATACACTAACAATGAACTAACAGAAAGAAAAATCAGGAAAACAATTCCATTTACAATTGCATCAGGAAGAATAAAATACCTAGGAATAAACATAACCAAGGAAGTGAAAGTCCTATACTCTGAAAACTACAAGACACTCTTAAGAGAAATTAAAGAGGACACTGACAAATGGAAACTCATCCCATGCTCCTGGCTAGGAAGAATTAATATTCTCCAAATGGCCATCCTGCCCATAGCAATCTACAGATTCAATGAAATCCCTATCAAATTACCAACAGCATTCTTCAATGAACTGGAACAAATAGGCCTAAAATTCAAATGGAACCACCAATGACCCTGAATAGCCAAAGCAATCCTGAGAAAGAAGAATAAAGTAGGGGGGATCTCACTCCCCAACTTCAAGCTCTACTACAAAGCCACAGTAATCAAGACAATTTGGTACTGCCACAAGAACAGAGCCACAGACCAGTGGAACAGAATAGAGTCTCCAGACATTAACCCAAACACATATGGTCAATTAATAAAATAATAAAGTAACCATGGACATACAATGGGGGAAATGACAGCCTCTTTAACAGTTGGCATTGGCAAAACTGGACAGCTACATGTAAGAGAATGAAATTGGATCATTGTCTAACCCCATACACAAAAGTAAATTTGAAATGGGTCAAAGACCTGAATGTAAGCCATGAAACCATAAACCTCTAACAAAAAAAACATAGGCAAAAATCTCTTGGACATAAACATGAGCGACTTCTTCATGAATATATCTCCCCAGGCAAAGGAAACAAAAGCAAAAATGAACAAGTAGGACTACATCAAGCTGAAAAGCTTCTGTACAGCAAAGGACACCATAAATAGAACAAAAAAGCATCCTATAGTATGGGAGAATATATTCATAAATGTCAGATCCGATAAAGGGTTCACACCCAAATATATAAAGAACTCACACACCTCAACAAAAAAAAAGCAAATAATCCAATGAAAAAATGGGCAGAGGAGCTGAACAGACAGTTCTCCAAAGAAGAAATTCAGATGGCCAACGGACACATGAAAAGATGCTCCACATTGCTAGTTATCAGAGAAATGCAAATTAAAACCACAGTGAGATATCACCTCACAGTACTAAGGAGTGCCACCATCCAAAAGACAAACAACAACAAATATTGGTGTGATTGTAGAGAAATGGGATTTTTCCTACACTGCTGGTGGGAATGTAAATTAGTTCAACCATTGTAGAATGCAGTATTGAGGTTCCTCAAAATGCTTAAAATAGAATTTCCATTTGACCCAGGAAAATTCCACTTCTAGGAATTTACCCTAAGAATACAGCAGCCCAGTTTGTAAAAGGCAGATGCACCCTTATGTTTATCGCAGCACTATTCATAATAGCCAAGAAATGGAAGCAACCTAAGTGTCCATCAGTAGATGATTGGATAAAGAAGATGTGGTGCATATACACAATGGAATATTATTCAGCCATAAGAAGAAAACAAATCCTACAATTTGCAATGACATGGATGGAGCTGGAGGGTATTATACTCAGTGAAAAAAGCCAGGTGGAGACAGACAAGTATCACATGATTTCACTCATATGTGGACTGTAAGAACAAAGAAAAAACTGAAGGAACAAAGCAGCAGCAGAATTACAGAACCCAAGAACGGACTAACAATTATCAAAGGGAAAGGGACTGGGGAGGACGGTTGGAAAGGGAGAGATAAGGGGGAGGGGAAGAAAGGGGCCATTAAGATTAGCATGTATAATGTTTGGGGGGCACGGGGCAGGCTGTGCAACACTGAGAAGACAAGCAGTGATTCTACAGCATCTTACTATGCTGATGGACAGTAACTGTAATGGGGTTTGTGGGGGGGACTTGGTGAAGGGGGGAGTCTAGTAAACATAACGTTCATCATGTAATTGTAGATTAGTGATACCAAAATTTAAAAAAAATTTAAAAAAGGAAAACAAAAACAAAGACAAAGACAAACAAACAAAAATATACATATTAAAAGAACTCTAAGAAGTCTTGTATTCCCAATATAAAAACAAGGAAACAATTTAACTTCATAATAATTAACTCTCATTATTGAGAAATAGTGGATTTTCACCAAGCTGGTATTCGAGTGAGTTTTAACATCTGAGGATAATCACTATTTCATTTAACTAGTAAAATTGCAGCTTTGTGAAGTGTAGTTTCCAATAAATAGTCAGAGGTTTACATTCTGCCACCCATCCTGGTTTGGGATGTGTCCCACATATTTCCGGAGTTGAAATTTAAGTTGTTTTAGTACATTCCATGAAGACCACAGATGATCTGAGAATCTTAAACATAATCACTTTTGAAACTCACCTTTTTCCTACTAGAGTTAGCTCTTTCTAATAATTTTGTGTTAATTATCTTCTATTTTTTTTATTCCTGTTTTTTCCTCTGTCATTCCTATGTGTTAGAAACAAATCAGTGTGATATAATGAGTTATAAGAAATACATATTTGGTCATTCATATGTATTTGCATGTAATACCAAATATTTGGTCATTCATATGACCAAATACATATTTCCCAGGTATATTTGGTCTTCATTCTGAACACACTGCAATCTTAAAGGTGAAATGGTGTTTTGTCATGTTAATGGGAGACTTTTGGATCCCCACCCAAGGGCAGGAGCTGAAGGCTGCATCAGCCAATGGCCAACAATTTAGTCAGTCATGAGTATGCAGTGAAGCCCTCACAAAACCCATGAGAAGATCTCACTCTCTAGTTCTCTCTGCTCTGTTCTTCCTGATCCTGCTTTGTGGTCCGAGAGCGCGTCTACTCTTGGGGAACCAGAATGCCTCCAGTTGCCACCGAGCCAGGCCCCAAGCTCCAGGACCATAGAAGCTCCTTTATTCTGGACCTTGCCCTGTGTCTGTCTTCATCTGGATGTTAACTTGTATCCTTTATGGTATCCTCTATTAAACTGGTAAGCATAAGTTAAGTGTTTTCCTCGGATCTGTGAGCTGCTCTAGAAAATTAATGAAACCTAGGGGAGGTCCAATCTGTAGTTGGTAGGTCAGAAGCACAGGTGACTGCCTGGGGCTTCTGACCAGCATCTGGAGCTGGGAATGGAGGGCAGTCTTCTAGGTTGGAGCCCTTAACTTGGGAATCTGGTGCTGTCTCCTGGCAGATAGCATCAGAATGAATTGAGCTCTCCAACACCCTGCTGGTGTTTGAGAATTGCTTGGTGTAATATGTGAGTGGGAAAACTCCCTCACACATATTTACACACATTGGAATCACGTCTGGTACCTGAATGAAGTTATACTACTATTACTGCTGGGTATAATATTGTTACTGTTCTACATTTATGTAGGAAAAAAAGCACACCATCTCATTTGGTGTCAGGCATGTGGGAGTCACATTTCATGTCAGAGAGATGATAATCATATTGGGAACAATAATAGGATTATTATACTGGAGAGGAGAGTGTATTGGATGACTTCTAAGGTTTTTTGATAAGAGATCTGCTTCAAATTCAAGGAGTTTCTTTAAAAATTTAAATTGATAAATGTGGTAACAGCTTACATTCATTCGCAAAAAAGACAAAGCTTTTGATCAAATACTTTGTAGTACAGATGGTAGATGATAGATAGATAAATAGGGATAGATGATAGAAATAAAATTAAACCTGTTATTAATGCCCAACAGCTCTTTTCTTCTCAGAATATTTATTTACCTTTACATAGAAGAGATGAAAAAAAGATCCAGAAACATTCTTTCAACTATAATTAATGTGTATCTATCATACTGGCTTACCATTTATTACTTTCTGTTATAATACAAGAATCATGTTGCTACCAAGTAATAGTTGGGTTTAATTCTTAACTTTAGAATAAACAATTGGAAAGATGGCCCTGAAATTAGAGTATCAGATTTTTAGAGGCTAGTCTTTAAGCCAAGGAAAGATCAAAGTTTAAAATACAGGATGGGAGCTATGATTTAAGGGATTTTTTTTTTTTCTGGGAGCTAAAAAAAACTATGTAGAAAATATTCACACTGATTATTTTTCTCTACTTTCTGATTTAAGATAATTTCCTAATTAGTTTTATTTTCTCTCCCCTGTAAACTTATTTTTTTCTCCTAACAGGTGAAAGAATTTGTAATGAATATATCCATTATCAATATAAATATATATTTTATTATTTAAAAGCATGTTTCCAATAGACAAAAATAAAGCCTTTTGGTATTACATGCAAAAGTTGGCACATTATGGGTTTAATTTAATATTGAGGTTATTAAATGATATATTTGTGTTATGGTAGACTGGAATTCCAGCTAAGTAAGAGTCTTGCAGTGATAATGGACCATGAGAAAAGAAAAGTGATGTCCAGGAAGATATGGAAAAATCCAGGGATGTTAGCATCAGAAATATAATACCAAAAAGGATAGAACATTTATCTGGAGTGTAATTGCAGGCTGAAGGGGAAGGATAGTTTTATTATTAATCTGTTTGAACTTTTTATATAGTAAGGATATATTTATGTGTCTTATTGCAGAAACTATTTTTCCCAGTTTGTTAGTTGATGCAATATTCCTAATAAGTATTGGGACACAAGCAGTGAGATAAATAACTGTGCTGTAATTAAATAATTTGGTGTTTTAGACTTTCATGAATGGAAGATAACTATATGCTTCACTTATGTCTTTAAATCTTACAGCATAATAATCATTGATTGAAAGATGAGAACTAGAGAAATAAAATGATTTCCTTTCTTTGTAAGGGAGGAACATAGAATACATTGGGGGCTGAAAGGGAAAGTGTAGTCCTTATAACAAGGAGAGCCAGTAATTTATTTTCTTGATTTCAGGGTCTGATAGCTTACACATTTCAAATCTGGCTTTTATGGATATTTTTCAGTACTATTTTTCCTTTAAACTAATATGACCTATTTCTAAAGTGAAAATTTGTTTCAGTTTTTTACTAATGACTGGTATCTTTTCTTCATCACCTTTTTTTCCTGAAATGTCAATGAGTTTCCCCTTTAATCAGTCACCTCTTTATTTAAAGATCTATTTGCGTTTTCAAGACTTAAAACTTTAATATTCCCCTTTGGTCTATTTCTGTCTACATGATAAACATTCTCTTTTTAAATAATGAATTAAATGGAATATTACAGCTATATGAAATGTCATTTTTATAGGTAAAAAATTATAGTTTATCAGCAATTTCATATCAGGTTTACTCTAATACACTTTGTTGTTAATTCACAGTAATATTGAATAGCAGTAATATCCATTCCCCAACATAAAAAAAAAAAAAAGACAAACTAAACTCTCTTTACTAGTTGGTCATAATGTTTAAAGATATACTCACAGTGGATGAGGAATAAATAAAGAAAATTTCAAGTAGCATAATTTTGACCAGCATCTGGAGTATCCTAGGAAATACCTGCTTCAGCCTCTTATGTGATACTCTGATTGTAATAAGCAGAAATTGAAGTACTTAATGCAAACTTAGCTTCTCTCAAAAAAGAGTACTAATACCCTCATTCTGCATAGAATCAGAATTTTATAAGAAGGAGCCTTAATGTCATGTACTCCAAAATCAACCCTTTGCAAATAGAACACAATGCCAAGAAACTGGGACATGATTACTGGAAAACTGAGGTGCCTCGGTGGCAGTGTTGAAGCCAATCCAGGTGTCCTGCCTCTTGATCCACAGGGCTTTTCATCCAGCTCTACATCTGTTCCAGATCTAATCAGCTTGGCAGGTCTCTGTTACAGCTTATGTCCATTTACCTATTGTTAGGTAATCATAATGTTAGAGTGACTTATTTCATTTAAATAGCCTGTTTAAGTTAACTAATAGAAGTTAGATTTATTCTAGTCAACTGAAGGATGGAATTACTACTACATCTGATAACTCCAAATGGTCTTTCACAATGATCCTATCAAAGTCTACCTTCCCTGTCTATAATGTGCCATTGTTTTAAAGTCCCTATTTCATAGTCAATTAATGATGTCAATGTATTTATATAAATTAATTTTGCCTTATTGCTATTTCACCAAATCTTCAAGTCTACACAAAGACTGTTCTCTAAGAAATATTAGCAGCTCTTTGTAGATCACAGAGATCATATCCTCCTTTCAACACAGAACAATTGTGTGTGTGTGTGTGTGTGTGTGTGTGTGTGTGTGTGTGTGTGTGTGTTTGTGTGTGTGTGTATGTGTATGTGTAGTTATTGGCCAGTTGTTCATTTAGTACACTTGAATAACTAAATTATTTTTCTTAATTCTTTACTCATATAGTTATTTCCATAAACTATAGATTGTGAGCTCCTTGGCCATGGACTGTCTTGTATTTTAAGGTAGTAAGCCAAGTGCCTTTTATATGTTAGTTGAGTAATAAGTGTGTGTTGATGGATAAGCCACAATTCAATCTAACCAACCAGATTTTCACACTTGTCTCACTCACAAATCTATTCTATTATTGAGTCATGAAAAAGATCAATAAAAGCAACTTTAAAACCAACCACTTCTATTTGTTTAGTATTTCTGGGTAGCTTTTGGGATTGAAGGTGCATAAACATTTCTTCATGGAGTGGAAGATAAGCAGCCTGAGGCTGAGAGCAAGGAAACAGCTTCATGAAAAAGTTCTTCACTGTCAAGGAGGGAGCAGTGGGATGCAAAATACAGTTTCTCCTAATAGATTATGATAGTGACATGAGCATGTCAAGGTGTTCAGAATGAAAAAGTATTCATGATAAAGCTCAAAGATCCTTTCTTTGAATGGTGACATGATCTGACAAAGAAAAATACCCTATTTCATCACCTTGATAGCAGATAAACCTAATATTCATTCACTCAACAAATAGTTTTTAAGCTTACACTATGCTCTAATTTCCCATTTTAAATTTTCCTAGTTTCTTCTCTCTTACTCTTAGATATCTATGTTTGGTTGATGCTATTTGAGTTTTGTTTAGTTAAAAAGAAAAAAGAGAAAGTTGATTTTGTGATCATTTATCCACTTTTGCTTCTTAATAGATTTTCTTGTAAACTGTGATATTTTCGAAGTTATATTCCAAACTCTGAACATCACTCTATCATCATGTAACCATATCATTAATTTTTGTTTGGTTCTTTTGGAAAATTTTTAAAACTCAAGTTTCTGGGGCTGCATCAGTTTCCACTTTCTTACAGGTACATTCTCTTCAACCAATAGAAAAGCAAAGTCAGTGAAAAAAATTAAACACACACACACACACACACACACACAAAGCAATTGCTTTGCTGATTTAGAAATTATTATAGCTAATTTAATGTGTTGTTTGGATGACTATACTCTTTTGACAGCCAAATCAACCATGCATATACAAATCCTAAAAGTCAGAGCAAGCAGAGACAGTGGCAGCCGCCTAGTCAAAACACTTATTCTATAGTTGAGAAAACTGACGTATAAGAGGTAAGGTAACTCGCTCACTCCTAATTTGTGTCTCTTTTCATAGGTTGCCGATAGAAAGGGTAAACTAACAAGTTTTATTTCTTTGATTCTCACAGAAATTACTTCTTTTGCCACTAATAAGCTTTGAAGAAAGAGAACCAAGAAATGCCCAGAGAAGAGGATCATCACATGGCCTTTCTGCTTATTTATTCCTTTGAATGTTGAATTATGATTCCCATTGCTTCTGACACTTCCTATTTTCTTGTAATTAGTGACGGTCCAAAATTACCTTTCAGACACTGAGCACCACTCCTTTTCACCCACCCGCATCTATTTTTTTTTCTTTTCCTCTCTTGTCAAGTTAACAGGGTCTGTCGATATTTTTAGAGGACAAATCATGTGTGAAGCAAGGCAGTTTTTAAGGTTTCTGGCACAATAGATGATCAGTCCAAATATTTGTACAATACATGCTGTGCTTCATGGATGACTGCTGATAATTATATTGAGGTCAATGAGCAAAGTTTCCCTCCAAGGCACAGATTGGGATTCAAAAATATTTGATAGAGACAATTGAATTGGAAGGGATGATGGAATTTGTTGCAATTAAGCTGAGCAAAGCAGTTGAAATGAGATCCAGATAACACAATTATTGTCCTTCACTATCTGTGAGGAAATCGAGATTTATTTTGCACAAGTAATTCAAATGCATTTTCTTAGGATAAAACATCCTACAGACTATAGAGATTTAAAAAAATTATAATCTTTTCTTCATAGTGAAAACGTTAAAAGGTTTAAACACTGTAAAGTTAAAGATTCTGATTATGTGATTTATGGCTGGATGTGAAAGGAAAAAAGAACACTAGCCAACATCTGCCTTCCACAGAGGTTTTTTTTTTTCTTTCAAGTGTTTGAGCAAATGTTTGGCAGTTACTTTTTCCTGAATCGCTATGATAAAAGCATCGCCTAGCAAATGTATCCCAAATGAATAACATTGGATGGTTTGTGACATAGTTACCTATTTCTTTTCCAGTAATTCACTATCTTGCCTTCAATTTTTTGGCAGTATCTTGTTCTTTCATAAGTTTTATTTAACTGCGCCCTTTAACTTTAGAGAGGTGGACAGTGAGTACACAATAGAAACAGGTGTTTAAAGGTTACAAGTTTATTGACCCACAGCTTTCACACTTTGTAGGTCAGACTGGTGCTATACCTCGTGATTGGAAGCTAGAGTAGTCTGTTTTAGTGAGTGCATCAAATAAAAGTAGAATTTGAATAGACTTTAGAGACTTTTAAAAAGTTATACAAACGAGGAAATAAGTCCACAAAAGCTAAAGGAATTGTCCATTTTTTCCTTAAAATACCTCTTTATTACAGGACTTTCCAAAGTTGCCCTAATTTCTATATTCTGAACTTTAGGGCCTATTACACTGAAATTTTTTTAACTCCCTCCCTTCTTTAATGTTAATCACTGGCATGTGTTATATGCCAATTACATACTAAAACACTATGCCACACAACATCCCTGTTAATATTCGTTATAACACTCTGAAGTGTGTACTTTATTGTCTTAATTTGGCTGATTTAAAAATTAGGTTCAGGTCAAATACCTTGCTCAAAATCATGTAGCTAGTGGATCACAGACTTAGGATTTGAATCACAGCAGTTGGATTCTAGATTTTATACTATATTCAAAGACAACATATATAGATAGGTGTTAGATACATTAAATAGTAATATGTGTGTGTAATAAATGTACATATTTCTTTGACCTAACAGAGAGCTTAAAATTTAGTTGAGGGTTGGATACTGCCATACATTTATAGCCCTAATTAATGCTACAGATATATGTTGAATGAGTGAAAAAGAAAATAAGACAACAAATGGTAAATGCCTAGGAGGTAGTACAGATAACTGCCATTTAAGTTTAGGAGGAAAAAAGAAAGCAAGCCCTTTCTGAAAACATAACCTACACCTAAAAAATATAATGAGAAAAACATTGACATTGGTCAGCCTAATAAAATACAAAAACTATCTCACTGAAAGATTCATCTCTCTCTCAATATATTATCTCTAACATAGCAAAAGTGATGTTTTAACAGCAAGTGCTGTGGTTAACAAGCAATGTACTCAAACATCCACTTATCTTAAAAACTTTAAGTCACACAGAAATAAAGACCATGCTTTGTAAGTTTGAACATCTAACATATGTTAGAATCTTTGGCATATACTAGATGCAAAATCACATTTGTAGCTTTGAGATTAAATTATAAATTTCTCATTGTATAAATTCAAATTACTTTCTGAAATTATTTTCAAAAGTATCTGTGAAAGATAAAAATTTCTATGTTTATCGCATTCCATTAAAAAAAAAGCTTATTTTTATTTGTGTTCCATAGTTAAATATCCTCAGATGTCCCATCCTATTACAGGCTTACTCCATGCTTTCTTTCACAATCTTACAAGACTCCTCAATCTTTATTTTTCAAGTATGAGTTTTTGTTTCTTTTACTTTTCTTTCACTGTTTTGGGGTATTTTTTCAGAATTCCCTATAATATCTAAGGAAGTTTTGAACCTGGGTAATATAAAATTTTCTTTATTCTGATCAATATCATATCTTATTTTTTAAAATAAGCATGGCATTTGATGTTATTCTTAATAATTCTGAAAAAGTGTATATGTGGATTTATCTTATATAGAATTGTCCCCACACTAAGAAACAAGTAAAATTTTGCTGTGTTAATCATTCTGTTAGGTAATTGGTATATTGTTGATTATCACAAAACAGTAACTCACTAAGAAATTTTAACATCACTGATTCCTGGAGATTGCCTAGTGTCTGATACCTTTCTGAGGAGTGGCTTATGTACTGAGTGAATGTAGTTCTTCTGAAGATATTTTAAGGACAATTTGCCTCTTGTATCCCAATAAATGGTAAACCCTCCTGCATTGTTTATATGTAGTTATTTAATATAGACTCTTTCCAGTCAAATTTTTTTTTAAAAAATGTAATATTAACTCTTGCTATTCCCATTAAAGAAACATCTATGCATGACATACTCTTTGACTTATTCTAAAAAAACTTCTTTTACTCCTAAACACTGACTTTTTCTATTCTGGGCTTATTATAGCTCATAGTGATCTCTCTCCTCTTTCTTGGTACTCATGGTCCTTATTATCTATACCTTGTATTTATTTACTAATCAAATATTTCCCTGATAAGGAGTGGCTTGTGATTAAAGGAGCATTGTTTTGAAAGATAAGAGAACACATCTGCAATGTTTAGTTCAAGTTTGCCAGTGAAAAACTATATGAGCATGGCAAGTCAATCAAATTTCTCTTTTTCTCAGATTTATCAAGTCTAGGTAAGTACATTAGTACACCTTTATAAAAATCTCTTTGAATCTGAGAGCCAGTGTTGTATAGAATCATGAAATGTTCAGATTCACTGCTCTTCAAAGAAATATAAGTTAATATAGTAGCAATTATCACTTTTCACCCATTAGACTGGCAAAAATTGAAAAGAGTTTTGACATATGCTGCTGGCTGGGACATGATGACAAGATACTCTCATTCATTACTGGTGAAAATCTGAAGTATTTTAGCCTTTGTCAATGTCTGTATGCATAAATATCATTCAACCAAGAAATTTCATTCCTGGGAATATCTTATAGAAATGAAAAGCATAAGTTTTAAAACTTTGCTTACATGGATATTAGTTGTTGCACGTAATATCAAAATTGCTGCTCAAAGGAGTAAAACAAGAAAATAAAACCTTATAGGGGAAAAGTGCATGTCCATCAGCAGGTCAAATGGATTTATGATTCATTTAAACCATTATAAAAAAGTATATTAGAGTTATATGGACAACTTGTGAGAACTTGTGTGGAATTTAGCAGAATGAGGAAAGTGCAGAAAATAACTGAAGGAGCAGGATTTATAGGATGCAGTCATAAACAGCACTTCTCATCCACAACAGCTCTCATACAGCTACTTAAGAGAGCTCTAGAATTTCTTCTGTTGGATAAAATTTAGGGCAAACTCATAGTTTACTGCTCAATATTAGGTAATAAAACATCTTTCAATCCTTTTGACTTAAAGAAAGACTTCATTCAGTAATAAATATGTCCAGTCAGTACAATAATTACAGACTTGATTCAAAGTTAAGGCCTCTCTTCTCCCTAGCTCTGGTTTGATGCTAAAGGAAAGCTATTTGCCTGCCTCTGTTTCTACCCTTCCTCCCACAATTGGCTAACCATGACTGCTGATTCCTCTGGCATCAAAGGAGTGGTGGAAGAAGAAAAGAGGAAAAATATAGAAAGGATCAGGAAAAATTTTATGTGCCTAAGTTATCCTGGGTTGGCACTCTTTGGAATTGGCAGATGTTTAAAGCTGACTCTCCTTCTAATAGACAGTTTGTGGGTTCTTTGGAGAACTTCCCATTGCTGGACGTGTCTCCTTGCAATTCACTTGACTTGAGCTGATGCAACTCTTTGTCTTTTGTTTACAACTTCTTCCTAGCTCCCTGGGCATCTACTGGGGTGCTTCAGCCTCCTCCTTTGAGGCATCTTCACCACTCCAGATAGCCCTCTTAGGTAGGATTTATAACACCCAAGGCCAACTCTGTTTTATATGACCAATGTCTTGTCCACAGGAAAGATATGTTTTTGGCTTTCTGTTGATAGACCACATTTCATTCCTAATAATGGTCCTCTATTCTGTCAGCTCAGGCCCCTTTAGCAATTTGCTCAATTTTTAGTTCTGTCAGCACTGGGGTCATGTATCAAGCTTTCCAACACGTTTCTTTGAAGTTTCTCTCTCTAGGCTTGAGGTGAGGGAAAGCCCTTCCATCCAAGTCTCCCATGGATCAGTAACTGGCACTCTCAACAAATTGATAGCTTTTCCGAATAAATCCTATCTTCAACCTCCAATTCTGGCTTCTTCAACTGCAACCCTTTTAAATATTGAAGAAAAGTTTGGGAAATGGTCTAAAATTTGGTTCTCAATCCTCTACCCTGTACATCCTGTCTAGCTGATCAAGAAGTGAAGCCTCAGACAACACTGAGATAGTCCCCTTTTCATAGCCCCATTTATTATACTAACACATTCCATTAACCCCCTCCAAAATGACCCATCAAAACCTAGTGTCTTTGTCCGTGTTGTCTCCATTCTCATCTAATTTTACAGAGATATACAGTTACACTCAGGACAGACATACACACATATCTGATTTTTTTCATTGTTTATCATATTGTGGCAGACAGGCTGTACTGTGGCCCACATCCGATATTTTTGTTTTGGAGCATACAAGGAGAAAACAACAAATGGAAATAGTCAACATATGCCAAATATTTCAGAATGACCAATAAATCTTAGTATTTGGAAGCCAGTAACTACAGAAAAAGATGATGATAATATTATGATTTAGTTACCAGACACACTGATAATCAGCTTCTTTAACAAAATGAAATATAAACTTATTGTTCCAAAGAACTCAATTAGAAAGTGGTAGAAATTTTGGTAAAAAAAATTGAGACATAGAGGCAAAAGAGGTTAAAGATTTATAGACATAGGTCAACTTGGATTTCTTTGGGCTTGAGATACTGTTTAAGGACTAACTCTATAATATCTGAAATTGTGATAAAGAGTATTGCATTTCCTCATTTCTTTCTTTCTGACTTGGTGTGATTTAAAGGGCACATGTGAGTACCAACACTCATATTTTTAGTAATATATTAACTTTACAGAGAACATGTTAGAGTGCTGAGATTAGTACCATGAAATTGGCCTGTGCTTAGCCTATAGATGTGACATCCTTGAATCTGCACTCGGAACTGGATTGTTTGTACTTGGGTGTGTCCTAAAGGAGAGACACCTATGGCTATTCATTCAATAATCATTACTGAGCTCAGGTAGTAAGAATAAATCTATTCTATGCCCTTAGATTCTGTAATTTAGTCAAGTATGCTTTTCACAGTTACATATCTCACAGGACCAATTTTTCATTGGCATTGTATTTGTGTGTCTTTTACTGGAAGCGGTGGTAAGTTGGGGCACTTTAGGTTACATAGCCAAAAAGTCATAGGCTTCCTTTTTAGCTGATTTTGGAGGAATTTCAGTGATTTTCTCCATTGAGGTAAAGTACTTCTGCCCATCTTAGAGAGCCTAACTGTAAGAGGAGTGAAGTTCACATAAGAACTGTGATGTCTGTGTGCAGTTGTCATACATTTTCTCTCTCTCCTCTTTGATCGCCCTTCTTTCTCCCTCTTTTCCTCCCTCCCTGTCTCTTTCTTCTCTGAAACATATATACACAATTAAGGAGTGAAAGAAACAAATTAATATCACTCTCGAATTGTTAACAAAACTCAGATGTGTTTCTAAATTAAGAACAAATTACAGTTCCATTTTTAGTTTTTCCATACACAGCTGCATACCATGTTATTCACAATTTTCCCTTTGCCAAAGATACTGTTAAACATTGTTTTAAAAAAATCTAAGAACAGTATATATTTTTCCAGATATTGCCTTCAAAATCACAAATAGTCTTTTATTTGTTCTTGGTATGAATTCCAAAGTGTTCTTTTAAAGATGTTATTTCGTGTTTAAACAGAACTGAAATACTGAAATATATTCTTCCTCATTACTTGGAGGTACCAGGTCAAGTCTTAAGCCTATACGGCCTCACCTTTTGGTACATGTGCTTTACTTCTATATTGAGCAGATTCACCCCTGACACTCACTGGTCCCACCCATTATTGTCCAGTTATTGTCTTTCTTTTAATTATCTAAAAAGAATTACTTAGAATTTGATAATTAGAATAATACTGTCTAGTCAATAACTTATGTATAGAACTGAGACCCATGTATAACTTGTTTTTGCCTACAAACTTGGCCATGATAAGGATGGTATAGAGTCCAATGCTCAAGAAGTCCTTTTCTTAACTGTCAGTGATTACTTGTAGAATTTTGTTCTGCCCTTCATGTTTTAGTCACTCCAACAAAAGTCTTTATCGCACGGTGGCTTTGGTATAGGTAATGTGGGTTCAAACCAGAGATAAGATATTTTAAATGGGACTCTGAAGTTAAACATTTTAACTTAGTTAAACACTTACAAGTTAAACATTTCCATAAAACTGACCTAGAAGATGACTTTAAGAGTAATTTGGACGATAATTATTCATTTAAAAATTGGACAATAATATCCATTTAAAACTCTGTGCTTAATTTGGAGGCTGATATGATGAAATAAGTTTCCATAAAAAAACTATTTCTTTCATATTTTCTTCTAGTCCTATGTATACCAATTTTCAGGTTATTGTTTCCTGACTGACAAGAGCAAGATTTTAAACTTTATGAGGTTAAATATTATTGCCCCTATCCTATAGGTAAGGAAACTCTTAAGACAAGTTTTTGAACTTTGGGTGAACCTGTGAAAGCAAGCAAGTTATTAAATCTTCCTGTAGGGTGTCTAAAACCATGAGGTAGAGATCATAATAATCGTCACTCAGAGCTGTGGGGATGGTCAGATGAAACAATGTATATGAAGTTCACATCATAGTGAAGAACCATTGTAAGAACTTGATATAAAATGGTTATCACAGAAATATTGTAGATGTCTTGAAGTTTTATAATTTAAAATACGGATGGGAAATTCTTCAGAGAATTTTAAACAAACTCTGACCGTGGATTCAGATTGTCCTTTGAATGAGCTCCAGCAGAGATTTAAAAATAAGTGAAGCTGTTGAGTGGACCTTTATTCCAGGAGTGGGCTATTAGGCATCATTTTTGCAAGGAGCTCTCTCATGGATTCATTTGGACAAACTCTCTTGGACCAACAGGGGGCTCCTGAGGTCTGATATGAAACAAAAGTTACCATATTGACACTGTAGACTTTCAAGACTGTTGGCATACTGGCATTCCCAATCTATAGCAGATCAAAATCTGTTAAGAGCATAAATCACATGACATGACTTCAATATTCACTAGGCCATGCTACAGGGAGTGCCCTCTACATTTAAAAGCAATTTACATGAACTGATCTCCTAAGATTAATAATCCTATAAACTAAACAAAATAAAAAATATGAAAGCAATATACATCCTTGAGTAGAAAAAATGATTTAACTCCAAAGGAGTGTTACAGTGTTTTAGCGTTAGACTTGGAGCAGTCCGGGGGTCAGCAAGGGCAATGTTACCGCATTCATTCCATATTAAACTTTATGAGGTTAAATATTATTGCCCCTATCCTAAAGGTAAGGAAACTCTTAAGAATTGTTTTTGAACTTTTTGTGAACATTTGTGAACTTGATGGACCCTGTGAAAATAAGCAAGTTATTAAATCTTCCTGTAAGGTTTCTAAAACCTATGAGGTAGAGATCATAATAATGTGCAGTGAGACCTGCTTCCAACTAACAAGTATTATTTGAGTTATTTCTCGGGATGCTTCCAATATCTCCATAAACAATATATACTATGCCCATTACAATGGGATAAAATGTGTAATAACATAGGAAGCCTTTGATTAGTTTTTACAGAAATGTGATGTTTTTCACACAAAAGCAGAGCCACTTCAAATTTCCCATCCTTTTATACTGTCTTTGTTGAAAATAGATATTAAAGACAGAAGGAAGGAAATGGGCTTTGAGGAGCAGAGTGAAGACAGAAAAACACTTACATAGAAATCAAATAGCACTAAAATTGCAAAATTATACCCAACTTGGCAAACTGTAAAATAAATGTGTTTTAAATTTGGCCCTGGAAGATTTCTGTGGTATAATCCACAAAGAAAGACTGAGTGAAGAGCCATCTCCATGTAAATCGTCCTTCATGAGAGCTGTAATTTGTGCTACCTTTAGTGAGTTCTAAGGGAAGAATTAGGCCCATTTTTCTTCAAAAGAGATTTTAAGGTAGAAGGCTAAGCAGGAACATAATGGATTTTGGATTGATACAAATGTATTAATCCTTCTTTGAAGCCAAATAACAGCATGCATCTGAGTTGTCTAATACCGCAAGTATTTACCTTAACTATACAAATTCAGCAACTCTTCTCAAGTTGGGTGAGCAGGGTAACACAGAGCAGCTCTGTTGGGCTGGGCTAGGTTAGAATGGGTTTTCAGGGGCATCAGAATGCATGTCCAGAGATCTTTTTGAGTGGACTCTTGGCAGACTAGCAGTGCTATTTTGGAAAGTATATTTACTAGAGAATAAAACACATGTACACAATTAAGAGTTTACAAGGCTGGGCCTGAGGGTTCATTAATATTGATAATTGTTGGTCTTCTGAGATGACACAGGCAATTTGATTACATGAAATAAGCTAACAGCATTTTGCTGCATGGACTTATATTCAGAAGTGTAATATCAAAGACGGATTCTGACAACTTCAGTATTTTGGAGGGGACAAGAAGTTGAGATATACTCATGTAATTATAAATCATTCTGAAGTGCAATATTGATGAATGGAGTGACCTTAAAATTAAAATCACGTTGGTTCTGAGAACCAAAGTATGATAAAGATGAGGCTCAAAATCTTTGTACAGTTTGTACACAACTGAGTGTCTGAGACAATATACATATGTTCAAGAGACCTATTGTGCTGTGTTTTTCCCCCAAAATGTCTTGTCATCTCAGAAATTTTACGTATGTCTACAGTATTGTCTACCTGAGAAGTTGTGTCCTGAAATGGTGTTTTCCCTGTTAGCAATGAATTAAACTTCCATGTATGTAGGAATAGGCATTCAAATTCTTTGAAGGAAGGTTCTATCTCTGTCATCTTCAAGCATTTTGGATTCAAGTAGATAAAATACCCAGGGAGAGCCACAGAATTTTTAAATAAGGGATTTTGGTATGAGACCTGTCAGAAAGTGAACTTATATGCAGGTTATGATAACAAAATAAGGCACACTTTTTTTTTTTTAACTTTGTTGTGTTGATTTCAAGTGAATCCCGCAGGAGCTCGCAGAGGGAACAAAGCCCCACCCTGCCTCTCTTGGTACTTTCAAAGCACATGCAGCATTCAATCTGGTCACTTAATAAAATCTTGTTGATTGAAATTGATATAAAATACATTATATATATTTATATATTATACATGTATATATACATTATATTATGTGTGTGTGTATATATATGTGAAACACACACACACAGGTATACAAACATATGTTACAACCCAGATGCTGATGCTCACTTCAAACTCTGCCTCACACACTTGTAGTAAACAGGCGGTATTCATCCTTCCTCACCTTGTGGTGCTATTTATGTATATTTTCTCCCATTCCAAGCAAAATGACTGTGAAGTCTTCAGGGACATTAATGGTCTCGTATACACATCAGTGCAGTCAAGAATAGATAAATTTTATACAGCTTTTGGGCAATAGCATGAAAGCGCAGTATGATGTGGCTCAGTTAAAATTGTAGATTAATGATAACAAAAAAAAAGAGTAGAAATGTGTCATAAATGTATTTCTATTTTTTTATGGGATAGTACAGACTTTGAGCCACTGAGCATACACACATAGCTACATTGCTGTTTCCTTGAGCCTCCAAAAAGGGCCATGGCCTCAAACAGACCTCATTGAAGGCATGTGTCAGCACAGAGAGTCTCAGATGACTCTGACATCATTTCTCATCCAAAGAAAGAGTTGGTATTTACATTAAGATTTAGGAGAGGGAGAACAGATAGAAAAGCAGGGAGATGTAATTTTAGTTCTCTTCAGTGAAATCTAACCCTCAGTTCTAAACAGATTTTCACAGTAGGTCTTTGATTATTGGATATTGATTACTGGCCCTGGATTTATAACATCCCAAGAAGTTTTCAGTTACTATATGCACTATTAGAAATTCACACAATTTTTCAAGCTAAAATAGTTTTGGTTAAATCTGTCAAATTCAACATACAATTTAACATACTTTTTTTTTTCCAGGACATGAGAAAGAAGCTGGTAGAAATAGATTACTATGTAATGAAAAACATAGTAAACAGGTTTTGCATTGCCAAGAATATTTGGGAATCTCTTGGCTGCACCATCCCACTTCCTTATTTCTTTATTTTTTCTAGACTGAAATGGTACACAACATATTCCACTTCCTTTTCCTCTTAAAACCTAGTTGTAGCTCTGTTTAGTTTGAGGTCAGTCTAACCATGCCTTTTACTTAGAGGATCTCCAACTTCAGTGCAGGCATCTGAAATAGTCTTCTTTCTGGTTGGCTGTGGGACACACAAAGGAAAATAGATACTGTAGTACTACCCTGGCATCAAAAGTAAAAAGTGAAGTGAATTTCCTCAGTTTTCCAAACAGTAGCTCCATAAAAGGAATACACCCATGCAGCTTATTGGTACTCATTCTGTAAAAGCAAACTAAAACTCTGAACTGGGAGCAACTATTGTAAAAACAGCTAGTCACTTGAGGTTTATGTATGTATGAATGCATGTATTTGCTATATAAAACAAAACTTTAAAGCTTCTGTTTCATAATGGTTACAAAAAAAAGAATATATGCTTTTTAGTGACACACCTTGAAGGACTGGTCTTTGCCATCAAAATCTTGATAGGGTTTCTGAAACTGTTTACAGTCCTTACAGATTAGCTTGATAACATTCTAGACATTTGTCTTTTTGTGGTAATTGCTTTTAATCCTTCCTTAGACACTTACCCATTAACCTGTTCTCTAGGGAAGAAGATAAATGTTTGTGTCAAGTTTTTAATTCTCCATTAACAAATGCTTACATAAGAAATGTCAAATTATTTGGAGTTGAGTATTCTCAAGAGAGTAAATTTAATTTTAAGTAGTTTAATTTGAAGTATGGCTACTGTGAATATATAATTGTGTGCTCACAAAACTCTCAGCTTTAATCTGAGGAGCTGGCTAATCTTTTGTGTCCATCCTTTTAAAATTAAGTACCATCCATGAAATAACACTGAACTCCAGCCTTTGACCTTAAAGAGCTTGGGATCCAAATATATATCTATATCTATATCTATATCTATCTATCTATCTATCTATCTATCTATCTATCTATCTACCTATCTATCTATCTATATGAAGAATTCTGTGGGTTTGTACATGATAGAGAACATTTATCTGTCCCCTAAGAATAAAATCTGTGATCCCAGTAACCACCAAGTACTGACATTTTTCCATGGGCAGTTTTATAGGAGGTAGTAGTGACTGCATATAGAAGTTGGTAGACTAGTTATAACTCACATTTATGGGTTTCCATGTGCCAGCTACTGTTTCAAGAGCTTTATATATTTTCACTCAAGTAAGTCTCTTAACAACCTATGAAGTAGTTACTAATTATCCTCCCCTTGTTAAATATGAGGGAGAGACACAAAAAAGATGTTAATCATCTTGCCCAAGGTCACAAAGTCAGTAAGTGAAGGAGTTGGCGTTTTGAACCTAGAGTTTGGCTCCAGAAGTTGCGCTCTTGATCATGAAATCCACACTCCCTCCAGACTAAACGTCATAGTAATTGTAATCAAAAACATGACTTTAGAAGATAAGAACAATGTTCCTTTCAAGTAATGCTGAATAAATATATTTTACAGAATTTTAAGTCATGGATTTTAATACAAATGTTTTAAATTTGCTAATAAAAATATAAAGAAAAAAGCATGGGTTCGATATATATTGATCATGGCCATAAATATATCATTCTGTTAGCTGCTATAAGGGTACCACCACACATAAAATACAGTTCCTGATCTCTAGAGAATTGCTATTTAGCAGCAGAGGGAAATATATAAAATATATAATGTAATATGTGAAAGAGCCAATGTACTTCAGAAACTCAGTAGAGACATCACTTTTGATCAAGGGAAAATAGTATCTAAACTAAAACTCAAAATGTCAGGGTGGAAATATACTTTTTAAAAGTTTTGAATGTTGTGAATACTCTTAGGCTGCAGAGAACTGCTGAAGATTTTTGTGGGCAGATGGCATGTTCAAGTTTAACAGTGGAAGAAAAATTACTTGGAAAATTGTAAAATTTGATTCAAATACAAATATGTTTTAATGAATATGAGAAAGGGATAAAGTTGTTAAAAAATAATGCACATCAACATGCAAAATGAATCGGAAGAAGAGATAAAAATAGAGAAAGAGATCCAGGTGAGCAGAAAGAAGCTAATGACAGGCTTGAATTATAATGGTGACAATAGAAATAAGTAACATCAGATGAGCAAGCAAGACTATACAGGGAAAGCAACAGGACTTGGCATTTAGATATTCATTCAACACTCATTTGACAAATATTAATTCAATTCCTAACATGTGCTAGTATAACTCTGGGGGGAAAATATTTTCCTAGCAAAATGCTTTTGAAACCGAAATTAGTCAAAGGGAGAAATAAAGTGAGAGAAACCATTTATTGCTTACAAGTAGTCATCACTTCTGCTCACCCATGTCTCTCATGACCTGCTTCAAAAAGGGAACTCACCCAGCCTCTCAGGTCCAGATATGCCCTGGCTCCCGAGTGTAATTGCCTATTGAAATGGAGATGGACTACTCTCCACCCCTTGGCAACACCTATTGATATGGAGATGTACTAAGGCCAGGCGAAAAAGTCTGGAAATAATGCAACTTTAAAAACATATCCCACCCCTTCAGAAAGCTTCCCTCATAATCTGCTAACTCCCCATCTTCCACAATGGCCCCTTAGTGAGGAAACTGGACACTGTAAGCAGATTAATAACAATACAACAGCAATAAAATCATGATAATCTGCAAGCCAGAAGATTCAGCTAAATTCAAAGTCCTATGCAAATTAAGTCCCAAATTTATCCATTTCACAGGGGGTCAGTAGCTGAACGCATAGGGAGTACAGAGCAATCATCAATCACTCAGGAGCTGCAGCCAGGGGGCAGGTCCAGGTCACAGGGACTGTAGAAGAAATCACCTTAAGGGCAATAAAATTCATGTTTTAATGATACCAGCAGAGGCAAATCTTATCCATCAGGTAGGATGCAAGAGAGTGGTCCTGTGAAGAGCAGTGACAGGAATGGGACCTCGCCCTGGTCTTGTATACCAGACTTTCACTCCCCTCCCTGTGGGAGTTATAGATGGGTCAATATATAGGGATATGGGAGGAACACGCACTACCCATAGAGATAAAACCAAACTTCCCCAGAAGATGCTCTTACCTCCTGGATGTTTTGGGTACACTATTATGATCTTTGGGAGCCACTCTACTGTACTCCAGGAACACACAGGAGGCCAGCTTCCAGGCCTTCTCCCTAAGGTGCCAGAAGGGCCAGCCATCACTGGTTCATGTGTCAAAATGTCCAGGGCCACGTCCACTCAACAGTGTCTCCAGGGTTTAATGCAGTTGGGGCTGGCAGCAGGATGTTGCTCTGCTGGCCATATCCTGGCATCAGTGACATCTCTTTGGTTTTCACATACAGTTGTACAGGAGAAGAAGCAATGTGTGTTAGCATATCTTCAGGTCTCAAGGCTCCTTTCTGGGGCTTCTCTTTCAAATGCTATAGCACTGTCCATAAGTGAACTGACCTGCCCCATAAACTATTGGTGTCCAACTTCAGGTGATATTTCAAGAAACAATTGTGCCACTCTGTCATGGTTGCCCTGAGAGGGTTATATGGTACCGGAAAATTCCACTCTATTCCTAATTGCTGCACCTACTCTTGTAATGCATTTCCAGTGGGTGCCTTGATCACTCTCAATCACCTGTGGCTGGCCATATGCTGCAAAGAGATGCTCTAGTTCCCTCTTGGTGGTTTGCTGATCTGAATGACATATAGGAAAAGCAACCAATAGACCAGTAGCTATATCCACACAAGTCATGGCATACTGATATCCTTCTCATATGAGCAGAGGCCCAGTACAGTCTATCTGGCCCCTGACAAGGGGTATTGGCCCCTTTGCTATTGTCCCATGTTGCTGCAGGACTTGGTGTAAGTCCCTCTTAGAGCACACAAGGCACTTTCTCTGGGCTCTGCTGACTTCTTCAAAGGTCAATGGCAGGCCTCACCAATGGGCTACAGCCTACATTGTCTTTTGCCCCACATGCAACAAACACTGCTGTAACCAGTGGGGTACATCAGAGGCAGACTTTCCTTCTAGCCAATGCACCTGCTTCACCATTCCCTGTGAATGCCAAAGGCAAATGGCCAGTCACATGATATATGGCAACAGTATTTACTCTGACCAGAGGCTCATAGGTCTTGTCACAATTCTTGCCCTGAAAGGAGCCAGTGACTAACCATCCAATTGGTATTGTACCATGTCGGTAGCCACAGGGTCAAGCCTCAACAGACAGTCCACCTGTCAGTGGAGACAACTATAGGGGAGGGCTCCTGGGTGATCATGAGCCATACAACCTGCAAATCAACCCATTGGCTGCTTTTCCTCTCTCCATCCTCCATCCATATTGTCTCAGTCTTAGGATGGAAGCCACAGCCCTCCACTTCAGGGGCTCCCCATGACCAGAGCAGCCTGTATACTAAGCATCTTCAGGTATATGGACTTTTCACTCTTGATAAGGACTCTCGGCTACCATGGCTCAAAGCAAGTTCTTCCTGCTTTGCACTGGTATATATCACTGGCCCCAATAAGTGTTGGAGTTCTCCACTTAAGGGGCTGTTAGATAGAACGCTATGCTGCTGTAAGTATGCACCCCATTTGGCTAGTGAGGGGGTGTCTGCGCCACACCATTCAGTGGCCTTTTCTAGTCCCACACCTACCCCATGATGGGATGTGTGATATTACCTTGATCGGAGCTGTTCCAGTGATAGGCTCCATAGCCAGCAAGGTGTGGTACACAGCAGACAGCTGCTTTTCCATCAAGGTGTCCTGGACCTCTGCTCCTTTCCATAGTTGTGACCAGAATCCAGTAGATTTGCATGTCTATACAAGCTTCTGCCAAAGGCCTTATCCATAACAATCTTCTGTATATGAACATCTAGCTCATAAGGCCTTGATGAGTCCATTACATTCAAGTCCCGTATGGCCTTGACTGCTCACTTAGTGCGGTTAATGCAGCTGCACATGATTCATCCCTGTCCCACCTGATGTCCTTTCATACCAACCAGTATAAGAGCTTCACAATTTTTGCCAAGTGCGGGATAGACACTCTCTAGTAGCCAAAAAGACCCAAAAACTCTTGTAATACTGTCACAGGTGGTAGGGATAGGGAAAGCCTGGACTTTGTCTATGACTGCTTCTGGTATAACTTTAGTTTTACCTAACCAAACAACCCCCAAGTACTCACAAACCAGGTCCCTGAACCTTGGTGCTGTTCACAGCCCATCCTTTTTCCTTTAGATGTTGCAGCAGTCTAGGAACTGCTCCATCTAAATCTTCAAGAGAATCAGACATGAGCATATCATCCATGTAGTGATACAGTGGCACCATTTGTGGTTTTTCCATGTTATCAAATACTGGGCTACAAGTCCATGACAAATGGTGGGACTGTGGAGGTATCCCTGTGGAAGAACAGTGAATGTCCACTGCTGTCCTTCCCATGTGAAGGCAAACTGTTCCTGACTTTCCTGTGCTATGTCAATAGAGAAGAAAGCATTAGCAAAGTTCATGACATAATGATATGTCCCTAATTCATGACTGAGGGTGTCCATAAGGGCTACAATAGAGAGGACAGTGGCATGCAAAGGGGGGTGTGACTTTATTCAATTCCCTGTAATCCATGTCATATGCCAGGAGCTGTCTGGCTTTCTCACTGGCCACACTGGGGAATTAAAAGGACTATTAGTCAGTGTTATGATGCCTACCTTCTCCAACTCTTACAGAGTTTCTACAATTTCTTTGTGTCCCCCAGGCAATTCATACTTCTTAGTATTTGTCACTTACCAAGGTACAGGTAGAGCTACAGGATGTGCTTATCATGTCCCCTCAGAACTGCCTTTACCACAAGTATCCTCAGTCTGAACTCACCTGCAATGGTCTGTAACCACAGGCCCAGCAGAATATTGATTCCCAGAATATATTCAGGGATGGGAGAAATGTACAAAATATACTCCTTTTGTCATAAATGCCTTATCCACAATGGGATTTGGGCTTTCTTCACTCTAATTGCCTTATCCCCCCATAGTCATCTATCACAGCAGGGGTTCCAAGAAAATGCTCAGGGTTGCCATAAATTAGAGAACATTCAGTTCCTGTGTCCACCAGTGCCAGGACACATTGTACATTCATGGGGGACCAATGAATTGCTAATTATACATGTGGCCTCCGGTCACCACCACATCCTCTGGTGGGACTTTGGCTCCCTTCTCAGTCACACTGCAATGCCCAACTGTCCTCCTGGGGGCAAGAATAATACTAGGGACCCATAGAAAGATGGGGGAGCTATGTGGAGCACCCAATTTCTCATGCCTACAATGAACAACTAGTCACTGGAGCCCTGGGGGGGTCCATATTATAGATGATATTTCTCATGCCCAACTCCTGTAACACCTGCTGGAGCTCTGCATACATTTTCCAATGTATGGTAAGTCACCCTGACTAGGCCATCTGCCCTGATGGCTGCTGTCAGCCAATCCTGAAACACCCAATTCCCTTAGGTGTGACTTGCACTTTGCAATCAATGCCAGAGGGAAGGGTGAGTTATCAAGGAAACCAGTTTACCCTTTTCAGAACCTGACATAACAATATTTTCCACTCCCATATCCCAGAGATGCAAAAGCCATGTAGGCAGTGGTTCCGACAGCTTCTGTCAAAATTGTATGCTCATATCTACCAGCTCTTCCTGAGTATAGGAGCAGAGCATGGAGTGCTCCATAACCTGGGGAGGGAGCAGCTCCTCCCCCTAAGGAGCCTGCAGTTGTTGTGTTTTTATTTTCCTAATTACAACTGGGAGGGCCTTTAATACAGTCTCTGACAGTGGCCTTGGCAACATTTCAGCCCTCAGCCCCACCCCCCTCCCCCAACATCTCTACCATCTCTGGGGCCAAAGGCTCCACTCTTTCCTCCCCTCCCCCATGGCTTCCTGCAAAAAAAATGCAGATTCTCCTGCTGTCTCCTCTCTTGCTGCTAACGTATCTTCCAGTACTGTGACCTGTCTTCTCAATACCTGCCTCTCTTTCTTAAGGGCATCCCACAGGTCATCACCCAGCTCCTCCATGTGATGCTGAAGTGTGTCTCTCTCCTGCCGAAGTGTGTGTCTCCGCTCAATAACACTTTCCACTATCTCAACAAAGAAACATCCCACAATCCTGGCTGCTACATGGCCTCTAAGAAGTCTTCTGTTTCATGACAAGGTGGGGGTAATTCCATAGCTTCTGGTGTTTCCACCCTTCTCCAATTCTAGGGAAGGCCCACCTATCTAGGAGATACCTTACCCTAGACCAATTCCCCATTAGGGGCTCATCAACTGGAAGCCCCACAGATAGGGAGCTCCTGGGTGAAGCTGCACCCTCCACCACTGCAGCCACTGGGGCCTCCCCACCATCCACAGGGTTTCCAGGTATCTCCCCACCAACTCTAGGGGAAGTTAGCCCAAGGGTCACACCCATTAAGACAGATTTCAGGTTCAGAGGTCCTGCTAACTACTTCCAGATGTAACTCTGTGGGGAAAATATTTTCCTAGTTTGGGGCAAATTACCTTTGAAACTAAAATCAAAGGGAGAAACAAAGTAGGAGAAACACATTTATTGATTACAAGCAGATTACAAGCAGTCATCCATTTCTGCTTACACATGTCTGTTGTGACCCAGCTGCAAAAAGGGACCCCACCCAACCTCTCCTGTCCAGATATGCCCTTACTCCCCCCCTTGTACCTACTGATGTGGAGATTGACTACTTCTCTCCACCCCTTGGAAACACCTATTGATATGGAGATGCACTAAGGACATGGGAGAGATTCTGGAAATACTGCAATTTTACCAACAGCAAGCTCTTGTTTTAGTAACTGATGATTCATTTTAAACAAGGGAAATTAAGTCTCTGCATTCATGGAACTTATAATGCAGTGGAACAAATAAATAAATATGTAAATAAAAATGTAATTAAAAATAGTGGCAAGTGATATGAAGAGAGTAAAGCATGTAAGGAAATGGTGGAAAATTTTGAGCAGAAGAGGGTATTTTGTACAAGGTATTAGGAGGAGACTCACTGAGGTGACATTTGAGCAGACTTGAAAGGTGAAAAATATTGACACATGGAAAAGTCTAGGAAGAGAATTCCAGATAGAAGTAGAACCAGTATATATATTAATCTTTTTTGTCTAATAGGGAGAAAAGTAAAGGATTTTTAAAATGGGGAATGGTGTGACCTTATTTATATTTTAAGCAGATCATTCAAACTATTGTATAAAGCACAGACTGTGGTAGGTAAAAAACAAAAACAGAGAAACCAGGTTTTTGAAAGTAGAACTGCCATAACTTACAGATGGATTGAATGCGGAGTGGAGGAAAGGAATCAAGAGTGATTGCTAGGATTGATCAACTGGCTGAATAATGGCAGCATTAACTTGACTGTGTAAGATAAGGGGTGAGTTTGAAGATTCAAAGGTTCACGTTAGCTTGGAGATGGTTCACTGATATCTGTATAAATATTGTACAGGTGCTTAGGAAATTGACTCATCCTTGAGAATCTACAACATTCAGGAGTTAGAAGAAGAGGAGGCAGCAAAGGAAACTATGGAAGGATAACAAGAAAATTAAAAGAGGGTAGGATCTGAGAAGCTAAGTGAAGTAATAGTTTTAAGAGAGGAGAGATCAATTATGTAAAAATCTGCAGAGATGAAGCATGACAAAAACAGAATATTTATTATTAGATTAGGGAAGATGGAGGTCACTGGTGACTTGGTCAAGGACTAAAGACAAAAGACTGGGTGCAATAAAAAGAATTTGGAAGAGAGGAAATGAAGAAAATATACAAAGACAACTGTTTTGAGGAGCTTTTCCATACAGTAGAGCAGAGGAATGGAACAGGAACTGGAGAGAAATTTGAGTATATATTTACATGTACAAGTATACTTAAGAATATGATCTATGCACAGCACATAAAATGGGAAATTGATAATACAGGGCATAAAGGGAATTATTGTAGAAATAAGGGTCTTGATTAGGTAAGATGGGATGAGATATAATGAATAAGAGAAGAGGTTTGTTTGCCTGCCCCTAGTAACATTCAGTGTAATAGGAGACAAGGCAAGATTTATGAAAACATGAATATAAGATTTTATAGAAGATGGATTTTTGTTCTATCCCTTTTATTTTCTCAGTCATGTAAGAAACAAGAGAAGGAGGGCCTTAGATGATTGACCATAGAAGAGATAGTAAGTATAAATTTATCTTGGATAGTATAAAAACAATTTTGCTAGGGAAGTATGGTGGAATTTCCAGGAAATGTTTAATGCTCCCAAGAGATTTCAGGTCAGATAATTCAAGTACAATCTCAGCATGGTTTTGTGTTTTTCTCTACTTATGTTCAACTACTCTGGTAGGTGATGAATAAGATTTGACTTGGGATTTTGCAAGGGGTTGCAGTAGGAGAGAAGGAAGAGGACTGAGGGCGTATGCAAAGGAGTGATCTCAGTAAGGAAGCATGGCACTGGCGTTGGGTTAAGAGGAAAGAGAGGGCATGAGGGGGCCGGTGGTAAAGTCTATGGATAAGAGTTCCAGTGGAACTAAATAATTGTTGGAATTGGAGACCTACATAATTCAACTGGAAAAATAAGAAGTAGTGGTCAGAATGAATTGTTTGGAATCAGTGTTTCAGAGAGTATGTGCCAAGTTCTAAGGTAGAAAAAAGGGAGTCAGTGGCCAAGTGGAGGTGAACGGAAAAAAGCTTTGAAAAGTGGGTCCAAGAACTGAGATGTGAGAATATCAGGTCTGTTTCTCTGATCATGTTGGATTTGTCAAATATCGTGACAGTAATGGTAGTGGTGGGGTTGGGAGAGGAGGGAAAGCGAGCCAGATGCTCAGGTTTTCAGTGAATAAGGGAAAATGCCCTGGGTATTGGTAGGTGAGAGCACCTAGGTGGGTAGTGAGTAATAAATTTTATAGTGTGAACTTTAAGAGAATAGGGACATTTTGAAGGAAGAAGTAGGTGATGTGATCTATTAAAGAGGATAAGTTATTTATTTCTAAAAGGTATGGAAAATTTTTAAATTATGAAATGAATAAGGGAGGATTTCTCTGCTGAAAGCTAAACAGTTAATGATCACTTGGGGAAATTCAGGTGGAAAACTTTAATAATGGGTAATATTTATTGAATGTCTAGATTTATGCTTGTTATCTTACAAAGATATTGCAAGTTAGATATTTATTACCCTCATTGGTAATGGAGGAAAATACAGTTTAGGTAGATTGGGAATTTGCTGAAGATTGTGACAAAGCTTGCAATGGAAAGGGCTGGAACTGCACTCAGATCTGCCTGATTACAGAGCCTGTGCTTTTTCCATTTCACTGTATTATTATTTGTTCATTCATTCTTTTGATGTGGAATAAAAATATAGCATATAGTATAGTAGGAATTGAACAAGGTGCTGTGATAAGACACTAAAAGCCAGAAATAGTCCCATTTCATATGTTCTAAGAAGTTGATACATTAATTTGCAATGAACACTTAAAATATACAAGGCATTGTAGGAAATAAAATTAAAAGAGAGATCTCTATCCTGCAGTTGCTTATTAGCTATTTATAAGTACACAGAAATTGTATGTATTAAGATAATATATAATAAGTCAGTTTTTCAGTGCTAAATAGGTATCATAAACAATAAGCACAAAACAAGTTTACAGGGGTAGAATTCACTATGGGCTGGGAGGTTGAGAAAGCTTCATGGAAGATCCAGAATTCTGCTAGGCTGTGAGGGACGGAGACACCCAGAGTGCTGAGAGTGAGAAAGATATTTCAAGTAGATGTGAATGGAAAGCAATGGAAGAAATGTTAAAAAGCATTCACCTGTGCAAAAGAATACAAAGCAGTGTCCTCAGCTATGCTTTGTTTCATTATATCCATGCGGGAGGTTTATATGGGAGAGAAATAGGGCATTGGACCAGAATAGTAAGTTGGAACCATATTGTGAGGGGTCTTGAATACTAGATGAGAATTCAGATTTTTCAGGAGAACTTTGAAGGCAAAACTGAAGAGTTGAAATTGACAATAATATCCTCTAAGGGACTTAGAATGTATTCTTGATTATGGGATTTCTGGGATCAAAAACTTGTAGAAACTCTGGCTCTCCTTTACTGCTTGGACAAACGCTAATATTATCCAAGGATCTTTCAGATGTATCCCTGCCATTTCTATCTCTTTCCAAATCACATCTCACAGTCTCTTCACTTAAAGCAAGCTACTCACCACTTCTGCACACATCTGGTCCAGCCCTACCTCTGGATCTGTTTTGCTAAGGTTGCTGCTCTGCCTGGAAGGCCCCCATTCCTCAGCTGCATGACCCGAAGTTTATTTCCTCCAAGACCTAGCTAGAGGCTCCTCTTCTCCTAGATGCCTTCTCAGACTAACTTACCTCTTATGAAATCAGCTCCCGGCTTTGTATTACTTGGCACTTGTGTGGCGTTTGTAGGTATGTTATTTTAGCTTTGCTTACATTGTCTATTTGTTGTTTGTGTGTTACTTTTGTCTTCCTTGGGGTTAATGACCTCATCTGCAGTTCTTTAGTGTTCTTCAGTGTAATTAGCATAACGTTTTGAAAACAGCAAAATACAAAGAAACATGCTCAAACGGCTTTGTTTCTCTGGATTAAGTTTTCTTTGGTTTGAGAGTAATAGCAATAACTAACAATAGTATATCAAATGGAATTATCATTTGTAATATCTTGGATCTGATATAAAATAAGATTTAAAAAAATTCTACATCTAAAATTTCATTGTGGTTTGGCAAAAAGAAAAATTTTTTTGTTATGAACACTATCTTAATTGGAAAATCTAATGGAAACTTCACTGAGTCTTATCTGGAGACATTTATAACTCCTTAGAATTTATTTTCTATTTTCTAGTTCAAGTGAAACAAGAAGTTCTGCATTCTTTCTTTTATATTTGTACTCTTTGGAAAAAAGATACTTGTCAATTATAAAGTTTTAAGGATCATTTACCCTGACATCTTATTTAATTAAGGGAAGAATCCTATAGAATGTGAAATTCTTAGAACAACCCTTTCAAATGCAAATTTCATCCTAACAAAACTCCAATCATCTTACAAATAAATATTTAAAATTGCACTCTAGCTGATCTCTGTGCTCTCAGTCTTTCCACTGGATCATATAGTCCTTTTATTACATTTATTAATAAGTTCATGGAAGGGTTTCAAATTTCAAAAAGCGTAACAGAAGAAATTTCCATTTAGTGTTAGCATGATTAGTTAATTACTTGAAACATGTTAATACTGGCTTATCTATATATAAGAACATTTGTATGTATTAACCTGATTATTTTTATTATCAATATGTTTGCAAATATTTTATATTTTACTTTTATAAATCATAAAGTTTTAGAGTCGGAAAAGGCCTATTACATGATCTTCTCATTTTAAAGAACTATAAGAAACTAAGAGATTCATCTAAAGAGATGTAACCAGTTAGCTTCACAGCTGAAACTGGCACTTTCTTTATTAAAACACAGATATATATATATATATATATATATATATATATATATATATATATATATATATATATATATATATACCCTGATTAAACTTCTACTATGACCCATGTCAGCATGACCTCGGGGTTGCAAGATATTTATCAGATCCCTGGTCCTTTGAACATACAGGGAATGGGGGAAATAAATAGATAAAGCAACCAGTTTCAATAAAAATGGTTATAAGAAATACATAGGCGAAGTGATACTGGAGTTCAGAAGGGATTTAGGGGAAGTCTTTATATAAACAGTCATTTTAAACTGAGTTTTAAAGTTCAACTAAGATTCTTCTGAGTTGAGTGTTAGAAAGAGGGCTTCAGAGGCAGGGGAAATGTGTGAAAAATATGCAAGTATTAAGGATGCATAACTTGTACAAAGAATGGCGACTAGTTTCACCTAGTGACAGGTTGGGGAGGGACAAGACAGGGAGGAAAATGACATGAGACAATGAGAAAAATGTATATTAGAGCTAATTTTTGGTAGACTCTTGTCCAGGTAGAACCATGTTGTAGGTTTTTAAACTTTGTACTGTAGAGATGGTGGGGAGACACTGCCAGAGACATAGTCATGTGATTAGATCAATATGTCAGCAAGATAAATTGTGACAGTATGATAGCATGGATTAGAGAGTAGAGGTTGTTGAAGTAACTTATTTAAATGAGAAATGATCAAGATCTGAAGTAGGGCAGTGTCAGAACAACTGGAGAAAAAACTGTTGGGTCTGTGAAATGGACCTCCAAATAACCAGGAGATGTGTGGATGCAAGAGCAAGAGCGTTTATTGGGTAGCCAGCATGCTGGGGTCTCACACTCGCAGGTGGAGACCCCAAAGTACAAGTTCATTCTCCTTTTATACACAGGAATGGGGTTGTGTGCAGAGCGGGCCATGTGCAGACCGGGTCGTGTGCAGACTGGGCCTAGATATCATGTGCAGACCGGGCCTAGATCTGACCTGACCTTCACTGCAACCAACTTGCTCACCAACCATTTGGACCAGTTCCTTCTAGGTGGAGTAACACTTCTGATCACTGGGTTGGTAAGCCGTTCACCTTCCACTGGCCAGGAGCATTCAGCCAGCCCTGTCTTTTACAAAATGAAGTCACTTATACAATGGAGTAGCTTACATCAAGACTCTTTAGTCAGGACTCTTCAAAAACGTTGACTGAAAAATATTCTAAATGTAGTAAAAAGTGTTGATGACTGCATTGATATAGAAGGTGAGGGAGATTTAGAAGGTATTGTCCTTTATAGTGGATTACCAGGTGCTATAAAAACAACATGAAAATACAGAAACTCATTCCAATGTTCTATATACACTAAAGCATGCTGACAATGGTTATTTCACTAAATTTTTTAAAGACTAGGTAAAGGTTATATTTTTATATATAAACATTGTCCAATTCAAGTTTCTTAAGATATTGTCTAAACACATTTCTATATTTTAATAATAAAGAATTCAATTTAAAATTCAATGCCTAATAATAAATATAGTAAGTCAGGTGAAAGGAAAGGAGTGACACACAGCAGGATTCACCAGAGAATTCCGCTTTATTAGGGAAAGGTGCTGGGTTATATAGGAAGGGGCATGGGGGTAATTGTGGTGTTACTTCTATGGGGCTGGTGGCTGTTGGCTAGGTGCTGGGATTGGGAGGGGGCGAGAGGTGATTGGGCTTCAGGTGGTGCCAGTGGGAACCGAGGACCCCGAAGAGAAGCCGGAAGTTTGCCATCTTACTGGTGGGGGCCCTTCATTCCCCCCTTTCTCCTCTATGGGGTTGTGGATGTTGCTTTCTCTCTGGCTGCTTCTTGCTGAACAGGGGTGGAGAAGGGAGTGAGGGCTTGAGGATTGGGAGGAAAGGGTTGATAGGACTCCCCACAGTAAGAATGAGTAGATGTGGACTTCTTCAGGTTTGGAAATCAATGAAGGTTCCCTGTAACCATAGGTCGAGGACCTGTTGATTCCAATGGTGCCAAGAGGACGTGGGTGTCAGGAGCCAGGCGTCTGCGGCCATTGTTTCCAGAAACAGTTTCCAGTGGAGAGAGGGGTCCATCTCAGCGTGTGGTGAGGAGGTCACATGAGGGTGAGGGATCTTCTGTGGCCAGAAGCTGGTATAGTTCCTGAGTAAAAGCTGGTTGAAAGCTTGACTAGAGATTTTTCCAACTTGGGATTTGATGAACTTTATTATACAGGGTAAGAAGAGACAGGTGAGAAGAATAATTATTATGGGGCCTGCAATGGGCCAGAGCCAGGTGAGGAGGGGTTTTGTTAGTATTGAAGAGAATGGGTTGGAATTGGAAGCAGAGTGGAGGCTGGAGGCAAGGTCAGTGAGTTTGGTGATGTCAGTTTCTACAATGCCGGATTCGTTGATGTAATAGCAGCACTCTTCCCGGAGGAAGATGCAGGTGCTGCCCTTCTCAGCTGTAAGCACATCTAGGGCCCGCCGGTTTTGAAGGGTGACCTTAGCTAGCGAAGTGACCTGTCTTTGGACAGAGGCTAGGGAATCGGCAGTGGATGTCAGGGCTCCCTCAAGTTTGGCGTTGAGATCTCTAACTGCCCATAGAGAGTGACCCAAGTCTTCTCCTGAAAACCCTGCCCCAATGGCTGAGGTGATCAAAGAGATACCGACCATGATGGGAAGGAAAGCAGCTCTTTTTGTGTGCTAGGGCAAGGGAGGTTGGAGCTCAAGAAATTCTGCCATGCTGTAAAGTGTAAGCTATGGGATTAGGGTGACGAGAATGCAGGGTGTATCGGAGTTGAGAGGCAGTGAGTTGAAAAGACTGCCATTACACCAAAAGAAGTGTCCTGGTTGCGTAAAAGTCTTAGAGCTGGAGGAAGGGGTGTAGATAGAGAGGCAGTGAAGTATGCTGGAGGGGGGTGGAGTTGGGTCTACACAGTGGTGGATGGTGAGATTATCTGCGTATTCTGGTTCCCACAGGGGTATGTCTGCCAGGGGGCAGAGGGGTTGTCTTTCTGCATGGAAGGAGTAGTTGAAAATATTAATCGGCACGGCGGCCAGCAGTGGGCGCTGTAGTGATGCACACAAGAAACAATTGGTGGTGTTAAGGGTGTGGTTGAGAAAGATGGTGGTGTCCTGAATGAGCTGTAATGAAGAGTAAGAGAAATGGGAAGAGGGGCGGGGATAAGAAGATGAAGAAGTGCTGTCAAGAGTTTGGATAATGACTTTTTCGAATGTCTGATATCTGATGCAACTTGAGAGATCTAGGAATGAGAGGGAACATACTTTCGAGAGATATGAAGGGTGCCGTGGGGGGTCGAGGACCCCCCGTAGTAAACTGAGCCTGTGACTCTGGCAGCCCATTGAGAGTCCCAGGGATCTGGGATTGATAAGGAGAATGAGCCATTGGGATATTTCATGAAACAGTTGGAGGAGTAATACTGTGGGTACTGGAAGTTACCCATGTAGTGAATGGCGCAAGACCAATAAGGACATCTCCTGTAGGTGTCTGGCCATCGCCTGCAATAGGCTTGTTTTTGGTCATAGAGGAAGCAGAGGTAGGGAGAATAAGGGTAGCTGCTAGTGAACACTTCAGTGGAGGGAGGAAAGTGGAGGTATAAAGGCTCAGAGCAGCTTTTCAGAGGGCAATCTGATGTGGCAATGAGGGCAGTAACTTTTGTTTGATGCTGTGTGTAAGTCTGTCTGACTTTGAATCACCATACAAAGGAGGCTGGGGTGGTGGGGAAGACAATAGGAATGAGGAAAAAAAGCGAGAGAGCAGTGAAGGAGGAAAAAGTCATGATTCGGGTATGGATGGCAAAGGGGGTGAACGGGATTTTGGAGGAAAGAGGACAGTAAGGTCAGGAGTCTCGAGGGAGGGAGAGTCTGTAAACTTTTGTAGGTTAAGAGATCTTTTAGGTGATGTGGGGACAGAATGGTAAGGGATGCCCTGAATGTCAGTTTATGAGCTTCCTTCTGCAAGAGCTGTCTAGCGGCTAATGCTCCTAGGCAGGGGGCCCATCTCCGAACTGTGGGGTCTAATTGCTTGGAGAGATAAGCTACTGGGGCAAAGGATGGGCTATAATATTGGCCTAGGACTCCTAGAGCTTGACTGGACCTCTCATGAATGTATAATGAGAAGGGCTTAAACAAATCATGGAGATGGAGAGCTGGGGCTTCCACAAGGGCTTGATGGAGCTTAATGAAGGAGTACCGGGGTGAGGAGGATAATGGTTCTTTAGGGGGGCCCTTGCTGAGGTCGTATAGGGGTCTTGCCAACAGGGAGAAGTTAGGGATCCACGCTCTAAAATACCTAGCAAGGCCTAGAAAGGAAAGGATTTCTGTCTTGGTTTTGGGAATGGGCAGGTCAGAGAGGAGCCATTTTCTGTCTAAGGCAATGGACTTTCTTTGTTGAGAGAGAAAGAATCTGAGGTAAGTGACAGGAGGGGAAGAGATTTGAGCTTTGACAGGGGATACTTGGTAACCTCTGGAAGCTAGAAGGTTAAGTAGGGAGGCAGTGTCAAGTTGAGACTGTTCCCACGAGGGACGGCAGAGTAGAAGATTGTCCATGTATTGTAATAAGGTAGACTTGGAGTGATCATGATGAAACTGTTTGAGGTCCTGAGCTAGGACCTGTCTAAAAATATGGGGACTATCTCGGAAGCCTTGTGGCAAAACTGTCCAGGTGAGTTGTTCAGAGTGTCTTGTATATGGGTCTGTTCAGGTGAAGATGAAAAAATCTTGGGAGCAGGGGTCTAGAGGGATAGAAAAATGGGTCCTTGAGATCTCGGACTGAGAAGTGGGATGCTGAGGCAGGGATCTGTGATAAAAGGCTGTATGGATTTGGAACTAAGGGATGGATAGGGACAATGGCTATGTTGATGAGGTGAAGGTCTTGGACAAGGCGGAAAGATCCATTGGTTTTTTAACAGCTAATATGGGGGTATTAAACGGGGAGTGAGTGGGTCTGAGGTAATTTTTGTTTAAGAGATCTTGAATGATGGGTTGGAGGCCTATGAGGGCTGAAGTGGTTAGGGGATATTGGGCCTGACAGATATACTGAGAGGGGTCACGTAATTTGATAGAGGCAGGGGGACATAGGGCTATGGAGGGGCTTGTAATGTCCCAAACTTTGGGATTTTCAGGGTGTATGAGGGCAGAACCGGAGCTTTCATTGGGTAGAGGGGGTTGTCGGCTATGAGGGCCATCAGAAAGAGAGTACTGGGGCTGTGGGAGTGGATATAGTTATGGAAACGTGGAGGAGGGAAAGGATGTCTCGTCCTAGTAAAGGGATGGGACACTGGGGCATAACCAGGAAGGAGTGGGAGAAAGGTATGGGATTGTCTAGGATTGTGCATAAAAGCAGGGGGGTTTAATGGGAAAATCTGTTTACCTCCTACCCCGACTATAGGAGTAATGGCTGGCATGGTAGGGCCCTGGTATTCTCGCAAGACTGAGAAGGTGGCTCCTGTATCTAGGAGGAAGGAGATGGGGCGACCGTCTACTGTTAAAGTAACCCTGGGCTCCTGTTGATGGAAATGGTCGGGCGAGAAGCCCCCGGGCCCCATCAATCTTCTTCTGCCAGCCCCACTACTGCGGGCTTAGGATGGGGGTTGTTCATCCAGCCTCCCCTTCGGGTGATTGGGCAATCAGACCCCCAGTGGCCCTTTTTGTGGCATCTGGGGCATGGGGTGGTAGGAGATCTGGGGGAGGGGCACGCCCTTGACCAATGTCCCTCTTTTCCACACTTGAAACAAGCTCCTGGGGGAGGCTTGTTTGTAGAGGGGCGCCCAGGTTGTGGTTTTATCAGCTGGGCCAACATTTGGAAATTGGCCTGATCAGCGTTTTGTTTACGGCATTCTTTCTCCTCCTCCTGGTTATGGAAGACTTTAAAGGCCACTGTTAGGATCTCAGTCTGTGGGGTAGCGGGGCCCTGTTCTAACTTTTTGAGTTTAGCTTTAATGTCGGGGTAGCTTTGAGCTAGGAAGTATGTCATAAGGACATGTCTTTCTTCAGGTGTTTCTGGGTCCAGGCTGGTATACTGTAATAGGGCTTGAGTGAGTCTGTCTAAGAACTCAGAGGGGGTTTCATCTCTCTTTTGAATTATGTCTTGGAGCTTTTGAAAATTGACTACTTTACGAGCTGCCTTTTTCAGACCTGCTACTAAGCAGGAGGCAAAAATATCTAGAGAGCAGAGACCCATGGCGGTGTTATAATCTCAGTGTGGGTCTTGTTCGGGGACAGCAGTGGGGCCAGGGGGATAGGTGGGGTCAGTCTTGTGGGTTTCAGTAGCGTGCATTTGGGCGAAGTCCCAAACTCGTCTACGCTCTTCAAGGAGGAGAGTATTGGCCAGGAGCATGAAAATGTCATGATGTGTGAGGCTGTAAGACTGGAGGGTCCATTGAAACTCCTTGATGTATGTCATGGGATCAGTGGAAAAAGAACTTAGGCGTTTCTCTAGTTGGGCTAAATCTCCTAAGGAGAAAGGGATGTGAACATGCACAATGCTTTCGGATCCTGCTACCTCCCGGAGGGGAGTGATAATTTTGGGAGGCTCTCGGGACCGAGTCTGAGGGGGACTGAAGGGTTCTGGCTCAGTCTGTGGGTGAGTGACGCGGTCTAGACTCGCCTAGTTGAGCAGGTCCTGAAGTGTGGAAGGGGGGCAAAGAAAATAAAGATAGAATCAGACCCACATGTTGCCAGCTAGCAGCCCAGCTGCTTGCCTCTGCTGCTCTAGTTGGACTTGAACTCATGACTCTGAGGTTAAGAGTCCCACGCTCTACTAACTGAGCTACAGCAGGGCTCCAGTTAATTGCTTATGGAATGCGTAAACAAAATGTTCTTTGTTCTCCATTCCTGCCACATCGGCAAGTGGGGGAAGGGCATAGCTAGAAGCAGGGGCGGTGTTTCTACACATCTTCAAGGTCTCCCTATTTTCAGAGTGAGGAGTCTTGGCTCATCTTCAAGGACAAGATATGTTTTTGTGGACAGATAACTTCTAAGGACTGCACCGGTTGTTCTCTAGCTTGTGCTTTCCCATGCTGCGTTCAGACATGGGGGAAGGTGCTTTCCCATTCTCCCTACAAACATGTGAGAAGACAAAGGCAGTCCCTAACAGGGGAGAAACAGTTGATGAGGACAGAGGAGGCCCCCAGGACCTAGTTAAAGGGGGTGCTGAAAGGCTCAGGCTTAATCTGCGGGGGACGAAGGCGGAGGAGGTGAGATGGGGGAGGAGATGGTGGGGGAGGAAGGGAGAAAGGCTGTTGTAGGAGAAGAAGGGGAAGGGAGTGAACGGGAGGCTTCTGCGGGGGTGGCAGCTTGCAGGCTAGGAGAACTTGGGAGGGAGCGGGGGGAGGAGGAAGTGGAAAGCTTCAATATAGGGAATCCCCTTCCATTTTTTCAGGTGCTGGCAGTAGTTAAAAAGATCGCGAGTGATGTTAGGATCAACAGTTCCCCCTGCGGGCCATTGGTTGTTATTGTCTAGGGGGTATGTCGGCCAATCTTGGGAGCAATATTTACAGAGAAGTTTTGGTTTTATATCAGGCATCAGGGAGAGGGTAGCCAGATGCTTAAGCAGGCATTCAAGAGGTGAACTTTCAGGGAGGGATGAGGAGGCTCCCATGGCTAAAGAACAGAGAAGGAGACAAACAGGAAGACGCACGGAGATCCTCGGACTGGAAGCAGACTGCAAGGAGACAAAGGGCATCCCCGATGATCCTTGGTGGTCTTCGGAAACTCGTATACGAGTCGGAATTTCTTAGGAAGTGTGGGTCATCACCCAGACTTCCCTAAGAAGGCAGAGTGCTGGAGTCACGAGGTACCTAGCGCTAGGAATTTTCAGCAGACAGAACAGATTTCGGTGGACAGAACAGAAAGAGGAGGTGGGGAAAAAGGGAGCGTTCTCATCTGCAAAGGAGTCACCTCGTTTATGGCTGTTGGAGGAGGGGCCTGAGGGTCTGCCGCAGCCGTGAAGGCTTGAGGCGGGGATTTATGGCTGTTGGAGGAGGGGCCTGAGGGTCCACCACAGCCATGAAGGCCTGAGGCAGGGAGAGTTCCCTCCTCATCCCCGAGCATCAGGGCCTTGCCGGATGATCACGGTCAATGGCACTGCGATAGCTCGGGGAAGAGTGGCCCACTCTGGGGGAAAACTTACCTAAAGGCCAGAGAGGAGTGGTGAGTGTGATGAGCCAGCGCCGGAAAAAGAGGATGAGGGCAAGCTGCTGCTGGTGTCGGGGGGGTAGATGGGGCCCAGTTGGGGTGTCCCGTCTCCCAGGTTTCGGCACCAATGAAAGGAAAGGAGCGACACACAGCAGCAATTCACCGGAGAATTCCGTTTTATTAGGGAAAGGTGCTGGGTTATATAGGAAGGTGCATGGGGTAATTGTGGTGTTACTTCTACGGGGCTGGTGGCTGTTGGCTAGGTACTGGGATTGGGAGGGGGGGCGAGAGGTGATTGGGCTTCAGGTGGTGCCGGCGGGAACCAAGGACCCCGAAGAGAAGCCAGAAGTTTGCCATCTTACTGGTGGGGGCCCTTCATCAGGAATTTGAAGATACACTGATTATTTAGTTTTTGAAAGACCAAAATTCAAATGAAACTAACCATTAATAAGTATATTTATTAATATTTAATATATTTAGCTTTTAATGAATAGGTTCATGAATGCTTGAACTTCAGTGAGACATTGTGGGTAAAATTACAATATTTCCAGAATCTCTCACCTGGCTTTAGTACATCTACATATCAATACATGTTTCCAAGAGGTGGAGAGAATTAGCCCCTCTCCATATCAATAGGTAATTTCATGAGTGAGGGAGGGTTTATCTGGACCTGAGAGGTTGTGTGAGCTCTCTTCTACTGCAGCCTGGTCAAGAGAGAGACAAGATGACTACTTGAAAGTAATAAAAGGATTTCTTAAACTTTATTTCACCCTTTGACTGATTCCAGTTTCAAAGGTATTTTGCCAGGGAATTTCCCCCCCAGAGTTACAGACATATTAAAATATTTGATGTTAATATTTTTTATTCACACATTATAATATGTATATTTATATACATATATATGAATACTTATTCTTTAAGACCTATTAGACTCATTTGTTATTCTAAGTGATTTATAAATACTGACTTACTAATTCTGAATAATAATCCTATAAGGTAGATGACATTATTATTCTCTATTTATGATTGTGAAACCTGAAACACAGATTTTTTAAAAAATGTAACTGGGGGAAAATATGTTCCCAGCTTGGGGCAAATTACCTTTGAAACTGCAATCAGTCAAAGGGAGAAAAGGAGTGGAAGAAACCCGTTTACTGCTTACAAGCAGTCATCCACTTCTGTTCACCTGTATCTCTTACAACCTGGCTGCAGAAGAAGGGGCCCTAGCCAACCTCTCCAGTCCAGATATGCCCTCACTCCCACATGTAATCACCTATTGATATGGAGATGTACTACTTCTCTTCACCCCTTGGAAACACTTATTGATATGGAGATGCACTAAGGCCAGGCAAGAGATTCTGGAAATTGCAATTATACCCACAAAAGCTTAACCAAGGTCACAAAGCTAGTAAGTGGCAGAGCCTGACTTTGAGTCTAAATGATCTGGTTCTAAAATACTTGCTACATTATTTTAAAGAATATAAAGAACTATCATTGTCATTGTTCCTGTATGTTAATATTCAGATAAAGTGCTTTTTAGTCTTAATACTTTGGCTGTTTTAAAAATTTGTGTATGAAAGGAAATATAATGTAATGTTTAGATAAAACTCTGAAGAGCAGTGTGTTGGGTGAATAGTCAGTAAATTGGTAAATTAAATATGGTCTATTCACTGACTCTATAATGCAATTATGGGTCTTTGGCTCAATGCTCCATAGACTCTGACAAATGAATATCTATCTGCATGCACCATTTCTACTCCATTTCTATAAAAATAAGATAAGAACAGACACGACTTAAAAGTGTTATTCAGCAGTTTGAAATTAACATTTACCACATATATAAACACACTTGAGTGCTATGAAGACAATTTAGTAACACTGTGATCCTAAGAAATAATCAATCTATTTATAAATAATTCAACAATCTTAAAAGTATCCTTTTTTTTCTCCAGAAACTTAAACCACATACATGTCAAGGGGTTAACAGTAGGAGGCAAGTTAAGGGAATACAGCTTCAGTGGATTGTGTTAAGAAATAGAAAGAGCCATAATACTACTGTTCTCTTTCCCTGTCACTGATATGGCCTCTTGAGTAACAGTACTCAATCTCATCTCATTTTACACAGGCTGCCTCCCTTGGCTATCCTAAACAGACTTCCTAGTTGAAATCTCCCTGCCTGTAGATACAAGTAGGGCATCCAAGGAAATGCATGGAACTCACACTGAAAAGGCATTAAACAGATTAATAGCCTAATGCCTAAAGACCACAGTCATGAATACTTCCATGTTAAAAAGCTGCAATGATTTTCATTTCTGCTTCCCCATATTAGATGTTTCATAAATTCATCTGATAAAATTATTCAGGGCATAAAAGGACAACAGGATTGATTCCAGGCACAGATCTGTATGAGAAATTATTTTAGAGAACCTGGGGTAATGCTTAAATGCATTTTCATGTATCCATTACATTTATCCATTAATAAGTATATCTTTACATTTATTAAGGTATGGGAGGAAGACTCTATCTGATGAAGTATTTATATAAATATCACTTCCACTCTATCTCCATCTCAGCCCAAAATAATATGCATGCATCCCTTTAGTATGTTCTATTTATTGCTTTGGGATAAACTAGGTCTAATAAATAGAAATTCTTGATTTAATGGGAAAAAACTCTAGGGTTTCTTCTCATTATGAAGTTAAAGTCCAGCTACCTGATTTCAAGCCCTCAATTCAACTCTCATTAGCCAGATGATATCGATGCAAATTCCCACCTCCCCTGGGTCTCATCTGCACAAAGGTATAATACTATGTCTTAACTTCCTAGGATTATTCTAATCATTAAAATGCTATAGTCAATATATATTCAAGGAAAGTCTTGGCTTTTTTTAGTTGCTCTGTCTTCCTGATGCTACTAGTATACAAATAGTAAGTTGTAAGAGAGAAATAGAAGAGAAAATCAGATTGTGTGTGTGCATGTGTGTGTTACTTCCTTTTCACATGTAAAAGGGAATATATTACCCCTATGAACCCAACCTCACTCTAGAGGCTGAGCAGCTCTAAAGGCTGGAGCTCTTGGGCACTAGTGGGCACTGCATAGAAATATGAAACATCAAAAGAACATGGTTCAGACCAAAATCTCACAAACCCCAGAAAAAGGGCCAAATGAAACTGAACTCAGCAATCTTTCTGAAAGAGAGTTCAAAATAAAAATTATAAACATCCTTATGGAGGTACAGAAAAATATTCAAGAACTCAGGAATGAATTTAAGTCAGAGATTCAATCATTAAGAAATTCCGTATCTGAAAACATACAACAGAGGGATTTAAAAGCAGATTAGATGTAGTAGAAGAGATGGTAAATGGAACAGAAATTTGAGAAGAGGAATATAAAGAAGCTGAGGCATGAGAGAAAAAAGAATCTCTATGAGTGAAAGAATATTGAGAGAACTGTGTGAACAATTCAAATGGAACAATATTCGCATTATAGGGGTACCAGAAGAACAAGAGAGAAAAAAAGATATAGAAAGTATCATTGAGGTGGTAATTGCTGAAAACATCCCCAATCTGGGGAATGAGATAATCTCTCAAGGCATGGAGGTGCACAGATCTCCCAACACAAGGGACTCAAAGAAGACAACATCAAGACTTCTTGATTAATTATTATAATAATTAAAATGGCAAAGATCAAGGATAAAGACAGACTTTTAAAAAGAGCTAGAGAGAGAAAAAAGATCACATACAAAGAAAAACCCATCAGGCTATCATCAGACTTCTCAACAGAAACCTTACAGGCCAGAAGGGAGTGGCATGATATATTTAATGCAATAAAGCAGAAGAGCCTTGGACCAAGAATACCCTACCCAGCAAGGTTATCATTTAAATTTCAAAGAGGATTAAACAATTTTCAGATAAGCAAAAGCTGAGAAAATTTACCTCCCACAAACCACCTCAACAGTGCATTTTGGAGGGACTTCTATAGATGGAAGTATTCCTAAGGCAAAATAGATGTGACCCAAGGGATAGACAAAGAGTACAGAATATAATTCATAACATACAAAGAATAGAGGAGGAAGAAAAAGGAGAGTAAAAAAAAGGAACCTTTAGATTGTATTTTTAATAGCATACTAAGTGAGTTAAATTAGACTGTTAGATAGTAAGGGAATTACCCTTGAACCTTTGGTAACCATGAATCTAAAGCCTGCAATGGTAATAAGTGCATACCTATCGATTATCACCCTAAATGTAAATGGTCTGAATGCGCCAATCAAAAGACATAGAGTCACAGAATGAATAAAAAACAAGACCCACCTATATGCTGCTTACAAGAGACTCACTTCAAACCCAAAGACATACACAGACTGAAAGTAAAGGGAGGGAAAAAGATATATTATGCAACTTATAGTGAGAAAAAAGCAGGAGTTAAAGTACTTGTATCAGACAAAACAGACTTCAAAAAAAGAAAGTAACAAAAGACAAAGAAGGGCATTACATAATGATAAAAGAGTCAATTGAGCAAGAGGATATAACTATTATAAATATCTATGCACCCAACAAATGATCACCTACTTATGTGAAACAAATACTAATAGAATTAAAGGAGGAAATAGAATGCAGTACATTCATTTTAGGAGACTTCAACACACCACTCACTCCAAATGACAGATCAATAAGACAGAAAATAAGTAAAGAGACAGAGGCACAGATGGACCTAACAGACATCTACAGAACACTCCATCCAAAAGAAACAGGACACACATTCTTCTCAAGTGCACATGGAACATTTTAAAGAATAGATCATACACTAGGGCACAAAAAGAACCTCAGTAAATTTAAAAAGATTAAAATTATATCAAACAGCTTCTCAGATCACAAAGGTATGAAACTAGAAATAAATGATGCACAAAAAAATGAAAATCCCATAAACACATGGAGGCTTAATAACATGCTCCTAAATAATCAATGGATCAATGGCCAAATAAAACAGAGATCAAGCAACATATGGAGACAAATAACAACAATAATTCAACAACACAAAAACTGTGGGACGCAGTGAAGGCGGTGCTAAGATGGAAATATATTGCAATACAGGCCTACCTCAATCCCAAATGAATAGTCTAAACTCACAAATAATGAAACTAGAAAAGGAAGAACAAATGAGGTCCAAAGTCAGTAGAAGGAGAGACATAATAAATATTAAAGCAGAAATAAATAAAATTGAGAAGAATAAAACAATAGAAAAAAATCAATGAAAGCAGGAGCTGGTTCTTCAAGAAAATAAGCAAAATAGGTAAACCCCTAGCCAGACTTATCAAGAAAGAAAAAGAGTCTACACACATAAACAGAAACAGAAATGAGAAAGGAAAACTCACAATGGACATGATGCAATAGAATAGCCTTAATACTTTGGCTGTTTTAAAAATTTGTGTATGAAAGGAAATATAATGTAATGTTTAGATAAAACTCTGAAGAGCAGTGTGTTGGGTGAATAGTCAGTAAATTGGTAAATTAAATATGGTCTATTCACTGACTCTATAATGCAATTATGGGTCTTTGGCTCAATGCTCCATAGACTCTGACAAATGAATATCTATCTGCATGCACCATTTCTACTCCATTTCTAAAAAAATAAGATAAGAACAGACACAACTTAAAAGTGTTATTCAGCAGTTTGAAATTAACATTTACCACATATATAAACACATGAGTGCTATGAAGACAATTTAAATACAAAGAATCATGAGAGAATACTATGAAAAATTATATGGTAACAAACTGGATAACCTAGAAGAAATGGACAACTTTCTAGTAAAATACAACCTTTCAAGATTGACCCAGGAAGAAAAAGAAAATCTGAATAGACCTATTACCAGCAAAGACATTGAATTGGTTATCAAAAAACTACCTAAGAACAAAACACCTGTCCCAGATAGTTTCACTGCTGAATTCTATCAAACATTTAGTGAAGACCAAATACCCATCCTCCTTAAAGTTTTCCAAAAAGTAGAAGAGAACATTTCCATTCCCAAACTCATTCTACAAGGCCAACATCACTCTAATACCAAAACCAGACAAAGACACCACAAACAAAGAAAATTACAGACCAATATCCCTGGTGAACATAGATACAAAAATACTCAACAAAATATTGGCAAACCAAATTCAAAAATACATTAAAAACATCATCCTTCATGATCATGTGGGATTCATCCCAGGGATGCAAGGATGGTACAACATTCAAAAATCCATCAACATCATCCACTACATCAACAAAAAGAAGGACAAAAGCCACATGATCATCTCCATAGATGTTGAAAAAGCATTGGACAAAATTCAACAACCATTCATGATAAAAACTCTCAACAAAATGGGTATATATGGCAAGTACCTCGATATAATAAAGGCGATACATGACAAACCCTCAGCCAACATTATACTTAACAGCAAGAAGCTGAAAACTTTTCCTTTAAGGTTGAGGTTGGGAACAAGACAAAGATGTCCACTCTCCCTACTTTTATTCAACATAGTTCTATTCAACATAAAAAACCCTAAAGACTCCCCTCTAAAATGACTAGAACTAATATCTGAAATCAGCAAAGTTGCAGGATACACAATTAACACACAGAAATCTTTGCATTCCTATACACTAACAATGAAGTAGCAGAAAGAGAAATCAAGAAAACATTTCCATTCACAATTTCATCAAAAAGAATAAAATACCTAGAAATAAACCTAACCAAGGACGTGAAAGACCTCTACCCCAAAAACTACAAGACACTCTTCAGAGAAATTAAAGAGGACACTAATAAATGGATATTTGTCCCATGGTCTTGGCTAGGAAGAATTAATATAGTCCAAATGGTCATCCTGCCTAAAGCAATGTACAGATTCAATTCAATCCCTATCAAAATACCAACAGCATTCTTCAATGAACTAGAGCAAATAGTTCTAAAATTTATAGGAAACACAAAGACCCTGAAAAGCCAAAGCAATCCTGAGAAGGAAGAATAAAGCAGGGGGAATTACGCTCCCTGACTTCAAGCTCTCCTACAAAGCCACAGAAATCAAGACAATTTGGTACTGGCACAAAAACAGACCCATAGACCAGTGGAACAGAATAGAGATCCCAGATGTAAACCCAAACATATATGGTCAATTAATAAATTATAAAGGGACCTGACAGCCTCTTCAACAGCTGGTGTTGGCACAACTGGACAGCTACATGTAAGAGAATGAAACTGGATCATTGTCTAACTCCATGCACAAAAGTAAACTCAAAATGGATCAAAGACCTGAATGAAATTCATGAAACCATAAAACTCTTAGAAAAAAATATAGGCAAAAATTTCTTGGACATAAACATGAGCAACTTCTTCATGAACATATCTCCCCATGCAAGGGAAACAAAAGCAAAAATGAACAAGTGGGACTATATCAAACTGGAAAGCCTCTGTACAGCAAAGGACACCATCAGTAGAACAGAAAGCATCCTACAGTGTGGGAGAGTATATTCATAAATGACATATCTGGTAAGGGGTTGACATCCAAATTATATAAAGAGCTCACACACCTCAACAAACAGAAAGCAAATAAGCCAATTAAAAATGGGCAGAGTAGCTGAACAGTCACTTTTCCAAAGAAGAAATTCAGATGGCCAACAGGCACATGAAAAATGCTTCAAATCACTAATCATCAGATAAATGAAAATTAAAACTACAATAAGATATCACCTCACACCAGTTATGATGGCCAACATCCAAGAGACAAACAACAACAAATATTGGCAAGGGTGTGGAGAAAGGGAAACCCTCCTACACTGCTGGTGGGAATGTAAATTAGTTCAACCACTGTGGAAAGCAGTATGGAGGTTCCTCAAAAATCTCAAAATAGAAATACCATTTGATCCAGGAATTCCACTTCTAGGAATTTACCCTGAGAATGCAGGAGCCCAGTTTGAAGAAGACATATGCACCCCTATGTTTATCACAGCACTATTTACAATAGCAAAGAAATGGAGGCAACCTAAGTGTCCATCAGTAGATGAATGGATAAAGAAGATGTGATACATATACACAATGGAATATTATTCAGCCATAAGAAAAAAAAAATCCTACCATTTGCAACAACATGGATAGAGCTAGAGGGTATTATGCTCAGTGAAATAAGACAGGTAGAGAAAGACAAGTATCAAATGATTTCACTCATCTGTGGAGTGAGTATAAGAACAAAGATAAAACTGAAGGAACAAAACAGCATCAGACTCACAGAACCCAAGAATGGACTAACAATTACCAAAGGGAAAGGGACTGAGGAGGATGGGTGGGAAGGGAGGGATAAGGGGATAAAGGGGTATCATGATTAGCACACATAATGTATCATAGGTGTGGGTGGGCCAAAGGCAGTATATACAGAGAAGACAAGTAATGATTCTATTGCATCTTATTACACTGATGGAGAGCGATTGTAATGGGTATGTGGCGGGGACTTGATAATAAGGGGAGTCTAGTAACCATAATGTTGTGTAAGTAATTGTACATTAATGATACAAAAATTTAACAAAACTAAAAAAAGATAATGTATTAGTAATGGATTTAGCTTCATACACTGATTTTTTTTTCTCTAGGGTCACAATGAGTTGGGTCAGTTAATTCAAAATATGAGTCTTAACCATCATAAAAGTCCAACTTTGTTCCCAAAATATTGAATGAGGATTATTACTCATTGACACTACAGGAAGTGTTATGACATGGCTTCTACTGGCTTGAAACAAATGGCAGAGAACAATGACAACAGTAACAAATATTAGTACAACACCATTTGTGAAAGGGCTTTCACAAGCTTTACCTGCTGGATCCTCATAACTATCCTGGGAGGTAGAGGTCATTATTATTTCCATTCCATAAACAGGGAAATGGGCCAAGAGAGATAAACTTTCCCAGCAACACACAGTGAGGAAAGGACAGGTGTGACTTTGACCTAGGTCATTCGAAATCAGATTCTGGACTGTTCCCACTATACTGCATTTCATTCCCCCTAAAACAATTCTTTTTACTTAAAAAAAAATAACAAGAATCTCCTAATTTTTTTTTTTACCCCTGGTTGTTCCCAGAGCCAGAACTGAAGCAGCTAGGAATGAGGCAAGCATCCCAGGGAGGACAGTAATAGCATGGAAAACATTTCAAGAGCTCTTACTTTGTGCCAGATATTGCTATAAGGACTTTGCACATATTAGTCCTTTTAAGGCTTATAAAAACTATGAGTCCTAAGATACAATATTCCTCTCCTTATCTACGCACACCGAGGTTAAATAGCCTGCTATGTCTGTGCAATGAATTAGTTGAACATTTGCATTTGTACCTAGAAGGCTTGGCTTCAGGTCCCATTGCATAACCACATATACTATGCTAGCCCATATCAGATATACTTAAGGGCATTCCTCAGTATCACAGTTTAAGGGAGAGGTCAGACTGACATATAGAGCAGTTGTGAGGATACTAAGGTCAAAAAAGGTATACATTGATCAATGTTGAAAAGCATGAAGGCTTGGGAGAGGTCTAAGCAAGGCAGAATATGTGGATCTCTCCATGACAGACTGTTGGTCTCAGGTAGTAGATTTAGCTGTGTGTCTAGCATACAGCAGAATTCTGGTTCCTGAGGACTCTGGTCAGAACAAGATAGCACATAATCCCAGATAGATAAAGGAACCAAATGGTTCTCCATGGTTAGACCATGTAGAGTAAACCAGGGACCTAACTTAGGGAAATGTGAGGGCATGTCTTGCAATTAAAAAAAACAAAACAAAAACAAAAAGAACAGTGCAGGAACCTAGGGCACAAAACTGAATGCATGACCATTATGGGTGTATAGCTCAGAGCTCCTGCATGAGATCGAGGAAGCCATAGTCAAGGAAACTGGTCTCTGGGTGGGGTGTGCTCTGTCTCAGCAGAACAAATCCTAGTGAGAAACTAAGGCTGGCTAATCTTTGAACTTCTATTTCTTAATCTGCAATAGTACTACACACTTACTTAGAAAAAATTCAAATGAGGTATCCTCAATATTATCAAGGAAGAGGGCTTCTTATAAAGCTAAATTCAAATTCAAGGGCAAGGATGAACCAGTATGGGATGGAGGAAATGGTTGTAGCTGAGATTGGGTATATAAGGCTCAGTCTAGATGTCACCTCCAAAACATTTTCCTGGATCCCCAAAGCTGATTTTATTAACTCTCTCTGCAATAACCTTGCATTCTAAGTACACTTACTGCTTTGCACTGTAATATGCTTTTTCTCATCTTATCTATTTTAAGAAATTGGTTGAGGATTGAATTTTTCACACTCCTAAGTCTTTTTTCAAATAATCATCAATCTACAAAGACAATTCTTGTCTTATTTTATTTATTTATCTAATCCCTTTTAATTGGCAGTCTCCATACCCATGCCATGATGCAAATGTGTTTTTGCATAGTATGGTAAGTGGATATTGTTGCTATGTGTGCTTGTATTTTAATTTACACTTAAGAAATTGTTACAGATTTTTTTCTGTTTTTTTCTTTTTTTAATTTACTCAGCATTATGTGTTTTTAAGATGCATTCATGCTATTTTTAAAAATATAATTCTTTGCTTTTAACTGTGGCAAAGCATTCCATAGTGTGCTTCCCTGATGAAGGAAACTGTATTGTCTCCAACTCACTGCTAAGGTTTTCTTAAGAGCTTAAGGGAAACTTTCCTGGGGATTGATAGCAGAAGAAAGATTGTCCCCTCATGGCAACTTGATTTCATATTGCCTAATTATTCTCCAGAATGGTATGTTTTTCAATTCATGTATCTGTCTTGATTATATATTTCTTGAGGGCAGAGAGAGTGTCTTATTCATTTTTATGCCGGCACTGCCTAGCTCAATGCAGAGAAAGTGATTGGTGCATATTTACTGAATAAATGAGTGGGACTACATAGGCCAGTCTGTTTCATTTCCAAAGGCAAACAGCATTGTGGGATATAAATGCGACCCATATTACACCAATTTACTTACATGGAGAGTCCTCTTTCAGTTTACCAGTGAGGGGGGAAAAAATACTATTTAAAAGCTGCCAGAGCTCAGGGACTCTGTGTCCTGTCTTTGAACTGTTGTTTCCTCAGAGGAGTGGAAGTGCTTTCCATTATTCTGAGCAAAAAGGACATGCACTGTGGGGCTTCCCATAATTGTTCCGAGAGCCAGCAAACTGGACTTCCAACACACACCACTTCTCCCAGAAATCAACATTGTTTCCTCTCTCACTCTACCTTCCGGTTTTAAAAAAAAGAGTAAAAAGTTCCTGTTTGTGATGAACAGAGGTCAGGTTTCTCCGTGGGAATGTTTGTAAAGAATTAACATCCTTCTCCAGACAGTGTCACAGTGTCATGGAGCACGTTTTACCTTCCACATGGGGTCCCTGTGTGGAATGTGTGCAGCCTGGAATATTCATCAAGGGATGACAGACTTATGGCAACATTAGGGGTTGATGCCAGACCAGTTGGAAGATGAACATTGGTGGTTGTTTAAAATGAAATGATACAGGTTCTTGGCATGAGATCAAGGCTGGAGTGAGCAGTGTTATTGCTTAAAACAAAACTCAAGTATTCCCAAGCATTAGTCTATGGTCCTCAACAATCCAGTTCAAAACATATACGAATTTTTTCAGTTACCTATGTCCAGAAAATTTGGGCCAAAATTAAAATAATAAAATCCATCATTTGCTATAATGTCCAATTAAAAAATTTCCTATCATGTTTTAATCTCTTATAATACTGGCATTTTTAGCTTTATATTTATATATAAATATATATATATATATATATATATATATTTTATGAAGCAGAAACAGAAAAATGTTTAATAATAAAGTGATTATAATTTACTTTAGGAGGGAAAATGTAGCATCAACACCTGATCATTTTCATTTGGTACCATGAACCTGACAGTACCTGGGGATCCAGAGACTTGTGCTCCAGAATTGACTTTACTGAGTGGCAGAGTGGTCTTAGACATCATGCCTCTGTGTGAGGATTCTGAATCTGGAAAGCAAAGGATACACTGGACACTGCTAAAAATCTGTTCTTGTTTATTTGGTAAAGCCCTAGAAATTCCACTAAATCTTACCTGTGACCTATGATAAAGACTAGGTCAAAGTAAATATCTGACCAAGAGTTTTGCAGTTGTTTTCAAATTACAGTGACCTGCAAGAAAACTCAGTAGAGGATAGGGAGTTTTAGTTTTCACATGAATGCCAGCAGGGCATATTTCCCAAGACAAATGTTATAACACATAATAAAAATGAAAATAAGCTTGAAGAGTCCTATGTAACAATGGGCACAATTAATCTTACAGAGGATAGGTTTCCTAAAATATATCATTAGATTCTCTATAAACTTCTATTAAAGAGATTGGCTTACTGCCTGATCAAAATATCCATTAAACAAGAAATACATCAAAGATGCCCTCTGAAAAATCATTAATCTCTGAAGCTGTAGTTAGTCAACACATATTATTTGAGAGTGGCATCAGAGGAAGATACATCTTTGACAATATCAATGGCTAATGCTTTTAGATAGAGTTCAAGTTGTTTGTATGAGCTGATTCACTTAATCCTGACAAAAACCCTATCAAGTAACTTCTATTATTATATATATATTTTATAGATGCAGAATCTGAGGCACAGCAAGATAAATAATATGTTCAAGGCTCACAGCTAATAGGGAACTGAGTTGGAAGTCAACGTGGGCACCGTGGAAGAGCCCCACTGGCGCAAGGAGTTTGAGAAAGGGATTCCAGAGACAATATTTGGCCTCAAAGTGTGACTAGCAAGCACAGATTGAAGACACAGGGCATTGTCAATAGTAGGAACAGTTTGTGTAAAGTCCAGAGTTTAAAATTCCATGGCACTTCTCTGGAGTGGCAAGTACTTAACGTGGCTTCAGTACATGGGCCTGGAGAATGAGAATAGTAAGTGATAGTTATGCACACAGTAGATTTGTGGTCTCTCCTTCGTCACTTGACAATTATCACCTTGCAATATTTTGAAATTATGTGTTTCTTTATAATTTAATAATAATATGCTGTGAAAAATTCAATTATGCTCAAGACTCAAATCAGCTCTTTGTCAACATTCACACTGGCATTTGTGGTCCTCATGACATATAAAGGATCAATATGGGATGAACATTATAGCTATAGCTATCTTACAATTTAGTTTCAAGAGGCTCAGGGAGGTAGGATGGCTTGGTTAAATTGACATTAACAGTTAATGGCAGTATCAACATTTTGACTCTGGATCCAGTTCTGTTTCCTGACACCACAGGTCTACGGCTGGACCAGTACTCTGCACCATATTTTACCAACACACTAAAGTGGGCAGAGAAGAAAAATAACAGGCGTGTGGGTCTCTGATGTATCAATGAGCTACTGTATCTTTTCTATAATATTTTTAGATTTCTTGTTATATGATGAAAACCTTTTTATTTTAAAACGACTAAGCAAAATACTGAGTAGTCAATAATCAGTTAAAACTGTGATCTTACTCATTTGATGTAATAATATTTTAATATTTTTGCAATAATGGTATTTTTTCTGATAGCTCTCTGCCAACACACTTTTATTAACTAATTTTGTTAAGGGAATACTTTTATTTAAAAAAATACAAAAGAAATATCTGTTGAGAGATTACTTAGCTCAGGTCTCATGACAAATTACCATAAACTGGGTGGGCTAAACAGCAAACTTTTTCTCACAGTTCTGGATCTGACAAGCCCAAGATCAAGGTGCTGGCAAGGTAGGATTCATTCTACAACCTCTTCTCTTGGCATGTAGGTGGCCTTGCATGACCTCTTCTTTATGCTCACTCAGAAAAAGAGCAAGCTCTTTGATGGTCCTTTTTAATAAGGGCACTAACCCCATCATGACAGCCCCACCCTCATGACCTCATTTAAACCTAATTACCTCTCAAGGCCCCACAAACATGAACACATTGGGTGTTAGGGCTTTAACATATGATTTTAAGGGAACACAACTCTTCAGTTCATTAAAGGAGACAATTCTGCAAGTGTCTTACATTTCTACATGTTTTCTGAGCAGATACAATGACAGCCTTTTTCTGGTTTGTCCTTTCAAAGTTGTTGGAAAGCAAATAGCTTTGGAAGACAGAGATAGTGTCCCCCTCTGGAGAAGAGAGCAATTCTATTTCCTGTGTAGTTTAATAAAGATAATGTCTCTCTCTTAGGCAAGATTGGGCAAATTTGTTTACAGTCCAAGATCTCTTAAACTTGGGATTTCTCTCCTGTAATACAACCTACTGCATGTGCAGGTGCTACCTGGCCTTTGTTGTATTGGCCTCTGTGATTGAGGCTCAGGAAACCGGTTCAAAAACATACTGATATTCTGGCTGCTAATATTGCTGTAAGTAATAAACTGTCTTTTGTCTCACTCCTCCCTTCTGCCTGCATCCATCATTCTGAGGCAGGCTAACTTGTAGCTTGGGAGTAGGGTAAACCTCAGATTCCCTCAGAGTTCTTGACAATATCCAAACAGGAAACCATACAGTGCTAAAGCAAGAAAAATTTACATATGAATATGTAAATAACTCCAAGGCTAAGGTTCAGTTCAGTATTGATGCTGTGTTCATATTTTAATGTTCCAATTATTAATTTACATCCACAGTTCTTATGTAACATCATAGAAACTATCTCAAAATAAACCAGAGTCAAAACAGTTCAGCAAAGAAAGCCTCAACATAGAGAGAGCAAGTTTTCTTGATGGAAATAGCTAAGATATCAATAAAAAGCTTTACGTATTTTTAACCCAAACTGATCTAATCAAGCATTCTGTATTAATTGATTGAACTACTTTTTTTGGATAAAGTTTATTTGTCAGATATATAGACTGCTCATAGCTGTGGCAGACATTCTTCTTGGTACTGAGGACTACAGTAATGTAAAGAAAGGTCAAAGTCCTGAGCACAGGAAACCTAAATTCTCATCTGGGAGAGTCAACAGTAAACAAATAAAAACGATTTCAGGAATGTGCATTAAAGAGAGCAAAATTGTAAGGGTAGAGAGTAATAGGCCAATGGATGACTTAACGTATAGAGGAAGGCCTGTTGAGATGATGTGTGACCTGAGACATGAACGTCTTGAAAGAGTAAGTCACATGTTTGAGGGGGAAGAGCCTTCCTGACAGACAAAAACCAGCCAGTCAGAAACAGGAATGAGGGAAGTCGGTTCCAGAGAAAGCAAAAGTCCAATGTCACAGGAGCAAATGAACCAAGTGAACAAGTGGTAGGAGATAAAGTTGGGCCATTCACGTGTGACCTTGTAGGCCACAGTAAGGACCTGCATTCTGTGGTAAGAGTTACGGGAAGCCATTCAAGCATGTTGGCAGAGGACACGTCCAGGGAATAGACTGTGTCTTGAGGTAAACATGGGAAGTACTTCAGAAGGTACTGTACTACTCCAGACATTCTAAGATGGTGATGGTGATTATATGAGGTGATGAGGGAGGCATTAGAAATGGCCATGATAGGGATATATTCTGAGGGTAGTTACTGCAAGAATTGTGGATAGATTAGGTGTATTGTGAGAAAAAGGCCTTACCTAAGGATGATTCCCAGGTTTTTGCCTGAGCAAAACACTGACTCATGGGGCCTCTGACTAAGAGAAGGAGGGAGAGGGAGCAGTCAGTGTTGTGGCGGAAATCATGGGTTCCTTTTTGCCACAAGAAATTGAATTATCTATAATACAGTGAAGGGGAAATATTGAGCAGAAATATTCTAGAGTTCAAAGGGACAGTCTAGAGAATGCTCTGGTTATCTGTTGCTGAGTAATAAAACCCCGAGTGCTTAGTGGCTTAGAAGAGCAATGTGAATTCTGTTTCAGACCTGCAACCTCAGCAAGGCTTGATGATCTGGCATCAGCTGGGGCAGCTGGAAGGCTGCAGGCTGAAATCATCTAAGGCATCACTTATCACATCTGACGGTTGATGAGAATACTCACTGGCCATCTGCCAGGGCTGAGCCTGAACTCCTACACATGTGGCTGCTTGACTTTCTCTAAGCCTGGAGGCTGGGTTCAAAGGGTGCACATTTTAAGAAAGAAAGAGAACCAGGGTGGGGCTGTATCACCTTTCCTAACCTAGTCTCAGGAATCCCACAGCCTAACTTTTACCTCTTTTATTCATTAGAAGTGAGTCACTAAGGATGGCTTATATTCAAAGGAAGGGAAATTATATTTCATCTTTGGTAGATGGTGCAACAAAACAGTTGTGGACATATTTTAAAACCATCACAGCTAAAGAAATGAATTTGAGAATTATTGGTGTATGGGTGACATTTACACCCATTTGAGGGATGAAACTGCTCAGGTAGAAAATAAAATTAGGATTAGGCTGAAGACTAAAGCATGGACACCAACATTTAGAGTCTCTTGGAGAAAGAGGAGCCTGTAAAGGCGACTGAGAAGGAGAGGTCACTGAAGTGGGGGGAAATCCAGGAGAACACTGTTCTGAAGGCCAAGAGATGAAAAGTATGTCACAAAAGAGAGGCAACTATCAGCATAGCTGACAGCTCGCATAGGTTGAGTAAGATGAGGACAGGAAGCTGATAACTTTATGTTGTGCTGGAGGTTGTTGGGGACTTTTACAAAAACAGTTTCAGGTGTGAGGTGACAGCACAAACCTGGTTAGGGTTATTTCAGAGAAAATTGGGAGGTGAGAGAGCAAACACTATTTTCCAGTCTTCTTTCAAATGTTTTGTACTATACAAGGCCCTATGGGGTCATGATGCAGAAAATAAGGGGAGAAGACTAAGGAAGAGCATAAGCTATGGGAAATCATTCAGGTGGGGTGTTTGTTTTTAGCTATGGTTGAAAATAATCTTTCAGGGCACATTGGCCGCACTTCTTTCCTCAGTGAATTTCTGATGGCTCAACTATTTCCAGTTGTAACACAAAGGTTGGACTCTATGTTGATTTCTAAGATTGACTTTTAAAGTAGTTCTCAGATCCTGACATTGACAGTAGGTGACACCTCTTTATGCCATGACATTGACAGCACAAGACTTTCAACAAACAGTCTGAAAAGAACGCCAGATCTTATTAGCTACAGGGCTCATTCTCAGTGAAGAGCAGAGATAAAATCTATTTCATGTAAGCATATTTTCTGTTGTTAATTTGTATTACGTTTCTTTTTCACTTTAAGCAGAGAAGAAATAAGGAGTTCAAAATGGGTTTTATGGGCATATTTTTAAACCTATCCTTTTGAACTACAGTAAATTAAGTCAATCACATTTTCTAAGTAATATTAATAATAGCTAATGACTAGTGACTATTTTCTAGTGATCATTGACCTGACTTTATTGTCCCAATCACTCTTTAAAATACTTAATATTTAATCCCATCATAATGCTATGAAATGGGCTCATCCTACAAAGAAGGGAACTGAGGCTCAGAGGGCTCAAGTGACTTGCTTTATTTAAATCAGACCAAAAGGTGTTAGAATGGGGCTACTGAGAAATGTGACCAGGAGTCTGGGATAATTACTGGGCATACTGCCTCCCTCAAAAACATGTTCTACCAGAAAAGGCAAGCCAACTGCAAGTGCTTTTCAACCCTTTTTTTTTAAGTGGCCAAATAAAATTTTATTAAAGTGTTAAAAAAGTGCACCACTCAGCTAAGAAGAGAATGTGAAACAGCCTCATGGATGATTGTTTTTTTTTAGTGTAGAAAAACATACTGCAATGGTCTTATTAAAAATACACCAACACAGAGGGGAATGCCAATTGCCTCTGTACTTTCAGAGAGCAGAGAGTTCTGTCTTGAAAGCAGCATTGTTTATAAGACAAATACTAGGAAGGAAAAGTATTGGTAAAGTTTCATCAGAAGGCAAGCTGTGTTCTGGGCCAGTAGCCATGTACTGGCTTTCAGAATGTTTGGGATGCTGCCTTTCTCCAAACTGAAGTTAAACGAAAGCCATTCGATATCATATCAATCATGCCATTGGGATTAAAACCCTGTGAGATTAGGATGAGAACACTGAGAACACAAACTCACTGAAATCTGGCTAGGAAATAATATTTAATTCACTTCTGTGAAAATATATTGAGCAGCTACTATGCAGTAGCACTATCTGGGAATACAAGATGGAGGCCAAGTCCCTCAAGAAGCTGTCAGTCTCTAATACGGAAGAAAGAAAAATAAACATGAAATCAAAGTGTATATTAGTTATTATTATTTAGGCAGGGGAGGGGATGTTGTATTTAGGTGATTGTTGAATTAAGTTTTAAATCACAAATATTGGCATTGCATAGCAGCTATGTAAAATAGGGACAAAACAGATATTCTATTGAAAAAACACAAGAAGTTTTGAAAGACAGATATAAGGTATACACATTACTCTTTTAGTAAAAATGCATGTTCATGACAATATGGTCAAACAATATATGTAAATAAGAAAGTACAGAAATCTGAAATCCCAATATATTCAGAGACAATCATTCCCATGTTTCTGTGAGGGTATCTCCATGAGATGAACATTAACTGGCTTTCTTACCCTTGCTTGCTCTTTCCTAAAGGATGAGAATTATTATATCTGATCATGAGCTGACAGAGTCGTTGCAGAGTTTACATTATTGCGTAGGATATGTTTAGCTCTGTTTCTGCTTCCCTGTAGCAAGCACACATTCTAGTGGAAGACAGAAGACACATCACTCTATATTCCCACTGCAGGAGCCCAGTGGACATGAAGGGTAACATTTCCCCTTATGATGTCTGGGTAGGAGTCAAACTTGAAGATTAGAATCTCCTTTGAGTGGGTGATCCTGATGTCACACCCTGATGAAGATACTAGGAAATACATCTGGTCCTAGGATCAATTCCCATTCTCCAGTCCAGAGCTAGTAGCATGAAAACTTATAGTCATTTTGATTTTTATTTATTTGTCAATTGTTTCACATATAGTCACTCTGTAATATACAGGAACAATCTTACGTTGAAGAGTTGATGCAAGAATTACTTGTCACTAAACATTAACACTGCCTAACTATGTTTGGCACATACTTGGTGAAGAGTAGAAGTTAATTGTTTTCCTTCATGTCTCTGCTCTAAAAAACCCTCAGAATTTTAGAGGCAGAGATTTCCAAAAAGATTTTGATCTCCCTCTACTAATGCATGATCCTGTCCCAGAGTCTGTGTGTGAGTCTAATGAAAGTTAATTACCTCTTTGTGATTAACCCTAAATTTAAGATTAATTCAAATCCTTGCCATAAATGAAAAGTTTTAACTATTGGAAAGTTCTACACTAAACCATAATCAATCTGTGCACAAAGTTCCATCACTGTTCTGGAGTCTGCCTTTTGGAGAGTCATAGCAAGTCTACCAATTTTATTATTGGCAATCATTCACATTTCATGCTCTACTCCCACAAATTAAAAATCCTAGTTTCTTCAGCCATTCCTTGATCAGTTTTGGACACAGAGTGATTGCTTGTTATTGATTAGCTAAACTCCTGTCTCATAATGTCAACTGCTTTCTGGACATCTACCTCCATTTGAAAGGAATAGCTGAAATTCAGCATACCCAAAATGGTACCCTCAATTTACTTTTTAAAAATGATTTCCTCATTTTACTCTTAATTTGTAATTGAAGTATCATTGATACACAATCTTATATTGGTTTCAAATACACAATACAGTGATTCAACAGTTCCCCATATTATTCAATCCTCATCACCACTAGCACAGATACTATCTGTCAATATAGGAAGATGTTACAGAATCATTGGCTATATTCTCCACTCTGTGCTACAATCCCCATGACCAATTTATATTATGATTGGAAACTTATTTTTATCATTTCTGCTATTCATTTTTTAATTACTTTTTCTTGAAGTATCATTGATATACAATCTTATTTTTAGTTTCAAGTATTCAACACAGTGGTTCAATAGTTACCCATATCATTAAATCTTCAACCACATTGGTACAGTTACTGTCAAAATAGGAAGATGTTACAGAACATTGATGATATTCTCCATGCCGTACTACTATCCCCATGACCAATTATATTATGACATGACTGAGAATTTTTGTGCCTCTTTATCCCCCTCAAACTCCCTGCCCACTCACCCAGTCTCTCTCCCATGGTAAGCACCAGTCACTTCTCAGGGTCTAGTCTATTGCTATTTTGTTCATTTTGTTTTGCTTTGTTTTTATGCTCTACAAATAAGTGTAATCATAATGGTAATTGTCTTTCTCTGACTGGCTTATTTCACTTAGAATAACCCTCTATGTCCATCCATGTTGTTGAAATGGCAGGATTTTTTTTAATGGCTGAATAATATTCCATCATGTATACTACCATGTCTTCTTTATCCATTTGTCTATTGACAGACACTTTGGTTGCTTCCATATCTTGGCTATTTTAAGTAATGTGGCAATAAACATAGGGGTACATATCTTTTCTAATTAGGGATTTTGTTTTCTTCAGGTAAATTCCTAGAACTTAAATTACTGGGTCATATGGTATTTCTAATTTTAGTTCTTTGAGGAATCTCTAAACTGCTTTACACAGTGGCTGCACCAATTTACATTCCCACCACCTTTCCTCCACATCCTCACCAACACTTTTTATTTCTTTTCTTTTGGATAATGGCCATTCTGATGGGAGTGAGGTAATATCTCACTGTGGCTTTGATTTGCATTTCTCTGATGATTAGCTATGTGGAGCACCTTTTTATATGCCTGCTAGCCATCTGTATTTCTTCTTTGGAGAAACGTCTGTCCAGGTCTTCCACCCATTATTTAATCAGGTTTCTGTTTTTTGGTGTTCAGTCATATGAGTTCTCTATGTATTTTGGATGTTAACCCCTAGTCAGATATGTTGTTTACAAATATGTTCTCCCATGCTGTAGGTGACCTTTTTGTTCTACTAATGGTGTTCTTTGCTGTACAGAAGCTTTTTAGTTTGATGTAGTCCCACTTGTACATTTTTAATTTTGTTTCCCTTGTCTGAGGAGTTGTATCCAGAAAAAAGTTGCTTATGCTTATGTTCAAGAGATTTTTGTCTGTTTTCTTCTTAGAGTTTTATAGTTTCATGGCTTATATTTAGGTATTTAGTCCAATTGAAGTTTACTTTTTTTTTTTATTTCATTATGTTTTATTTAGTTGTTGAACAAATTTATTTAAATAAATTGATATACAAAGAACTGTACCCAATTAATGTGTACAATTGGAGTTTGGATATATGTGATCCCATCACCACAATGAAATAACAGAAATATCAACACCTGAAGTTTCCTCGAGAGCCTTGTTCTTGTTTCCATTCTGGCCGTTGTGTAAGGAACATTTAACATGAGATCTACCCCTTTCACGAATTCTGAAATGCACAGTGGCGTGTTGATAACTGTGGGCACTATGTTGTACAGCAGATCTGTAGGACTTTTGCATTTTCCGTAACTGAAACTTTATACTATTAAACAATAATTGCCCATTTCCTCCACCCCTCAGCCCCCTGCAACCACTGTTGTATTCTCTGCTTCTGTGAGTTTGACTATCTCAGACACCTCATGCAGATAGAATTATATACTATTTGTCCTGTGACTGATTTATTTCACTTAGCACCAGGTCCTCTAGACTCATCATGTTGTCACAAATGGCAAGATTTTCTTTTTCTTTAAGGCCAAATAATATTCCACTGTGTGCATATAGCACATATTCTTCATCTCTTCACTGTTGATGGACACTTGGATTGCTTCCATAGCTCAGCTGTTGTAAATAAGCTGCAGTGCACATGGACATGTTAATGCCTCTTTGAGACCTTGATTTCCATTCTTTTGGATGTATAACTAGAAATGGTATTACTGGATCATATGATAGTTCTAGTATTGTTTTGCGTGTCGCTGATAATGACGTTGACCATCTTTTCATATACCTGCTGGCCATTTGTATGTCTTTTTTGAGAAATTTCTCATCAAACCTTTTTTTTCTTATTGAGTTGTATTTGGAATATATTTGGAAACTAACTCCTAATCAGATATATGGTTTGCAAATATGTTCTCCTGTCCCATAGGTTGTGTTTTCATTCTTTTGATTGTTTCTTTGCTCTGAAAAAGCGTTGTAGTTAGTGTTCATTTATCAAGAGGAGCGGCTTAGTTCCAGAATGAAAGGGATTGCCCATGCCATGCCAGTTGCCCTTATAATTTCTTTGTTGTTGTTGACACACAGTATCACATTAGTTTCAGGTGTACAACACAGTGATTCAACATTTATATACATGATAATTCTAGGTACCAGCTATCACCATACCAAGTTGTTACAATATTTTGACTATATTCCTTATGCTATACATCCCGGTTACTTATTTATTTTACAATTGGAAGTGTGTACTTTTTTTTTTTTTGTGAGGGCATCTCTCTTATTTATTGATCAAATGGTTGTTAACAACAATAAAATTCGGTATAGGGGAGTCAATGCTCAATGCACAATCATTAATCCACCCCAAGCCTAATTTTTGTCAGTCTCCAATCTTCTGAAGCATAACGAACAAGTTCTTACATGGTGAACGAATTCTTACATAGTGAATAAGTTCTTACATGGTGAAGAGTACAAGGGTATTCATCACAGAAACTTTCGGTTTTGATCATGCATTATGAACTATAAACAATCAGTCCAAATATGAATATTCGTTTGATTTTTATACTTGATTTTATGTGGATACCACATTTCTCTCTTTATTATTATTATTTTTAATAAAATGCTGAAGTGGTAGGTAGATGCAAGATAAAGGTAGAAAACATAGTTTAGTGCTGTAAAAGAGCAAATGTAGATGATCAGGTGTGTGCCTGTAGACTATGTGTTAATCCAAGCTAGACAAGGGCAATAAAACATCCACAGATGCAGAAGATTTCTCTCAGAACAGGGGGGGTGAGGTTCTAAGCCTCACCTCTGTTGATCCCCAATTTCTAACCTGATGGCTCCCCTGCAACTGTGCCTGTCTTAGGTTGTTCCTCCCTTGAGGAATCTTACCTGTCTCTGGCTAACCAGTCATCTTCCGGGGCCATACAGGGAAATATAAAGTTGGTAAGTGAGTGAGAAGCCTTATTGTTTGAAAAGGTTAGTTTTTTACTTCTTTGCATATTTATGCCCTGTGGCTTCTATGCCCAGCATTTGTCTTGAGGTATCTTTACCACTTGGAAGAATTGTGATACATGGTAAATTCGATATGAGGCACGAATTCTATTTAGGGGTTGTAATTAGGAAGGAAGAAGAAAAGCTATAGAAGTAGCAGGCAGAAGAAAACATGGGAAGATTGATTATTTCTTTGACATATCTTCTTGTAGAGTAACATAAGCATGTATAGGTTTTAAACTACTAATTAAATTGCACACACATATTAACATAATAGGAGTACAGTTACATAACCAAAGCATACCTATAATTACCAGCCATCTCCAGTGAAACCAAGAAAACCAGTTAGGCACCTTAGGCATTTGTGAAAACTTATCTATGACACGGTGGGTATTGTCCAACTGAACTTGAACAATCTGAGAGAAATCAGACAAATTAAAACAGCCCATTCCTGGGGACTGTTCACATCCCATATGTTCTTTTAGCAGTAAATAGTCTGTAGCTGTAAGATTTTGGAGTGCTACAATTTGCACTTCTCCTAATTCTTGGTTGAGTTCCAACAGTGTAGATCCAGTCAAATTTGTTGTTTTACTGTATGCACAGGCCAACTTAGATATCTCCTTCTTCATTCCCATGGCAAGTCCAGGAACCAGTGGGATGAGTGCATCTACACCTGTAGCAGCGCGTGGATCTTTGTTGGGTTTTTTTGATGATCATCTTCTGGCATGAGTCTTCCAGAGAGTGCTGATGTTGGAAGTTCTTTTTCATATCATATCTTAGTTCATTTTCGGGGTAGCCAACTTAGGCTTTGATCCTCTGTATAACCCGGTCCCCCCTATAAACCCCTTTACAGTTACTATCCATCAGCATAGCAAAATGTTGTAGAATCACTACTTGTCTTTTCTGTGTTGTACAGCCCTCCCCTTTCTCCCACCCTCCCCCATGCATGCTAATCTTCATACCCCTCTTCTTCTCCCCACCCCTTATCCTTCCCTACCCACCCATCCTCCCAAGTCCCTTTCCCTTTGGTCCCTGTTAGTCCATTCTTGAGTTCTGTGATTCTGCTGCTGTTTTGTTCCTTCAGTTTTTCCTTTGTTCTTATACTCCTCAGATGAGTGAAATCATTTGGTATTTCTCTTTCTCTGCTTGGCTTATTTCACTGAGCATAATACCCTCCAGCTCCATCCATGTTGCTTCAAATGGTAGGATTTGCCCTTTTCTTATGGCTGAGTAGTATTCCATTGTGTATATGTACCACATCTTCTTTATCCATTCATCTACCGATGGACATTTAGGTTGCTTCCAATTCTTGGCTATTGTAAATAGTGCAGTGATAAACATAGGGGTACATCTGTCTTTCTCAAACTTGATTGCTGCATTCTTAGGGTAAATTCCTAGGAGTGGAATTCCTGGGTCAAATGATAAGTCTGTTTTGAACGTTTTGATGTACCTTCATTCTGCTTTCCACAATGGTTGAACTAATTTACATTCCCACCAGCAGTGTAGGAGGGTTCCCCTTTCTCCACAGCCTCGCCAACATTTGTTGTTGTTTGTCTTTTGGATGGCAGCCATCCTTACTGGTGTGAGGTGATACCTCATTGTAGTTTTAATTTGCATTTCTCTGATAATTAGCAATGTGGAGCATCTTTTCATGTGTCTGTTGGTCATCTGTATTTCTTTTTTCAGTTCCTCTGCCCATTTTTTAATTGAGTTATTTGTTTTTTGTTTGTTGAGGCGTGTGAGTTCTTTATATATTCTGGATGTCAAACCTTTATCGGATCTGTCATTTACAAATATATTCTCCCATACTGTAGGGTTCCTTTTTGTTCTATTGATGGTGTCTTTTGCTGTACAGAAGGTTTTCAGCTTAATATAGTCCCACTTGTTCATTTTTGCTATTGTTTTCCTTGCCCGGGGAGATAAGTTCAAGAAGAAGTCACTCATGTTTATGTCTAAGAGGTTTTTGCCTATGTTTTTTTCTAAGAGTTTAATGGTTTCATGACTTACATTCAGGTCTTTGATCCATTTTGAATTTACTTTTGTATATGGGGTTAGACAATGGTCCAGTTTCATTCTCCTACATGTAGCTGTCCAGTTTTGCCAGCACCATCTGTTGAAGAGACTGTCATTTTGCCATTGTATGTCCATGGCTCCTTTATCAAATATTAATTGACCATATATATCTTGGTTAATGTCTGGATTCTCTAGTCTGTTCCATTGGTCTGTGGCTCTGTTCTTGTGCCAGTACCAAATTGTCTTGATTACTATGGCTTTATAGTAGAGCTTGAAGTTGGGGAGTGAGATCCCCCCTACTTTATTCTTCTTTTTCAGGATTGCTTTGGCTATTCGGGGTCTTTGGTGTTTCCATATGAATTTTTGAATTATTTATTCCAGTTCATTGAAGAATGTTGCTGTTTGAAGTTTACTTTTGTGTATGGAGTTGAACAGTTTCATTCTCTTCCATGTAGCTGTCCAGTTTTCCCAACACCAGTTCTTGAAGAGACTTTCTTTTTTCCTTTGTATATCCATGGCTCCTTTATCATATATTAATTGACCATATATGGGTTTATTTCTGGGTTCGCTATTCTGTTCCATTGATCTATGGGTCTGTTCTTGTGCCAGTACTGTATTGTTTTGATTATTGTAGTTTTGTAATATAGCTTGGAGTCATGGAACATAATTCCCCCAACTTTATTCTTCTTTCTCAGTATTGCTTTGGGGATTTGGGGTCTTTTGTGATTCCATATAAATTTTAGGATTATTTACTCTAGTTCATTGAAAAATACCTTGATATTTTTTATAGGGATTGCATTGAATCTGTAAATTGCTTTGAAAGGATGGCCATTTTGACAATATTAATTCTTCCTGTCAAGCAGTATTGTATAGATTTCCATTTATTTTTGTCTTTGTTAATTTTTCCCATGAGGGTCCTATAGTTATCAGACTGTAGGTCTTTCACCTTCTTGGTTAGGTTTATTCCTAGGTATTTTATTCTTCCTAATGAACTTGTAAATGGAATTGCTTTCCTGATTTCTCTTTCTGCTAGTTCATTGTTACTATATAGGAATGCAGCAGATGTCTGTATTAGTTTTGTATCCTTCCACATTGCTGAATCCAGTTATTAGTTCTAACAGTTTTTTGGTAGAGTCTTTCGGGTTTTCTATGTATAATATCACATCATCTGAAAATAGTGACAATTTTACTACTTCCTTACCAATTTGTACACATTTTATCTTTTTTTCTTGTCTGACTGCTGTGACTAGGACATCCAATAGTATGTTGGATAAAAGTGGTGAGTGGACATCCTTATCTTGTTTCTGATTTTAGGGGAAAAGCTTCCAGCTTTTTACTATTGCTTGTGGTGTTAGCTGTGAGTTTATCATATATGGCCTTTATTATGTTCAGGTACATACCCACTATACCCATTTTTTTGAGAGTTTTATCATGAATGGATGCTGAATTTTGTCAAATGCTTTTTCAGAATCTATTGAGATGATCATGTGATTTTTATCCTTTCTTTGTTAATGTGGTGTATGATTTTGATTGATTTATGAATATTATTTTATACATGCATCCCTGGATTAAATCCTATGTGTCGTGATGGATGTTCCTTTTGATGTATTTTTTAATTTGGTTTGCGAATATTTTATTGAGGCTTTTTGCATCTATGTTCATCAGGGATATTGCTCTAAAATTTTCTTTTTTTGTAGTGTGTTTGTCTAGTTTTCTTATTAGTGAGATCTTCGCCTCATAGAATATCTTTAAAAGTATTTCCTCCTCTTCTATGTTTTGGAGTACTTTAAAAAGGATGGGTATTAGCTCTTCTTTAACTGTTTGGTAGAATTCAGCTGTAAAGCCATCTGATTCTGGAATTTTATTTATTGGCAGTTTTTTGATTACCAGTTCAATTTCATTGCTGGTAACTGGTCTGTTCAGAATTTCTGTTTCTTATTGAGTCAACCTTGGAAAATTGAATTTTTCTAGGAATTTTCCCATTGTTTCTAGGTTTTCCAATTTACTGGCATGTAATTTTTCATAGAGCTCTCTAGTAACTCATTATATTTCTCTGCTATCCATTGTGATTATTCCTTTTTTTATTTCTGATTTTTGTGTACTCTTTTTTTGATAAGTCTCAATAAGGTTTTATCTATTTTGTTTATTTTCTCAAAGAACCAGTTCTTAGTTTATTGATATTTTCTATTGTTTTATTCTCTATTTTATTTTTGCTCTGATGTTTATTATATCCCTCCTTCTATTAACTTTGGATCTCATTTGTTCTTCCTTTCCTAGTTTCTTTAATTTAGACTATTTAGGATTGTTCTTGATCCTTGAGGGAGGACTATATTATTATATACTTCCCTCTTAGAACCACTTTTGCTGCTTCCCACAAATTTTGGACTGTTGTATTCATTTTTCTCCATATATTGCTTGATTTCTGTTTTAATTTGTTTACTCATCCATTGACTATTTAGAAGCATGTTGTGTAGCTTCCATATGTTTGTAAGTCTTTTTTGTTTTATTTGTGTATTTATTTCTAGTTTAACCATTGTGGACTGAGAAGTTGTTTGATACATTTTCAATCTTTTTTTAATTTATTGAGGCTCCTTTTGTGGCCTATCAGGTGATCTCTTCTGGAGAATATTCCATGTACACCTGAGAAAAATGTGTATCCTTCTGCTTTTGGGTAGAATGTTCTGTACATATCTGTTAAGTCTATCTGATCTAAGGTATTGTTAAGTGCCTCTGTTTCCTTATTTATTTTCTATCTGGATTATCTGTCTATTGATGTGGGTGGTATATTAAAGTCTTCTATTATGACTGAGTTGTAGTCTACATCCTTCTTAACTCTGTTAGAATTTGTTTCACATATTTAGGTACTCCTATGTAGAGTGTAGATATTTTTAATAGTTATATCCTTTTATTGGGCTGACCCCTTTATGTAATGTTCCTCTTTGTCTGTTGTTACTTTATTTATTTTGAAATTTATTCTGTATGACATAAATACTGCTACTCCTGTTTTTTACTCCCTTATTTGCATGAAATATTTTTCTCCATCCCTTTCACTTTTTGTTTGTGTATATCTTTGGGTCTGAAATGAGTCTCTTGTAGGCAGCATATAGATGAGTCTTGTTTCTTGATCCATTCTGCCACTCTATGTCTTTTTACTGGTGCATTCAGTCCATTTAACTTTAAGGTAATTATTGATAGGCATGTACTTATTGCATTTTTATTCATTTTTTTCTGCTTCCTTTTATAGGTTCTCTCTGTTCCTTTCTTCCTTTCTTAATCCCTTCTCTTACTACTTGATGGTTTTCCTTAGTGTTGTGATTAGATTTCTCTTTTATAATATTTTGTGTATATACCATAGGCTTTAGGTTTGTGGTTATTATAAGGTTCAAGGGTATCTTCCTAACTATATAACTCTCTACACTAAGGTGGTGATTGCTCTATTTCAAATACAATCTAAAAGTACCTCTTGTTTCTTCTTCTTCCTTCTCCATACTTTATTTAGATGTCATAATCTGCATTTTTTGTATAACCCTGGACTGATTTTGTGTAAAGTTAGTTTCATTACTTTTGTTTAGTTTCTTAAAACTTGCATGGCAAGTAATTGGTCTATTACCTTTACTGTGGGTTTGTTTGCACTAGTGAAAACTAAATGTTTAAGAACATTTCATCTACAGCAATCCCTTTGATATGTCCTATAATGCAGATTTAGTGGTTCTAAATTCCTTCAGCCTTCATTTAATTAGGAAATGTTTATCTCCTTCAAATTTGAATAATAATATTGCTGGGTAGTGGATTCTTGTTTGAAGGTCCTTCTGTTTCAATACATTAAATATTTCATTTCACTCCCTTCAGGCCTGTAAAGTTTCTGCTAAGAAGTCTGCTGATAGCCTGATGGCATTTCCCTTATAAGTAATCTTTTTCTCTTTCTGGCTGCTTACTATACTCTTTCTTTTTCCCTAATCTTTGTCATTTTAATTATTATATGTATTGGTGTTTTCTTCCTGGGGTTCCTTTTGTTAGGACTCTCTGTGCTTCCATGACCTGAGTCTATTTCCTTCCCCAGACTGGGAACGTTTTCAACAACTATTTCCTCAAAGAGGCTTTGTATCTCTTTGTCTCCCTCTTCTCCTTCTATTACCCTTATCATGTGAATATTGTTTCATTTGGAGTCATACCACTCTTCCTTTCATTTCTAGGGATTATTTTTTTCTCTTTGTTCATTAATTTCATTGCGTTCCTGTTCTCTAATTTTCATCTCATTTGATTGTCTCCTTTACTTGCAGCAATCTATTATTCATTCCTTCCATTGTATTTTTCAATTCAAGTACTATATTCTTCAGCTCTTGGTGTGTTTTTTATTTTTTTGAGCTTTTCTGTCTGTTGAAGTCCTTGAGATCTTCAATAGTTTTCTGCAGGTGTGTGAGCATATTTATGATTTTTACTTTGAAATTTTCATCAATAAGATTGATAGTCTCTGTTTCATTTATTCCTCTTTCTTTTGTCTTATCTGGTTGTTTTGTTTGGAACATATTCCTCTGCCTCCTCATTTTGTCAGGGTTTCTGTTTTTCTTCCTTCATTTTAGTTGGATCTGCTATGTTTCCCAATCTAGAGAGTAATGGATTTATGAAGAAGGATCCTGTGGTGCTCAGAAGTTTAAGATTCTTTCTTCTCTGGTGCCTGGTTCTCCTTTGCAGTGGAGTCCCAGTTGTTGGTAGTAGACAACCCAAGGAGTCACCTTTCTGTCTGTCTGACAGCAGTGGTCTATCTCAGTCCACTATGGAAGGCAGTTTGCCTCAGGCAGCCCTCTGTGATCAGAGCAGGGGCTTTTGCTGGGATCATGGTGGACAGGGACACCCTCTGCCTGCCCTGCAGCAATAGTGGAGTTGCTGGGTTAATGGAGTTGGTAGAGAAATCTGCAGCTCTTGGGACAGCTCATTATGGTAAGCTGGCAGACACAGAGCAGTGAGTCACCCAGGTGTGTGGCACTGTGGTTCCAGCCACCAGAGCTTGGTCTCCCACCAGCAGGAAGGAGTGCTCAGAGTGGATCCCTGCAAATGCCTCTGTAATTGAGTTTAGACAGAGTTTAGAATGCTGGAAAAGCCTCCTTCTGCTTGCCAGGCAGTCAAGTCTGTTGCTGATGGGCAAAGTGGGCTGGCATGCAGGTGGTGCACAGAGAAGTGTCTCAGGGCTGAGCCACCAGTGAGGGAGATGGAAAATCTGGAGCTCCCAAGAGTGCCTGACTTGTCAGGCTGAGGGAGGGCTGGGGAAGTATCATCCACCTGCCCTTTCCTCTGCAGAGAGAGCTCTATCTAATCCTCATCCCTCTGGCACCTCTTCTGCTACTGGCAAATCCCTCAAACTATCTGTCCTGGGTCTCAGTGAAACTGGCAGAGGGTGCCTGTCCTCCACAAGCAGCTGGAGTCTCAGCCTGTAAGAGTGTTACAACTGTCTCTTGTGTCCAGACCCACTCATAACCAGTACCCAATGCAATATGGACTCAGGTTCTCTGAGCAGATCTCTAGACCCAGGTGTGAAGAGTTCCTGAGTGCCTGTCTTCTCCCTGCTCAATTCTTCCTCCTGTCTGTGGGATGGAATTGATGAAAGGCTGGGGTCCCACTGGGTGGTGGTTCTGCCAATTTACTCTTCTCTGTGTGGTTGTCTCTTCTTCACCATATGTAGGTGGTCTGTTCTGCAGTCTTCAGCTTTTCAGGTTTAGCTGTATTTACTGTAGTTGCTTCCTTGGTGTGTATGTGGGAGGAAGGTTTAGCCTTGCTTTCCTACTCCATCATCTTTTATCCCCCCTTCTCAATTTACTCTTACTTCTAATTTTTCACATCTCAAAATAAAGCACCTCTATTCACCCAATCATTCACAAAAAAATTGAGACCCATTTTTGAATCCTTTCTTTTATATCAATATGCAATCCAAGAGCAAATCTTGGCATGTCTTTAGCTGCAGTACTAAAATATCCATCCACCTATTTCCCTCCTTCTTCATGACCTGCACCACAGATCCAGACACACTTATATCTGCCTGGACATTTATAAAGAATCTTCTCATTGTTCTCCTGATTCTACTCTTATGTCTCTTTGGTACAAATTTCAGAAAACAGAGTAATTAAAAAATAAAAAAACATGGTGTTGTTTTCCAGTTTAACATTCCACAAAAGCTTTTATCGTATTTAGAATAAAATCCAGAAAAAAATTATCTTATCTTATACATTTCTGCTTTATTTTCTACCCTCATCAGGTACAATTACCTCCCCTTCTTTCTCTGTTTCTCTATTCTACACTAACTTTTTACATTTTTCTTCTTGAAACAGACAAGATATTTCCAATTCAGGGCACTTTCACACTCTGTTCACTCTACTTAGATAGCTTTTCCCTCTTCTCATTTCTATTTCTTTGATCCCAGTTGATGTGAACCCTCAAAGAGGCTTTGCCTAAACCAAGCTAGGTAAAATAGCCTCCCTCCCTGAACATGATTATTATCTGCCACTTTACCCTTCTACTTTTCCATATTAGTATGTATCACTATCAGAAGTTATCTTATTAACTGTTCATTCATTTTTTATTGTCTGCATAGTTCTTGTTCTTCACATTATCTCTCATATCTATAATAATGCCTGGTATATAGTAAATGTGAAATCAATATTTGTTGAAAGAGTGAATAAATGAAGTTGTGTTTAGAGTCTTGGGTATTTAAAATATGGATTTCAGAGATGGAAAACTTATAGCCAATTAGAAGGCCAAAAATGTTGTCATAAAAGAGGAGAAGAATTGAAGGTTCCTGGCTTGAGGAACTAAGACCTATAGGAACTAAGAGGCTGGATGATCATCTATATGGACAATCACCCAAATTGATGATGGATCTTAAATGGGAGGAAAGTGCTCAATTTGTGTACTTCTATTCTTGCCTCTCTTTTTTCAAGTTTCTGGAAAAGGCTTCCCTGGAATGGGATTCCTAATTGTGTAACAGACTAGTGGTAGTTTTATTTTCCCAATTTCTTGTCATGATTTCCACATACCAACTTCACGAATTCTGGGTTTCTATAAACTCAGTGATGTACTGAAATTAACAACGAGCTCCAAGGGAAGAAGAAGCCCTGAATCATAGCATTTGCCAATTTTCATGTTATAAATATTGCCACCAAGGCAGATTTCAAGCTACCAATATGACATAACCCAGCCACAAAATTCCTGAAAACATAACAACTGGCTCCCATGCGCCTGTATGAGCTGATTCCAGCACACCATTATGAATAAATCTTATAAGAAGCTCTTTCTCACTGTCACCCAATCTCCCTTTGTTCCTCAAGTTTTCTTTTTTAAATCACGTTGCCATCTTGTCTGGGAGTTATTCATCCTAGCTAATAAGTTGAAGATGATAATGGAGTTTCCCCAAATATGTTCATGCTCTTTTGGCATCAGAAGTAAAGTTTCTGTTAAGCTTTTGAAACTTTAGTGTCAGGATCCTTTACTTGCATGAATCATTTTTAACACAATTTCTTATTAGTAATTTAAACTTTTAAAATTTTTAAATTATTTTTATACTGGGGTACATACAATAAAATGCAGAAATCTTAGTGTATAGCTTGATGAATTTTCTCATGTATATTCACTCATGTAACCATCATCCAGATTAAGATATCAAATATTCTCACTTACTTTTTCTCTTCACCTATTTCACCCATCCCTTCATCCCCTTCCCCATGGCAACCATCAGTCTGTTCTCTGTGTCTATGAATCTATTTCTGTTTTGTTTGTTTATTCATTTGCTTTGCTTTTTAAATTCCACATATAAGTGAAATAGTATAGTACTTGTCTTTCCTCTGTTTGACTTATTTCACTTAACATGATACCCCCAGGTCTATACATATTCTCACAAATGGCAATATTTCATTATTTTTATGGCTGAGTAATATTCCATTATATATATGTACCACATCTTTTCTATCTATTTATCTATTAATGGACATTTAGGTTGCTTCCATATTTTGATTATTGTAAATTATGCCACTTTAAACATAGGAATGCATGTATCAAGTTAGTGATTTTGTTTTCTTCAGGTAAATTCCTTGAAGTGCAATTGCTGGATCCTATGGTATTTCTTTTTTAGTTTTTTGAGGCACCTCTATATGGTCTTCTATAGTGGTTCCACCACATTACAATCCTACCAGTAAGGTACAGGTTGCCTTTTTACCATATCTTTTTTTATCTGCTGTTTATATTTGCTGTTTTGACTGGTGTGCATTGGTTTAATCTGCATTTCCCTGATAATTATTGATGATGCCCATCTTTTCATGTGTCTGTTGGACATCTTTATATCTTTGGAAAAATGTCTTTTAATGTCCTATGTCCATTTTAAAATCAGATTATTTGTGTTTTTGGTGTTGAGTTATATGAATTCTTTAAATATTTTGGATATTAATCCCATATTGTATATATCATTTACAAATACATTCTCCCATATAGTAAGTTGCCTTTTTGTTTTGTTGATGGTTTCCTTTGCTGTGCAGAAAGTTTTTAGTTTGAGGTAACCCCACTTGTTTATTTTTGCTTCTGTTTCCCTTGCCAGGGGAGACATATTCAGAAAAAAATTACCAGTGATGATGTTCAAAATTTTACTGCATATGTTTCTTCTAGGAGCTTTATGGTTTCATGTCTTATATTTAGGTCTTTGAACCATTTTGAAGTATTTTTGTATATAGCGGAAGACAGATATGGTTTCATTCCTTTACATATAGCTGTCCAGTTTTTCCAACACCATTTATTGAAAAGGCTGTCTTTTCTTCATTGTATATTCTTGCTTCCTTTGTCATATATTAATTGACCATATAGGTGTGAGTTTATTTATGGGCTCTCTGTTCTGTTGCAATGATTTGTGTATCTGTTCTTGTACCTTTATAGTATTGTTTGATATAAGGGAGTATGATATCCACAGCTTTGTTCTTCTTCAACATTTCTTTGAGATTAATGATTTTTCAAAATTAGTTTTTTAAATAAGATGAGGGTCCCCCAAATATTATAAATTTTAAGACCTTACCAAACCTGACTCTGCTCCTATATAGCTCATCTAATTGGTTATTACACCAAGCAAAAAGATAAACATCCATATTCTGCAGGTGACTATAACAAATTACCTTGGTTTTTATGTTTCTTGAGTCTCTGAATAAATTGAATATGTCTGCTCCTCTCCTGATTATTGAAAATGTTCACATGTGTACTATTGCTTTGTGACTTTTTTTGTGTCTCCTAATAATGTGAGCTAATATGTAGGGGTATTAAAAATCTGTACTACTTAGCATCAGCCAATACCAAGCCCAGACTTTTTCAGAAAATCCCAGTTACGCAGGTATAACCTTGATATCAATTTGCCAAATATTTTACTTAGGTCCTCAGTTTTGTGGTATTGATTATCTCTATAGATTTCTATCCATAGGCCATCAAGGGTGTAACAAACTCAAAGATCAGTATCTTCTAGGGTGAGAGGACCTATCTTCTCCAGATGTTGCCCTGATGTTTCATCAGTTTCAAAGACATAAAAAAAAAAGCAAAGACGATGGTTTCACAAATTTGGGTAATACCTGTCAAAGATACAATATCAGTATCTTTTAAAGCATGAGGTTTTAAAGGTTGAGAACTCGGTATTATTAGTCAGATAATTACACTGCTTCATACTTTCAGCCAATAATATGTATATGTGGAAATGTGGAAACTAACAATGTGAACAGTGAAGCATTGGATGGGCCAGTTTAGAAAAAGGGGGTGTATCGACCTATATAAGCAAGTAATAGTATTTCCAACAAAATCAGCTGCCTAAATTCCATGACTAAACTTAGCCAATAAATTTTCATCTGTTAGTAATTAGGAGTTATTTAAAAATGTTCCCTGATTCTTTCTTTGGCATTATCTATAATTCAAATTACAGAAAAATAAATTTGATCTTAAATCATTTGGGAGGATATTTCTTTTTTTGTGTATTTTGTTATTATGCAGTATTCACAGACCTAGAAAAGAATACTTGAGAAATACAATCAACTGTGATAAAAAAAGAAAAAAGAAAATGCTACAAAAATAAAAAGTAGAAGCAGACTCATCAAATATTGCATAAAGCAAGAAAGGATAGATGCTGTTGCTTTAAAATCCAAAGGTTGACTGATTAAGCATATTTTTAAAAAAGAAATGGTATCATTTACACTCTACAAAGGAATCCCTAGCTTTACTTAAGGTTAAATGATTTCATTTAGTTAGTGTCCCAGTACTTTTAAATGTAATTTAGTTTATTAAAATTCATAATTCATGTAAATGTTCAGGAAGGAATCAGTTCATTAAATAAAATAAATATGTAGCATCTTGGTAGGTTTTACCATCATCTTCAAGCTTGCCCTGTATGTTTAGGTGCTATGCTTACCACAGTCTGGAAAGCTATGCTGATTTCATAGCCTAGTAATTCTTGAATTGTAATCCTCCTCCCTGAAGCTCCAATTGGAATTTTCCCTTTTTCTCAAACTGCAATTTGCTGAACCCAATGATAACACTAATATTACTCTCATATATTCAGGTCAGTTATTCTTATCTTTCTTTCCTACTAGATTACTTTTTTTTAACTCATTTTTTTTATTTTAATAGTTACAAAATATTCCATGCTCATGATTGGCCGCAATATATTCAAACATTCTTCTATCAGTGGGCTTTCAGGTTTTGTTTTGTGTTCTAAACTGGATTATATAAAGGGCTTTACAATATTGTAATGAACGTTCTTGTGTTAGCTGTCCTTTTACTGTGCCTACTGGATGCGCTTCTAAATGGATGAAAGGCTTTGTGTCTTTTAAACTGTAAATTAAAATGAATAAGTTATATTCTCACAGCTTTGCTAAGAACCAAGGTTCATGCTTTCCTTAATATTTACCAAAGTAAGAGACAAAATATGGTATCTTCTTATTGAAATTCATTTATTTGTTAAGAGGAATGAACATCTTTTCATATAGGAGTTCCTTTTTTATAAATTGCCTGCTCACATTCTCTGCCAGTTATTAGAGTGTTTGCTGTTTTCTTACCAATTTCTGGAGCCCTTTATATAATACAGTTTAGAAGCTCTCTTTAATCTGACATCTGTTCACAGGTCAGCGTATTGGTCAGACGTCTGTGGTTTGACTTTGTTTTTGTTTTTGAATTCTTTTTTTTTTTGAGAGGGCATCTCTCATATTTATTGATCAAATGGTTGTTAACAACAATAAAATTCTGTATAGGGGACTCAATGCACAATCATTAATCAACACCAAGCCTAATTTTCAACAGTCTCCAATCTTCTAAAGCATAATGAACAAGTTCTTACATGGTGAACAAGATTACTTTCAAGATGGAGACCTTCTTATGCCTCTCTGTATCCTCTGGTGCCTAAAAGCAGAGCTTTAGGTATGACAGAAAATATGAAAGTAAAGATGTTTGAGGGGTTCTAGATTTTAGACTATTCCTTCACCTGACAATGTTAGATATAAGTGCTGTAAGCAGAAAAAAGGGGGTTGTTTCTAGGCTTAAGAGAACATGGACTTTGAGTCATGTGGCTAGGCACAAATTCCAGTTTTGCCACTAACACACTGTGTGACTTTTGGCAAGTGACTTTTCTCAGAGCATCACTTCCCTCATCACTAAATGGAGAAATGATAGTTTTTCTCATAGATTTATTGTATATGAAAAATGAGACATGTGTGAAAAGACCTTAGAGTAGTACTCAGCACATAAGCTCCTGATATATGTTAGCAATTATTATTACTCATAAAGGCATATTGGATCACAACTTACATGGATGCATAATATAAGACTATGTTCCTGTTATGATAAATGAGAACAGTGACTTACAAATCAGACCTATAGTTTGATTCTAATGTGACAATGATTATTGGTTATTTTAAATTTCCTTGTACTCTTAAAAAAATGTTTCTACATATATTCTAAGTACATTAAAAAAATTATCTACATATATTTGTTTATAATAAACAATTAGACATTGTTTCTTAGAAAACTGAAGATGCATATAAGTTAAAATTTGAAATAGGAGATGGTATAATTCCATAAATTTAGACCAAAAGTATGAGTTGATTTAAAATTATGTTGGGACAATATGAAAATCAAGCTTTCACTTCGACCATGAACTACATCAATGAGGAGTATGTGGGAAAATGTCTATAGGAAACTTCTGAGAGTTTTCTGGTGAGCTGATGGTGCATGTTGGGTTCTCTGGAAACATTTGATTATCTTCTGATGCTGAGATGGAGTTTGGGTTTCAAACAGTTTATTAGGGATCAAGATTATGAAAGGATGGGGGAGGGAGATAACTGGGAGAGGAGGAAGATGAACTGTGATGCAGGCTGACCAAGACATTGGCTACCCTGTGAGGTCTCTTTGGACTGGACACTGGTGGCCTCAGTGTCCTAGGTCAGGCACTGACTTACTTAATTACTGTATGTGGGCTGCTGTAAGTGTTTTACATATATTTTTCAATAATACCAGATAGTAATGTTTTTTATATTTGTTTTATCCTTACATTTTCCAGATGAGGAATCTGAAGCACAGAGAAGTGATGGGGTTCAGGACAGTTCACCCCAAAATATGTCACTGTGGCATATTGGTCATTTTGAATTAAAGTTACTCAAGAAATATCCAGTGCCGGAAGGATACTCTGATCTTCCTCTGTCCTCCGAAAGCAGGAAGTAAATTCTCCATGCGAACAGTACCCCTTCTGCACTGAGAGGATAGAAGTCATCTTTGCCAGAGGTGAATTCAGGATATATAAGCAAACCTTATTACCTCTTCATTAGTTCACTTCCTCATGCCCAAACTTCTTTGTCTCATCAATTCTTCACAATTTATTTATTTTTAGTCTAGAATGTATAAAAGCTGACTGTTTAATTCACATGTTTAAGTCTCATATTTTTATGAGCTCCTGTACATATGAAATTAAATTTGTTTTCTCCTGTTGAGCTGTTTTATGTCAATTTAATTATGAGACCAGCCAAAGAACCTAGCAAAGAAGAAATGAAAAATTTTCCTCCCCTACAGGAGTTAAACATCTCTCTCAAGATCATATAGCTAGTGGATTTAATCCAAGGCACCCTGGCTCTACAGCCTAATTAATTAACCACTATGTTATTGTGTTTGAAAGAAAGAAAATATGTAATTGTCTTGTATTAGTTAGGTCACCAGTTTTAGAGGAATGTCATTCCAAGATAATGAAATAAATCACATACTGAATTACGTTAAAATCTCTTACTTAATTATTTTAGTTTCCACTTACTCCCTCCCTCCTTGCATGGGGATAATAGATTCTATTTATTTTAAAAATAAAGAAATTAGGAGACATAATGAAAGTAATAAAGATTAAGCTATGTTCAGCCAGCCTTCCTTTACCAAGGATATCACATAGAGAAGCAGGACACACTGTTATATAGAATGTCTTCTGAAGAACAATACACTGCATATTCTAGATAGTAAACCCATGTTGCAAATTAATAGTCCGGTTATTCTTGTCTATTCCATCTGTTGGGTTTTTGTATTGTTTTTAGACAGAAATCCTTATCATTAATATAGCAATCTATCAATTTTTCACTTTTAAGTTTGTACTTTTAGAGACTTTTTGAAGAAATCTTTTATCAAACCAAGGACACAAAAATATCCTCCTAATTTTTTTATACCAGTTTACAGAAGTTTACCTTTCACATTTAGGCATATAATCCATCTGGACTTTTGTATGTGGTATAAATAGGGGACCCAACCTTAGTTGTGTTTTTTTCTCTGCAAAAAGAAAATATGTACACATCTATTTATATACTGTAGTAGGTAATGCATATAATCTTTGAGGTTAAAGTAAAATGAATACAAATATGATGCGACCTTAACTGATTCACCTGTGAAGGAAAGAAAACTAAAAATTAAAAAAGAATTTTGCTTTGGTATTTAAGATATTAAAATGCTTATTAACATTAGCTGAGGTTCATACTATGAACCCTCTTCATTGTATGAGAGCTAGTTTCCTTGGAGAAACTGAGTCACAAAAAGATTGTTTAAGGCCACACCATGAGTCAGTGACTCTGCTCGGAATGAAAACCCAGAGTGCTGACTCATCACATTCTAGGTGGTGAGCCTCAGCCACAGCCCTCAAGTGCCATATGCAGTCGGTCTGAGGTCAGTAACTGACTTAAGAAGAACTGTCTTCAATCACGGCAGATAGAATTCTATAGATATTGACATGTGTCCTGTGAGATTTCTATTTTTTCTTAAAAAAAGATGACAATAATTAAAACAACCAAAATATAGCAGAGTATCTAAGCTTTTCATTTACATTGCTTAGACTGTATAAAAACACAAAAGTCCTCTAAAGTACCCATGCACAAAATCACATTTTGCTCAGATCATAATTCTCAGCTCCTCACTACTAACAACCCAAAGGACATCAGCATTTCTCACATTTGAAGTATGCTATTTAATTGCTGAACTGGCTGATATTTTTGTCTACCAAGGTTAGTTGTATTCATTCAGTCATTCAGTTAATATATATTTACTTGGTGTGTTAGAGACTATGCTAGGGGGCAAGCATAATCCTTGCTCCCATGGAACCAATGTTTTTTATTCATGAACAGATTAAACCATGCTTGGCCATGGGATGAAAAAAAGACTTGTCCCTTGTCCTATTTTATTGATTTCTATTACACTATTTACTGAAAAAGGACACCAATATTGTTAAGATTATTTTCTATAAGGCATACAATACCTGGAGATATTTGTTAGTGCTTAATTTAAGAAGTAAAAGTTATTTGAAGACATGTGAACTGCTTGCATACGCTAAAAATGAACTGTGTGGGTAATGAAATATGTGGTTTGTTATTGGTCAGAAATGACAAGTCATTATATAATCATAACAATGTGGTTATTATACATACTTGAAAATGAGACTATGTATACAGCCATAACAAAACTGAACTGGGCTGCAATACTCAGTTGATTACTTTCACCATGGTGTTAATATACTGTTAAACCTTATAACAAATATTCAGAATTCAATTTACTCATGAGCAGATACAAGTGACTTTGAGTACAATTCAAAAGCGTACGTAGCTTCCAAGTAAAAACCTGATAACTAGGGAATTTTAATCCTCTGGTTAAGAAAATATGGGTATATTTTCATGATAAATTACAGTTCAAGATTTGAAACTGATTTAGAAAGGGTGCCATATTTTCCTCACAAACATGCTTGTGGGATTAAAATAAAGGGTTAATAGCCAAAAATGGAATAAATTATATTAAAATGGAGAATGCCCCATTTAGGGTTCTATGACAAACACAATTTCTGTGACTAATGGATACTGTCTAAGATATTCTATGTGGAAACCTATATGTGGACAGAACAGAGGCCGGACACCATGACTCACAGTTCCCAGCTTTTAACCACTACCTTACATCACATTCCCCTGACTCCTGTTGTCACGAAATAACAGATAAATGAAAACTGTGAAGAATAAAATCCTCACACTGCAGAAAAGAATTCTGAGAGGTAGCATATAGCAGAAGGAGCTTTGCCATTTGAAAACAGGGTTAAAAATCCCAAGCAAGCATATTTTTTCACTTCAGATTTCAGTTTCCGTTCTCATCACCAAGTCATAATAAAGCTAAGCTCTTAGAGTGGCTTATGGTGGTAATTGTCAGTGGTGATGGTGGTGACGACAACTGTTGATGGTGAGGGCATCTAACATTTTTGTTGTGCCTGTCATGTGACAGACTCAGTATTAGGTGCTCTGCATGCCCTGTGCAGTCTAATGGAGTGGTAAGACCATGAACTTTGATTAGTTTGATAAATGGCTTTGTGAATCTGTCCTTGAGTGTACTTCAGAGTGTCTCTGAATGTGTTGTTTTTTTTTTTCAATCTGTAAAATGGGACTAATAGTCTTTATTCTTAAAGTTGTTGTGAAGATCAGGTAAAAAAAAATGTATGTAACATGCCCTCCTTGGTGCCTGACATACTTTGGGCCCCTGTCTTCCTCTTTGATATGACACTTGAACACATGTAGTGACTTCTCCCTCAATGAAAGGAAATCATTAAACTTAATGCTGACTTGATTTCCTTTATGTGTGGAAAGAATCATTCACTCCTCCAAAATAAAAGGTACAGGGGTATTATGGCTGAGTTATGTCCCCCCAACATTCATATGTTGAAGTCCTAACTCCCAGTACTTCAGAACGTGACTATATTTGGAGATAAGGCCTTTGAAGAAATGGTTAAAAGAAAGTGAGATCCTGTGGTAGAGACTAATCCAAATTGAGCGGTGTCTTTGTAAGAAGGGAAAATTTAGACACACCAAAAAGGGACACAAGGGACACCATGGAGCAAAGATTATGTGAACTCAGAGAAGGTGACCATTTGCAAGCCCAGGAGAGAGGCTTATTTTCAAAACCAAACCTGTGACACTGATTTTAGAAATCTATCCTCCAGATCTGTGAGCAAATAAATTTCTGGTGCTCAGGCCATCCAGCCTGTGGCATTTATTTTACCAGCCCTGGGAAACTAGTACAAAGGGTTTCCCTGCCTGCAAAGTGTTTGCTTGGCATCCCTTTTAAAAGTAGGTTAGGTGCCAGCTTCCCAGGCAGTTCTTACTGCTGGCTCAGCTATGCTACCATATAGTGGCTGGGGCATCAGATTCCAGGTATCTACTGTCTAAATTTCACGTAACTCTGAGGCCTGCTTTTCTTTTTCCCAGAAATACATTGTTAATGTGAACAATTATGTGATCCATTTTTACCTAGTGGTTTAGAAAATACACAGTGAGAGAAACCAAGCATAGAATGGGTTACCAAGGAAAAATGAAAAGTATTATTATTGATGAACAAATGGATGGGAATGCAAGGAATGTGAAAGGTACACATCCTTCCATACAGCTGAAGGTATCTCCTCTATGACTCTACATATGACCTTATATTAATGCTTTGTTGAAAAAGCTTATACTTAACTAGCTTTTAAGAAAAAATATATTCTAATTTCTACTGATACTTAAAAATAGTCAGACCATCTTACACTTGAAAAAAATCAGGCATTTTAATAAAAGTCCCTAGGCATTTGAGCTTTCATAAGATGTAATACAAAATGAGGCAGTCGACTTTGAAACCATGTCTAGTGATAGAATGAATATGGGATGATGAGGGGGAATAACTCAGACTGTGAAAGCTAAGATTATTTAGAATGCAGAAAGATGGCCAGTGGAAAAGTCTCTAGAGTCATAGCAGGAAAGAAAAAGAAACCACCAAATAAGTTATTGAAGAAAACATCAAAGGTATTGTAGAAATTCTTAATTTTTAATTCTTCTCTCTAATACTTAGCAGACCTATTTCTAGGTACCTAGGCTATAACTTTAACGTAGAGAAGACAAAGATTGTCCTTATACTTCTCTATTCCTGCTGCCACATCATCTCTGGGAGCCCTTTGCATATGCTGTTTCCTCTACCAGGAATGCCATCCTAATTCTTGCTTCCTAGGAGATTTCTCATTTCTTTAAGAGCCAGATCACTGTCTGTTTTCTGCTTCTCCCTGACAGAATTGTTATTCTCCAGTCATATTCTCCATCAGTTTTTGACAGCACACTGTGTACAACCTTGATTGTGACCCTGAGCATGGCATATCATGATTCTATTTCTATGCATCTATTTTGCCTAGCAGGTCAGAGACTCTTGAAGATGAAAACCCTATTTTTGTAACCTCAGTGATCTATTTTGTGCTTGCCATAATGTAAACAATAAATGTTTGAAAAGAATTTTCCAAATATATATTTAAAATATAATAAATATTCATATTTACTGCATAATCATCAATGTAGTCTCACTAGACAAAATTCAAATTATCCAGAACTATAGTGAGCAAAATGGGGGTCTTCATAACTAAACCTACTGAGGCTATAATATTCTTTTTTCACTTATGTAGATATTTTTATGTCAATAGCACATTTATTGGTAACAGTTGTGTAGTATTCCTAATTTGAATTTACTATGATTTAAACCACTCTCCAATATATTTGTTGCCATTTAAGTTCTTACCTCTTTTTCATTTATTTGTCTGCTTGATTGGTTTTGCTATAACAATTAATGAAATAATGACCATCTTTGTACCTGTATCTTTGAGCACTTGTGCTGGTATGTTTCAAAAATGATTACCAGAAATGGAATTGCTCCAACATAGGAGAAAAACCTTTAAAATACAGATACTGGCAATTTGCTTCCCAAAGAAGTTTCACCAAGTTAGACTGCCCTTGACAATGTAAGAATGTTCTTTTCAACAAATTCTAAGCAACAATTCGTTATCAATTTTCAAATTGTACTACTCTGATAGAAAATATTATGTCATTAAAACTTTAATTTCTTGATGACTAGTGAAAGTAATTTCAAATGTTTATTGGGAATCATCTTTTTAAATTTTTACCCATTTTTAGAACTTGGATTGCCAATTTTTTATTTGTTTATAAGTACTTATATAGTCTGATATTGATATATATTTGTTAAATATGTTACATTTTTTCCAGCTGCTACTGAGTTTTAACATTTACTTGTGTTTTGTCTTTTTCAAGTTTTTTGTTTTAAATATATATATATATATATATATATAAATTTATTTATTTATTTATTTTTAATGAGGCCAGTTGTGTTACTTCATCCCTTATGTTTTTTGGAATGTAAAAAATCTTATTTAGAAAAGCTTTCATTCCTCAAATTATAAGAATATTCTTCTTTATCTTATTTATTCTATAGTTTACTTTTAATGTTTAGCTTTTTGATTCATTTGGAGCTTATTTTTATATAGCATATGATATGTAGAGGTCTAACTTAATGGTTTTCTAAATGAATAAACCATTTCACAAACTGCTTATTAAATAGACCACCTCCTTCTCCTACTGATTTGAAATACCATTATTACCATAAGCATGTATGTATGTATCCTAATTTCTGTACCTTACTCCATTCATCTCTTTCTCTGTATTTACATCAAATATAATTACTAGTTAATTACTTCAACATCCTAGAATTTTTTGGAATATGGTAAGGCAAGTTCTCTTTCATTCTTTTTTAAACATGTTTTTGCTATTAAAGACTTCTCTTTTCCCTGTAAAACTTAAAATTAACTTGTCAAGTTTTATTTAAAAATATCAAAATGGGATTTTAATTAGCATCCATGAATTATAGATTAATTTTAAGAAAATTGACTCATTTATGAAACCACATTTTCCCATCTAGAAAAAAGGAATAATAGATGGTTCCAATTATGTGATTTGGGGCAAGTCACTCAACCTCTCTGTTCTTTAGTTTCCTCATCTATAAAATTGGGATTCTAATAGTATTAATCTCAGAGTTATTAGGAGGGTGAAATGAGATAATATAATGAAAGATTACAGGATACTACCTGATATTTAGTAAGTGCTAGTACATAATGCTATTATTATTATTATTATTATTATTATTATTATTATTGCTAATTGATTAGACTATGCCTTTCAATAAAATTTTGTAATTTTATTCATTTAGGTCTTAGACATTGCTTATTGGATTTAAATGTAGGTAAGTATTTTATATTTTCCAACTGACATTGTACTTGTGTACAATATTGATTTTTTTATTGATATCATAATTGAGAGTGCTGACTAAATTCATATTACTTTTAAAAGTTTTCCAGATGATTTTCTTAGATTTTTTTTTTTTTTTTTTTGAGAGGGCATCTCTCATATTTATTGATCAGATGGTTGTTAACAACAATAAAATTCAGTATAGGGGGGTCAATGCTCAATGTACAATCATTAATCCATCTCAAGCCTAATTCTCGTCAGTCTCCAATCTTCTGAAGCATAACGAACAAGTTCTTACATGGTGAACGAATTCTTACATAGTGAATAAATTCTTACATGGTGAACAGTACAAGGGCAGTCATCACAGAAACTTTCGGTTTTGATCATGCAATATGACCTATAAACAATCAGGTCAAATATGAATATTCGTTTGATTTTTGTACTTGATTTATATGTTGATCCCACATTTCTCCCTTTATTATTATTATTATTATTATTTTTAATAAAATGCTGAAGTGGTAGGTAGATGCAAGATAAAGGTAGAAAACATAGTTTAGTGCTGTAAGAAGGCAAATGTAGATGATCAGATGATCAGGTGTGTGCCTATGGACTAAGTATTAATCCAGGCTAGACAAGGGCATCAAGACATCCACGGATGCAGAAGATTTCTCTCAAAGCAGGGGGGGTGAGGTTCTGAGCCTCACCTCTGTTGATCCCCAAATTCTCACCTGATGGCCTCCCTGCGACTGTGCCTGTCTTAGGTTGTTCCTCCCTTGAGGAATCTTACCCGTCTCTGGCTAAGCAGTCATCTTCTGGGGCCATACAGGGAAATGTAAAGTTGGTAAGTGAGAGAGAAGCCATATTGTTTGCAAAGGTTAGCTTTTTACTTCTTTGCAGATTTATGCCCTGTGGTTTCTATGCCCAGCACTTGTCTCGAGGTATCTTTACCACCTGGAGGAATTATGATACTCGGTAAATTCGATATGAGGCACGAATTCTATTTAAGGGTTGTAATTAGGAAGGAAGAAGAAAAGCTATAGATGTAGCATATGAAGGAAACTTGGGAGGATTGATTATTTCTTTGACATATCTTCTTGTATAGTACCTTAAGTATGTATAGGTTTTAAACTACTAACTAATTTGCACACATATATTAACATAATAGGAATACGGTGACATAAACAAAGCAAATCTATAATTACCATCCATCTCCAGTGAAGCCAAGAAAACCATTTAGGCACCCTAGGCATATGTGAAAATTTATCTATGATATGATGGATATTGTCCAACTGTACTTGAACCATCAGACAAATTAAAGCAGCCCATTTCTGGGATCTGTTCACATCCCATATGTTCTTTTAACCATAGATAGTCTATAGTCATGAGATTTTGGGGTGCTACAACTTGCACCCCTCCCAACTCCTGGTTGAGTTCCAACAGTACAGATCCAGTCAAATTCGTTGTCTCACTGTATGCACATGCCAGCCTAGACATCTCCCTCCTCCTTCTTATGGCAAGTCCAGGAGACGGTGGGCTGGATGCAGCCACAACCGCAGCATCGTCCGGATCCCTGTGGAGGCTTTTTGATGATCATCCCCCGGCACGAGTCCTCCAGAGAGTGCTGATGCCGGAAGCTCCTCCTCATATTGTATCTTAGTTCATTTTCTGGGTATCCAAGCTAAGCCTTGATCTTCTGCGTAGAAACAAACAGACCCTTTGCCCACACTTTGACATGCCCTCTATACCACTGTGCAGAACTCATTGGAGGTCAGCACACAGTAACTGCTTTTTTTTTTTTTTTTTAATTAAGAGAAAGGAATATTATCAGAAAAGAGTACCTCCATAGCTGATCATCTGACACCCTTTAAGTGATCAACATTAAGGATATTTAAAGCATGCGTTGATCTTTGATTTACCAATAGTTTTATCCTGTTAAGGAGTAATCCCCCTTTTCTTTCTTTCTTTCTTTTTTTTTTTTAAATTTTTAATCTACACTTACCTGAAGAATACTATGTTTACTATGCTCTCCCCTATATCAGGTCCCCCCTAACAACCACATTACGGTTACTGTCCATCAGCTTAGCAAAATGTGGTAGAGTCACTACTTGTCCTCTCTGTGTTGTGCAGCCCACCCTCCCCTTTCTCCCTCCCCCCCATGCATGCTAATCTTAATACCCCCCTTCTTCTTCCCCCCCTTATCCCTCCCTGCCCACCCATCCTCCCCAGTTCCTTTCCCTTTGGTACCTGTTAGTCCATTTTTGGGTTCTGTAATTCTGCTGCTGTTTTGTTCCTTCAGTTTTTCCTTTGTTCCTATACTCCTCAGATGAGTGAAATCATTTGGTATTTCTCTTTCTCCGCTTGGCTTATTTCACTGAGCATAATACTCTCCAGCTCCATCCATGTTGCTGCAAATGGTTGGATTTTTCCACTTCTTATGGCTGAGTAGTATTCCATTGTGTATATGTACCACATCTTCTTTATCCATTCATCTACAGATGGACATTTAGGTTGCTTCCAATTCTTGGCTATTGTAAATAGTGCTGCTATAAACATAGGAGTGCATCTGTCTTTCTCAAACTTGATTGCTGCGTTCTTAGGGTAAATTCCTAGGAGTGGAATTCCTGGGTCAAATGGTAGGTTTGTTTTGAGCATTTTGATGCACCTCCATACTGCTTTCCACAATGGTTGAACTAATTTACATTCCCACCAGCAGTATAGGAGGGTTCCCCTTTCTCCGCAGCCTCGCCAACATTTGTTGTTGTTTGTCTTTTGGATGGCAGCTATCCTTAATGGTGTGAGGTGATACCTCATTGTAGTTTTAATTTGCATTTCTCTGATAATTAGCGATGTGGAGCATCTTTTCATGTGTCTCTTGGCCATCTGTATTTCTTTTTTGGAGAACTGTCTGTTCAGTTCCTCTGCCCATTTTTTAATTGGGTTATTTGTTTTTTGTTTGTTGAGGCGTGTGAGCTCTTTATATATTCTGGACGTCAAGCCTTTATCAGATCTGTCATTTTCAAATATATTCTCCCATACTGTAGGGTTCCTTTTTGTTCTATTGATGGTGTCTTTCGCTGTACAGAAGCTTTTCAGCTTAATGTAGTCCCACTTGCTCATTTTTGCTGTTGTTTTCCTTGCCCGGGGAGATATGTTCAAGAAGAGATCACTCATGTTTATGTCTAAGAGGTTTTTGCCTATGTTTTTTTCCAAGAGTTTAATGGTTTCGTGACTTACATTCAGGTCTTTGATCCATTTTGAGTTTACCTTTGTATATGGGGTTAGACAATGGTCCAGTTTCATTCTCCTACATGTAGCTGTCCAGTTTTGCCAGCACCATCTGTTGAAGAGACTGTCATTTTGCCATTGTATGTCCATGGCTCCTTTATCAAATATTAATTGACCATATATGTTTGGGTTAATTTCTGGGGTCTCTAATCTGTTCCACTGGTCTGTGGCTCTGTTCTTGTGCCAGTACCAAATTGTCTTGATTACTATGGCTTTGTAGTAGAGCTTGAAGTTGGGGAGTGAGATCCCCCCTACTTTATTCTTCTTTTTCAGGATTGCTTTGGCTATTCGAGGTCTTTGGTGTTTCCATATGAATTTTTGAATTATTTGTTCCAATTCATTGAAGAATGTTGCTGGTAATTTGAGAGGGATTGCATCAAATTTGTATATTGCTTTCGGCAGGATGGCCATTTTGACAATATTAATTCTTCCTAGCCATGAGCATGGGATGAGTTTCCATTTATTAGTGTCCCCTTTAATTTCTCTTAAGAGTGACTTGTAGTTTTCAGAGTATAAGTCTTTCACTTCCTTGGTTAGGTTTATTCCTAGGTATTTTATTCTTTTTGATGCAATGGTGAATGGAATTGTTTTCCTGATTTCTCTTTCTATTGATTCATTGTTAGTGTATAGGAAAGCTACAGATTTCTGTGTGTTGATTTTGTATCCTGCAACTTTGCTGTATTCCTATATCAGTTCTAGTATTTTTGGAGTGGAATCTTTAGGGTTTTTTATTTACAGTATCATATCATCTGCAAATAGTGACAGTTTAACTTCTTCTTTACCAATCTGGATTCCTTGTATTTCTTTGTTTTGTCTGATTGCCGTGGCTAGGACCTCCAGTACTATGTTAAATAACAGTGGGGAGAGTGGGCATCCCTGTCTGGTTCCCGATCTCAGTGGAAATGCTTTCAGCTTCTCGCTGTTCAGTATAATGCTGGCTGTGGGTTTATCATATATGGCCTTTATTATGTTGAGGTACTTGCCCTCTATTCCCATTTTGCTGAGAGTTTTTATCATGAATGGATGTTGAATTTTGTCAAATGCTTTTTCAGCATCTATGGAGATGATCATGTGGTTTTTGTCTTTCTTTTTGTTGATGTGGTGGATGATGTTGATGGATTTTCGAATGTTGTACCATCCTTGCATCCCTGGGATGAACCCCACTTGGTCATGGTGTATGATCCTTTTGATATACTGTTGAATTCTGTTTGCTAATATTTTATTGAGTATTTTTGCATCTACATTCATCAGGGATATTGGTCTGTAATTTTCTTTTTTGGTGGGGTCTTTTCCTGGTTTTGGTATTAGGGTGATGTTGGCTTCATAGAATGAGTTTGGGAGTATTCCCTCTTCTTCTATTTTGTGGAACACTTTAAGGAGAATGGGTATTATGTCTTCTCTGTGTGTCTGATAAAATTCCGAGGTAAATCCGTCCGGCCCCGGGATTTTGTTCTTGGGTAGTTTTTTGATTACTGTTTCAATTTCTTTGCTTGTAATTGGTTTGTTTAACTTTTGTGTTTCTTCCTTGGTCAGTCTTGGGAGGTTGTATTTTTCTAGGAAGTTGTCCATTTTTTCTAGGTTTTCCAGCTTGTTGGCATATAGGTTTTCATAGTAGTCTTTAATAATACTTTGTATTTCTGTGGAGTCTGTCGTGATTTTTCCATTCTCATTTCTGATTATGTTGATTTGTGTTGACTCTCTTTTTCTCTTAATAAGTTGGGCTAGAGGCTTATCTATTTTGTTTATTTTCTCAAAGAACCAGCTCTTGGTTTTGTTGATTTTTGCTATTGTTTTATTCTTCTCAATTTTGTTTATTTCTTCTCTGATCTTTATTATGTCCCTCCTTCTGCTGACTTTAGGCCTCATTTGTTCTTCTTTTTCCAGTTTTAATAATTGTGATGTTAGACTATTCATTTGGGATTGTTCTTCCTTCTTCAAGTGTGCCTGGATTGCTATATACTTTCCTCTTAAGACTGCTTTCGCTGCATCCCACAGAAGTTGGGGCTTAGTGTTGTTGTTGTCATTTGTTTCTATATATTCCTTGATCTCTATTTTGATTTGTTCATTGATCCATTGATTATTTAGTAGCATGTTGTTAAGCCTCCATGTGTTTGTGAGCCTTTTTGTTTTCTTTGTAGAATTTATTTCTACTTTCATACCTTTGTGGTCTGAAAAATTGGTTGGTAGAATTTCAATATTGTGGAATTTACTGAGGCTCTTTTTGTGAGCTAGTATGTGGTCTATTCTGGAGAATGTTCCATGTGCACTTGAGAAGAATGTATATCCTGTTGCTTTTGGATGTAAAGTTCTATAGATGTCTATTAGGTCCATCTGTTCTAGTGTGTTGTTCAGTGCCTGTGTGTCTTTACTTATTTTCTGCCCGGTGGATCTATCCTTTGGGGTGAGTGGTGTGTTGAAGTCTCCTACAATGAATGCATTGCAGTCTATTTCCCTCTTTAGTTCTGTTAGTATTTGCTTCACATATGCTGGTGCTCCTGTATTGGGTGCATATATATTTAGAATGGTTATATCCTCTTGTTGGACTAAGCCCTTTATCATTATGTAGTGGCCTTCTTTATCTCTTGTTACTTTCTTTGTTTTGAAGTCTATTTTTTCTGATATTAGTACTGCAACCCCTGCTTTCTTCTCACTGTTGTTTGCCTGAAATATGTTTTTCCATCCCTTGACTTTTAGTCTATGCTTATCTTTGGGTTTAAGGTGAGTTTCTTGTAAGCAGCATATAGATGGGTCTTGCTTTTTTATCCATTCTATTACTCTATGTCTTTTGATTAGTGCATTAAGTCCATTTACATTTAGGGTGACTATTGAGAGATATGTACTTATTGCCATTGCAGGCTTTAGATTCGTGGTTACCAAAGGTTCAAGGTTAGCTTCTTTAGTATCTTACTGCCTAACTTAGCTCGCTTATTGAGCTGTTATATACACTGTCTGGAGAGTCTTTTCTTCTCTCCCTTCTTATTCCTCCTCCTCCATTCTTCATATGTTGTGTGTTTTGTTCTGTGCTCTTTTTAGGGGTGCTCCCATCTAGAGCAGTCCCTGTAGGATGCCCTGTAGAGGTGGTTTGTGGGAAGCAAATTCCCTCAGCTTTTGCTTGTCTGGGAATTGTTTGATCCCACCATCATATTTAAATGATAGTCGTGCTGGATACAGTATCCTTGGTTCAAGGCCCTTCTGTTTCATTGCATTAAGTATATCATGCCATTCTCTTCTGGCCTGTAGGGTTTCTGTTGAGAAGTCTGATGTTAGCCTGATTGGTTTTCCTTTATAGGTGACCTTTTTCTCTCTAGCTGCCTTTAAAACTCTTTCCTTGTCCTTGATCCTTGCCATTTTAATTACTATGTGTCTTGGTGTTGTCCTCCTTGGATCCTTTCTGTTGGGGGTTCTGTATAATTCCATGGTCTGTTCGATTATTTCCTCCCCCAGTTTGGGGAAGTTTTCAGCAATTATTTCTTCAAAGACACTTTCTATCCCTTTTCCTCTTTCTTCCTCTTCTGGTATCCCTATAATACGAATGTTTTTCCTTTTGTATTGGTCACATATTTCTCTTAGTGTTGTTTCATTCCTGGAGATCCTTTTATCTCTCTCTATGTCAGCTTCTATACGTTCCTGTTCTCTGGCTTCTATTCCTTCAATGGCCTCTTGCATCTTATCCATTCTGCTTATAAATCCTTCCAGGGATTGTTTCACTTCTGTGATCTCTTTCCTGACATCTGTGATCTCCTTCCGGACTTCATCCCACTGCTCTTGCATTTTTCTCTGCATCTCATCCCATTGCTCTTGCATTTTTTTCTGCATCTCTGTCAGCATGTTCATGATTTTTATTTTGAATTCTTTTTCAGGAGGACTAGTTAGGTCTGTCTCCTTCTCAGGTGTTGTCTCTGTTATCTTTGTCTGCCTGTAGTTTTGCCTTTTCATGGTGATAGAGATAGTTTGCAGAGCTGGTACAAGTGACCGCTGGAAGAGCTTCCCTTCTTGTTGGTTTGTAGCCTTTTCCTGGGAGAATAGCGACCTCTAGTTGCTTGTGCTGGGCAGCTGTGCGCAGACAGGGCTTCTGCTTCCTGCCCAGTTGCTTTGGGGTTTATCTCCGCTGTTGCTGTGGGCTTAGCCTGGCTGGGGCTGTTCCTCCAAAATGGTAGAGCCCCGTTGGAGGGGGAGCGGCCAGGAGGCTATTTATCTCCGTAAGGGGCCTCTGTGCTCCCTGCTGCCCAGGGGGTTAGAGTGCCCAGAGATCCCCAGATTCCCTGCCTCTGGTCTAAGTGACCTGTCCTGCCCCTTTAAGACTTCCAAAAAGCACTCTCCAAACCAAAACAACAACAGCAACAATGAGAGAGGGAACAGAAAGAAAGAAAAAAAGAAAAAAAAAAGGAAAAAACAAGCGATTTTTTTTTTTTTTTTTTGTCCTCAGGTGCCGGTCCCAGGCACCCGCTCACTGGTCCTGCTGCCCTGTCTCCCTAGCACCAGGGTCCCTGTCCTTTCAAGGCTTCCAAAAAGCACCCACCCACCGGTCCCGCAGGGAAGGAACGCTCGATATTCTTTGTCCTCAGGCACTGGTCCCAGGCACCCGCTCAGCAGTCCCGCCGCCCCGCCTCCCTAGCACCGGGGTCCCTGTCCCTTCAAGGCTTCCAAAAAGCACTCGCCAAAAAGAGAGAAAAAAAGGGGAAAAACGCGCGATTTCTTCCGTCCTCAGGTGCCGGTCTCAGGCACCCACCCACTGGTCCCACAGGGAAAAACACGGGGTATTCTTTGTCCTCAGGTGCCGGTCCCAGGCACGCGCTCACCAGTCCCGCCGCCCTGCCTCCCTAGCACCGGGGTCCCTGTCCCTTTTAGGCTTCCAAAAAGCACTCGCAGAAAAGAGAAAAAAAAAGGGGAAAAACGCGCGATTTCCTCTGTCCTCAAGTGCCGGTCTCAGGCACCCGCCCACCGGTCCCGCAGGGAAAAACGTGGGATATTCTTTGTCCTCAGGCGCCGGTCCCAGGCACCCGCTCACCAGTCCCGCCACCCTGCCTCCCTAGCACTGGGGTCCCCGTCCCTTCAAGGCTTCCAAAAAGCGCTCGCCAAAAAGAGAAAAAAAAAAAAAAAAAAAGGGGAAAAACGCGCGACCTCCTCCGTCCTCAGGCACCGGTCTCAGGCACCCGCCCGCCAGTCCCGCAGGGAGAAACACGGGATATTCTTTGTCCTCCGGCGCCATTCCCAGGGACCTGCTCACCGGTCCCGCCACCCTGCCTCCCCAGCAACAGGGGCCCGTCCCTCTAAGGCTTCCAAAAAGCGCTCGCCAAAAAAAAAAAAAAAAAACCGCTCCGGTTTCTCTCCACCCGCCAGGAGCCGGGGGGAGGGGCGCTCGGGTCCCGCCGGGCCGGGGCTTGTATCTTACCCCCTTCGCAAGGCGCTGGTTCCTTGCAGGTGTGGATGTGGTCTGGATGTTGTCCTGTGTCCTGTGGTCTCTATTTTAGGAAGATTTTTCTTTGTTATATTTTCATAGCTCTATGTGTTTTTGGGAGGAGATTTCCACTGCTCTACTCACACCGCCATCTTGGCTCCGCCCGATTTTCTTAGATTTTTAAAGAAAATAGTTCTGTTTTGCATACTGAACTTTCAAACTTATGCTTCAAATTTTGCTTGTCTTATTGACTTAGCAAGGCTGAATCGTGGTCTGTGCTCACAGACTCAAATGTCTATCAAGGCCAATTAACACAAATGAGTGAAGTAGGAACTGAGTCAAAAAAGATGGAAATTTGTAGGAACTGTAGTAAACTGGGGAATGCACTCCCTGTCTAAAGGCATTAAAAAATGTAGTGAGGGGTCCAGTATGTTTGGCCCAAGGAAATACACAGTTATCACATTAGGTTAGCACTTATCAAAATGTGGTCTGGAGTCTCTTGGGTGATCTCAATACCCTTTCAAAGTCAAAACTATTTTCATAATAATACTAAAACATTATTTGTCTTTTTACTGGGTTGGCATTTACACTGATGTGCAAAAGTACTACTGGTGGGTAACACTGCTGGCTCTTTAGTGCAAATCAAAACAGTGAATCCAAAGTGTTCTAGTAGCCACTGCATTTTTCATTGTCATGTACACACACACACACACACACACACACACACACACACACAAACCAATTTTGCTCAAGAATATTCTTGATGAAGCAATCAAAATTCTAGCCCTTGAGTATACCTTTTCATATTCTGGATGAAGAACAGGGAATTTGCACAAAACGTGCCTCTTGCCATGAAGAACTATAGTTGTCTCAAGGAAAAACACGTATGCAATCGATCTGAGCTGAATGAACTAGCTCATTTTCTCAGGGAACACCATTTTACTTGAAATAAGGGCCAACACAAACTATGTTTTTTGGGATTTAAGTGTTTGGTGGCAGAAATTTTCTCAAAAGTGAACAAAGGAAGCCTTAATTTCCAGAGAAACAATAGACAGTATTTGCTGTCAATGATAAAATTCAGGCTTCTAAACAAAAATTAGAGTTTTGAAAAATGTCTAACCAACACTAAGAGCTTCCTCTTACTGAAAGACTTTTTGATGTGATCAGTGGCGATATTAATGAATGCTGTTTTTTGATACTGTATAATAAAATGTGTCAACATCTAAAAGATATGCATTATGCAGTGATTCCAGATCTTCCAGAAGACTAATGTATAATGATACAAAACCATCCACGGGTAAAAGATCCATTAAAAAAGACAAATAGACCAACCAATTATAATGTAACAGAGGGTACAAAGTTTATTGATAATGGTTCAGATCTCATGTCGTAATAATACTTAGAACCTATAGCATATTGAGTTTTGGTACACTGTCAAAGAGAATATTTGCAAAAATCCTAAAAGTTTTCTCTTTTCTTTATATCTGTGTGAAGCCAGATATTTTAATTTACTTCAAACAAAACAATTTATTGCATCAGAATCCATGCAGAAACCAATATGGGATTCCAGTTCTCTTATATGAAGGCAGACAATGCAAAATGCTTTAAAATTAAAAATATAAATATCACTCTTTTCACTAATTTTTTCCTTACAAAATGTAGCTATTTTTGATAAAATTATTTATATGAACTGTAAGTTATATGTTAACTGAAAAATCACCCATCTGATCATTCTATTGATATTTTCAATGTATTAAATATTTAAAAATTATGTTGTCTTCTGGCTTTCAAAATATGCTGAAGCTTACAAAAATAGGAAACTGAGGTAAATTTTGTTTTTAAAACATAAAATATTTATAATGCAAAGTTCATGTGTTGAAACTTCAACTTCATGAAAATGAAGTTCTAATTCCATACGAACATACAATGTTTTCTATGATTTTATTCAAGAGAAGGAAAGAACCAGATGAATCAGACAGCAGTAATGTGGCAATAGAAGAGAAAGGGCTTCCTATGTGGGCCACACGACAGGATGAAAGGTCACTACACATATAGAGCAATTTGTAAAGCAGAGAACAATCCTCTAATCCTAAAATAACTCTCCTTTATGATTGGGCATGTGTGTGTGTGTGTGTGTGTGTTTGATGGAGGGAATCCAGAAAGTGGCATTCAAGTGGACTGTACATCACGAAACAGATAACCTGAGACACTGATTTAACACTGTATCTTGATATCCGTGAATGCCTTAGTAGGAACCAGTTGCCTGATGAGAAAGGAAGATGACAAGATGGTTTTCACAAAGTGGAAGTTGTACAGGAGGAAGGGAAGGAAGGACATGGATGGTGACCGCAGTGACAGCAGTGAAAGAGTCTGATTGTTTTCCTGCACACTTCTGCCTTTGGGCTATCTGTCTTGGTCTCAAGTCTTTTGACTGCATTCACTGACTCAGACAACCAGGAAACTCACAGTGAGGCCAGGAGTCAAGTGTGTTTTAGGGCCCATCAGTCCTGCCGTGGACACAGCTCCTTTCCGGCTATATGCTCGCACAGGTGCCCAGGCCAAGAACTAACCAGTGGCTGAAACTTACTAAAGAAAGACATGTTGTCCCCTCATCCTTGAGTCTGTAATTCCTGTCAGCAGCACAATGCACATTTAATAGTAAAAAGGGTAAAAACAAACAAAAAGTTCAGTGGATGAAAGGTTTCTGGTGAGTCACCTGCTCATATAATGCTAACTTCCTGCAAAGAGGTATTATCCACATCAAATAAAGAATAGTAAAAACACAGACTTTCAGAAGGAGGTATATTTGTTATACTTTGGAAATGTAGTGCAGTGTAAAGACTAAGAAGAATTTTACTAACTACATCCTATATTACAGAGAACTTAGTACTGAAAAGAAAAATATAATTGCTGAATATTTTAAGTCACAGCTATGTTAACGTTAGCTATTAATCCTGAAATATTTTTTATTAGTTTATATAACGCAACCAAATAACTCACTGTAAATCGGGTTATAAATTGATTGATACGAAAGTAAAATATATCTTCACTAAAGTTTTCCTACATGGAAATATTAACTATAATTTTGTAATACTGATAAAAATTAAAAAAATATTTCGGTAATACTACCTTTGGAATTGTATACCATCTTTCTACTAAGCATTTAAATAACTTTTTCATTAGGAATTAATAATTATTCTCATAGCATCCCCAAAAGATGTTTAAATGCATTCAGATATTTTAATTTATTTGGTAACCAAAATGAAATCATACTACATGTTAATTTATAGGAAGTTTCCGTTCAGAGCATACCTGAATATAAAAAATAAAATTTGAGATGAAAAATTTCCTGCATAATGAAAAAAGTTTAAAAAGACCATCAACATTTTACAAATTTCAAGTTACTAAACTTCCCTGATTTTTAAGTGAGATATTGAAGTAGCCTGCCATTGGAAAGTTTATCCACTATGCTTTTTTGTGTGTGTGTCAGAAAGAAAGTATTTTGAATGAATATCTTAGACACTCTCATTGCATAAAAATGAAATATGAAACACTCTCTAAGCAATAAAATTTCATAGTAACTTATTCATTGCTACTATTCTACAGCAACTTTTTCTGAAAAGAGGACTATTTCTGAAGTGAGGGTCCACTTCATGAGACAGAAGAACAAAGGCTTCTGGATTTAGGAAGGATTTAGGATTTAGCCAACATGATAATCCTCGGTCATGCAGCTCTTGGAAGCCACTCAGCAGACTTATGACAACCTGAGAGGATCTTCCCAGAGTTCATTCCTCAGGGACTCAGTCAGCAGCTCAGAACATACCAGAAAGGAAGCACTGCCTGTAAAATAATCTCCATGTTTTCATCAATAATATCCTTAACTATAAAAGCGTGAGGTGTATTGTGTAAAGCATCAGGGAAGTCCCAGACAGAAAAGGACCGATCATCCACTCTGCCTAGTGGCAACAGGCTGCTGTGTGAGAACATTTGCCAAAAGTCCAAGGACTTCACTGAACTTCACTTGTGATTCTGGGAGAGATTCCTACCTTCCTGACTTTCTTCACATGCATCTTACAGGAGATAAAGAGATTGGACCAGATGACCCAAGAGATTTCTTGTGGGGAACTTACTATGTTCCAGTTGTAATTAGGTAGGGAAAAGTTTTTGTTGGCATGAATGTAAATGTTTATAAAAGCAAAAAACAAAGCAAAACACTAACCATTAATAATTAGAAAATTCAAAGTCCTGAAAAGTAAACAAAATGATTCTATGATATTTGCAAGACAAAATATGTACCCTTCACGGAAATATGAAAAATGCATTTAAAAAAATCCAGCTCATTCAATTTGTCTTCCATCTTCTTTCTCCAGTAATCCTTCTTTAGTTTTACCAGGAATGTACGGTGTGACTAAAGTTAACAAAAGCAGTTCTCTGTGCATGGATAATTCCTATCCAGTGATCAAGGGCGAAGAGCAATGATCATGCATAAAGAGTCAGAGCTGCGTGTCAGGGGATGATCCACATTCCCACTGAGAACAAGGCAAAGCTCTTGGACCCTGTGACCCTGTGTCTGTTTCTCCGTAAAGTTCAAAAAGAAACTCAGTGAAGTGCTAAATAACAAATTTATCCCTGGGTGCCTGAGAATGGATTTATTCTACAGGAAATTAAATTGGAGCTTGGAGGCCTTGACGTCATCATCATTTAAAAAAGCTCCAGTCTCACACAACCTGACCCAAGGTCTGTTTTCATTGTACCACCCACTTCTTCATTTATGCTTATGGAACAGTGATTTTCTTAAGCCACTAAAACATCACATTTTTTTTAAAAAAGATAAGTATCATGAACACACAAAGTTTTGCTTTTTTCTTTGATGTAGCCTTTCTCTGAAAAAAAAACAACAGCAAAAACAAACTTAAGGTTCCCCACCTGAGACAGAGAAGAATTAAAATATAGCATCACACTTAAAGCTATTACAAGGTTGAAAAATCACCTTTAGAGTATCGTGAAGTTTAATAGTTATATGGACATGGATGCAGCACATTTTTATTACAAAAATAAAGAGTTGTAGAGCTTGTCCTTTCTTTTAACCTCAGAATAGGAAAGGTAAAGCAAATAAATAAGAAAGAGCATAAAACTCTATGCTAGATAGTTTTCCATCATAATTTATAAGTTGGCTTGGAAACATTTATTCTTAATGGAAAATATACTGGCTATAATTTCCCAACTTTGTTGGGCAAGAACTATTAATACATTTGAGCAGAATTTTAACTATTTTTATTGAAGTGAGAAGCAAATAAAAAACTTTTAGTTCTAGGTTCAATTATGCCTTAGTGAAAGAATTCAGTTATCATTTACATTATTTTTAATGAGAAATGCCTCCTAACACCATTGAAATCTTTCCTTTCCTTTCATTATCCAGCCTTCTTTTTTCCAATTGCTCTAATCTTCCCGTATACATAATCTTTTCCCTTGGCCTTCCTTTTCCTCTTACATCAGTTTTCTACTGCAGGCATTTGCCATCAGGGCCCAGCCCCCAATGTCCCTAGGGTACTTTAAACAGAAGGCCCTGAGGGGCAAGTGTAGGTGGGCAGTGTGCAAAAGGAATCCAGGAAAGCAGCCAAGCTTCAGACCAAGGGGAAAATGAACCAGATTCATCTAGTCAAGTGCACACAGTAAGAGCCCCAGAGAGCAAAGTCAGTGATGGTTGCCCTGTTTCTAGACAGCTGGTCTATTCCTGTTCTGGCTCCTCTTCAGGTGGCCTGTACTTCCTATATATTCTAAAAGATCCCCTAAGTCTCTCCAATACCCCTTCTCTCCTCTCTTCATGTTCTTTTCTTTTTCAGATTTTAGAAAGTTCTTTTCATCCAAACAATCTTCTAGACAATGTTTATATCCCCCCAAATTCATAGGTTGAAATCTAATCCCCTAAGTGGGGTGTGGTCGTCAGGAGATGATCAGGTCATGAGCGCAGGTACCTCATGAGCGGGGTTGGTGGCCTTACAAAAGAAACCCAGAGGCTCCCTTTCCGCCTCAACTTTATGAGGTTGCAGCAATGGGTCCTTACCAGATACCAAATTTGTTGGTGGCTTGATTTCAGACTTCTAGCCTCCAAAAACTTGAGAAATGAATTTCTGTTGCTTATGAACCATCCACTGTAGGGTATTTTGTTATAACAGCCCAACCTAAGACACAAACACGAACTTACAATGATCTATCTATGCACATTACTCTGGCTGCTATGTTCTCCCAGTGAAGAGGGAAGAGCCTCTGTATTTCTCACTTTTCACATCCTTACTGGACTCCACAAAGTTAGTCTTTCACACCAGGCTTGATTCTCAGCTCTGACTAGCTGTGTGCAAGTTACTTAACTTCCAGTTAGTTCCTGCAGCTGGAAAAGAGCAATATTAAAACCTACCTGCTGCTCGGGAGGAGGGGCTTCCTTGCTCTGGGCAAGTTCACTACGAATTCACTGAGAATGAATAAAGACAAGGACAAGTTGAGGGTATTAAAGGGGTTCATACCATGGTTACTCTCATGGTGGTCACCCAGCTATGTACAAGTGGCAAAAATAGCCCAGTCTCTCCGGGCTCTGGTGCTGCTCCCTCTTGCTCCCTGGCAAAGGCTTAATCATCTTCCATCACTGGGGCTCCATGGCTTCCCTCCACAAGCCACTATTCTCTCCTGGCTCCCCCTCTAGGCTTCCCTTCTCTACTCTCTCCCATTCGCCCATTCTCCTCCATTCCCCACCCCTAGCACCGGGAGGAATTCTGTGGGTGGTTCTCTGTGGTGATTGGTGGATGCGCCCACAACTGAGGAGACAACAGAGTGGGTGTTTCCTGTCCATCTCTCCCGTGAGCCAGTACTCCCATGACTGACCAGCTCCTCTGTCCCCAGTAAACATCCTGCTGCCCTAAATATGCTAATAGGCTCTTTCAGGTTTACAGCAGGTGATATCCAGGTAAGGATTCTGGCTATAGTTTCCATTTTTTCCACACTATCAAATATTGTGATGATAAAGTGACATATAGTGTATCCCAAAGTGACAGTGATATACATAAATAGGCAAGGAATTGAATTTAATTAAAACTAATTTCAGATAATTGAAACAAATCTGTTCCCTCAGACATCAAATTAACATAGGGTAGTCTTATTGTTTTGACACCATAGATCACTACTTATTTTGAGAACAAGTATATTTAATTTTCATTCAGTAGCCCTGAATAGTTGCTACAGTTTTGAGGACTCAGAAGGAATCAAATAAATACGTATGAACTGACGGACAAGTATGGAGATCAAGTCTCAGGAATTCTTTAGAAATGTGGGAAATAGAATTTGAATCAAATTAGTTTGACTCTTGTCTTTCCTTTCTTTCTCTCTCTCTCTCCCTCTCCATCCTCCTGCCTCCCTTCTTTACTATATTACACAATAATTATGCTAATTAATTGCAAACAGACCTGGAACACTAAAAGTAAGTTTAAGTTGTGAAAGAATAATAGAGAAGTCCTGAAGCAGGAAGACAGAGAAAGCATCCTTCAGGAAATTCCAAATAAAACTCTCTATATGGAACAGAGATTTTTCAGAAATAGTGGAGACAGTTTGGGGTGAACAGGGTCTTTTGTCGGGATATTTTTAACGTTCTGTGTAACCTACAAAAGCTGTTTTCTTGGACTGTGGAGTATATTTAATTGAACTATTCCATTTTTGGGGGGAGAGGGTTTAGAGGAAACATGTTCACTTCCGTCCCCATGTCCCTCCTGGACTGTTAAAGAACAGGACCTCTGCTTCTCTCCCTAGCAGAGTATAATAAAGGACACACCCTCTTCTCTTCAGGCCCTATTCACCCTGCAAGCAGGAGGCCACCTTGCTTCTGCTCACCTGTTCTATCTGTGGTGGCAGCACTCAGGAGAAAGTGTGTTCTAAACTCTTTGTTTCAGTTTCTCTGTCTGCACCTTTGGGCACACTCTGATTTAAGTCATTCCAGAGGAGCGCTCTGTACTCTTGATAATTATGTCTTTCAGAACTCGAGATCTTTAATGATATTTTGTCTACTCATTGTGCTTATAGGCTAGAAAAAGTGCATTTAAAGTAATCCACCACCACTCAAACTGTACTAATTTCTTTGCATTCTCTTCAGGTTTTGTTTTCTATATTTTGATATTATGCTTTCTGGTTTATAAATATTCAATGTTCTTTTAAAATTGTAGATTATATTAATTAATGTTATATGAAGTGACATTCTTTGGACTCTAATGACTGTTTCCTTTTATTCAGCACTGTTAAATACTCTTATCAAAACCATTAATTTAATTTTCATGTATCTGGTATATATTTCCCTATGTTTTACTTTTACATATTTTAAAATTAGATTTCATACATTTATATCCCATTTAATATATTGTTTCAAAAGTTTCTGTGGTCTCAAATGAAAACATTTTTCTTTTAATAAAACATTTTATTCTAATTTTAAAACACATCAGATTACATCAGATATAGTCATCTTTTTAATTTTATCAATTTTTAATCTTCCCTTGTTATTTCCTTTTATTAAATTCTAATCATTATTTATATGATCTGTGTTATTTTTCTCCATTATGCCATTTTAAAATATATTGCTTATTTTTAGTTCTACTAAATTATGTACTGATAATTTTAAATAATAGAGCTAAACTTACGTCTTTTATTTTCTATAATTTCACAAGTGCAATAATTGTTGATGCTCCTTTGAGAAATCATGAAACATTTTTTTTGGCTATCAACATTTCCTTTCCCAATTCTTACTTTGTACGGAAATTTTCATCCCAGTTTATATCTCACCAAATTAATGTTACCTCTTTGAAATAGATTATATTCTCCTTTAAGAATTATAAGTGGGGCATTAAATTTTTTAACCTTAGTTGACACGACTATTTGTGTTAGGTAGAAAGATAGACATGAGCAGCTGAAGAAGAGGAAAATAAGTTTTTCAAGGACAAACCACCCAGTCAGGGGAGTCCCACTTGAAGACAACAAAAGCTTTGCAGGGAGAAAAAGTTCCTTGCCTATTGGGACCTGGCCAAACTGGTCCCAACTAGATCCCAATGCAGGCTCAATCAAACAATGCTAAGAACCACCCAAACCATACCTCATCACACTTTCATTAAAATAAAATGGTTGTTTTGCTCCCCACCATGGGCTTTTCTGTGTGCATTATGGGAAAAGACATGTACACCAAAAGGAAAGAGTATGTAACTAAAGCTGTCAGTCAAATGACCTCACTCTGTCAATCAAAGAGGCACCACCAGGCTAGAACATAATAAATAGACCCTCCCCTAAAAGTTCAGTGCCTTTGTCTACCTTGACTCAGGCCCACCCCTCCCTTGGACTGTATTCAATTAAAACTTTCACTCTGCTTTGCTATTGTGTCTCTGTCTTTCAATTCTTTGTTTCAACAGGAACAAGAACTGAGAACAAACTCAACCCGCAACATCTGGAATGAATTATATGTGGTAGGGCATACTTGGATTTCTCTTTAAGTACTCATTTGTCTTATTCTGAAATTTCTCAGCCATTACTTTTTGATCTATCCCTTTGTCTCTACTTCTTTTATTCTGAGACATTCATTAGATGTTTGTTGGACCGTCTTCTGTCCTCCATGTCACTCAAAGTTTCTTTGCTATACTAAATCTCTATCTGTCTGCAGGACATTCTAGGTAATTTCTTCATGCTTTCTGTTCACGTGTTTTTCTTCAGTTGTGTATAGTCTGTTTTTTGACCCAATTTTGAATTTTTTATTTCAATCCCAGAAATTTTTCTTGGTTCTTTTCTGATTCTTCCCTTTTAAAAATAACAGAGGCTGATTCTTTTTTCTCTTTTAAAATCATTCTAAAAATACTTCTTTTTATAGTCCTCACTTGATACTTTTTCATGTTAAGATTTTTATTACCTAATCCTGCTATTTGTTTTGTTTTGTGACTATTGCTTATAATAGGTTATTTTCATTATGTTTTGAAGATTCATTTTCAGGTTTTATCTAGGGAAATGTGTAAACTTGGGTTGAAAGAGGTTTTATATTTTTTTCTGTTGAGCATCTCAGGACTACCATTTATCTGACTTCATATTTTTATTTTTATTTCTCAATGTGATGTACTTGGGCCACGTATGTGGAATGCGTTTGAACTCTAATTGCAAGTGAGGGCAGGTAATGTATGCTAATTCCCACGAATGTGGGAAGATAGAAAAGTTTTTTTTTTTCCTTTCCACTAATGGGCACATTTTCTATAGTCTGCTTTTCACTGAGTGTGTTTTAGTTGTATGGATAAGGTGTGTTTCTGTACTAACTTCGTTGTCCATGTGCATTCTAAATACAAACTCATCAGCTGGTATGATTGGCATTTCTATATTCACTCTACTCCTGAAAAATGCTGTGACATAAACTCATTCATTTACTTCTATGGGCTTCATTTTTGTTTGTTCTTAATTTTTAGTTTATTTCAATTTCCCTCCATTTCTTGTGGACATGTCTATTATATCTTTAAAAATTTCTTGTAGTTTCAACCATTCTACTCTTTTTTATGCATACCAATTCTCTAAATATTTTATCATTATTACTTATCCATCATAGTTATCACATTTTCTGCAATTTCCTCATTTCTGTTTTTTGTAGAGTTTTTCTGAAGCACATCTTCCATCATTGATTTGGTTTTCCATAACGACTGTTTAAATCAGTTTCTAAATATATTTTAAGTCTTTCATGTCATTGCTCTTGATTAGTTTTCTTAATTCCTCCATTTTTTTTCAATGATTTGGTTTTATAAATTCAGTTTTTGGTAAATTTCCTTGAAAATATGAAGACATTTTACCTTGTGCTTTTCTTCTGCTGTATGGAATATGTCTTCTAAAGTATTATTCATATCTATATTTTCTGATCTGTATTCATTTTCTTCTTGTTCTATGAAAGTTTTGCTCATATCACAAGCAGTTACTTCTGCCTTTCCAATTTCAGCCTTTTGAATGGTCATAATTTACCTGGGTTTGTTAGTTGTCTAAAATGGAATGAATGGAATCTCTTAGTCTATCTCATTTTCTTGGCACTGTTTTTGTTGGAGATATTTCTTCTGTGTTTACTTATCTGGTTGTATGAGGGTGATAGTAAGTCAAAGTGTGGGCAGCCTAAGAGCTTTGTGCAATTTCTCCTCAAATGTTTCATAACTGATTTCATTTCACTGGGTTGGGGAATTTTTCCTGTCCCTGGGAGAGGTATCCTTTCAATATCAATAGTTTCCCATTTTTAGTGTGAGCTAGCAGTTTTTCTAAGGATTGAATTTATAGTGTTTCCGTTCAGCTTATGGGCTATGCTCATTAATAATCAACATGTATTTTTCTTCATGTACTTGATTCTGGTCTGATGTTATGAGGTTATTGTGCTCTATGCCTTACTCTTCCTGTTTAGTCTGATCAGTAAAAAAGAGGATAAAGTGATTTACATCTTTATTGAACACATTCCTCTCTAGCCCCACTTCCCTTTCCAATTTTCAAGGAGAAAATAGCCTTATGTCAGGTATTTCTTGCCCTTGTAATCCACCACACTTTCAGCCTGTACTTTTCTTGCTGTGAGCCACTGGGTATTCTTTCACCCACTCCCTGGAACACTGTCCTGTGCTCACAAGCTAGGGAATTTTGTGTCAGCTCCCAGTATCCAATTAAATTTGGTCTGATTTATCTTACGTCTGTCAAATATTCTTCAGAGATTTTCATATTCTATTGGGATCTGTCTTATTCTTTATCAGAAATGAAAATTTCTTCTTCAGTTCTCTCTTTGCTTAAATATGTGTACATTTTTAAAGTGTAGATTTTTTCTGTGACTCATGGAGCTAGAATAGTAGTTTATTTACACTAGAGGAATCTAAACTTTAAAGGAACCCTGTTAATTATGTCTGACTATACATTTTTGTCACTTTGTATAAGTCACTAAAACTTTCTAAGCTTTAATTACTCATTTGTAAAATAGGGGTAATAATACATGTCCCCATGGGTTGTTGTGTGAATGTAATGAAGTTATAAATACAAACCAAATGTACACACTACCTGGATGTTAATTATTATTACTACTAGTAGTAGTAGTAGTTCAAAATTAGATTTTTTTCTATTTGAGCATCTATTTTTAATGTAAAGCACCTGTATTTTTGAAGAGACAAAAGAAGCACACTTAATTTATCTTAACTGATGTATCTACCACCTGGTAGGGTTCAATAATCACTGGAAAATTCTAACCAAAGAAAAAAACGATGGAACTAATGTCCTGAATCTGAAATAGAAAGTAACCCACTCTACCACAGAATGTTGACACATTTCAGTGATTATAACATTTCAATCAGGCTAAAACAAGGTTAGAAATGAAAACTACAAACTAAACAAATAAAATAAAAATAAAAATTTTGATGCTTTAGCTCTGTTGTGGCAAATTTGCAAAGCAAGCCTATTACCTGACAGGAATATAACCCAAAGTAAAAAAATAGGAGGTTGATTATATGTATTCTATTGACAATGTCAAAAACAGAATACACATAGCCATTTTAGGTAACATTTCAGTCAGAAAGATTCCTTATACTGATGGCATTGAGCTTAAATCATTCATTTTTGCCATTTGCCACCAGTAAAGATTTACCTTAACTTATAAGAGCAAACTGTGCAGACTATAGTTTCTCTTTTAAATAAAATTTCAATGTTTCTAAAGAGAGGGATGATAGAATTAGGTGTAATTGAGCAACTGTTAATAATTACTCAGGTATTTTTGGCTAATATTCCCTCAACTGTGTAACCTAAACATTTCTATCTCAACAGTCAGTGACTAAAATATAATGTCACATTATATTAAAATCCTAATTGCCACTTCCCTTTTAGGATTTACAGTTTCTCTCAGGGTTCCCTCGCCCAAATATCTGGATATCTCTCAGTGCTCAGGAATCATTCTTCTTTCTTTCTTTCTTTTTTGCTTGTTGAAGAGTAATTCATACCATCCACTCTCCCACTTCCTCCCAAACTGTCAGCTACTCAGTGTTGTATTCTGAAGGTCTCTCCACTGTCTTCTGGAGCTGAAGAGGGCTTCTGATGCTTCCATGGCTACTGCCTCTCTTGGATGACAACTCAAGGACCAAGCCTTGGAAACCTCATAGACTTAGTTCCTGTTGCCTTCATGATTACCTTAGGCTCACTGTCATTGAGTCTTGAGTCCTTGAGTCTGCTAAACAAACCACTGGCTGAGACGGAGTTACCAGCCTCCAGTGATTGAGATGGATCCTTAGATAAAAGGGAGGGTGTCATTTCCTTCGATGAGAAGTGCCCAACACACACACACGGGCCCCAAAGTTTGCAAATCAAGTGGTATGAAGTTCCAGGCTAGCTGAGTTGGGTGGAGAATTACTACCCATCCCCAAGTTGGCCAGAGTCAACATTATCCTTTCCACATTCTCACCTCCATTACCCTTTCCTGATGTCTCTCCTTGGTTGGAACTTCTTTGTCTCACTGTCAATATGGATCGAGAGCTTTCTACATCCAAGGCACAGCTCAAGTAATGGTAGATAGAACAGATAGTCTACCACTTGTTTTAATCATTTTGAACCTCAAGGAGAAGGTATGGTGTCTTCTGAGTGCTTTTCTCTTAGAAGGTTATACTATTTTATCTTTATTTATATATTCATGTATCTGAAAGAGTTATCTTTCAGATAGCTCTGTGGGATCAGTCAGGTAGAATTTAAGCCCAATCAGTATGTTGTGGGAGGAATAGTACAATTCTAAATATCTACAGTCTGAGCCCTACATCCTTATCAGTCAAAAACTCATTGTACACCAGTTGTATACCAAGAGCAGGGCATGGGAATGGTCTACCTGGGTGCAGGTAGTAAGTGTGTACATTGTCCGTGGTTGTTTTGCTCTTAATTATCACCAAACACCAGCAATTTTAAATAAAATCAGTGTTAAAATACTCTTCCAAGAAAAAAGTATTTTGTTGGTCTAAGTTAAGAGTTAGTAAACTTTTCCTGTAATGGGAGAGATGGTATAACCATTTGGGGATGTGGGTGATGTAAGGTCTTTGTCAAAATTACTCAGCCTTGTGATTATAGGGAGAAAACAGCCATAGATAGTAAATAAATGAATGGGAGTGGTTGTACTTCAATAAAACTTCACTTACAAAAGTAAGCAGCAGGCAGGATTTTGCTCATAGCTATAGTTTGTGGTCTAAATTCTAAATAATTACGTTGTTTACTGATGAGTTTTAGTAACAGTATAAAGCTTAAAATTAACGTATTTTTATTAGTTATCTTTCAAATAGGGAAAAGCTTTTAGTAAGTCCTCAGATTTTTTTCTTCAAATATAGCGTAGGATTTTAATGTTTGGATTTTATGACATTTTATGTGTCTTAGTTATCTTTCAATAAACATTATATTCTATTTGTAAATTGACTCAGAGACTGTCAGTTGTACAGAGATGCTGACATGTGCAGAATCACTACCTAGTTTAACATTTAGAGTAAGTTCTTAACTGTAAAAAATCATTTGAGTTTGCTTCTGCTTAGTTCCAGTATCAAACCCCTGGAGTACTACATATTTTTTCATTTAGATGTAGATTTAAAATTAACAATGATCTAGCAATATGAAGAAAAAGAAACAGGAGCTAGGTCCCTTAATTTTATTATACTATTTCAAAGTTGACAAATAATCACTGTAGTCAATAAGCTAAGAATGATGTTTATATTTTTTAATATTTGAAAATCTTTCAAGAATAATATTTCATAACCTATGAAAATTACATGAAATTCAAAATTCAGTGTGTATAAAGTTTTATTTGAAAACAGCCACATTCCTTTGTTTATGTACTGTTACAACAGCAAAGTTGAATAGAATAGTTGCAACAGAGCTCATGTGGCCTGAAAAGCTTAAAATATTTGTATTATCTGACCCTTTATAGAAATATTTGTTCTATTTGACCTTTAGAGTTTTTAATTGTGTTTAAAAGTTAAAATAGCAAAAAAAGATGAACTAGAAGGTATAATGTTTTGGTTTGGTAAATGTAAATTTTAGTTTATATGTGAGATACTTTTCTGCCTTTGAATAATATATTTAAAACTGAAAGTAGTTCTTTGTTGCTTCAAATGTAAAGAAAGAATAAAACTAGTGAGTAATACTACTTGCACACGGTAGTAGTATGCTAGAACTGTCATAAAAAATGTCAGAGACTGAGTGGATTAGACAACAGAAATTTATTTTCTCACTATTCTGGAAGCTAGAAGTCTAAGATCAAAGTATCCATAGGTCTGGTTTCTTAGACCCCTCTGCTTGGCTTGCAGAGAGCAGCCTTCCTACTGTATACCCACTAGGTCTTTCATCTGTGAGCCAGCATCTCTGGTGACTGTTCAAATTTCCTCTTCTTTTATGGACACCAAACCACCCTAATGGCCTCATTTTACCTTAATCACCCTTTTAATGGCCTTATCTCCAAATATGTACATGTTTTGAGGTATTGGGGAACAGGGCTTCAACATAAAAATTTGAGAGGGACACAATTCTGTTCATAACATACATGATGAATTAAAAATAGTCATACTTTTTCAAACCTGAAGGGCAATCGAATTCCACTTGTCCATTATATAGCTGAGGGAACAAAGGTCTTTCAAAGGCAAACCAACAGTGAAACTATGGGACCACAAACCTGAATTCACTCTTTCACAAAAATTTGCAGGATTTTTTTCCTGCTTCTTTTACTGGCTGCCACTGAAACACTAACTTTGCATTATGTCATTATATTACCTCTAGTAGAAACTTCACCATTTTGGTTTTTTATTCTACACTTACTGCACATACTTCTGTTACTATACTATTCAAAACATAAATTTGGAGAAGTCTCCATCAAAAAAATAAAAATAAAGGCCAAGAAGCTCAGTTCTTTGATAGAAATGCTGATAGGAACCTGACAGGAAGAATTTGTACCGGAAGCCAGTGCTTTTAATGATTATAAAGGGCTTTATCCTTCCCATCTGTGCCCCAAGCTGCCTTTTAAGGAAATAAAATATATTTGGGATAACTTGAGAAATACTTCTAATTCAAGGAAAAATCAGCCATCATGTGTTTTCCATAAAGCACAGCAATTTAACCTCTATTCCAAGAAATATTTGTGAAAGAAAAATGTAATTTTAATTACTAAAATCAAAGGAATTACAAAGCAGAAAGATGATTTTTCCTGAAAGAAGAATATTTAAAAACTACGGAAATTTTTCCTGCAAAGTTCTCTGCAAACTTCCCCATTTCTAAAAGCAAATGAAAAACACACACTGTTATCTGTGTTCAAGGCCAGACAAGTTTGTTTATAAAGACGTCAGAGCATTTCAAAGTGCTTGATTCTTATCGCATATATAGGTTCATGCAGTAGGCAGTGGGATGAAGGGAGTCATTTTCTTATAAAACCTACCAGAAAGGGATCTTGAAAGCATAGCTAAGATTTTTCAGATAAGGAGGAAGCACATCGTGCCTTTTTTTGAAGGGTTTGGGTGACCCTGATTTTGCAGGAACTTGTATTTTTTTTCCTGTACAAATGTCCCTGACCTGCTCCACAGTTTTGAATCTGTTAATACAAATGGCCAAAGCGTATGTACTTTGAGACCTAAGGGTAACTGGCCCATTTCCCGGTATGTGCTCTCACAATCTAGCAATATTTTAGACTCTTAGAATATCTCAGCTACTGGAATTCTGGCCTCAATTTTTTTCTATTCTTTTCTGTAATCCCCATGAGGACAGAATAAATTAGGGGCTTTAATAATAGTTATGGAATGCTTTAAAGCATGCTAATTAAATTTGCAGTAATAGCTGAAGATTTTCTTTTTAATTTGGAATATCTTGTTGCTGTTTGGGGGTTTTTCTTTTATTGGATTTGCTTACATTATCCTGGAGCATTTGCTGTTAGTAGCCTTGTAGAAAAACTAATGGAGTTTCTCAACCAAAGGAATTTAAGAGATCACCTAATCAAAGCACTAGTTCTTAGAGTTGAAGAAACTGGGATCTAACAAATTGAGGTGATGATCTAATACCACATGATAACAGCTTCGGGGTAAGGGATTGAATCCACACCTGATAATTCTTCATCTTACATCATGCAAAATACAAACATCCATCCAGATATGTTAGTGATCTTTAAGAGAAAATATAATATTGAGTGTTGTCAGTGAAGACTAAAGGATTTTTATAGAAGTTCCTTGCTTTATTTCTTCTGAAATTTCAATTGATAGATAGTTTTGATTTATTCAAAAAATAAGGGTAAACAATTAGAAAGTGCCATGCTACCATTTTGTCTTGAGAGGTCATCTGGTTACTTGGACAGAGCTTTGGCAAAGGAAGAAACTTTAAAGTAAGGTATTGCACTCCAGAAATTCATTCTCCAACCTTCTAGATCCTTAGAATATTTTTTCAGTATGCTTTGGGACTATGAATTAAGTCTTATGAAGCAACACACAATAGACTTACTAGAAGTTATTTTATAAAGAAAGCACAATGACTAGCTCATAATGAAAACTAAAACTGTCAACCAGAGTATTTATATTTACTAAACAGCAAATAGAAGAAGTGCCAAATTATAATTGAGAGGTTGCAGAATGATTTAATCAGCTTCAGGCAAATAAGACGATTTAAATTGTTAGCATCAGCAGTCTATTGATAACATAATTTTAAACTCAAGCTTATTCACAAATTTTAGTTTACGAAATGAGAAGCTAACCCACAGAAAACTTAAAAAAATGTATTTAATGTTTAATATTAGTAGTTAACATATACTTTTATTTCTATGAAAGAAAAGTGACTGTATTTTGTTACTCATTATGATGGTTTTTAATTTTTTTCAGCTAGATAAAGAAAACATCTATCTAAAAGAAACGTTTGGATATTTGTGGTGGTAATGCTTCAGATTCCTACCTTAACTGAAAATTACTTTGGGATCTGTTTTACCCACTGTTAGAATGTTGCTATAAATTGATTTAAAGCTGGGTGACCAGATTCTCTTAGAAACTAATCCTTAACCTTCAGTAGCCTACAAAGATAAGCATGTATATTTACCTGGAATGTCACTTTTGATGTTACCTATTCATAAAAATCAATCCTTCACCTCTTTCAAAATCTACCTAAAAACTGTTTACCTCCTACAGAAAAACTTTCATGATGAATTCTGTCAGATTTTGATTATGCTACTATTAACATTTCAGAACTGATATGTTCATTTTTAACTCAAATTAATAGGCATTTGTTGATTTAAAATGTGTTTTCTGTTCCCATTATTTAATGATTGTGGTAGCAAGCCTCTAAGATGGATGAAAACATTCCCCCTTCCTGATATATATGAACTTACTGGAACCCTTCCATAATGAATAGGGCTAAATTGAATAACTGATTGGATATTATGGAAATGACAGATTGTGGCTTCTGAGACTAAGTCACAAAAAACATTGAAACTTCTTCCTTGTTCTCTTGAGTCACATACTCTGGGAGAAACCACCTGACATATTGTGAGGTCATTCAAGAAGAGGTTCATATGGTGAGGACCTAAAGCCATCATACATGTGAGAAAGCCATCTTGGAAGAGGATATTCCAGCCCCAGTCAAGAGTTCAGATGACTATAGCCCAGAAGGACATCTTAACTGAAACTCATGAGAGATCCTGAGCTGAACCCAATTAAGCTGCTCTCATTTTTCTGCTGTAACTCTAAGATAATAAATGTGTATTGTTTTAAGATACTAAGTTTTTCAATATTGTATATGCACACTAGATATCTAACATAATGATCAGTTGTGTTCGAACATTTAAGTTACTTGAGGTCATAAAATTTGCCATCTATTTTCTGTTTTTCACAATCTTCATATAAAAAGAAATAGAGTAGTTATACAAGGTTAAAGACAAATGATATAGAGAAATGGTGACCTTGTCACTGTCATTTGGGGTCATAGTGTTTTTCTTTGTAAATAAATTGTTGTAGGGACCATTGTTTGCTCATCTGTATATTCAGTAATTTGAACTAGATGAACAGGTACCAATCTGATCTCTTTTTTCTTATGACAAGTTCTCAGTGGTAGAATAACTAGCAAAATGTGGCAACTAGCAAAATGTCCACTTTTTCCTTTGTCCCAAGTCCCCATATTAGATTTTAGTAAACTGTGTAAAATTAATTTCAATCTCTTTGTTTCTCTGTCTGCCTCTCTCTTTCCTCTCTCTTCCCTCCTTCCTTTTTCAAATAACTAACTGAGGATTGAATAAAGGAAGCTTTCACGAATATTTTTATTGTTGATGAGTAAATAGTATTAAGAGTTCAACACATATATGCCCTATTCCTCTATTTAAAATAGGAATAATCTCTTCTTTTGAAAGAAAATTTGAGACTTGCCTCAGTTTTTGATAGTTGACTTCTCATTATAATTTATCATCAAAAATATATCTGAGAGTGGAATAACTAGAGATAAACTGAACTGCAGAAATAAACATTATGTTGATGAGACAATAGGTGAATTAGAGGGCTTTAATTTACAGTAATTGCTGTTTTATGATGAGTAGTGATAAGCATTTTACAATTATTAGGGCTGTTTTCATCCATGCAAAAAGGATTTGTTACAGTAGTTCCCCTTATGCTCCATTTTGTTTTCTGCAGTTTCAGTTACCCAGAATTCAACCTTGGTATAGAAGCAGATGATCGTCCTTCTGACATGAGAAGGCTAATAGTAGCCTAATGCTGTCGGCATGCCTATGTCATTCACCTCACTTCATCTCATTACCTAGGCATTTTTTCATCTTGCATTAGCATAAGACAGAGGGTGAGTACAGATCAATAAGATATTTTGAGAGAGAGAGACCACATTCACATAATTGTGATTATAGTATATTGTTATAATTGTTCTATTTTATTATTAATTATTGTTGTTCATCTCTTACTGTGCCTAATTTATAAATTAAATTTTATCATAGGTATGTATGCATATAAAAAATGTAGTATATATAGGGTTCAGTACTATCTGCTGTTTCAGCCATCCAGTGGAGGTCTTGGAACATATTCCTGGTGGATAAGGGGGCACTACTGTGTTTAGAAGGTGTCATTGTCAGTGTTCTCCAAAGAAACAGAATAAAATACATATATTTATATAGACATAAAGAGATTTTGTCTCTTTATGAGCTCTTTATGTTGTCGTGGGTCTAATGCTCATGCTGCTGTGGGGCTAATGAATTCAAAATCTGTAAGATAGGCCTGCAGAGGCTAGAAATGCAAGGAGTTGATACTGTCATCTTTAAGTAGAACTTCTTGCTCCTCAGAGAAATCTCAGTATTTGCTTTTATAGCCTCCTAACTGATTGGACAGGCTCACCCACATTATGGAGAATAATCTCCTTTACTTAAAGTCAGCTGCTATAAATGTTAACCATATCTACCAATACCTTCACAGCAAAACCTAGATTAGTGTTTGATTGAATAACTGGGTATTATAGCCAAACTGACACATAAAACCAGACATCTTAGAGAGTACAAATTTATAATTAGCCATACAGTTTTCATTAATAGTAGGAATTATAAATTCCCCAAATAAGATTATCATAATAAACAAATGCTTCTAAAAGCATTCAAAGAAGTCAACTATACTTTGATTTTTGTTGCTGAAGAATTGAAATACTTTTTTATTAGTGAACTGGTTTAAGTCTTAGAACTGTACCTGGAAAAAGTTTTTGTGTCTTCTAAAATTTCCAGCCTTTAATATTAAACTCTTATTTCTCAAAATAAAATGAAAAATGGTCTCTTGCACATAATGTAGAATGAGAAGAAAAAAGTTAATGCTTGCATAGTATCCCTAATAACCATCCAAGATTTTTCTTTTTATCTGCTGCAGATTCTCCACTCGTGAAAAGCTTTGGTTTAATTTTAATCAGAAACAGCTATTTCAGGCAGATGTTCAGAGTTCAAAGACATTATGTACACAATTATAAAAACTTGCATTTTAAGACAACTGGAGTAAATCAATCTAAGTGTAGCTTGCATAGGGTTTAGAATTACATCCTTGTATTTTAAGAATCTACCTAATATAATGCTTCCTAGCAGCTAAGGAAACAACTCTGTCACTTCTCAAGGCCTGGAAAAACCAGTGTGAGGTCTCTGGAGAGGCTGCCTTTTGTCATCTCTCCAGATATGCAAATTATTTATCTCAATGATGAGATGTTTACAGTACCTTCATACAAATGCTACTGATCTTTACCTTTTGCAATTAACAACAAAAATCATCATAGTCACTGACCCAATTACATCTTTAAAAGTAAAAATTCTTGGCTACCTGCCCTTCCATAGGTTGCCAAAAGATTCTAGAAAAAGTTTCTAACTTGTGCTAACATTTCCAAGTCACTTAAAATCCAGCTGAGAATTAAGCCCTTGCCCTCTTGGGATGTGAATGTCACCTGCTGGGTTGATGTGTTGTCACTTAGCTCCTAGCATTTCTTAGGACAGAATTGCAGTATTAAGGTTGGTACTGCTGATAGGGTGACTAAATACTAAGCAGACTGGATTAGAAAAGCAGTATGTTTATGTTAGATTCTGTACTCAAAATACATAAATTTAGGTATTCATGATACAGTTTTGATAAGCCAACAAATACAGTAAATTATTTAATAAACTATTTTAGAAAAAAGTTTTCAAAATTATAGATGGTAATGAGGTCATTTTTATTTTTCAAAAATTTACATTAATGATCATTGATAAAAGACTGAAAATGGGATCATGGGAAGATGGTAGCATGAGTAGTTCAGAGAAAATCTCCTCCCCAAAACAAATATATTTATTAAAATACAATAAATACAACTATTCCTAAAAGAGACACCAGTGGATGCAGTACAACAGCCAGGATACATCTACATCTGCGAGAACTCAGCATCACGTGAAGGGGGTAAGATACAAGCCGTGGCCAGGCAGGACCCAAACACTCCCCCACCCCAGAACCCAGCAGGAAGAAAGGAGTCAGAACAGGGAGGGAGTGAAAGCCCAGGAGTGCTAAACAACCAGCTCTAGAAATCCGCACCCAGAGCGCAGACACAAGGTGCATGGGGTGCTGGATATTAGAGAAACAGTAAAGCAAAACCCATGGGCAGGTCCCCACAACCAGCGCCCCTCAGACAAAAGAAAAGCGAGTGCTTTCTGCAAGTCTTAAAGAGACAGGGACGCCATAGCTGGACAAAGTTGTCACGGCACACTTAGCCAACAGCTGGGAATCCCGGTGAACTTTAGGCGCCCTAAACCCCAGGGAGGCAGTGCAGCTCTGAAGTGCCTCATCACACTAAGCAGCCTGCCAGTCATTCCTCCAACTGGCTCAGACCCTGATACACCAGCCCAGTAGTGGGAGAGTGGCAGCACGTGCCAGGGGCGGTGGTGCCAGAAGGGACCGGGAGCAGATTGCGTGTGCCAACGGTGCCAGACGGGACCGGGAGAGGCTTGTGTGAGCCAGCCGTGGTGGTGACTGAACAGCCTGGGTGTGGCTCACACACAGTGGCGGCAGGGGAGCCAAAGGAGTCCGAGAGAGGTCTGGCAGGAGAGCCCCGCACACACCTGCAGTGGTGCCAGAGGGAGAAGGTGTACTCCAAGCAGCCCAATGCACAGCCATGCAGGCCAGACCCAAAGGCCACTGCTGCCATACAGCTGCCTGGTAGGGGCGCCACTCTCATGGAGGAGTGCACCTGGCATGCCTGCCATTCCCCACAGGGCTCCGTGCTGCAATGATGGAGACCCCACCCACAGCAGCTTAGGGGACTAACATGGTGGCTGATCCAGGAGTGCGGGTAATGAACACAGGCAGCAGAGAAGGGAAAGGCATCCAGCAAGCAGGAAAAGACTTTCTTCTCCCAGCTGACATACCCGCAACTTGCGTACAGCCACCACTGTCACCATGAAAAGGCTAAAAATTTAGTCCAGTCCAAAATAGTTCAGACAACACCTGAGACAGGATCTGCAGAGACAGACCCAACCAGTCTCCCTGAAAAAGAATTCAAAATGAAAATCATAAACATGCTGACACAGCTGCAGAGAAATATGCAAGAGCTAAGGGATGATGTCCGGAGGGAGATTACAAAAGTGAAATAAACTCTGGAAGGATTTATAAGCAGAATGGATATGCAAGAGGCCACTGATCGAATAGAAACCAGAGAACAGGAATGCATTGAAGCTGATGAAGAGAGAGATAAAAGGCTCTCCAGGAATGAAACAATATTAAGAGAACTGTGTGACCAATCATAAAGGAACAATATCTGCATTATAGGGATACCAGAGGAAGAAGAGAGAGAAAAAGGGATAGAAACTATTTTTGAAGAAATAATTGCTGAGAACTTCCCCAAACTGGGGGGAGGAAATAGTTGCTCAGTCTACGGAGGCACACAGAACTCCCGAGAGATGGGATCCAAAGAGGTCAACACCAAGACACAAAATAATTACAATGGCAAAGATCAAGGGCAAGGACAGAGTATTAAAGGCAGCCAGAGAGAGAAAAAAGGTCACCTACAAGGAAAACACATCAGGCTATCACCAGACTTCTCAACAGAAACTTTACAGGCCAGAAGAGAATGTCATGATATATTTAATGCAATGAAACAGAAGGGCCTTGAACCAAGGATACAGTATCCAGCAAAATTATCATTTAAATATGAAGGAGGGATTAAACAATTTCTAGACAAGCAAAAGTTGAGGGACTTTGCCTCCCACAAACCACCTCTACAGGGCATCTTACAGGGACTGCTCTAGATGGGAGCACTCCTAAAAAGAGCACAGAACAAAACACCCAACATAAGAAGAATGGAGGAGGAGGAATAAGAAGGGAGAGAAATAATCATCAGACTGTGTTTATAATAGCTCAATAAGTGGGTTAAGTTAGACAGTAAGGTAGTAAACAAGCTAACCTTGAACCTTTGGTAACCATGAATCTAAAGCCTGCAATGGCAATAAGTACATATCTTTCAATAATCACCCTAAATGGACTGAATGCACCAATCAAAAGACACAGAGTAATAGAATGGATAAAAAAGCAAGATCCAACCATATGCTGCTTACAAGAGACTCACCTCAAACCCAAAGACATGCACAGACTTAAAGTCAAGGGATGGAAAAAGATATTTCATGCAAACAACAGAGAGAAAAAAGCAGGTGTTGCAATACTAGTATCAGACAAAATAGACTTCAAAATAAAGAAAGTAACAAAAGATAAAGAAGGACATTACATAATGATAAAGGGGTCAGTCCAACAAGAGGATATAACCACTATAAACATATATCCACCCAATACAGGAGCACCAATATATGTAAAATAAATACTAACAGAATTAAAGGAGGAAATAGAAAGCAATGCAGTCATTTTGGGAGACTTTAACACACCACTTACTCCAAAGGACAGATCCACCAGACAGAAAATAAGTAAGGACACAGTGGCACTGAACAACACACTAGAACAGATGGACCTAATAGACATCTATAGAACTCTACATCCAAAAGCAACAGGATACACATTCTTCTCAAGTGTACATGGAACATTCTCCAGAATAGACCACATACTAGGCCACAAAAAGAGCCTCAGTAAATTCCAAAAGATTGAAATCCTACCAACCAACTTTTAGGGCCACAAAGGTATAAAACTAGAAATAAATTGTATAAAGAAAGCAAAAAGGTTCACAAACACATGGAGGCTTAACAACATGCTCCTAAATAATCAATGGATCAATGACCAAAATAAAATGGATATCCAGCAATATATGGAAACAAATGACAACAACAACACAAAGCCCAAACTTCTGTGGGACGCAGCAAAAGCAGTCTTAACAGGAAAGTATATGGCAATCCAGGCATATTTAAAGAAGGAGAACAATCCCAAATGAATAGTCTAAAGTCACAATTATTGAAATTGGAAAAAGAAGAACAAATGAAGCCTGAAGTCAGCAGATGGAGGGACATAATAAAGATCAGAGAGGAAATAAATCAAATTGAGAAGAATAAAACAATAGAAAAAAATCAATGAATCCAAGAACTGATTCTTCGAGAAAATAAACAGAATAGATAAGCCTCTAGCCAGACTTAGTAAGAGAAAAAGAGAGTCAACACACATTGACAGAATCAGAAACGAGAAAGGAAAAATCAAGACTGACTCCACAGAAATACAAAGAATTATTAGAGAATACTATGAAAACCTATATGCTAATGAGCTGGAAAACCTAGTAGAAATGGAAAACTTTGTAGAAAAATACAACCTTCTAAGACTGACCCAGAAAGATACAGAAAATCTAAACAGACCAATTACCAGCAATGAAATTGAATCAGTAATCAAAAAAATAACCAAGAACAAAACCTCAGGACAGATGGATTTACCTAGGAATTTTATCAGACATACAGAGAAGACATAATACCCACTCTCCTTAAAGTTGTGCAAAAAGTAGAAGAGGAGGGAATACTCCCAAACTCATTCTATGAAGCCAACATCACCCTAATACCAAAACCAGGCAAAGACCCCACCAAAAAAGAAAACTACCGACCAATATCCCTGAAGAACATAGTGCAAAAATACTCAACAAAATATTAGCAAATCAAATTCAAAAATACATCAAGAGAATCATACATCATGACCAAGTAGGATTCATCCCAGGGATGCAAGGATGGTACAACATTCGAAAATCCATCAACATCATCCACCACATCAACAAAAAGAAGGCCAAAGCCATATGATCATCTCCATAGATGCTGAAAAAGCATTTGACAAAATTCAACCTACATTCATGATAAAAACTCTCAACAAAATGGGCATAGAGGGCAAGTACCTCAACATAATAAAGGCCATATATGATCAACCCGCAGCCAACATTATACTGAACAGCAAGAAGCTGAAAGCATTTCCTCTGAGATCGGGAACTAGGCAGGGATGCCCACTCTCTCCACTGTTATTTAACATAGTACTGGAGGTCCTAGCCACGGCAATCAGACAAAACAAAGAAATACAAGGAATCCAGATTGGTAAAGAAGAAGTCAAACTGTCACTATTTGCAGATGACATAATATTCTACATAAAAAACCCTAAAGACTCCACTGCAAAAGTACTAGAACTATCAGAATTCAGCAAAGATGCAGGATATAAAATTAACACACAGAAATCTGTGGCTTTCCTACACACTAACAATGAACTAACAGAAAGAAAAATCAGGAAAACAATTCCATTCACAATAGCATCAAAAAGAATAAGATACCTAGGAATAAACCTAACCAAAGAAGTGAAAGACCTATACCCTGAAAAACCACAAGACACTCTTAAGAGAAATTAAAGGGGTCGCTAACAAATGGAAACTCATCCCATGCTCCTGGGTAGGAAGAATTAATATCATCAAAATGGCCATCCTGCCCAAAGCAATATACAGATTTGATGCAACCCAATCAAATTACCAACAATATTCTTCAATGAACTGGAAAAAATAGTTCAAAAATTCATATGGTACCGCCAAAGACCCCAAACAGCCAAAGCAATCCTGAGAAGGAAGAATAAAGTGGGGGGAATCTCTCTCCCCAACTTCAAGTCTACTACAAAGCCACAGTAATCAAGACAATTTGGTACTGGCACAAGAACAGAACCACAGACCAGTGGAACAGAATAGAGACTCCAGACATTAACCCAAACATATATGGCCAATTAATATATGATAAAGTAGCCATGGACATACAAAGGGGAAATGACAGTCTCTTCAACAGATGGTGCTGGCAAAACTGGACAGCTACATGTAAGAGAATGAAACAGGATCACTGTCTAACCCCATACACAAAAGTAAATTCGAAATGGATCAAAGACCTGAATGTAAGTCATGAAACCATAAAACTCTTAGAAAAAAAATAGGCAAAAATCTAATGGACATAAACATGAGTGACTTCTTCATGAACATATCTCCCTGGTCAAGGGAAACAAAAGCAAAAATGAACAAGTGGGACTACATCAAGCTAAAAAGATTCTGTACAGCAAAGGACACCATCAATAGAACAAAAAGGTATCCTACAGTATGGGAGAATATATTCATAAATGACAGATCCGATAAAGGGTTGACTTCCAAAATATATAAAGAGCTCACACACCTCAACAAACAAAAAGCAAATAATCCAATTAAAAAATGCGCAGAGGTGCTGAATAGAGAGTTCTCTAAAGAAGAAATTCAGATGGCCAGCAGGCACATGAAAAGATGCTCCACATCAGAGAAATGCAAATTAAAACCACAATGAGGGGAAGGCGGAGCCAGGATGGTGGCGTGAGTAGAGCAGTGGAAATCTCCTCCCAAAATCACATATATCTATAAAAATATAACAAAGACAACTCTTCCTAAAATAGAGACCAGAGGACACAGGACAACATCCAGACCACATCCACACCTCGCGAAGGGGGTAAGATACAAGCCCCAGCCCGGTGGGACCCAAGCACTCCTCCCCCCGGCCTCTGGCGGGTGGAGAGGAGTCAGCAGGGAGGGAGGGAGAGCCCAGGACTGCTGAACACCCAGCCCCAGGATTCTGGACCAGAGCGCAGACACAGTGCATGCGTGGGTCCTGGATACTAGGGAAACAGGGTGGCAGGACCGGTGAGCAGATGACTGAGGCTGACGCCAGAGAACAAAGAAACGGGAGCGGTTTTTTTGTTTTGGCGAGTGCTTTTTGGAAGCCTTAAAGGGACAGGGACCCCAATACTAGGGAAACAGGGCAGCAAGACCGGTGAGCGGGTGCCTGAGACCGGCACCTGAGGACAAGGAAAATCGTGCGTTTTTCCCTTTTTTTTTTGGCGAGTGCTTTTTGGAAGCCTTAAAGGGACAGGGAACCCAATACTAGGGAAACAGGGCAGCAAGACCGGTGAGCGGGTGCCTGAGACTGGCACCTGAGGACAAAGAAAATCACGCGTTTTTCCCTTTTTTTCTTTTCTTTTTTTTTTCTCTTTCGTTGTTGCTGTTGTTGTTTTGGTTTGGAGAGTGCTTTTTGGAAGTCTTAAAGGGGAAGGACAGGACACTTAGCCCAGAGGGAATCTGGGGATCTCTGGGCACTCTAAGCCCTTGGGCAACAGGGAGCACAGAGACCCTTATGGAAATAAATAGCCTTCCGGCCGCTCACTCTCCAACCGGGCTCCACCATTTTAGAGGAGCAGCCCCAGCCAGGCCACGCCCACAGCAACAGCGGAGATAAACTCCAAACCAACTGGGAAGGTAGCTGAAGCCCTGTCTGCGCACAGCTCCCAAGCATAAGCCACGAGAGGTCGCTATTCTCCCAGGAGAGGAAGGCCACAAACCAACAAGAAGGAAAGCTCTCCCAGCTGTCACTCATACCAGCTCTGCAAACTATCTCTATCACCATGAAAAGGCAAAACTACAGGCAGACAAAGATCACAGAGACAACACCTGAGGAGACAGACCTAAGCAGTCTTCCTGAAAAGAGAATTCAAAATAAAAATCAGGAACATGCTAACAGAGATGCAGAGAAAAATGCAAGAGCAATGGGATGAGATGCAGAGAAAAATGCAAGAGCAATGGGATGAAGTCTGGAAGGAGATCACAGATGTCAGCAGAAGGAGGGACATAATAAAGATCAGAGAAGAAATAAACAAAATTGAGAAGAATAAAACAATAGCAAAAATCAACGAAACCAAGAGCTGGTTCTTTCAGAAAATAAACAAAATAGATAAGCCTCTAGCCAGACTTATTAAGAGAAGAAGAAAATCAACACAAATCAACAGCATCAGAAATGAGAATGGAATAATCACGACAGACTCCACAGAAATACAAAGAATTATTAAAGACTACTATGAAAACCTATATGCCAACAAGCTGGAAAACCTAGAAGAAATGGACAACTTCCTAGAAAAATACAACCTTCCAAGACTGACCAAGGAAGAAACACGAAAGTTAAACAAACCAATTATGAGCAAAGAAATTGAAACGGTAATCAAAAAACTACCCAAGAACAAAACCCTGGGGCAGGACGGATTTAACTCGGAATTTTATCAGACACACAGAGAAGACATAATACCCATTCTCCTTAAAGTGTTCCAAAAAATAGAAGAGGAGGGAATACTCCCAAACTCATTCTATGAAGACAACATCACGCTAATACAAAAACCAGGCAAAGACCCCACCAAGAAAGAAAATTACAGACCAATATCCCTGATGAATGTAGATGCAAAAATACTCAATAAAATATTAGCAAACAGAATTCAACAATATATCAAAAGGATCATACACCATGAACAAGTGGGATTCATCCCAGGGATGCAAGGATGGTACAACATTCGAAAATCCATCAACATCATCCACCACATCAACAAAAAGAAAGACAAAACCACATGATCATCTCCATAGACACTGAAAAAGCATTTGACAAAATTCAACATCCATTCATGATAAAAACTCTCAGCAAAATGGGAATAGAGGGCAAGTACCTCAACATAATAAAGGCCGTATATGATGAACCCGCAGCCAACATTATACTGAACAGCAAGAAGCTGAAAGCATTTCCTCTGAGATCGGGAACCAGACAGGGATGCCCACTCTCCCCACTGTTATTTAACATAGTACTGGAGGTCCTAGCCATGGCAATCAGACAAAACAAAGAAATACAAGGAATCCAGATTGGTAAAGAAGAAGTTAAACTGTCACTATTTGCAGATGATATGATACTGTAAATAAAAAACCCTAAAGATTCCACTCCAAAAATACTAGAACTGATGTAGGAATACAGGAAAGTTGCAGGATACAATATTAACACACAGAAATCCGTAGCTTTCCTATATACTAACAATGAACCAATAGAAAGAGAAATCAGGAAAACAATTCCATTCACCATTGCATCAAAAAGAATAAAATACCTAGGAATAAACCTAACCAATGAAGTGAAAGACTTATACCCTGAAAACTATAAGTCACTCTTAAGAGAAATTGAAGGGGACACTAACAAATGGAAACTCATCCCATGCTCATAGCTAGGAAGAATTAATATCGTCAAAATGGCCATCCTGCCCAAAGCAATATACAGATTTGATGCAATCCCTATCAAATTACCAGCAACATTCTTCACTGAACTGGAACAAATAATTCAAAAATTCATATGGAAACACCAAAGACCCCGAATAGCCAAAGCAATCCTGAGAAAGAAGAATAAAGTAGGGGGGATCTCACTCCCCAACTTCAAGCTCTACTACAAAGTCGCAGTAATCAAGACAATTTGGTACTGGCACAAGAACAGAGCCACAGACCATTGGAACAGAATAGAGACTCCAAACATTAACCCAAATATCTATGTCCAATTAGTATATGATAAAGGAGCCATGGACATACAATGGGGAAATGACAGTCTCTTCAACAGATGGTGCCTGCAAAACTGGACAGCTACATGTAGGAGAATGAAACTGGACCATTGTCTAACCCCATATACAAAAGTAAACTCAAAATGCATCAAAGACCTGAATGTAAGTCATGAAACCATTAAACTCTTGGAAAAAAACAGGCAAAAACCTCTTAGACATCAACATGAGTGACCTCTTCTTGAACATATCTCCCCGGGCAAGGAAAACAACAGCAAAAATGAGCAAGTGGGACCACATTAAGCTGAAAAGCTTCTGTACAGCGAAAGACACCATCAATAGAACAAAAAGGAACCCTACAGTATGGGAGAATATATTTGAAAATGACAGATCCGATAAAGGCTTGACCTCCAGAATATATAAAGAGCTCACACGCCTCAACAAACAAAAAACAAATAACCCAATTAAAAAATGGGCAGAGGAACTGAACAGACAGTTCTCCAAAAAAGAAATACAGATGGCCAAGAGACACATGAAAAGATGCTCCACATCGCTAATTATCAGAGAAATGCAAATTAAAACTACAATGAGGTATCACCTCACACCAGTAAGGATGGCTTCCATCCAAAAGACAAACAACAACAAATGTTGGCGAGGCTGTGGAGAAAGGGGAACCCTCCTACACTGCTGGTGGGAATGTAAATTAGTTCAACCATTGTGGAAAGCAGTTTGGAGGTTCATCAAAATGCTCAAAACAGACCTACCATTTGACCCATGAATTCCACTCCTAGGAATTTACCCTAAGAACACAGCAATCAAGTTTGAGAAGACAGATGCACCCCTATGTTTATCGCAGCACTATTTACAATAGCCAAAAATTGGAAGCAACCTAAATGTCCATCGGTAGATGAATGGATAAAGAAGATGTGGTACATATACACAATGGAATACTTCTCAGCCATAAGAAGAGGGAAAATTTTACCATTTACAACAACATGGATGGAGCTGGAGAGTATTATGCTCAGTGAAATAAGCCAAGCAGAGAAAGAGAAATACCAAATGATTTCACTCATCTGAGGAGTATAAGAACAAAGGAAAAACTGAAGGAACAAAACAGTGGTGAAATTACAGAATCCAAAAATGGCCTAACAGGTAAGTACCAAAGGGAAAGGGACTGAGGAGGATGGGTGGGCAGGGAGGGATAAGGGGGGGGGGAAGAAGAAAGGGAGTATTAAGATTACCATGCATGGGGGGGAGGGAGAAAGGGGAGGGTGGGCTGTACAACACAGAGAGGACAAGTAGTGATTCTACAACATTTTGCTATGCTGATGGACAGTGACTGTAATGTGGTTTTTAGGGGGTACTTGATATAGGGGAGAGCATAGTAAACATAGTATTCTTCCTGTAAGTGTAGATTAAAGATTAAATTTAAAAAAAAGGAAAAAAAAGAAAGAAAGAAAGAAAAGGGGGATTACTCCTTGATAGGATAAAATATTGGTAAATCAAAGATTAACTCATGCTTTAAATATCCTTAATTTTGATCACTTAAAGGGTGTCAGATGATTGGCTATGGAGGTACTCTTTTCTGATAATATTCCTTTCTCTTAATAAAAATAAAAAATAAAAAAGCAGTTCCTGTGTGCTGACCTCCAATGAGTTCTGCACAGTGGTATAGAGGGCATGTCAAAGTGTGGGCAAAGGGTCTGTTTGTTTTTATGCAGAAGATGAAGGCCTAGCTTAGCTAGCCAGAAAATGAACTAAGATACTATCTGAGGAGGAGCTTCCGGCATCAGCACTCTCTGGAGGACTTGTGCTGGGGGATGATCATCAAAAAGCCTCCACAGGGATCCAGGCGATACTGCGGTTGTGGCTGCGTCCATCCCACCGTTTCCTGGACTTGCCACTGGAATGAGGAGGGAGATGTCTAGGCTGGCATGCGCATACAGTGAGACAACGAATTTAAGTGGATCTGTACTGTTGGAACTGAACCAGGAGTTGGGAGGGGTGCAAGTTGTAGCGCTCCAAAACCTTACGACTATAGACTATCTATGGTTAAAAGAACATATGGGATGTGAACAGATCCCAGAAATGGGTTGCTTTAATTTGTCTGATTTCTCTCAGACTGTCCAAGTACAGTTGGACAATATCCATCATATCATAGACAAATTCTCACAAATGCCTAGGGTGCCTAACTGGTTTTCTTGGCTTCACTGGAAATGGCTGGTAAGTATAGATTTGCTCAGTTTATGTCACCGTATTCCTATTATGTTAATATGTGTGCACAAGTTAGTTAGTAGTTTAAAACCTATACATGCTTAAGGTACTCTACAAGAAGATATGTCAAAGAAATAATCAATCTTCCCATGTATTCTTCCATATGCTGCATCTATAGCTTTTCTTCTTCCTTCCTAATTACAACCCTTAAATAGAATTCGTGCCTCATATCGAATTTACTGAGCATCATAATTCCTCCAGGTGGAAAAGATACCTCGAGACAAGTGCTGGGCATAGAAGCCACAGGGCATAAATCTGCAAAGAAGTAAAAAGCTAACCTTTTTAAACAATATGGCTTCTCTCTCACTTACCAACTTTACATTTCCCTGTATGGCCCCGGAAGATGACTGGTTAGCCAGAGACAGATAAGATTCCTCAAGGGAGGAACAACCTAAGACAGGCACAGTCCCAGGGGGGCCATCAGGTGAGAAATTGGGGATCAACAGTGGTGAGGCTTAGAACCTCACCCCCCCTGTTTTGAGAGAAATCTTCTGCATCCGTTGATGTTTTAATGCCCTTGTCTAGCTTGGATTAACACATAGTCTACAGGCACACACCTGATCATCTACATTTGCTCTTTTACAGCACTAAACTGTGTTTTCTACCTTTATCTTGCATCTACCTACCACTTCAGCATTTTATTAAAAATGAAAATAATAATAATAATAAAGGGAGAAATGTGGGATCCACATATAAATCAAGTATAAAAATCAAATGAATATTCATATTTGACCTGATTGTTTATAATTCATAATGCGTGATCAAAACCAAAAGTTTCTGTGATGAATGCCCTTGTACTCTTCACCATGTAAGAACTTATTCACTATGTAAGAATTCGTTCACCATGTAAGAACTTGTTCGTTATGCTTCAGAAGATTGGAGACTGACGAGAATTAGGCTTGAGATGGATTAATGATTGTGCATTGAGCATTGACCCCCCTATACTGAATTTTATTGTTGTTAACAACCATTTGATCAATAAATATGAGAGATGCCCTCTAACACAAAAAAACCAGAATGAGATATCACCTCACACCAGTAAGGATCGCCATCATTGAAAAGACAAAAAACAAGAAATGTTGGCGAGGTTGTAGAAAAAGGGGAACCCTCTACACTGCTGGTTGGAATGTAAATTAGTTCAACCATTGTGGAAAGCAGTATGGAGGTTCCTCAGAATGCTCAAAATAGGAATACCATTTGATCCAGGAATTCCACTTCTAGGAATTTACCCTAAGAATGCAGCACTCCAGTTGGAAAAAGACAGATGCACCCCTATGTTTATTGCTGCACTATTTACAATAGCCAAGATATGGAAGCAACCTAAATGTCCATCAGTAGATGAATGGATAAAGAAGATATGGTACATGTACACTATGGAATATTACTCAGCCATAAGAAAAAAACAGATCCTACCATTTGCAACAACATGGATGGAGCTAGAGGGTATTATGCTCAGTGAAATAAGCCAGGCAGAGAAAGACAAGTACCAAATGATTTCACTCATATGTGGAGTATAAGAAGAAAGGAAAACTGTAGGAACAAAACAGCAGCAGAATCACAGAACCCAAGAATGGATTCACAGTTACCAAAGGGAAAGTGACTGGGGAGGATGAGTTGGAAGGATGGGATAAGGGTGGGGAAGAAGAAAAAGGGCATTACAATTAGCATGTATAGTGCGTGGGGGGCACAGTGAGGGCTGTGCAAAACAGGGGAGACAATTAGTGATTTTACAGCATCTTACTATGCAGATGGACAGTGACTGTGAAGGGGTATGTGGGGTGACTTGGTGAAGGGGGAGCCTAGTAAACATAATGTTCTTCATGTAATTGTAGATTAATGATACCAAAATAAAACAAAAAGACTGAAAATGGCTAAGTTTCATGCTTGACACTGCCACTAGACAGTAACGAAGTCTTAAGGAAGATATTTCACCCTTCTGTGCCTCAGTTTTCCTTCCCTACAAAATAAATAGTGAGACTGTAGCAGCAGCTCCCAGATTTGTGGATTCATGGACCAGTATAATTAAAAATAAAAGAAGTTGATGTTGGCATGAAAAGTTTTTTTCCTTTTTGCTAAATAAGAGCATTTCAAAAATACAAACTACCATCTACCATCTACTATCCTCATCATTTCATTAAAGAAATATTTGGATGCCAAGAAATAGGAACAACATTATATCAGAATAACATCAGTCTTTTAAGCGAAACAAACCTAGTTTACAGAAAAGCTGACTATGTTGTCCTCATTTATCTCATTTATCCACAGACTTATAAAAAAAAATCATTAAAGCCCAGTTCTTGCCCTCCATGAGTGTTTTAGAATCACTGGTGAAAATGATCTCCAAGATTCACTCTTCCTCTCATTCATAGCCTGAAATGCTAAAGTGGCACCTATAATCCTAGAATCTGCCTGATATAGATGTGGGTAAAATTGCAATCTTTACAGAATCTCTCACCTGGCTTTAGTCCATCTCCGTATCAATCGGTGATTACACAGGGGAGTGAGGGCATATCTGGACCACAGAGGTTTGGTGGGCTCCCTTTTTGTAGCCCAGTATCAAGAGACACAGGAGAGCAGAAGTGTAAAACTACTTGTAAGCCATAAATGGATTCTCCCACTTTATTTCTCCTTTTGACTGATTTCGGTTTCAAAGGTAATTTGCCCTGGGCCAGGAGACAGATTTTCCACACCTGGAGTTACAAGATGAGTTACATAATACCATTTTACAGGCAAAAAATCTATGCCTTTCTTTAAAATTAAGGATTTTTGAAGAAAAACACATTTATACTTAGTTGCCCACTTAATAGAATAACAACATGCAAACTTCAATTTCTTCTTGATAAGTGAGGTCATTAACTCATCACTTACTGTTGGTTTGTTTTTTATTTTCATCTGTTTATAATCCATTCCCAACACAGACATTTTTTCTTACCTAAATCCCTATATAAGAGCATTTTTTATGTTTCTATAAATAAACCTACAGTAACTTCTCTTATTTGCTATATAGTTGTATATATATGTGTGAGATGATACTTTATCAGGTCATTTTCAGAGTGTTGGAAATTCAGAGAATACATTCATGAAGGGCTGGTGAGATCCTCTTTTGTAATGTGTTTGATTATGTCATGACTTGTTTCCCATGTATAGTTATATAAATGATCTATCTGACATTTGAAGAAATGACATGCTCTTCCTAAAACCATTTTATAGGCAAATAAAATCTAAGCCTTATTTAAAATTAAGGATTTTTAGGGAAAAAAACATTTACACTTAGTTGCCTCCTTAAAAGAATAACAACATGCAAACTTTAATTTCTTCTTGATAACTAAGGTCATGCTTATTAACCCTGGATACTGTGGCTTTGAGCACCATCAAGGTGAATAGTGCAGTTTTACTCCCATACATACTGAACTACAACTAACATTCTATGTACCAGAAATTGTACTACTTTCCAAGCATTACCAGATGTGATCTTTATAATAACCATATGTGGGTAGAATTGTAATATTTCCATAATCTTTTGCCTGGCTTTAGTGCATCTCCATATCAGTAGGTGTTTCCAAGAGGTGGAGAGAAGCAGTCCATCTCTTTATCAATTGGTTATTACAAGGGAAAGTGAGGGCATATCTGGACCTGAGAGGTTGGGTGGGGCCCCTTTTTACATCTGGGTCATGACAGACATGGGCAAGCAGAAGTGGACAATGGCTTGTAAACAATAAATGGGTTTCTCCCACTTTCTTTCTCCCTTTGACTGATTTTCGTTTCAAAGGGAATTTGCCCCGGGCTGGGAAAATATGTAGCAGAGTTATACCATATTAGGAGGTGGACATCTTTGGGGTTCATCACACTGCCAACTACAATTATCCAGATTTTTTAAAAATAAAAAGACCACGTAAAATAATTAGCAGAAGCAAGCAGGTAGAAGAGCTAGACTTGAACCCAGATTTTCCTGTTTGGAACCTATCTTACTGACTACAAACTTCCATGACTCTATCTCTTCCTGAGATATTACTGTTTTGTCCACTTCTATTATTCTAACAATACCATGCTGATGCACATACACCCAACATATAACTTTAAATGCATAGCTGGACACAAAACCAGAAAACCAAGTCTATTAGAATTAGGGTTCAAATAGAGAAAAAGCTTTGAGTAAGTTCTGAGAGTTTTTTCTTCAAATATAGTTTAGGATTTTTATGTTTGGATTTTATGACATTTTGTGTGTCTTCTTAAGAGACAATCTTGCTTATATTGCTTCTTCTTCACAGAAGAACACCCTTTCTGTGAATACAAAATGAACAGGTACTGCAAAAGATAAAATTTTAGTGCCGGTGTTATTTGATGACCCATTATTTTATGTATCTTCTAATTATCTAGCCTTATTCTGTAACTATGTTGCACCACGTTGTTTCGTACCCAAAATGAAAGAAGTTGAGCTCCTTAAAATGTTCCCTGTATATATTTTTTTCTCTGTGACATCAGTGCTTAACTTAGGCTATTCTCACACAAAAAGAAGTGACAATCGTAACTGATGTTATGACTTTTAATGAGAAATAGACATTTGTCCCTGTTTCTGGCACAAAACAACAAAAGCCCCTGAAATTTCCTAAGTAAGAAGAGCCATAAACGTGCCTTTTGTTATGTTAATGAGGTGACTTTGGGCCCTCACCTTAGGAAGGGACCTGGTAGCTCAGGGAACCAAACACATGATTAAAGGTTGGAACTTTCTGCCCTATCCACCTGATCTCTGGACTGGTGGTTGAATGGATCCCCAAAAGCCAATGACTTAATCAATTATATCTATGTAATGAAGCTGCCATAAAAACCAAAAAGGAGGCTATGCAGAGAGCCTCCCAAGTCGGTGAATACATGTAAGATTTGAGCAGAGTTGTGTATACAGTAAGAGCATGAAAGCTCTGGTCCTCTCCTCATATATTGTCCTATGTATTTCTTTTATCTGGCTGTTTCTGAGCTATAACTTTTTTTATGAGAACCCAGTGATCTAGTAATTAAAATGTTTCTCTGAATTCTGTGAGCCACTCTAGCAAATTAACCAAAGCCAAGGAGGAGGGTCACTGGAAGCTCCAATCTATAAATTGCTATTCAGAAGCACAGGTAATAACCTTGGCTTGAAACTGCCACATGAGGAGGGGTCGGTCCTGTGTGACTGAGCCATTAACCTATGAGACATGATGTTATCTCCAGGTAAATAGTGTCAGAATTGAGTTGAATTGTAGCACACTCAGAGCCAGTGTCAGAAAATTGCTTGGTGGTGTGAGGATAAAAACACACATTAGAATTGGAGTCACAACCATTAACTTAGGTTAAAATATACCTCACAATTAACCTTAGTTTAAACATTTCAAAGGCCATTTTGTTTTAGAAACAATTTCTTAGATGAAAATTGGCCTGCAGGTGTTCTGTTGGTGATCCTTTTTGTAACAGCCCTTTGAAGGGTAAGAGGAGGGGAACTGGGCATAGAGAGAAGTTGAAGAACCATAATACAACCACAGCAGAGGCCTTAGTTAACCCCACAAAGAGTTCTGAAAGTGGGACTGCACTTCAGAGGTGTTCCGAATTGAGGCTGGCGGGCTAGGTCTTTGTGCCCTACATCAACTGTCATTGGATGTTAGCTTTGTTTAGAAGGAAGCATGATCTTGGGCAGGCAGCTCCTTTCAGCAGAGTGAGCACCAAGAGGACTCGGCTGAGAGCCATCTGTAGGTAATGATCTTACAAGCTAAGGGATTGACTACTTTGGTCTAAAATGAGAATCTATATTTACTAATCCAAACACATCTTTCAAAGGAAATTCGTGGCTACCTGCGCTTAGTATAGGCTGCCAAAAGATACTAGAAAAAGTTTCTGACTTCTGCTACCACAATATTTCTTACAAATAAATTTTGATGTGTAACCTAAAAATGCTTACATCTATTATCTTCTTCAGACTCAGTCATTTATTTATGTCACATTCAGCAAATACCTAGAAAATAACTAATGAGTAGTCATCAAGCACTGGGCTGGGTGCTGGTAATATAAAATTGTATGTGACAGGCAAGTTTCTTCCCTCATGGAAATTACATTTTTGTGAGGAAGACAGGCAATGAACCATTTATTAATTCATTTAGCTGATATTTGAATTGTCTACTATTTTGATACATCCTACTCTAAAACTGAGTAAATCATAATGAATAAGACAAAGAATATCCCTGCTCTCAAAGATCTAACATTAGTGGGAGGGGTGGTAAACTTATATATGAGTAAATAAAAGAATAAGATGATTTCAGATAGCAATGGGTGCTATGGAGACAATACGCTCAGTAATGTGATGGAAAGTGAAAGAGTGGAGGATGGTCAAGAAGGGCATGTCTGAGCTACTTGAGATAAGACTTGAATGATGAGAGTCAGGCAGTGGTGTGAAGGCCAGAGGGACATGTGCTCAAGCATAGGCAGCAAGTGAATGCCCTGACGGGAACAAGAAGAAAGCCAACGGAAGTGTGGCTGAGCAGACGGAGGAGGGAGGGTAGATGGTGACGTTAGAGAAGTGGGTAGGCCTTGCAAGCCACAGTAAGGAATTTGGATTTCCTTTTAGGTATTAGGAAATGATTGGAGGATTTTAAGTAGATATATGAGGAATCTTACTTAAGCTTTTTAAAAAGATCATTATGACTATTGTTGAATATATGGGGACAGATGTGGAAGCAGGTCCCCAATTAGAGGGATTTTGCAATTTGACAGGGAGTTTTGTCTAAAGTAATCATGTTGATAACTACATAGCATAATAACAGTGGAGATAGAGATTAATGAACATTTTCTAAATTTATTTTGGAGATGGGGGTAACAGGCTGATAAGAATAAGGGAAGGAGAGTAATCAAGGGTAATTCCTTTTTCATTTGATCCTATACTAGACCAAAAGTAAATGAGATAAAGCATACGTGCAATGAGAATGATGATGGAGAGTGATGGGAGAGACATCTTTATATGGAGACAGCATGGTCATGGAAGGCTCTTTGTGAAGGTGAATATTTCCACTTTCCTCTCTTTGGATATGATCTGAGGCATAAGAATGAGTTGGCCAGGTGAAGACAGGCAGCAAAGGGAAATAGTTCAAAGGGAAAAGTCCTGACACCATGATAAAGGCTTGGTATCAATAGAAGCCCATTATGGCTGGAGCCCAGTGAGGCAGGGGAATGCTTTCAATATGGTTGGGAGGTTGAATTGAGAACCATAAAATAGCTATTGACTGCTTTGTTCCTAGATGTGTATTTAAATCAGCAAATTCATTGATTAGATAAAAAACTGTGCATGGAAACTGGAAGATGTGTAAGTCTGGGGGCAGAGTAAAGTTTTTATAACTCAGTATTTGGCAAAGTTAGTTTGTTTCACCACTTATTTCCCAAGGCCACTTAGAAATCTTTTGATTATGCTTCAAGATTCCATATGACTGCGTAAATGAAAAATTCATTTGTGATTTTCAGTTTTAAATTTAGAATTAATTTTTGGCAGGTTTACTAACAATAATAATATAGAACACATGTAGTGCTCAAAATGCTCTCTGTTTTCAACATTTTTGTAAGACAACACAAACATTATTCTATTCATTTTTATCAGTGAGTTAAATGAGTCACAGAGAGGTTTGGTGGACTTGGCCAAAATTATCCCTATTAATGGAGCAATTCAAATTCGAATTCAGGTCCTTTATTTCTTAGTATGTAATCCTTTCTAATAGACCCTTTGGACTTTCAACTTGGTATGAGCAAGACTACAGAGGGAAGCCACAGAGAATAACATTCTACACTGTAAAGAATACTTAAAGGCAAAATGGTGAGAAGGAAGCAAGCCAAGAAATTAAAAAAACAACTGAAAGGGGGACGTTGCTTTCTTCTCTCATTTCTAGATTTTTCCCTTTCCTGGAAAATGCCAATTTTTCTAAGAGAATGGAAAAAATTAAACTGCTGGTCTTTCACACCATACCTATTTTACAACTGGGGAAGTTGATCTTTATATTCCTCCTTTTTTAATATACTTATTTCCACTTTAACCTTGTAGATTGGCTTTCAATTTTTTTTTTTTTTTTTTTTTTTTTTTACAGTTTAGACCTTAAGCATCTGGAGAGCAGGGTGAATATTGTGTGAATATGTGGCAAACATTTTCACAAGGTAATATAGCTTTCTTTTAAAAAAAATGCAAACAATTATGAAAGGACAGTGACTACTTATTGTTGGTTTATTAGCTAATAAATACCTGCCAAAGAATATAGGCATCATGTTTGAAGTTGAGTTTCAGCATGTTCAAGCTCACGCATGTGGGTTTGGAAGCACACTGATCGCAGACTGGCAGACTGGATATAAAGGAGTGCAGAAGTAGACTAAAGCATGTGCCAATGATGAAACTTCTACTTTTCTGGAAATAAATCCTTAAGAAACATTAACCTGAAACTTGGTTTAATAATTCTGCATACCTCTGCTGTAACAGTGTTTGATCTTTTTGTGCTAAATGGTTCTTCTGACAGTGAAGGTGTGAGACCCTTACTTCAAAGTAATCCACTGCTTTGGAAATGTGTTATTTGCTCCCATATGAGGAAAACATCTCGACTCTTCTCAATAGTCTATTTGGGTATATGCAGGTTCTTTTGCACAATAAACTTTGGGAATCCATGTGAATAATGTGAGGTTCCCTTCAAGTTCTCCATCTAAAACAAAAAACTATATTCCTTCATCTTGACAACCAATAAGCTGTTACTATCAGATGAAAGAATCTCAAATTAATGATAACAAAAAAAGGATTACTCAGAAGATTTACTTTTGAAACTGAATTTTAGTAGCATAGGTAGAAAAGCTTGGTGTGTGCTCAAAATATTTTGATTCTAATAATCTAAAATACTAATGATAATGACATTATTATTATTATTAAATAATATATGGCTATATATTCTAAATGTCCACATAAAATGAAAGCTAGCAGCCCCCCATTTCTCTATTCTCTTCCAAAGACCTGCTCCACTGATCACAGCTACTCACCTGACACTCATCTACATTGGGCATCCTGAAAAGACATGTTTGAAAATGTCTTTCCTTTGAAGGAAACAAAATTCCACATGCCGTCTATCTTCTGTTCACTCTTCCTGTCTGTTTCATGAGTAGTGATTTCCCACTGCATGCTTTGTTATCCCAGGACTGGGAAAATTATTCTTCTGCTAAACTGAACTTTCTTCATACACAGGTTTTTATGAAAGAGAAGTAACATTTTTTTCAATCTGTTTTCTTGGGATCTTTAAAAAAAGATCAAATACAGATATGCTCAGTAACTACAATAAAGAAGCAATGATCTCTTCACTCATATCTTTCTTTGACATTATATGTGCATTACACATGCATTTGTACTTCTTTACCATTCCCTACTTTGGAGACTAAGATACTTCGCATAATATATTTTTGTCAAATAACTATCTTAAAATATACTTTATAAAAAAATAGAAATGAGCTTCTACATACTGTAGTGACACGCCAGGAAATAGTCTAGGACCTCACTAAGAATATTGTCAGAATTTGAGAGGGATTTGTTCTAGGCATGACATGAAATGTAAAAATTGAATTTCTTGCACAAACTTAAAACCAAAACATCATATAACCTCTCTGTGATTTGGACCCAACATGTCTTTGCCTATTTGGATAAAAATTATTGGATGCACATTTTTTGGTAAATTGTCAACAGCAAAGCATGAAAACAGATGTGTTTCTGCTATTTGCATTATTAGGGAAATAAAAGCAGCCGTGCTGGGCTGTGTGCAAGGGAAGTGAGGCCTTCACACTCTGTGAGTTGGAAAACACGGCAGTGTAGACCGAGATTCACATCACGAACACCTTCAAACAAGGCAACTGGGGGCAATACCCAGGCATTGTTCAGAGCTTCACTCCTTTCCAGAGTTGTTCAGTTTTTCTCCTATCAGAGTTCTGTGTAGGAATGAATGCTAAGTAAAACTATATAATGTTACTATGGCCTTAATTTGCACAAAACAGTAAGAAAGGTAATTTCAGAACAGAATTTTATCAGAATTTGAGACTCTGTCATTCAAATTAGTGAATGTAGCTTATTACAGGGGTGTCAAGTGAAAACTAATGAGAGTGCTTTGATAAATTCTGCTAAGGCTGTCTGGACAAGGGAGACCAAATACACCTTTTCTAGACACAATACATGCAGTGGGGGAAGAAACATGACATATCTAGTGAAAGGAAAAAAAAGAATAAAAACAGAGTATCCTTTTGTGCACTTGCAGACCTGACAGTACCCAGATGGTTCTGCATTGCATTGGTGGTTTTGTGCAGAAGGGCTATTTTTGGTCCAGTTTGGGAAATTTGTGACAGAAGTTTGTTTGTCTCAAGCCTTTTCTCCCTTCTGTAAGTCTGCTGTTTGCGTTTGTGCATGTGGTTGTATGTATGTGTCTCTGTGCATGCGTGTGGGAGGAGGGCAGTGTTTTTATATGTGGTTTTGTACTCAGCCTGCCTTTATATAGAGCAGACATTTTCCCTTGGCAAAGAGAACAGAAACAAAGTATGAGAATAATGAAATTAGATTTCTCTGTGTTGATCTGAAGTTTGAACTAATGTTATATTGGTGGTCAGTATAAGAAAAGATTAAAGCGAAGAGACTGATGAAAGAGAACAGTGACATATTTAACTCTACAAATTTTTTAAGCATTACATTTATTGACGGTATCTTGAGAAATTTTCTTGAGGGGAGGAATAAGATAAAGAATGAATATGATTTCAGTGGGCTAAAGATAATTAGACAAAGCACTAAATTCAAGAAAGTATACCTTGTGCTTTAAAATAAGTATGCTCTACTTCCTTTAGGTCACTGTGGGAGCATCTCAGCACTGCAGGCTTAGAATCTCCAAGTTATAGGAGTAGTGTAGGTGCTTCTAATAAGAAATAAAATTCTGTAGTGCCTTAGCATTCATTTTTCAGAACTGCACAAGCACCAGAATCTCCTCAAACCCTTTGATTTGTTTTCCCTTTCATTATAGATTTCAAAAGACTCAGATTATGAAGTAATGGTAAAAGAGGAATGAGGAAGAAAGTAAAGAATACTCAGAGAGAGGTTCTAAAAAGTCTTGGTGTCAATGCTTAAAACCAGTTAAATTTACAAACTTCTGCCCACCCAGGCACTCAGGGAGAGATACTCAGAGTTTCCTCTCCAGGTGAAATATTTTTGATTCTGTAAGTTCAGTGCAATTAAATAACTAAAGAAATTTAAAAAACATTTATTTTCATTTATGCCTTCCCTCTCTCTGTCTCCTTTCCCTTTTATTTTCGGTTTTCAAATGATATTATTACTGGTTTATATTTGACCAGCTCTGATAACCTTAGCATGAAAAAAGAGTTTAGACATTACAATTCCAGAATCATTATTAGGAGTGTCAATTCCAAAGTGCTGGATGTTTGATCATCTACTGAAGGAGTGTTATTAAAAAATTAGCACCAATTTGGTCAAACGCCAATGATTTTGAAGCCTAATTTTCAAAGAAAACTATGTCCAGGTTGTCTGTCCTGAGTGTTCTGGCCTGATCACAGGTTGAATGGGCACTCTGCTCTACTGCAGGGGCAGAAGTTAATGGAAGATATCAAGGTAGAGAAAGTTGGCAGACCAGGCTCTGCTTTCTCCTGGAAGTTGGGTTGTAACTTACTGAACCCTGACTCAGTAGCAAGGCCTGCTGGAATCAACTTTTAAGTTTTTCTCTTGCTCACCCTCTTGTATTTCTGCCTTTTCATAAGACATTTATCTTCATTTCTTGGGGCTTGATCTAAATCAAGACATTACTTTCTTTACAATGCCTTCCTGCCTCAATATCTTTACCCTCCTGGATGGGTAATATTTATGCTGCTGATTTGGGGCTTCATAATATCTGCTATATATTAGAAGCCAGCCTGGTGGTAAAGGTCAGATTAAGGACATTGCTTTCTCATCCAAGGCAAATGTTTCAGCCTCTAGATAGTATCCATTATGTTGAGGAAGTGTGGTGGGAGAGAAGAACACAGAAACTAGTAAGTAAAAAAACAGTGATTTCAGGTTTAAAATTTTTTCCCAAGCTTTGACTGTTGTTATTCCCAAAGGGAATTGAGTAGGAGCAAAATCATAATAAGTTTTTAAGGACATTGTATTGTCAAAGAACCTACAAGTTTAATTTACAAAGACTAGTTATTGTTCAATCTCTAAATCAGATCATTCTTTACCAGGAGAAGTCTGCAAAATTAGGCAGACCTCAAACAACTTCAGAGGTGGACATAGAGGATAATAGACTAGAAAGAAACTTCTTAAAAGGCAAAGCCATTGACTCTTCCAGAAAGAAGAATCAGGGACAGTCACTGAGGACCTTACTCTAGGATAATCTTTGCTGTTCTTACCTATTAGCTCTTAACAATCTCTATGGGCAAATTACTGTTCAGTGCTTCCCATTTTCTCCTGTTTAAAAGTAGAGACTAGGACAGTTACTCTAGTCACATTCTACTATTGTAAGTTTGGCATGTGTGTGTGTAGCACATAACTTGCATTTTATTTTATAGGTCATCAGATACTGAATGAGACTTGGAGAGGGCTTGTGTGTGCTCACATATGAGAAGAGTACATTTCACCGTTTGGTTAGACTGATGGATGTGCTGTGAGAGATGGTCAGTGGGTCCTCAGCATGTGTTCTTCTCATCTAAGGTAACCAAATTTTAACTCTCATGAGGACATCCAAAATGAAGAGTACTCTTCAAGCTTCTCTTGCAGCTGGGTGTGGTTGTGTGATTTGGTTCTGCTTTTAAGATCGGAAAGAGTGTGTGCTTCCAGGATATTTCATCCAAGGGATGTCCTCTCCTTACTCCCTTCGCTTTTTCAGTTGTGCAAAGAAGGGAGTTGGGCTTTCAGTTGAACATGAGGTGGAAGCCGTGTATCCTGACGGTCAGAGCGATGAGATAGAAGGCGCCTTTGTTCTCGATGCTCCTGGAGCTACCATGCCAGCCAAGTGACTCGTTTGGGGTCTCTTTCTATCCTGACACCAAACTGATAGATAACTAATGTAAATTCAGTGAAGAGAAATGTTACAAAAAGTACCTAGATAATTAAACATAATTAATTCAACTTTATTATTAAACACCATGTTCATTAGAGAGATTCTGTGTTTTTTACTTTTTCAAAAGTAGTTTCAAACTTTCCCTGGAACCTGTAATACTGAAGTCATATATGCATAGCTATATTTCCCCTTCATCCATCTTCATTGTGCTTTGGGGTGCAGGAGGATGTGGGTTGAAAGTGGGGCACAATTAGAGGACAGGTGAAAATGAACTATTAGTTTCCACTTCCCTCTCTTTGGATATGTGTTTATTTTGCCTCATTTGTCTTAAGATGTAGGTAATTAACATTATTGCACATTTTGGTAAATGTTAATTTACAATAATCAAAAACACCAAAATGTTAATTTCAAGTGAGCATAAAAATGATGACAGGTGAAGTTAATTTGAGAAGTTGAGGGAATGGGTAGTAGTCAGCACTTTTGTGAGAGAGCTGGAATATTGAAGGCCAGGATATACTTGGCCATAGAAATCTAGAACATCCTAAAGACCATTCCATTTGAGCCTAGTGGATATATTGCCAGAAAATCAGATTTTTCTCTTTCCTTTATGTGTGCCCTCTCCTTTCCTGGCCTGGGAGATTATTTTAGATTATTTGTGTGGTCTCTGAATGCCGTCAGGTATATCGTTATAAGAGAAAGGAAGAGGGAGATTTGAAACACAAAGAAGATGATCTGAAGACAGAAGCAGAGATTGGAGGGATGCAACTGCAAATCAAAGAATTCCAAGGAATTCTGACAGCCTTTAGAGGTTAGAGGAATCAAAGGATGGATTGTCCCCAGAAACTCTGTGGGGAGCATGGTCCTGCCCATACCTTAATTTTGGACCTCTGGGCTCTAGAAACTTGAGATAATATATTTTTATTATTTTAAGTTATCAAGGTTGTGTAATTTTTGCAGCATCCACAGGAAATGAACATAGTGGGCAAGTTGTAACTATATGATATACATTAAATTGTCTTTTACATGAGTGGATAAGCCCAGGTTACTCATTCATCCCTGTATTCACCCAGTGCCTACAGTTCTTTCCTGGTGACTGGTTGTGTGTGTGTGTGTGTGTACGTGTGTGTAATCATGCTGACTTTGTCTTTTCAGTATTTAGATAGCATGATGCTGTAATAACCTTTTCTGCATGCCTCATTCTAGCCTGCTCTTTGTGACTTTAGTTTTTTTAGCCTAGTCAAAAAAAAAAAGAGAAAAAGCTATGAGTAAGTTAATTACTTGAAGTAGTTTCACCTATTAGCACTGTTCTTTGCTGATACATGCAAGCACAATTATTACTCCACCTGGCTTGGCAGCATGACAGAAATTTGATGGATGAAAGGTTTTACAATGTATTTTATTCTTCTAAGCATTGCACAAGCCTTTATTACAGTCATATTAATCACAAATAGACCATATGTCTTAAGGAAGTAACCAGCTGAAATTGAGAAGTCAACAAGCTGGTCTATAGACAGGGGCAGCCAAAGCCTCTTCTGTCATTAGCCTGTGTTCCTCTGGGGAAGATACAAGGGAAGAATGGATAATATTTAACAAATATTAAACCAATGTGTTTTATCTTTCTCTCTGTCAAAAACAATGTTCCATCACAGTGGCTTTGTTGGTGTAGCCTATGGAAAAGGGGTGGTGACAAATGCTATTCCAAGAAGAAAGAGACATGTAGTAATGAAAATTTGTGTTACAAAGTAGGTAGTCAGCCCACCCTCTTGGCCCAGTAGCATATGGCCAGAAGAAGAGAAGATGAAACAGAAATAGGGGAATGAGAGAGTGAGACATAAACTTTTAATGGAGAAGGGCATAAGCTGGCCCTGCTTCCCACCAGGTCTCCAGGAGGAACCCACAGAGCAGAGTAGCCACATCAAAATGTGGAAAGGCCTACCCTAGGTAAGTGGGTGGAGTGGCCTAGACAGGCCTAGACAGGGTTTTATTTTCTCTCCTGAACCTCCCCCAGATCTTCTGTAATGTGAATGCTGCATTGGCAGTGCAGTTCCTGGCCAAACCAAGCAGCCTTTACTGCAAGTTCATTAGGTATAGATATTAGCAGCAGATACCAGCAGAAAGCACAAGGATGGAACTGAGCCAGACATAATCCACTGGACCCAGCCAGTACACTAACAGAGCAGCATAAGACGGTGGCCAAAGGCATGGGTTATGGAGCAGACTGCCTAGGTAGATTCTGGCTCTGCCATTTACAACATAGTAGTCTTGCATAAATAAGATTACCTCTCTCTGCCTCAGTTTCTCCAACTATAAAGCCAGAATAGTAAAAGTATTTGCCTCATAGTTTTGTTGCAAGGACTAAATTAAACAATGCATATAATCAACTGAGAACGATGCTGGGATTATAATAATCATTCATTAAACATGGTTGAGTTACTTAAGGACTAACATGAGGGCAGAGATTCTTCTGTTTCCCATACTGCTTGAGGCACATAAATCCGTTCCCCTTAAGCTACTCAAGGAAGTCAAGGAGTTGAGGAGAAAATTGTAAAAGATGGAATAATTATTCCAGGCCATTCTAAAGAGACTATTTAAACAGTTGGATTGAATTGTTTTAAACTGGAATATAATTCATCTAATTTCTTTTTCATTTTTCTTGCTGCTAGCTGGTACAGTTGGGGACTGGTGCATGAATAAGACAAGATTAATTAGTAGATTAAAGAAAGAGACTCTATTTTTTTTCCTTTATAAATTGTATTGTGGGTAAATCCTAGGCCCCAAGTAAATAAATGAACATTTTCTGGTAGTAATGATTTGCGGCAAAACCCCAAGTGGGTAAAGTCATATGCAATGAATGTACAATAACAGTACCAAGATTGTTCTAAGTTGGTTACATGCATAAATTGAAGTATTCTTACTTTACATATATAAAGTTATGTGTAATAAGGAAACATCAGGGCCAGAGAGCTCCTTGAGAAGTTGACACTGGAGCTTAGACTTGAAGTTGAGGACGTCAGACTTCCTTATACACGGAGAAAGTTTTTCAGACAGATGGAATAGCAACACAAAGGTTCTATGACCAGAATGAATTGCTCTTCATTTAATAGAGGCATTTAATACCAGTAGATAAAGAGTAATCATCTAAGTAGAGAACATAGATAAAGGAGAGAAGAGGACTCAGGATCTATTTATGGTGAAACAAAAAACCCACAACAAATAGTTAAAAAATATTTCTCTAACCATCTTTCTTTCATATATTTGTAAATGCACTGGAAAAGTGCATGAAGACTACAAGCTAAACTTGTAACAGATTCTGTGTTGGGTGTGGTACTGGAGGTAGTTGAAGGAAAATGTTCTCTTTCTACTGTGTGTATTTCTGTATTGTTTGAAGATGCCTGTCTTGAATTTATTAATCGCATTTCTTTTGCCATTAAAACACAATATTCAGAAAGCCTAATAAATGATACATATCCATTATTGGACAATGTAGACAATGATCCCAAGACAAAAGAAAAAAGAAAAGGAGAATCACTCACAACTCCATGTCTCAGATTCAGTCACTTAACATGTCAGCATATGGACTTTTCCTTGTGTAAATATGTTTAGATATAGCACTTTAAATGTTATATTTTAATATTTAGTTGTAGAAGCTTGAATATTTTATTTTTAGTTTTTCACACAAAAAATTTTTCTCAGAGTTTGTGTTATTAATTTTGATTCTTCCCCATGGTGATTTTTTTCAACTCTCATGTTTTGATACCACTTATATCTCTCATTCAGATTTTAATCCTATGCACCATATTCCTCCATCCTTTGCTACCACATTTTCCTTGAGTATCTTCTAGGAAACCCAGAGTCAGCAGATCACACTTGAAATTGATCAAAGTTCTCCTCTTTGATCTATCTCCTTCCCTTGCTTTCCATATTTAAACAGTTACCATGTTCTAAAAATTTTGCATACTATATGGCTTTCAAATCTGAATTTAATTATGCTCACTATTTCAGTTCAAATGTTCAAAATATTTTTTATTGTTATGACAACTGTTTAATTCTATTCTTTTTTTATCCTGCTATAACCTAATCTTTCTATAAAAGCAAATCTGATTATTGTCACTTCATTCTTTAAAACTCCTCAATGACCACCCACAGCCTTCCATATAAGAGCTGAGTTCCATCAGACGGCACCCAAGGCATTTTGTGGTGGACTCTGCCCTGGCTGCCTTGTACCCCATCACTTTCCTCCTGCATCTTCATCTCTAGTCATAGGGATGTACCTGTACTTTCCAGAAAATACTCCAGCCCCAAATTTGTCTACAGTTCTTAACAGAAGGCCTGGTACCAAACAGTCATTCAATATATGATAATTGAATACAAGAATATAAGTTTAAGAAGGTTTTCAGAGTTTACAGTGCAGACATATGAAATAGACTGTGTAAAGATGAGAAATTCAAGTGAAAAGGGAACTGTACCAAAAGGATCCAGAATAAGGAAGGAAGAGTTGAAATCACAGAGAGATAATATCCAGGGATTCATATTATAACCTGTGCTGTCCAACAGAAATATGGTGGGACACATAGCTTCTTGGTAGCCATATTTAAAAAGTGAAGACTCGGGTGAAAATAATTGTAGTAAGATAATCCATTTAAATGAATGTATCCAACATATTTCAAAATATAATTGATACTAAAATGATTGAGATAGTTCACATTCTTTTTCATACTAATAGCTTGGAATCCAGTGTTTATTTATACCACAATATATTTCAGTATAGGGTGGTCACATTCTAAGGACGCAGTAGTCACATGTAGTTAGTAGCTGCTGCAGTGGACCTCACAGGAGTAGCATCTACAGAGAGGAAGGAGAGGGGAATCTGGTATAACACGTGCTGCTACCGTTGGTTTAAGGCAACATGTGTCTAGAAGTTCAAGCTCGAAGGATTTAGGAACATTATACTTCACTACCTGGGGGTGTGACTTAAGGTGAATCAGAGAAGTTAAATATATTGATGAGGGTTAAAGTTATGATGAAGTTTAATAGTGAAGAGTGACAATAATAATCATGATAAGGAAATAAAAAGTCCAAAACTAAAAGTTCCATTACAGTGGTACAAAAACCAAAACATAGCTACTACAGATAGGTTGTCAAAAAGTTTAAGTATCTACCCTCCACCAAAAGCTGAGTGTGTCTTCTGTTTTTTGTTCTTTTATTCTAGTTTACTTTCCATGACTCCAGTAGAAACAATTTGCCATTTTAGAGGTTCTTATAATTTAATATATATTTAATAACATTTTTTGCCTATCATAACTCAAAATCCAAAGTAGCAGTTTCCATTTTTGTCATGTTGAATTATGAGTGAGTTAAAAATCTCTAAAATAGTACAGGGTGGCAGCAGTCAGTAAGCAGGGCATGACAGTACCTCCCCCTCCCCTCCAATAAATATGCTGTGAGCTCAAAGTACAGAGCATAACCCTAGCACCTTCATTAGATAAGGGCACTAAGTATAGTGAGGTGTGGTGCTATTCATTTACATCCTCTGGTACTTCTGAAGAAACAGGAGCAGTGATGTGTCACAGCTGATAAAAAGCCCTCAGACACAGGCTGCCTGGGCTTTGTCCTTAGGAAGTACACATATGGGACAAAGGGCATATTAGACTCAGGGAAGACGCTCAAGATACAATGTTCATGAAGAAATTTCTTATAATTAGATTCTTTATTTGGGAGTAACTAATACACCAAAATCTTATTATTATTTTTACTTCTCTAGTGGAATGTTTTAGGCTTTTGAAGAGTAGTTTATGAATTTTCACAAGTAGAAAAGAGAAAAAATGACAACAATTACACTAAAAGCAGCAAATCTTTTTACATATTAAATCAACTGGGTGTTTGAACAATATCCTAGTTTTCACCATGTCTGCAAGCGTCTGAGGATTTAATGTACAGCAATTATCAGCCAAAGTCCTTCTTTATATGGTCTTTTCTTACTTAGCTCCCCTTGATTATACTACCTAATTACCCTCAAGGATAAAGTCTTTACTATTATTTAGCTTTCTTGGTTTTGACATTCAATATGCATTTCATAATTTTCTTTGATGCACCTTTCAATAAAAAAGAAGTTAAATTCCCTTCACTGATTTTGATTCAACTTTTTTCTACCAAACTTGTACATCATTTCAAATTTAGCACCAAAAAAGAGCAAAACTTGGTTTTATCACAAGCAGCAGATTGATTCATATGGGACACAGAAACTTGGCTACAGAGTACGCCTTTTGAACCTGGCTATACAAATCTCTCCAAAGATGTACATGTCTTAGTGACCTACATTTGGCCCAAGTTTAACCCTCTGCAGGTGAGGGAAGGTGGGGCAGGGAGTGGGGAAACAAGTTGGGCTGTGATTTGTGGGGAGGATGGTGGTGTATAGGTGAAGTAAATCTATAGCTCTTGCACAAATAATGGCTTTTGAATGTCACAGGCAAAACTGGTTATTTGTTGCAGGATGAGAAAGTTATGTCTGTACTTGTTTCAGGTTAAATAATTTTTTAATAAACTTTTTTTAAAGGCATATATAATTGTTCATTAAAACAATATTAATTCCACTTGAAAAATGTCAAGATATTTTTCACTTTGTTTTCTACTTGGACACACCCTTATTTCCCACTTAATTGTAAATTGGGGTCTCTTTCTTACAAGGTCTGATTTTTTACACAGGTCTAATTCATGACAGTTCATGGAAAGACCTTGAGGTATAGTGGTTGATCTCTGCACCAGTGTTCACTCTCAAATGTCCTCATTCAAATCAATATAAATCAGTCCTCAGAACAAGTGCCCAGCAGTTAGACTTCTCCAACCCCAGGCAGGCTTTAGAAAGAAAGGACTTTCTCACTAAGAAAGTCCTTGCAAGCCCCCTTTTCAAAGTCTTTCCATTACCTTAAACCAAAAAAAAATTTAGATCACCCATCTGCTAATGATCTTATACATGCAAACATATTTATTTTATTTGGAGAATTGGTTCTCCTGCTATTTCCAAGTCACTTCTAGAAATATCTTCTATATAGTCAGGTACAAACAATTTGGCAGGAGGAAATTGTCAAAGCTAGTCCATGATAATGGAGGAATGGAGTTCAGAGAATTCACATTTGCTCAGGTTTTATATTACCTAAAGGGTAAACAAAAAACAAAAAACATGCTTTTGAAGATTTTGGTATGTTGGGTTTACTTGTTTCTTTTTTCCATTTTGTTTTTACTCTATTAAAGACAACAATATAGAGGGAATCTCTGAGGGATTAAGCAATTCTCTAGGTATATTCAAGAAAACTAGTGACCACATTTGGTTAGTTACTCTGTAGGCACAAAAAAGTTACAAATACAAACATGTAATAAGACTCTAAGAAGCAGGAATAATAATTAAGGAAAAATTCAAAATTAACTGGTACTATTTAAATCAGCTAGAGTTGAGGTATATTTTAATAAAATTGTCTTAAAAAAAAGGAGGGCAGTTATTACCAAGGCCAAAAGAGAAAGAAAATTATAGATTGATGTTCAAAGTTAGTAACACCTGTAACTTTAACAAGCTGTTATGTAAGCTTCACTGTCAAGTTGTTAAAAAAAGAATGACTCAATTTCCATTTACAGGACAGTCAGTAGCCTCTAGCAATCTGTAAGAGTGAGAGAAAAAAAAGAGCAGGATTAATGTGTTACTCTCCCATGCTACCGAATCATGGGACCTGCAGATCCCAAGAAAGAAGGAGACTCATACAAGGTTGCTTGGGATTAGGCATGAGGCATGCAAACTAATGGATTTACTCATTGTTCCAGGGGGTCCTGTGATTGGGCTTGAAGCCAACATACTTCGGCCAACAAAGTCTCTCAATTAGGTGTAGTCCCATTGCCAAATTTCCCAGCAACAGCATATGAAAGGGCTCCTTTTGACTTTTGATCAAATCCACTTAAAATCTTTGCCAAGGGACCCTGAAAATTGCCGTTTAAAACTATGTCTGGAATGCCGCATACCTGGGAACTAATATCAGGTACTTGTTTTTCCTGTAGAGATTATGACCAATGGGTCCACAATGCTCTCAAGTAAATGGATTCAAATCAGAATGCCAAGTGGACCATGGAAGCAGGAAATCAATTATCATTTGCCCACAGTGCTATCAGCTTTTCAGGCAGGGATCTTGTCTTACCCTCTGTGCAGGTGAAGTCCAACCATGCTAGACACTAAATGAGTGTCCTTTGATTGGATGGGTGAATTAAACAGATTTGTTTACTGAGCTTGCAAAATATGCATCAAGCAAATAGGTGGTTTACTGTTTGGAAGACCCTTTTCTGCCCTACTTTCTTGGTTACCCATGGTGAGACCCAAAATGTTTGTCCTTTGAAGACTGAAAAGCTTTTTGCACTTGCAAACCCGGTCCAATGGCACTGAGGCGGCTTTGTGCAGGTCCTCTAATCCCTCCGCTTTGGAATGCTCATTTGTGTTGGGACGTGAAGTCTTCTCTCTTGGCTGTGATCATAGAACTGTAGAGAAGGGCTTTCACTTCATTACTCTTTATTTTCTTTTCAAGCTTAAAAAAAACAAGGTTTGACTAACATGTAGTTCTCGATACTTTGTTTTCAGAACTTATTTGTCTTTTCTTTGGACTTCTTTGGCGACAATAATAAAATAATGATCGTGATCCATAAGAAGGATTCACAGTTGTTCTCTTTCAGAGGGATGCTCCCAAGACTTCAGCTTAGCTGAAGTGGGCAAAGTAAGTGGAGGCACTGAACCCAAAATCAAGAGAGGACAGACCGGCAAACCCTGTGGCCTGTGAACAGGAATATCTGTTTTGCTACTCTTTCCTCCATGGACCAAAACACATCTTCAAAGTAAATGACTGGAATTGTTCTTTTTTTTTCTGACATGAAATGCAAAAATTTATGACATACTGGACACTTAAATCTTAACCATGAAGGCTTTGAGATGGTAAACTGTGAAAATGTACTTTTACACATTTAAACAATATTTGCAGACTCAAATGCTTATAGCAACCAAAAACAATAACAAAAAATCTGTGAAGTGAGCCAGATACTAGATGAGTACAGTGGCAGAGACTGTGGGGCAGTGGTAAGTCTATGCCTGTTTCAAAGTTACTCAGATTTTTGAAAACATACACACCACACACACACACGTTACTCACAGAATCACGTATCTTGAGCTAAACATGCCGGTGGCTATATGCAATCCTTTGGCCATTATTTTTAACCCACAAATTCCAGCCTGATGCTTTGTTTCATTTTTCCAGGTTCAGGCAGTTTTTCCAAGTAAAAGTCAAGACTGGATCTGCTTCCTGTCATGTGAAATTTTTTAAAAGATGTGATCTCAAGAGAATTACAGATTCAACCCTGTGAAGGCTAATTCCCTGTAATGCCTTCCTAATTTACCAAAAACTCAATCCAGTGCTACCATGACCCAGAAAGGTCTTAGACTGGACCCTTCTTCAGAACTCCTCTCCTTGAGCTCCCCCTAAAGGTGAGAGTCAGCCACACAGGCGCACTACTAAACTGCCTTCTGAGAGAAGATGGATAACCATACTGAAACAGGAGAAGCACGGGGGTTATTGCTAGGAAAATAACCATCAAAACGAAAATAACAGCAATACTTATGTGAATTCCTTCCTCATGTCTTCAGCACAAAATAAATATTTAGGGTATCTTATATGCAAAGAATTGTGATAGGTGTTCAGGAAAATACTGAAACCACTCCCAACAAAATTCTGTCCTCTTCCTTTGAAGAAACTAAAAGCACACAGAAAGCAATGCTCTCTCTACCTTTCTGCCATCTGAGAACTCTCTTTCACTGATTATTTTACTATATACCTTTTAAGTAATAGTCTTCAGAATTCTTTTCAAACCCTCTTCTTTTGTTGCTTTACATTCCTTTATTATGTGTCCCCGTTCACTCACGCTTTCATCCATTCATTCACTTCCATCACCACGTATTTTATGAAGGTTACTATCTTTATTTCTCCAGACTGCACTTTTCTTGAGTGACAGATTCATGCTTTCATTTTCCTGCCTTAATTCTTCACTAGAAAGTTTCAAGATCACTGCCACTCCAACATACCCAAATGAGAATTTACGGCCAAACGTATTTAGGGTCAAATGAGCATTATCAGTGTAAAGTGCTCCGAATCTAGAAGATCAGTATGGGTTGAGGCTGTCTGGGAAAGTCTTGTAGCAGTGACAGACTTGTGCAGGACTTTGAACAAGACGTCGCATGTGGGCAAAGTGGGAACAAAACTTTGTTTTTGCGTCTATCACCATTTCTTTCAATGAACTCTTTTACTACTGTCCCAGTATTTTCAAGGTCCAAGCTCAGTTTTGGCCTCTGGGATAATCCAGATTTTAAAAAGAGAGAGAGAATTTTCCTCGTGGTGATCCCTTTCTCTCTCTTTATCTGCTTTTTTCCTCTCCCAGTTGGAGAAATTGGAGAATGCAGATTAGATAAGCAAGAAAGGACATGGTCATATCCCATTCACAATAGAAATACACTTACTTTCTCAAACATCTCTGTGGATTCCTTTATCCTTGGAAACCAAAAAGGACAATCCTGAAGCCTTGTTGAGTTGGCTCTTGAATACCAGACATTTTCTTTATTCCTTCAGCATCCACTTGAGAGTATGGATCTGGCCCTGCTTTTGTGCCAGCTAAGGAGCTGAATGCAGCCTCTGAGGCCCTCAGCATTGCCCTGCAGTCTTGTAAAAGGACTGCCTTCTTTCCATTACCTCCCTTGCAGTGGCACTGGCAGCTTAAGTAACTCTCAGCACAAACTGGACATTGTACAGTCCCATCAGGCAAGCTCTTTTGATGCTTCCTTCAAAATAAAATAGATGTTTTCTTCTTTTTATGTTATGCAATGTTGCTATTTAGAAGGAACATGGAGAGGCTTTTCTGTTCCCTGAGTAATCACAGTAGTTGCTTTCCTTGTCTGGAATTACAGATAATTAAGAACATGATTTTTTTTTTTAGATGTACAACTCAATACACCATAAAAATATCAGCTGTGTGGAACTTTTTCACAAGAAAGAAGTATCCTTTTTACTGTGAGAGCCTCAGGGGTGAAAGAAGTTGTGCTTTGACAGTGTAAAAAAAAAAGGCAATACATTTGTGAAAATTCAGTCAGAAACAATAGGCTCCATTGAAGAATTCCATTGTGCTGTGGATTTTTCTCTGCCACATTGACAAATACAAGATTTTTCTAAATTTTATTTATTTTTTGTAACCTTTGAATGGAAAATTGTCCATTTGCAAAGTAGATAAGAACCTTTAAACATTTATCAACCAGGGTCATGAAAGAGATCTTCTATAATTGTACCTGTTAGAGTTAATTGGGCAGTTCTGTGTATCATGACTTTTTGCCAAAATACTGGTTTTGATCTTAATTGAAGTGCTAATTGGTGAGTCTGATTAATGAAGAGCTATGTATTTTCTTTTGTTAATTCCAAAAGTCACAAAAAACTTTCCCAGGTGAGCATTTGAAGAAAAGGAGAAAGTCTCCCAAGTTTCATTAATTTACACAAGCCAGTGTTTGCATTAGAAAGTAGTGAAAAATATGTTTGGTTTTTAAAAGTAGAAGAAGACAATAATGCACTTGGCTTGAGTGTTGGTGGTGTGATATTTGACTCTTAGGAAAGCATCCTACAGAACACACATGCATTTCCTCTCTCCCTGGATGTCAGTAGAATGAGGAGCATGCAGAGACTAGGAACTAGCATGGCCTGCAGGCACAGTTATAACATCATCATCTCTACCCCACCCCCAATCAATTACTCCCCTACACTTCTTTTTAGAAACAACAACAATGTCCCTCTTTAAGCCCTTGTTCTCCTCAAAAATAAAATTATCGAAGAACCCTAGGATCTTACTCCATCCAAAGGAAGTAAGTTTGTCCTGATTCCAACAAACAGAAAGAGATCTGCGTCTCATTAGACCCCTTCTACCCTTGCTTTTCCCTAGCACATGGTGTTGATGCTAAGGACATGGCCTGCACAGCTGGTGGGTAGCATTATGAATGGTTGCTGGGTATTCTTCCCAATCTTTACACATATCTGTCCACAGGGAAGCCCTGCATTATGTGCCAAGTTTACAGCTCTTTTGGTTCATATCACCATGCTCAGCTACTCTTCGTGAAAGCACGTTAAGTGAGAGAAAGAGTATTCCTGACATATAGAAGAGCAGGTGCAAAAAGACAAAGGAAGGAGAGATTTGGCTGTTTAATAGAGAAAAATACTGGAAACTACAAAATATTTTAACAGCAGTTGTAACCCTAGACTGTAGGATTATGGATGATTTTGTTTTCTTTTATGCTGTTTTTAATTTTCTTAGTTTCTGTAGTAATGAAACTACATTAACTTATTATTTTAAAATGTTTAAGTACCCAAGACAGTAAAGAAATCAGTGACGTCAGAAGAAAGGTAAACCTAGGAGTAATGTATATATTTTTAAATGGTATGGGAGAGTACTCAGTCTGGATAACAGAAGGGGAGGTAGAAAATGAATTCTGGAGTGGTACCTAAGTTTCTGGTGTATGAATCCAGGACTAGAGAGAAGTCTTGGTCCGAGTGCTGACAGATATTGTTAAGAAGAATAAGAAATAATTTAGAGCTGAATTCAAGATAGAAGGTGTTCTCTTTCCCCATTGCAGAAGTACCACCCATACCAGATGACTGAGAATTATCTGTAATCTTCTCTCTGAGTCCCCTCTCAAGATTTTACTTCCTGTTTTGGTTTTCTGCAGCTTGAATATGATTTGCTTTCATATAATTTTTGTTTTCATATTCAGCATGCTTGGTGTCCTCTGAGATTCTTGGATCTATGGTTTGGCATCAGTCATTAATTTTGGAAAATTCTTAGCTATTATCACTTCTGCTCCCTTCTGTTCTAGTGCTTTAATTATGTATATTTGCATCTTTTGAAATTGCCACACTGTTCTTTGATATTCTCTAGTATTTTTTTTCATTTATTTTTCTCTGCATTTCAGTTTGGAAGTTTGTACTGACTTAAGCACACTAATTCTTTTTCTCAACCAGACCCAACTATATTGATGGGTCCATGAAAGGCACTCTGTATTTCTGTTACAGTGTTTCAATTTTTAGTATTTCCTTTTGATTTTTTCTTAGAATTTTCATCTCTCTGCTTACATTACCAAGCTGTTCTTGCATGTCCACTACTTTTTCCATTTAGAGATTTTTAACATATTAACCATAGTTATTTAAATTTCCTGTCTTAAAATTCCAAAGTCTATGCCATACATAGGTCTTCGACTAATACTTCCTGTGTTCCTTCAAATGAATTTTTCTTGCTTTTCAACAAGACTTGGCATTCTTTTGAAAGCTATAATGTATTGGATAATAAGAATTGAAATAAACAGTGTTTTAAGGCAAGGTTTTGTCTGCCAGAAGTTGTGCTGGGCTGTATTTAATATTTGTTGTTGTAGATAACAGCTCTACAGATTCCCCTAGTGCTCTTGACTTTTTCTCTCTTACTGATTTTGGGCTTCCATAAGAATTCCTTCTTAGATTGAGTCTGCATCTTGCAGCTCTTTAACCTATAATCCACTACTATGACACACCGGAGCCTTGTTGGTGTGGTGGGGAATTGGGGGGAGGGAAAGCAATCTTTAATGTTATGAATAAATCTCAGTCTTTTAGTGGATATGAGTTCCTAGGCTGCGGTCTTCACAAGTGTTTGTCCGCCTTTTCACTCCCCTTATATTAGACAGGAAGGCTAGAGGAAACAAGAGTCAGGGGAAATGTCCCTTCCACAGGTTGGATAAGACTTTGGTAAAACCTTTTCTTTGAAGTAGACCTTTGTAATAGAGAACATTGTGGAATTATACACCTATTTCAAATGGATGTTTTTCCTTCCCTTTGCCAGAGCCAGAAGAAGATTTTCTTGGTGTTTTACAAAAAGAAACTGGGGAGATTTCTGAAAAGTAGAACCTATGAAAGTATGGGTGGTCCCCCTAAGACTGACCCTAAGGAGTTTCTCACTCTCGTGCTAGCCCACACTCAGCCTCCAGTAATTCACCAACATTACCATTTAAGTACTCTTACTAGTTTATGGCTCCAGAGACTTCCTCCCCAGGTAAACATAGCTCAGCTGGGACTCTCTGGATTTTCTGTCTCACCAGATTTTGCGGTAGAGGTTTGCTTGCAACTTCAGTTCTCTGATAGGTCCAATAAACGTCATTGATTTTCAGTCTGTTCATTTTTTTCTTGCTTTAATGGCAGATGGGACATCTTCCAAACTAAACATGTCGGAGCTGAAAGCTGAAGGGCTCTACTCTTCTTACTCATCTTTGTAATCCATTCACAACCAATAGAAAAAAGATTCCTGGCTTTATCTACTAACTGTCTGTTAAACTCATCCTTCTTTTTTATTTCCACTGCTGTTTTTCCTTTGGGCTTGTCTCCAACTTGGATCATTTCAGAAACTCCATAAATTTGCCCTTGAATATCCTCAAATTATGGTGACCACAGGGACCATAGTTTTCAGGGACAGTCTCCCTTTATGCCTGTTTTCTGAGTGGGATGATCATACTGCTCCTTTTTCTGTCTCGATTATGCCAGTTTGGCAACAATTATGCGATCACCATACCTTGTATCAGTCTTGTCTTGAATCTATTTCTGTCCTCAAATGGTATTACTAACATTTAAATATGATCATGACTCTCTCCTGTATAAAACACTTCTAAGTTCTTTCCTCAATGTGTAGTGAAACATCTCGATGCCTTATTATACAAGAGCATCCAAGCTCCTCCATGACTTGACTTCTACTATTTTGGTTAGCTTTTATCATGCTTTTCTCAAACCCTTAAAATCTGAAGATCTAGCAATATAGAGATACTTCATATTCCATTATAGCATTAGCATTCTTTTACAACTTCAGATTCTTTTAAAACATTTGAGAATGCTTCAAAACCATCCAAGACCTGTCTTACTTCTACCAGCCCTTACCACCTACTTTCCAAAAATTTAGTCATTATAAGTCATGATTAATTATCATTCATAGCTACATATAACTATAACCATTGTTTTGCAGACTCTGTCACACACATAAAAACATTATACTGCAAACACAAACTATAAATACTAGATTATGGACCCCATGGAAAGAATAGCTGAGAGGGACTAGTGGGGTCATCTTATGAAGAGGGCTCAGAGTCCAGGCTCCTCCAGCCTTGTTCTAAGAGTGGAATTGAAATGATGCTATATAGGAAATGGAGAGGATAGCATTGTGTTATCATTATATAAGCAGATTTTTAATAGAACAAGAGGTGAGAAATGTTTTGAGGAGCTATAAAGTCTTTACTTAATATAATGGTCCCCAAAGGGCAGAGTAGAAAGTCACAGACAAAAGCTATGGGTGGAATAAACATAAATTAAGGATAAATATTGGCTCATAAACTCACATCCTGCACCTCTGCCTTTCCTGACTCCCAACAATGGGTTTCCTACAGTAGCGACAACCTTACTCTCTTTTCTTAAATAAGTCTTTTCCTTGCTCCCCATAATAGTCTTTGGACTAAGTAATTTCTAGACTAAAGTCATTTTTCTTGCATTAATGTAGTCTTCAGTAATTTAGGTGGCAAAATCTCATTTCTCATAAACCTGAGAATATTATGATGGATTGCCAGACTAGTTGAAGGACAGTGAGAGAGTTGGTGGTTAGAAATGCAAAACAGGAGATATCCAAGTACGACCAGATATATATATCAGAATTTGTATGGAACATTTGTGTTATCATGTGTAGAGCCTGATTTTGTCAAGATGCTTTCAGTTGCTAGAGACTTTATTGACTCAATCTATGAAAGTCTGTCTGGAGAGAGGATTAATTTCAGCCAAAGCTGGCTTCTCAAAGAAACCTATTTGTCATCTGGTTCTCCTCTACCTAGCACATGCAGAGTTCTCCAGAAGCAGATGCTGAGGTGGAGCTCAGGGCAGGCTGCTCACTGGGGATAAACCTGTGCAGGGAAAGGCAGAGCAGGACGTGAAACCATGACGCAGGCCCTGTGAAGCCTCCACCCAGACGGTGGGGAGCTCTGTGTTAAGTGTGACCATGAGGTTTTTCCCAAGATTGGCCAAAATGGCCAGGCTTTATACCTGATCTTACTCAATCGCGATTGTGGGCTGACCCAGGAAGGGCATGACCTCAGGTGAGACGGCTTTCTGTCGCTGTCTGGAGAAGCTCACAGCTGGAGGCCATCTGCTCCCTGCACTCCTTGAAGTCGGACAGCCAGTTCTTCTTGAGGAGAAACCTAAGTGGCACATCTCTGTATCTACTTCATCGTCTTTGACTCTGCTTTCTTTCCTAGGTGCTGGCTTTATTCTGAAGCTTTTCCAAAGTCATGGCAAAAGTGTTTACCCAAAGCTTCGGACTTAGGTTTTAACAGCTTAGCAACTTTAAAGGAAGTCTCTTTCACAAAAGTTAATATCCTAAGATCTATATTATCAGTTTGGTTTGTGGTCCTGAGCTCACTTCCAGAGCCAGGATGGAAAGTCAGCCCCTCCTCACGGGCAAGGACTGAAAGCAAGAATGGAGCGGTTCCTCAAGGCACAGCAGGGTACTGTCACCAAATAAAGGTTACTGGGGAATAGGGAGTACACACAGCCTACCCTGCTGTTGGCCCTGATACACATGCACTCTGGAGCCATTCCTAGAATGGTCTAAAGGTTCCCAAGGAATTACGGGACTGCACTTAATTTTAGGTAGAGAATCTCAAAGTACACTGTTAATATTCACGGAGACCCTCATTATTTTGGAAGAATTACCTTAAATTCTCTATGAATAAACAAATCCATAATACTACAATGCACAGATGACTAAAAATTCTCCTCTCCCTCTCTACCAGTCTTACCAATTTTCTGAAGCACTATTTGCTTTTCTTTTATTTGTAACAGAGTGGAGAATAACTGTGGTATTCTGCAACATACTGAATGGAAAAGTAGCACAAGAACACAATAACAAAGAGCCTTTCATGCTGCAAGGGAGAATATTCCTGTTGGCATGGAGAACTTCCACCACTGGGACTGGTAAATGGCAAATCTGTGAAAAGAAAGAGACTTCTATTTTCAAAATGCTGGATACATTTAAAATAGTGTCAGTTTAGTGTGTGTGTGTGTGTTTGTGTAGACACACAATTTGCTTGTGTGCCTATGATGTATGTATGAACCTTTTATTTAAAATCTCTTTGGTCATGTTTATGAAAGTTTGCTCCTCTGTGGAATGCTAAGTCTGTTTGTCTTAACTAGAATAAGCCAGGACTTACACTCAGGGGGCACACTTCAGTGTAGCCACACTACTTATTAAAAATGCTGAAATATTTTTCCACTGGTTGGGAAATGGTATAATAGTAAATGTGATAAGCACTAAAATTAATTAATCAATTCCAGCACCTGTGGTTTTTCTTGGAAACCACACACCATTATAATTCCAAATTTTTTTTTTTTTGGTTTGAGCACTGGAGCCCAGAACTAGAAGGCCTGCTGAAGAGATCCTGTTTTTTGTTGAAGGTGTTGAGGAATTTCTTTTTGGTTCAAAAGTTTGAGGCTGGAAGAAGGGAGATTCACAGTGCCAGAAGCTTGGCAATGGTTGGAGAGTTTGGGAGAAGCCTGGGGAACAGACACAAGGGGGCTAAACCTTCAGGTTGTGGTGGTGATTATTCAGGTACAATTGGGAAGCTTTGCTTTATTGGAAAACTTTTCCTGGAAGGTATTCACCATCCCTGCCCAATATGATGAGCTTATGAGGAGGGGTCTTCCTGGGGTCTCTTTTAAAGCCAAAAGAATGTGTACTGCAAGAAGTGACTGTGAGAGCCTCCTCTGTGTCCTCTCCACTGCCTGTGGCCAGCTCTCCCAATGCAGACGCCTCAGGATACCCTGCCCCTCTCCAACCCCTCCCCGACTGCTCCCACAACTCTTCCAAGCACTGGTACTCCTTGAGTCTGGCAGCAATTGCCATTTGTTCCTGTTTTCCTCTTCTTTCCCTCCCTGAATTTGTCCTCGTTAGCTGGGCTTCAGCCAGTTGTGTCAGCACCAGCACCACTTGGTTCCTGACTGGACAGATCCTAACTCAGGTAACTAGAATTGGCCCATAACCACCCCCTCTCATGCAAATTGTCACCTTTTCCTGTATCTCCTTTAATAGGATTCATTGTTATTTTGGTATAGTAAGGCCACCAGATCAGGAGACCTTTGCATTGAAGAGATAGTCTATTGTACACACATATCCCCAGAGGGAGTGCGTGCTGCACCATGGGGCCCACACAGGGAAGCACTTCTGTCCGGAGGCAGAAGGAAGAGAACTGTGGGTGAGTCTTTATCATGTTTTCCATGGGAAGGAACAGGCAGGGCAGGGTAAGCAGGTTTGGGACTGGGTAGTTCGAGTAATTCCAGTGGACCTTGGAGCACAGGGGCTGTACCTAGCTGCCTTGCATCTGGCCCTATGATGATTACGGCTGGTGTACAGTGGCTCAGCGTGAGAAAGCCTGATGAGGGTTGTGGTTGCAGGTGTAGGCTCAGAATCAGTTAGTTTGTATCTGACAAGCATGACTCTGGGAGGAGGACGCCTCCTGAGGAGGAGGGGAGTGCAGGAGCCCAAGGCAAGGTGACTCAGCCATTGTCTGGGGCAAGTTGTGTCTGATATATGAACAAACGGAAGTTAAACCATAAAGGTACAGGAGCTAGAAACATAATCAATACACTTTTCCCTTCTCTTTTTTTTGGAATTTTTATTAAGATATCATTAATATACACTCTTATGAAGGTTTCACATGAAAAAACAATGTGGTTACTACATTTACCCATATTATCAAGTCCCTACCCATACCCCAGTGCAGGCACTGTCCACCAGTGTAGTAATATGCCACAGATTCACTATTTGCCTTCTATGTGCTACACTGCTTTCCCCGTGATCCCCCACACAATGTATACTAAACATAATACCCCTCAATCCCCTTCACCCTCCCTCCCCACCTGCCCTCCCACACCCCTCCTCTTTGGTAACCACTAGTTCCTTCTTGGGGTCTCTGCGTCTGCTGCTATTTTGTTCCTTCAGTTTTGCTTTGTTGTTATACTCCACAAATGAGGGAAATCACTTGGCACTTGTCTTTCTCTGCCTGGCTTATTTCACTGAGCATAATGTCCTCCAGCTCCATCCATGTTGTTGCAAATGGTAGGATTTGTTTCTTTCTTATGGCTTATTCTATTGTGTATATGTACCGCCTCTTCTTTATCCATTCATCTACTGATGGACACTTAGGTTGCTTCCATATCTTGGCTGTTGTAAAAAGTGCTGCGATAAACATAGGAGTGCATATGTCTTTTTGAATCTGAGAACTTGTATTCTTTGGGTAAACTCCAAGGAGTGGGATTCCCGGGTCAAATGGTATTTCTATTTTTAGTTTTTTGAGGAACCTCCATATTGCTTTCCACAACGGTTGAACTAGCTTACATTCCCATCAGCAGTGTAGGAGGGTTTCCCTTACTCCACTAGCAAGCATTTGTTCTTTGACTTTTCGATGCTGGCCATCCTTATTTGTATGAGGTGATATCTCATTGTGGTTTTAATTTGCATTTCCCTGATGATTAGTGATGTGGAGCATCTTTTCATGTGTCTGTTGGCCATCTGAATTTCTTCTTTGGAGAATTGTCTCTTCATATACTCTGCCCATTTGTGGAGTTATTTGATTTTTGGCTGTTGAGACATTTAAGTTCTTTATACATTCTGGATGTTAACCCCTTGTCAGATATGTCATTTACAAATATATTCTCCCATACTGTAGGATGCCTTTTTGTTCTGTTGATGGTGTCCTTTGCCACGCAGAAACTTCATGTTTGATGTAGTCCCGTGAGTTTGCTTTTGCTTTTGTTTCCCTTGATCGAGGATATGCATTGAGGAAGAAGTTGCTCAAGCTTATATTCAGGAGAATTTTGTCTATGTTGTCTTCTAAGAGTTTTATGGTTTCATGACTTATATTCAGGGCTTTGATCCATTTAGTGTTTACTTTTGTGTATGGGGTTAAACAATAATCCAGTTTGTAGCTGTCCAGTTTTGCCAACACCAGCTGTTGAAGAGGCTGTCATTTCCCTATTGTATGCCCATGGCTCCTTTATCGTATATTAATTGACCATATATGGTTGGGTTTATATCTGGTCTCTCTATTCTGTTCCATTGGTCTATGGTTCTGTTCTCGTGCCAGTACCAAATTGTCTTGATTACTGTGGCTTTGTAGGAAAGCTTGAAGTTGGGTAGTATAATCCCCCCATATTTATTCTTCCTTCTCAGGATTGCTTTGGGTATTTGAGGTCTTTTGTGGTTCCTTATGAATTTTAGAACAATTTCCTCTAGTTCATTGAGGAATGCTGTTGGTATTTGGATAGGGAATTGCATTGAATCTGTAGATTGCTTTAGGCAGGATGAACATTTTGACAATATTAATTTTTCCTATCCATGAGTATGGGATGAGTTTCCATTTATTGGTATCTTCTTTAATTTCCCTTAAGAGTTTCTTGTACTTTTCAGGGTATAGGTCTTTCACTTCCTTGGTTGGGTTTATTCTTAGGTATTTTATTTTTTTTGATGCAACTGTGAATGGAATTATTTTCCTGATTTCTCTCTGCTAGTTAATTGTTAGTGTACAGGAATGCCACAGATTTCTGTGTATTAATTTTGTATCCTGCATCTTTGCTAAATTCAGATATTCTAGTAGTTCTGGAGTAGATTCTTCAGGGTTTTTCATGTACAATACCATGACATCTGCAAACAGGGACAGTTTAACTTTTTATTTGCCAATCTGGATGTCTTTTATTTATTTGTGTTGTCTGATTGCAGTGGCTGGGACCTCTAGTACTATGTTGAATAGAAGTGGGGAGAGTGGGCATCCTTGTCGTGTTCCTGAGCTTAGAGGAAATGCTTTCAGCTTCTTGCTGTTAAGTATAATATTGACTGTGGGTTTGTCATGTATGGACTTTATTATGTTTAGGTACTTGCACTCTATACCCATTTTGTTGAGAGTTTTTATGATGAATGGATGTTGAATTTTGTTGAATGCTTTTTCAGCATCTATGAAGATGATCATGTGGTTTTTGTCCTTGTTTTTGTTGATGTGGTGGATGATGTTGATGGATTTTCAAATGTTGTACTGTCCTTGCATCCCTGGCATAAATCCTACTTGATCATGATGGATGATCTTTTTAATGAATTTTTGAATTTGGTTTGCTAATATTTTGTTGAATATTTTTGCATCTATGTTCATCAGGGATATTTGTCTGTAATTTTCTTTTTTTGTGGTGTCTTTACCTGGTTTTGGTATTACAGTGATGCTGGCCTCATAGAATGAATTTGGAAGTATTTCCTCTTCTTCTAAACTTTAAGGAGAATGGGTATTAGGTCTTCACTAAATGTCTGATAAAATTCAGTAGTGAAGCCATCCAGTCCAGGAGTTTTGTTCTTAGGTAGGTTTTTGATTACCAGTTGAATTTCATTGCTGTAATTGTTCTGTTCAGATTTTCTGTTTCTTTCTGGGTCAGTCTTGGAAAGTTGTATTTTTCTAGAAAAGTGTCCATTTCTTCTAGGTTATCCAGTTTGTTAACATAATTTTTCATAGTATTCTCTAATAATTCTTTGTATTTCTGTGGTGTCCATTGTGAGTTTTCCTTTCTCATTTCTGATTTTGTTTATGTGTGTAGACTCTCTTTTTTTCTTGATAAGTCTCGGTAGGGGTTTATCTATTTTGTTTATTTTCTCTAAGAACCAGCTCTTGCTTTCATTAATTCTTTCTATTGTTTTATTCTTCTCAATTTTATTCATTTATGCTCTAATCTTTATTATGTACTTCCTTCTACTGACTTTGGGCCCCATTTATTCTTCTTTTTCTGGTTTCATTAATTGTGAGTTTAGATTGTTCATATGGGATTGTTCTTTCCTGAGGTAGGCCTGTATTGAAATATACATTCCTCTTCGCATGGCCTTCACTGCATCCCACAGGTTTTGTGGTGTTGAATTATTGTTTTCATTTGTCTCCATATATTGCTTTATCTCTGTTTCTATTTGGTCATTGATCCATTGGTTATTAACAAGTATGTTGTGAAGCCTCCATGTGTTTGTGGGTCATTTTCTTTGTTTAATTTATTTCTAGTTTCATACCTTTGTGGTCTAATAAACTGGTTGGTACAATTTCAATATTTTTGAATTAACAAAGGCTCTTTTTGTGGCCTTGTATATGATCTATTCTTGAAAATGTTCCATGTGCACTTGAGAGGAATGTGTATTCTGCTTTTGGGTGTAGAGTTCTGTAGATGTCTATTAGGTCCATCTGTTCTAATGTTTTGTTCAGTGCCTCTGTTTCCTTACTTATTTTCTGTCTGTTTGATCTCTCCTTCAGAGTGAGTAGAGTGTTGAAGTCTCCTAGAATGAATGCATCATTCTATTTCCCCTTTTAATTCTTTTAGTGTTTGTTTCATATATGTAGCTGCTCCTGTGTTGGGTGCATAGATGTTTATAGTGGTTATATCTTCTTGTTGGATTGACCCTTTTATCATTATGTAATGTCCTTCTTTGTCTCTTGTGACTTTGTTTTGAAGTCTATTTTGTCAGATAGAAGTACTGCACTCCTCCTTTTTTCTCCCTATTAGTTGCATGAAATATCTTTTCCATCCCTTCCCTTTTAGTCTGTGGATGTGTTTGGGTTTAAAGTGAGTCTCTTGTAGGCAGAATATAGATGGGTCTTGATTTTTAATCTGTTCAGTGACTCTATGTCTTTTGATTGGTGCATTCAGTCCATTTACATTTAGGGTGATTATCGATAGATATGTACTTATTGCCATTGCAGGCTTTAGATTTGTAGTTACCAAAAATTCAAGGTTAACTTCCTTACTATCTAAGAGTCTAACTTAACTCACTTAATATGCTATTGCAAACACAATCTATTTATTTATTTAATTTTTTTCTCCTCCTTTTTCTTCTTCCTCCATTCTTTATATATTAGGTATCATATTCTTTACTCTTTGTCTCTCCCTTGCTTGACTTTGGGCATAGTTAAATTAATTTTGCATTTGCTTAGTAATTAGCTGTTCTGCTTTCTTTACTCTGGTTTTATTACCTCTGGTGACAGCTATTAAACCTTATAGAACACTTCCATCTATAGTAGTCCTTCCAAAATACACTTTATAGATGGTTTGTGGGAGGTAAATTCTCTCAGCTTTTGCTTATCTGGGTATTGTTTAATCTGTTCTTCAAATTTAAGTGATAATCTTGCCAGATAAAGTAATCTTGGTTCAATGCCCTTCTGCTTCTTTGCATTAAATGCATAATGCCACTCCCTTCTGGCCTGTAAGTTTTCTGATGAGAAATCTGATGATAGCCTGATGGGCTTTCCTTTGTATGTGATCTTATTTCTCTCTTTGGCTGCTTTTAATATTCTATCCTTACCCTTGATCTTTGCCATTTTAATTACTATATGCCTTGGTGTTGTCTTTCTTGGGTCCCTTGTGTTGGGAGATCTGTGTATCTCAATAGCCTGCAAGAGTATCTCCTTCCCAAGATTGGTGAAGTTTTCAGCAATTACCTCCTCAAAGATACTTTCTATCCCTTTTTTCTCTCTCCTTCTTCTGGTACCCCTATAATGAGAATACAATACTGTTCCATTTGGATTGGTCACACATTTCTCTATATTCTTTCATTCTTAGAGATCCTTTTTTCTCTCTGTGCCTCAGCTTCTTTGTATTCCTCTTCTCTAGTTTCTATTTCATACATCGTATCTTCCACCATATCTAATGTGCTTTTAATACCCTCCATTGTGCTCCTCAATGATTGGATCTCTGACCAGAATTCATTCCTGAGTTCTTAAATATCTTCCCATACCTCCATGAGCATGTTGATGATTTTTATTTTGAACTCCCTTTCAGGAAGATTCATGAGGTCAATGTCATTTAAATCTTTCTCAGGAGTTGTATTAATAATTTTACTTTGAATCAGGTTCCTGTGGTGGCATTTCATATTTGTATATGGCACCCTCTAGTGTCCAGAAGCTCTACTCTCTGGAGCTGCTCAGTGCCTGAAGCAATGTTGGGGTTCACAGGGGAGTGGTAGTAGTCCCTGGGAGAAGGAAAGAGCTGTTTCCTGCTTCCTGGCTGCTATGCCTATCTCCGCTGCCTGAACCAGTGGGCCAAGCACACAGTTATAAGCCTCTATGCTTTGCGTTTGTAGTTGCTGTAGACATCTTCCCTCTGGCTGGCCTAATGCCAGTGTAGGGTTTGCCAGTTTGCGAGCCAGGTGGGGCTGGCCAGGAGAAAGGCGCAGTAGGCTGTGTATCATGGAGGGGGTCCTTGGAGCTGTGTAGCCAGCCAGGGAGCTGGAGCACCTGAAGATCGTGAAAGCTCCCAACCTGCTGGGCAGAGTGCACCCAGACAATTATGTCTACCTGTCCTTTCTCCTGAGCAATAAGCTCTGTGCAATCCTTGCCCCTTTAGCAGCGCTCTTGCTAAGGGCTTCCTTGTTAGGATGTCTCTCAGACTGCCTGCCTTTCTTTTGTCCCAGAGCAGTCAAATGTGGAGCCCTGCTTTCCACAAGTGGCTGGAATCTCAATCTCTCCAGGAATTCTGCTTGTCTTAGCTTTCCAACCCCCTAATCATGAGAGTACCATGCTAGCACCATGAAATGTAGGTTTGTGCTCCCAGAACAGATCTCCAGAGTTAGGTATTCAGCAGTCCCAGGCCTCCATTCCCTCCCCGCTCCATTTCTCTTCCTCCTGCTGGTGAGCTGGGGTGGGGGAAGGGCTTGGGTCCCACCAGGCCACAGCTTTGGTATGTTACCCTGTTCCATGAGGTCTGCTCTTTTCTCCATGTGTATGCAGCCTGGAACAGTCCTCTTTCCTGTTGCTCTTTCAGGATTAGATGTATTCATTATATTTTTGTATTATATGCAGTTTTAGGAGGAAGCCTCTGTCTCACCTCTCATGCCACACCTTTCCCTTCTCATCCTCTTTCCCTCTCTCACATTCATATTCTTGCCAAGAGCATCATAATAACAAAGCACCAGTGCCCTTTGCTATTAGATAGTGGTTAGAAAGAGATAAGTAGAGTAGAAATTGAAATGGGGCAGCAGGACGAATCTCCATCTTCACATGCCTCATGGCATCACTAGTTACTTAATGACTTTTACTTTAATGGAGAAGTCCTTGGAAGAATTTTATATGTAAAATCTCAGCTGGTACAGGGACATCATTTAGCTAGTGATAGCTCTGTCAACCAAAAATTATCTTAATGTTCTAAAAATCATTGGAATGGCCTGGTGAATCTTTTTACTGTAACTCTGAATGCTTGGTAAGCAAGATACATAAAGTGTAGAGAATATATGCTTAGAAAATAAAAGGAATACATTTTTACAATCTTAATTTACATAGTAAAAGTGTAAACTTTGTATTGTATATTTATGTTACAAACATATTTCTGTATCAGATATTATAAATTTTGTATGAATTTAAATGACTTTAATTTACTACATGGGATGCTTGTCACATCCAACTTTCTAAATCGTGATTCTCTTCCAAATCCTGTTTAAAGTACTATCTCCTTCTTACAAACTTGCTCACAATCATGACCTATTGTCTCTTCTGTTTGTCATTGTCTCATCTTGCCATTGCCTAGCCAAGTTTTATGATGGTAAGATCACTAGACATTCTCCCCCTCAGCTCATAGAGAAGTTGTACTTTTCCAGGAATGGGCGTATATATCAGAATCACTTAGGAAATTATCCTCTGAAATTTATGTTCCTAGCACAGTCCCCCACCCAACTGTACATACAAAATATATCTATTTGGGAGATATTCATATTTAAATCAGTGTTTCTTATCAAAATCATTTGGGTGGGCAATACTGACTCAAAGCAGAAAAATCTAGGGACTCTGTGACTCTACCTCCTTTTCAACCCTAGGGAACTTGATACTAAGCAATGTTCCCTGACAAACAGAGCTCTGTCCCCATGCTCTAGCACAGATCACACTTACTGATATAATCTAGGTCATGGCTAGTACTAGCCACTGGGCTTCCATGCTGTTCACCAAGTCCCAGATGTCCTTAAATATTCCTCTAGCAAAGCTCCTATCACAGGGTTTTCATCTTAAAACTCACATCCCTCTCTCTGTGTGCCCCATCCCCCCACATTCTGCATGCCTAGACACCAGACCTTTGTCTTACCTAGGCTTCAAGTTTTCCCAATGCCTTGTTATTTAGATCTGCTGGAAAGGCTCTGTCAGTACAGAAGCCTAGTCTTTGCATATCATGGATTTCCTAAATGGTGATCACAAGCCTATGTATGCTGCCAAGTATCTTCCTTCTGCTATTATTGGCCTGGCCTGGCCACAGCCGACCCACAATATAGCCCTAATGGATGAATTTATTCTTAAGTCTTGACCATTTGCTGAAATTAAATTTTGCTTTAAGTAGTTGGCCATGTCTAGATAATGAAGGATTATCACATTTAGATAATGTAGTTGGGATACATTAGACATCCTCTCAAATACTTTATATCAAACACATTGGCCTATTTTATAGCCTGTTGAATTCAGGGCATCACTCCTTCTGTTCTATTTGGAGGAGGGTATATTTTTACCTCCTTCCATCTACAACTCGCCCTTCCATTTGAGTTTTGAATTCTCCATGCTTCCTGCTCCTCAGAATGCTCAAATGTGATTATTTGACAAATGTCCACCTCCCACACTGGACTGTAATTTCTCAAGGTCAGTGATCTTGTTCTACTTTTTATTCCCATTGCATCCCTAATGCCTGGTTGAGTTCCTGGCACCGAGTAAGTACTCAATAAATAACCTGTTGAATAAACAAATGAAAATACTAAGACCATTCAAAGTACGAGACTGTGTAATATGAACTCCATCTTAGACCCACATTGTGTTATTCAGTCCTTCAAAATATATTTAAATGATGAATGATGATGTTCTTGGAGAAATATATCATTTAATGTTATGTTAGAATTCATGGGCTTCAGAAGATTAATGTTCAGTCAAGGAAAAGGTATTCTGTGTAAAGGTTTAGACCTAAATATAAGAGGGCATATCCCTGAACAAAAGTTAAGACCAGCTCTCATTTTGCAGAACATTCTTAAGCTCACTTTGGTGGTCAATACCAAAATTCCTTTTAAAAAAATTTGTTCAGATAATATTCCCCCCTTTCTTGTTGGCAAGAAAACAGAATTTGATTCACCAAAGGACTCAGGCTAGTTCCTAACCATTGCACAAGCCAACAGAAGGCTCATTCTGGATAGATTTTTGGATTAGGCCATATGTCCCTCATTTATTATGGAATGTAAGTGCTTTCCCTGCTTCTGCAAAGAAACTCATACCCCCATTGATACATCAAGGACTCACAAGGACAGTGCTAGTTTCTCTCTCTTTATCCATAGAACAAAGAATCCTCTCCTCTCTTCACAAAAAAAAATCCGAAATAAGACCAGAGAGACTAACAACTTCAAACCCAACTCTGTTTGTTCTGTAGCAGTACTGTCCAGTGGGAATTTAAAATGCCCACCATAAATGTGAGCCACATAAGTAATTTTAAATTTTTTAATAGTCATGGTTAGGAAAAAACAGGTAAGAGAACCAGGTGAGAATAATTGTAGTAATACATTTTATTTAGCTGAAAATACTGAAAATATATTATTTCAACATGTAATCAGTATGAAAAGTTATTAATGAGATGTTTTACATTCTCTTTCTGTACAAAGTCTTTGAAATCTGTCTCAGTTTAGACAAGCCACATTGTAAGAGCTTACAGCCACAGGTGGCTGATGGTTACACATTAGTCAGTATAGTCCTAAAATGTGATTTTGTGCTAGAGTTTCCTGTCCAGTCAGAAGAGATATCCTCACTCACCCTCGCTGCAGCCACTGGCACCATAGTGAGGAAAGGCAACCTATGGAAACTTCTGAAAAGTTTTAAGTACATTCAGTGAGCAAGACCTATCTAAATGCTCTCATGTCTCCAGGCCATGCTGACCACCCCTGCAGTTGCTAGTTTAAGTTCAGCTTTGATACAGTGTAGCTGGATTGATGCTGCTTTTGCTGCAGTGGTCAGTACATGTCCCTGTCCCGGCTGCCATGCGGCTCAGGCACAGCAGAGCTTTTTTCTCTGTTCAGTGTTAAGCACAGCCAGCGGTGATCCAGCTCAAACTACCCAGCATCGCTTTGCCACTGTCTCTTTTAGGTGCACTTATTTGATTTTTCTGCTTTTCTTGTACTGCTTATCTCTGAAGATAGAGTACAACCCTTTCAGGCCAAGTTCCTATAGATGTTAATACCCAGAATGATATTCTTAATGAGGTGTTCTTAGAGAAGGCCAATGATTCTATGGAGATTTAGTGAACAAATCTACACCTTCATGAGAAATGCATCCTTTTTCTTACACTGTTATATGCAGGACTCATGACACTTACTAGTGGATTCTGATAATTCCCAGTTCATATTTCCTAGGGATTGGTTGATGATATACCTTAACGTAAGACGGTTTTCTTGATTTTCAAACAGTGATCCTTAGACCTCTTATTTCTCCAAAGCCTGCTGTACAGACCCCCCAGGACAAGGAAGACGGTGAGTGTGGATAAAGGGTGGCAGGCAGCAGAGCCCCAGGCCCCATCTATGTCTTCAGCCAGAGCAGCTGTTTGTTTTTCTTTAATGCTTCTAGGCAGGATCTATTGTGGATAAGTGGTTTCTGTGCCAAAGTTTTAGAAAACCACCCACCTAAGGGAGTTGTCTCTGTTTTGATTCAGTCTGAATCTTTTTCTGCACTCCCGGTATTTCATTTTTATCCTACCATCTGTGCTGGGATGTCCACTTTTTCCTTAGAGATTTTATTACTAAGCCACTGAGTGTTTGCTTGTATAATTGCTCAAAGAAAAGCCTTTAAGTACCACATCTTCTAAGCTCATTTTTGTAATTACTATTGTCTTCTGTTTATTAAAGTAATTCATGCTTATCGTGAGAAAATGAAAAAGAAAACTGAATAGAATAAAGGAGAAAATAAAAACCATCCATAATTGCATCACACGGAGATAAATGGTGTTAACATTTTGATATATTTCCTTCTGAATTTTAATGTGTATATATTTTAGACTAAATTGGAATCACATTTCACATGGTTTTATGTCTTGCTTTCCACAATTACCATCATATTGTGATCATGTTTCTTCATTAAAGCCTAATTGTTATTAGCTTTTTAATTCTTAATCCTATGTATGTCTGTAATTTACTCCACCATTCTTCTGTTGGAAATGTTGGCTGTTCCCAATTTTCTTTTATTAAAAATGATGCTTCAACTAATATTCTTGTATAAAAATGGTGGTTTAATGAGCATCCTCGTACATAAATATTTAACTACTTCCTTACATTAATTTTCTAGGAATGAAATTCCTAAGCAAATAAACTTCTTAAAGATCTATTCTATATATTGCCCCAACACTATCCTCTTGTATCAAAATACAGCCCCACCAGTAGTACATGTAGGTGCCAATCTAACCTTTCCCTTCCTGAATTTGAGATTTGAGTTCAATACTTCAAAAGAGTCTTCTTTCAATTTGATTTTTTTAGGTGTTTTTTTTTTTTTGAGGGGTCAATTTACTGCTTGTTACAGGACATTTGTGTTTCATTGCTGGAGATTATATATATATACACATAAATATATGTATTCCTTTGACCATTTTTCTCCTGAGGATGTTAATAATTTTAATTTCATTTATAAGGACATGCATTAAGACTATCAAATCTTGACTCCTTATACCTATTTTAAGTACAAATGACCCAGTTTGTGTTTACCTTTTAATTTTGTTAGTTGTGTTTTTTTTTTTGACAGCAAAGGTTTGGTCCCACTCTCCTAATCTATTTATTTGTCATTCTATTTTATAAATAAAATAATCTATTTGTCCCCACACATGACTATAGTTACTATTTTTTTTATTGTTGACTCACAGACTTACATCCCAACCTAGGGAGCTCTCTTGAAGGTATATGTTGGTATGCTTTTTATCAGAGAGGAAAGTAAATTGATAAGGAATTCCATAAAGTCTAAAAGACATTGTATCAGTTTGAACTAAGAGACAAAGACAGTACACGATCAAGAGAGGGCTTTGTAACTCCTGAGCATATTCATGTGTATACATAAGATATATGTGTACCCTGCTGGTTCTGTTTCTCTGGAGAACATTGACTAATCATAGATCTTCAAGTGAGGGGAACTATACTGAAGGAGTTGTACCCAAGAAAGCATACCTGAAAAGCCCTGTCTGCATCTAGATCTGATTTAGAGGATTTAGACTTGAGTCTGAACCTGAAACCACAATAAGAAAAGACACATCAAATGTGTTGCAAGCAGGGGAATGTATTATGCATGTGAGAAGAATGTAAATAATTTGGGGTCATACATCATTTGGCACTCTTCCCATTGTGAGATGGATCTATGTTATCCTTGAATTTGGATGGACTTATGATCTGCTTATAGCCAATGGAAGGTGTCAGAAAGGTGATGTAGTGTCCACCTTGTTTTCTAAAAGATTCTCTTTGGAGCTCTGTGTCATCTTGAAGAAGTCTGACTCCAATGAGGCTACCACATTGCAAGGAAGTTTAGCCAATTGGTGAAGCCATTATCTAAGCACTCTGGCCAATGACTGCAACTGAGTTCCCAGCTGACCTCATTACCATCAGACATACAGGTTGAAGACACTTCCAGAAGATTCCAGCCTTTAACTGTAGAGCCAACTTCAGCTTCAAAGACTTCCTGGTAGAGACCCCAAACATTGCAGAACAATAACAATCAGTCCTTGTTGTGCCCTGTCTGAATTACTGACCCACCAAATTGATGAGCAAAAGAATTTTTCATGCCATTTAAATATTTTCATGTCACTTAAATATTTTAGGGTCATTTGTTATGTAGCAATAGTAAATGGATCCTTCATGCTCAAAATATCTAAAACAAAATATGTCTTCTCAGTTTTCCAATCTAACAAAAGGTCTTATCCATTTTACCTTCAACATTTCTCTTGCTTCCATCAAACTACACACTTTCTTGCCTACATTATTAGTGTCTTTCTAACTGATCTCCTACTTCCCACACTGAAGCAAGATCATTCTTTTCAATATAAAAAACTGATTATATTTCCCACCTCCTGTTCCTCATCCTATTCCCGTATAACTGTTTATTATTCTTAAGTAAAATAAATATTTTCAACTTGTTTTATGATGTCTCACATGGCCTCTCCAGCCTCATCAGCTTGCAGACTCTGACCCTTGACCTCTGCACTCTAAGTGCCCTCATCTTTCCTACCTAACATTGATGACTAGATTTGTAAAAATATCTTTGATTAATGTATTAATTCTGCTTTTTTACAATTTCTCAAATACTAGACTACTGTTTCAAAATTCTTAGTGCTTCAAATGTGCCATGCTCCACTCACCATCCTATCCTTCACCAAAAAATTTTTTCTTCATAGAAAGCCCAGGACAAGAAGCTGCTCCAGAACAAAGCATTGACAGATAGTGTTTAGAACCTAGTCTCTAAGGGAGACTGGCTATGGTCCAGGCATTAAGAACCTTGGTCTAGTGTGTAAATATCCGCTGAGCTAGGCTCTGCCCAACATGGAAAAAGTGGAGTAAAAGAGAACCAGGGAAAGGAAGATGGTTTGGCTCAGCTGGTGGCACCTTCCAGGAGTGGTGCCTGGCTCGCCTGTTCACCCCAACTACAGTGTTTGTGCCTTGAGTGTAGAGGCAGCCCCTGAGTCCAGAATCCCTGGGATTGGGGTAGTCCTAGACCATGAAAGAAGGGGTAAGAATAGCCTCTGCAGCTCAGTTCTCTCCCAGGGAAGAGTAAGACCCAGATACCCCCTGGTCCTCAAACTCTGTAGCAGAGATGAGGTCTGATTCTCAGCTCCTGCTGCCTCTTCACTATTTGCAATAGATGGAAATATGCCCAATTAATCTTTTGAAAGAGCCCAAAGAAACAAATAAACAAACAGAAAAACAGCTGGTCATTCTGAGAGCAAATTTAAGGCTGAGGACACTCTTCTGAACTATTCCCATTTCACCAACTTATTTCCTCTCCATCCTTCAGGTATCAGTTCAATCACTGTTTCTCCAGGAAGGCTTTTCCTTAGTCCACAATTTATATAACAAATCTCTACATTGATGCTAGTATAGTATCTACTTTGTTCCTGTCTTGAAATCCCCCACCATATTTTTAATTTTACATTTATTCTATGATTCTGTAATTGTATTTGACACTTCTCTTCTCCCTAACTCTCCTATATACACAATAGATTATAAACTCTATGAAGGTTTTATATGTTTTTGCTTATCTTTCTATTTCTAGTGCCTGGCAATCAGTACTGAATACAAAAATACAAACATAAAATGTAGACAGTAATCATATAGATCTTTTGCTTTGTTAACTTATTTGATTACTTTAATGTCTAGCAAATTATTTACCTTAGATATTCATCTAAATGCTCTCCTGTTGTTGTATACACATGCCCATGTGTTTACCCACATATGTCCACATCTAACCCATTTGGAAGTATTGTGATGTTTGTAAGATGAAGACATAGCCTATATTTTTTCCTAACTACTTACTTTTTCCTTGAGACATCATTTGTGGAAAAATTTACCTCTCATTCTCTAGCTTGAGATTCTTCCCTGAATTAAAATATGTAATAATATATTTAACTGTCAATGACCTGTAATTGTGAATTGGCTTGAGCTATTAATAGCTCCCAACATTCCCATGGCTTGACTCTCTTCTTGACCATTTTTTTTTTATTTTGGTATCATTAATCTACAATTACATGAAGGACATTATGTTTACTAGGCTCCCCCCATCACCAAGTCCCACCCACATCCCCGTTCACAGTCACTGTCCATCAACATAGTAAGATGCTGTAAAATCACTACTTGTCACCAAGTTCACAGTCACTGTCCTTCAACATAGTAAGATGCTGTAAAATCACTACTTGTCTTCTCTGTGTTGCACAGCCCTCCCCGTGCCCTCCCAACACTATACATGCTAATTGCAATGTATTCTTTTCTTCCTGCCCTTATCCCTCCCTTCCCACCCGTCCTCCCCAGTCTCTTTCCCTGTGGTAACTATTAGTCCATTCTTGGGTTCTGTGCTTCTGCTGCTGTTTTGTTTCTTCAGTTTTCTTTTGTTCTTATACTCCACATATGAGTGAAATCATTTGGTAGTTGTCTTTCTCCACCTGGTTTATTTCACTGAGCATAATACCCTCTAGCTCCATCCATGTTGTTGCAAATGGTAGGATTTGTTTTTTTCTTATGGCTGAGTAATATTCCATTGTGTATATGTACCACATCTTCTTTATCCATTCATCTACTGATGGACATTTAGGTTGCATCCATATCTTGGCTATTGTAAACAGTGCAGCAATAAACATAGGGGTGCATCTGTCTTTTTCAAACTGGAGTGCTGCATTCTTAGGGTAAATTCCTAGAAGTTGAATTCCTGTGTCAAATGGTATTTCTATTTTAAGTATTTTGAGGAACCTCCATAATGCTTTCCACAATGGTTAAACTAGTCTACATTCCCACCAGCAGTGTAGGAGGGTTCCCCTTTCTCCACAACCTCACCAACATTTGTTGTTGTTTGTCTTTTGGATGGTAGCCATCCTTACTGGTGTGAGATGATATCTTATTGTGGTTTTAATTTGGATTTCTCTGATGACAAGCGATGTGGAGCATCTTTTCATGTGCCTGTTGGCCATCTGAATTTCTTCTTTGGAGAAGTGTCTGTTCAGGTCCTCTGCCCATTTTTTAAATTGGATTATTTGCTTTTTGTTTGTTGAGGTGTGTGAGCTCTTAATATATTTTGGATGTCAACCCTTTATCAGATCTGTCATTTTCGAATATATTCTCCTATACTGTAGGATACCTTTTTGTTCTATTGATGGTGTCCTTTGCTGTACAGAAGCTTTTCAGCTTGATATAGTCACATTTGTTCATTTTTGTGTTTCTTTCCCTTGCCCAGGGAGATATGTTCAAGAAGAGGTCACTCATGTTTATGTCTAAGAGATTTTTGCCTGTTTTTTTCTAAGAGTTTTATGGTTTCATGACTTACATTCAGGTCTTTGATCCATTTGGAGTTTACTTTTGTGTATGCGGTTAGACAGTGATCCAGTTTCATTCTCTTACATATAGCTGTCCAGTTTTGCCAGCACCACCTGTTGAAGAGACTGTCATTTCCCCATTGTATGTCCATGGCTCCTTTATCGAATATTAGTTGACCATATATGTTTGGGTTAATGTTTGGAGTCTCTATTCTGTTCCATTGGTCTGTGGCTTTGTTCTTGTGCCAGTACCAAATTGTCTTGATTACTGTGGCTTTGTAGTAGAGCTTGAAGTTGGGGAGTGAGATCCCCCCCCCACTTTATTCTTCCTTCTCAGGATTGCTTTAGCTATTTGGGGTCTTTGGTGTTTCCATATGAAATTTTGAACTGTTTGTTCCATTTCATTGAAGAAAGCTGTTGGTAATTTGATAGGGATTGCATCGAATCTGTATATTGCTTTGGGCAGGATGGCCATTTTGACGATATTAATTCTTCCTAGCCAAGAGCATGGAATCACTTTCCATTTGTTAGTGACCTCTTTAATTTCTCTTAAGAGTGGCTTGTAGTTTTCAGGGTATAGGTCTTTCACTTTCTTGGTTAGGTTTATTCCTAGGTATTTTATTCTTTTTGATGCTATTGTGAATGGAATAGTCTTCCTGATTTCTCTTTCTATTAGTTTATTGTTACTGTATAGGAAAGCCACAGATTTCTGTGTGTTAATTTTGTATCCTGCAACTTTGCTGAATTCCAATATTATCTCTAGTACTTTCGGAGTGGAGTCTTCAGGGTTTTTTTATGTACAATATCATGTCATCTGCAAATAGTGACAGTTTAACTTCTTCTTTACCAATCTGGATTTCTTGTATGTCTTTGTTTTGTCTAATTGCTGTGGCTAGGACCTCCAGTACTATGTTGAATAACAGTGGGGATAGTGGGCATCCCTGTCTAGTTCCCGATCTCAGAGGAAAAGCTTTCAGTTTATCGCTGTTCAGTATAATGTTGGCTGTGGGTTTATCGTATATGGCCTTTATTATGTTGAGGTACTTGCCCTCTATTCCCATTTTGCTGAGAGTTTTTATCATGAATGTATGTTGAATTTTGTTGAATGCTTTTTCAGCATCTATGGAGATGATCGTGTGGTTTTTGTCTTTCTTTTTGTTGATGTGGTGGATGATGTTGATGGATTTTTGAATGTTGTACCATCCTTGCATCCCTGGAATGAATCCCACTTGGTCATGGTGTATGATCCTTTTTATGTATTTTTGAATTTGTTTGCTAATATTTTATTGAGTATTTTTGCATCTATGTTCATCAGGGATATTGATCTGTAGTTTTCTTCTTTGGTGGGGTATTTGCCTGGTTTTGGTATTAGGGTGATGTTGGCTTCATAGAATGAGTTTGGGAGTATCCCCTCCTCTTCTATTTTTTGGAAAATTTTAAGGAGAATGGGTATTATGTCTTCTCTGTATGTCTGATAAATTTCCAAGATAAAGACATCTGGCCCGGGGGTTTTGTTCTTTGGTAGCTTTTTGATTACTGTTTTAATTTCGTTGCTGGTAATTGGTCTGTTTAGATTTTCTGTTTCTTTCTGGGTCACTCTTGGAAGGTTGTATTTTTCTAGGAAGTTGTCCATTTTTCCTAGGTTTTCCAGCTTGTTAGCATATAGGTTTTCATAGTACTCTCTAAAAATTCTTTGTATTTCTGTGGGGTCTGCTGTGATTTTTCCTTTCTCGTTGTGATTCTGTTGATTTTTGTTGACTCTCTTTTCCTCTTAATAAGTCTGGCTAGAGGCTTATCTATTTTGTTTATTTTCTCGACGAACCAGTTCTTGGTTTCATTGATTTGTGCTATTGTTTTATTCTTCTCAACTTTATTTATTTCTTCTCTTATCTTCATTATGTCCCTCCTTCTGCTGACTTGAGGCCTCATTTGTTCTTCTTTTTCCAATTTCGATAATTGTGACATTAGACCATTCATTTGGGATTGTTCTTCCTTCTTTAAATGTGCCTGGATTGCTATATACTTTCCTCTTAAGTCTGCTTTTGCTGTATCCCACAGTAGTTGGGGCTTTGTGTTGTTGTCATTTCTTTCCATATATTGCTGGATCTCCATTTTGATTTGGTCATTGATCCATTGATTATTTAGGAGCTTGTTGTAAGCCTCCATGTGTTTGTGAGCATTTTTGCTTTCTTTGTACAGTTTATTTCTAGTTTTATGCCTTTGTGGTCTGAAAAGTTGGTTGGTAGGATTTCAATCTTTTCAAATTTACTGAGGCTCTTTTTGTGGCCTAGTATGTGGTCTATTCTGGGGAATGTTCCATATACACTTGAGAAGAATGTGTATCCTGTTGCTTTTGTATGTAGAGTTCTGTAGATGTCTATTAGGTCCACCTGTTCTAGCGTGTTGTTCAATGCCTCTGTGTCCTTACTTATTTTCTGTCTGGTGGATCTGTCCTTAGGAGTGAGTGGTGTGTTGAAGTCTCCCAGAATGAATGCATTGCATTCTGTTTCCTCCTTTAATTCTGTTAGTATTTATTTCACATATGTTGGTGCTCCTGTATTGGGTGCATATATATTTATAATGCTTATATCCTCTTGTTGGACTGACCCCTTATCATTATGTAATGTCCTTCTTTATCTTTTGTTACTTTCTTTATTTTGAAGTCTATTTTGTCTGATACTAGTATTGCAACACCTGCTTATTTCTCTCTGTCGTTTGCATGAAATATCTTGTTCCATCCCTTGACTTTAAGTCTGTGCATGTCTTTGGGTTTGAGGTGAGTCTCTTGTAAGCAGCATAGATGGTTCTTGCTTTTTTATCCATTCTATTACTCTGTGTCTTTTGATTGGTTCATTCAGTAGATTTACATTTAGGGTGATTATTGAAAGGTATGTACTTATTGCCATTGCAGGCTTTAAGTTTGTAGTTACCAAAGGTTCAAGGTTAGCTTGTTTACTACCTTACTGTCTAACTTAACTCGCTTATTGAGCTATTATAAACACAGTCTGATGATTCTTTATTTCTCTCCCTTCTTATTCTTCCTACTCCCTTCTTCATATGTTAGGTGTTTTGTTCTGTGCCCTTTTTAGGAGTGCTCCCATCTAGAGCAGTCCCTGTAAGATGCCCTGTAGAGGTGGCTTGTGGGAGGCAAATTCCCTCAACTTTTGCTTGTCTGGGAATTGTTTAATCCTGCCATCATATTTAAATGATAGTCGTGATGGATACATTATCCTTGGTTCGAGGCCCTTCTGTTTCATTGCATTAAGTATATCATGCCATTCTCTTCTGGTCTGTAGGGATTCTGTTGAGAAGTCTGATGATAGCCTGATGGGTTTTCCTTTGTAGGTAATCTTTTTTTTCTCTCTGGCTGCCTTTAATTCTGTGTTCTTGTCTTTGATCTTTGCCATTTTAATTATTATGTGTGTTGGTGTTGCCCTCCTTAGATCCCTTGTCATGGGAGTTCTGTGTACCTCTGTGGTCTGAGAGTCCATATCCTCCCCTAGTTTGGGGAAGTTTTCAGCAATTATTTCGTCAAAGACACTTTCTATCCCTTTTTCTCTCTCTTCTTCTGGTACCCCTATAATGCGGATATTGTTCCATTTCAATTGGTCACTCAGTTCTCTTAAAATTCTTTCATTCCTGGAGATCCTTTTATCTCTCTCTGCATCAGCTTCTCTGCGTTCCTGTTCTCTGTTTTCTAGTCCATTAATGGTATCTTGGATCTCATCCATTCTGTTTTGAAGTCCTTCCAGAGCTTGTTTTATTTCTGTATTCTCCCTCCTTAGTTCTTGCATATTTCTCTGCAAGTCCATCAGCATGGTTATGACTTTTGTTTTGAATTCTTTTTCAGGAAGACTGGCTAAATCTATCTCCCCGGATTCCTTTTCAGGGAAAAATGTAGCAGATGTCGAAGCTGTCTGGGTTAGTCTTGTCTGGATCAAATTTTTTTGCCTTTTCATGTTAATAGGTGCAGTGGTGAGCTATTGGCTTTCTGTCAGCTGGGACAGCTAAGGCTTTCCACTTGCTCCTGGCCTCCTTACTGGGACAACTGTGACCCCTAGTGGCTTGTGTTGGGCAATTGCATGTAGACTGGGTCTCTATCTTGCCTGGCCGGTATGGAGGAAGCTCCCTTGCTGTGGGCATGGCCAGCCTCAGGCTGCTGCTCTGCTATGGCAGGGACACGGAGGGGTAATGGACAGGGGGCTGTTTGGCTGTTTACCTCTGTGAGGGGTCTCAGAACTGTTGCCCAGGGGGTTAGTGTGCTCAGAGTTCTGTGGAATTTCCAGCTTCTGGACTGTGACCCAGGATGCTTCCGTCCAGCTGTGGTGTCCCTGTCCCTTTAAGACTTTCAAAAAGCACTCGCTTTTCTTTGTCACAGGGGTGCCAGCTTCGGGACCCACTCAAAGATCTTGCTGCCCTGTTTCCCTAGTTTCCAGCACTCCACGCCTGCACTGTGTCTGTGCTCTGGTGTGGATGGCTGAGGCTGTGTGTTCAGCAGTCCTGGGCTCCCTCTCCCTCCCTCCGGGAGCTGGGGGGAGGTGTGCTCGGGTCCCGCCAGGCCAGGGCTTTATCTTACCCCTTTCACCAGGCACTGGGTTCTCACAGGTGTGGATGTAGTCTGGCTGTTGTCCTGTGTCTTCTGGTCTCTCTTTTAGGATTAGTTGTATTTGTTGTATTTTCAAAAATATATATGTTTTTGGGAGGAGATTCCCACTGTCCTACCCATGCCGCCATCTTATTGACCATTTTTTTTTGTTTTTTCCAAGCAAACCCTCCCTTCCATTTTGCCTACATACTCTTTTATTTGGATCCACAGCAGTTTTTCTCCTCACAGACTGTAGAGCTCACCTGTTTCAGCTATTTGGGATTTGGATCCTCTCTAGTCCAGGTCACAGGTGAGGACCAGCCCCCACTCTCTTTCACACCAGACACTTTGTCCTAGAACCTCAGACTTAGCCATAGCACAGAAAGAAATTTTAAATCACATATCAGAAACTTACTGGTGTTCTATCCAGCCACATTAATAGATTTTTCAGATTATACATGGCTATGTAAGTGAACTGAAGTAATAGACTTACACTGTGTCAAAAATCTTTCATGTTATTGAGATGTTGCATTTTTAAAAATCTTCATGATAGTTGCTCATATTTCATTGTTTATCCCTCTTCCCAGTCCTAATTTTGTGTTTTCATGCTACTTTTCAAATTGTATTTACACACTTTAATAATTTTCCCTTAAAGATTCACATCTTGAGTTTGTTTATTAATTGTAATTATCTTCAGATTTTCAAATGTTAGATTTTTACCTTCTATATTTTTCTTTCCTGGGGTTGATTTTGTATTTTTCCCCTGACTATCTGAGATTAATGCATGCTCGGTGCATCTACATTCTTTTCTGACTTTTTTCAGTATTAAAAACATATATTTAAAGTAGAATTCTTACTTAAGGGCTGCTGGGACCACATCTCTTAAGTTTTGATGTACAGAGTTTCTATTGTTTTAGTTTTCAAAATAACCTGTATTACTCATCATGATATTTTTACCTATTTTCTTGTCAGAGAATATTTTAAAACCTGAAAAATTTTCTTGTGCACTTGGTAATTTGTCATTCATGTTTGTGTATGTGGTTAATTTTGTTGTAGCCAGCTACTTTGTTCTGTTGACTTTCAACTTTTGGGAATATATATTTTCCTTTATGTCCTTATACATGATTAACTGTTGTGCAAACTGTAATATAGATACGGTACCCTAATTCAACTATAGTAGATATTTTGTTATAATTATCTTCAGTTTTAATTTTGTCTACTTGAGATCAAAGTCTAAGAAAGGAGTATTCAGTCTTTTGAATTTTAAGTTTTGGCTTCTAAGTTGATATGCTATCTGCTCATGTTTGTAATGTTATAACAACTATGGGTTTGCATATTTTCAATACATGAAAAAACTCTTGATTGATGCAAGTTTTTCCCTTTTTTAAAATAATCTCCTTTTATTTTTAAAATAGTTTCCATTTATGGAAAAGTTATAAGTATAATACCCCTCACCCATTCTCCCTATTATTAACACATTACCAGGACACATCTCTCACACTAAGAAACCAACATTGGTACATTTCTACTACCCAGGCTTTATTTAGCTTTCACAAGGTTTTCACTAGTCTTTTGTCTGTTCCAGGATCTCATCCAACATTAGACATGATGTTCAGTTTTGGTGTTCCCTTCCCTTAATTTCCCACAGTCTGTGGCAGTTTCTTATTCTTTCCTTGTTTTTCATGATCTTGCCAGTTTTAAGAAAGAAAAAAAAAAACACTGATCAGGTATTTTGTAGATTTCCCCTCAAGTTAAAAATGTCTGATGTTTTTCTCATGGTAAGACTGGGTTACAGGTTTTAGGGAAGTATAGAGAGGTGAAGGTCTCTTCATCATTACATTTTATCAGAGGCATGTGCTGTCAACAGGATTTATCACTGCTGATGTTTGCCCTTATCACCTGGCCCAAGTAATTCTTGCCAGCTTTCTCCACTGTAAATTCACTCTCCCACCTTTCGACGAATCATCAGGAGCAGTCCACATTGAAGACCAGGTAGGAGAAGAGAGTAAGTTCCACCCCCTGGAAGGGGGACACGTTTCACATTAAATTACACTTTGAAATTTCCTTTAGTTTGTATTCAACCCCTGAATTTTTGTCTGTTTTCTCATTTTATTCATCCTGTGTCATTTTGTTTTCAGTATGCTACTTTCATGTTTGGATTTTATTTTACGAGCAAATGTGTGGCACTTTGTCTTTTCTCAAAGAGATTTCTAAGGACGTTATGTTTATTGATTGATCTAAGGGATGCCTGTTGCTTCTAACATGTTTATCAGAAATGCAGCCTCTGACATAGCTCACCAAGCCTGGGAAGGGCACGGAGTAGCTTCTGCAGTGGTGGAGCACTCAGCTGGCTTCTCACTGGCAGTTGCATTTTCCGAATGGCCTCAGCTTTCTCCATATATCAAGGAAGTGAAAGGGAGCATTTAAAACCTCTTTTGACAGATTGAGTCACTTCTAGCTAGGAATGTGACCTAAAAAGAAATCTCTTATTTTGTATATCTTTCTGGTTCAAATTTAGTAGCTGCCATTTGTGGATTTGGCATTATCCTGAATGCTTACATGTAACATCTTATTTTATCTTCCTAGCACCCCAAAGGGTAAACCTTATTCTTCCCATTTTACAGAGGATAAATCAAAGCTGAGTGAAGAGTTTGCACATCTCCTAGGCAATGGCAGCAGTTTGAAAATGAACCCACTTCCCCCCCAAACCTATGTTTTCTTCCACTGCACCAAACCCCCTAGTAGGAAAGGAAATGTGCCCCGCCATGGCACATTCCTTCTGCCTCCTGCTCCCCTTCCTGGAGCTTTCCAAAATTTTGCTGCTTATTCACTCTGGGCCCAGAATTGAGTAGGCAATTGAAATATTACCGTCCTCCTTCGTAAGCAGGGCAAAAATCTGTAAGCAGTGGTCTAGTGCAGAGACACACCACAAAGAAAACAGGGTAGAAGTCATAAAAATTATTGGGAGAGAAAAAAGCTCACTTTAGATGAATTCAACTCTAGAAACTGTAAGTTAGCCCCTTGTGTATGGAGATTCCTGGGGAGATACAAGGGTGGATTAGATGCAGTATTTATTTGCACATAAGGAGCTTCCAGATGTAGTGAGTAAACATGATTTGAATCTCATTAGGATGGAAGTATCCAAAACATGAAAATAAGGATCACAGTCAGAGGGCTATATCTCCACAGTCACATAAATGCCATGCTCTGATCCTGAGCTAGTGACTCAGTTGGAAGGAATGGTCTTGAGTGGCATGTTGTCTTTTAGCCAAGAAACTGCTAGTTTTGAAAGACCTAACAAAATCCATAGACCATTCAATTTCTTCCTAGGATACAAGCAAGATTTTTTCAATTTAAAAATTAGTCTATTTACAGAAATGTTTCTGAAGTAGATGCTTCACAGACTTTTCAGAAAGCTACTAAACATAAGCTTGGCATGTTAGGTGATTTCTAATATTATTGTCTTACTATTGTCCACCTAAGAGTGGTTATAAAATTTCCCCTCATTATGAAGGAGCAGAGTATCAAGTTTTTTTTAAAAAATAAGTCTTCAATTTAAGAGCACCATTCCTTTCAAGGAAACAGAGCATGTTCTTGTTAGGTTAGTGTTTGCAGAATACACGTTTACTTGAAAATATTAAAGCTCAGCATGCTGTTTTCCATAACTTGATATTAAGTACACAAAGGATGTTTAAGTCTTAGCCTATAAAATGTATTTCAAGCTAAAATGTTACATGTTTTTAAAATCAAAACTTTATGTTCAATCTTCTGTCTGATATGGAATCTTGTACTTCAGATTTCAGTGGGATTATCTTCAAATCTGGTATTTGTTGAAAAATTAGACATTCTGTCACACATGATCTCATTTGGTAACATTAGAAGCAATGCCAAGTTTCCTACATGCAGTTTCTGTCCCTTTGAAGAAGTTCTAAGGAGAATTCTAGCAGGCCCTGGCAGTACTAAAATTTAAAAATTTGTAAGTTCCATTGAAGAAGGCAGGTAGGAAAGTACTGTATTTAGATGAAGAGACATGATGTTAAAACTTGTCTTATGTTTTTATTACATTTCAAATTGCAATAAATCAAAACAGATAAAACTTTATGAGGCTACAGTTATTTCTTGTAAGACACTGGCTTGTAAAAATTGTTCTCTGCCTTCATTAATTTTTATTTTTAGCTTAAAAGCAAAAGCCAAGACAGGAAGAGAAAGACAAGATGAGAAAGTGCAAATCAAGGTAAATGTGAAATAAGCCATAAATAAACCATGGCATTTTCATGCATGGCACATGAACAATCTCATACACCCTCCTAACAAAACTTGCTTTACGTTTTTTAGGGATATTTTCTATATAAAATAGATACTATTATAGAAAATATTTCTGCATACTTGTCTTTCAAAAATGTGCTTCATATGGAATACTTTTCTTTTTCTGATTTCCAGCTGATAGAATATTAAAGAGAATCGGGCCTTGCTGTAGGGGGAACAGTTTTCTGTAACTGATACCATAACAACTAAAGAGAAAACTAAAAAAGGGCTTGAATTTGACAAGCATTCACATGTTTGAGCATATATCTGTTACCTAAAGCCCTGGAGTTTCGATCTCATGTGAAAGTATTTTCTATTTATTCTTCTTTTCATGTAAGCAGAAGATATTACAAGAGCTTTAAAAAAAGGATAGCCACTTGGCAGTTTTTTTTTTTTTTTTTTTTACTATTTTTTTTTTTTTTTTTGAGAGGGCATCTCTCATATTTATTGATCAAATGGTTGTTAACAACAATAAAATTCAGTATAGGGGGGTCAATGCTCAATGTACAATCATTAATCCATCTCAAGCCTAATTCTCGTCAGTCTCCAATCTTCTGAAGCATAACGAACAAGTTCTTACTACTTGGCAGTTTTTATGTGGTCAAATAGTCAACAAATTAGTCGTGTGTCAAAGGAAAAAAAAAGAAAAATGCCAACATGAATTCCATAGAAACTTAACAATTATAAAGTATAATAATGATAATGGCATAATAATTTTAAAGATACAGCCTAAGATACTATAAAAACAAGAAGAATGATAGAAGTTAGATCAATTTGGTTAGCACCTGCCATTTCTTTTTCTACCCTCCTGCTACTCCATCTCCTAGTGGCCACATACAGATTCAGCAGAGATAATCCTGGCAGTTTAGAAAGCTTTTTGGGAAGATCAACCCACCAGCAAGTGGCAGTCAGAATGAAGTCATATTACCAGCAAGACGTGATGTTTTGAGTGTCAGGGATAAGCCCTATTTTGTGAGCCAGGCTGTGAGTTTTAACATTCATTCCTATCCCGATTTTCCTATGTATCTTTCTATTCTTTAAATGAAGGCCTTCATACTGAGGCTGACTCAAACCGTCTCCCTCTCGCAGAACTGCTTGCTGATTGTTGGGTCTACCCACCAAGTGGCACATTGCTGTGTTTGGACAGATCTCCCGGAAACCAGGATCCAGCATTTCACCTGAGAGGCCATAAGTCAAAAGACCTTTCACTGCTCTGCCTCATTCATTCATTTGTTCATTTATTCTTCCATATTAAATAATACATTTATATATATTTTCAATGTGTGCAAAAGAAATGTTTAAGGTAGAACTGCCAGGATTTAGTAACTGATTCAATATAGGGAAATTCTTTACCAATTCTTGTTTTGATAAAAACTTTGCCAAGCAGATTTCTGCTACCAGGGATCCAGATGGACTTCTCTATCCCTTGATTCTACTGAATAAAATATATGCTAGGAAAGGGGTTCCTTTGTCTGGTGCTTGATGTCCTCTGTCCTCCCCACTCACGTTTACAGCCTTGTTTTTCATGCTACCTGGGGAGGCTGGTTCCATGATGGTAAATTTGACCTCAATGTTCTCTAAGAGTGCTGATTTTAAATTGGAAGTTAAACATACATAAGGTATATGAACTTTTTTTTTTGCTATGTAACACAAATGACTATTTAAACTCCACATTCCAAAAGCTGAACTTAAAAAAACTAATAACTGAAGAAGTGAAATGTCTCTAGGTACTTTGTGAAGCATAGGAAAACATTTAATAATCAAACGCAGTTTGGTATGTTTCTCATCCTCAGGAAAACCTTTGTTTTGTGACTATTATGTTATTTGATTACTACACCTTATAAAAGAAAGGAAAGACTTAATTTGTAAAGAAATGATATAAAATGTGATAAAGAAATTACACTTAAAAAACGTGAGCCACTTTTTAAGTTATGAAACCAAGAAAATGAAGGAAGTCAGGGTGTTTTCAGTGCACACCTTATATTTCTATAAAGTGCATCAAAGCAAATACTTTGTAAATAAACAGCTTTCCATGCAAAGCATAAGTTTGATTGCCAGGCAAGGGATAAAGACTAAGTATGACTTGAACTTGTTTTTTCTTTTTTCATACATGAGCAAACTTCATTTTTGAACTCATTAGTTCAAAGCCCATTCGTTGTCAACCAACAATTAGTGATTAAGAAGACTTAATTCTAATGTACCTCCCAGAGCTACACTGACAAAAAGAAAATGCTGCTGGTCTGTGCTTCCTTCACTTGAACATCTATTCTAAAGAGATTATCATAAAGTCCTTTTATCCACCAAATGTTTGAAGAACTTAGGAATGGTAAATAGCATTGTTTGATTATGAATTTGCCAACAAGTACTAAGTAAATAGTGATTATTTTCCTGGTCTGGTTATGTTCAAACAAGATGTAATTTTTTCACACTGGTCTGTACAAAGGCTAAATTTTTTTTAAATGTTAGGAAATGAAGTGAAAAACTATTTTAATTGTCCCTGTTCTGAGTTTCTCTAGATCTTTCCTTCTTTCTGAAAATATTGGAAGCTAATAAGAAGACATGACAAGCTGATCTTAGTTTCAGAACAAGTAAACTTGTAATTTTATTACATGCAATTTGTTAGGAACCTACGGTGTGCTTTAATGATATTCACATGGATCAATGTCATCTCTTAACACTGAAATTATCCAAAATTTCTAAGTGTTGTCTGTGTCAACAGAGCAAACAAACAGAAACATCTGTTTAGAGCAAACACACAGTTTCCCTACAAACATATAACTATATGGCAACAAACCGAAAGTCATTGGAAAAATGAGAGAGTCTCAGTATCCTGGAGAGTGACAGCACGGTCACACTGGCCTTGCTGCTAGATGTCTAGGACAACTGATTTCTTTCAGAACCTGATGCTTTTCCAGACTCATAGTTTATATACTTATGATTGTGTCAGAATGTGAAAGGCATTTGGCACATAATGACATCATAATCTAAGTGCAATTCAAAGCTATCATGGCTGTGAACAAAATGAGATAAAATAAACTGATTATATTTTTTAAATATTAGGCAATTTTTACCAGTACTCACAGAAGAATTTTGCATTCTATTAAGAAAGTTGTTCTTTTTAATGTCATGACAGGAAATCTGTTAATTTCTTTTCTCTAGACTGTCTTGAATATGCTTAATTTTTTTTTTTGGAAAAACAATCTCATATATCTTTAGCAACAATAGTGCTTTCTGTGTTTAATTATATGGGCATACTCAATTACTTAAGAACATTATTTCCTAACCTCCAGTGAGGCATTCCTCTAATTTTTAAAAATCTTATTTTCTTGAAGAAAGAAAATAAAGGAAAATGATTGAAGGAAAACAAGCTAGCAAGTCTAGTGATCCTCCTTTCTTTCAACTACAACTTTTTTTCCCTTATAAGTAACTGAAATTAAATAGTAAACATCTTTCCTCTCCCAGGATGATTTTAGAGTAATAATAAATAAATAAATCTTTATAAAGGAGGGGAAGGAATTTTAAAAATAAGTAAAATTTCACTGTTGAAACACCATGGAGAAAAGGTAAGAGACAAGCAAAGGAATAAAGTAACAAATACCCACTGTTGAAAAATCAGAGAAAAGATTAGAGGAAAGAAAAAGTAAGTTACTTATAACCCTGTGACCCAAGCAGAACAATATTAACATGTTGGTGGAACCCTTCAGAATTTTTCCATATATGCAGAATCAGTGTCTGGTATTAGCAATTTTGGGAAATAAAATAATGTTATATTTTTTTATTTGTGCAAATTTACAAAACTGAACTTTGGTCCAATCTTTCCTAAGGGACTTGTGGCCAAAGATTCTTAAAAGGCACTGGCTAATTCTGACTATAAGAGAATCAATCCCCCTGCTGACCTACCTCTGCTCTCTTTTAGGAGAAGATCTCAGATGTGACTTTTGCAGCCAGGCTTTCTCTGAAGTCGTCTAGAGTGGGCCTCCAGATCTTCTTGCCACGAGTTTTCTTTTGCAGTGGAAGCAGAATTCAGATTTATTTCATTTAGATTAGTGGTCAGCAAGTTTTTTCTGTAAAGGTCCAGATAATAAGTATTTTAAGGTTTGTGGGCCAAGAGGAAAACTTATGGGCATTATGAAGGCATTTACATAATAAAAAACAAATTTGGCATGCTTTCTAACTGATGAAATGCAAATATAATAACCATTAACAATAATAATAATAATTATGGACAATAGGAGTCAAATTATTTTAAGAACTACAAAATCATATTTATTATTATTAATATTTATAATGTATTAATGATACAGGACTGCAAAGGAAAAGAACAGAATTCCCTTTTTGCAGGGAAGGGCATAACATTGTGCTTAAATGGAGTTTAAAATTAGTGTTCCCTGTCATTTAAATCAGTGACAAATATTTATGTGCTAATGTTATCTGCAAAGAGCGTTTATGTATTTCATCTTTTAAAATGTCTTTTTAAAGAGACAGTGCTGCCAAATATTGTTATCAATCCACCAGTATGATTTTAATTCTATTTAAAACTTGAAATATATTAACAACATTTTACTAGTTTCTTCTTTTTATATTTGCCTTTTGGCATATTATTAGATTTCAGGTTAATCACTTTCAATTCAGATTAGGGGAAAGCTGCTCAATTACAGTTAAACAGATTTTGAAATAATGAAATTTTCTTTCCATGGACATCAAGGCCTGAAAAATGCTGCTGAAACTTTAGTTTGAGCTCAGAAAATACACTCACTGCAATTTGTATGAGGACGGAAATCTTGTCTCTTGTTTTAACTTTTGCTAGCATGTGATGTACATAAAGCAGCTTAAAGTTACTTCTCATTCAAGAAAATATTCATTGTCAAAATGACTTTACTACAGTATGTTTCACATACAAACTCTGTATTGCCTTGTAGTTTTTAGATGTAATTTTAGATGTAATTTTAAATTTAGATTTCATTATGAAACATTATCAAGACTGCAGTAAAAGGTAACTTCCAAAGCTGTTTAGCATTCAATAGTACTGATTGAAGACAGTTCTTGTTCAAGAAAATATCGATAGCTAGTGTAATAGATTTACCTGACTGAGGCATTTTCTCCTCCACACATATTTATTCCCACCATTTGATGTAAAACATCTTAAGCAGGTCTGCTGAAGATTGTACTGAAATAGTGCTTTCTCAGATTGGGAGGGTAATATTCCCTCCTGTAATTATCCCACACAGGCTGTTAATAGACTAATTCTTCAGTCATGTTAAAATTAGCATTGCTTCCTCAAATCAAAAACAACTGAGAAATACTGGTAGTGTCTGTTAATTCACGAAGAACCAAGGAAAGACACTAAAAAGTAATTCTTTTATTTTTTAATTGCCTATTGAAGTTGCCTGTTATATCCTTTTAAGGCGAAAAGGCTTAAGCAGGTTTATTTTCTCTAGATACATTTCCTCAACTGCTGCAATCAAATATGGTCTGATTAACTCACCATTTGCAAATACCTCTCCTTGCTTGGCTAGCAAATGAGCCATTTGGTTACTTGCTTTGGTTGTAGTCTCATTTTCCTATTTTATTTTTTGTGAACAGATTCTGCTGTGGTGAAATATTCCACATTATATTTTCTAACTTTTCTGATTGTTGCTCTTTTTAGAGTTGGGAATATTGTCAGATATAGACATGCTCAGTCATGCTCAGTCTAACATATAGAATGCTTAGTCTGGTAGTGTTGATGTATAGTGAATTCTTTTAGCTTAGTGTCATTACATAATAAACACCATCTTTCACATCTAATTCAATAATACGGTAACCCGCACTCCACTGTGCCTTAAAAGCATAACTGTCGAAGTCCAATTTTCCCTTTCTTTCTTGTGTTGACATGATATGCACACACTGGCAATTTATAAAAATCATGTCATAGTATAGCATTATGCATGGCATTTGAAATGCTGTTGAGTTATAGTTGCGCTATCATTTGTAGTGCACTGATCGGGAGTGTAAAATGATGGGACAGTCACGTATGGTTTTTGTTGCAACTACTTTGTCAGTACAGCACGAAAGCAGTGATATAGATTACATAAACAAATGAGACTGGCTGTGTTCCAATATTACTTGATTTATAAATACTGAAATTTGCATTTCATGTGTCATGAAATATTATTATCCTTTCGAGTTAACCTCAACCATTTAGAAACATTAGAGACATTCTTAGCTCATCAGATGTACAAAAACAGGCAGAGGGTCAGATTTGATCCATGGGTTAAGAGTTGGCCAATCCTTATTTAGACTAAAAGCTTCCATTTTCTGCTGCCATTTCTGCCTCCAATCATAAAAAAGAACAAGGAGAAGGAGACAGAAAGGAGAGAGGGAGAGGAGAAGGGGAGAAAGGGAAGGGACTTCATTGTATAGCTCACTAACATCTGCTTCTTATGGTCAAAGCCCATTTCTGTCTCCAGAATCACACTTGAGTCTCCTCATAACTCTAGTTTTCTACTGAGAATGAGGAGAAAGAACTAGCTCCTATAGTCCCAAGGTCAGTTTTAGTATGAATAATTTCCTAGGATTATTGCTGGTGAGAACACACATTGGCTTGTCCTATGTATGTTAATAAAAACACAAAATAAAGCAATGCAATGTTGGTAATCAACCTCAAATGTCTGGGCTGTTCAGTCCTATTCATGTCCATGTTGTTGGAGTAAGTTTTTGTGCAGGTATTAATATATAAACTGGAGCTCAACCACATACATTTCCACCCTTTTCAAACATATACTTTTAGATGGAAAAGTCATAAGAATTTAATTGGAGCTACTGCTTCTTTAGAAGGGAAACTAAGGCTGAGCCACTTGTACAGAGTATGATGTCTTTTATAATGACACCACACTCATTTGGGGCATGAAGGAGTCAAATGCCTCTTAGAATAATAATGGTGGATTATATTGTTGTGAAAACAACAGACCAAAGTAAAGATTAAAAGGTTTAAAAATAGCCTTTTATTCTTCACACATGTATGTATGCATACATGTGTTTTAGATTTAAAACTTGGTTTTGTCATCTTAGTGCCCACCATTATGAGCATTACCTACTAGATAATCTGGTGTGAAAAGAAGCCATGTTTTCCTCTAGAAAATTTACTGAACCTGAATTGAAACAATCATATTTACTTTTAATCATGTAATGAGAATGTATCCCAACTTCCTGAACAAAATAAATTCTCATAAACATTTCATAAAAGTAAGAGGTGTCATTTAAGTTGCCAGACACAAAATATACCAAAAAAAGGAATTTCTGCCTGCTGAGGGAAGTGGTGAGACTTCCCAGACTAGGGGTATAGGACTGGAGTAGGAAGATGAAGAAGGATGTCTTCAGGGAAATCCTCCTAAAGGAGGATTGGGAAGGAAGGAATTTTGTGAGGACCTAAGTATGGAAGTATGCATTGGAAGCACTCCAATTTTCCTTCTCATTTTAAAACAATCCAGAAATTTGCCAACTCATGAATTTTGCCTATGAGCATCTTTAACATACTAGAGGCTATGATGCAAGGTGGTCAGGGGGAAGGATAGCTTGAGAAAAGGACGGAAAGGATTATAGGATTATAAGGGTCCTTTCAGACCTTTTAGAGGATTATCTACTTCCTTAAAAATATACGTGTTTGATTGCCTAGGTTATTTTGCAAGTCCATAGGGATAGGACACTGATAACTTACAGAAAATTACAGGTAATGCAGAAGATTCTTTTCCATAGCAATACAAATGATAGTGTCCCTTAGAGATATAATCACTTTAAAAGATTAACATTATCCTTTAACAGTGGTTCTCAAAGTGTGATTCAGAGTCCCCTAAGTGGGTGTCCCAGAGACCCTTTCCAGAGTCCTAAGAGGTCAAAACTATTTTCATAATAATACTAAAGCATAGCTGCTTTTTTCACTTTTATTCCTCTAACAAGTTTACAGTAGAGTTTTGCAGAAGCTTCATGACATATGATATCACCACAGATGAATGTGGAAGTAGATATGAGAATCCAGATGTTTTCTATTAAGCTAGACATTAAAGAGAGTTGCAGAATGTAAAATAATGCTACTCTTCTCACTAAATTTGAGTTTGTTTCATGAAGTATGGTTAATTTCATAAACGTATTACTTAGAGTTTAAAGTACTACCTGTCCCTTTAAATTTTATCCATTATATTTCTTCCAGTTTCTGGATTTCAATTTTTATATTTAAATATTGGTACATTTGTAATTTATTTTGCTACATGGCATTAGACAAGGATCTGCTTTCTTTTTTTTTTCTCAACTGGTTGACTAGCTCATTTACTAAATAAAATTTCTTTTCAATCATTTGAAATGGAACCTCTGTCATATATTAGATTCTCACATTTAGTTGGTCATTTCTGGATCTTTCAATTTATTACATTAATTTTCCTCTATTCTAGTACCAATTATGGATTTTTTTAAATTATTAAAACAGTATATTACTGCAAGGACACCCTCACTATTCTTTCTTCACATTTCTTTTCCAAAAAAATTTCTGACAGAAAGTAAATATATTCAAAAATGGCAAGTAAATACATGAATTATGTGTAAACTGTAAGCAGAGCATTGAATAGTCTTTATTTTTCCTGAGGATTTTTTCCCCAATTTTATTGAGATCTAACTGGTGTATAATGTTGAATAAATTATGGGTGTACAACATAATGAATTGATACATGCAGGCATTGTGAAATGATTATGACAATAAGTTTTTTAACATCCATTACTTCACATGGTTACAATTTTTTTCCTTGTGATGAAACTTTTAAGAACTACTCTTAGAAACTTTCAAATACATAAAACAGTATTGAATCATCTTTAGACAGAGTTGAAACTCTGTCAATAAACCCAAAAATCCATATTGAGCAACGCAACATACTTTACAAGGATGACACGTAGATTTGTTTGGATTAATTCATCTTTCTTAGTCAATGTCTCAAGTCATGTTTTAATCTTATGTGAATGCAAAATATCTAAAAAGTATTAATGTATCTATTTAAAACTTACCTATATTTACTATTTTTTCATTCCAATTCACTAACTCCTCCTTCTTCTAATTAGTTTGAAAAGACCAACATTTCTAATACATTTCTATTTTCAGCAAGATTGCTATCGAGCATGTTAAAACATCCATTGTTGGCCAACAAAATGGTGGCCCAATTTCTGTGCTCCATTTTGGGCTATGAGGTTGTTATGATTCTGCAGACACTTGCCTTGGAAGTTTCTATTTCTACTGCTTTGTAACAAGAATAAAGAATGGCATGAAAGAAACAATACAAACTGACAATGGCCTAAAATATTTCATTCCCTAAAATTATCTGCAATCTTTTTTGCATAAAAGATGATTATATTAACAAATAACATTTAACTACTGTGATCATTAATTTTATATGTCAGCTTGACAGGCCATGAGTCCCTAGATTAAATATTATTTCTGGGTGTGTTGGAAAGGGTGTTCCTGGATAAGATTAGCATTTGAATCAGTGGACTCAGTCAAACAGATTGTCCTCTGCAATGTGGGGGACATCATCCAATCCGTTGAGAGTCTGAAGAGAACAAAAAGTGGAGGAAGGAGAAATACAGTCTCTCTTTTTTTTTCCTACTTCATTGTTGAGCTGTGATATCTCATCTCATCTTCTCCAGACCTCTGACTGGGATTTACACTATCAGCATCTCTGGTTCTCACACCTTGAGACCTAGACTGAATTACATCACTGGCTTTCATGGGTCTCCAGTTTGCAGATGCCAGAAAGTGTGACTTCTCAGCCTCTATGATTATCTGAGCTAATTCCTCACAATAAATCCACTTTGTTTATCTCTGTCTCTGTTTCCCATTGGTTTGATTCTCTGGAGAACTCTAATACAACTACTATTGGTATAAAAAAATATTAAGAATAGCAGCAACAGCTATAGTATTTTTGGGATGTATTTGAATGGCTGCTCCATAATTCCCTGTCATCATAATTATTCACTCATCTATATGTATTAAACATTTCCTAAACATCTCTTATAAGAGGTTTTAATTGTTTTTTAGTCTTTTTTTTCAGTTTTCATTTATATAATATGAAGTTACATGTATAATGGCTATATGGTTCTTCATATGAATGTTCCTTTTCTTTATTCAGTTTTTCAGTCTTTCTATATAAAAAGTCTTGGCATAGCTAACTTATTCCACATTTCACTGCCTTTCAAATTCCAAGAGGGGTTTCCTGTACTCTGTTGGCTTTTCCTACTTTCTTTCATTTCTTTTTCTCCCAGAATCTTCTGGGCAGTACTATCAAATAACTATGAGGATATCTGATACTTACAGAGAGAGGATTTTCTTGTTGGAAAACAAAAAAAAAACTTTTGGAAATAAGGAATCATTTTTAGTTAACCACATTCAGAGTTCCAAAGCATTTAGCTTTAGAAAGTTTTATTTTATTGCTTTTTGATGTTAACGTAAGGTGGACTCCCATACTTACTTCGAATGTCTTTCTTGGAATTATTACTTTAGAAAATGATACATAAATTGTTCTGCAGATGTGTGTACTAATAGTTCATTTTATCTATATCTATCACCTCCTATAAAATAAGCAATATATGTTAAAAAAAGAGCTATATATTGCAAACAAATAAAACTAGAGTGATAAACAATAATGTACAATGTAATATGAAGGAAATTATTTTGGTACTCCATGAAAAATTTTTTTAATATATAATGTTTGGATTTACATGCTTGCATCTGAATATGCAAGTTAGTGTTTAAAATTATGTGTTAATTTTGTTTATGTGGGTGCAGTTGACAATAGTACTACCTTGACCCACATAATCCAGGTTTAAGCTATAGAATCAACAGCAAACCCATTGAAACAGAATTAAATCAAAGGGAATCGCATTACATTTCCTCTTCTCTTTGCTTACCTTTCTCTACTCAAAATGTAAATTGCCAAGCAACAGAGAGAAAAATCAGCCAATTATCTCTTTCATAATTCTTTATTTTTTATTGTATTGGATAGGCCTCATGGTAAAGATCGAAACACAAGTTAAGCACTCATCATTTTTGAAAAGCCATTAGTTCATTGTGCTTAATTATCTTGGGCAACTAAAGGAAAACCAAAGACATACCAGCATTTCTTTTCTGTATGTCCCATGTTTCCTGCAGCAAAGGAAAAGGAATGACTCCCTTTCCTGTGATCTGAGTTTGGGCTGGCCTCAGAGGGAGTGAATGACTACATTGGAACACCCTGTGATTTGAGCACCCTGGCATCATTAGCAGTCCTGGGAGCCCACTCTACTGGAATGTGGAGTCCAGAGCAATGAAATCAGCTTCTGGGTTGCAAAAAGGCTCTGAAGAGAACATGAGACACAAGTCAACTTTCCAGTGTCCCCAGGGAAGCATTGGGCATTGTTGTTTAGAGAACTTAATGGGGAATGTACTTCTCCTTACCCCACAGTTTCCTGCCATCTGGAGTATTCACTACTGTATTTGCAGTGCATACAACACTAAATGATTAGAGAATGTAATAAATGTATAAACTCTACTATGGGAATGATCATACTGAGCATTCCAGCCTCAAAGGAACCCAGAGCCAGGGAAGATTTTAGAGGGCATCAGATGCAGGGAGAGCTCTACTGGGAAATTACTCACAGGAGCCTCTGTCTGGAGAGAAACCACTGGTAATCATAGCAGTCACTGAGCACAGAAGCAAGTATTAGAAGCAGTTAAAAGAGAGCTACCCTGAGTAGCATCTTTTGGTAGCTGGAATTATTGAAAACATCAATTCCAGCTCTCTGCTGGGTCACAATGTTTGTAAAAGCAGAGCTAGAATTGAAGGGACAAGGGGGAAAAGGGGAAAAGAATTCTTGACTTGTGGTTTACCATTCAATTTAGTACAAGCTAGCATACGCTTTCCTGTGGATTATCTGCAAGCCTCACATATTTGCCTTGCCTCTTAGCTCTTTCAGCCTTAGTTTTAAATATTCCTAACTTTAATTGTCAGTTCTTTAGGGTATTAGAGGAAGAACTGGCTCACATGCATTCAACCCACATAAGCCTAGGTTTTACCAGAATCAATGATTCCACCATCTAAGAATTTTTAGGCACCTACTAATGTTCAATAAATTGCACTGGAATAATTATGAAAGGGAATGTCTAAATGGTTCAAAGTGACCATTTCATAATATTTTTCCTAAAGGGGTTCACTTGGATGAGATATTTGTACTTGTGTTAATTTTTCCAGTTCATTACCTCATACAAGTACCTCTATTCAGGAAAGACCCATCCATATAAGTGCTGTTTTAATCATATTAAAGCGAAAGTCATTCCAGGAATAGCTGGTATTCATGGGGTGCTAGAGCAGGTGCTATGACTGGATTTCCTGCTGAAGAGCCTAAAGGATTCCCCTCGAAGAAGGTTGCCTATTACCAGGAAAACAAGTATTGTCATGTAGACTCATAATCTCTGCACATGGTACTGCCAGATGAAATGGTTTCTTCATCCTAGATCACTGCTTACCAAAGTGCTTGGACTATCTGCTTAAAATTACAACCTCAGAGTTTCCTTGGACTGTGCTAGAATAATCTTTTCCAAGTTAAGTGTTTTCAGCATCTGACTTAACCTCTTATGTCCTTAACACTTAGCTCCCCTTTTTCACTGAAATACTCTACATCTTTACAAATTAAAAAAATGTGTCTAGGAGATGTGAGTGGATGGAAATATGTTCACAGAACTAATTGGAGAAAATAAAATTGCTTGTTAACATGAATTAAGTATAAAACCTCAAGAGATTATTTCTGAATTCTTCCAAGTTAACTGAGATGGATATCAATGTCAAACTATCATATGCTCAGATTTCTTAATACTCCCAGTAACACGGTGTCTTTCCTTCGCCACTTACTGTGGCAAAATCCTATTTTATTTTTTAAGGAAAGCTCTGGAAGATACAGAAAATTAGAATGAACGGGGAAAAAGAGAGCATCATGATTTTATATTCTCTAACAATTATGTTGATGTATGTGTATGTGTCTGTCTAGAATAATCAGCTTTTTATATACGTGCTTCATGTTGCCTCAGCAGTTATTTGTTACTGTTGCCATGATCCCTAAATTTTCTACTTGTTATTTTATTGTCACCCAAATCCTATGAATTAGGTACTATATTTTACAGATAAGGAAACTGAAGTTCAGAGAAGTTCAGTAAAAACGTCATCCACAAAGGCAACAATCATTTTTTAAGGATAGAAAAACTTGTTTACATTCCCTGAAAATTGTTAATCAGTGCACTGATGGTAAAATTCAAGGCTGGAGACCACTGAGACCTAAAGGTCGCCTTTCACAATCAAAGACATTTGGCAATCCTAGCTGAGCCACATGTGTTCATTTCTTACATATGTGACAGTAAACAGATGTGCAGACACTGCAAAGCACAGAGGAGCTTGTTCTGGAGACTATTTAGTCCCAAACTTGACATTTAAGTTGTTGCAATTGTATGCAGTTCTAGCAAGAGTACAAGAGGTTTTCATATTTTTTAAATACATAGACAATTATTAAGAAACACAATGCAGCCCCAAAAATATTTACTTCAACTTAAAATGAAGTAGAATAACTGGATTCAGATTTTCCTGATCATAAGGGTGATTATATACAGTCTAGCTTGGGCAGGAGTTAGGCAGTATAGGTTGAAAATCTCACCTGTATCAACACCTATTCTTTGCCTCAGTTCCCTCTGAAAAGTTGGGATAATAATAGCTTTGAGGGCTGTTGTGAGGGACAGTGGATAACTCATGAGAAGTACCCAGGACTATGCTTGACCCACGGTTTACATTTAAGTAACATTAGCAATTCAACACTAGCACAGGTTTGCCAACAGAATCTGTAACCTGTGAAATATGCTTTTCTATTTTTTAATGGATTTTAGATATTTCTTTACATCTTGAAGTACATTTTTAGATTCAAGGAAAAACTCCAGATGTACTAAATTCAAACCATTGTTCTTAGACTTTCATTTCATTGTTCTTTATGTCATAATTGCTGTCTTCATGATTTAGTTCAATATTCGGAGTCTCTCATGCTTTCCTGTTTTATATCAATTTCCAACTCTCTAAAGTACTAATCATATACCTTTATTATACTTATTAGCTTTGTATCTATGTTATCTCTTAGTTTCAAGTCATATTTTTCTCTATCATTTTAATGACTTATCCCAACTCCAAATCACAATGTTTAAAACTATAACATTGAAGGGATCAGGTATAGAAAAAACTATGAAGCTAAATAAGCATTAGCAAATCAGAAAAGGTGGCTCAAAAATCCCCTTGCTGTCCTTTAGTCAGTGCCACCTTGAGCAAATCACTCATTATTCCCTTATTCCCTGGTTTGGCTCTTCTGTAGAATGAAAATCCTATCTGTAAGGTCTTCCTCCAAGGATATTGTGAAATAAGATATATGTGAAAGCCCTCTGTGAACACCATTGTCTGAGAGTATGAGAGCTTATTTATTTAAAATTTCATGGTGAGAGATAAGTGAAAGCTCCCTATAAGCTGTATAGTGCATATGTTAAGCATGACGTTTCACGAGAGAATAAATAATTCCACGCGATCATTAATTCCTCATACTGTGGTATGATCTGGGGTTTGGCGACATTGCAGAGGCTTTCTGGGAAAGACAGACCACAACGCTAAGCAGTATCTGATAAAGACCAAACAAGTGGTCTTGAGAGTGTGTATTGCAGGTGTCCAGGGAAGAAATGAAAAGTAGGGGCTGGCTGGGCTCTTCAAGGAACCTACAGAGATGGATTTTTGACCCTGGAATTGGATGTTGGGTAGTATTAAAGTCAACAAAGGACAGAAGTGGGAGTTCCAGATGGAGGAACAGCTTGAGTGAACATGCAGAGAGGTAGAAGAGCACAAAGGCTGATCAGTGGACTGATTTGCATGCAGCAGAGCTTTCCTGTAGGGAAGTAGTGGGGGATGAAACTGGCAAGACTGAGCGAGTCTAACTAGAATGCCAAGAGAATGATGCACTTTGTTAACACAGCACATTTAAAAGGAAGACGCTGAAGGATTTTTGAGAATGATGTGGTAAAAACTGTGAACTCTAGTTTCAGACAAACTAATTTCTAATCCAAATTGGCCTTTTAGCCAATGTTTTCTTAGGCAACACTTACTGGATATGCATGGTGCAATGGAAAAACTGTGAGTCTGGGAGTCACGGGAGGACCTTTGGAATGTGAAGCCTGTTTTCTGGACCCACCTTTGGGCCAATGTGGCAGGCAAAGCCATTGTCTTATATCCTGGCTCTTTCCCATCACTTCTGAAACCATTTCTATTACATTTTCATTTCATTGAGTTGCTATCGGTGTTCCTCCAGGTTAAGAGCACAAAAACAGGTTAAAAGATGTTTTCTCCTAAAAGTCCTTAAAAATGTTCCAAACTGTCCTTGTCTGCTATTAATTCATTTTCCACCCTTTATTGCTCAATCTCCATTAGGTGGTCACGTTGACTTTCAGTGTGTTACTACATCAAATTAGAAGCATATGAATACATTTCAAATGACTATTTCCTGTCCGGCTCCATCATCAGAATGCTCTGTCGCTAACAAATTCCAACTTATATTTAATGCTATTTTAACATCAGATGTGTCCTTACTACTTAAAATTATTTTAAGCCAAGTTTTATGTAGAGTTTGAAAATCATCTTTGTATCTGTTAAGGATTATGTGAACCACATTTTTGGCCAGAAAGAAAAATATTTGGTTCTAAAGCTATTGGTGGGTCCCATGTCAATTATTTTATTTATTTTGATCAAAATACAGTTGATAACCAATAACATATTGGTTCCAGGTGTACAACATAGTGATTCAACTATTACACACATTACAAAATGCTCACCATGATAAGCATATGATCGTCTGTCACCATACAAAGATAATACAATATTAATGACTATATTCTATATGCTGTACTTTTCATCCCCATGACTTACGCATTTCCTAATTGGAAATTTGTACTTCTTTATCCCCTTCACCTATTTCACTCACCTCTATGGCAACCACCAGTCTCTTCTCTATTAATTACTTAGGTACTGACATGTTAGGTGTAAGATTTTTTTCTTTCCTTTTTTCTTTTTTCTTTTTGTTAAGAAGAATAACATCAAACTACCCATCCACTCTCAGTCTCTCAATATTGGAAAGAGGAGTGAATTTAAGTTTCCACGTATTTCTTGATTTTTATCTCTACTTCTAGAGATTGGCAGATACCTGTTACCTACATGTGTATATGCATATATTTGGAACCAGCATTATTTAAACCAGGCTCCATGAAACCTAACTACTACACAAAGGGCAAGTCTGCTATGACTTCTGAGCCATAAAGAGGACTAAGTAGAGTCAGTAATGTTATCCCACTGGAATAAGAAAGAAAATATGGGCACCTAAATGACCACCGTAGAGAATGCAGAACCACAATGTCTAAGTTTTTATTCATTTCTGTCTCACAGACATGGGATATGACTTGAAGTAAACTGTCTCAACTTCAAGAATGTGTTTTTATTTTTCACATTGCAAAATGATACAGATACTTTATGTCCCAAATAATAATGGCCTATTATGAATCAATTTGAGATCCTTGGAAAACAGACATTAAACAATGATGAAAATGCCTGTTCATGATTTGTGAGTCTGGAAACGATGGTAATATCATTGCCATCAGAACTCAACTTAGAAAGCCATTACTGTGAATTAACTCCCTATGCCTGTACATCAATAACATTTTACAAATATAAAATGATTTTTTCAAAATTGTGTTTTAGGGTTATTATTATATTATCTAGTTTATTATTTTTACACTTAAAATGTTCAAAGATGAAATTATCTGGCATTAGACATCCAGATAGTCAATACATATCCCCAGCTCTTTAACTAACTTGGTTGTGGTCTGTTGTGATCTCTCTTTGAAGAATTAATTTAGATAAGCCCACTCATTTTCAAATAAAAACTTGAGGTAATTTAAAGGGATTTTTACAAAATAACTCTAATACCTATTAAGAAAAAAAATCAGACTTCATTACTGAAACAAGATTAAAAAACAACCCCATGGACTCCTAAGAAAACTAAAAATATCTTTTGTCACTTTTTGAAAGCTATGCTTTCATAAATTCATTTTTCAAAGCCATCACTTCTCTCAAATGATGAAATAAATTAAAAAATGAATGTTTTATCAAAGAAAGAATGATTGTGCTGGAGGAATGGAAAGAGAAAGAAAAGAAAGGTAATTTTTAGCATTATACTTAATTCCAAGTACAGTTATTAATTCTCAATTTTTAAACTAAAAAAATCATTAATATTTCTACAGTACCATTTGTGCATATGTCTAGGGTATGATTCAAATGACACAAAAGAATGGTCACTGGTTATATCCAAATGGGAAAGATCAGTGAATGTGTACATTTGTGTGTACATGTATAATAGTATGAGAATAGATATGTAAATATCAGAGCACATTTAGAAAACATAAGAATAAAGGTGGGTTTTAATATGCTATCACAGAATTGTTCACATAAATGAGAAACTGAAGACAATAGATTAGTTAAACCAGAGAGTTCAAGGAAAAGGTGAGATTTGTATAGTTAAGGAGGGTAGGAAGTTGATTTAGCAGAGAGAAAACAAGAAATGCCATGTGTCACATACCTCCAGAGACACTCTCCTTCCTTTTTCATCTGCTCTCTGCTTCAAAAATGGGTGTGTATTGACTACATGACAGGATCCTTCTGTAGTCTAGCTTCATGAGTTTGTGAGTTTATTTCTTACAGATTATGATAATTTATCCTTTCCTTAGCCCTTTGGGATTAAAAGTGGTTAACACCTCACTGTTGCTGGTCCCCTTCTTGCCCTCTGTGGTGATTCACATCCACTCTACTTAAACTTTTATATGTCATTTGGTAAATAAATACTCATCAAATGATCTCTTTTCTATTGGATATATTAGTTGGTACCAGAGAAGGGCCCCAAGAGGCAGACTCTTTGAAATGAGATTCTGGGATTGGTATGTTTTCTATTTGAGGTGTACAGAGATAACCTCTTTGCAGTGGTATGAAGATCAGGGTAATCCTTGGCATATGATAGCATTAAAAATATTCAGGTTATCACTATGCTTTTATGGGATGATGAGCTGGCAGATATCAAGTGTCTGTGCCATTTATCTACTTTTAAGATTTTAGAGTCATGCAGTTTCTTCTTACAGTGCCAGAGAATACAGATAAGGGAAAAGAGAATTAAAACTACAAACATGCAATCACAAGGTTTCCTGAGTAACTCTGAAGGATCCACTCTCTCCTATAACCATCCAGAAGATATAGCTGGCAACCAAGCTTAGAATATGGTTGTAAAGGTTGCAAAGACACAGCACTATTATGATCTGGATCTGCCAGATCACTTATGCTAAGAGAAAGGTAAATATCAGGAGGCAGTGGAATCCTGTCTCATCAGATAGCACATAGGGGTAGACAAAGACAAAGATCAGAATTAGGAATCTTCAAATTCCCTTGAATTTCCTTTGCTTTACAAGAAATTGTTGACTCTCTTCAGACTTGCACCCACCAGTGGGCTCATAATGAGAATTAGAACACAGCATAGCCTAGAATGAAGGTATAAGGCTAATCCCAAAAGAGGAATTCAGTTTCCAGTCACCCTACCAACTCAAAAATCTTCATCTAGCAGGAGTGCTTGTGAAGGTAAAGGAACATGGAACTGGATGGCGGAAGTAGGTATGTATGATAATCAATTTATGCTAGAGGCTGGCTACAGAGGGAGAATTAAGAAGCTGTGTTTTATAGTGCACCATTATTTTTTCTTACTTTTTCTCATTAGCTCCGTATGCAAAGAATAGCAGCAGTAGCTAACATTTTAGACTTCAACATGGAATATGATGAGTCGATATTATTGCACGATGATATCAGCTGCTGAGACTTTGTTTGCTCTGCTTGCAGACACAGGCTTCCCACTCAGATGAGGTCACTATTGGGTGCTCAGGTGCAAAAAGGGCTGATTGTTCTGTATTACATTAAATAGCCTCCATTATCTTCTGACTTGGGGTCAAGGGGGAGCTTAGCAGAAGGAAGTAGGGGAGAGAGAGAGAGTGCTGTTGTGGAGCTTACTCCCCTGGCTCCCTTCTTGTGCAGTTACCTAGGGCTGATTATGTTCTAATGGGAAATCCCTGCTCCTCTCCTGGTGGCCTTAAATCTCACCTCCTTCCCAGTGAGTCCTCCTCCACCTCTTGGAGAGGGCGTGGAGAGGGAAGTAGGAACTCTATTGCGGTTGCTCCCAGGTCCCTGCATGATCCAGTTGTTTCCTAAATTCCATTCACACCTTGGTAATTAGTCTTTGCGTAAATAAACCTTCCTTAAGTTACTCTGATGATGCGTGGGGGCCATCTGTTTCCTGTGAGGAAGGACCCTGACTGACACTGAGATGACTGATAACAAACATGCCAAAACCAACTTTAAAATATGCAGAGGCAAATGATCTCTTTTGGCAAGCTTCATTGTAAAAGAAAAAGAAAAAAAAGTTCACTAAGAATTTTCTTCTACTGTGAAAAAGACATCACTGAGTCATCTAAGAGAACACAGATTTGAGCTTCAATATTTCTGAAATGAGACTGACATTCTCACTCAGGTTGCTAAATGTCCAAGTCATGGAATGACTGGAATCTAGGGCAGTGACACTTTGGAAGCTTTTAATGAAATGATTCTAGAAACCTTAAAAATGACAACTAATGCAAAACCATTGACCATATCAGCTAATATAAAACTTTTACCATACTTGTCCTTAAAATTCCTCCTCTTCTCATTTTACATGTGTTTTCTCAGTCTAAGCATCATCATGTAAATCATGTACTTTGAGAATTTTCAAGTAGTGATGGTGGATTTTTACTGATCTGTTTGATATCCTTTGCTTATTTCTCTCTGGTAACTAATGGTGAGTGTTCAGAGAATGCACCTTGTCTGCAGTTAGGCTTCCTATATGGCTACCTACCTACTAAAGGGTTAATAAACTTTACTGAAGTGTAGAAACACATCCCAAGTAATTAAAATCCATTAGGTTTGCTCACTCCTACCTAAAAACCTAAACCAAACCAACTGAAAATATAGGAACACATTGGGTCTAAGCTGTAACTGGGTTAGTTTTTTTTGTTTCTTATCTGACACATTAATTCAGCCAACATGTGAGAACATCAACAAGTATTAGTTTAAGTACTGGGAATGAAAAACAAAAATAAGAGAAAAAGCAAAAGCAAAATAATCCATGAATCCTCCTTTTGGGGTTTCTAATCCAGTTGGGAGAAAGCAGTTCTAATATGCAGTAAGAACCATGGTAAAAAGGTAAGTCCTGGACACATAGGAGGGACATCTAAGTCACGTGGGAGGTGGTCCAGAAAATCTTAGAGTCATCACATAGGAGAAGAGATTTAGGGAATAAATAGAATTAGGCCCAGAAAGGAGACAAGGACATTTCCAGAAAAGGGACAAACACAGATGTGTCAGGGAACTGCCTGTGGTACTTCATGGCTGGAAGGTAGGTGAGTCTGGAAAGGTGACCAGTCATGAAGCATAGCAGTAGTCAGGGACCAGTTTACAAAGCCTGGAGCAAGGACACCAAGTTTATATTTAAGACAGAAAGCTGTAGGACTACATCATTTAGAATACCATTGGCTACAAGAATCAGAGCATCATTTATAGTAAATGACTTAAAAATAAGGAAATATACTAGCTTGTGTAACTATAAATCCATGACAGGACTGACTTGAGGCTTAGCTAAATCCAGGAGCTCCTGTGTTTTCCTCTATGTGTGAAATCTAATGTCAAGTTCTGAAAATAAATGTCACTGTCCTTGCACTCTCTTTACATACCGCAAGGTTTAGGGGGAGAGAAGAAGCTTCTATCCCAGCATTTGAAGCAAGAGTTCTGAGATTCACTCAGATTGAAATATTCTAGGTCACATGACCACCTTTAAACCAACCAGGGCTCATCCCCAGGAGTGGGAAAATTTTCATAAGGCACATATGTCAAATTCTCAAAATTTAATCATTTCACAAGTAAAGGAAATATGATTTCTTAAAAAATCAGTACATTTTACTAAAAAGCTTAACTAATGTTATATTAAAGAAAGGCTTTTCTTCTTTCCACCAAGGTCATCATGCTCAAATGATACTAAGTTTTGGGGAAAAGGATGACATATCATGAACCAACTGGAATTTCATTATGTTAGTTATGTTAACTCTGTATAGGAAGCACCAGAATTTCAACGCCTGTTCCCCTTTGCTAAAACATTGGTGGGACTTTTAACTAGTATCATTATGGCTGAGAACAGGGTCACCGTCCAGTATGGATCCTATCAATGTTAAACCATATTCTGCTTGGGCCAGTCCACTTATTACCAAATTCCTACTACTTTCTTAGGTGTTTCTTTGAAATATACAAACAGTGTTTGAGGATTGCATCTTCATCATTTGATTTCTTAAAGAATTTTCTTCCCTCTAATGTGCTTTGCCCAAATGTTGCGTGAGCCCATTCCATACATTCTCTTTGCTGGCTGCATTCTTTTTGTGTTGATCTGCTTGATCTCACCCCAATCATGGCAGATAAATTTTAAACCCCTCTTAAGAAGTCACTTAGGAGCTTAAGTTATTCACAGTGCCTTGATGCTTCAAGAAAAAGAATATTAAACACAAAAAGATGTTGAGCATTATTTAATGTATGATATTGTATAGGATATAACTCTAGCAACTAATTAATTTTGTGAATATCTGTATTTATGTTTATTAAAGTTTTCACATTTATATTAACAAGAGTAGATTTTTCCTTCCCTTACAAACTGGCTTCTTTTGGCTTTCATTGGTCCTTAAAGTTGGTCTATGTCTGGGTAGGACTCATTAACCTCTTCCCAGGTATTGTTCAATTTCTAACAGTGTTTGTGTGAACTCTTGCATGTTGTTCATTGGTTACACATTTATTGTAATTTATTTTTCCATTAGATGGTACATTTCTTAATAGTACATTTGTGTTTTCCTTCTCAATTATTTTATATACCTTCTAGTGCTTGGATCTTCAATGAGTATGCAAAATATAATTGATAAGCAAAACATGCTTTTAAAAGGAAAAGTGATCTTCTAACCACAGTCTTTTAATTTAGATAAATGATTAACCAAGTATCTTATCTAAAGATAAACTACCACTGTTAAATTATGTGGGATCCATTAATAATGTTTGTCATAAGAAAGGATACTTTTCCTGTAAAGATGGTTTCTATTGAATGCATTCAAAGACATTTCTATTCATGTCTGTTGATTTCTGTTATAGAGTTTGGAACTATAAAAACTATATCATACAACTTTTTTTTATTGTTAAAAGGAAAAAACATTATTGGTAATTTTAAAAATAGTGATATTTCCATACATTGTTTCTCATCTGGGACTTTTAACAAAATACATACTACTTTTAAATGGAGTACTATTTCATTGTAGTATCAGTTGTTCTCCTCTTGCTTCAAGGAGATGCCCCACATCCTGAAGAGTTGTACATCTTGAGACATAATTTGATCACCCTTAATTTGGATAGATACCTGATGAATTAAGTGGATTTTCTGAGGTCCTTTTCAAGCTTTATTATAGTTGTGAAAAAGGAATCATTACTGTGCAGAGTAAAAGAATTTGTGGAAAATTTCTCCTCTCTGTCTTTTATCCTTTAGAAGTTTACATCTTCATTTGCTTTGCATTATAGTTAAGTTTACATTTGTCTTATTCCTTCATTATTCTGTCTTAAAAAGTAGAGATTGTGGTTTATGTGTCTTCTCATCTCTTGCAACAGTAAGAAAGTTCTTTTCATTTGGGGAGCTCAATTGACCATCAGGAGAATCACATGATAACCCACAATTGCTGTTAACTAGACATGTAATATTTGATGAACCCCAAATTCTGCTAGGCTTTGGCTTCTTCATCTGTAAAATGAAGGAGTTTAACCAGCTGACAGCTGATCCTAAAGACCTATTGTAGTTCTCAAATGCTACGTAGTGTAATTACATATAGAAATAACCAAGCACTAGTCGTCCTTATTAACATAACACCACTAAAAATCTATGGAACATATTTATATCCCAATATATTTGGATTTCATCTGCTACCAATCATCTGCAACCTACAGAAAGGTTTGGATTCCGCAGTTTTATTTTCGGCTCTTTTCATTAGCAAATGTGCTGAATTGTGTTTGTTTAATGCCTACTGAAAACTGCTCCCACTCCACGTCTGAGAAAAGAGATCCTTTCCTGTATGTTAAGTCATTGTAGAGAGGAGTTGCACCTCCTGTAAGAATTTTGGGATTGCAGCATTTGCATTACTGTACCATGTTCACCCAGGCAGAGACTTGTCTGTTTATTCAGGCAAAAGAATTCAAGTTGAAAGTTTTGTCTTGACTCCTGTGTTTTATCTTAACTCTCTAACCTGTACTGAAAAAAGTGCTTGAGCACTGCTCAAAGCTGCTGACTCCTAGGTGTATCTGAAAAGATCAAACGTTAGTAAGGGTTCATTCTGGATTAAATGTATTCTGAAATAATGATTTTCCTCAATTTCAAAAACTCCGTGTTTTCTTTAGCTCTCTGTTCTGAAACAAAGTGCACCCCGACCCCTCCCCACACATGCACTTTGGCACAGAGGGTGTGACTGTAAAGTCATAACAAACAGAGTAGCCAACAAAAACCGCTTAACTAGGCCCACCTATACAGTATGACCGCGTTGAGGATAAGCCTCACTAAAACATTCCACCTGGCATGGGTTCAAGTTCTGAACTTGAATGAGTCTGCTTTTGTTTCTCTCTGAGCCCCAAAGAAAGGGACCTGTGGGAGAGGAGGGAAAATGAGGAAGGAAGGAAAGAGTTAAGTCCTCAGCGTCTGTATTCCTTTTCTTTGCTTCTTTTCAAACAAGCACACCACCCTGAACAGCATGTGGAAAATTGGCATTTCCAGTGAATAAAAATTAACTGGCAAACAACAAAAGGAAACTTGGAATGCTGTTGGATGCTGTTTGGCTTGTCTTGTCTTGTCAGAGAAAGTACACGTGTGAATCATGGTTTAAGATCAGTTTTACCTACATGTCTGGCTCCTGTTCAGATGCTTTAGATTTCTTAGTCTACTTTGTTGACTCAATAGGTTTTTTAAAAGTATGATTCTTCTGTAAGTTAAGGATAAAAAAGAAGGAGACCATAAAAGTAATACAGGTGAAGAATAACTGTTCAAAAGTTTCACTTCAGAGAACTTACTCACATTTGTGAGTTGTTTTTTTTTTTTGAGAAACATTAAAAAAATATATTTCAAAAAGCCAGAAAACCAACAAAAACATGGGTAGAGTTTTGGCCTTCAGAGAAGATGTCTAATCTGACATTTTCAAAAGAAAGCCTGTCTTTTTAAGAAAACATAGTCACAAAGCCTTTCAGTATCAAAATACTTTTCTCATGCACACTGCTTTTGACTCCCTACAGTATGCTTCATGCATTTAAAAGGTTTAAAATTAAAACATCACTTTATTCTAAGGAATTTAAAAGTGCTCACTGGACTTACTGTGCCATGAAGTTATCCACCCACTGAATGTATTTAGCCTTAGAAAAAGCCTGAGGCCAGCCTTATGTCTGTCTTGTCCCTTGCTCTTTTTCTTTGGAGCAGATAACCATCTGACACAAAATAAATTTATATTTTCATTCAGCAAACTGATCCTCTGAAAACAGAGTAGATACCCTTTGTTAAGCCAATTCTAACACAACCTATGATTGAAGCAATTAATCAAAAGCAGGTATCTGGTGAAAGAACATATGTTCAGTGATAGATATCAACTTTCATGAAGAATACATTCATGAAAAGTTGGACAAGCTTATATTTTAGTGACAAGGATGTCAAACAACTCATCACATGTGTAAAATAACTCACAACCAAGACCTTTCCAACAAGACCAAGGTCATGGGGTTTTCACTGCTTTTAGAAAATGTCATTAAATCATAATGTTTGATGTTGAATTTCAAACAGCATTTAACTTTCAAAATAATTGCACATTAACTTCATGGAAAGACACACCATGAGGAAAACATTATGTACAAATGATCCTGCTCAATAAAACAAGATTTCATTATTTACTATCAGATTATAGCCATCTTAAGGTAGGAAGTTTCAGAATCCTAGATGAGTTGAATTGAAGGGAACTTAGAGAACTCAATATAACTATATTACTTTACAGATGAGGAAGCTTAGGTTCAACTATATCAAGTGACTAAACAGCAAGTTTTGAGTAAATGCACATTATACTACAGCACCCCTCTTGTAGCGTCTGGGGTGATGTACTGGTCTCCAGTCCATATCAGTGTCTCTGGCACCATGAGTTGAAAAGAGAGAGGGGCCTCGATTTGAGCTGAGGAGACTAGAGTGGGTGTTAAGCCAAATTTCCTTAGGAAACAGTGTCAGTGTCTCTCTTGAGCCCAGAAATATCTGACTGTTCCTTTTAAGTAAGTGTAGACCGAAGGAATATTCTGTCTTTTGAACAGAACTGAAAGTTTAATTTCTAAGAAATAAATGAAAAATTTTTCCCTAGTGATTTTGTCATTTTGGTGAGTCTTTCCCAGAGATTGGCAATGTCCTTCCAACAAAATCAAAATAAGAAATAATTGCTGTAATGTTTTAGAGCTATCTTTTTCAATTCTGTTTCTGTTTGAGCACACAACTATACCAAAGTACTTTAAAGCATATGGACTATAAATAAATAAGGAACACATTAGAAATGTTCATTAAATCAAACACTCCAAATGTAATTTTTATGTTTTGAACTGGATTTATTCTATGCCTGCTGTTTGATTTCATTTGTTAAAAACAAAATTATAAAATTTAAGGCAGAGCATGTTTAGCAGACTTTGAAAGGTGTGATGTGTAATTGTTGGTAGTAGTGGAAGGTGATTAAGGAAGGGCTCATGGGCCTCCAAATTATTCATCACTGAATCAGACCACTGCTTTCAGCTTTCCCAGACCAGTTTGGTATTACGGCCAAATTAAAGTTGGCATCTTGAGAGTTTAACAAATGTTTCTAAGTGTTTTATTATTGTTTAAAATTTGCAAAGGAAGGCAGAATAATTAGTGCAGATAGAAAAGTACTTGTGTATGAAAATGTTTTTAACACTGTTCCTCTAGGAGTAGTGTTCTATTTTGATTCCTCATATTTCTCTTGCATCCTTGTGATTATGCAGCTATGCCTCAAGAAACACCTTCCTGGAAACTTCCCCCATCTTACTTTGGCTTATACTCTTTAATTTCCAGCACTACAGGATAGGATAATTTAACCCCCTAGGAAACTTAACACTGAAAGCATTATTCATACTCACATTTTTAAGTTCACCGTTAAAGCCACTTAATAAAAGCCAGCTAGAACTAAAGTTTTTATTTTCCTTTTCTCTCTAATTTGGTTAGTTTTTCATGAAAGGCAGCATTTGTTCATAATGTTAAAATAGAGAACTATGCTTTATTTAGAAATCAGTGATTCATCTTCTGTTAACGCATATACACAATAGTGAATTATTTACCAAATTTATGTTGCCAATGATATAACATTGTACATATCCCTCAAAGATCCCCCAAATAGCAATCTATCTCATTTTACTCTAAGCAGCAAGAAGGAGCTGAACTGGACCTTCAGCACTACCTGGAAATCACCTGGGCTAGAGAGTTCCAAAGGTACATTTTCCAATTTCCTTGTTACTTTAGTTAACAGTGTTGCTAACTTTCTGCCACTTTGTAATAAGGATTCCTTTCCTCCTATTTTCAAAACCTTCCATCACTTTCCTGTAGACTTTCCCAGCAGTCTCATCAAAGGTGATCAGGCTTTGCTGAAAGTCTCCTCAAGGCCTTTCCCTAATGGTCTCCTTAAGTATCCCCAGATTCTTTATACTGTCTCATCCCTATACTTTAAGACTTTTGTTGCCATAACACCACTTCTAAGCATGAAAATTTGTTTTGGTTATTTATGACTGTGTAAAAAAATCACCTCAAAACTTAGTTGTTTGAAGCAACATTATCCGTCATAATTTCTGAGGATCAGGAATTTGGAATTGACTTGTGGATGTTTCTGGCTTAAGGGGCTTCATAAAATTATTGTTAGATTTCAGCTAGGAAATGATCACCTGAAGGTTTCACTAGGCCTGGAGGATCCTCTTTTAAGATGGTTCAGTCATCAGGCAGGTAAGGAGGTGCTGGTTGCTGGGAGAGGCCTCAGTTCATTGCCATGTGGATCTCTTGACAGGACTGCATGAGTGTCCAGTCGCTTGGCAATACTGGAACACAGTTTTCCAAGGGTCTCTCACATCTTGTGAACAGAAGATCTGAAAACTTCCCTTGTTCTGAATTACCTTTTCAAGGGTGTTTGCATAGTAAACAGCCTTGGATGATAGAAATAGTCTCCCTGCTGAGCAAAGGACAGTTTATTTTAAAAATAATTTACTAGAGGGAACTTCTTAAGACAGTGAATGATACCCAAACCGTGTTTACTCTATTTCATGTACAATATAGGACTTCTAAGGTTAATTTTGGCAGTCAATCCTTTCCCTGTAAATGTCTTTAGAATCTAATTACTCAATATGTCACAAGAAAGCTATGTACTATTTTGTGAAATTTTAAAACTGAAGGGGAAAAAGAGATTTGAATGTGGCGATGTTTTGTAAATTATCTAATTGAAACTTCCATTTCCAAGTCTTTGCTCCCTTTTGGTTAATGACACCAGCTCAGGTATTAACACAGGCTTTCTGAAGAACAAGGACTCAGATTTATAAAGATAAATAGTGCCATGATCTCTGTGGAAATTATTTCCAAATTCTCACACAGTTATGCTATTTCCTGGCCTGGGAGCATAATGAGTCAAAAACATTAATTAGGAACACATTCCATCTTTTGCCTCCCATAGTTACACTGTTTAATTAAAAGCCTTGAAGCCTTCTTGCAAAACAATCAGCACATGGTGTGATCATCTCCCTCTTACTCTCTTTGCTTTGCGCTTCTTGTCTTTTGGAACTTAATTGATTTATTCTAGGACTGTTTGGCACTCTCCACTTAGGCAGCAGTAGACAAAAGAAGTCAGTAGTCATTTGGTTTTATAGATTCTCAGAGAGATTTAGTCCTGATGGTTGAAGAGAGTCATGCATTACACAAATATTTATTGAGTGAATGCCAGCAAAGGTTCTTGACTCTCCGTGGATGTTTTGAAACTGATGAATCAGATGTTGCTCCTTGTTTACATGTGAAGGAGTGTTGAGGCAAGAGGAGGAAATGAGACAGGGTCATTGCTATCTGTAACCCAAAGAAGCAAAGAGTAAATAAAGAGTTGTGGCAAAATGTTAGAATAGTGTACAGAGTGAAGAAATTGTTTCTTGACAGAAAGAATTAAGAGAAGATACATGGATTTAAGATCTGCTAGAATGGATTTAGACATGCAGAGGTTGGGGGTGGGGAGAGCATGGAAAAAAGAGAACTGGTAGGAAAGGGAGTGTGGGTCACCAAAACAAAGGATACAAAGGAAATAATGGGGAATATACTTGAATCAAGATAAAGGAGGGCAGATGGAATTCAAACTCTATAGGTAATAGAGAACCATTGAAGATATTTTGAGCAGGGTTGTTACATCTAAATTTGCTAAAGTGAGAGTAAAGGTCATGAGACTATTTAGGAGATCAAATCATATAGGGTCTTGTTAGATCTTTTTAATGATTATAGACTTTATTTCAAGACCAATTAGAAGGCATTATTAAATAATTTTTAATTGGGGAACTAGTTATTTAGATTGTATTCTAAATAGGTGCTTTGATAATGGGTTTCAGCCTGGGCAAGTTCCCTATGGATTCAGTGTGACCAAAGAAATTGACCGCAAAATGCTCTTTGGGGTGAAAGGGTCTTGCAAACTGCATTCTGGCCCATCTCTCTCTCCTGCTCAAGCAGCGACCCCCAGCCCTCTCTCTCACCTCTCCGGTACAGACAAGCCCTCTGTTGCCCAGGCAATTACCCACTGATATGGAGATGAAAGATGCAAATGCACTAAAGCCTACTTCTTCACACCTCTGAACGCCTGTTGATATGCAGATGTACCAAAGCCAGGTGAGATATTCTGGAAATATTACAACGTTACCCACACTCCACCCCTCCAGGATTCTTGCCTTACAATCTACACACTTTCAATCTTCCACAACGGTCCCTGTGCGAGAAAGCTGGAGCACTGTAACCAAATTCCACAATAGCAACAGAGGATAAAAACAACATAGAGATAGACAAAATTAAGATACAGGAAGATTTTGATACAAAAATTATAATAATCCTCAAGCCAGAGGAGGTTCCAGTCCACAAAGACTTTAGGGGTGGTAAGACACATGTTTTAATGTCACCAACATAGGTAAATCTTGTCCACAGGTAGGATGCAGGCAAGAGAGTGGTCCTGTGATAGGACTGTAGCTGGAAGGGGGTCCCTTCCAGGTCTAGTATGCCATACTTTTACTCCTTTCCCTGTGGGGGTTACTGAAGGGTCTATATTAGTGGTCCTGGAGGTGCATGCACCGACCACAATGATAAAACAAAACTCCCCGGTAAGATGCTCCTACCTTCTGGCCGTTCAGGATATATTACTGTAAACTTTGGCAGCCATTCTGCTGTTATTCCAGGCATACACAGGAGGACAACTTCCAGGCCTTGTCCCCAAGGTGCCAGGAGAGCCAGCCATAATTGGACCATGTGTTGAAATGCCCAAGGCCATGTCCACTCAATGGAGTCTCTGGGGTTCAGTGCAGTTGGTGATGGCAGCAAGATGTTATTCTGGTGGCCAAACCTCTGCTTCAGTGATTCTTCCTTGGTTTGTACTTGCAGTTGTATAGGGGAGGCAGCCATATGTGTTAACATGTCTATGGGGCTCAGGGCTCCCTTTCAGGGTCTCTCATTCAAACACCGTAGCATGGCCTATAAGCGTACTGACCATCCCCACAGACTATTGGTATCTGACTTTAGTCCAGATTTTAACAAGCCTTTGTGCCTGTCTATCATGCCTGTTACAGTAGGATTGTATGGCACATGAAACTTCCACTAGATTCCCAGCTGTCATATCCATTCTTGCAGTGCATGTCCAGTAAAATGGGTGCCCTGATCACTCTCAATCCCCTGAGGTCGGCCATAGGCAGCAAAGAGACACTCCAGGCCTCTTTTGGTCACCTGCTGATCTGTACAACGGGTAGGAAAAACAACCAGAAGTCCAGTAGCTGTGTCCACACAAGTCATAGCATACCGATATCCTTCTGACACAGTTGGAGGCCCAATATAGTCTATCTGCCAACTGATGAGGGGTATAGGCCCCTTAGTTATTGTCCCATGTTGCTGTGGAACTCTGTGTAAGTCCCTTTTGGAGCACACAACACACTCCTGCTGGGCTCTACTAACTCCTTTGAAGGTCAAAGGCAAGCCCCATGGATGGGCTACAGCCCACATTGTCTTTTGCCCTGCATGCAGCAAATGTTGATGTAGCCATTGGGCGACATCCGAGGCAGGCTTTCCTTCTAACCAATGTATCTGGGCCAATTTATCTGCCTCATCATTTCCTGGGGATGCCAGTGGCAAATGATCTGTCACATGGTATACTGTATTTATTTTAGTCTGACCACAGGCCCATAAGTCTTGCCATAATTCTGGCCCCCAAAGGGGTCAGTGACCAACCAGCCAGTTGGCATGGTACCAGGTTGGTAGCCATAGGGTCAAGCCCCGATAGACAGCCCAGCTGTCAGTGCAGACAACTATAGGGGTGGGCTCCTTGCTGATCACAAGTCAAACAGCCTGCAACTCTACCCATTCGCTGCTCTTCCCCTCACCATCTTCCATCCATATTGTCTCAGTCTTAGGATGGAAGGCTATGGCCTTCCATTTTGGGGGCTGCCCACAGCTGGAGCCATCTGTGTACCATGCATCTTCGGGTATAGGGGTTTTTCCCTCCTGAAAGGGATGCTCTGCTGCTAATGTTTCAAAAGCAAGTTCTTCCTGCTTTTCACTAGTATATGTCACCAGCCCCAACAAGCGTTGGAGTTCTTCACACAAGGGCTGCTAGAGAGGACACAACAGCTGCTGTAGGTAAGCATGCCACTTGGCTAGTGTGGGTGTTTGTGCCACACCACTTCTTGGCTTTTGGGTCCAGTCTTATACCCACATCAAGATGGGATAGGTGGTTATTACCTTTATTGGGGCCATTCCAGTGATGGGTTCTGTAGCAGCAAGGCGTGATACATGGCAGCCAGTTGTTTTTCTATCAAAGTGTATCGTACCTTTGCCCCTTTCCAGAGTTGTGACCAGAATCCAACCGGTTGGTGAGTTCATTCAAGCCGCTATCAGAGACCCCAAGCCATAACCATCTTCAGTGGCATGAACATCCAGCTCACAGGGTCTTGATGGGTCTATCACACTCAAGGCCTGCACTGCCTTGACTGCCTGTTTTGCTGTAGTAAAGGCAGATACACATGTCTCATTCCAGTCCCACCTGACACCCTTTCGTACCAACCGGTATAAGGGCTTCAGAATTTGTGCCAAGTGCAGTATAAACACTCTCCAGTAGCCTAGAAGACCCAGAAACTCCTGTAGCAATGCTACAGTTGTAAGGGTAGGAAAGGCCTGGACTTTGTCTATAACTGCTTCTGGTATAACCTTGGTCTTACCCATCCAGATGACCCCCAAGAATTTATCAGACAAGCCAGGTCCCTGAACCTTGGTGCTGTTCACAACCCATCCTTTCTCCTGTAAATATTGCAGCCATCTAGGTGCTGCACCTTCTAGATCTGAAAGAGAATCAGATGTGAGCATGACATCATCAATATAATGGTACTGCTGCACCATTGGCAGTTTCTCCCATGTAACCAAGTCCTGGGCTACAAGTCCATGACAGATGGTGGGGCTGTGGAGGTATAAAGTCCACTGCCATCCTTCCCACGTGAAGGCAAACTGTTCTTGACTTTCCTGCTCAATGTCAATGGAAGAGAAGGCATTAGCAATATACCACATAATGGTATGTTCTTAGTTCATGGCTGAGGGTATCCATCAAGCCTGCAATAGAGGGAACAGCAGCATGCATAGGGGGTATGACTTTATTCAGTTCTCTATAGTCCACAGTCATACGCCAGGAGCCATCTGGCTTTTTTACTGGCCACACTGGGGAACTGAAAGGACAGTGGGTGGGCTTTATAATACCCACCTTTTCCAGCTCCTGGAGAGTTTCTCCAATCTCTTTATGCCCTCCAGGCAGTTTGTATTGTTTGGTATTAGTCACCCACTGAGGCACAGGCAAAGGTATGGGCGGGTGCCTAGCATGTCCCCTCAGAACTGCCTTCACCACATGTATTCTCAGTCTGAACTCACCTGCAGTGGTCGGCAATCAGAGACCCTGCAGGATGTCAATCCCAAAAATATACTCAGGAATAGGAGATATATACACAGTATACTTCTTTGGGGATAGATGCCCTATTCCCAAAGGGATTTGGACTTTTTTCACTCTGATAGCCTTCCCCCTGTATCCATCTATGATAGTGGGGGTCCCGGGGAACTGCTCAGGGTTACCATGAATCAATAAACATACAGCCCCTGTGTCCACCAGAGCCAGGACACATTGTATGTTCACTGGGGTCCAATGGATAGCTATTTCAACATGTGGCCTGCAGTCACCCCCTGGTCCCTCAGGGCAGATACCTTGACCTTTCCCTCAGTCAAACTGTGTTCCCCAATCACCTTCCTGTGTGGGCTCAAGTGAGGTTGGCTCGTTCTTCAGCAGGAAGTCTTGCAAACACACAGGCCAGACTCGTGGCTCTGTCTCTGACCTCTGCCTCTTTGGTCTTAATGGCTGGAACTGCTGCTCTGGTTTCAGCTGTTGCCATAGCTCTAGTGAGATCCTATTTGACTTCCCATCTAATTTCCTTCCACCTGCTCCTACCTGTATTAGATAAACCCACATCTGGGTCCTTGTAACCTTCATGGGGCCCTGTAAATTCTTCTTGTGAGTAACAGGTCTTATTTCTTTCTGGATTCTCATTGCTTTAGCCTCTCCTAAGTCTGCTACTGTACATGTCACCTCGCTTATGGGATGCCCTAAGTGAGGGGAAATAATGGCCACTAGAGACCCAAAGAGGGATGTAGGAGCCATTTAAAGTACAATATTTCTCATCCCAGTAGTAAAAACCTCTTCATCTGGGCCATAATTGTCTGGACTATACATGGCATTTCTTATGCCTAGCTCCCATAGCACCTGTTGGAGCTCAGCATATGTCTGCCACCTAACAGAAGAGAATGGTAGATCACCCAGATTGGGCCACACAACACGAAGTGCAGCCATAAGCCAGTCAAGGAGAGGGTGACTCCCTGGGGTCTGATATGCATTTTGTGATCGCTGCCTCAAGACAGGCTGCACTGTCAGGGAAGACAGCTTTCCCATCTCTGATCCCAACAGAACAATTCCATCCACCCTTAAGTTCCACAGACGCAGGAGCCAATCTGATATTGACTCCAAGGGCTTCTGTCTAAACTGGGAGCCCAAATCCACCAGCTCAGCCTGAGTATAGGGGTGGACCATAGAGTGCTCTATGATGTGGGGAGGGGGCTGCTCCTCTCCTTGGTAAACTTTCAGCTGCTGAGTCTTTATTTTCTTTACAACCACTGGGTGTGCTTTTAATACAGGAGACGCTGGTATCTCCAGCATCACCCCTTCATCCTTCTCCAACTCCTCCATTTCTGGGGCTGATGGCACCTTTCTCTCCCCTCTCCTGAGTGCCTCTTCTGCTACAACCTTTACCTTTTCTACTGTGCTTTGCAGCAATGCTACCTCAGTCTTCAGCAGCCCTCTTACCTTCAGCTCAATGCTTCACAGCTGATGTTTTCGTGTCACCTCTGCCTGTGCTTCCCTCAGTAGTTTGTCTTTTTCCTTGATGACCTCTTCCTCCTTCAGAACACCTGACAATGCTGCCATCTCATCTCCAATGGCTCCTTGTTGCTGGTGCACTCATGCTGCCTCCTCCCGCATCCAGGGCATCTCCTTCCTCAGGGCATCCACAGAACTCTGCAGCTCACATTCTCGTGCTGCCTTTTGCAACAATGCCACTTGCCTCCTCAGGGAATCTACTGAAGTTTGCAGCTTGTGTTCCCATGCTGCCATTTCTTGGGACTCCTCTGTAGACCTTTTTAAGTCTGTGAGAAGCAGCCAACCCACAGTCCCTGCTGCCTCACGGGCACTCTGCTTCTCAAAGGTTCTGCTTACTATACCAAGGGCCACCCCTACTGCCTCAGGTGTCACCTCCACTTGTCTCCAGTCCTGGGGTGGGGCCCAGTCCTCTAGGAGGCAAGCCACCTCAGACCACATATCCATTGGGGGAAATTCCACTATTTCCCCATTCACAGGGGCAGCCTGCTGAAGTACCCCTCCTATAAGGGCAGCCTGTCTTTTCCCTTGGTCAACAGTGAATCCTGCCAACTACACCAATTGTCTCGATAATGGGTTTCAGCCCAGGCAAGTTTGCTATGGATTCAGCGTGATCAAAGAAATTGACCACAAACTGTTCTTTGGGGTGAAAGGGTCTTACAAAACTGCAGTCTGGCCCATCTCTCTCTCCTGCTCAAGCAGCAATCCCCAGCCCTCTCTCTCACCTCTCAGGTACAGACAAGCCCTCTGTTGCCCAGGTAATTACCCACTCATATGGAGATGACAGATGCAAATGCACTAATGCCTACTTCTTTATACCTCTGAATGCCTGTTGATATGAAGAATTACCAAAGCCAGGTGAGATATTCTGGAAATATTACAATTTTACCCACAATAGGTAACTCAGGCTTTAATGCAGAGACTGGATTAGATGGGTTAATAATAACAACAGATAGAAAAGAAACTAGTCTGTCTCATGTAGCTCTTGGTGTTTGCAGTTTGTCTTTCTGTTGTGATAACCCATTTTAGAAGATGACCATAGCTTCTGGAATGACTTGGTATCTATCATCTTTCAAGCATCTTTTTTATATTCACCTTCTGGTTCTTCACTCTGTGACCATAGCTAAGAAATGTTCTTTCCTTCAGTAGAATCAATACGTTGGACCCACTTGCTACGTGGCTTCTCCAGTAGTGGGGGTGAGGTGATAATTAGATAGAAATATTGCTATTTGTCATTGTGGTTGTAGGCATTTCTGTGTGTGTGTGTGTGTGTGTGTGTGTGTGTGTGTGTGCAAGAGCAGGGGCTGATCTTAGTATTGGAGTAAACAGAGTTGAAGCCAGGTATAGGGTAATATGCATCTGGGCTATGAATGCAGGTGTGGGACAAAGGAAATCAGAATTCATGCCTCAGGCTCATCAGTCTGAGGGAGCAAGAACTCTGAAACTTGTAGGTCTGTGGGAGTAGGTGGAAAACAGGTACTGTGTTCACACTGAAAGGGCTAATAAACATTGGCCAAATGGAGTGGATGCTGGAGTGCCCTGGGGCAATGGCAGACTGGGGAAGGGAGCCTTTTCACAAAGAACCATTAACAAAGCCTTTTTAAGGAAGAAAGGGGACTGGTAAGTTAAAACACATATATAGCTACTTCCCCATTTACTCAACACTTCATTTGTCTATGGTCAAAATCCTAGAATCTTAAATGCCCTATAGGTAACCAGTTCTTTCTACATCTGTGTTGATTATAAAGGTAGTTAAGTCAATTGTAAATACTTAGGTTTGGTGAGTTGTAATAAACCTTCTGATGAAGAAAAGGCTATAATTGAAAGAATTATCTGCCAGTCTCTTTCTCTGTTGTTGCATTGATCTAAGACCCTGTGACTAGATCAAGATTACCAGTACGGTATAAATATATTAAAAAATTGTACTTCTGTGAGTAGCAAAACATGGCAAGAGATTGAGTCTTTTACTCAAAGTTACATGGCAATTGGTGTAATGCTACTATATATACAATTTACAATCAGACCAGTGGGTGAGTTTGTGAGGGTAAGAGATGAAAGTTAAAAACCAATAAAAAGGGACATGACAATTGATGACATAGATAAGAAGATGGTTCAAGGTGATGGTAGCATGAGTGGTACTGTTTTCATGACTTACTACTTATAACAGATCCCAAAGCTTAACTTAATGACATGTAAGAAAACATTTAGAATATTCAGCTTGTGAAAAGTACTTGTTTTCTTAAGATGATATGCCTATTCATGACACTGCTTAAATGAAGCTATTTAATTGTGAGAAATCCAGCTTAGAAAATTATATAACAAGGAGCCATTATGGCCCAAGCCTACAATCATTCTTTACATATTATTAAATATTGCTTGTATGATTAAAGAAATTTTCAGGAGTCAGTCACTGGCAACTGAGACACCTAAGCTCATGTAAAAATAACTGTATTTGTCACTAGTTTGCCATTTAAAGTAAAAATAAAACTTTTTAGAGAAATGCCTAAAAATGTTTCAGTATTTGCCCATATTGATTTTGTATTGATTTTCTGACGTTTATTCATTAATTTATGCACTTGAGAAGTGTTGGCAATTTTATCCAGTGTTGAATAGATTGGTCCCTTTTCTCAAGCAATTTGCAGTCTAGAAAGACAAGACAGGATTTTATATTAAGAAACTTTGTTCATTATTTCTGTTAAAAATAATCTGCCCACTTCATAAATATATGAACAGATGATACATGATAGAATATTTTCCCACATTTAAATTTCTTCCTTTAAGATTTAAAAATGATTCTCCTATATATTTTCATAGTATATGATTTTATTTTTATACTTATAAAATTAAGCTTTCTAGAATTAAAATAGTATGAAAAAATATTTTTAACCGTCCAGCATTTCAAACAGCATGTAGTATTTCTACACTTAAAACAATCAGATAGGCTATTCTTATTCTTGGGAATTTTAATTTTTGTTATTTAAAATTAATTTTTATATCCTTGGAAATTTTTATGAATGTACTTATTCATTTTATTAATTTGACTAGCTATTCCAGTGACAATTAAACCATATTTAAATTATTGAAACTCAATTGTTTTGGTTCTCTTCACAGTTTCATTGACTGTTAACTTAGCTGGCTGCTAGGTAATACTGTGTATGTTTGCCATTTCCCACTCACCTTTGGGATAGTCTAAATTTTTACCTATCTCATCTACCAGAAGCCTGTAGCTGAAAGCAACAAATAAAAATAAAGTGTGACATGGATTGCAAATATTGTATCCAAGAATAATTGCCTCAAAGTAACAGAGAAAACAGAGTGGCAAGGGAAACAATTTTCTTTCCTTAAATTCTACCATAGGGTGAGCAAATAAAGGAAAATATATTTTCAGATCTTGAATATGAAGTACTCTCATTTTCTAAATTAACCATTTATTATTATTTTTTTGTTGCTGTTAGAAACCAGGATCACTTAAGAATCTTGCTTAAAATTATCTTTACAGAGGCAGTATTATGATACAGTGTTTAAGAGAGCTGCATCCAAACACAGACTGCCTGGATCTGAATCCTAGTTCCACAGCTGACATCTGTGTGACTTGTGCACATTAATTAACTACTTTGAGACTCAGTTTTCTCATCTGCAATTCTGGGATATAAAAGTCCCTGCCCCACAGAACTGACAGGAGGATTAAATTCTTTAAACTAAAGGACCTGCAGGCATGTCTGGCACACAGTAGAAACTTGATATATGTAATTTCTGTTAATACTGTTATGACACCAGAGCAGGACTTTATTACTTTATTGAGTGAACAGAATGTTTTAAAAATCAGTTACATAAAAATATTTTGATACTGTCCAAGTGAAACTATCATCTCATTAATTTTTTTGTTTATTTTACATTCAACCAGTTATGACAATGTGAAGACATAACCTGCATGCCCCTTATTTTTATTTTTATTTCTTACATGAGACAGCTAGTGCTTTAACTCATAATATTTTCTGGATTTCTTTTCTCATGATAATTTCAGCTTTTCACTCTTTCCCTTGGCCTCTTGAACCTGTTTTTTTTTATTCCTCACTTGTCATATTCTTATTGTTTTGTTTTTATAACACAATTTAGAAAATACATGGATATTTGAGTTGAACTTAATTTTTAATTTGTGTACATGTCATTCATTACCTATGTGTGATTTAGTGGACAAATGATTTAATTGCTCTAAGCCCAGGTTTTTTGTGAACAATAAAACCTATCTTGTAGGATTGTTATAAACACTACTGTATACTTAAAATACTTGCAAATTGATGGCACATAATAGATACTCAGCAATAGTATAAAGTTAAAGCATAAACTGCAGAGAGGGAACAATATTTTCAACATATAATACTCAAGTAGTAAAAGTCAGAATAAAAATGAGATGTTGCTTTTCACCTTTCATTTGGGAAATAAGTATTTTTAAAATGTCCAATATGGTAGATATTAGAAAAAACTGGAAGTCTTACATACTGTGATGAGAGGGTAAAGGGTTATAATTATATAAAGGGCAATTCTGTACTATCTATCAGAGTTTAAGTGAATCTTTGACCCAGCAATTTCACATTTATGAATCTCAGATAAGAAAAGTAAAAAAAAATGCAACAGACTGGGAATCCAGCAAAGCAGTCTAGGCACAGGAAAGTAAATCAAAACCAAGGTGCAGGAAGAAGCACTTTGATGGCTTCTCTCATTTCAATGTGGACATCAATCACCAGGTGGTTTACCTAAAATGCAGGCTCTTGGGTCAATTTCCCAGAAGCTCCCATGTAATTCTGAAGATGCTGGTCCTCAGATCACACTTGAAGGCTCAAGGCCTTCTTGCTAAAGCAGTACTTTAAAAAACAGAGAAAGGAACGGTTGCTTCTGTCTCTGTTCCTGCCAGTCCCACCAGGGGCCAATAGCATTCAAACTCAGAGAACGTTCTCTAATGACTCCACACTATGTGTCCGAATCCACCCTGATACAATGTCCCATCTTGCAAGTACACATTGGTCAGTTCTACATGCATCATGTTCAAATGCTAAGCCATTTCACATTCTTTTATGTCAGGAGTTCTCAAACTTACGTGTCCATTAGAATCACCCACAGAACTTGTTAAAACACAAAGTGTTAGGCCCAATACCCAGACTTTCTTATTTGGTAAGTCTGAGATGGGGCTGAGAGTTTGTATTTTGAACAAGTTTCCAAGCAATACAGATGCTGCTGGTCAAGGACCACACTTTAAGACTAGTGTTTCATTCAGTAGTTTACAAGCAAGAAAACCAAACCCAAAACAAACAAACAAATTCATGCCAATACCAAGTGATAAAAAACAAAATTTAAATAAATTCAAAATAACTTCTTTAATTTGAATAAGTTAAACTGGAAAAGCAGGTTCTTTTAATCCTCCCAGTAAGAGAAGGAAATAAGATTGTAAAAGTAAATTCAAAGTCAATGGCACTCCTTAGAAAATGCCCCACATCCAAGCTGAGAACAGTGGAAATGTGAAAAAATCTTAATCCTCCTCCAAAGCCAGAGAAACATTGATTCATTAAAATATGTAAGCATTTCTCTGAACAGTAACCCTGTATAAGGGTCAATCTTGTAAATTGTAGAAGGAGGGAAAGATCTGATATACGCCCATTAAACTACTTCATAACTATTCCTTTGCTAAGACTATTGAGATGAAGTACTCCAGGTTTAAGTGTAATCCTTTAAGCAAAATAAAAAGAAGAGAAGGAGAATCCTGCGACCTTATATACTTCCTCAACCATTAGGAGAACTAATATGCTAGATAAAGAAGGGGAAGCAAATGTACAAATTTTGTTAGTAGTAAAGAGTTAGTGGTAAAGTAACAAGAAGTTCCTTTGTTTGGAGTCTGTATGTGTCATTCTTTGGACTGAAACAGTGCTTTTAGAAACTTTTATCCAGGCAAGGTTTATCCATAGGAGGATTTGGGAAAGTCAGTGAGGATAAATTGCCAGTTGTTCCGAATGGGACGTTTTGAATACCTAATGTAAACATCAGTAAGCTTCTGGACAGTTTGAATTCTTTATTCCGAATGTTAATTGAATTAAGACAAAGCAGATATTTCTCCAGAATGATTTACCACATCAATTAGACATTATCTGTTTATAAAATTTCCTCTTAGATTTGAGAATCCTAGAAATTTTTTTTGGTGAATTAACACCTTACCTTGAAAAAAACATCATTTACATTTGGAAATCTGAGGAAAAGTTAGTCAATAATAATGATAAGGTTGTTCTAAAATGTGTAACAGGTTTCATGGGGAATACTACACTTTTGCTCTTCAAAAAGGACAGGCATTACTGAACTTAGACTAACTTTTCTAGAAGCAAAATCTAGGACTCCAAAAAGCCCTTTACAATTCTTTAAACTTGTTATTATTTTTTTAGTACATAATCATATAAAATTCAAGATATGCTGACATATGTACAGTTAAAAATGAAATATGTAGGATTAAAGATGGTGGTGTGAGAGGAGAGACAGAGGCTTCCTTCTAAAACTGGATATAATTAGAAAATTTAATTGGCACAAATAATCCTGAGAGAGCAACAGGAAAGAGGATGGCATCAGACTGCACACACCTGGAGAAAAGAGCAGACCTCACCGAATGGGGTAACGTACTGGAGCTGTGGCTCCATGGGACCTGAGCCCGATCCACACCCCAGCTCACCAGCAGGAGGAAGAGAAATGGAGCATGGAGGGAGTGGAAGTCTTGGGACTGCTAAATACCTAGCTCAGGAGATCTTCTCTGGGAGCACAAACCTACATTTCATGGTGCTTTCATGAGACTCGCATGAATACTGGGTTGGAAAGTTAATACAGGTAGAGTTCCTGGGGAGACTGGGATTCCAGCTGCTTGTGGAAAGCAGGGATCCATATCTGGCTTCTCTGGGACAAAAACAAACCTGTGTGACCGGCCCCCTGGCTCAGGCAGTGGAGACAGGCACAGGAGCCAGGAGGCAGGGAGCAGCTCCTTCCTCCCACCAGGCACCAGTACTGATCCCCTGCAACACCAGACATTCCTACAGGGGCTGAGAAGCTCCAGAATAGAGCTTCTGGACACTACAGGGTGCCATATAGAAACATGAAATTCCAAAGGAACCTTGTTAACAGTAAAACTGTTAAAACAACTCCCAAGAAACATTTAAATGATATGGACCTTGTGACTCTTCATGAAAGGGACTTCAAAATAAAAATCATCAACATTCTAATGGAGGTACGGAAAGACATCCAAGAACTCAGGAATGAATTCAGGTCAGAGATCCAATCGTTGAAGAACACGATGGGGGGTATCAAAAGCAGGTTGGATACAGTGGAGGAGACAATAAATGAAATAGAAACTAGAGAAGAGGAATACAAAGAAGCTGAGACACAGAGAGAAAAAAGGATCTCTAAAAATGAAAGAATATTAAGAGAACTGTGTGACCAATCCAAGAGGAACAATATTCGCATTATAGGGATACCAGAAGAAGAAGAGAGAGAAAGGGATAGAAAGTGTCTTTGAGGAGGTAGTTGCTGAAAACTTTCCCAATCTGGGAAAGGAGATGGTCTTTCAGGCCATGGAGATCCACAGATCTCCCAACACAAGGCACCCAAAAAAGACAACACCAAGACACAGAGTAATTAAAATGGGAAAGATCAAGGATAAGGACAGAGTGTTAAAAGCAGCCACAGGCAGACATAGATCACATACAAAGGAAAGCTCATCAGGCTAACATCAGACTTCTAAGCAGAAACCTTACAGGCCAGAAGGGAGTAGCATGATGTATTTAATGCCATGATGAAGAAGGGCCTCGAACGAAGATTACTTTATCCAGCAAGATTATCATTCAAATTTGAAGGAGGGATTAAACAATTTCCAGATAAGCAAAAACTGAGAGAGTTTACCTCCCACAAACCATCACTGCAGTCTATTTTGGAGGGACTGCTATAGATGGAAGTGTTCCTAGGGGTGGATAGCTGTCACCAGAGGTAGGAAAATTATGGTAGGGACAGTGGAGCAGCTGACTGTGAGGCAAATGCAAAATTAAATTGACTATCCCCAAAGCCAATCAAGGGACAGAGAAAAAGTAGAGAATCTGATACCTAATATATAAAGAATGAAGGAGGAAGAAAAAGGATGAGAAATAGAAAAGAACCTTTAGATTGTGTTTGTAACAGCATACTAAGTGAGTTAAGTTAGACTCTTAGAGAGTAAGGAAAGTAACCTGGAACCTTTGGTAACCATGAATCTAAAGCCTGAAAGGGCAATAAGTATATATCTATAGAAAACACCCTAAATGTAAATGGACTGAATGCATCAATCAAAAGACATAGAGTCACTGAATGGATAAAAAAACAAGACCCATCTATATGCTGCTTACAAGAGACTCGCCTCAAAGCCAAAGACATGCACAGACTAAAAGTCAAGGGATGGAAAAACATATTTCATGCAAACAATAGGGAGAAAAAAGGAGGCATTGCAGTCCTAGTATCAGACAAAATTGACTTCAAAACAAAGAAAGCAACAAGAGATAAATAAGAACATTATATAATGATAAAGGGTTCAGTCCAACAAGAGGATATAACCATTATAAATATATATGCACCCAACACAGGAGCACCAGCATATGTGAAACAAATACTAACAGAATTAAAGGAGGAAATAAAATACAATGCATTCATTTTAGAAGACTTCAACACACCATTCACTCCAAAGAACAGATCTACCAGACAGAAAATAAGTAAGGACACAGAGGCACTAAACAACACACTAGAATAGATGGACCTAATAGACACCTATAGAACTCTATATCCAAAAGCAACAGGATACCCATTCTTCTCAAGTGCACATGGAACATTCCCCAGAATAGACCACATACTAGGCCACAAAAAGAGCCTCAGTAAATTCAAAAAGATTGAAATTCTGCCAACCGACTTTTCAGACCTCAAAGATATAAAACTAGAAATAAATTGTACAAAGAAACCAAAAAGGCTCACAGACACATGGAGGCTTAAAAACACGCTTCAAAATAGACAATGGATCAACGACCAAATTAAAATGGAGATCCAGCAATATATGGAAATACATGACAACAACAACATAAAGCCCAACTTCTGTAGGACGCAGCGAAAGCTGGCTTAAGAGGAAAGTATATAGCAATCCAGGCATATTTAAGGAAGGAAGAACAATCCCAAATGAATAGTCTAACATCACAGTTATCAAAATTGGAAAAAGAAGAACAAATGAGGCCTAAAGTCAGCAGAAGGAGGAACATAATAAAGCTCAGAGGAGAAATAAACAAAATTGAGAATAATAAAACAGTAGAAAAAAATTAATGAAACCTAGAGCTGGTTCTTTGAGAAAATAAACAAAATACATAAGCCTCTAGCCAGTCTTATTAACATAAAAAGAGAGTCAACACACATCAACAGAATCAGAACTGAGAAAGGAAACATCACGACGTACCCAACAGAAATACAAAGAATTATTAGAGACTACTATGAAAACCTACATGCTAAGAAGCTGTAAAACCTGGAAGAAATTGACAACTTCCTAGAAAAATACAACCTTCCAAGACTGACCAAGGAAGAAACAGAAAATCCAAACAAACCAATTACCAGCAAAGAAATTGAAGCAGTAATAAAAAAAACTACCCAAGAAAAAAACCCAGGCCAGATGGATTTACCTCAGAATTTTATCAGATATAGAGAATATATAATATCCATTCTCCTTAAAGTTTTCCAAAAAATAGAAGAGGAGGGAATACTCCTAAACTCACTCTATGAAGCCAACAACACCCTAATACTAAAACCAGGCAAAGATGCCACCAAAAAACAGACCAATATCCCTGATGAATGTAGATGCAAAAATAGTCAAGAAAATATTAGCAAACAGAGTTCAAATATATATCAAAAGGATCATACATCACGACCAAGTGGGATTCATCCCAGGGATGCAAGGATGGTGCAACATTCGAAAATCCATCAACATCATCCACCACATCAACAAAAAGAAAGACAAAAACCACATGATCATCTCCATAGATGCTGAAAAAGCATTCAACAAAATTCAACATACATTCATGATAAAAACTCTCAGCAAAATGGGAATAGAGGGCAAGTACCTCAACATAATAAAGGCCATATATGATAAACCCACAGCCAACATCATACTGAACAGTGAGAAGCTGAAAGCTTTTCCTCTGTGATAAGGATCAAGACAGGGATGCCCACTCTCCCCACTGTTATTTAACATAGTATTGGAGGTCCTAGCCATGGCAATTAGACAAAACAAAGAAATACAAGGAATCCAGATTGGTAAAGAAGTTAAACTGTCGCTATTTGCAGATGACATGATATTGTACATAAAAAACTCTGAAGACTCCACTCCGAAACTACTAGAGCTAATATCGGAATTCAGCAAAGTTGCAGGATACAAAATTAACACACAGAAATCTGTGGCTTTCCTATACACTAACAATAAACTAATAGAAAGAGAAATCAGGAAAACAATTCCATTCACAATTGCATCAAAAAGAATAAAATACCTAGGAATAAACCTAACCAAAGAAGTGAAAAACCTTTACCCTGAAAACTATAAGACACTCTTAAGAGAAATTAGAGGACATTAACAAATGGAAACTGATCCCATGCTCTTGGCTAGGAAGAATTAATATTGTCAAAATGGCCATCCTGCCCAAAGCAATATACAGATTTGATGCAATCCCTGTCAAATTACCAACAACATTCTTCAACAAACTGGAACAAATATTTCAAAAATTCATATGGAAACACCAAAGACCCCAAATAGCCAAAGCAATCCTGAGAAAGAAGAATAAAGTGTAGGGGATCTCATTTCCCAACTTCAAACTCTACTTAAAAAGCCATAGTAATCAACATAATTTGGTACTGGCACAAGAACAAAGCCACACACCAGTGGAGCAGATTCGAAACTCCAGACATTAACCCAAACATATATGGTCAATTAATATTCGATAAAGGAGCCATGGACATACAATGGGGAAATGACAGTCTCTTCAACAGATGGTGCCGGCAGAACTGGACAGCTACATGTAAGAGAAGGAAACTGGGTCACTGTCTAACCCCATACACAAAAGTAAATTCAAAATGGATCAAAGACCTGAATGTAAGTCATGAAACCATAAAACTCTTAGAAAAAAACATAGGCAAAAATCTCTTGGACATAAACATGAGTGACTTCTTCATGAACATATCTACCCGGGCAAGGAAAACAAAAGCAAAAATGAACAAGTGGGACTATATCAAGCTGAAAAGCTTCTGTACAGCAAAGGACACTATCAATAGAACAAAAAGGTACCCTGCAGTATGGGAGAATATATTCAGAAATGACAGATTCAACAAAGGCTTGACATCCAAAATATATAAAGAGCTCACGCACCTCCAGAAACAAAAAGCAAATAATCCAATTAAAAAATGGGCAGAGGAGCTGAACAGACAGTTCTCCAAAGAAGAAATTCAGATGGCCAACAGACACATGAAAAGGTGCTCCACATCGCTAGTTATCAGAGAAATACAAATTAAAACCACAATGAGATATCATTTCACACCAGTAAGGATAGCCACCATCCAAAAGACAAACAACAACAAATGTTGGTAAGGTTGTGGAGAACGGAGAACCCTCCTACATTGCTGGTGGGAATGTAAATTAGTTCAACCATTGTGGAAAGCAGTGTGGACGTTCCTCAAAATGCTCAAAATAGACTTATAATTTGACCCAGGAATTCCACTTCTAGGAATTTACCCTAGGAATGCAGCAGCCCAGTTTGAAAAAGACAGATGCACCCCTATGTTTATCACAGCACTATTTACAATAGCCAAGAAATGGAAGCAACCTAAGTGTCCATCAGTAGATGAATGGATAAAGAAGATGTGGTACATATACACAATGGAATATTATTCAGCCATAAGAGGAAAGCAAATCCTACCATTTGCAATAACATGGATGGAGCTAGAGGGTATTATGCTCAGTGAAATAAGCCAAGCGGAGAAAGACAAATACCAAATAATTTCACTCATATGTGGAGTATAAGAACAAAGGAAAACTGAAGGTACAAAACAGCAGCAGAATCACAGAACCCAAGAATGGACTAACAGTTACCAAAGGGAAAGAGAATGGGGAGAACAGGAGGGTAGAGAGGGATATGGGGTGGGGGGAGAAAGGGGGCATTATGATTAGCATGTCTAATAGGGGGACATGGGGAGGGCTGTGCAACACAGAGAAGACAAGCAGTGATTCTACAGCATCTTACTACACTGATAGACAGTGACTGTAATGGGGTATGTGGGGGTGACTTTGTGATGGGGGAGTCTAGTAAACATAATGTTCCTCATGTAATTGTAGATTAATGATACCAAAAAAATTTTGGAACATAAACTACACATGTTCAATTGTATCTTACTTTTTCATGTAATATAGAAATGTTTCTTTCTTTGCAACACCATGTATAGAACTATTTCATGCATTTGAACAGGAGTACAAATTTCAAATTATAGACATACAATAATTTAATTTAATAGATTGCCCACTGATAACTTGAAGTTGTTGCCAAAGTTTGCTATTGCAAGCAATGCTATGATAAATTCTCTTATAAACTGTACTCTGTGTGCACGCAGGGAAGTTTCTTACAGGCAGCATTGCTGGATCAAAGACAATATACTTCTACAATTTTAATGGATTGGGCAAACTTGTCCTCCAAAGAGCTTTTACCAATTTATCCTTACACTATATTTGTGAAAGTACTTCTTCTATATCCTATTTCATTGTTTATGTTATTAAAATATTTTTTCCAAATAGGTGAAAAATGATGTCATATTCTTCATGTCTATGATTATTTGATTATCAAGTTGAAAGTACACAGTAATGGTGGGAGAGAGAAACGGAGGAAAAAGAACATTCTGTTTTCAAAATTTATTAGTTAAGGTTAAGGCTTAGCTGGTGACACAGACCCCAACAAACAGTGGCTTAAATACTTTGTAACTTTTTTTTTCCCTCGATTTTTGCTCATGAAACCTCTGGCCTGTCTGCACTGGTAGAGAAGCTGTTACATGAAGTCACTCAGGGACTCAAGATCATAGAATTTGCTACATCTAGCATGTGATCTTCATATTCATGGTGAATGCTGGGCTGTGAATCTCTGTATTTCCAGCTATGCTGAGCTCTGATCTCTATATTCCAGCTTGTGGAAAGGGGAAAGATGAATTCTACGGCAAGCAATTTCCTTTATGTAAATGCAGCAGACCTTGCACACATGATAAATTCTCACATCCTAATGTCTGGAACATATGTCCTAATATAGTAGCTACATATGGCTGACATCCCAATGTCATCTATATGTACCTACAAGAGAGGGTGAGATATGTGGTCCCTCAACATCTATGTGTTCAAAATAAAAATAATAGATATTAGGAATTTTCCTGAGAGATGCTTCTCAAGTGGAGACAAAAGTTGCTTTGCCTCCAAATTCTGTGTTTACCCTGTTTGTGTCAGAGGCTTCTTTATAGCATCACTAGGGATGAGAACAAAATATTTTCCAGGTGAATAGATGCTATCCTAGCAAGCTTGAACTGTGCTATTTCTGTAGTAAAGATATCACTTCTGGAATAATGGCTAAAATTAGATTAATTTTTTGATAATCCAGTCCTTCTCCAAGATCCAGCTATCTATCTTTGCAGGGCCTAATTTCTCAGGTCCTTTTTCAAGATATTCCGAGATCTGGAAACTGAGTGGGGAGAGGATAAGAAGCAATGAAGTGGCAGAGAGGATTAAAGATGGTGGCATGAGAAGTGAGACAGAGGCCTCCTCCTAAAACTGCATATAATATGAAAATATAATTGATACAACCAATACTAAAAAAGCAACAGGAAAGAGGGCTGTGCCAGACTGCATACACCTGCAGAAAAGAATAGACATCAAGAAACAGGGTAACATACCAAAGCTATGAACCAGCAGAACCAAAGCACTTCCCCCACCACAGCTGACCAGCAGGAGGAAGAGAAACAGAGCAGGGAGGGAGTGGAGGCCTAGGACTACTGAGCACCTAGCTCCGGAGATCTTCTCTGAGAGCCCAAATCTACATTGCATGGTGCTCTGGTGATTAGAGGCATTGGACAGCTAAGACAGGCAGAATACCTGGAGAGACTGAGATTCCAGCAGCTTCTGGAAAACAGGGATCCATATCCAGCTGCTCTGTGATAAAAGAAAGTTGGGAAGTCTGAGAGACTTTCTAACAACAAGGGGGTGGCTAAAGGGGCAAGGACTGCACAGAGCTTACTGCTCAGGAGAAAGGACAGGGACAAAATTATTTCTGTGCACTCTGTCCAGCAGGTTGGGAGCTTTCAAGATCTTCAGGTGCTCCAGCTCCCTGGCTGGCTACACAGCTCCAAGGATCCCCTCCATGATAGACAGCCTACTGTGCCTTTCTCTTGATTATTTAGTCATTAAACAGACCTTTATTGGGCACCTGTTATATACCATATACCATGTTATAAGCCAAGGTTACAAAGGAATTTAGGTTAGTTCATTTTTGTGTCTGGAAAAATGGATAATGTACATATATACAATATAATAATATGTTATACATACACATAGGTATATATTATACATATGCCTAAGTATGTGTATAATATATATAAACTCCCAGGTTATGTGGATGTATATGTACAACACAGTTTTGTATATTGTATAAGCAGCTATGCATATGATATCCTTTCAATTTTTTTCTACCATCATAGGCTTTCCTGATGGATACAGTTCACTTAGCTCTGATCCTCACTTTAGAGGATGGTGACAAGAATGAAAGTTTATAAAATCATCCTGCCTGTCTTTATGTGTGTGTGTATCCTCCTGTTATAGGTCAATTTCAGCTTAGTATGATAGACTGGCAAGAGCCCAAACTTGTCTCATGGTGACCAAATTTCATTTCCTTAAGTGTTGTTGGAGGTGATTTCAGTTCTTTGTTTCTACTTCAAACTTCTGCCAACATTATGGGGCACCATGTACTAACTAACATACAATATCATACAGTATGGCTTTGCCTACAGCAAAGCAGCACTTGTTTGAGCTAAGGGATGAGTTAGCAGGTTGGGCATGTCCAGTTGCCCAAACCTGTTGGATTTTTAATAGAATCCTTATGATAACTACATTTGTTAATACTTATTGTAAACTATTAATAATTAGGGACATATTCTCTTTTCATTCAGTCTATATAGGTGTGAGGAAATTGGAGTTTCTATGGCCAGGATCCTCACTGAACTGAAACCACCTGATGATGTAACTGGCCTATTGCTAGATTACCACTTCCACAACTTTAGGCAATAAGCTTTTATTGCACTATATAGAGAGCTTGGCCCAGTGATCTTTATGGAGGTGGAGCCACTAGTGCTTGACCTACCACCTGGAGAACAAACTGGGTAATAAGCCCTTTCACCCTAGGAATGTTCTACTGTCATTTCTTTGGTCACACTGAATCCATAGCAAACTTGACTGGGGTTGAAACCCATTGGCAAGATATTTGGTGACAGTTGGCAGGGTTCATTGTAGACCAAGAAAAAGATAGGCTGCCCTTATGGGAGGGGTGCTTCAGTGGGCTGCCCCTGTGAATGGGGAGACAGTGGATTGTCCCCCAGTGGGTATGTGGTCTGAGGTGGCACAGTCTCACCCCAGGACTGAACGCAAGTGGAGATGACACCTGAGGCTGTAGGTGTGGCTCTTGGTATAGTAAGCAGGTCTTTTGAGAGAAGAGTGCCTGTGAGGCAGTGGAGACTCTGGGTTGGCTGCTTCTCATAGTATTAAAAAAGTCTACAGAAGAGAAAGACATGCTCCTGAAAAAGACTCAAGAAACTATGGCATGAGAATGTGAGCTGCAAACTTCTGTGCATTCCCTGAAGAAGGAAATGGCATTGACGTCAGAGGGGGCAACATGAGAACATCGGCAGTGAGGTGCCATTGAAGAGGTAAAAGATTCCTTACAAAATGAGATGGCAGTGCTGACAGGTGCTCTGAAGGAGGAAAAGGCTATCAAGGGAAAAGACAAACTCCTGAGGGAAGCACATGCAGAGGTGGCAGGAGAATGCCAGCTGCGAAGCATTGAGGTGAAGATAAGAGAGCTGCTGAAGACAAGTTAGGTGCTATAAGCTCCATAAATGAAGGAGCTGGAGAAGGATTAAGGGGTGGTGACAGAGGCACTGACCCCTCCTCTATTGAAAGCACACCCAGTGGTTGTAAAGAAAATAAAGATCTAGCAGCTAAGAGTTCCCCAAGGAGAGGTACAGCTCCTTCCCCAGGTCATGGAGCACTCTGCTGTACCCCTATATTCAGGCTGAACTGCTGGTGGATTTGGACTCCCGGTTTAGGCAGAAGACTTTGGAGTCAATATCAGCTTGGATCCTGTGTCTGTGGGACTTGGGGTGGATGGAACTGTTCTGTCAGGATCAGAGACAGGAAAGCTTGCTTCCCTGACAGTGCAGCCCACCTTGAGGCAGTGGTTACAAAGTGCACATCAGACCACAGGGAATCATTCCCTCCTCAATTGGCTTATGGCTGTTCTGCATGCTGTGTGGCCCAATCAGGGTTATCTACCATCCTCTCCTGCTAGATGGCAGATCTATGCTGAGATCCAACAGGTGTTATGAGAGCTAGGCATAAGAAATGCCATCTTTAGTCCAGAGAATCATGGCCCAGATGGAGAGACTTTCACTACTGAGATGAAAAATATTGTGCTTCAAACGGCTCCCACATTGCTCTTTGGGTCTCTAGTGGTCATTTTTTCCCCCCACTTAGAACAGCCCATAAGTGAGGTAACACATACAGTAGCTGACTTAGGAGAGGCTGAAGCAATGAGAACCCTTAAAGAAATAAGGTCTACTACTCACAAGAAGAATTTAAAGGGCCCCATGAAGGTTATGAGGACCCAGATATGGGTTGATTTAATAGGGGAGAAGCAGATGGAAGGAAATTAGGAAGTCAAATAGGATCTTACTGAAACTGTAGCAACAACTGAAACCAGAGCAGCAGTTCCAGCCATTAAGACCAAAGAGGCAGAGGTCACAGACAGAGCCACAAGTCTAGCCTGTGTGTTCACAAGATTTCCTGCTGGAGAGCGAGCCAACCTCACTCGAGCCCACACAGGAAGGTGATTGGGGAACATGGTTCAACTGAGGGGATGGTCAAAGTACCTGTCCCAAGGGACCAGGGGAAATGGGAGGCCACATATTGAAATAGCTATTTATTGGTCCCCAGTGAACATACAATGTGTCCTGGCTCTGGTGGATACAGGGGCTGAATGTTCACTGATTCATGGTAACCCTGAGCAGTTCCCTGGGACCCTCACTGTCATAGATGGATTTGGGGGTAAGTCTATCACAGAGACACCAGCCCAAATCCCTTTGGGAATAGGACGTCTACCCCCAAAATAGTATACTGTGTATTTATCTGCTATCCCTGAGTATATTTTGGGGATTGATATCCTTCAGGGTCTATGGTTGCAGACCACTGCAGGTGAATTGAGACTGAGAGTACATGTGGTGAAAGCATTCTGAGGGGACTTGCTAGGCACCCACCCACAGCTTTGCCTCAGTGGGTGACTAATACCAAACAATACAAACTGCCTGGAGGGCATAAAGAGATTGGAGAAACTCTCCAGGAACAGGAAAGGGTGGGAATTATAAATCCCACCCATAGTCCTTTCAATTCCCCAGTGTGACCAGTTAAAAAGCCAAATGGATCCTGGCATATGACTGTGGGTTAATGAAAATTGAATAAAGTCATACCACCTATACATCCTGCTGTCCCCTCTATTGCAGGCCTGATGGATACCCTCAGCCACAAACTAGGAATATACCATTATGTGGTAGATCTTGCTAATGCCTTCTTTTCCATTGACGTTGAGCAGAAAAGTCAGGAACAGTTTGCCTTCATGTGGGAAGGATGGCAATGGACTTTCACAGTCCTTCCACATGGATATCTCCACAGCCTCACCATCTGTCATGGACTTGTAGCCCAGGATTTGGCTACATGGGAGAAACAGCCAACAGTGTGGCTGTACCATTGTACTGATGATGTCATGCTCACTTCTGATTCTCTTTCAGATCTAGAAGGTGCAGCACCTGGACTGCTGCAACATCTACAGAAGATGGGCTGTGAAGAGTACCAAGGTTCAAGGACCTGGTTTTACTGTCAAATTCTTGGGGGTTGTCTGATCATGTAAAACCGAAGTTATACCAGAAGCAGTTATAGATAAAGTCCAGGCCTTTCCTATCCTTACAACTGTAGCATTGGTACAGGAATTTTTGGGTCCTCTAGGCTACTGCAGAGTATTTATCCTGCACTTGGCACCAATTCTGAAGCCCTTATACTGGTTGGTATGAAAGTGAAAGGGCATCAGGTGGAACTGGGATTAGACATGTGTATCTGCCTTTACTACAGCAAAACGAGCAGTCAAGATGGTACAGGCCTTGAGTGTGATAGACCTATCAAGGCTCTGTGAGCTGGATGTTCATGCCACTGAAGACAGTTATGGCTGGGGTCTCTGGCAGTGGCTTGAATGAACTCGCCAACCTATCGGATTCTAGAAACAACCCTGAAAAGGGGCAGAGGTATGATATGCGTTCATGGAAAAACAACTGGCTGCTGTGTATCATGCCTTGCTGGCTACAGAACTCATCACTGGAATGGCCCCAATAAAGGTAATAACAACCTATCCCAAATAGGGGTGAGTATAAGACTGTACCCAAAAGCCAAGTGTGGTGTGGCACAAACACCCACACTGACCAAGTGGGGTGCTTACCTACAACAGCATAGTGCCCTCTCTAGAAGCCCCATGAGTCAAGAACTCCAGTGCTTGTTGGGGCTGATGACATATACTAGTAAAAAGCAGGAAGAACTTGCTTTTGAACCATTAGTAGCAGAGAGTCCCTATCAGAAGGGAAGAGCCCCTATACCTGAAGATGCACGGTATACAAATAGCTCCAGCTGTGGGCAGCCCCCAAAATGGAGAGCCATAGCTTTCTATCATAAGACTGAGACAATATGGATGGAAGATGGTGAAGGGAAGAACAGCCAATGGGCAGAGTTGTGGGTCATGTGGCTTGTGATCAGCCAGGAGCCCTCCCCCATAGTTATCTGCACTGACAGCCAGGCTGTCTATCGGGGCTTGACCCTGTGGCTACCAACCTGGTACCATGCCAACTGGCTGATTGGTTACTGGCCCCTTTGCAGGCAAGAATTTTTGCAACTTATGGGCCTGTGGTCAGACTAAAATAATTACAGTATACCATGTGACAGATCATTTGCCACTGACATCCTCAGAAAATGATGCAGATAAATTGGCCCAGATACGTTGGTTAGAAGGAAAGCCTGCCTCTCTGGTTACATCAGCATTTGTTGCATGTGGGGCAAAAGACAATGTGGGCTGTAGCCTATTGGTGGGGCTTGCCTTTGAAGAAGTTAGTAGAGCTTGGCAGGAGTGTGTTGTGTGCTCCAAAAGGGACTTATACTGAGTTCCACAGCAACATGGGTCACTAGCTAAGGGGCCGTATCCCTTGTTAGGTGGCAGATAGACTATATTTGGCCTCTACCTGTGTCAGAAGGATATCGGTATGCGATGACTTGTGTGGACACAGCTACTGGACTTCTGGTTTTTTTTCCTACCCATTGTGCAGACTAGCAGATGACCAAAAGAGCCCTGGAGCATCTACTTGCTGCCTATGGCTGACTACAGGTAATTGAGAGTGATCAGGGAACCATTTTAATGGACATACACAGCAAGAATGGGTGCAACAGCTGGGAATCAAAGGCAAATTTCATGTGCCATGCAATCCTACCACAGCAGGCATGATAGAGAAGCACAATGGCTTGTTAAAATCCAGACTAAAGTCAGATTCCAATAGTCTGTGGGGATGGTCAATCAGCTTATGGATCGTGCTATGGCGTTTGAATGAGAGACCCCAAAAGGGAGCCCTGAGACCCATAGACATTTTAACACATATGGCTGCCTCCCCTGTACAACTGCAAGTATAAACCAAGGTAGAATCACTGAAGCCAAGGTTCAGCTGCCAGAGTAATCTCTTGCTGCCAGCACCAACTGCACTGAAACCTGGAGACTCCATTGAGTAGACATGGCCTTGGACCTTTTGACACATGGACCAATGATGGCTGGTTCTTCTCACACCTTGGGAACAATGCCTGGAAGCTATCCTCCTGTGGACAGCTGTCCTCCTGTCCTTTATTCCTGGAATAAAATAAGAGTGGCCCCCAAAGGTCACAGAGTATATCCTGAATGTCCAGAAGGTAGGATCATCTTACTGGGGAGTTTTGTTTTATCATTATGGCCAGTGAATGCACCTCCAGTAGCACTATATATAGACTCTTCAGTAAGCCCCACAGGAAGAGGAGTAAAAGTATGGTATACTAGACCTGGAAGGGACCCCTTCCTGCTACAGTCCTATCACAGGACTACTGTCTTGTATGCATCCTACCTCATGGACAAGATTTACCTATGTTGGTGTCATTAAAATATGTGTCTATTCGTCCCTAAGGTCTTTTGTTGATTGGGAACCTCCTCTGGCTTGAGGATTATTGTTATTTTTGTTACTTGTATCAAAATTTTGTTGTATCTTAATTATTATTAATATCTCTAAGTTGTTGTTAGCCTCTACTGCTGTTGTGGAATCTGGTTACAGTGCTCCAGCTTTCTAGCAGAGGGACCAGTGCGGAAGGTTGACAGCATGTAGATTGTAAGGCAAGAATCCTGGAGGGGTGGATGTGGGTAATTTGGGGTTCCTATGGCCAGGATCCTCACTGAACTTAAACCGTGTGGTGATGTAACTGGCCTGTTGCTAGGCTACTGCTTCCACACCTTTAGGCAATAAGCTATTATTGCACTATATAGAGAGCTTGGCCCAATGCTCTGGGTGGAGGCAGAGACGCTAGTGCTCAACCTATTTCTGGGAGAACAAGCCAGGTAATAAACCCTTTCACCCCAAAGAAACGTTCTGCTGTCACTTCTTTGGTCACACTGCATCCATAGCGAACTTGCAGGGGGCTGAAACCCACTGGCAAGACAGGGTTGTATATAATAAATCCACCTCAAGACTGTCAATTCTCTAGACCTTTGGATTCCTTTGTCCACATTAGCACAAGCAGCTCTAGATTCTCAACATCATGAAATACTGGTTCTTATTGAATCCAGGCTTCAGTAGCCACCAATGAAAGCTACTAGAGGTACTTAAAGCTGCTTTGGCTGACCCTTTAAATTCAAAATGCAAGTAAGTATGCCTCTTTAGATTAACTGGCCCAATTCACCCTTGTATTTGGTCTGCTTCACCATAATACTCTTGGAAACCACCCTACTGATATAATTTTAAAAGATCTAAGTCTTATGATGCATGCTCTGTATCTTTTAGAAACAGGCTTATCTATTTTCTACCTGAGCAATTCTGGGATCTAGCTCTAATTAAGGATATAGAAGCAACAAGAGACGATTGGGGTGGGAATTAAGAAGAACTGACATCCTTTTGTTAGGCAAAAACCCAGATGAGGTCACTCTACATTCTTTATACAGGGAAATATTATTTTTCTCATACAGGGGAAGATAGGCTACTTCTTCACACAAAAGAATCTCTCAGGATGATTTAGAGAATCAAAGTTCACACCCTTCAATCTATCCAAACATGCTCAGCCCACCTCATAGTCCACCCTCTCCACCAATGCTCTAACCTTATTTAAGATCTGTGGTGATGATGCACATTCATAGAAATTCATAGCAATTCTGCAACCTAAACAATTATATTTTAGGCCCAATCCTCAGGGATGTCTGCCCTATAGTTACTAGAGAAAAGGAATTCTTTTCAGGTCCCACAGAAGCATTTTAGTTCTCCACTAGTGCTTTGGGTTTGAAATTTAAGTCCTGCACTTATTTCTTTGTTTTTGTAAACTCCCAGATAGTCAGAAATAGCTAGTCCACCCCTTACTCTTTGTAATTATCATTAAAGCCACCGAAACCAAATGTAACAGCCATTTGATATCTGGATCTCCATCCCACATATCAGCACTGAGCAATTATGGTGCCATGACATGCCATTAACTGGTCTCTCATTTTCCTCCAGGAAGACCATGCGTTCATGTTAATAAACCAGTTCCAGAATACCATTTGAGGATCTGTTTTGTGTAGCTACTTTTGGTGTCCAGAACTGAACTGCATGTCAGAACCCCTACAGGAAACAGAATTCTCCATAGATGGTTCACATGAAGAGATTTTAATGAAGTGCGGCAGATGTGTGTGTGTGTACACTGAAGGGAAGGTGCAACACACAAACTAACATCAGCAAGAAAACATACCACTCTTAAGACCAAAAGGTCAAGGAGAAAATGAAGTTCCTCAAGCCCAGAGGGAGCTAGAATTATGAAACTTTGGACTTGGAGGTATGCCGCTAGTGCTGAATATACCTGCTAAGACATAGAAGCATCAGAGAAAAAATACTCTGGTTTATCTCTCCTTGTACTCTCCACTCTCCTGCCAGTGCTGCCACTGGTTGAACTTAACGTGGAGCCCATCGATAAGGGAAATCAGGAGATGCAGTCATTGGAGGTCAGCCTTCCGGCCAGAGTTAGGCAAGTGAAGAGACCAATGGAACTGTGAAGGGGTACATGCAGGCGGGATGGACGGGAGATACAAATGGCTGGTTACTAGCTACCAACAGTGGTGTCGATCTTACATGTCATCTCATTGTGTCCTTTTGTGAATAGTCTCTGTTCCCCCATATTTTATAAGTAGGGAAAGTGAGAGTGAGGGTAGCCAAGTAAATTGTTTAAAATCACATGACTAGTAAATGGTCAAGACAAGGATGAAGCCAGAACTCTCTAGTGCATATTTATATTCCTTCCTGTTCTACACCATACCAGACTTAAACATTTAGATACGAGCATAGAAACGAAAGGAGATTAAAAGGGATGGAGATGAAATAGGAAAGAGGGCACAAAGAAAGCCATGCGTTTTTGACATTCTTGAAACAAATAATTTAAAAAACACTCATTTTCTTAAGAGAATTTATCACAATCTGAGATTACATCGTTACAAGCATCTCATCTGTTTCACTAACAGAAATGTAAGGCTCATAAGGGCAAGGATTTTTTTTGTCTTGTTTATTGCTGCATGCCTGGTGCCAAGATCCATATAAAATATTTAGTGGATTCTCAAAGAATATATGTTGAATAAAAAAAGTTAACAATGAAAAAATGAGTGGGTCAGGATATAAGCATATTTCTGTTTAAAAGTGGCATCATAGTAAATATCCTGAAATAGTAACTTTGCAAATAATCCTGAATAATATTCTATTTTTCATAAATATTTACGGAAGAGAGACATCAAACTGTATAGGTATCAATTCCATTGTTTAAATACATTAATAATTGTAGTTATACTTATATGAAAGGATATCAGTTCTGCTTTTATCTCAAATTTTAATCTCTAATATCAAAGATAATATCTTGAGCACAGCAACCTTTGAAATACTTAATAAGAAACATTATTTAATTATTGTTTATTTTAATATAAAGCAACTGGTTCCTTCATCTTTGCTTTATAATTTATATGAAGATACATTACCCTCTGGGTGCCCTCTTCTGGGCACCCAGATTTTTGCAAATTACATATAGGGAAAGTTAAACTATTGAAATTTTGTCAATAGTTTTCTTATAATGTTAAAGCTTAATGTGAACTTAATATAGTATTCCCAATGTTGACTGGTCAAGAACAAATAGGATAACTGTCCCTGTTGTTTGGAAATAGATCTCTACTAGTTCCCTATAAGTAAAAACAATTTTCCTTTGTAGCCACATCCTGCTGTTGACTTAATTTGAGCATTCAGGGAACAAAAACTATTGAACAGTTTTCACAAAAAGTGCTTTTAAATAAAATTCATTGTGTTTAGGTCCAGTTACTGTTTATTTTTGGGTTTTTTTTTGTTTTTGCTTTTTTTGAAGAACATTATGTTTACTAGGCTCTCCCTTACCCCCAAGTCCCCCCCACAAACCCCATTACAGTCACTGTCCATCAGCATAGCAAGTAGAATCACTACTTGTCTTCTCTGTGTTGCAAAGCCCTCCCCTTTCCCCCACCCCCAACATTACACATGCTAATCATAATACCTCCTTTCTTCTTCCCCACCCTTAACCCCCCCTACCTTCCCATTCTCCCCAGTCTCTTTCCCTTTGGTAACTGTTAGTCCATTCTTGGGTTCTGTGATTCTGCTGCTGTTTTGTTCCTTCAGTTTTAATTTTGTTCTTATACTCCACAGATGAGTGAAATCATTTGGTATTTGTCTTTCTCTGCTTGGCTTATTTCACTGAGCATAATACCCTCTAGCTCCATCCATGTTGTTGCAAATGGTAGGATTTGCTTTCCTCTTATGGCTGAATAATATTCCATTGTGTATATGTACCACATCTTCTTTATTCATTTATCTACAGATGGAGACGTAGGTTGCTTCCATTTCTTGGCTACTGTAAATAGTGCTGCAATAAACATAGGGGTGCATCTTTTTCAAACTGGAGTGCTGCATTCCTAGGGTAAATTCCTAGAAGTGGAATTCCTGGGTCAAATGGTAAGTCCATTTTGAGCATTTTGAGGAACCTCCATACTGCTTTCCACAATGGTTGAACTAATTTACATTCCCACCAGCAGTGTAAGAGGCTTCAGCTTTCTCTGCAACCACGCCAACATTTGTTGTTGTTTGTCTTTTGGATGGTGGCTATCCTTACTGGTGTGAAGTGATATCTCATTGTGGTTTTAATTTGCATTTCTCTGATAAATAGCGATGTGGAGCAGCTTTTCATGTGTCTGTTGGCCATCTGAATTTCTTCTTTGGAGAACTGTCTGTTCAGCTCCTCTGCCCATTTTTTAATTGGATTATTTGCTTTTTGTTTCTGGAGGTGCATGAGCTCTTTACATATTTTGGATGTCAAGCCTTTGTTGAATTTGTCATTTCCGAATATGTTCTCCCATACTGTAGGGTACCTTTTTGTTCTATTGATGGTGTCCTTTGCTGTACAGAAGCTTTTCAGCTTGATATAGTCCCACTTGTTCATTTTTGCTTTTGTTTTCCTTGCCTGGGGAGATATATTCATGAATAAGTCGCTAATGTTCACATCCAAGAGACTTTTGCCTATGTTTTTTTCTAAGAGTTTTATGGTTTCATGACTTACATTCAGGTCTTTGATCCATTTTGAATTTACTTTTGTGTATGGGGTTAGACAGTGACCCAGTTTCCTTCTCTTACATGTAGCTGTCCAGTTCTGCTGACACCATCTGTGAAGAGACTGTCATTTCCCCATTGTACGTCCATGGCTCCTTTATCAAATATTAATTGACCATATATGTTTGGGTTAATGTCTGGAGTCTCTAATTTGTTCCACTGGTCTGTGGTTCTGCTCTTGTGCCAGTACCAAATTGTCTTGATTACTATGGCTTTGTAGTAGGGCTTGAAGTTGGGGAGTGAGATCCCCGCCACTTTTTTCTTCTTTTTCAGGATTGCTTTGGCTATTCAGGGTCTTTGGTGTTTCCATATGAATTTTTGAACTATATCTTCCAGTTTGTTGAGGAATGTTGTTGATAATTTGATAGAGATTGCATCAAATCTGTATATTGCTTTGGGCAGGATGGCCATTTTGACGATATTAATTCTTCCTAGCCAGGAGCATGGGATGAGTTTCCATTTGTCAGTGTCCTCTTTAACTTCACTTAAGAGTGTCTTATAGTTTTCAGGGTATAGGTCTTTCACTTCTTTGGTTATGTGTATTCCTAGGTATTTTATTCTTTTTGATGGAATCATGAATGGAATTGTTTTCCTGATTTTTCTTTCTATTGGCTCATTGTTAGTGTATAGGAAAGCCACAGATTTCTGTGTGTTAATTTTGTATCCTGCAACTTTGCTGTATTCTGATATCAGTTCTACTAGTTTTGGAGTGGAGTCTTTAGGGTTTTCTATGTACAATATCATGTCATCTGCAAATAGTGACAGTTTAACTTCTTCTTTACCAGTCTGGATTCCTTGTATTTCTTTGTTTTGTCTAATTGCTGTGGCTTGGACCTCCAGAACTATGTTAAATAACAGTGGGAGAGTGGGCATCCCTGTCTTGTTCCCAATCTCAGAGGAAAAGCTTTCAGCTTCTTGCTGTTCAGTATGATATTGGCTGTGGGTTTATCATATATGGCCTTTATTATGTTGAGGAACTTGCCTTCTATACCCATTTTGCTGAGAGTTTTTATCATGAATGGATGTTGAATTTTGTCAAATGCTTTTTCAGCATCTATGGAGATGATCATGTGGTTTTTGTCTTTCTTTTTGTTGATGTGGTGGATGATGTTGATGGATTTTCGAATGTTGCACCATCCTTGCATCCCTGGGATGAATCCCACTTGGTCATGGTGTATGATCCTTTTGATATATTTTTGAATTTGGTTTGCTGATATTTTATTGAGTATTTTTGCATCTGAATTCATCAGGGATATTGGTCTGTAATTTTCTTTTTTGGTGGGGTCTTTGCCTGGTTTTGGTATTAGGGTGATGTTGGCTTCATAGAATGAGTTTGGGAGTATTCCCTTCTCTTCTATTTTTTGGAAAACTTTAAGGAGAATGGGTATTAGATCTTCTCTGTATGTCTGATAAAATTCCGAGGTAAATCCATCTGGCCCATGGATTTTTTTCTTGGGTAGTTTTTTGATTACCACTTCAATTTCTTTGCTGGTAATTGGTTTGTTTAGATTTTGTGTTTCTTCCTTGGTCACTCTTGGAAGGTTGTATTTTTCTAGGAAGTTGTCCATTTCTTCTAGATTTGCCAGCTTCTTAGCATATAGGTTTTCATAGTAGTCTCTAATAATTCTTTGTATTTCTGTTGGGTCTGTCGTGATGTTTCCTTTCTCATTTCTGATTCCGTTGATGTGTGTTGATTCTCTTTTTCTCTTAATAAGTCTGGCTAGACACTTATGTATTTTGTTTATTTTCTCAAAGAACCAGCTCTTGGTTTCATTGATTTTTGCTATTGTTTTATTCTTCTCAATTTTGTTTATTTCTTCTCTGATCATTATTATGTCCCTCCTTCTGCTGACTTTAGGCCTCATTTGTTCTTCATTTTCCAATTTTGATAACTGTGATGTTAGACTATTCATTTGGGTTTTTTCTTCCTTCTTTAAATATGCCTGGATTGCTATATACTTTCCTCTTAAGACTGCTTTTGCTGTGTCCCACAGAAGTTGGGGCTTTGAGTTGTTGTCACATATTTACATATATTGCTGAATCACCATTTTAATTTGGTCATTGATCCATTGACTATTTTGAAGCGTGTTTTTAAGCCTCCATGTGTTTGTGAGCCTTTTTGCTTTCTTCGTAGAATTTATTACTAGTTTTATACCTTTGTAGTCTGAAATGTTGGTTCGAAGGATTTCAATCTTTTTGAATTTACTGAGGCTCTTTTTGTGGCCCAGTATCTGGTCTATTCTGGAGAATGTTCCATGTGCACTTGAGAAGAATGTGCATCCTGTTGCTTTTGGGTGTAGAGTTCTGTAGATGTCTATTAGGTCCATCTGTTGTAGTGTGTTGTTCAGTGCCTCTGTGTTCTTACTTATTTTCTGTCTGGTGGATCTCTCCTTTGGAGTGAATGGTGTGTTGAAGTCTCCTAAAATGAATGCATTGCATTCTATTTCCTCCGTCAGTTCTGTTAGTATTTGTTTCACATATGCTGGTGCTCCTGTGTTGGGTGCATATATATTTATAATGGTTATATCCTCTTGTTGGACTGAGCCCTTTATCATTTTGTAATGTCCTTCTTTATCTCTTGTTACATTCTTTGTTCTGAAGTCTATTTTGTCTGATACTAGTACTGCAACAGCTGCTTTTTTCTCCCTATTGTTTGCATGACATATGTTTTTCCATCCCTTAACATTTAGTCTGTGCATGTCTTTGGGTTTGATGTGAGTCTCTTGTAAGCAGCATATAGATGGGTCTTGTTTTCTCATCCATTCAGTGACTCTATGTCTTTTGATTGGTTCATTCAGTCCATTTACATTTAGGGTGATTATTGATAGGTATGTTCTTATTGCCATTTCAGGTTTTTGATTTGTGGTTGCCAAAGGTTCCAGGTTACTTTCCTTACTCTCTAAGAGTCTAACTTAACTCACTTATTATGCTGTTACAAACACAATCTAAAGGTTCTTTTCTATTTCTCATGCTTTTTCTTCCTCCTTCATTCTTTATATATTAGATATCAGATTCTCTACTTTTTCTCTGTCCCTTGATTGGCTTTGGGGATAGTCAATTTAATTTTGCATTTGCCTCGCAGTCAGCTGCTCCACTGTCCCTACCATAATTTTCCTACCTCTGGTGACAGCTATCCACCCCTAGGAACACTTCCATCTATAGCAGTCCCTCCAAAATAGACTGCAGAGATGGTTTGTGGGAGGTAAACTCTCTCAGCTTTTGCTTATCTGGAAATTGTTTAATCCCTCCTTCAAATTTAAATGATACTCTTGCCGGATAAAGTAATCTTGGTTCCAGGCCCTTCTGCTTCATGGCATTAAATACATCATGCCACTCCCTTCTGGCCTGTAAGGTTTCTGCTGAGAAGTCTGTTGTTAGTCTGATGGGCTTTCCTTTGTATGTGATCTTATTTCTGCCTCTGTCTGCTTTTAACAATCTGTCCTTATCCTTGATCTTTCCCATTTTAATTACTATGTGTCTTGGTGTTGTCTTCCTTGGGTCCTTTGTGTAGGGTTATCTGTGGATCTCCATGGCCTGAGAGACAATCTCCTTTCCCAGATTGGGGTAGTTTTCAGCAACTACCTGCAAGACACTTTCTATCCCTTTCTCTCTCTTCTTCTTCTTCTGGTATCCGTATAATGCGAATATTGTTCTGCTTGGATTGGTCACACAGTTCTCTCAATATTCTTTCATTCTTAGAGATCCTTTTTTCTCTCTGTGCCTCAGCTTCTTTGTATTACTCCTCTCTAGTTTCTAATTCATTGATTGTCTCCTCCACTGTATCCAATCTGCTTTTGACACCCTCCATCGTGTTCTTCAATGATTGGATCTCTGACCTGAATTCATTCCTGAGTTCTTGGATGTCTTTCCGTACCTCCATTAAGATGTTGATTATTTTTATTTTGAACTCCCTTTCAGGAAGAGTCATGAGGTCCATATCATTTAAATATTTCTCAGGAGTTGTATCAATTTTACTCTGGACAAGGTTCCTTTGGCTTTTCATGTTTGTATATCTAGTGTCCAGAAGCTCTATACTGGAGCTGCTGAGCCCCTGAAGTAATTTTGGGGTCCCAGGGGAATGGTACTGGTGCCTGGGGGGAGGAAAGAGCTGTTCCCCACCTCCTGGCTCCTGTGCCTGTCTCCACTGCCTGAACCAGTGGGCCGGGCACACAGTTATAAGTTTTTGTCCCAGAGAAGCCAGATATGGATCGCTGCTTTCCACAAGCAGCCGGAATCCCAGTCTCCCCTGGAACTCTGCCTGTATTAACTTTCCAACCTGGTAGTCATGCGAGTCTCATGAAAGCACCATAAAATGTAGGTTTGTGCTCCCAGTACAGATCTCCGGATCTAGGTATTCAGCAGTCCCAAGCCTTCCTTTCCCTACCTGCTCCATTTGTCTTCCTCTTGCTGAGGTGGGGGAGGGGCTCGAGTCCCAAGGAGCCACAGCTCTGGTACGTTACCCCGTTCGGTGAGGTCTGCTCTTTTCTCCCGGTGTGTGCAGTCTGACGCCATCCTCTTCCCTGTTGCGCTCTCAGAATTAGTTGCTTCTATTAAATTTTCTAATTGTATCCAGTTTTAGGAGGAAGCCTCTGTCTCCCCTCTCACACTGCCATCTTTAATTCAAATCCCCCAGTTACTGTTTTAAAAACAAATTCCAACTTCTTTGGACAATTTCCATACATTGCAACTACATGTATTTTGCTCACAGTTTATCTGTAACACTTGGCATAGTACCTGATATACAACAGCATAATGGTTAAAACTTATGAATACTTACTTATATTCCAGGCGCAGGGTAGATATTAAGTAAAATTATTGTTTTATTAACTAGAGCTGGCTCCTGATTAGTTAGTGGGATTTTACCATTACCAGCTTTGCCGACACATTTAACATTCTAGGTGTAAGATGGTGGTTCCACTGCACTGTGATGTTCTTTAGGTTCCCCTGGATACTGACCTCAGATTCCAGTCTGTTTAACCTACACAAGCTCACAGTGGGTATCATCAGGGTCCTGTGGACCTAGCACCCACATTTTCTTATACATTTTTCATTTCCTCATTTCCTATATTTGTATCTGTCTTTTTTGCAAAACTTATCTAATTCCATGCTTTATCTAAACCATAGTAAGGTAAGTGGAAAAAAGGAAAATCTTCACAGTATCTAAGGATATATTGGGATTTGAGAAGCATAATTATGTTTGAATGTATATTGGAGAATGACAAGTGTTTGTTGTGTTTGCCCATCTGTGTGAATGGTTGTGATATCCTCTGTAATCATCTTGTTTGACATTATGATATGGGGCTTATAAAATGCATACAAGTAATTTTGTTAAGTTAAGTGTGGTACTCTTTGATATATGTAACACCAGTGGCAGGTCACATCAGATTGGTGTATATATAGGTGATGAAGTGGAGTCAAGAAACAGTGAGGTGTTTTATCCTCCCTTCCAACTGGCTACTACTGGGGATTTTTTACAATTCCCCTCCTGTCATGTGCCTGGCACTGCATGTGCATGGGTGTGCTATATTTTCCTACTCTATTGATATGGGGATTGGCCAATGGATAGGGAATTCTAAGCCAAACTTTTCAGAGGCATCACATGTTTCTGCTTGCCTTCCTGGCCTCCTGTGAGCCACCAGAAGAGACCATGCATGTGTAACTCCCAGTCCCAGTAGTGTGAGGATACATACAGACTTCACTTGCAACCAACTAGATGCCTGGGACCAGCCACCCTACAGCCTGAAGCAGAGCTACCCCAGACAAACCACAGACCTGTGAGAGGGAAAATAAGCATGGTTACAAGATCATTAATTTTTGAGTGGTTTCTTGTGCAGCATTATGGCAGCTACAGATGGTGTATGTGATTTCCCTGGATTTGGGTGAAAATTAATATCAAAAGAAGAGCTAAGATAAAAAAATTTTGAAGGTGATGTCAGGAAAAAAGCACAAGAGAAAATTTCCCTTTTAAAATCTGAGAAAAGAGTGAAAGTCATTCTAAAGAACAAGAGTCCTCTTTGCTTTCTATCCTGGCTTCCTCTCAAATATTGGACTGAATAAATTGTCATCTTGCTATATTAAAAATTTAGTTTTAAGGGTGTCTTATAATGTAAGTACTGAATAAAAGACATCTAGTAGCAAGGAAATCGTTCAGTTTTCTTAAGAAAGGGTAAATCAGGGAATGGAGGACAGGCACAGATGGTCTGTGGTTTCATCTATATGAATCCCCCTTTCTGGTGAAATTCTGTGTGCATCTATCTCAATTAGGCTGAAGTATTAGAGATCCATTCATAGAGTACAACATATTTGTTTTTGATATCCCAGTCACATGCCATGGAAAAGATAATACAGACTTGGAAAACACTAGAAGAAAAAGACAACTTTCTTCTCTTGGAAGAAAAATGAAAAACGTTTCTAAAATGTGCTGCAAGTGAGTTGAAGCTTTGTTTCAGGCATCTTGTGCTCCCAGCCTGCTATGAGAAGCTGAATGTAAAGACTGATCCACTATTTTTAAAACTGGGAAATTGGAAATTACTCTTCAATGCTTTTCTGAGTATATAACTAATAAGGAATAAATCCAGTTACATTCTTTAACTCCTGCCACCTCCCAAGAGTGGTATCTTGATTTAGCACGACCTGCTGTCAGCTCAGGAAATTTCCACCCTGAGATTTTCCTAGCAGAGTAAAAATCAGTCACAGTCAGAAACAGATAAATACTGTTTTTATGAGAGTGCCTACAACTGAATTTAAATTCTATCTTCAAAAATTTCAAAGGGCTTGGCTAATGATTTTCCATAGTGTCATTTTTAAACTATTTTGGCATGTTCTGTGAAGAGTACATATATTTACTGTTCAAAAATTAATAAAAAGAAATTATACTTCTTGGAACAGAATACCTTGGCGTAAGCAAATTCCATCCCAGTACACTGACGTTATCCAGCTTATTAGGGGTGATGGACTTAGTCCTGGGTAGACCTTGGCCTGGGAGTTTGTTCAGAGTGAAAGAAGAATTTGGCAGAGGCTGGATCTCAGGCAAAATGATGATGTGGGTTCCAGGTGGAAGGTATAGTGGGTTGGTTTTGGTTTTGGAAATGTCTCCACTCCTTTAATCCAGCTGAGTTAACAGTACATTATCCAAAGACATAGTTTTTGTGCAGCTCCATGCCTACTGTAAAGGAATTTCCAAGATCCATCCATTCTCCTTTCTTTTATTTTTCCCCTGTATTCTATAGGGCTGTTGAAGAAAATCCAGTGAAGAGGCAAAGGAAAAATACTTTTGAGATGGACTTGTAAATGATGTATGAATTCATAGTGTGTTAAGTTATTAACTACATGGCTAGTACACTAAAAAAAAAAAAAAAAACAGAATTATCAGCTCCCAATCATTGGGATAATGGGCACAAGGGGGAGAGGAAAGAGCTTGCAGGCAAGCCAGATAATAATTAAAGCAAAAGTAGTCAAATGAATTTAACTAAAAATAAATTTAGGGAATATCCAACATCTGTGAGAAAATATTCTAGTCTGGGCACATCATTTAAAAGTATAAAAATAATACAAATTTAGTTCAAAGACATTAAGCTTTCAAAACAATTATTTCATAAATAATGTCCAAGAAGTTTACCATTAAATAGTGTGAACTGAACTGTTTACATTTTAACAGATCTATCATTTTCAAATTATTGGGATAGGAGCTGGGTTAAACAGAATTAGGGTCCAGGAACCCCTCCCTTCCTTACCGAATTTCTCCAGCTTCACAGCCAATATGGTAGTCTTTGACTGGGATTGGCGCTGACCCTGTAATTCACTCAGAGGTTAGATGTAAGCCCTTTAGAGCAGAGACTGAACCTACTCTTTCACCATCACTATCACCTAGCACAGTATTCAGCATGTAGCAAAGCCTTCACTGATAGTTTCTGTATGAAAAGCATGAATGATAGGCTGTTGGCCAGGAGTGGATTGTCAACATTTGAGGGACTCAATAGAATAACACTTCTCTACTCTGCTTGTTTCATGAGCTAACTAAGAAGTAGGACAAAAGAGTAAGATGGATGATAGGCAAAGTAATGCATGATAAAGCTGAATGTATATGGCTCATATGTGTGGGTAAATAGGCTTCCTAACATGAGTCCTCAGAATTAAAGATAAACTTATCTATACAGGGATAAGCAATGCTAGACCACCAGACATCTCCCAAAAAGGAGGATAGAAAGAGAAAGGGACTGGCTTATACATATCTGGTTTCTTCTAGACCCACCCATTAAATCAAATCCTTTGTCCATGGGTTACTTTTAGTTTCAGGTAGAAAATGTCTTCCAAAATGTAGACTTCTTGATAATTTGTAGAAATTATAGAAGTTCACAAATGTGTTTTCTTACACATTTACCTGTACAGATTTGCAGTAATCAATCCTCAAATAATCAAGAGTCAAATCTAATTCCCCAAACTGACCTTCAAGTTCAGACATATCCTGAACACATCATTGCCTCAACAATGGAAGCTCACTGAAAGAGGCCACTGACAAAATTTTGCATGAATCATGGGAAAAATGCAAAAGCCAACTTAAAATATTTTGAAGCTATCTGGAGATTTGTGAAACATGTTAGGCTATAGGAAATCTTTTGGTTAATTCTATATATAATGGTATTTTAATACAATAAAATACACCCAGGAAACTCTTTAGACATGAAAATATGGGTTTCTATTTCAGTCTCAAGAAAAACAGAACCTCACAAAAATCAAAACATAACTGATTTTAGGGTCAAAAGTCTTAGCAGCTACTGAACGGCATATGGTTCCCATCAGAACATAACTGAGACCAACCAACCAAAAATTCACCCCTGAATTATCAAATGGTTTAAAAGACACTGAAAGAATGGCCAAAATTATTAAATTATACTCAAGGAAAAGTTGCACCCTGTGTCACTTTCTATAATGGAATTTTTCCTGGTTCTATATATCTAAAAACAGCTAAAAATTATTTCAAATAGTGACAAATGATTGAAAGTTATCAAATGTAGTTATTTAAGTAAAATGAAGTGATTATAAAGTTATACCTACCTGGGGAAATTAAAAAATAAGTAGGAATGGTTTAAAAGAGGAAGAGAGAGAAGTTAAGTAATCAGTCCTAAATATTGTATGCAAAAAAATACTTGTCAGAGAATTATTTTCTTCCTGAACTGAAGCTTTGTCAGTGGAAACTTCTGATAAAAATCACAGATTTGATAAAAGTTCATGAGTAATCCTGTTCCTATTTTTAGCCTTATTTTTCGTGGAGAAAAAAAAAAGCAGAATAATTTAGGTACTTTCAGAGTCTAGCTATTGTGAGTTTTGATTTCTCATGGGCCAATCATGAGCAGGCACTTCTGAATAGCTTAGACCTTCTCATCTCTGTATTTTCTTTCCTGATGCTTTTACAGACAGAATATAATAGCCTCTTGAAGTTTTTATAGGCCCATATCAATTAGTAGTAGTGTATTTTCACATATTTTTGTTATCATATGTTATATTGACATTATCCTAATTTTTTTTGTTGTATTTTTTCACAAGATAATTTTAGGGCAAAGTTTTAATGGAGAGTCACTTAGGTACGAAAATACATAGAAATAAATCTTCTACATTCTTACACTTCCTTACCTTTTCCATTTTTCTCATCTTTGCTCCTTGTTCTCCCAATATACTTAGGAATACTTTCCCAGCCTCCCAATATGTGTGTTAACTCAGAAAGTTTGTACTCCAATCTACAGCTTTCACACAGTGTGTATTTCTTCAGGGATCCCTAAATTTCTAATGTGGATATTCTCTTCTTATCTGTGTTTCTATCCTCATTTTGTACTTCCTAAAAGAGTACTTTTCAGGGATAGCCTTGTCATCATTTGCAATTCAATGGTTATAAAGAGAACTCAAGGCTTCTTCCTCACTCTGACTCCACTCCAGCTTTGGTCTGCATTCAGGGGCACTGTGTCAATCACAGTCTCTCAAGCCAGGAAATTTGGAAACACCTTCTTTCATCTGTTTTTCTTCCCTTAATATAGATCTTATCTATCCTCACTACATCTAATTTAACATCAAATAACCACATTTTTTTTCTTTGACATAGTTCTCTGATATACTGTGTCTTCTACAGTAGGATGCACAAAGAAGCGACTGTTTTAGAGTACAAATATTAATTTCAGTAATGCAGAGATCATCCTGAATAGAAACTGAGTTACTACAAGTTTGGCATCATTACTCTTTTCCTTGATATAGTTTGACAGTAGATGTATCTACCTGGTGCCAAAATAATCATTCCTACTCTGGATGATCGAAAGACTCTCATTAAAGAAAATTTATAGTTATGAAATCAATTAAAGTACACAAAGTATTTTAATCCATCCTGCAGTACCTACATTGGTAATGCTTTAAAAGGGCTTTCCAGGTGCCATAACTTTGTCCTGGCTTCTGGGACTGATCATGTACTTTGGAGGCAGTACAGCTTCTGACACTAAATAACAAGATATTGGCATCCATCATTCTTTAGTCCTGGTGGTTTTATAACATAAATAATCTGATATTAGCCATCACACTCTTTCCTCTAACCTCAGCTCCTCATTCTTTCTACTACCTGCTAGCCAGCAGGAGAGGCAGCCATCTTACAGGATAGCTTTACATTAAACCTTTTCAGAAGCAGATAGATGGGTAAGACAGGTTATGTAACCCTTGATTCCTACAAATGTTGCTTACCTATTTACTTATTTATTTAAATTATTTAAGTAACTGCAATGATTCTGTGTTGGTGTAACCATGTGAAAGATGAGCACCAAGAAAAATGTTATCACAAGAAGCTTCAGCATGAGAAGATACAGTTGCATACAACTTACACATGTCAGTTTAGTTTACGCTTGTGTAGACTTTGCTTTTCCTTGAATAACATGGTCAAACAATTAAAAAACTTAATGAAAATTATGCCAGATTATTAAACACACTGGTATTATTTGGTTATTGAAATATACATAGATGAGTTTAACTGATCAAAGTGCATGGCTGTCTTACTAACAGAACTTATTAATCAGCTAACAGTGGAGTAACCAGTAGTAATTAGCTATCAGCCTCCTTTTCCTTGTCATTTTATTCATTGAAAGTTCACTTTAACTTACAATTTAGGAGATATAAATTAAAAGCTACTTATTTTAAGTACAGATTATAGTGACCAATGCATTGTTGGTTTGCTTGTTAAATTTTGATGAGATTACATACAGGTTCTGTGATATTTCCATTTTATAGGATCTGCATGCAAAATTATTAAGTGTTAGATCAAATGGAAGAATTTAAAAGTACATTTAGATCTTACTGTCATTTCACTTTCAAAAATAAAATGAAAAAGCTTCTTCACACAGCAAAGGAAACCATCAACAAGATGAAAAAACCACCCACAGAATGGGAGGAAATGTTTGCCAATCATATATCTCAAAAGGAGTTAATATCCAAAATATGTAAAGAACTTATACAACTCAAAAGCAAAACAACACTCTGAATAAAAATGGACAAAGGAAGTGAATAGACATTTTTCCAAAAAAGACATGGCTAATAGGCACACGAGAAGGCCCTCAACATCATTAATCATTAAGGAAATGAAAGTCAAAACCACAGTGAGATACCATCTCACATCTGTTAGAATAGTTATCATCAAGGAGACCAGAGAGAACACATGTTGGTAAGGATAAGGAGAAAAGGAACCCTTGTGCACTTTCGGTGGGATCACAAACTGGTATAGCCACTATGGAAAACAGTATGGAGGTTCCTCAAAAAATTAAAAACATATCTATTGTATGATCCAGCAATCTCACTTCTGGGTATATATGCAAAGAAGATGGAAACAGGATCTCAAAGAAATATCTGCCCTCCCATGTTCATTGCAGCTTTATTCACAATAGTCAAGAAATTGAAACAACCTAAGGGCCCATCAGTGGATGAATTTGTAAAGAAAATGTGGTAGATATATACAATGGAATACTATTCAGCCATTGGAAAGAAGGAAATCCTCCATTTGCCGCAAAATGGATAGAACTTGAGGGCAATGCTCTAAGTGAAACAAGCCAGACAGAGAAAGATAAATATTGGATAATAATATTTATATATAGAAACTTTAAAAAAGATCAGACTCATGGAAGCAGGGAGTAAGAAAGTGATGCCAAGTGTTGGGGGATGGGAAAAATAGGGAGAGATTGGTAAAAGGGTATCAATGAGTAAGTTATAAATATCTAATGTAAAACATGGTGATTATAGATGTTAACAGTATATTATGCTAATAGGGTGGAATATGCTCACTAAAATGAAATTAAAGGAAAAGGAAAAATGTAAGGTGATGGCTGTATTAATTAACTGGATGGTGGGAATTCTCTAACAAGTTATGCTATATCAAATCAGTATTATGTTGTGATTTACATGTCTTACTGTTTCATCAGTTATACTTCAATAAAGCCAAAACAAATTAAAAAAGGAAAATTTTCATCAAACCTGTAAAGTACTCCCTATCAGCAGCATCTTGAATATCTTATATATACCAAAACAGAATTTGTGACCATCTGAAAGACTAAGGTACCTGTCTTGCCTGAGGGTCTCAGCCCTGGGCAAGTTCACTGTAGATTAGCTGAGACTAGGGAATGAAAAAAGAATGTTTCTGGGGTAAAAGGGTCTATACCAGGCTTTATTTTCACGGCAGTGGGTAAAGCACTAGAATCATGCATGCGTCTAGTAGTTTTCAGGTCTGTAACCCACCTTTGTCTCTGTCTCTGCTCAAGTTCTTTATACAGTAACTCAGTAATAGCTCATTGCCTACCATTGTGGAAGTAGTAGCCTAGCAGTAGGCCAATTACATCAAGTAGTTTAGGGTAGGGTGAGGATCCTGGCCACAGCTACTTCCATTTTCCCCACAGTATCAAAATACATTTATCTCAGTTGATAAAATTTTTTGTTTCTAACACAAAAATAGAACAAATCTATGAGTGTTAGTGTACAACTGAGGGATTGTTCTCCTGTTATCACTACAATCAGCATGTTTATAAACCTATGTAGAGAACTGGAAAAACAATAGAAGAGAGAAAAGAAAACATTTTAACTTAGTAGTGATCATTCAGTCCTTATAACTATGGGGCCCAGGGATGACTATCAATGGGAATTCCAAGGGGTCTTTTACCGTATGTATCTGAAAGGTTCTGATACAAAGAATGCTTATGGATAGACTCCCCAAGTCACCATTTCCTTAATACCTTCTGCTCTAGGCAAAGCTATACACAAATGCTCATATTAGATAAGAATATTATTATTATTATTTTTTGGAGAATCTCACAGATTCTATGGATACACCATGCCAGTGTTTAACAACTGTCATGAAGTTCTGCCTTATTCTATAAAGTCATTCTTTCTCTCTGCTCTGAAAAGATTGGGAACATCCGGTCCTCATTCTTAATATAATGACATCTCCTGCACTGGAGTTCCTTTACAAATCACCCTCAGCCTTCTCTTCTTTAGGCTAAATTCCAGGACCACTCACTCTTCTTCACAGTCTTAGGTGCCAAGCCTTTAAATATCACTGGCCTCCTCTGAACCCATAAGGAACTGCACTCCTCCTGTACGGTACTGGACTCCTGGCTGACAGGAGCAGAATTTCCCATTTGACTCCTGCTGAGCATTCACAGGACCACCTTCTACATCTCTGCCAGGTAACTGCTCTTTCCTTCCAGTTCTCAACATGTTTAAGGAAGAGGCACTATTTTATTTCAGGGGAGAGACTATTTTTCCATCCATTTGCTTTCCCTCCGTTCCCAGGGGAAAGAGCACAGACGATTGAGCTTTGGGAGTCAAGTGACAGACAGCTGTGGTTTCAGCTTCCAGCGGTCACACAACTCCAGAGGGACCGGAAGGTCAAGGGAAGCATGTAGAACCGCAGGCTGTTCACGTGGCTCAGAGGAGGAGATGACCAACCCCTAATAAAACACCGTCTGCCGGACATGCCATTGGGACTGGCATGCTAATTGAAAACAGAAGGCGTGGGGCTGCAGTTCTTTGACTTTAGCACTCAGCTTGGAATAACTTTTCCTTCCTCAGAAAAGGCAGTACTCGGCCAGTAAAGCTGTGCTGTTATAAAAAAAAAAAAAAATTCAGAGAAACAGGTATCACTGCTGTAGTAGAAGATAAAAAAAAAACATTTCTCTTTATTTACTTTTTCAGGAAGTTCGTGTTTTATTTATTTCCTTTCCACTGGGCCAAAGCTTGACACTGTGCTACACAAATGTTTTATTAGGATAAAAAATATCTATTAATCCAATTCATCTTTCAATAATATGAATGACTATTATTTTTATTTTTACTTAATATTTTTCCCCTAAATCAAAATAACACAGGCACATAGTTCAACAGTTCTATATTATTTTTGTTGAACGGATACCTCATTGTCTTTCCTAGACATTTTGCTTTCCTAGAAGCTTCTTTGTAATCTCTAGTCTTAGTTTTTTTATTTTAAGCATTAACTATTGATTTATATTATGGGAAATGAAAATTTAGTTTGTGTCACTCCATGTCTCCCCCATTTATTTTATGTTCCCTGCCTCTCAATGTAGTTATGTCATAATTGTGGCTAAATGAATATGAAGTATTCACATTATTATGAGTAGTATATAAGCATTTTATAAATTTACTTTTGTGGATATATTTCTCCTATAGCTTTCTGATCTGCTTTCCCAACCCACACAGCTGTGATTGTGATCTCTCCCTCACTATTATCCTGAGAATGCCATTTATTTCTCTCTTGAGTAGATCTTCTGTTTTCTGGATTCCATATCTTTCTTTTTATGGACTTAGTCCCTCATTTTGTTGGAGACATCCTCTCCATAACTTCCTGAGCAGGTGTACATCAGTGACATTTTTGAGATCATACAAGTGTGAAAATATCTTCATATTCTCACACCTAATAAATTGATCATTAGTTTGCATATATAATTCTAGGTTGATTATCATAGTCATTTAAATTTCAAAGGCTTAACTTCATTGACATCTAGTTCCCAGTGTTGCAGTTAAGAAGTCTAAAGCCATTCTGATTTTCAATCCTTTTTATGTAATCTATTATGTTTTCTTTTGGGTGCTTATAGAATCCTCTTTTTGATCTTAGTGTTCTAAATTCCACAATACTGTGCCATGGTAGAGTCCTTTATGAGCACTGTGTTTAGTCTCATTGATCCCTTTCAATTTAAAAAAGTTACCCTTAATTAATTTACTTTATAGTTTCTCCCACTTGATTTCCACTGTTCTTTCTTTTCTTAAATATTCTTTTTCAAATGTTGAACCATCTTGATTAGTATTCTAATTATCTTTTGTTTTTTTCTCTTTATTCTGTTTTTCTACCTTTCTACTTCTTGTTTTCCCCCTCTTATTCTTACCTTTCATTCCTTCTATGGGATTTTCAATTTCTGAAATAATGTTTTTTAGTTTCAGGAAATTCCTTTTTTTTTGTTTTTGATTCTCTTTTTAGGATTATTTTAGGGTAGAAAATGTCTGTTAATCCACGTCCTATTCGATAGTTCCCTATTCTTATTTCAAAGGAGTTACATATCCTCATATTTCTGATGATAATAATGATTCTCCCTTTTTTTATTTTTAACTTTTCTTCTCCCCAAATAGAGTCTGGATATCCAAGTTGCTTTTATTCTGTTTCTTTTGGAATATTTATGACTTTTATGCTAGCAGATTTCCTTAAATGTTGACAATCATTTCTTGCTCTTAAGTAGTCAATATTATGATGTAAATAAGCTGATTATAAACTTAGTTCTCCCTGTATACATTACTCTTTGTGTGATCTGACAGCCATTCCATTGGAGGAACACTGGATATCATTACTGGGGCTTTTTGGCGGGACTGATCAAATTCCCCAGAGAATAAGAGAATAATTCTACAGTCTTTTCCTTGCGATGTAATAGTCTGCTGCTAGTATTCTGGAAGCCACAAACAGGAAGAAAACTAGTGCCTCAACTTTCACTATGAAAACTTCCATTGAATTCTCCTGTCCTTTGTAATGATCCGTAAATCTCAGCTCTTTCTAGTACCTCCCAAAGCAAGTCTACTTTATCTTCTTCAGAGGAAAAATATCCTATACTCATCTGTAGTGGGAAAAGGGTGGTTGCATGGGATGAGAGTGGGGATCTAGGGGTTCTAGCAGTTTCTTTCACAAGGCTTCAACTCTTTTCAGCCCCACCTTCAACTTATTTTCACAGGTACCCCATACCACTTTACTGAGTTATTTGAGGCATTGTAGTATAAATTGGGTTGCTTCTTGTTTTCCCAACCATTGACTTAAGGATCTGTTTTCTCAGTCTTATAATACCAATTCCATTTTTCTGCTCATGTACTATTGGTTGGAAAGTAAACTGGTGCAGCCACTATGGAAAATAATATGAAAGTTCCTCAAAATTAAAACAAAAACTTTCATATAACCCAATTATTCCACTTCTGGTATTTGCCCAAAGAAAACAAAAATACTGGTTTAGAAGACATATGCATTCTTATGTTTATTGCAACATTATTTACAATAGCCAAGATACGGAAGCAACCTAGGTGTCCTTCAGTAGATGAATGGATAAAGAAGTGCAACGAGTCAGGCAGAAAAATGCAAATACCATATGATTTCACTTACATGTGGAATCTAAAACACAAGGCAAATGAAAAACAAGCAAACAAAAAAAAGGGATACACTAAAAAATACAGACAACTGGTGGTGGCCAGAGGACAGCAGGTGGCATAAATGAACAAAATATGTGAAGGGGATAGAAAGGTACAAAATTCCAACTATAAAACTAGTATCTTACAGGGATGAAAGTAGACCACAAGGAATATAGTCAATAATATTGTAATATCTTTGTATAATAAGATGGTAACTACACATTGTGGTGGGCATTTCATAATGTGTATAATTGCCAAATCACTATATTGCATACCTGAAACTGATATAATATTATATGTCAACTATACTTCAGTAAATATAAATAAAAAGGTAAGGAAAGAAAGAAGTATTTTTTTTGAGAGGGCATCTCTCCTATTTATTGATCAAATGGTTGTTATCAACAATAAAATTCTGTATAGGGTAGTCAATGCTCAATGCACAATCATTAATCCACCCCCAGCATAATTCTTGTCAGTCTCCAGTCTTCTGAAGCATAACGAACAAGTTCTTACAAGGTGAACAAATCCTTACATAGTGAATAAGTTCTCACATGGTGAACAATACAAGAGCAGTCATCACAAAAACGTTCGGTTTTGATCACTCATTATGAACTATAAATAATCAGGTCAAATATGAATATTCGTTTGATTTTTATACTTGATTTATATGTGGATCCCACATTTCTCCCTTTATTATTATTATTTTTTTTTCTAATAAAATGCTGAAGTAGTAGGTAGATGCAAGATAAAGGTAGAAAACATAGTTTAGTGCTGTAAGAGAGCAAACGTAGATGATCAGGTGTTTGCCTGTAGACTAAGTGTTAATCCAAGCTAGACAGGCGCAATAAAACATCCACGGATGCAGAAGATTTCTCTCAAAACAGGGAGGGTGAGGTTCTAAGCCTCACCTCTGTTGATCCCCAATTTCTCACCTGATGGCTCCCCTGCGACTGTGCCTGTCTTAGGCTGTTCCTTCCTTGAGGAACCTTACCCGTCTTTGGCTACCCAGTCATCTTCCGGGGCCATACAGGGAAATGTAAAGTTGGTAAGTGAGAAAGAAGCCATATTGTTTGAAAAGGTTAGCTTTTTACTTCTTTGCATATTTATGCCCTGTGGCTTCTATGCCCAGCATTTGTCTTGAGGTATCTTTACCACTTGAAGGACTTATGATACTCGGTGAATTCTATATGAGGCATGAATTCTATTTAAGTGTTGTAATTAGGAAGGAAGAAGAAAAGCTATAGAGGTAGCAGATGGAAGAAAACATGGGAAGATTGATTATTTCTTTGACATATCTTCTTGTAGAGTAACTTTAGCATGTATAGGTTTTAAACTCCTAATTAAATTGTGCACACACATTAACATAATATGAATACAGTTACATAAGCAAAGCAGATCTATAATTACCAGTTATCTCCAGTGAAGCCAAGAAAACCAGTTAGGCACCCTAGGCATTTGTGAAAATTTGTCTATGATATAATGGATATTGTCCAACTGTACTTGAACAGTCTGAGAGAAATCAAATTAAAACAATCCATTCCTGAGAACTGCTCACATCCCATATGTTCTTTTAACAGCAGATAGTCTGTAGTTGTAAGATTTTGGGGTGCTACAACTTGCACTTCTCCTAATTCTTGGTTGAATTCCAACAGTATAGATCCAGTCAAATTTGTTGTTTTACTGTATGCACAGGCCAGCTTAGATATCTCCTTCTTCATTCCCATGGCAAGTCCAGGAACCGGTGAGATGAATGCAGCTATAACTGCATCATTTCCTGGATCTTTGTTGAAGCTTTTTGACGATCATCTTCTGGTATGTCTCTTCCACAGAGTGCTGATGTTGGAAGTTATTTTTAATAACGTATCTTAGTTCATTTTCTGGGTAGCCAAATTAGGCTTTGATCCTCTGTATAAGCACAAACAGACCCTTTGCCTACACTTTGATATGCCTTTTATACCATTGTGTAGAACTCATTGGAGGTCACAACACAGGAACTGCTATTTTTTTTTTTCTTAAGAGAAAGGAATATTATCAGAAAAATGTACCTCCATAGCTGATCATCTGACACCCTTTAAGTGATCAAAATGAAGGATATTTAAAGCATGCATTAATCATGGATTTACAATTAGTTTTATCCTTTCAGGGAGTAATCCCCCTTTTCTTTCCTTCTTTCTTTTTTTTTGTTATCATTAATCTACACTTACATGAACAATATTATGTTTACTAGGCTCTCCCCTTTACCAGGACCCCCCTATAAACACCTTTACCATCACTGTCCATCAGCAGAGCAAAATGTTGTAGAATCACTACTTGTCTTCTCTGTGTTGCACAGCCCTCCCCTTTCTCCCACCCCCACATGCATGCTAATCTTAATACCCCCCTTCTTCTTCCCCCCCTTATCCCTCCCTACCCACCCATCCTCCCCAGTCCCTTTCCCTATGGTACCTGTTAGACCATTCTTGTGATTCTGCTGTTGTTTTGTTCCTTCAGTTTTTCCTTTGTTCTTATACTCCACAGATGAGTGAAATCACTTGGTATTTCTCTTTCTCCATTTGGCTTATTTCACTGACCATAATACCTTCCAGCTCCATCCATGTTGCTGAATATGGTAGGATTTGCCCTCTTCTTATGGCTGAGTAGTATTCCATTGTGGATATGTACCACATCTTCTTTATCCATTCATCTATTGATGGACATTTAGGTTGCTTCCAATTCTTGGCTATTGTATATAGTGCTGCGATAAACATAGGGGTGCATCTGTCTTTCTCAAACTTGATTGCTGCATTCTTAGGGTAAATTCTTAGGAGTGGAATTCTGGGTCAAATGGTAAGTCTGTTTTGAGCATTTTGGTGAACCTCCATACTGCTTTCCACAATGGTTGAACTAATTTACATTCCCACCAGCAGTGTAGGAGGGTTCCCCTTTCTCCACAGCCTCACCAACATTTGTTGTTTGTCTTTTGGATGGCAGCCATCCTTACTGGTGTGAGGTGATACCTCATTGTAGTTTTCATCTGCATTTCTCTGATAATTAGCGATGTGTAGCATCTTTTTATGTGTCTGCTGGCCATCTGTATTTCTTTTTTGGAGAACTGTCTGTTCAGTTCCTCAGCCCATTTTTTAATTGGATTATTTGATTTTTGTTTGTTGAGGCGTGTGAGCTATTTATATATTCTGGACGTCAAGCCTTTATTGGATCTGTCATTTTCAAATATATTCTCCCATACTGTAGGGTTCCTTTCTGTTCTACTGATGGTGTCTTTTGCTGTACAGAAGCTTTTCAGCTTAATGTAGTCCCACTTGTTCATTTTTGCTATTGTTTTCCTTGCCCAGAGAGATATGTTCAAGAAGAGGTCACTCATGTTTATGTCACATATGTTGAAGAGACTGTCATTTCGCCATTGTATGTCCATGGCTCCTTTATCAAATATTAATTGACCATATATATCTGGGTTAATGTCTGGAGTCTCTAGTCTGTTCCACTGGTCTGTGGCTCTGTTCTTGTGCCAATACCAAATTGTCTTTATTACTATGGCTTTGTAGTAGAGCTTGAAGTTGAGGAGTGAGATCCCTCCTACTTTATTCTTCTTTTTCAGGATTGCTTTGGCTATTCGGGGTCTTTGGTGTTTCCATATGAATTTTTGAATTATTTGTTCCAGTTCAGTGAAGAATGTTGCTGGTAATTTGATAGGGATTGCATCAAATCTGTATATTGCTTTGGGCAGGATGGCCATTTTGACGATATTAATTCTTCCTAGCCATGCGCATGGGATGAGTTTCCATTTGTTAGTGTCCCCTTTAATTTCTCTTAAGAGTGACTTGTAGTTTTCAGAGTATAGGTCATTCACTTCTTTTGTTAGATTTATTCCTAGGTATTTTATTCTTTTTGATGCAATTTTGAATGGAATTGTTTTCCTGATTTCTCTTTCTATTGGTTCATTGTTAGTGTATAGAAAAGCTACAGATTTCTGTGTCTTAATTTTGTATCCTGCAACTCTGCTGTATTCTGATATCAGTTTTAGTAGTTTTGGGGTGGAGTGTTTAGGGTTTTTTATGTATATCATGTCATCTGCAAATAGTGACAGTTAAATTCTTCCTTACCAATCTGGATTCCTTGTATTTCTTTGTTTTGTCTGATTGCCATGGCTAGGACCTCCAGTACTATGCTAAAAAGCAGTGGGGAGAGTGGGCATCCCTGTCTACTTCATGATCTCAGAGGAAAGCTTTCAGCTTCTCACTGTTCAGTATAATGTTGGCTGTGGGTTTATGATATTTGGCCTTTATTATGTTGAGGTACTTCCCCTATATTCCCATTTCTCTAAGAGTTTTTATCATGAATGGATGTTGAATTTTGTCAAATGCTTTTTCAGCATCTATGGAGATGATCATGTGGTTTTTGTCTTACTTTTTGTTGATGTGGTGGATTTTGTTGATGGATTTTCGAATGTTGTACCATCCTTGCATCCATGGGATGAATCCCACTTGATTATGGTGTATGATCCTTTTGATATACTTTTGAATTCGGTTTGCTAATATTTTATTAAGTATTTTTGCATCTGCATTAATCAGGGATATTGGTCTGTAATTTTCTTTTTTGGTGGGATCTTTGCCTGGTTTTGGTTTTAGGGTGAGTTTGGGAGTATTCCCTCCTCTTCTATTTTTTTGGAAAACTTTAAGGAGAATGGGTATTATGTCTTCTCTGTGTGTCTGATAAAATTCCAAGGTAAATCCGTCCAGCCCAGGGGTTTTGTTCTTGGGTAGTGTTTTGATTACCATTTCAATTTCTGTGCCCATAATTGGTTTGTTTAGATTTTGTGTTTCTTCCTTGGTCAGTCTTGAAAGGTTTTATTTTTCTAGGAAGTTGTCCATTTCTTCTAGGTTTTCCAGCTTGATGGCGTATAGGTTTTCATGGTAGAATTTAATAATTCTTTGCATTTCTGTGGAGTCTGTCATGATTTTTCCATTATCATTTCTGATTCTGTTGATTTGTATTGATTTTCTTTTTCTCTTAATAAGTTTGGCTACAGGCTTATCTATTTTGTTTATTTTCTCAAAGGACCAGCTCTTGGTTTCATTGATTTTTGCTATTGTTTTATTCTTCTCAATTTTGTTTGTTTCTTCTCTGACCTGTATTATGTCCCTCCTTCTGCTGACTTTAGGCCTCATTTGTTCTTCTTTTTCCAATTTCGATAATTGTGATGTTAGACTATTCATTTGGGATTGTTCTTCCTTCTTCAAGTGTGCCTGGATTGCTATATTCTTTCCTCTTAGGACTGCTTTTGCTGCGTCCCACAGAAATTGGGACTTTGTGTTGTTGTTGTCATTTGTTTCTATATTGTTCGTTGATCCATTGATTCTTTAGGCACATGTTGTTAATCCTGTTTGTGAGCCTTTTTGCTTTCTTTGTACAATTTATTTCTACATTTATACTTTTGTGGTCTGAAAAATTGGTTGGTAGAATTTCAATATTTTGGATTTTGCTGAGGCTCTTTTTGTGGGCTAGTATGTGGTCTATTCTGGAGAATGTTCCATGTGCACTTGAGAAGAATGTATATCCTGTTGCTTTTGGATGTAGAGTTCTATAGCTGTCTATCAGGTCCATCTGTTCTAGTGTGTTGTTCAGTGCTTGTGTGTCCTTACTTATTTTCTGCCTGGTGGATCTATCCTTTGGGGTGAGTGGTGTGTTGAAGTCTCCTAAAATGAATGCCTAACTTAGCTCGCTTATTGAGCTGTTACATACACTGTCTGGAGATTCGTTTCTTCTCTCCCTTCTTATTCCTCCTCCTCCCTTCTTTATATGTTGTGTGTTTTTTTCTGTGCTCTTTTTAGGAGTGCTCCCATCTAGAGCAGTCCCTGTAGGATGCCCTGTAGAGGTGGTTTGTGGGAAGCAAAATCCCTCAGCTTTTGCTTGTCTGGGAATTGTTTAATCCCGCCATCATATTTAAATGATAGTCGTGCTGGATACAGTATCCTTGGTTCAAGGCCCTTCTGTTTCATTGCATTAAGTATATCATGCCATTCTCTTCTGGCCTGTAGGGTTTCTGTTGAGAAGTCTGATGTTAGCCTGATGGGTTTTCCTTTATAGGTGACCTTTTTCTCTCTAGCTGCCTTTAAAACTCTTTCCTTGTCCTTGATCTTTGCCATTTTAATTACTATGTGTCTTGGTGTTGTCCTCCTTGGATCCTTTCTGTTGGGGGTTCTGTGTATTTCCGTGGTCTGTTCGATTATTTCCTCCCCCAGTTTGGGGAAGTTTTCAGCAATTATTTCTTCCAAGATACTTCCTGTCCCTTTTCCTCTCTTCTTCTTCTTCTGGTACCCCTATAATACAGATATTGTTCCTTTTGGATTGGTCACACAGTTCTCTTAATATTGTTTCATTCTTGGAGATCCTTTTATCTTTCTCTATATCAGCTTCTATGCGTTCCTGTTCTCTGGTTTCAATTCCATCAATGGCCTCTTGCATATTATCCATTCTGCTTATAAATCCCTCCAGAGTTTGTTTCATTTCTGTGATCTCCTTTCTGGAATCTGTGATCTCCCTCCGGACTTCATCCCATTTCTCTTGCGTATTTCTCTGTATCTCTGTCAGCATGTTTATGATTTTTATTTTGAATTCTTTGTCAGGAAGACTGGTTAGGTCTGTCTCCTTCTCTGTTGTCTCTGTGATCTTGGTTTGCCTGTAATTTTGTCTTTTCATGGTGATAGGAATAGTTTGCAGAGCTGGGACTAGTGACGGCTGGAAGAACTTCCCTTCTTGTTGGTTTGTGGCCTTCCTCTCCCCCTTTGCGAGGTGCTGGGTTCTCGCAGGTGTGGATGTTGTCTGGATGTTGTCGTGTGTCCTCTGGTCTCTATTTTAGGAAGAGTTATGTTTGTTATATTTTCATAGATATATGTGTTTTGGGGAGGAGATTTCCACTGCTCTACTCACACCACCATCCTGGCTCTGCCCCAGAAAGAAGTATTTTAAGAAAAAAATAAGTAGTACTGCTTTTGCTAATCAGATAAGCTCTGATATGTTATACTTCATTTTTGTTTGTCCCAAGATATTTTCTAATTTCCACTTTGATTTCTTTCTTTGCCTATTTGTTGTTAGAGTTGCCATTTAATTCCCATATATTTGTGAATTTTTCAGTTTCCTTCTGTGTTTGATTTTTACTTTCATTCCCTTGTAGCTGGAAAAAAATACTGGGTATGATTTCAATCTTCTTAAATTTGTTAATGACTTGTTTTGTGACTTAACATTTAATCTATGCTGGACAATGTTTCTTAAGAAGAATGAATGTTCTGCTGCTATTTGGTGGAATGTTTGTGTATATCTTTTAGGTACATTTGGTCCTTATTGTTGCTCATGTTCTCTGTTTCCATATCTATTTTTGTCTTGTTGTTCTATTCATTATTGAAAGCAGGATATGGAAATCTCCTACTATTATTGTGTTGCTATCTATGTCTTCCTTCAGTTCTGTCATTGTTTGCTTCTTATAGATTGGTGCTCTAGGTGCATATATATTTATAATGCTATATTTTCCTGGTGAATCAACCATTTTATCATTATATAATGTCTTTCTTTGTCTCTTCTGACAATTTTTGACTTAAAGTCTATTTCTCTATCTCTCTATGGTTATTACCATCTTGTAATATCATCATTTTCCTGTGCTTAGTGGCATCTTTATGATCATTATTTTGAATTCTTTGCCAATTAATTCATGTACCTCTATTTCTTTAGAGAAAGTTTGTGTAGATTTATTTTGTTCCTTTGATTGGGCCATGTTTCCCTGTTTTTTCATGTGACTTGTTACTTTGTGTTGTAATCTACGTACTCAAAACATGAGCCAGCTCTCCCGGTCTTTATGAACTGGCTTTATAAAGGAAAGACCTTCACATAACCTGGCTAGAGATTCTGGGGGCCTCTCAAACTTCTTCTGTTGATGTATTTTTTCAAATCTTGTGCATGTAAATTTCCTATTGGAGACATTTTGAAAACTCTTTTTCAAAATTTCATAGTCTCTTTCTCTCTGGTGTCTGTAGTATTCCAGATTCTCTGTAGCTGCCATAGCTGTCCAGCTCTTTTCAAAATCCCCAGGCATCTAGAGCATTACAGGTTCTGTCAGCACCCCAACTTAATTGAGACAGAAACCAATCCCTCAGGCAGAAACCCCACTCTCCCAGAGCCAAAACATTGGGTGCTTTATCAAATACTTTTCTTCTGCAGGGAGGAGCCAGGAGTTGGAGGTTTTTTCCCATTCTGTCCATGCTAAGCCAAGGGAGGGGTAATCACGAGTGAGTGCATGCTAGGCAAACCTTTACCTTTGTTCTTAGCAGCCCCAACAGAGTATTCTTTCCTATCAGTGTTTAGATTCAATCAAGAAAGAAACTGATCCATCTAGTAAGCCCCCTAAAAATCTGATGTTAGATATATGTTCTGATCTTCTCTTTCCTTCTGAAGTTCATATTCTGACATCTTACTGATGTTCCCATTCAAAGTTGATTAATTTCATTATAAGAATGTTTATAAATAAAATATTAAGCCATCATTGGAACATACAGGTATATTTTTAAAGGAGGTTTTTGATAGAACCAACTGCCAACTCTCCTTTCCTACTATTCTCTTCTCTAGCTCACATTGATTGAACTTGAGGTTTGGATTGCAAAGAGAAATTCTGAAGGAAGAGGACCTTACCAGGTAATTTTACATGAGGTTCTACTGATATTTTTAGTGTATCTGACATAAGTCTCCTGTGAAGTAAGTTTCTAAAATTTCATGCCTTTTCTTTCATTTATCACTCAACCTTGAAGTTAGAAAACCATATTTTTTATTAATAGTCTTACAGAATGAGCATCAGAAATTTGTGTCATAAGTAGTCCAAATCACCTCAACTCCTTGGGCACATTTCAAATATCTTTTGCATGCAGAGATGCATCCCAAATGAAAACTTTTAATCAGCTGTCAACTTTCCATTGACCAATGGTTGATTTTCTCATTTAATAAATCACTTCCTCTCTCCTACATAGTGGGAATCTTCCTGGTGCCCATCCAACATAACTTAGTTTTGTGTTCTCAGCTTCAACCTGAATATTTGAATGAAGATATTAAAGAACTTGTGAAGTCTCTGTGTGCTGAACATGGAATCATCACATAGTCTGTCAGCTTGCCAGAAAGACAAATAGAAGCAAACTGTTGTTGAAAGAATAGAATTCTGGCTGCCAAAAGGAAATATCAGTATATCTGAGTCACATATTCTGGTTCCAAAGACTGGGCTCAGCTATCAACATATTTTTGTGCATACATACTCTAGGATACCAATAAGTTATTCATAATTATTGTGAAAATATTTTTTCTTAATTTTCTCCCTCTGGAATAGAGTATGTTACCCTACTATATATCCCATTCTCTTGTAGCTCTTATTTGTCTAACCTCTGTTTTCTGAAGTAATTTATTCTATTCACCAAGCACAGTAATAAGAGCTGACAAAACATAGAGTGGGATAAAATCTTTAGCCAAGAAATATGAACAATAGCCAAATGGTACATTTAAAATACTTCTTCCCAATAGCTTTCCTTAGATGAACAAACAAACATAAGTCTAGCAAGCCGTAATCCTATTGGAATATATTTCAGTTCTTTGGCCATAATGCTTGTGATAGAAATTTTTTTTTTTGTAGATAATAATTTTTTATTGAAGGGTAGTTGACATACAGTATTACATTAGTTTCAGGTGTACAACACAATGATTCAACATTTATATACATGATAATTGTAGCTACCAGCTATCACCATACAAAGTTGTTACAGTATTTTGACTATATTCCTTATGCTATACATTACATCCCGGTTACTTATTTATTTTACAATTGGAAGTCTGTACTTTTTTTTTTTTTGATAGGACATCTCTTATATTTATTGATCAAATGGTTGTTAGCAACAATAAAATTCTAAATATGGGAGTCAAAGCTGAATGAACAATCATTAATCCACCCCAAGCCTAATTTTTGTCAGTCTCCAATCTTCTGAAGCATAACGAACAAGTTCTTACATGGAGAACAAATTCTTACATAGGGAATAAGTTACATGATGAAGAGTACAAGGGCAGTCATCACAGAAACTTTCAGTTTTGATCACGCATTAGAACTATAAACAATCAGTTCAAATATGAATATTCATTTGATTTTTATACTTGATTTATATGTGGATACCACATTTCTCTCTTTATTATTATTATATTTAATAAAATGCTGAAGTGGTAGGTAGATGCAAGATAAAGGTAGAAAACATAGTTTAGTGCTGTAAAAGAGCAAATGTAGATGATCAGGTGTGTGCCTGTAGACTATGTGTTAATCCAAGCTAGACAAGGGCAATAAAACATCCACAGATGCAGAAGATTTCTCTCAGAACAGGGGGGGTGAGGTTCTAAGCCTCACCTCTGTTGATCCCCAATTTCTCACCTGATGGCTCCCCTGCGACTGTGCCTGTCTTAGGTTGTTCCTCCCTTGAGGAATCTTACCCATCTCTGGCTAACCAGTCATCTTCTGGGGCCATACAGGGAAATGTAAAATTGGTAAGTGAGAGAGATGCCATATTGTTTGAAAGGTTAGCTTTTTACTTCAATGCATATTTATGCCCTGTGGCTTCTATGCCCAGCATTTGTCTTGAGGTATCTTTACCACTTGTAGGAATTATGATACTCGGTAAATTCTATATGAGGCACGAATTCTATTTAAGTGTTGTAATTAGGAAGGAAGAAGAAAAGCTATAGAGGTAGCAGATGGAAGAAAACATGGGAAGATTGATTATTTCTTTGACATATCTTCTTGTAGAGTAACTTCAGCATGTATAGGTTTTAAACTACTAATTAAATTGCACACACACATTAACATAATAGGAGTACAGTTACATAACCAAAGCACACCTGTAATTACCAGCCATCTCCAGTGAAACCAAGAAAACCAGTTAGGCACCTTAGGCATTTGTGAAAACTTATCTATGATATGGTGGATATTGTCCAACTGAACTTGAACAGTCTGAGAGAAATCAGACAAATTAAAACAACCCATTCCTGGAAACTGTTCACATCCCATATGTTCTTTTAACAGTAGATAGTCTGTAGTTGTAAGATTTTGGAGCTTTACAACTTGCACTTCTCCTAATTCTTGGTTGAGTTCCAGCAGTATAGATCCAGTCAAATTTGTTGTTTTACTGTATGCACAGGCCAGCTTAGATATTTCCTTCTTCATTCCCATGGCAAGTCCAGGAACTGGTGGGATGAATGCAGCTACAGCTGTAGCAGCACCTGGATCTTTGTTGAGGCTTTTTGATGATCATCTTCTGGTATGAGTCTTCCAGAGAGTGCTGTTGTTGGAAGTTCTGCTTCATATTGTATCTTAGTTCATTTTCTGGGTAGCCAAATTAGGCTTTGATCCTCTGTATAAACACAAACAGACCCTTTGCCTACACTTTGATATGCCCTTTATACCATTGTGTAGAACTCATTGGAGGTCACAACACAGGAACTGCTTTTTTTTTTTTCTTAAGAGAAAGGAATATTATTAGAAAAATGTACCTCCATAGCCAATCATCTGACACCCTTTAAGTGATCAAAATGAAGGATATTTAAAGCATGCATTAATCGTGGATTTATAGTTAGTTTTTTCCTATCAGGAAGTAATCCCCCTTTTCTTTCTTTCTTTCTTTTTTTTTTGTTATCATTAATCTACACTTACATGAAGAACATTATGTTTACTAGGCTCTCCCCTTTACCAGGACCCCCTATAAACACCTTTACCGTCACTGTCCATTAGCAGAGCAAAATGTTGTAGAATCACTACTTGTCTTCTCTGTGTTGTACAGCCCTCCCCTTTCTCCCACCCCCACATGCATGCTAATCTTAATACCCCTCTGCTTCTTCCCCCCCTTATCCCTCCCTATCCACCCATCCTCCCCAGTCCTTTTCCCTATGATACCTGTTAGTCCATTCTTGGGTTCTGTGATTCTGCTGTTGTTTTGTTCCTTCAGTTTTCCTTTGTTCTTATACTCCACAGGTGAGTGAAATCATTTGGTATTTCTCTTTCTCCATTTGGCTTACTTCATTGACCATAATACCTTCCAGCTCCATCCATGTTGCTGAATATGGTAGGATTTGCCCTCTTCTTATGGCTGAGTAGTATTCCATTGTGGATATGTACCACATCTTCTTTATCCATTCATCTATCGATGGACATTTAGGTTGCTTCCAATTCTTGGCTATTGTATATAGTGCTGCGATAAACATAGGAGTGCATCTGTCTTTCTCAAACTTGATTGCTGCGTTCTTAGGGTAAATTCTTAGGAGTGGAATTCTGGGTCAAATGGTAAGGCTGTTTTGAGGATTTTGATGAACCTCCATACTGCTTTCCACAATGGTTGAACTAATTTACATTCCCACCAGCAGTGTAGGAGGGTTCCGCTTTCTCCACAGCCTCGGCAACATTTGTTGTTGTTTGTCTTTTAGATGGCAGTCATCCTTACTGGTGTGAGGTGATACCTCATTGTAGTTTTCGTTTGCATTTCTCTGATAATTAGCGATGTGGAGCATCTTTTCATGTGTCTGTTGGCCATCTGTATTTCTTTTTTGGAGAACTGTCTGTTCAGTTCCTCTGCCCATTTTTTAATTGGGTTATTTGATTTTTGTTTGTTGAGGCATGTGAGCTCTTTATATATTCTGGACGTTAAGCCTTTATTGGATCTGTCATTTTCAAATATATTCTCCCATACTGTAGGGTTCCTTTTTGTTCTACTGATGGTGTCTTTTGCTGTACAGAAGCTTTTCAGCTTAATATAGTCCCACTTGTTCATTTTTGCTATTGTTTTCCTTGCCCAGAGAGATATGTTCAAGAAGAGGTCACTCATGTTTATGTCTAAGAGGTTTTTGCCTATGTTTTTTTCCAAGGGTTTAATGGTTTCATGACTTACATTCAGATCTTTGATCCATTTTGTGTTTACTTTTGTATATGGGGTTAGACAATGGTCCAGTTTCATTCTCCTACACATAGCTGTCCAGTTTTGCCAACACCATCTGTTGAAGAGACTGTCATTTCGCCATTGTATGTCCATGGCTCCTTTATCAAATATTAATTGACCATATATGTTTGGGTTAATTTCTGGAGTCTCTAATATGTTCCACTGGTCTGTGGCTCTGTTCTTGTGCCAGTACCAAATTGTCTTGATTACTATGGCTTTGTAGTAGAGCTTGAATTTGGGGAGTGAGATCCCCCCTACTTTATTCTTTTTTCAGGATTGCTTTGGCTATTCGGGGTCTTTGGTATTTCCATATGAATTTTTGAATTATTTGTTCCAATTCATTGAAGAATGTTGCTGGTAATTTGAGAGGGATTGCATCAAATCTGTATATTGCTTTGGGCAGGATGGCCATTTTGACGATATTAATTTTTCCTAGCCATGAGCATGGGATGAGTTTCCATTTATTAGTGTCCCCTTTAATTTCTCTTAAGAGTGACTTGTACTTTTCAGAGTATAAGTCTTTCACTTCTTTGGTTAGGTTTATTCCTAGGTATTTTTTTTTTTTTTGATGCAATTGTGAATGGAGTTGTTTTCCTGATTTCTCTTTCTGTTGGTTCATTGTTAGTGTATAGGAAAGCCACAGATTTCTGTGTGTTCATTTTGTATCCTGCAACTTTGCTGTATTCTGATATCAGTTCTAGTAGTTTTGGAGTGGAGTCTTTAGGGTTTTTTATGTAAAGTATAATATCTTCTGCAAATAGTGACAGTTTAACTTCTTTACTAATCTGGATTCCTTGTGTTTCTTTGTTTTGTCTGATTGCCGTGGCTAGGACCTCCAGTACTATGTTAAATAACAGTGGGGAGAGTGGGCATCCCTGTCTTGTTCCCGATATCAGAGGAAATGCTTTCAGCTTCTTGCTGTTCAGTATAATGCTGGCTGTGGGTTTATCATATATGGCCTTTATTATGTTGAGGTACTTGCCCTCTTTTCCCATTTTGCTGAGTTTTTATCATGAATGGATGTTGAATTTTGTCAAATGCTGTTTCAGCATCTATGGAGATGATCATGTGGTTTTTGTCTTTCTTTTTGTTGATGTGGTGGATGATGTTGATGGATTTTTGAATGTTGTACCATCCTTGCATCCCTGGGATGAATACCACTTGTTCATGTTGTATGATCCTTTGGATATACTGTTGAATTCTGTTTGCTAATATTTTGTTGAGTATTTTTGCATCTACATTAATCAGGGATATTGGTCTGTAATTTTCTTTTTTGGTGGGGTCTTTGCCTGGTTTTGGTATTAGGGTGATGTTGGCTTCATAGAATGAGTTTGGGAGTATTCCCTCTTCTTCTATTTTTTGGAACACTTTAAGGAGAATGGGTATTATGTCTTCTCTGTGTGTCTGATAAAATTCCGAGGTAAATCTGTTCGGCCCCGGGGTTTTCTTCTTGGGTAGTTTTTTGATTACCCTTTCAATTTCTTTGCTCGTAATTGGTTTGTTTAACTTTTGTGTTTCTTCCTTGGTCAGTCTTGGGAGGTTGTATTTTTCTAGGAAGTTGTCCATTTCTTCTAGGTTTTCCAGCTTGTTGGCATATAGGTTTTCATAGTAGTCTTTAATAATTCTTTGTATTTCTGTGGAGTCTGTCGTGATTTTTGCATTCTCATTTCTGATTATGTTGATTTGTGTTGATTCTCTTTTTCTCTTAATAAGTTTGGCTACAGGCTTATCTATTTTGTTCATTTTCTCAAAGAACCAGCTCTTGGTTTCGTTGATTTTTGCTACTGTTTTATTCTTCTCAATTCTGTTTGTTTCTTCTCTGACCTTTATTATGTCCTTCTCCTGACTTTAGGCCTCATTTGTTCTTCTTTTTCCAGTTTTGATAATTGTGATGTTAGACTATTCATTTGGGATTGTTCTTCCTTCTTCAAGTGTGCCTGGATTGCTATATACTTTCCTCTTAAGACTGCTTTTGCTGCGTCCCACAAAATTTGGAGCTTAGTGTTGTTGTTGTTGTCATTTGTTTCTATATATTCCTTGATCTCTATTTTGATTTGTTCATTGATCCATTGATTATTTAGTAGCATGTTGTTAAGCCTCCATGTGTTTGTGAGCCTTTTTGTTTTCTTTGTAGAATTTATTTCTATTTTTATACCTTTGTGCTCTGAAAAATTGGTTGGTAGAATTTCAATATTTTGGAATTTACTGAGGCTCTTTTTGTGAGCTAGTATGTGGTCTATTCTGGAGAATGTTCCATGTGCACTTGAGAAGAATGTATATCCTGTTGCTTTTGGATGTAGAGTTCTATAGATGTCTATTAGGTCCATCTGTTCTAGTGTGTTGTTCAGTGCCTGTGTGTCCTTACTTATTTTCTGCCCGGTGGATCTATCCTTTGGGGTGAGTGGTGTGTTGAAGTCTCCTAAAATGAATGCATTGCAGTCTATTTCCCTCTTTAGTTCTGTTAGTATTTGCTTCACATATGCTGGTGCTCCTGTGTTGGGTGCATATATATTTAGAATGTTTATATCCTCTTGTTGGACTTAGCCCTTTATCATTATGTAGTATCCTTCTTTATCTCTTGTTACTTTCTTTGTTTTGAAGTCTATTTTGTCTGATATTAGTACTGCAAGCCCTGCTTTCTTCTCGCTGTTGTTTGCCTGAAATATGTTTTTCCATCCCTTGACTTTTAGTCTATGCTTGTCTTTGGCTTTAAGGTGAGTTTCTTGTAAGCAGCATATAGATGGGTCTTGTTTTTTTATCCATTCTATTACTCTGTGTCTTTTGATTGGTGCATTAAGTCCATTTACATTTAGGGTGACTATTGAGAGATATGTACTTATTGCCATTGCAGGCTTTAGATTCGTGGTTACCAAAGGTTCAGGTTAGCTTCTTTAGTATCTTACTGCCTAACTTAGCTCGCTTATTGAGCTGTTACATACACTGTCTGGAGATTCGTTTCTTCTCACCCTTCTTATTCCTCCTCCTCCCTTCTTTATATGTTGTGTGTTTTTTTCTGTGCTCTTTTTAGGAGTGCTCCCATCTAGAGCAGTCCCTGTAGGATGCCCTGTAGAGGTGGTTTGTGGGAAGCGAAATCACTCAGCTTTTGCTTGTCTGGGAATTGTTTAATCCCGCCATCATATTTAAATGATAGTCGTGCTGGATACAGTATCCTTGGTTCAAGGCCCTTCTGTTTCATTGCATTAAGTATATCATGCCATTCTCTTCTGGCCTGTAGGGTTTCTGTTGAGAAGTCTGATGTTAGCCTGATGGGTTTTCCTTTATAGGTGACCTTTTTCTCTCTAGCTGCCTTTAAAACTCTTTCCTTGTCCTTGATCTTTGCCATTTTAATTACTATGTGTCTTGGTGTTGTCCTCCTTGGATCCTTTCTGTTGGGGGTTCTGTGTAATTCCATGATCTGTTTGTTTATTTCCTCCCCCAGTTTGGGGAAGTTTTCAGAAATTATTTCTTCAAAGAGCCTTTCTATCCCTTTTCCTCTTTCTTCTTCTTCTGGTACCCCTATGATACGAATGTTATTCCTTTTGACTTGGTCACATAGTTCTCTTAGTGTTGTTTATTCCTGGAGATCCTTTTATCTCTCTCTATGTCAGCTTCTATACATTCCTGTTCTCTGGCTTCTATTCCTTCAATGGCCTCTTGCATCTTATCCATTCTGCTTATAAATCCTTCCAGGGATTGTTTCACTTCTGTGATCTCCTTCCTGACATCTGTAATCTCCCTCCGGACTTCATCCCATTGCTCTTGCATTTTTCTCTGCATCTCATCCCATTGCTCTTGCATTTTTCTCTGCATCTCTGTCAGCATATTCATGATTTTTATTTTGAATTCTTTTTCAGGAGGACTGGTTAGGTCTGTCTCCTTCTCATGTGTTGTCTCTGTGATCTTTCTCTGCTTGTAGTTTTGCCTTTTCATGGTGATAGAGTTTGCAGACCTGGTACGAGTGACCGCTGGAAGAGCTTCCCTTCTTGTTGGTTTGCGTCCTTCCTCTCCTGGGAGAATAGCGACCTCTAGTGGCTTATGCTTGTCAGCTGTGCGCAGACAAGGATTCTGCTACCTGCCCATTTGCTATGGAGTTTATCTCTGCTGTTGCTGTGTGTGTGGCCTGGCTGGGGCTGCTCCTCCAAAGTGGTGGATCCACGTTGGTGGGGGAGTGGCCGGGAGGCTATTTATCTCCATAAGGGGCCTCTGTGCTCCCTTTTGCCCAGGGGGTTAGAGTGCCCAGAGATCCCCAGATTCCCTGCCTCTGGTCTAAGTGTCCAGTCCTGCCCCTTTAAGACTTCCAAAAAGCACTCTCCAAACCAAAACAACAACAGTAATAACAATGAGAAAGGGAACAGAAAAAAATAAATAAATAAAAAGGAAAAAACACGCGATTTTTTTTCTTCCTCAGGCACTGGTCCCAGGCACCTGCGCCCCGGTCCTGCTGCTCTGCCTCCCTAGCACCGGGGTCCCTGTCCCTTTAAGGCTTCCAAAAAGCACTCACCAAAAAGAGGAAAAAAAGGGGAAAAATGCGCGATTTCCTCCGTCCTCAGGCACCGGTCTCAGGCACCTGCCCACAGGTCCCGTAGGGAAAAATGCATGATAATCTTTGTCCTCAGGCACTGGTCCCAGGCACCCGCTCACTGGTCCTGCCGTCCTGCCTCCCTAGCAACGGGGTCCCTGTCCGTTTAAGGCTTCCAAAAACACTCGTGAAAAAGAGAAAAAAAATGGGGAAAAACACGTGATTTCCTCCTTCCTCAGGCACCAGTCTCAGGCACCCGCCCACCAGTCCCGTAGGGAAAAACACGTGATAATCTTTGTCCTCAGGCGCCGGTCACAAGCACCTGCTCACCGGTCCCGCCACCCTGCCTCCCTAGCAACGGGGTCCCTGTCCCTTTAAAGCTTCCAAAAAGCCCTCGCCAAAAAAAAAAAAAAACCACTCCAGTTTCTTTCTTCCCGCCAGGAGCCCGGGGGAGGTGCGCTCAGGTCCCACTGGGCCGGGGCTTGTATCTTACCCCTTTCGCAAGGCGCTGGGTTCTTGCAGGTGTGGATGTGGTCTGTATGTTGTCCTGTGTCCTCTGGTCTCTATTTTAGGAAGAGTTTTCTTTGTTATATTTTCATAGCTCTATGTGTTTTTGGGAGGAGATTTCCACTGCTCTACTCATGCCACCATCCTGGCTCCGCCTCCTGTTCTTCCTTTTTTAAATATGCCTGGATTGCTATATACTTTCCACTTAAGTCTGATTTTGCTGTGTCACACAGTAGTTGGGGCTTTGTGTTGTTGTTGTCATTTGTTTCCATATATTGCTGGATATCCATTTTGATTTGGTCATTGATCCATTGATTATTTAGGAGCGTGTTGTTAAGCCTCCATGTTTTTTTGTGCCTTTTTGCTTTCTTTGTACAGTTTATTTCTAGTTTTATGCCTTTGTGGTCTGAAAAGTTAGTTGGTAGGATTTCAATCTTTTGGAATTTACTGAGGTTCTTTTGTGGCCTAGTATGTGGTCTATTCTGGAGAATGTTCCACGTGCACTTGAGAAGAATGGGTATCCTGTTGCTTTTGGATATAGAGTTCTATAGATGTCTATTAGGTCCATCTGTTCTAGCATGTTGTTCAATGCCTCTGTGTCCTTACTTATTTTCTGTCTGGTGGATCTGTCCTTTGGGGTGAGTGGTGTGTTAAAGTCTCCCAAAATGAATGCATTGCATTCTATTTCCTCCTTTAATTCTGTTAGTATTCGTTTCACATATATTGGTGCTCCTGTATTGGGTGCATATATGTTTATGATGATTATATCCTCTTGTTGGACTGAGCCCTTTATCATTATGTAGTGTCCTTCTTTATCTCTTGTTATTTTCTTTATTTTGAAGTCTGTTTTGTCTGATACCAGAATTGCAACACCTGCTTCCTTCTCTCTGTTGTTTGCATGAAATATCTTTTTCCATCCCTTGACTTTAAGTCTGTGCGTGTCTTTGGGTTTGAGGTGAGTCTCTTGTAAGCAGCATATGGATGGGTCTTGGTTTTTTATCCATTCTATTACTCTGTGTCTTTTCATTTGTGCATTCAGTCCATTTACATTTAGGGTGAATATTGAAAGGTATGTACTTATTACCATTGCAGGCTTTAAGTTTGCGGTTACCAAAGGTTGAAGGTTAGCTTCTTTACTATCTTACTGTCTAACTTAAATCGCTTATTCAGCTGTTATTAACACAGTGTGATTTTTTATTTCTCTCCCTTCTTATTCCTCCTCATCCCTTCTTCATATATTGGGTGTTTTGTTCTGTGCTCTTTTTAGGAGTGCTCCCATCTAGAGCAGTCCCTGTAGGATGCCCTGTAGAAGTGGTTTGTGGGAGGCAAATTCCCTCAACTTTTGCTTGTCTGGGAATTGTTTAATCCCTCCTTCATATTTAAATGATAATCATGCTGGATACAGTATCCTTGTTTCAGTGTCCTTCTGTTTCATTGTATTAAGTATATCATGCCATTCTCTTCTGGCCTGTAGGGTTTCTGTTGAGAAGTCTGATGATAGCCTGATGGGTTTTCCTTTGTAGGTAACCTTTTTTTTTCTCTCTAGCTGCCTTTAATACTTTGTCCTTGTCTTTGATCTTTCCATTTTAATTATTATGTGTCTTGGTGTTGCCCTCCTTGGATCCCTTGTCATGGGAGTTCTTAGAGGCCATTTCTTCCCCTAGTTTGGGGAAGTTTTCGGCAATTATTTCTTCAAAGACACTTTCTATCCCTTTTTATCTCTCTTCTTCTTCTGGTACCCCTATAATCCCTATAATGTGAATATTGTTCCATTTCAATTGGTCACTCAGCTCTCTTAAAATTCTTTCATTCCTGGAGATCCTTTTATCTCTCCCTGCATCAGCTTCTCTGCATTCCTGTTCTCTGTTTTCTAGTCCATTAATGGTCTCTTACCTCTCATCCATTCTGTTTTGAAGTCCTTCCAGAGCTTGTTTTATTTCTGTATTCTCTTTCCTTAGTTCTTGCATATTTCTCTGCAAGTCCATCAGGATGGTTATGACTTTTGTTTTGAATTCTTTTTCAGGAAGACTGGTTAAATCTATCTCCCCAGGTTCCTTCTCAGGGGAAGATGTAGCAGATGCCAAAGCTGTCTGGGTTAGTCTTGTCTGGATCATATTTTTTTGCCTTTTCATGTTGATAGGTGCTATTGACTGTCAGCTGGGGGGCCCAAACTTTTCACTTGCTACTGGCCTTTCTTTACTGGGACAAGTGTGCCCCCTAGTGGCTTGTGTTGGGTAATTGCGTGTAGACTGGGTCTTTGTGTCTTGCCCCACAGGTATGGATAAGCTCCCTCTCTGAGGGTGGGGCCTGCCTCAGGCTGCTTCTCTGCTTTCGCAGTGTCTGGAGGGGTAATGGACAGGGGACTGTTTGGCTGTTTACCTCCATGAGGGGTCTCAGAGCTGTTGCCCAGGGGGTTAGTGCACCCGGTTTTCCCTGTAATTTCCAGCCACTGGCCTGTGACCTGTGTTGTGTCCGTCCAGCTGTGGTGTCCCTGTCCCTTTAAGACTTTCAAAAAGCACTCACTTTTCTTTGTCACAGGGGCATCAGCTTCGGAACCCTCTCAGTGGTCTTGCTGCCCTGTTTCCCTAGTTTCCAGTCCTCCACGCATGCACTGTGTCTGTGCTCTGGTGTGGGTGACTGGGGCTAGGTGTTTAGCAGTCCTGGGCTCCCTCTCCTTCCCACCGGGAGCTGGGGGGAGGTGTGCTCGGGTCCCGCTAAGCCAGGGCTTGTATCTTACCCCTTTCACCAGGCGCTGGGCTCTCGCATGTGTGGATGTAGTCTGGCTGTTGTCCTGTGTCTTCTGGTCTCTCTTTTAGGATTAGTTGTATTTGTTGTATTTTCAAAAATATATATGTTTTGGGGAGAAGATTCCCACTCTCCTACTCACACTGCCATGTTGGCTCTGCCTCCTTGTGATAGAAATTTATCACAATACTAATTTTAGGAATATCAGTGAATGAGTAATCTTTGAGTAAAATTTATTGTTCACTTAATTTGTTCCAGGCACTGTTCTGAGTGCTCAAGCACATTTTGTCTAATTACAATGAGCATAACAGAGAGACAGATGTTCAATAACCTACAAATGTCATGCAGGTGAAGAGTGGCAAAGCTGGAATTAAAAACCACTGTTCCTTTTCCACAAAGGCCATGCTCATAAGTATTACCTTACTCCTCCATCATCCTTGGTGACCAATGAATTATAATAATAATAAGAGGCTGTTTATTCTACAGCCTTAAACAATGAAGGGATGTAATAGGAAAGAACTAAATTATAATAACATCATCCCACTCTGTTGGTCATGGTGAGAGAGAAAATCACTTCTTTATATATAATATGGATATAGAAAAAAATGATGAATATATTATATATGCTATATATACATATTTCATTTTTTTTTGTCAATATGCCTTCTCAGAAACTGAATTGAATGCACTCTACCTTCTTAGAGCTCTATCCAGGAAAGGATAAGAAAGTTTATATGCTTTTTTTTTTCTTAAATGGCAAAAAGCCCAGACTTTTTGTTTCCATTCCATGGTAAACATTTGTCTCTCCAGTCACCCAGGTCCATGATTCATTTATTAGGGGCTTAGTGGGCACATTTTGGCCAGCAGCCTGCCATGTGCCCGTGTTGGACTTTGAGTGAGTTCTGTAGAGGAAGTCTCCTTTTGACCATACAAGAGCATATGCATGGGATTTCTAACCAGAAAGAGCTTAGCAATGAGATAGGTATGCAGCACAGGAAAGGCCTAAGGAGGCACCTCACCCATGAATTACCACAGCCACCACCCTGAGCACTGAACATCGTGGACCGTAAGCTGTGGTCACAGGCCAGAGCACTGTGGTTGCTTTGTGTTATCCTGCTCTCTACATGTTGGATATGGCAGAGATGTGCCTGATTTAAGATCCTGTCACTGTTTGGAACACATGTGAAGCAAGTCTGGAATTGCTGTACCACATGCTTTGCTTACCATGTCATGATGCATGACAGTCTTCTGAGCTATGCAGCCTCACTATTTAAAATAGCTTCATCATTTAAAAACAAGGTGAACCTTCCATCAATACCAAATCTAAAAAATCTGCATAGAATATTTGCACTACTGTCCTCCCATCTACTTTAGCATACTCAGTGGAGCTCTAGCTCTTGCCTTTAAGGGAGTCATTGAGCGGAACAACAATCACATCCAACTTGGAAATAGCTGAGAATGTAAATGTAGGGAAAGAGAAGAGTCTATCAAATAAAGGATCAGTTAAAGCCATGGTTTTACTTTTTTACTTTGTTTCATGCCTATTCTTTCATTTAATTACTACTGAGTGTCTTCCCTGTGCAAGGCTCTGCAGTAAAACAGAAGGGAAGGGAGATCATTCTGAGGCACAGAGGACTTTGGGAGGTAGGCTGGGGCTGGGTAGTGTGCAACAAGCATAACTTAAAACAGGGAGTGAGTATAACATACTCAAAAAACTGAGCATCAGGCAACATTCAGGTGAGAGAGAAATAAATATGAAGAAGGCAATAGATTCCCAACATAGATGGCCTATGCCAACATTTTATCCACAGCCAGCCCTATGGAAACAAGTAAATGTGTGTTCCCTGCCTCCTTCCTCCCTCAGCTCAGAGGTCTGTCTCAAATATAATAACCACAGTTCAACTTAATTATACATTCAATGAGTTTCAGGTGGGGAGAGGCTATAATTTGAAATATTTTTCTGTGAGAAATTATGTTTAAGAGCCAAACCATTTACAAGCAAAATTTGAGGGCTGTGTATACCTACATGAAATATTGTTTTTTCCCCCTCATAGGACTTAACTCATCATATATTTGTAATTATATAACTATATAGAATTTAACTACCTATGTAAAAGCAGGCTGAGTATGTAGTAAAATTTTTTTCTTCACAGTTAAAAGTTCAAGATATATTTATGGCCAATATCTTTCCACCTACAATAGACACAAAGTAGTTTTCTTTTGGGTTTCTAAGTATGGGACATTTTTACCCTGAATATTCATGAATAATATATATTAAATGCTCACCTAAGTATTTTCTTCCTGCATTCAAATTTGTGATAGAATTCTACCTTCAGCTTTACAAATTTAGAATTCATCTCATCCTTCCCTGGGTGAAGTTTTTGAAGCAGTGAAAGGAATGATTTTCAACTCTGTACCAAGATCATTCCATGTAATAGTTTGCTGTTTAATTTTTTGAGGAAAATAGTTAAATCTGAGGTTTCTGTGCTGACAGGTACACTCTTGTTACATTCTTTTTCTTCTCCAAAATGTCTTCAAATGCAAACACTTTATCAGATTGAAGTACTTTTTAGGAATTATATACAGAGATATTTCAGTTATAAGATTTCATCCTTTGTTTTTTTGGGACCTGGATCTTGGGAGGCAAATTAGAGAGGCTGTTAAAATCTGAATTAATAGTATTGAGATGCCACTGAAAACACAACTGCTGATCTGGAATATCTCTCATGCCTTAGTACATTTTGATCACAAAGATTGAGTGCAAAATATAACATTTCATAAAATGTTGAAAGGTTCATTTTGGGTTACTATTGTGGTTTCCATTTATATTATTCTGGGAACACATTTTTTTTTATTAAGGTATTATTGATATACACTCTTATGAAGTTTTCACATGAAAAAACAATGTGGTTACTACATTCACCCATATTATCGAGTCCCCCCATACTCCACTGCAGTCACTGTCCATCAGTGTAGTAAGATGTTATAAAGGGAACACATTTAACAGCAGAGTAAATCTCCAGTATGACTGACATTTTAAGAAAAAGAGTTAACTAAAATATTTTTCAAGTTTTACAAATACAAGAATTCCAAGAGAATAAAGATATTCCCAGAAACATTATTAACATATTAAGGTAAAAATCCCCCCTCACTCTCACTGTGAGATACTTCACAGAAGAGCATCATGTATACAGGGTGAATCTTGGGTCTTCCACCTCACAACTCAGAATTTGTGAGTTTATGCAAATTATTTAAACATTCTGGGCTTTGATTTCCACATATGTAAAGAAGATAAACAAATGGTACTTGAAAAGTTGTTGTGAGGATCATATGAGATCCTGAATAGAAAGCACCGGAGAAAGTGGCTGGGACATAACAGCTTTTTAATAAATGGAGCTGTGTAGCTATGTGTACAGGAAAAGAAATGCTGAGCAATAAAGAGCATATAAATCACTACAGGCCTGTGAGTCCTGGGCCTCAGTCCCAAAGACTTAGTGAAATTTAAAAAGCATGGCCTTTGCATTGATAAGTATGTGTGTATGTGTTAGCAGGTAGGGGAGGTTGTAGAGAGAACACATGGTTATGATTATGAGAGATTTAAGTCCAGTTCTCTATTTTCTTTCTTTCAAAAGGCAACAGTCTCACATGCTCAACCCCTTCCTCCTTTGAAACATTAAGTCTATGTTTATGTTCTCTAAGAGTAGATGAGTGGTAATAGAAGTTAGGTGAACTAGACTCTGAATATGTGTTAGCTAATACTTTACCTTTCTTGGGTCTAGAAATGTTTTAACTTTGTTAAAACCTTATCTCCTTAAGAAGGTACTGAGAAAGTGCATTGTTGGAAATTTCAACAAAGATTACTGGGGGTCATTTTTAGGGCATGTCCTGTAAGTTATCCTTGCAGAGTGTGGACATCCTTTGCCCACAAGTCCCACCTGTGGCTTCTCTGCTGTGTTCATGGTCCACTTCAGGTAAAGGTGAGGCTTTATTATTTAATTAAGCAATCCATAAGACTGTATTATTTAGTTATGGGATGTAATCTCTTTGGAAAACAATTTAGCAAAATGTGCTATGAATCCTGTTATATCTAAATATTCATATCCAATTAAAATTCAGTAACTTAGAATTCATCCACAGAAAAATAATTTTAAAAAGCCAATATACAAAAGCAATGTGCATGGAGAAATTCACTGTACTGTTATTTATAGCAATATAGGAAAGACCTAGCTGCTCAAGAAGAGAGAAATGGCTGAAAAAAATATCAGAACAAGTAAACAAAATGTTATGTAGTTGCTACAGTAATAATTATGAACATTATGTAATAACATGAAAATGTCAATTAAATAGAATAAAAATCATATTACTTCATCATTATAACTTCAGAAAATATATGAGCATGAATAATTGTGGAACTTCTCTTTTTCTACTTTGTATATTATCATAACTCTGTACAACAGAAATAAATATTGAATAAGCAATAAATAATTGAATATTGTTTACAAAACATACAGCACTATACAAAATATGTTCAGGTATAATTCTGTATATGAAGGTTTAACTTCGTACTATTTAATAATTATGTGAATGGTTCAATATGTATAGTCATTTTTGTTTTTCAGTTAGTATATCTAGAATAAACAGTGTAAAGGTAGTGAATTAGAAATAGAAGACATAGATTGTTACTTCAACTAAGCCACTAACTGATGGGTTAAACTTGAGACAGTTTATTCCTCTGAAACTGAATTTTCTCACCTGTAAGACCAAGGAATTGGACAAGAAGGTATTTTAGGTAACTTTCCAGTCTAAAGTTCTGTGATACTGAGCTCATAGTTCTTTATTCAGATCCAATCTAATGTTTACCCTCTCTATGCAGGCTCTATTTCTCATGCTAATAGTGATATTAATTACTATTATTGTATTTGTTTGGAACATTTGCAGAAAGAGTGACTTAGTTAAATCCCAAATGATCATAAGTTTTATCCATTATTAAAAATTTTGTCTCAACTCCCTATCAATCTTAGGAATTTTTTCTTTGGAGTTGCAGAGGACAAAAATTACATATAAATAATTATTTTATCTGAAAATACAAAATAGAGTATAAATATTTTCTCCAAACATGCTTTTTCTTTTTAAAGTTCTTCAACATAAAAAATGTTTTATACACAATTTAAATTTTGCAATTTAACTAAGAAATTACAGTATTATGAAATTAAATTTTCCATAAAAATAGGACTGGATCAGGTAAAATTGTCTTGTTATTGTAACTGCTAACTGTAATGTATTAAAAGTTAAGTTAGAATTAGGAGTAATCAAATCAATTTGCTTGTGAATATAAAACAAACTACTGAGGATATTTAAAAATAAATTCCAGCAAAGAACTTCAAAGAATCTCTACAACAAAATATATCTAATTTTCACAAGTGTAGAACTAACTGGAATCATCAGAAAAGCTATAGAGTTAGAGCCATCCACAGACAACTAACTTGCTTTTTGACATTTTCAGTATCAGGAAGGAAACAATTGCCTCTAATCAGAGAGTTTGGTAATTAGTACAATTTAGGAGCTCATCACATATAGGAAATGAACAGACACAACACACAGTCTGTTGAAGCAGCTTGTTTTGCTTTGATCTTCCATAAAACTGCCATAGTACCATAGCATTCTTAACTTTATTGAACATGAGGGTTAATAGTGGGCACAGCATGTTGGCAGCTGATTTCAGTAAGGAAACTCCACCTCTTTCTTTCTGATCCCTATTTTTGTGTTTGACAAGAAGCTGTTCCTTCTAGAGATAAACTCATGAAACTTTATCTGATATGGTATGAAATAAAGCAGTACCAATTTGAGAGCATAGATAAGTGACTAAGCTGCAAAACATTTTAACTTTGTGGGAACCAACCAAATTTTATTATAAAATCTTTCCTCAAACTGCTAACAGTGTAGACTTAAAGTCATTTGTCTAGTAAGTATCTATGGGATATTTATTGGTACCAGTGCCTAGAATTCTTCAAAGTACAAGGACAAAAATCACAAACTACTCAGCTCTAGCAACTGAAAATTTTAAAATTCCATGGGCTATGAGGTTTGATTATTTAGCTCAAGTTGTGGGTCAGATAAGAGACATTCTGGTCAGACAACCTATTATTTTTTGATGTCTTATCTTCTGAATAATAACGGTGATGTAGAGATTCCAGGAATATATGGTTAGGGAAGGTGCAAAGAGCAATGTTTTCATCACAGCTGGTTGAGAGGTTGGAGAGAGAGATAAGGCAAGAGATTAAATAAACTATTCTCCTGCTTGTCACTTACATGAATGCCCCTTGACCAAACAGCAGGCACAGAATTGACCCAAATAAAGTCTGGTTAGGTGTATCAGTTTATCATTCCAACATGTACTAGGCCCCAATGACCATTCCATGTAATTCCTTATGGCTCTGCGTCTACATGTTTGACTTTTGAATTAATTGAAACCAGGTTAAGAGAATATTAACACTGACCAAGCTAAATACTAGCAAGGACCTTTAGGTTTTTGTCTACTGGGTTTGTTCCATGAAATCCTAGTACATTTGCCTAAATTGAAATGGCTACAACTATTTACTTCTAAGCGGTTAAAAAAAAATGATATGGCTTCACTGGGGCTGAGAAAGCAAGGGGAAAGCTAATTAAAGTTTTGCCCCATCTTTAGAATACATTTTTTCCCATTTCTCCTTTTAATTAAATGAGTGCTAGGATCTAATCTACATGCTCTTTTTGATCATAGTCTAATTGACCAAAATCTTCGATGTGGAAAATGCAGCAATTATGAACATTTCTGACAGGTTTTATCCTTGAGAAATTTTCACGTGGATCTCCTTGTTCCTTCCTGACTTTATCTCCTCCAGTACACCTATGATTTCAAGAAGAGTCCTATCATTTTAAATGCAGTTTCTAAAATTCAAAGATGACTTTTCAGCCCATTTGCTTAATGATTCTGTATTAACCTGTTAGTTTTGGATTAGGGCTTTTAGTTCTGGAATTTAGAGCTTAGGTTCATTGGAGTTCCTGTAGTCAATTCCATTAATTAATGCTAAGGATGTGGAGATTTTTTACGAATCACACAATTTGTTTCAGTGGAAATCAAATGGGAACCCAAATTTTCAGACTCTTATCAGGGTTCTTTCTGACTCATCTTCTTCTTCTGGCTTTTAAGATGAAATATTGCATATTAACAATACCTGAGGGTGTTTTAAATAAATATTTTTGTTAACAACCAGAAAAGTGAAACACTGGAATCCAACTGCTGAATTTTAGTGGAGTCATAATCCGTGACAAATTGAAACAATGAGAGGAAGAAAACAAGGGACCTTTCAGTCTCTCTTGATCCCAGTCACTTCTCAAGTAAAAAATTGTTTTCTACTTGGGATTTCTCTTGTGAAGATCAGACCTTCCCTTTGGGATTATTTCAAAGACTGGATTATGGATAGAAAAATTCCCTGAGAAACAGGTAGAAAGTAAAATCCTAACATTGCCAATGGTGTATTTTAAGAGCAATGCTGAAACTGGTTACAGAACATACATTTTGTCTGATTCCAATTATGTGGAACTCCAAAGTATTTTTGGTAACAGAAACTGCTCTAACATGTTATTAAATTCAGCATCTACTTTTATAAGGGATAAAATTGCTTTGGTAAGAATTTTAAAATTCAAAAATTAATGAATCAGACTGACAAGCCTAGTAAAAAGAAGGATCTCATCATTTTTAGGATTCAAGCATTACTCCAATTTTACTAAAAATGAATATATATTTAGTTTTTCATAGCTATAGATAGAATAAGAAATATTTAAGCCTCTAAATCCCATTTGATGAAGAATTAGTGAGATAGAGACACTGATATGTCTCTGAAATTGCATTTCCCAGGAAAATACCTCTTCAGCTTCTGAGTTTTTTGTCAACATAATCAATTCATAAGAAAAGGTATTAGAACTTTCCAAATTAAAAGTGAATATATGCTCTGCAATGCTGAGGGATTTTGAAAAAAAATTCAAAATAGTAAAAATGGGATAGGAAAAATTAAAGTAAAGAAATAATAAGATTAAGTAAATCAGCTAAATTGTCAAGATTTCTTAATTTAGGGAAGGGAGCATGTAGGAGATGAAGTGTTGATTCTTAATGTCATTGTACTTCAAGGTGAGATGGTGTTGACGTCATCCTTGACCCTCACCCTTGTCCACATTATTTGCAAGCTTTAGGTGGATGCTTCTGTAGCAGTAATGCCTTCTCCTTGGATATACTCTTCATCTCAAAGCAATCTATTTCCATACCACATGTCACCCACTGAAAGTATTCAACTTGATGATTTTTAGTTATATGTGGAATTGTGCTAGTATCATCATAATCCAATTTTAGATCACTTCCTTCACTCCAAGGAGACCCTTCATTTCTGTTTCCAGTGAAACCTGCTCCCTTTCCCAGTCCCAGGCAAACACTGATACAATTTTCTATCTTTATAGTTTTCCTTTTTTAAGACATTTTATATAAAAGGTGTGGTAGACAGAACAAAAGCCCCCCAAAATGTCCACACCCTAGTCCCTGTGAATTTGATACCTTACAAAGCAAAAGGGTTTTGCCACTGGGAATAAGACCCGCAGGTGGGGAGATTATCTGAGTTATCTGGGTGAGCCCAGTCTATCACATAAATTCCCAAAAGCAGAGAACCTTGCCCAGCTGAGTCAAAGAGATAAAATAATTGAAGGATCAGAGAAATGCAACACAAGAAGGACCTGACCCAACATTGCTGGCTTTGAAGAGAGAGGAGGGGGCTGTGAGTCAGGGAATGCAATTTGCCCATAGAACAGAAAAGTCAAAGGAAACCTATTCTCTTCTAAAGCTTCTAGAAATGAAGAACACCAAAGCAATATCCAGTATAAAAATATTCAGTGACCTCTTTTGAAAAGCTTGTTCATTATTTATTAGCAGCATATAATTGAAGTGCCATGTACAGCCTTAAAAAACTGGAGCTGTTCTTGTAGATACTCAAAATGGTAGAACACAGGGAGGCTGGACAAAGTTTTCATTTTCTACTACCTCTGTCCTCCCATAGGGCTACATAATACTATCTTCCTTTTAATTTCTGTTTTGCTGTTATGTCAGTATTGCTAGTCTGGAATAATCATTTAAAAATTTGTTTAAGTGAAGCAAATATTAGCTAGTATTATCTGGTACATTCTTTTTGTGTATCTGTGAACAGGTGAATTTCCTCTAGTGCTGGATCTCTCCTTTATTTAGTCAGACCATTCCAAAATATGAGTGAAAATGTAACAATCTGAGTGTTCCCACTTACCTTGGATTCTGAAAAGAGTCAATATGGCATTCTTGACATTTAGTCTAATTACCATAATGTAGTAAATCATGTAAGAAAATGTCAGTGAACCCAAAATAATATCCTCCTTTTTATATTAACTGGTTTAATAGTTCTCCCTAAAGCTCTATTTATGGGAAAAGACTTGGAAAATCCTCTCATCATGAATTTATAATTGAGTTAATTTGTGGGAATATAAAGAAGAATATCTAGACCTCTTCTAAGATAACTGAGTTTGGGATTAGGAGGGCTAATTTCAATTCATTTATTTGGTATACAGAATTATATCTTATTAGAATTAAAGAAAGCAATATAGTCCATTTACAAACTTTTATTTGTATAAATTATAAGACAACACCTCTGGAAATGATTAGGGTATGTTAAATTATTACCATAATTGCTAAACTCTAGTTTTTACTAATATAACTGCCACTAGATGAGGTGGGTCTGAACATACTACCTAGAGGCCAGGCAGAATATAGAATTTAGAAACTAAATCATAATAGAGTGGCATATTAAATATTCACAAAACATTTTAGAGAATAAATCATAGATTTCAAAAAATGTTCTTTGATTACTGATGTGCTGTTTATCTCTAACTTCATTATCTTTTGGTTTTGGTTTAGGTTTTGGTTCATTTTCACAGAGAGTACAAACACCAATTGAGAAAAACTTTTCTTTGTGTTATTTCAAACTATTTAAAATAGTATCTGATAGAAGTTCTTGGTTCATCAAAACACTGTGTAAAATTGACAGCTTCAAAAATAAGGCTGTTTTTATTACTCAAATTGGGCCATCTTTAGAATATTCATGCTTAAACTGACCCTCCAGTTTGTCATTTATGAGTTATACCAAATTTTTGTTTTACTTTTGAAAAAATTATGATTTAAATTTATAAATTTATGTGTCACTCAGTACCTGGGAAAAGTTATACAGGAAGAGTGTTATCTTTCATTAAGTGGAAAAGGGCACCCAATAAAAGTTAGGAGGGGAGACCTTAAGTGACCAGGGGAATTGTGAAATCCTTTCACACCTCTACAGGTCCAAAGAAATCCGGGATTCCTTTAAGGACTACTTCATTCACCATTTTTTAACTTGTATTTTTTTATTTTTATTTTGGTATCATTAGTGTACAATTACATGAGCAGCATTATGGTAACTAGACTCCCCTCATTATCAAGTGCCCACCACATACCCCATTACAGTCACTGTCCATCAGCATAGTAAGATGCTATAGAGTCACCACTTGTCTTCACTGTGTTGTACTGTTCCCCGTGCCCCCCGACTACATTATGTGTGCTAATTGTAATGCTCCTTTTCCATCCTTAACCCTCTCTTCCCACCCATCCTCCCCAGTCCCTTTCCCTTTGGTAACTGTTAGTCCATTCTTGGGTTCTGTGAGTCTGCTGCTGTTTTGTTCCTTCAGTTTTTGCTTTGTTCTTATACTCAACAGATGAGTGAAATCATTTGATACTTGTCTTTCTCCACCTGGCTTATTCCACTGACCATAATATCCTCTAGCTCCATCCATGTTGTTGCAAGTGGTAGGATTTGTTTTCTTCTTATGGGTGAATAATATTCCATTGTGTATATGTACCACATCTTCTATGTCCATTCATCTATTGATGGACACTTAGGTTGCTTCCATTTCTTGGCTATTGTAAATAGTGCTGCAATAAACATAGGGGTGCATATGTCTTTATCAAGCTGGGCTCCTGCATTCTTAGGGTAAATTCCTAGAAGTGGAATTCCTGTGTCAAATGGTATTTCTATTTTTAGTTTTATGAGGAACCTCCATACTGCTTTCCACAATGGTTGAACTAGTTTGCATTCCCACCAGCAGTGTAGGGTGGTTCCCCTTTTTCCACATCCTTGCCAGCATTTGTGGTTCCTAGTCTTTTCTATGATGGTCATCCTAACTGGTGTAAGGTGATATCTCATTGTGGTTTTAATTTGCATTTCCCTGACGATTAGTGATGTGGAGCATCTTTTCATATGTCTGTTGGCCATCTGAATTTCTTCTTTGGAAAAGTGTCTGCTCAGATCTTCTGCCCATTTTTTAATTGGATTATTTGCTTTTTGTTTGTTGAGGTGCATGAGCTCTTTATATATTTTGGATGTCAACCCTTTATTGGATATGTCATTTATTAATACATTCTCCCATACTGTAAGCTGCCTCTTTGTTCTATTGATGGTGTCCTTTGCTGTACAGAAACTTTTTAGCTTGATATAGTCCCACTTTTTTTTTTTTTTGCTTTTGTTTCCCTTGCCAGGGGAGATATGTTCATGAAGAAGTTGCTCATGTTTATGTCCAAGAGATTTTTGCCTATGATTTTTTTCTAAGAGTTTTATGGCTTCATGACTTACATTCAGGTCTTTGATCCATTTAGAGTTTACTTTTGTATATGGGGTTAGACAATGATCCAGTTTCATTCTCCTACATGGTGCTATCCAGTTTTGCCAATACCAGCTGTTGAAAAGGCTGTCATTTACCCATTGTATGTCCTTGGCTCCTTTATCATATATTAATTGACCGTAAAAGTTTGGGTTAATATCTGGACTCTATTCTGTTCCACTGGTCTATGGGTCTGTTCTTGTGCCAGTACCAAATTGTCTTGATTACTGTGGCTTTGCAGTAGAGCTTGAAGTTGGGAAGCAAGATTCCCCCCTGCTTTATTCTTCCTTCTCAGGATTGCTTTGGCTATTCAGGGTCTTTTGTGGTTCCACATGAATTTTAGAACTATTTGTCCCAGTTCATTGAAGAATGCTGTTGGTATTTTAATAGGGATTGCATTGAATCTGTAGATTGCTTTAGGCAGGATGGTCATTTTGAGAGTATTAATTCTTCCTAGCCAAGAGCATGGGATGAATTTCCATGTGTTAGTGTCCTCTTTAATTTCTTTTAGGAGTGTCTTGTAGTTTTCAGGATATAGGTCTTTCACTTCCTTGGTTAGGTTTATTCCTAGGTATTTTATTTCTTTTTTATGCAATTGTGAATGGAATTATTTTCCTGATTTTTCTTTCTGCTACTTCATTGTTAGTGTATAGGAATGCAACAGATTTCTGTGTATTAATTTTGTATCCACATCTTTGCTGAATTCAGATATCAGTTCTAGAAGTTTTGGTGTGGATTCTTTAGGATTTTTTAGGTACAATATCATGTAATCTGCAAATAGTGACAGTTTGATTTATTCCTTACCAATCTGGATGCCTTTTATTTCTTTGTTTTGTCTGATTGTGGTGGCTAGAACCTCCAGTATTATGTTGAATAAAAGTGGGGAGGGTAGGCATCCCTGTTTTGTTCCCAATCTTAGGTGAAAGGATTTCAGCTTCTTGCTTTTTAAGTATGATGTTGGCTGTGGGTTTGTCATATATGGCCTTTATTATGTTGAGGTGCTTGACCTCTATACCCATTTTGTTGACAGCTTTTATCATGAGTGGATGTTGAATTTTGTCGAATGCTTTTTCAGCATTTATAGAGATGATCATGTGGTTTTTGTCCTTCTTTTTGTCAATGTGGTGGATGATGTTGATGGATTTTCGTATGTTGTACCATCCTTGCATCCCTGAGATGAATCCCACTTGATCATGGTGTATGATCCTCTTGATGTATTTTTGAATTCTGTTTGCTAATATTTTGTTGAGTATTTTTGCATCTATATTCATCAGGGATATTGGTCTGGAATTTTCTTTTTTTGTGGTGTCTTTGCCTGGTTTTTGTATTAGAGTGATGCTGGCTTCATAGAACAAGTTTGAAAGTATTCCCTCCTCTTCTATTTTTTGGAAAACTTTGAGGAGAATGGGTATTATGTCTTATCTATATGTCTGATAAAATTCAGCAGTGAATACATCTGTTCCAGGGGTTTTGTTCTTGGGTAGTTTTTTTTTCTTATTGTTGTTAACATTAATCTACAATTACAGAAAGAATATTATGTTTACTAGGTTCCCCCCTTCACCAAGTCCCACCCACATACCCCTTCACTGTCACTGTCCATCAGCATAGTAAGATGCTGTAAAACCACTACTTGTCTACTCTGTGTTGCGCAGCCCTCCCTGTGCCCCCCACGCACTATACATGCTAATCATAATACCCTCTTTCTTTTTCCCTGCCCTTATCCCTCCCTGCTACCCATCGTCCCCAGTCCCTTTCCCTTCAGTAACAATCCATTCTTGCGTTCTGTGATTCTGCTGCTGTTTTGTTCCTTCTGTTTTCCTTTGTTCTTACACTCCACATATGAGTGAAATCATTTGGTACTTGTCCTTTTCTGCTTGGCTTATGTCACTGAGAATAATACCCTCTAGCACCATCCATGTTGTTGCAAATGGTAGGATTTGTTTACTTCTTATGGCTGAATAATATTCCATTGTGCATATGTACCACTTCTTCTTTATCCATTCACCTACTGATGCATACTAAGGTTGCTTCCATATTTTGGCTATTGGAAATACTGCTGCGATAAACATAGGGAGGCATATGTCTTTTTTAATCAAGGATCTTGTTTTCTTCAGGTAAATGCCTTGGAGTGGAATTCCTGGGTCGAATTGTATTTCTATTTTGAGCATTCTGAGGAACCTCCATACTGCTTTCCACAATGGTTGAACTAGTTTACATTTCCACCAGCAGTGTAGGAAGGTTCCCCTTTTTTGAAAACCTCGCCAACATTTGTTGTTGTTTGTCCTTTCAATGATGGTGATCCTTACTGGTGTGAGGTGGTATCTCATTGTGGTTTTAATTTGCATTTCTCTGATGATTAGAGATGTGGAGCATCTTTTCATGTGCCTGTTGGCCATCTGGATTTCTTCTTAGAGAACTGTCTATTCAGTTCCTCTGAACATTTTTTAATTGGATTATTTGCTTTTTGTTTGTTGAGGCATGTGAGCTCTTTATATATTTTGGGTGTCAATCCTTTATCCGATCTGTCATTTATGACTATGTTCTCCCATACTGTAGGATACCTTTTTGTTCTATTTATGGTGTCCTTTGCTGTATAGAAGCTTTTTAGCTTGATATAGTCCCACTTGTTCATTTTTTGCCTTTGTTTCCCTTGCCCAGGGAGATATGCTCATGAAGAAGTCACTCATGTTTATGTCCAAGAGATTTTTGCCTATGTTTTTTCTAAGAGTTTTATGGTTTCATGACTTACATTCAGGTCTCTGATCTATTTGGAGTTTACGTTTGTGTATGGGGATAGACAATGATCCAGTATCATTCTCTTACATGTAGCTGTCCAGTTTTACCAGCACCATCTGTTGAAGAGACAGTCATTTCCCCACTGTATGTCCATGGCTCCTTTATCGTATATTAATTGACCATATATGTTTGGGTTAATGTCTGGAGTCTCTATTCTGTTCCACTGGTCTGTGGCTCTGTTCTTGTGCCAGTACCAAATTGTCTTGATTACTGTGGAATTCTAGTAGAGCTTGAAGTTGGGGAGAGAGATCCACCCCCACTTTATTCTTCCTTCTCAGGATTGCTTTGGCAGTTCTATATGAATTTTTGAACTATTTGTTCCAGTTCATTGAAGAATATTGTTGGTAATTTGATAGGGATTGCATCAAATCTGTATATTGCTTTGGGCAGGATGGCCATTTTGACATTATTAATTCTTCCTAGCCATGAGCATGGGATGAGTTTCCATTTGTTAGTGTCCCCTTTAATTTCTTTTAAGAGTGACTTGTAGTTTTCAGGGTATAGGTCTTTCACTTATTTGGTTAGGTTTATTCCTAGGTGTTTTATTCTTTTTGATGCAGTTGTGAATGGAATTGTTTTCCTGATTTCTCTTTCTATTGTTTCATTGTTACTGTATAGGAAAGCTACAGATTTCTGTGTGTTAATTTTGTATCCTGCAACTTTGCTGTATTCCGATATCAGTTCTAGTAGTTTTAGAGTGGAGTCTATAGGGTTTTTGATGTACAATATCATGTCATCTGCAAATAATGACAGTTTAACTTCTTCTTTACCAATCTGGATTCCTTGTATTTCTTTGTTTTGTCTGATTGCCATGGCTAGGACCTCCAGTACTATGTTAGGTAACAGTGGGGAGAGTGGGCATTCCTGTCTAGTCCCCGATCTCAGAGGAAAAGCTTTCAGCTTTTCACTGTTCAGTATGATGTTGGCTGTGGGTTTATCATATATGGGCTTTATTATGTTGAGGTACTTGCCCTCTATTCCCATTTTGCTGAAAGTTTTTATTATGAAAGGATGTTGAATTTTGTCAAATGCTTTTTCAGCATCTATGGAGATGATCATGTGGTTTTTGTCTTTCTTTTTGTTGATGTGGTGGATGATGTTGATGGACTTCGAATGTTGTACCATCCTTGCATCCCTGGAATGAATCCCACTTGGTCATGGTGTATGATCCTCTTGATGTATTTTTGAATTTGTTCGCTAATATTTTGTTGAGTATTTTTGTCATCAGGGATATTGGTCTGTAGTTTTTTTCTTTGATGGGGTCTTTGCCTGGTTTTGGTATTAGGGTGATGTTGGCTTCATAGAATGAGTTTGGGAGTATTCCATCCTCTTCTATTTTTTTGGAAAACATATAGGAGAATGGGTGTTATGTCTTCTCTGTATGTCTGATAGAATTCCAAGGTAAATCCATCTGTCTCGGGGATTTTGTTCTTGTGTAGTTTTTTGATTACTGATTCAATTTTGTTGCTGATAATTGGTCTGTTTAGATTTTCTGTTTCTTTCTGGGATAGTCTGGGAAGGTTGTATTTTTCTAGGAAGTTGTCCATTTTTCTAGGTTTTCCAGCTTGTTAGCATGTAGGTTTTCATAGTATTCTCTAATAATTCTTTGTATTTCTGTGGGGTCCATCGTGATTTTTCCTTTCTCATTTCTAATTCTGTTGATGTGCGTTGACTCTCTTTTTCTCTTAATAAGTCTGGCTGGAGGCTTATCTATTTTGCTTATTTTCTCGAAGAACCAGCTCTTGGTTTCATTGACTTTTTTCTATTGTTTTATTCTTCTCAATTTTATTTATTTCTTCTCTGATCTTTATTATGTCCCTCCTTCTGCTGACCTTAGGCCTCATTTGTTCCTCTTTCCCCAATTTCGATTATTGTGACATTAGACCATTTATTTGGAATTGTTCTTCCTTTTTTAAATATGCCTGGATTGCTATATACTTTCCTCTTAAGACTACTTTTGCTGCATCCCACAGAAGTTGGGGCTTTGTGTTATGGTTGTCATTTGTTTCCATATATTGCTGGATCTCCATTTTGATTTGGTCATTGATCCATTGATTATTTAGGAGCATGTTGTTAAGCCTCCAAGTGTTTGTGAACCTTTTTGCTTTCTTTGTACAATTTATTTCTAGTTTTGTACCTTTGTGGTCTGAAAAATTGGCTGGTAGGAATTCAATCTTTTGGAATTTACTGAGGCTCTTTTTGTGGCCTAGTATGTGGTCTATTCTGGAGAATGTTCCATGTGCACTTGAGAAGAATGTGTATCCTGTTGCTTTTGGATATAGAGTTCTATAGATGTCTATTAGGTCCATCTGTTCTAGCATGTTGTTCAATGCCTCTGTGTCCTTACTTATTTTCTGTCTGGTGGATCTGTCCTTTGGGGTGAATGGTGTGTTAAAGTCTCCCAGAATGAACGCATTGCATTCTGTTTCCTCCTTTAATTCTCTTAGTGTTTGTTTCACATATATTGGTGCTTCTGTATTGGGTGCATATATGTTTATAATGGTTATATCCTCTTGTTGGACTGAGCCCTATATCGTTATGTAATGTCCTTATTTATCTCTTGTTACTTTCTTTATTGGAAGTCTGTTTTGTCTGATACCAGAATTGCAACACCTGCTTCCTTCTCTCTGTTGTTTGCATGAAATATCTTTTTCCATCCCTTGACTTTAAGTCTGTGCATGTCTTTGGGTTTGAGGTGAGTCTCTGGTAAGCAGCAAATCGATGGTTCTTGCTTTTTTATCCATTCTATTAGTCTGTGTCTTTTGATTGGTTCATTCAGTCCATTTACATTTAGGGTGATTATTGAAAGATATGTACTTATTGCCATTGCAGGCTTTAGATTTGTGGTCACCAAAGGTTCAAGGTTAGTTTCTTTATTACCTTACTGTCTGACCTCACTTGCTTATTGAGCTGTTATAAACACGGTCTGATGATTATTTCTTTCCCTTCTTTTTCCTCCTCCTCCATTCTTCATATGTTGGGTGTTTTGTTCTGTGCTCTTTTTAGGAGTGCTCCCATCTAGAGCAGTCCCTCTAAGATATCCTGTAGAGGTAGTTGTGGGAGGCAAATTCTCTCAACTTTTGCTTGTCTGGGAATTGTTTAATCCCTCCTTCATATTTAAATGAGAATTGTGCTGGATACAGTATTGTTGGTTCAAGGCCCTTCTGTTTCATTGCATTAAATATATCATGCCTTTCTCTTCTGTCCTGTAGGGTTTCTGTCGAGAAGTCTGATGATAGCCTGTTGGGTTTTCCTTTGTAGGTGACCTTTTTACTCTCTCTGGCTGCCTTTAATACCCTTTCCTTGTCTTTGATCTTTGCCATTTTAATTATTGTATGTCTTGGTGTTGTCGTCCTTGGGTCCCTTGTGTTGGGAGATCTGTGGGCTTCCATGGTGTGAGAGACTATTTCCTTCCCCAGCTTGAGGAAATTTTCAGCAATTATTTATCCAAATACACTTTCTATCCCTTTTTCTCTCTTCTTCTTCTGGTACCTCTGTAATGTGAATATTGTTCTGTTTGGATTGGTCACACAGTTCTCTTAATATTGTTTCTTTCCGTGAGATCCTTTTATATCTTTCTGCCTCTTTATTCCTGTTTTCCGAGTTCTATTAACAGTCTGTTGCATCTCATCCAGTCTGCTCTTAAGTTCTTCCATTATTTGTTTCATTTCTGTTATTTCCCTCCAAACTTCATTCTTCATGTATGAAAATGATAATACAGTATTTGAATAAATACCATTTTGCAATGTGCAATATCTTGTGAATTAATCGATCTAGGAAGCATTGAGCATAAATGGCTGATAACATTCACAAAAAGAAACAATCAGTGTCTGCTGATGAAAACCCAGCATTATATAGTCTTGTCAATAGGATAAACATTCTAATCAAGCCTCTGGATCCAGTTACCAATTTGTAGGAAGCATAGAGGACAGAGAAAGTATATTGAGTACAGAGAAACTATATATTGCTCCCATGAGAAAGCAATCAATGAAATTCATATTGTGGGGAACTGTCAGTGTGAACTATTTTGATTCTTCAACAGGAAGGTAGGAAAAAAGGTCTATTAGCTGTGAGAGGAACTGGTAGGTTAATAGAGGCTTAAAAGACATATCACTTTAAAATAATGGATAAAATAAAAGTATAGGGTCTTCTGTTGGACATTTTGGTGATAGCATTGTAAGAAATTCCAAGCAAATGATCACTATAAAAATTAGAATAGTGATTATCTTTTTTGGGGGCTCATAAGAGGTTGTGATTAGGGTAGGACACCTGGAGGAGCTTCTGAGGTATCTGGTGAAGCTCTGTTTCTTGACCTGGGTGGTGCTTACAAGCATGTTCATATAATAATACATTATATATGTACCTACTTATGAGGTTTTCTTTATTTGTGCTTTATTTTGTAATAAAAAATTAAGAGATAATGGCAGGGCATTGAGGGCATTTGCCTCCTATCTGAATGCACATATAGCCACCTTGAATAAGAGTATTTCACATTTTATGGTAATTTTTGGTTTACAAATCACTTGCAACCTTATGTGATTTTTACAATAACCTAGTGATATTTAGATAGAAATTGTTTTTACCCTCTTTTAAAAATGAGGGAAGCATAATTAAGAGTCCACATCACAGAACAAATGAGTATCAGAGTTGAATCCTAAGCCCAGGCCTCTCGAATCTTAGCAATTCACCTACACACCCACACCACATACACATATTCCCACACATTCTCACACAGAAGTATGTACAGACAGGTAGAAAATACCATCTCCCACAACCACCTCACTTAAAGAATGGAGCCATGCATCCTGGAAATTGTATTGAGAGTAAAGGAAATAACATCTTCCCTTTTTCTACCTTACAGACATTACAATTTATCCTATGTAAGTGAGAAGCACTGTTTCTAAAGGGTGTTTTCCTGAGATCTTTCAGGACACAAGTTGTTTACATTTTCACTGCTGCTCTAATCTTTTGCAAGTAAACCTTATTTTAAATAATCAAAGGTAAAGACAAAGATAATTATGATTTACTGAGTCTCTGTTCTTAGCCCGCATTTACACATGAGAAAATTGTGGCTAAGGAGGTTTAAGAGCTTGTCCTCATAGCAGAAATGTTTCAGACATAGAACTTTAACCTGGGATTATATGATGACAAATCTACTTGATGATGCAGCCACTGGGACCTTTAATACTTGATAAATAATGGAAAAGAAAAGATAGTACTGTGAATGCTAAGAATGTCAGAATACATCTTATGTTAGAAGAGATCAATATTATGGTGAGTGTTGCATAAACGTGATGGTCATCAAACACAATTCTAGCAAGAAAGAAACATCCAAACAATTAATGTGAATCTAGTCCAAGAAATCCAAATTTAGGTCTTATATGAACTTTTAAAACAAAATTTGTTTTGTAGTTAGTAGTTGGAGAGGATATGCAAAACTTTAAGGAGTTATGCAATCCTTAAGTAGCCAATTTCAGCGAGCTCACCTTACAGAACTTATTTGAAAGAGCATTGCTAAATCAAGCAGTGAAAAAAACCTTCATTTATAAGCTTTGACCACAACACAGAATAGGAAGAGGAGCAGAACAGTTGCAACAGCTATCTTGTAATTCATCACAACTTGGCAGACATAAGATTCAAGCAAAGATTTATATAGCATTATGTATAATGTCACACTATCAACTATTCCTGCTGCAAATTTTTGAAGAAAATGTTATATTGAAACCAAGCACTACTTTGCTGATGTTTTACTTTACAAAGGCTTTCAAATTAACAACTTAAGTGAAGGATCATCTTATGTTTAACAATATGGATTAAGTCTTTAAAATTCTACATATAAGCAAATTTAAGCAACAATAGCAGAATTTTTTCCCAACACCACACGGTGTTATTGTTGGAAAGGCAAATCTTAGATATTCTTTCTCCAAGACTATATTTACATGAGGAAAGTGTTTTTCAACCACACTGTATTACTTGGCTCCAAATATCTTTTCTACACCTCATTGAGACTTGTCTTGGCAAACAAGGAGGTAAAACGATGAGGCCAAATGGAACATCAGGATACCCTCAAAAGTAAAAAAAAAATACAGGAATTGTAAGGACAGTGCCCATGATGTTTGGTACTGCATTTTGACCCCAGTAAATGCACAAGACAACCCTTACTTTTCATTATTGTCTGAGTTTTTAACTTCTAAATTAAGTCCTCTTAGTTGAAAAATTAATGATATCATTTTTTAATCAGATGATAGTATAAAAATAGGATTAAATGCTTTACATGATCACACAGTTAACATATAATTATAAAAGAAAGTGAGTCTATTTTTTTCTGATAAAAATTTGTGATGTGCAATTGTCTTTAATAGCCACATATATTAAAAATTGTAAATCAGATCTCAGTAACATTTAATTCATGAGTGATACACATAATCTTCAGTAGTATAAAGATCATTACAAGTTATTAAAGGGAAACACTAGATTGCTTATAAATAGATTTAACAATACCAAATTTGTTTTGAAATAAGTAAAGGATATTGTATCACATAATCTCCTTATTTCCTTTGACTGTTGGCCTGTAATTTTATCTAGGAATCTTTCTGAAAATTATAGAGAAACAATAAAGGGGATTTTGACATTCACATTCAGATTTGGTGTGCCAACAAAGAATATATGTTATTATTCAATATATCTGTGAAACACTTTTTCTGAATAATAGTTTTGAAAATTCTCATGAATGAATACAGAGAGCAAAATTTCCTTTTTCTCTTTTCTGTTTTGACAGTCCATTAAAATATAACAGCATATATATTCAATACATTATGTGTGATTGTTAAAAAAAGGAAACAGAAAACCTTAAAGTATTAAGGAAAGCAATATAACAACACATACTAGTATATCTACAACACTTTCAATGTGCTGCGGAAGTCAATGTATAGACACTAGGGAATGTGAATGCTGACTTTTTAGTGAAAAATTAGAGGAAAGAATAAGCTGGAAAGGCAGAAAAACAGTCATGCCACACAGATATCTCAGTATGAGGGGCAAGACAAGACAAAGCCCATGTCATGGAGAACAAAAGGGAAAAAATCCATTTAAACTCAATTACCCACACTGAATACAGCAACTGACATTATCAGAACTGAAGTTCCCTACCTTGCTAATGAGGAAAATAACATTTTATTATATTGATAGCAGGAAATTATATAACTAGAACTTGTAATAGTTTGAAACATCAGTTTGTGAAATGATTACTTATTTACATTTCTCCTTTTTATTGAAATCTAAGAATGTCACCATAGAAAACAAACAAGAATGGGTTATGTTTATTAATAATGTGCTTTGCAAATAGAACCTTCCTAGATTTTACTAAAATAACTGTATATTTTTGTTCCATTCCAAACTATATCCTTTAAATGTGGCTTAGAAAGAAAAGATTGGAAACTTTGTGGACCTCAGTGAACCATAGCATACACAGTCTTCTGACCTTTTCTCAAAATAGGATCATACAAATGAAGAAATTCACCACTTTAAGTTACTATCTCCTTAGTAATCAAGAAAAGTAATGGATGTCATAAAGTAAAAAATTTTTAGATAGTTTTTTACTAATTTTTAGATAAATCAATACTGTATTACAGCTATCCATATTCTCTTGTAATTTCCACTGTGATCATAAAACATTTTACAAAATATTTGAAAGTAGTATAGTAAGGCAAAATTGGAATATAGTATAATAAAGCATAATATTGGTTCTCCCTTGCTCTCTTTCAGAAAGTAAATAGATCTCTCTCCCACCATGTAAATAGAAGCTAAAAAGTGGAGTTTAGGGAGGTCTGTTCTCAAGATGGTGGCATGAGTAGGGCAGTGGAAATCTCCTCCCAGAACCATATATATTTTGAAAATACAGCAAATACAACTATTCCTAAAAGAGAGACCAGAAGATATAACACAACAGCCAGACTACATCTACATCTGCAAGAACTTGGCATCTCATGAAAAGGGTGAGATCCAGAGCTGTGACCCGGCGGGACCCAAGTACTCCCCCCACTCCAGCTCACTGGTGGGAGAAAAAGAATCAGAGTGGGGGCTAAATAACCAGCCCTAGTAATATACACCAGGAGTACAGACACACATTGCATGGTGTACTGGATATTAAAGAAACAGAAAAGGAAAATCTGAGACTGAGACCTCAAACAGGCCCCACAGCTGGCTCCCCTGGGACAAAAGAAAAGCAAGCATTTTAAAAGTGTTAAAAGGACAAGTGTTTAACAGGTGGACAAAATCATTCTGGCACACTCAACCCAGCAGGCTAGGAATTTTAAGGAACTTCAAGCACCCTAACTCCCTGGACGACATCGCAACTCTAAAGCCCTTCACAGCGATAAGCAGCCTGCCATTCATTCCCTCCCACCTGTTCTGCAAGCAAACTGGCTGACCCGCCATTGGTGTGGATCAGCTGGGAAGCATCCCCACCCACAACAATGACACAGTCTTCTCCTAGCATGCAGCTAACCAGGCCAGACCCAAAGGCTTCCCCTGTGTGCAGCTGACCAGCACAGGCAGAGGAAGCCAGCACAAAGTCCGGAAGGCATGAAGGCGTACCATTCTCACAGGAGAACACACACTGCTCATCTGCGATCCCTACCAATCCCTAGGCCATCCTGAGGGCTGCCCTGCCCACAGCTGCTCAGGGGAATAACCCAGAGACTGCTCCCTGTGTAAGATTAACTGACACAGGCAGCAGAGAAGGGCAAGGTCACCAACAATCAGGAAGAGACTTTGTTCTCCCAGCTGACACACGTGCCACTCACCAGCAATGACTTCTATCACCATGACAAGGCAGAAGAAACTGGTCCAGTCCAAAAATCACTGAAATGCCAGAGAGAGGGCCTGGTGAGATGGATAGAACCAGCCTTCCTGAAAAAGACTTCAATGTAAAAGTCATAACCATGCTGATGGAGCTGAAGAGAAATATGCAAGAGCTAAAGAATTAGCTAAAGAACTCTGGATACAATTGCCAATTCACAAGACATTGCAAAATGGTGTTTATTCAAATTCTATAGTTTCATTTTCATACATAAGTTGAAATACTCTTATGAAGTTATGGTTCATCCAGTGGTATAGTTTATACAAATAAGGTTTGATTGTTTTCCTTTAATGCACCTGTTTTCAAGCTAAAGATCCGCAAGTACTATCTTTTTTGAAGCTCAAATTGTTCCATGGAGCTTTGACCAGTTGCTTCCTAAATCTTTCTGACAAGATCTTAGTAGTCTTTACTACTCGATTCATCTTCTACAATTCCTCCTTCAAATTTGGAATTGTCCATTTAGTAAGTAGGAAATAATATTTCAAAACCACAATCTAAGTGCCAAGAGCTTGTGATTTTTTTCCAGGTCTTTCCAGCGGACAGGGCTAAAAATGTATGTATATGTGTCCAGTCATATATTTAAATGTGTGTATACAAAACAGATCATGTCTTTATAATGGTACTTTCAATTCATATTTACAATACCAAGTTGTTACTTAACCTCTTTTGATGTATACCCATTGCTTCTTTCTTCCATCCCAAGTGTCCTTGTTCTCAAGGACACAGGAGATGATAGAATTGGGATATCCCATAATAACTAAATGGCTTTATTTTACATATTCTTATGACATCTTCAGAATAACAATACTCTGTATGATTTTTCAGAATAGGTAATTGTTCTTCAAATGCTTTCCCTAGTGTGTGAATATGTCATAATTAATTCTTATATTCTAGAATTGATGAACATTTATTTCTACTTGGGGCTTTTATGAATAAAATGGCTATGCACATTCTTAAATATGTCTTTTAATAGACACATGCACTTATTTATCTTGGTTATATATACTTAAGAAAAGAGTTGATCTTTCATAGGATATTAGTATGTTCAGTTTTAGCAGATACTACTATAAGTACCAGGTTGTTCTTTTCCAAGATTATATTAATTTATCTGGAAACTTTGCATTGCCATATAAATTTCAGAATCCGCTTATCAGTCTTCAAATACACAAATGCACACACACACACACACATGCTGGTAATTTTAATTGAATTTGCATTGGTTCTATTGGTCAGTTTCAGGAGAAATTATCTCTTAATAGTATCGAGTAATTAATTTATGAACCTGGTTATCTTATATTTATTAGGATTCTTTTTACTCTCAGCAGTTCGGTTTTCTGCATGGGGATCTTTTACATTTCATTAGATAATTTTTTCTATAAATTAGATGTTTTGTTGATGTTGTAAAAGGTAACTTTCTTACATATCATTTCTTGTTTATTGCTTGTATGTAAAAATATATATCTAAATTTTATATTCAGGTTGTATCCAGTAACTATACTGAATTCACATATCAATTCTAAAAGTTTATAGATTATTTTGGACTTTCTACATATAAAAGTCTGTCATCTGCAAATCGTGAGAGTTTTATTTCCCCTTTCTAATCCTTAAAATTTATTTATTTGTGTAATGGCCATAAATATGGTAGTTAAGAGAAGTGGTGATAGTGAATATTCTTATGCCAGCATTTAGAAGGAAAGTTCTCACTATTCCATCATTAAGTATGTTAGGTATAGCTATTTCTGTGGATATTCTTTAACACATTAAGGAAGTTCCTTTCGATGAGAGTTGGTTTTATCATGAGCAAGTGTTGTTTAATTAAAAGATTTTCAGCCTATACTTTTTGTCATATAGGTTTTCTTCTGCATTGTGTTAATGTAAAAAAATACATTTTTTTTTGAAAATTTTTTTGAAAATAGTTGATTTTCAAATGCTAAACCAACCTTGATTCCAGAAAGAAAGCCTACTTTTTCATCAGGTATATAATAAATAACTTGATTCTATTATTATATTCTTTAATATTTTTACATATGTATTCATAAGAATTAGTGCTGTGTAATTTTTTCTTTATAATGCTTTCATTAGATTTTAAAAGTTTTGAGGTCATGCTGGTCTCATAAAATAAGGTAGGAAATGTTTTATTTTCTATTCTCTGAAAAATATTGTGTAAGACTGATATTACTTCTTTTTCAAAATGTTTGGAGGAATTTATCAGTAAGGACATCAGGGCTTTTGCTGGAAAGATTTTAATGACAGATTCAAATTTAGAATCTCCATTTCTTTTGTGTCAGTTTTGTAAAGAGGTATTCTTAAAGGAATTTGCTCTTTTCATTTAAATTGTCAAAATTATCAGCATAAAATGTTTCATAATAGTCCATAATAAAGTTCTCCTTATTTTATTAATATCTCTAAAATCGTTATTTATGTTCTTATGTTCATTTCTGATATTGATCATTTGTGTTTTCTCTCTTGTTTTCTGCATGATTCTTATTAAGAGTTCATCAATTAATTATCAATCGTTTTTAAGAAGATATCTTTATTGTTGATTATCTCTATTGTATGTAATCAATATTCACAGCTAGGGTGGGCTGGGAGTCTGGGACCATGGCAGCTGGAGTGGAGGCTAGGTCTTCAGTGGCTGACCTAGTTCTAGCGTAGCCCTAGAGGTGGAATCCATGGGGCTCCGATGGCCAGCCTAGTGCCAGGGTTCCCTGGCGTGGGCCTGGAGATATAGTCTGCAGTGAAATCAGGTGCTCACTTCATTCCCCTTCCCCACAGGGAGGGTATCTCCTTCTATGTTGGCTGTCCAGCTTGGGAGAAGGGTGATAGGGGTAATGTAAAACTGTCCTTCCTTCTGTCTTAGGTACATCTTTTAATATATTTCTCTGTTCTGCCTGGGTGTTATAATCTCTCACCTGGAATCTTTAGCTCTTGTGAAGGTATTTTACTCATGGAGAGTGGTTCAAACAGATGTTTCTGCAAGGGGACCAGGGTTGGAAACTCCTACGGCGTGATTTTGCTGATGTAGCTATGCCATGTAGTTTTCTTCATATTTATCCTGCTGATCTTCACAAACCTAAGGATTCGTATCTTTCGCTAATTTTAGATAATACCGGGTCATAGTTTCATCAACAACTGCTTTGGTCCTATTCTGTCTTTCTTCTTCTGAGACACAAATGACATGTTTATTAGACCATTTTGTTAGATGCCCTAAATTCTCTTACACTCTTTACTTTTTACATTATTTTTGTTTTGTTCTGCTATTTAACTTTCCTCCAATAATCTCTCTTCAAGTTTACTAATCCTGTTTTCTGCAGTGCATTTCTCATTGAGCTCACTCAATGAAATATTAATGTCTGATATCGAAAATTTTAGTTGTACGTTGTGCACTGTTTTTATAGATTAATCTCATTTCTCTGTTGAAATTCTCCCTCTCTTCATCTTTTTTGGATTTGTTTTCCTCTCTATGAGCACATTATTTGTACTTATTTTAAATTATTTGTCTGATACTTACCAATGCCTGGATTGTGTGTTGGTCCACTTTTTCTGTTTTTTTGTTATCAGTCACCTTTCTCTCTTTTCTACATGTCCAGAAATTTATGATTATATATGTGTAAAAGAACTCTGGTCTTCAGATAATATTTTCCACAAACTACATCTCCTCCTTTACGCAGTCAGGTGACAGCATGATTACTTCCGCCTCAGGGTCAGGCTGTATTACAGTTTCAGTGAGACCCTGGGTATCTGGGGTTGTCAGTGCTCCTTAGCAAGGGTCCTTCGAAAATTTTAATTGAGATCCTTGTGTAATCTATGTCTATTTAGCTTTCTACAATTGGATTATTTTCATTAGATGTTTTGAGCTTAGCTCTTTAGACTTCCACTCCATGCACGTTTTAAATTCTGGGAAAAGTTTTAGGTGGGAGACTCACCATGCATTTGAGGCAGACCCCTTCCCTTTAGTGAGACTTTGTTTCCAATCACTAAGAAGTTTGAGAAATTTCATTCTACTAGAATGCTTGTCGCAGAGTCTGCTAAAGCAAATGTAAGTATTATATTATAAATACTATTTGTGAATGTTAAATGGTGAAGGCATTTCGTCTCTCTACAAGGTATTGTAGTAAAACTGATGTAACTTGAGAATGTATTTTGTTACTCATTTTTCTGATTTATGTGCAATTAGCATTTATTTCTATGTTCTTACACTGTAATCAATGTTTCTATATTAAATTTTTAAATAATGACCTTTGAAAACATTTCAGTCAAGATAAAATTATAATAGAAGACTAGTTTTTACCAAGCTTTGTTTCATGATGTCCATGTGGATTCTCTAAGTCATTCCTATTTCCTTAGAGTGAGAAAGAACTCATTTTTTCCACATTAATGATTAAAATGTTTCAAACAATAAATATTCAGCACAATAACAAGAAGATAAAAGAAAGCTTTGAAAATTATATTTTACTCATTTTCCCAGGCTTTGTCAATAATTGCATCACTCCAATTGGATGCAGTGGGTAAAAGGAGAAGAATAAGGGACAAGTTTAGAAATTCTTCAAGTTGATGTTTATTTAAACTTAACCTCTAGAAAGTTACTCTCTGAATATTAGCATATTCCACACCTGCAATGGCTTGATTAGAAATTGTTGCCCACCTCTCTAGTTGAAACAGAAATTAAGAGGCTATGGTTTTCAAACAAAATCAAGAAGAAACTGTGAATTTATAAACCAAAGCATTTTAAAATAGGAAATGTTTTTGCAATCCATGTGCATTTGTCCTACTATTTAAGCCAAGATAATTTTAATGGAAATTGAGGCTAATATTGGTGAGCTATATTTTATACAAATGCTATTCAAATATGAGAAGCAATTAAGATGACACAGAGAACAGAATTACAAAAAACAGTGAAAAACCTACTTGGCATTGCAATGTCATACTTTAAAACAGCAAATCTATTGAATATTCTTCACAATTGCAGGTAAATCAATTAACCTAAATAGGAAAATCAATCTAGAAAAATCAGTTGATCTAAGAAAGTTGTCGAGTTATTCCTGAGTTCTTAATGTGGTGCTAATTAAAGTTCTTTTGAGTCTCTGAATTGCACTACAGAATTAAAATTGCCAAACAATAGCTTCCTCACTTATTTGTTAGAAAATTTAATTCATACAAATAATTCCATTAAATAAAAACATGTGTGAACAGCATCAGTAAAATGCCTATGAGGAAGTACCAGGATTATTTTTTGTTTATTTCAAATGAAATGAAAACTAGCTCAAATTGACATAAAAGAATGCATTTGTTTGTGCAACTGTAAATCCACTGTGAACAAGGTTTGTTTACAAACCAGACTTCAGCTCATTGCCGTGGATGGGTGGGTATGGGGTAGGGGGAGTGGATGGAAAAGTGAAAGGAAACAATAATGTGCTTGACTGCCCAAATCTGGATCAAGTACTCTAACCTTTCATCCCTAGGCAAAAATAAAGGGGGTAGATGAGGATATCTGAGCCAAAATGGAAGGATGAGGGTTGCTTCAAGGATAAGGGAAAATGAATTTGGGAAGGTATGAATATTTTTAAAAATAGGAAAAAAAGAAACAAAGGGCAGTTTCATTGAATAGTTGGGGATTGCAGATGATTTAATTTTGTTCTTTGTTTAATCTATGTCCTCTGATGTGAAAAATAAATTAAATACTTAGTTATTCTCACTGTGAACTGCAAAGATAATACATAATTAAATTAAGAATAAAACCCCAAGTAATACCATCTACAGAAAACCTGGACTCCAAATAAGATGTTCCATGTGAATGAATTCTTAGTTTAAGCAATTTATTGAAAGTCGTGTACATACAGGGTTTCTGGGTTTACTGAATGTAATAGTGATTCTTCAGGTTGGAGAAAGGTCTTACACTAGTCTCCTTTAAGAATATATCTAGACCAGAGTTAATGCTAGGAATAGTACATCAGGCCTTAAGCAAGAACATTCACAAACTCTGTGCTCTTAGGGTTTCTAATCTCTCCTCAGGAATTTTAATCTGTTCAGTGAATAGGTCAAGAGGTGAAGTTTAGATCAAGAAACAGAAATTTCATCTATGGATTGAGAATCTCAGCATCAAAATGTATCACAAGAATCTATCTCTGAGTCCCTGTAAGAGAGGAGATACATGGCTGGTGCATTCGAGGTTTCACCATGATACTGAAAATGAAATACTAACAAAATGGTACATTACAAGTGAAGGAATAAAACTCTTAGAAGACAACATAGGCAAAAATCTCTTGAATATAAACAACAACAACTTCTTCCTGAATGTACCTCTTTGAGCAAGGGAAACAAAAGCAAAAATGAACACATGGGACTACACCAAACTAAAAAGCTTCCATACGCCAAAGGACACCATCAACAGAGCAAAAAGGCATCCTACAGTATGGGAGAATATATTTGTAAATGACATATCCATTAAGGGGTCAACATCCAAAATATGTAAAATACTCACACACCTCAGCACCCTAAAAGCAAATAACCCTATGAAAAAATGGGCGAAGAATATGAACAGACACTTCTCCAAAGAAGAAATTTAGATGGCCAACAGACACATGAAAAGATGCTGCACATCACTCATCATCAGGGAAACACAAAGTAAAACCACAATGAGATTTCACATCACACCAGTTAGGATGGCCAACATAGAAAAGACTAAGAACAACACATGCTGGGGAGGATGCGGAGAAAGGGGAACCCTCCTACACTGCTGGTGGGAGTGTAAAGCTAGTTCAACCATTGTGGAAAACAATACGGAAGTTCCTAAAAAAAATAAAAATAGAAATATCATTTGACCTGGGAATTCCACTCCTTGGAATTTACTCAAAGAATACAAGTTCTCAGCTTCAAAAAGACATATGCACACCTATGTTTATTGCAGCACTGTTTACAATAGCCAAGATATGGAAGCAACCTAAGTGTCCATCAGTAGATGAATGAATAAAGAAGAGGTGGTACATATACACAATAGAATATTATTCAGGCATAAGAAAGAAACAAATCCTATCATTTGCAACACCATAGATGGAGCTGGAGGACACTATGCTCAGTGAAATAAGCCAGGTGGAGAAAGACAAGTGCCGAATGATTTCCCTCATTTGCAGAGTATAACAATGAAGCAAAACTGACAGAACAAAACAGCAGTGGACTCATAGTCTCTAAGAAGGGGAGACATGGGGGAGGGCTGGTGGGGAGGAAGGGAGAAGGGGATTGAGGGGTATTATGTTTAGTACACATGGTGTAGGGGATCACAGGGAAAACAGTGTAGCACAAGAGAAGGCAAATAGTGAATCTGTAGCATCTTACTACAGTGGTGGACAGTGACTGCAGTGGTGAATAGGTGGGGACTTAATATATGGGTAAATGTAGTAACCACATTGTTTTTTCATGTGAAACCTTCATAGGAGTGTATATCAATAATACCTTAAAAAAAAGAAATACAGTATACTGAGGAAATAGATCAAAAGAAAAAGATCCATAAAGGTGTTCCTTGTAGAAATATTTAGAACAGGAGAAAATTATTAACGACCAAAGTGGGAACAATCCTTGTACTGAAGAGTAAACAACAGAATATAAAGTGATGAAATATTAAATAATAATTTAAAAGGACAAATATATGAGCTATGTTAAAATAGGTGAATCCTTATATGAAATAACTGAATAAAGACCCCAAATAACAGAAACATCAAAAAAAAAAGAAGTGAAGGAGTTGTTTTGCTATTAAAATATTTTGTTTATGCAAAACATTGCCTTAAAGCTGAGTTTCTCTTATATGTCTCTCCAAATGGTGTTAAAAAGACTGGTCACACCAAGGGGGAAGTATGCTTTCTACATTGCAAATTAAGAATGCATTTGATAATTTTATGAGGCTTCTCTAAGTCAAGTATGTAAAACCTACGCTTATTTTTTATTGAACTAAAATGGGTAACTATAAATTATTTCTTTCAAAACAAGCAACAACTTTACTTCAGGGTCTTTCCCCCTCAAATATGTACTCATGATGTATTTTAGCAGCAATGCCTGCTAACGAGTAAATAATTCATAATATCAAGATTCCTTCTTGCTAATTGCACACACAGTGAACCTTAATACAAACTGTGTACTTTAGGAGATAATGATATGTCCAAGTAGTTTATTAATTGTAACAAGTATACCACGCTGGTGGGAGATGTTGGTAGTGGGGGATGGTGTGTGTCCTTGTGTGTTGATATGTGTGTGCACAGTGGATAATAGACGGTATATGGAAATGCCTTATACTTTCCACTCAATTTTGCTGCAAATATAAAACTGCTCTAAACAATAAAGTTTATTAATTTTTATAAAAAAACATACACATAAAAATGTTGCATGAAATTACATGTCATTCTAGAAAACATCCCAATAATTCTATTTAGAGTGGCAGAAATCTAAGCTATCTAAGCAAAAAATTTATACTCCCAGTTTTTCTAGTTCACCTTTATTCTTTGGGTACTTCTCCCTTTTTCAATGATCTCATCCTAATAGAATCGCCCTTCTTTAAAAAGTAATTCCCTCAGCTTATATTATTTCCAAAGTCTCCTGAAGAGGGATCTCAAGCCACCTTTGTAAAAATATGAAGCACAAGTACTTTATCCTTCCAGGAATATTGTATTTTTTATTTCACTTTTTGTGGAGAAGTCAGTAATGAACTACTCACCCATCTATTTGCTTCATAGAATATTTCAGTCAATGAAGCTGGTGTCTGGAACCAGGAAGGCCTGGTGGCACTGGCTTTAGCCAAACATCTCAAACCATTTTTTTAAATGTCTTAGGTCCAGCAAAATATGAAACTGGTTTACCAAGTGCCTTTTTTCTTTAATTTTTTAATTTGTGCATGTTGTGAGGAAAATGTAATCCATCTGTTTCATTGGTGCTTAATTCAACAAATTATTGTTTTGTAACAGAATTTGTTTCCAAAAAGCCTTGTGGGCCCTTTTATGAACACTTGCAAACCTCTACTCTCTTCCTCCCAAGATCCAATAGAACCCCTGGGAAGGGGGTTTCCCAAAGGCAAATGGGTTTCAGACTTCAGAGCAGAAAAATATTCTGTTCTTAATATTCTTTATCCTAGAAAAGTTTTGTCCAGTACCACCAGAAGGAGTCATTAAAACTACAGTCTAGTGGGTTTAATTATTAGGTTTCTGTTCTGAGTTTCTTGGCTTCTTTTTAATTTTGTCTAATCCTCAGCTAACCCTAAGTGGTGTGATGTATGGTTCTCAGCCTATATAATTTCTTTTTTCTTCCATGCTCTGAGCATCAAAAGGTTATGCTTTTCTACCAAAGCTTAGATTACCTCTAAGTGATTCCATTTCCCTAGGGCTTGGCTCTGGGTACCCTTGAACATGTTTGCATTGTCTGTTTACGCAGGCACCAAGCATATTCCACATCACTAGCTCTGCAGGATCTCGATATGTGTAACATTTAAGAAGTCTTTGTGGACTCATAAATTTTGGAAACTCTTGTTTTAGAAGAAGCTGAACACATTTCTTTATTTCAGGATTTTGGAGTCTTTACTCTTTTAATAAGCATGTGTGTCCCCTAGAGAGGACAGCATATGGAGGGCTGCAGAAATGTGTTTCACCACGGAACACACTTTTCTCAAAGCATCAGTTTGGATTAAAGACCTGTGGGAAACACTTGGGAAATTCTGACCTATGTCCTTCCTCTTTGCACTTATTTACCGACCTAGTGTCTAATGTCTATTGTCTAAAGACAAATGACAAACTGCCTTCTCCTTTAATTTTCTTATCATTAGAAAAGACAGAATTGTTCTATTTGACTCAAGAAATAAGACTACCATCAATAGAGAGTCTGAAGTATCAAAGAATATTTTGCAACTATTTGAATGGAAATCCCCATTTGTTTGCATTGCTTAGTGGCAGGTGTGGCAACTTGGCTTTTGAAGAGCTATTTTCTTTGATTAATTTCTAGCAATTGTGCTACTATATATACTTTGTTTGTTGCTCGGTTTTTTTTTAAGCAAAACCCTGTGAGAACTGGCACATGTTTACTAAGCTGGGAAAAGAGGAAGTATAAGGGAATTTTTAAAATTGGACTAAAAGTAAAAAAGAAAATACTGGATGTCTTTTCTATATTAGGAAGTTTGTTATATCTATCTATCTATCATTATCTATACATCATCTATGAACACATAAAAGGATGATGGAAATTGAATTAATTGCTTTTTCTTTCCTAAAAGTGTTCTTACGTTAACCTCTTTAATATGATTTTTCAGGACTCAGTCCCATGACTCAGTTTGATACCTGGTTAAGGAATCACCTTGGAAGATGAGTCAATGGAGAAACTGTTTTGTCTTAAAATATCCATGAGAACAGTCACCTTAGCAAGAGCTCATTTAAATCTTTCAATTCCCAGATGCCTTGAGAAAGGGGTGTGTGTGTGTGTGTGTGTGTGTGTGTGTGTGTGTGTGTGTGTGCGTGTGTGTGTAGGAAAGGGAGGGAGGTTGTGAGTTCATGACTCAGAAAAAGGAAAGAAATAACTTTCACTCTTTTCTCCTGTGAGGCAGTTCTATCCCAGGAGTGATACATTCTGTCTTGTGTAGCTTATTTTTGCTTTAACTCTTAACTTCCATCTTCATTCTCAGGGCCTAGGATGCGACCTAAATACACAGTCATGGTTATTAAATCACTGGGTCAGCCACGAGACTTGCCCCTCACTCTGCCTTCGTAGGCCACCCTGCAGTCTGCTCTGGAATGGTCAATGATGACGCTGTCTTCCACTGCCCTTATTCTGAAAATGTGCCTCAGTGTTATTTGTATTAACAAATGAAGGGAATCACACAGGACTCATGACTTACTCTCCGTTCATATGATGTTTTCTGCATTATACATGCCACTGTAAATTCATATATTTGCTCATAAACCAGTCATGTGACTCTTCATTCACTTACATATTTATTCATGAGTGTATTGATCCATTTAATATTTATTAAGCATCTATTACATAGAGGTTAAGAGTGTTTCAATGTTTCTAACTTTGTAACAAAGTAATTTTCTGCATAAGACTTCTAAATGTCTTCATAAGACATTCCAGATTTTCTGCATAAGAATTCCAGATGAAATGTAAATACAGGAGAGAATAAATATTAAAGGCCAATAGCTACATCAATGGCATATTTAATTCATTTTAGCTTAGAAATAATGATTTTTTCTTGGACTCATATAAAGTTCACATAATTGAAAGATTAATATTGGGCCCAAAATCATAGGAAATCATATCTTACTTAAATATAATCCAAATAGCAAACTGAGTCACTATTTCCTGAGTTCTACATTTTCCCTGGATTGCAACTTCTGAATTTATTATTCTTTTATTCTAATTGTGAAGTGAAATATCATTTTGGAATGAAAATATCTTAGAGATAAAATTGTATAGTTTATAAGAAAAATCCCATAATAAGAATTAAATGCTTCACTGATATTTATTTCCTTATTTTTTTGTGTTGAATGAAATTAAATAGCTAGTATGGAGAAAGGAAATCATTTTTCCAAAGAAGTTTCAAAACATTTAACAACAAAGTGACTTTCCTTTTCTCCCTGTATCATTAGCCCTCTTAAGTATTTGTAATTCTGTTCGTCTTTCCATAAAGCCCTCTTTTCTCTGCTGCTGTTTACCTTAGATCTCCCCAGACAAGTTGTCTAAACTCAATGCCTTCAAGTATTCCCCTCCCTTTTCCAATTAAACAAATGCTAATTTGCCTCCATTTCAAACACCATTTCTCTCTAACCCACCAGTTTCCCAAGCTGAAAATACTGGGAGTTATTTTTAACTCTGACGAGCCTCTCACACCTCACATCCAGTCCTTCAGTATATGTGACTTGTACTTTTAAATATTATCCAGGATCCAACTACCCGACTTGCCACTTCCACTGCTACCACAGTCTAAATCCCTGCACTAATGGTGGGAGTCAGACAGGGTTCAACTGTTAAAGAAGACTGTTAGGACTCAAAATGAAAATGTTTATAAATCTAAGGGTAATTATTGGAGAAAGCATATGAAAAAGCAACAGCAATAAAGTAAGGAAGCGTTCCAGCCAAAGGCTGCCTCCTGACAAGCGGTCTAGAGAGGCTGAGCGCAGGCCTGATCGTCCCCTCTCTGCAGCCTCTGCTGCTGTTTCTCAAGTATCAGGGCCCCCGGATGCATGCACTGCAGGAAATGTCTCCGAACCAGGGATCCCAGAATGGATTTTTGACTGGGACTTTTTAATACCTTGCTGGTCATGTAAGCATACTTTTTGTTAGGTAACTAGCCCCAGGGTCAGAGGCCTCTGGGGGTCTCACTAACACCGGGTGCAAATCATCAGTCTCACTGTTGTCAATAAAAAGTTAATTGATAAAAAAAACCATCCTCAAGGGGGCCTGGACTCAGGTTACAAAGCAATTATTCAGTATATCTCATGTCTTGGCCATCCAGATACATCTCTAATTTTGGCAAAACAACTCAGGGCAGTTCCAGGCTTGTTGGATTAACCATCACAGCACAACCCTCATTAATTTTCTCCTGCATTATTCACATTTTCCCTGCTTCCATTTTGACACTTGATTACTATTTTTAACATAACAACCAGAATGATCCTTTAAAAAGAAGTCAGAACAAGTCACTCCTCTGCCTAAATCACTCCATGAAGTCCTTCCAATCATGGCCTGAAAGTCTCTAACAGTTTGGAACCTCTACCTCCTTTTCCAGGTTCCTTCACTTCCTTCCAGGCACACTGGCTCCCTTGCTGTGGAGCCCGGGACTACTTCAAATCTGCAGTTTCCGCACCCTCTGCTGACACTCTTCCCCTGGAGAGTAGTGCGGCTCCTTCCCTCATCTCCTTTAGGTCTGTGCTCAGGGGTCACCTCCCTCAGGAAGCTTTCTTCAACTACCTTACTGAAAATTTTAAAATGCCCTCCTCGATGGCTTCCTTTCCATCTTTCAGCTTTAATTTTTCTCCAGACCCCTCAAAACCACCCAATAAATTCTGTTTTATTATCTAGATATAAATATTTGCTTTATTATCAATTATCACCTAGAATAGTGCCTATTGAATAAATCAATGAGGTTATAAATTTGTATTTGAAAACCTAGAACATTCATTAGAACTCTGAACTTAAAAGCATAGGCATCATTTCCACAAACACCTGCTTTTTATTGACACAGAAGTCTAAATTCATAATACCAAGGAAATGCTGAATTCCAAGAAGTATTTTGGGTCTATGCAAATAAGCATAATATTGGCCTGAAGCAAAATTAAGAAAAATATCCTAAAAATTCAGAAGAAATTATTGCTTTAAAATTTACAAATCTGAGCTTTTAGACTACAAGCAAATGAAAAGTTAGGCAATGTATTTCACAGACACTGTGAAATAAATGAAGACCACTCCTCAAATTCCTAGACATGAAAAGGAATCCAGAATCTAGACACAGCTCTTCCCATTGGAGAAATCATGAAAGATTTTATAGAAGATACATACTGAGGCTAAGCCACACCTCCAACTGCCCATGTTTCTCCCTAGATACCTCCCAGGCATCTCAAACTCATCACATCAAAAGCTGGTGCTTAATTTCTCCAGACTGAATCTGTGACCCTGTGCTAAACCTAATCTCACTGAATGATGCCAGCATACACTTAATTGCAAAAGAAAAAACAGAAAACCTCAACCTGGAAGACATCTTTAATGCCTTTGCTTCCCTCAGCTCCAGAAACCAGCCAAATATCAATTTTACCCATTTGCATGCCCATGGGGGAAAGAAAGAAAGAAAGAAAGAAAGAGAGAGAGAGAGAGAGAGAGAGAGAGAGAGAGAGAGAGAGAGAGAGAAAAAAAAAAAAAAAGAAAGAAAGAAAGAAAGAAAAAAAGAAAGAAAGAAAGAAAGAAAGAAAGAAAGAAGGAAGGAAGGAAGGAAGGAAGGAAGGAAGGAAGGAAGGAAGGAAGGAAGGAAGGAAGGAAGGAAGGAAGGAAGGAAGGAAGGAAGGAAAGAAAGGAAAGCAAAAAAAAGAAAAAAGGAAGGAAGGAAGGAAGGAAGGAAGGAAGGAAGGAAGGAAGGAAGGAAGGAAGGAAGGAAGGAAGGAAGGAAGGAAGGAAAACTGAATAGAGAATGGACACAGTGGAAAAGTACATTCGCATGAGGGAAACTACAAAAGCAATTTCCAGGAGATATTTTTTTTACAAGGGTTTTACAATTGTGTTTGGAATTTTATTGACATCATGAGCTTTTAAAGTTCCTCTAGTTATGTGATTTTCTGGCCTTAAATGGTACTTGCTGGGAGTAAGTAATGACAATTTTTAGCTGTAGTTTTTGTGCCGTTTAGTCAAGATTTGAGGGTCACTACTGACTTTCATCTTTCCTCTATTACCAGGTGAGCTGTTTGACTAATGACTATAGTATGACTAATGAGTGTAGCGTGTTAGCATAAAGCACTGAACAAAAAAAAAAAACCCAAACCTTCTTAAATCAGTGTCATAAATTGGTTAATATTCCTGTTGTAACAAATACTCTGAGAACCTGTTACAAAGGTTGATGAAGTGATTTCTATTTACTGGAGAAACAGCAGGAACTGAAGTCCTTTGCCGAGAGCTGGTCTCACTCTCCCTTCAGCATGGATTTTCTCTACCCAGAAGAAATCAATTAATCTTTTACGCCCAAGTTTATGCCTCTATAAACTGAAGAAAGGTCTTGCTACCTACGCTTAGAAGAATGTTCTGTGAAATAATGAAGTCATGTCTGAAAAGCACTATATAAAAACAAAGCGTCATTATGTTTTTGTTTTATCCGAAATAGCTTGTTTTTCAGTTTCTAACCAGTCTGTAATAATTGAAGGACTGTCCAATATTTTCTTGACCCCTTTTCCTGGGTTACTCACACAGTCCCTAGGAATGCTAATGTGCACATACAACACTGCATCCACTGTAAACCAGCTCATGCATAAACCCACGGTTTACAAGGAAAGGGCTAGATATTTCTTTTTTATTTTTTTGGTATCATTAATATACAATCACATGAGCAACATTGTGATTACTGGATTCCCTCCATTATCAAGTCCCCACCACATACCCCATTACAGTCACTGCCCATCAGCATAGTAAGATGCTATAGAGTCACTACTTGTCTTCTATGTGCTATACTGCCTTCCCCATGCCCCCCTCTACATTATGTGTGCTAATTGTAATACCTCTTATTCCCCTTCTCCCTCCCTTCCCACCCATCCTCCCCAGTCCCTTTCCCTTTGGTAACTGTTAGTCCATTCTTGGGTTCTGTGAGTCTGCTGCTGTTTTGTTCCTTCTGTTTTTGCTTTGTTCTTATGCTCTATAGATGAGTGAAATCCTTTAGTACTTGTCTTTCTCCACCTGGCTTACTTCACTGAGCATAATACCCTCTAGCTCCATCCATGTTGTTGCAAATAGTAGGATTTGTTTTCTTCTTATGGCTGAATAATATTCCATTGTGTTTATGTACCACATCTTCTTTATCCATTCACCTACTGATGGACACTTGGTGCTTCCATTACTTGGCTATTGTGAATAGTGCTGCAATAAACATAAGAGTGCATATGTCTTTTTGAAACTGGGCTCCTGCATTCTTAGGGTAAATTCCTAGAAGTGGAATTCCTGGGTCAAATTGTATTTCTATCTTTAGCTTTCTGAGGAACCTCCATACTGCTTTCCACAATGGTTGAACTAGTTTACATTCCCACTAACAGTGTAGGAGGGTTCCCTTTTCTACACATCCTCACCAGCATTTGTTGTTCCTAGTCTTTTCTATGATGACCATCCTAACTGGTGTAAGGTGATATCTCATTGTGGTTTTAATTTGCATTTCCCTGATGATTACAATGTGGAGCATCTTTTCATGTGCCTGTTAGCCATCTGAATTTCTTCTTTGGAGACATGTCTTTTCATATCCTCTGCCCATTTTTTAATAGGATTATTTGCTTTTTGGGTGTTGAGGCATGTGAGTTCTTTATATATTTTGGATGTTAACCCCTTGTCAGATATGTCATTTCAAATGTATTCTCCCATACTGTAGGATGCCCTTTTGTTCTGCTAATGGTATCCTTTGCTGTACAGAAGCTTTTTTTGCATGATGTAGTCCCATTTGTTCATTTTTTATCTTGTTTCCCTTGCCTGAGGAGATACATTCAGGAAGAAGTTGCACATGTTTACATTCAAGGGATTTTTGCCTATGTTGTCTTCTAAGAGTTTTATGTTTTCATGATTTACATTCAGGTCTTTGATTCATTTTGAGTTTACTTTTGTATATGGGGTTAGACAATAATTCAGTTTCATTCTCATGCATGCAGTTGTCCAGTTTTGCCAACATCAGTTGTTGAAGAGGCTGTCATTTCCCCACTGTGTATCCATGACTCCTTTATTATATATTGATTGACCATATATGTTTGGGTTTATATCTGGGTGCTCTAGTCTGTTCTACTTGTCTATGAGTCTGTTCTTGTGACAGTACCAAATTGTCTTGATTACTGTGGCTTTGTAGTAGAGCTTGAAGTCAGGGAGCATAATCCCCCCAGCTTTATTCTTACTTCTCAGGATTGCTTTGGCTATTCAGGGTCTTTTGTGGTTCCATATGAATTTTAGAACTATTTGCTCTAGATTGTTGAAGAATGCTATTGGTATTTTGATAGGAATTGCATTTAATCTGTGGATTGCTTTAGGCAGGCTGGCCATTTTGACAATATTAATTCTTCCTATCCATGAGCACTGGATCTATTTCCATTTATCGGTATCTTCTTTAATTTCTCTCATGAGTGCCTTGTAGTTTTCAGGGTATAGGTCTTTTACTTCCTTGGTTAGGTTTATTCCTATGTATTTTTTTTTCTTTTTGATGCAATTGTGAATGGAAATGTTTTCTTGATTTCTCTTTCTGCTACTTCATCGTTAGTATACAGGAATGCCACAGATTTCTGTGTATTAATTTTGTATCCTGTAACTTTGCTGTATTCATATATTAGATCTAGTAGTTTTGGAGTGGATTCTTTAGGGTTTTTTGTGTACAATATCATGTCATTTGCAGACAAGAACAGTTTACCTTCTTCCTTGCCAATCTAGATGCCTTTAATTTCTTTGTGTTGTCTAATTTCCATGGCTAGGACCTTCAGAACTAGGTTGAATAAAAGGTGGGAAGAGTGGTCTTCCTTGTCTTGTTCCCGATGTTAAAAGAAAAGCTTTCAGCTTTTCACTGTTAAGTATAATGTTGACTGTGTGTTTGTTATGTATAGCCTTTATTATGTTGAGGTACTTGTCCTCTATACCCATTTTTTGAGAGTTTTTATCATGAATGGATGTTGAATTTTGTCGAATGCTTTTGAAGCATCTATGGAGATGATCATGTGGCTTTTGTCCTTCTTTTTTTGATGTGGTGGATGGTGTTGATGGATTTTTTATTATTGTACCATCCTTGCATCCCTGGAATAAATCTTACTTGATCATGATGAATGATCTTTTTGATGTAATTTTGAATTTTATTTGCTGATACTTTGTTGAGTGTTTTTGCATCTATGTTTGTCAGGGATATTGGTCTGTAATTTTCTTTTTTTGTGGTGTCTTTGCCTGGTTTTGGTATTACAGTGATGCTGGCCTCATATAATGAGTTTGGGAGTATTCCCTCCTCTTCTAGTTTTTGTAAAACTTTAAGGAGGAATGGTATTAGGTCTTTACTAAATGTTTGATAAAATTCATCATGAAACCATCTGGTTCAGGTGTTTTTTTCTTAGGTAGTTTTTTAATTACCATTTCAACTTCCTCGCTGGTAATTGGTCTGTTCAGATTTTCTGTTTGTTCTTGGGTCAGCCTTAGAAGGTAGTATTTTTCTAGAAAGTTGTACATTTCTTCTAGGTTATCCAGTTTGTTAGCATATAATTTTTCATGGTAATCTCTCATAATTCTTTGTATTTCTGTGATGTCCATAGTGATTTTTCCTTTCTCATTTCTTATTCTGTTTATGTGTGTAGACTCTTTTTTTCTTGATAAGTCTGGCTAGGGGTTTATCTCTTTTGTTTATTTTCTCAAAGAACCAGCTCCTGCTTTTGTTGATTCTTTCTATTGTTTTATTCTTCTTGATTTTATATATTTCTGCTCTAATCTTTATTATGTCCCTCCTTCTAAGATATTTCTGTTAAAAATAAAATGAGAAGAATTTGCCTCATTTTCAGTATTTCCCAAGCTTAGCAATGTGATTGACCACTTTAATATGGTTAGGTTCACTTTCTGTAATATATGCTAAAAATCATATATTGTAAAAGAAAAACCGTGTAATACCACTTTCTTTGAGCCAATAAAGAAAACTATGACAAGCAATATAAATTTCATATAGAGCACTGTCATTTGGGGGAGCACTTGGGTTTTGATGCAGCAAATCTTAACTGAAAAACCAGTTGCTTAAAACAGTATTAATCTGACCTCCTTTCACTGTATATTTTAAAAGGTGCTTTCAAGTTGGAGCAAAGCACATTTACCCATAATAGGCAGTTATTCACTGTCTCTGTGCAGTCCTCAATTATTTTTAGAGTTTGGGATATTGGAGAAGATGTCTTTATGGGTTTTTGAACTACACAAAATACAAGTAATTTCTAATTTTCATGAAGCAAACTCACTCTTTGTTCATTACAGTCAATGAAACAAAATTGTCAGCATTTCTGCCATATAGCCTTTATCAAAATGTTTTCAGACAGAGATAGGTGCATAATAGATGTGTAAGTTTAGTATAAGATGTATTATTGATATATTTCATTATGAGTATTTTCTTGAGCTCTTCTCATTAACTCCTTTTCAAATGGTCATTTACATATTACTCTTCCTACATCAATCTTCTCATTAGACCTTTGCCCAAAGATATAAGAAAAGGATCTTCTTTCGGTTCTTCATCAGAAAGATGCTTTTGACAACTCTCTTCTCTTTGATTAACTGTGAAGAAATCCTATGATATTAGTAGCCTATCTGGTGTTGGTGGCAAGACCTGGACAAGGAAAGAGAAAGAAGAGGATCTTAGGTGAACACTAATAAGAAAGAGGACTTAAATGCTGAACTATGTTGTAAGACAGTTGAGGACAATGTTCAACTTGGAGGTGAAGGTTAGTAAGACAGAGAGCTTTCATATGATACTAAAAGCCTCCACCGTTATTTTGGAAGGCAGGGAGGACTAAGCATGTTTATCTTGAATTTGCCTATATAATCCAGTCTTTTCCTGGCATGAGCTCCCCCCTCTGCTTACCAGAAGCCTCCGTACACCCAGGAACATATGTTTTCAATTGGCGAGGGCTTGCAAAAAAGACCACCTGCCAGCAAAGGGAATGTTTTCCCTCTCCCAGTGGGGGTCTTACAGACGGGTTTTTATGTAGTTAAGCAGGAACAGAGCAAAAAGCCTGGAAGAACGATGTTATAGACTAGCCTGCATATTGTGTTTTTCTTTTAAGTAGAAAAGTAAATATGTGAGAATGATCACTCTTATTTCCTTTATTGATCCTCCATCAGAACTCTTCCCCCACACCTTTTCTCCATATTTCTTTGTTCAGTCATGGTTTGTGATATGACTCAATGGATTTAACCAAATAAATAAAATAATTTAAAAGTTTCCAAATCTGTGATTTTGAATATAAATGGAAACAAATCCTTGTTTATGCTGTGACTACTATATAGTCACCAAAAGTGTAGAAAGAATAATGGAGGCTATTGAAGAGCAAACAGTTGTGACATTTAAGTATTAAAGTTAACCTTGAGCACCAAATGGCACACTTTTGTGCACAAAGAGTGAAATCATTTTAGGGGAAACTAAGGAGGAGGGGATGAAGGAGGGGAGAAACCAAGTATCCTCCAAAGAGTTTAGGAATGGGGCCATCCCTTACTTCTCTTGGTTTCTGCCCGTTCCTTTTCACACATACTCAGTCACTCTATGAAGTGTAAACAGATGCTGGGGGATGGAGTTCTGGAGTTTGATAAACGTTTTTTTTTTAATGGAAAAAAAACGGGATGAGGAAAGCTCAGTTACAATATTGGGTGAGGAAGCAAGATGGTAAATAAATCATTGCATATTTCATTTCATAAAATCAATCTCACAATTAAATATCTAGGAGGAGTGCTCCGCCCTTTGACATTCTTGGAGTCCCCCCAACTCCCATTAGAGGGATTTATATTAATCTCACAAATCCAGGGAATGCAAGTAAAACAATTCCATCAGCAGTGATAGCCTTGTGTGGGGGGTGGAGTGGACTGGTCCCCATGCAAACACTGCAGGCACATTCCACAGGGGTGAAAGTGATCTCAGACACCCAGCTACAGTTGACAAAATCTAGGAGGCAGGTGACAAAGTGGTGACAGTCAATGATGACAGCCAAAAAGCAGTTCCAAGTTAACATCACACATAGCGACTTGCACCAGCTTCATTCTGTATCACGTTGTTATGTAGCAGAGACAAGCTGCAGTGAGGAAAAAAATAATAAAAACCTCATTTCACAGGCCTTCACTGTTGTGTAATGAGATTACAGTGCAAAGGTTTGTGGCCCATGGAGGTCTTAGAGCAATTCACCACCCAGGAAACCAAAGCGAACTAGATAAACTGCTTAAAATAATAAGCCACAGGCTTTGTATTGCATTACTTTACCAGGTGAAAGTGAGGAGAAGAAAGGGGAGTATAAGAAGGAAATAGGTAAACTTCCTTTTGGTATTTTCTCATGACACACTTCTCTTGAGAATTTGGCCAACATTGTATTATAAAAACCTGCTGTAAAAATAGTATGACAGAAGCCTGTATGATTTATGTTTAGTGACCTGAGAGCAATCTTTAGGTAAGACAGTGTAGTTAAGTCCCTGCCAAGGCAGCCCTTGTCTGTAATCCTCTGGGGAAGAAGGATGGAAAATATTCCAGAATATTGATCCCTACATACTGCTCTCTCTTGCATTTTTATGGGAAAACCTATTGTTTAATATCAGTTTTTGTTCTTTATTTCAGAAGATTAATTTTACATGTAAATCATAGGTTCATATCTTCTTACTTTTTGAGGAAGGACACAAAATCTTTTACTTTTGTCAAAGGGTTAATATTCATAGGACTTATTTTCTTAGGTATAGGTTGTAACTCAGAACCAGTCATCTCACCAAATCCTCTTCTTATGTCTCCAATGTTCGAGTAAAAAAAAAAGTAGTGTTTGAAGATAAAGTCTGTTATGTTCAGAATACAGATTGTGGAAGAAAGGGATATCAAGTTTTAGAACAAGGTGAAAGTTTGAAAAATATCAGTTTTTTTCTCATTGTCATGACTTTAAGACCTTGAATCCAACAAGTTTGACCTTTCTGCTGTCACCTAGATGCCACTTTCCTGTTCCTGTCTCTCCCTTCTAATCTCCCTCCTTCCTTCCTTCCTTTTCTTGGCAAACATTTTTTGATGAGCACTTTGTGCCAGGCAGTTGTGCTAGGCTCCAAAGGTGACAGAAAAGAATATGAGATGAATGAAAAGTTTTCTCATTTACATTTCACTTAAGGTGTTTTTGAGATATTTTAACTCTCTCCCAAACACTTTCTTTAAGATATTTTACAAGAACTTTTATAAAAAATAATCATTACAACCTAAAACAGAGGCTGACAAACTTCTCTGTAAAGGGACAAATAGTATTTTAGGCTTTGTGAGTTTTTTGGTCTCTGTTAGAACTACTCAACTCTGATGCTTTAATTTGAAAGCAGACACATACAACACCTAAATAACTAGGGTAGGCATGGCCATGTTTAAATAAAACTTTATTTACAAAAACAGGAGATGCCTCAGATTTAGTTCATGAGATGCATTTTGCTCACTTCTGATCTAAAAGATTGGGGCAAGGCTCTGTACTTTAGGCAAACATAAATCAGCAATTATTTCCAATAGAATCATGCATCAGCCATAGTAAGCACAAAATTAAGTATCAAAGCACACTGATCTTAAGAAAATTATTAGTCATGTCTCGGCTGTAGTCTCCTTATTTACAAACTCAAATGGAAATTAGATATTCTTGAGTGATTTTCCAACTCTAAATTTTGGTTATGTCTTACCATACACCAACTTCTATCATATACCCAAATCATATCCGGAATAGAAGCTTCATGTTACAGTTTCTCTGAGCAATATACTTAGAGAGTAGGCATCTTTTGTCTTAAGATAATCTCAAATGTCGAAGCTGGTGATATGAGGAGAGTCAATCATGAGTCCTATTAAACAAATAACAATGTCACATTTCGTTTAAGAAGCATTTTTATATATTTTTTCCTATGATCCTCATTACAACTACATTAACTAGCAAGAATAGATATTTTTTCCCTCATCATTCAAATAAGCAAATAGAAGATTAGAAAAATTAAGTAGCCCATTGTACTGCATCTAATGCCAACTTAGTAGAATGGACTGCCAGCCAGGTCCTAATTTAGTGCTCCTTCTAAAATACACACTTTGAATTACTTCAAAAAACTTCAATATGAAAGTAAATTGATAGAAAAAAGTACAAAAATGATGATTAAATTGCATGCAGTGATAAAACAAGGTGTTTTGTAACGGAATTCCATGAAATAGGAAAACAAGACTTGCCACCACCAATAGAAACAAGCTATGATGAAGAAGCTACCTACAGTGCCAGCATCCCACAGCAAAATACAAATCTCACACACTCACAAATTTGAGGTATTGAGGCTGAGCAGAACTTTCCAGTTCTGCCCATGTTTGCAAACATCTCATTTTTACTTTCTAGGAGAAAGTATAATGATAAAATGATTAATATCTCTCTAATTAAATTTCTTCAAAGTAAAAATTCATTTACAAGTTGAACATTTTAAAAATTGTTTTTCTCTTATTAAAGTTAATGCTTTGGTCATTCCAGATGAAAAAAAAACCCAATTATTTCCAGAAAACTGTGTTTTTAATGATTTAGTTTCACTTTTTTCGTCATGTTTTTCACACTCCATCTGGTTTTATGTATTCAGTGTTCTTTTCCTTTTTTCCAAGCTCAAAAAAATGCACATGCATCACTGTATCTTCAAAGCATTTTACAACCACAACCAAATTAAAATTCTTTAGTGGTTTAAAATTAGCTCCTTTGTGTTTTTCTCATTAGATCTGAAATAGTTGAGTAAATAATTTTTCTTCTGTTTCCAAAAAAGAAATTATGTTTCCATATTTAAACAAATATTATCTGTATTTCATTCAGCATGTATTAGAGCATTTGTATAGTCCAGACTTCTAAGGAGAAAAATTAAGAAATGGCATATTCCCATTTTTGGTTTTATGTGTCTTATTAAGTCGAACACTGCTTTAGCACATTCTACATGTCAAGCACTGTGTGGCTACAGTGAATCCTGACAAAGAAAGGAAGTGAGTCTCTGCCCTTAAGAACTCATGGTTGTTTGAGAGACAGGGGAGTACAAATCACTAGCAACAGACTGTGGGAGTGCTGAAGGCAAGCTAACGGAGCTGTGGAGCACTAAGACTCACCAAGTCATTATTGCGCCCAAGGCGTTTCTATAAGGTTTGCATACATGTAAATTTGGTTAGCACAGCAAACTACAGGAAACAACAGAGTACTCTGGAGTTACAGTCAGCGAGTAGAAACTAATTTTGACCACTGGACTAGTATTTGGCCAAGTTTATGAGCATTCTAAACGCTTCTCAAATCACTTTCCTTTCATTACCCCACACAGTGGTCTTATCAGCTACCGTATACATATTTTTTGTTGCCTGCCTTTTGAATTTATAGATTGCAATCCTCTGTTATGGACTGAATAGTGTCCCCACAAATATTCATAAAGGGAAAGTCCTAACCCCCAGTACCTCAGAATTTAATTGTATTTAGACATAGGATTTTTAAAGAGATGATTAAATTATTATGAAGTCATTAGTGGGCAATAATCCAATATGACTGGTGTCTGTAGTAAGAGAAAAGGACACAGATGGTACAGAGGAAAGCCATGTAAAGATACAAGGGAATATGGATGTTTACAAGCCAAGGGGAGGCAATCATCCCTACTGACACCTTGATCTTGGACTTACCCAGAACTGTAAGAAAATAAATTTCTAATGTATAAGCCATTGTGTCTGTGGTACTTCATTAGGCAGCCCTAGTAAACTAATCTACCCAAATTGTACACCTTTATCATATTATTTTTCGTTATTCTTACTTCTATTTTATTTCTCATAATTTTTTAAGTTGACCTTTGTAAAAAGGACACAATAACTAAAAAAATCAAAATTGAAGTTGGAAGAATTAGGCCCTGCAATGACACCTCTGGGGCACCAACATACCAAGTGACCTGAACCCAGTCACACAGGACAGGTGCTCAGAGCCACCAGTGATACATCCACCTCTAGATACACATTCCCAGCCCTGATGGCAGAAAAAACGTTTTTCTTCTTTAAAAATTATAAACAACAAATAGGTAAAATTCACATTATCATAAGAGAAAATTACTTAGGAGCTGGGAAAAGAAATGAGATGGACTCTTGCCTTTTTCCAACTCTTTATTATAAGTGATAATTCATACAATTTTGAAGGCTGTATGTACTTTTCTAAGACATTAATATCAATTGTGAGTGGCCTGAGCCAGGAAAATAAATACTTTAAGAAAGTGCATATACAAAAAAAGAAAATTACAGACCAATATCCCTAATGAGCATAGATGCAAAAATCCTCAACAAAATATTAGCAAACTGAATTCAAAAGGACATCAAAAGGATCACCCTTATGCCAAGTGGGATTTATTCCAGGGATGCAACGGGGACAATATTCATAAATCAATCAATGTGATACACCATATTAGCAAAATGAAGGATAAAAACCATATGATCATCACAATAGATGCTGAAAAAGCATTTGAAAAAATCCAACATTTACTCATGATAAAAACTCTTAGCAAAATGGGTATAGGGGGAACATAATAAAAGCCATGTAAGACAGACCCAGAGCTAACATCATTCTCAAAGGTGATAAGCCTCTTTTTCCTCTAAAATCAGGAACAAGACAAGGATGCCAACTCTCACCACTTTATTCAATGTAATATTGGAAGTCAAACCCACTTGGAACATTTTAGCAAAATCCCTTTCTTCTACAAGTTTTGGATTCTCCTGAGAAATAGATTTTTAATTATTATTAATTTTAAACCTTCTTCTGAACTAAAATACACTTCAGAAAAGTGCACACATTTGAAATTTATTATTTTTAATTATCCATTTTATCTCAATTTACAAATGTGCTCTAACTTGATTATTTCCTTATAATTTTTCAGGCACCTCTGTGTTGTCCTTGTTCCCTTTTCATTTCTGACAAGTATTTATACTTCTTATTTATTTATTTATTTTTCTATTAAGAATTCATCAATATACAATCTTGTGAAGGCTTCACATGAGCAACACTGTGCTTACTACATTAACCCATATTATCAAGTCTCTTCCACACCCCCTTGCAGTCACTGTCCATCAGCACAGTAAGATGCTATAGAGTCACTACTTGTCTTCTCTGTGCTATACTGTCTTCCCCGTGCCCCACCCCTATATTATGTGTGCCAATCATAATGCCCCCTTTTCCCCTTATCCCTCCCTTCCCACCCACCCTCCCCAGTCCCTTTCCCTTTGGTAACTGTTAGTCTATTCTTGGGTTCTGTGATTCTGCTGCTGTTTTATTCCCTCCATTTTTGCTTTGTTCTTATGCTCCACAAATGAATGAAATCATTTGGCATTTGGCTTTCTCTGCCTGGCTTATTTCACTGAGCATAATACCCTCTAGCTCTATCCATGTTGTTGCAAATGGTAGGATTTGTTTTCTTCTTATGGCTGAATAATATTCCATTGTATATATGTACCACCTCTTCTTTATCCATTCATCTACTGATGGATGCTTAGGTTATATCCATATGTTGGCTATTCTAAATAGTGACTACAAAAGCACAGGGGTGCATATGTGTTTTTGAATCTGGGATGTTGTTTTTTCTGGGTAAGTTCCTAGGAGTGGAATTCCTGGGTCAAATAGTTTTTATATTTTTAGTTTTTTTTAGAAACCTCCATATTGCTTTCCACAATGGTTGAACTAATTTACATTCCCACCAGCAGTGTAGGAGGGTTCCCCTTTCTCCACATCCTTGCCAGCATTTGTTGTTCCTAGTCTTTTGGATGTTGGCCGTCATAAGTGGTGTGAGGTGATATCTCATTGTGGTTTTAATTTGCATTACCCAAGCATTTTTACTTCTTTAAATATTGGTCATGCTTGTTAAAGTATTGTGAATCTTCTCAAAGTACTATTTTTCATTTTTATTCACCAGTTTTTTATGTTTTATTGTTTTTTAGTTAATTGGTTTATGCTATCATTTATATTAATCCTTTTTCATTTTAAGTTTATTTTGTTTTGTTTTCCTAGATTCTTGTTTTAAAAGCATAGTTTATTTATTTTCAATGTTCTTTCAAATAGACACATTTAAGTTCATATATTTTCTTCTCAGTCTTGCTTCAGTCATATTCCACCAGTTTTGTTAAACAACATTTTTCATTTATTTAATTCCAAACACTTTACAAGTGACATATTGATTTTTTTAAGCTAATAATTATTTGGAATTGTGTGTGTCTGTGATCATGTGTGTGTGTGTGTGTGTGTGTGTGTGTGTGTGTGTGTGTGTGTGTGTGTATGTGTGTGCGCACGCATATGTATTTAATTTCTTTGTATTGGAGGCTTTTTGAGTAGTGGAACTTCTTATACTTGTTGATGAATAAGTAAACATAGCCTGTATAATATCACCTTTATGGAATTTGCTGACATTTCCATTGTGGTCTAGTGCATGGTAAATTTTTGTGGCCATAGTCTGTCTGCTTGAAAATAATATGTAGTTTTGTGTGCATGGTACAGGCTTCTTTGTATAGCTACTCATTCAGGCTTGTTAAGTACATTACACAGCTCCTCCATATTCCTCCTTATTAGTCAGTGGTTTCTTGGTTGGTTTCTGAGAGAGGGATGTTCAGCCTTTCTGTGATTATGAATCTGTTATTTTACTTTGCAGAGCAGGGCTATCAGTGTTTGCTTCATGTATTCCCTCTCGTGCTACTCCAGCTAACCATCTTGTTGGTTACCCCTGCCTCTATGGCTCCCAGGGTCTACAACTGAGGCCATGAATCAGCCTTGCTACCTCTCACCTTTGGCAGCAGAACTCCCTCTTACACAGTTTCCATTTGTGTCTTTTCTCAGTTTGACCTTCTGCTTTCAGGATTTCTTTACATGGTCTAGTCCTCTGAAAGTCCTTTCTTTTCTATGAGCACTAAGCATGTAAAAATCTTCTTTCATAACTTCAGTATGGATTTGTCAGAAGACATGGGAGGACAGGCTAAATAAAGAAACTTCTCATTTCAATCCTTTCAAGATTAAAGTTAGGAGTTACTCTAAAATGCCTTGATGGCCTTTCTCTTCTATGACCTCTGCCTGCCTGCCCTCTGACCATGCTACCGCTTGTCCCTACTTTCCAAGCTCATTAATCTTGTTTAAGTTTCTCAATGAAGAAAGCTTTTTCCTTAATCAGGACTTTGACATCAGTTTTCTCTGCCTGTAATTGCCACTTTCCCCATGATTTGCCTACTGACCATATTTACCCTTCAGGAATCAGGTTAAATGGCACTCAGACACTTCTTGGAGAACCCAGTATAAATCAGGCCATTCAGTTCGACTTTCTTGCAGTACCTATACTTTTTTCATTACCACATTTCAAAATCATATATTTTTATTTGATTATTTACTTATTTATTCTTTTTTCCAATTATATTCAAGTTCTAGTTCTTCAGAGACTATGTCTATTTGCTCCTCACTGTTCCCCTATTGTCAAGACTGTACCAGAGCATAACAGGTGTTAGAAGAACATTTGTTGAATGAATGAATGAATATTTGCATATTTAAGGTTGAGGTTACTAAGATCACAAACACTAATATAAGGTTAAAACTCCAGAGATTAAAGATGGCAGCATGAGAGGTAAGACTGAGGCTTCCTCCTAAAATTGGAAACAATTCTAAAATACAGTTGGTGCAACTAATCCTGAGAAAGCAACAGGAAAGAAGACTGTGCCAGACTGCATACACCTGGAGAAAAGAGCAGACCTCATGGAACAGGGTAACGTACCAAAGCTGTGGCACAACAGGACCCAACCCCTTCCCCCACCCCAGCTCACTGGCGTGAAGAAGAGAAATGGAGCAGGGAGGGAGTAGAAGGCCTGGGACTGCTGAATACCTAGCTCCAGAGATCTGCTCTGTGAGCACAAACCTACATTTCATGGTGCTTTCATGATACTCGCGTGATTACAGGGTTGGAAAGCTAATACAGGAAGAATTCCTGGAGAGACTGAGATTCCAGCTGCTTGTGGAAAGCAGGGATCCATATCCAGCTGCTCTGGGACAAAAGCTTAAACCTGGGTGCTCAGCGCACTGGTTCAGGTAGTGGAAACAGGAACAGCAGCCAGGAAACAGGAAATAGCTTTTTCCCCTGCCCAGGTACCAGTATCACTCCCCTGTGACTCCCTACATTGCTTCAGGAGCTGAGCAGATACAGAGTAGAGCTTCTGTACACTAGAGGGCACCATATACAATTATGAAATGCCAAAGGAACCTGGTTCAGAGTAAAATTAATATAACTCTAGAGAAAGATTTAAATGACATGGACCTTATGACTCTTCCTGAAAGGGAGTTCAAAATAAAAATCCTCAACATGCTAATGGAGGTATGGAAAGATATCCAAGAACTCAGGAATGAATTCTGGTCAGAAATCCAATCATTGGATAGCACAATGGAGGGTATTAAAAGCAGGTTGGATATGGTGGAGGAGACAATAAATGAAATAGAAACTAGAGAAGAGGAATAAAAAGAACCTGGGGCACAGACAGAAAAAAGGATCTCTAAGAATGAAAGAATATTGAGAGAACTGTGTGACCAGTCCAAACAGAAAAATATTCTCATTATAGGGATACCAGAAGAAGAAGAGAGAAAGGGATAGAAAATGTCTTTGAGGAGGTAATTCTGAAAACTTACCCAATCTGGTGAAGGAGGTAGTCTCTCAGGCCTTGGAGATCCACAGATCTCCCAACACAAGGGACCCAAGGAAGACAACATCAAGACATATAGTAATAAAATTGGCAACGATCAAGGATAAAGACAGACTATTAAAGGCAGCCAGAGAGAGAAATAAGATCACATACAAAGGAAAGCCCATCAAGCTAACATCAGACTTCTCAGCAGAAACCTTACAGGCCAGAAAGGAGTGGCATGATGTATTTGATGCAATGAAGCACAAGGGCCTGGAATCAAGATTACTTTATCTGGCAAGATTATCATTTAAATTTGAAGAAAGGATTAAAAAATTTCTAGATAAGCAAAAGCTGAGAGAATTTACCTCCCACACACCATCTCTACATTCTATGTTGGAGGGACTGCTATAGATGGAAGTGTTCCTAAGGTTGAATAGCTGTCACCAGAGAAATAAAACCACAGTAAAGAAAGTAGAACAGCTAATTACTAAGCAAATGCAAAATTAAAATAACTATCTCCAAAGTCAATCAAGGGATAAACAAAGAACACAGAACATGATACCTAATATATAAAGAATGGAGGAGGAAGAAAAAGGAGGAGAAAAAGAAAAGAATCTTTAGATTGTGTTTGTAACAGCATATTAAGTGAGTTAAGTTAGACTCTTAGATAGTGAGGAAGGTAACCTTGAACTTTTGGTAACCACGAATCTAAAGCCTGCAATGGCAATTAGTACATACCTATTGATAATCACCCTAAATGTAAATGGACTGAATATACCAATCAAAAGACACAGAGTCACTCAATGGATATAAAAACAAGAGCCATCTATATGCTGTCTACAAAAGACTCACTTTGAACCCAAAGATATACACAGACTAAAAGTCAAGGGATATAAAAAGGCATTTCATGCAACTAACAGAGAGAAAAAAGCAGGAGTTGCAGTACTTATATCAGACAAAATAGACTTCAAAACAAAGAAAGTAACAAGAGGCAAAGAAGGACATTACATAATGATAAAGGGGTCACTCCAACAAGAGGATATAACCATTATAAATATCTATGCCAACAACACAGGAGGACCCAGAACTATGAAACAAATACTAACAGAATTAAAAGGGGAAATAGAATTCAATGCATTCATTCTAGAAGACTTCAACACTCCACTCACTTTGAAGGACCAATCAACCAGACATAAGATAAGTAAGGAGACAGAGGCACTGAACAACACAATAGAACAGATGGACCTAACAGACATCTACAGAACTCTACACCCAAAAGCAACAGAATACACATTCTTCTCAAGTGCACATGGAACATTTTCAAGAACAGATCATATACTAGGCCACAAAAAGAGCCTCAGTAAAGTCAAAAAGATTGAAATTGTACCAACCAGTTTCTCAGACCACAAAGGTATGAAACTAGAAATAAATTACCCAAAGAAAATGAAAAATCCCACAAACACATGGAGGCTTCACAACATGCTCCTAAATAACCAATGGATCAATGACCAAATAAAAACAGAGATCAAGAAATATATGGAGATAAATGACAACAATAATTCAACACCGCAAAATCTGTGGGATGCAGCCAAGGCTGTGCTAAGAGGAAAGTATACTGCAATACAGGCCTACCTCAGGAAATAAGAACAATCCCACATAAGCAGTCTAAACTCACAATTACTGAAACTAGAAAAAGAACAACAAATGAGGCCCAAATTCAGTAGAAGGAGGGACATAATAAAGATTAGAGCAGAAATAATTAAAATTGAGAAGAATAAAACAATAGAAAGAATCAATGAAAGCAAGAGCTAGTTCTTCAACAAAAATAAATAAAATAGATAAACCCCTGGCCAGACTTAGCAAGAAAAAAAAAGTCTACAAACATAAACAGAATCAGAAATGAGAGAGCAAAAATCACTATGGACACCACAGAAATACAAAGAATTATTAAAGAATACCATGAAAAATTATATGCTAACAAACTGGATAACCTAGAAGAAAAGGACACAACCTTCCAAGGCTGACAAGGGAAGAAACAAAAATCTGAACACACCAATTACCAGCAACAAAATTGAACTGGTAATCAAAAACCTACCTAAGAACAAAACTCCTAAATCAGATGGCTTCACCACTGAGTTTTATCAAACATTTAGTGAAGACCCAATACCCATTCTCCTTAAAGTTTTCCAAAAAATAGAAGAGGAAGGAATACTTCCAAACTCATTCTATGAAGCCAGCATCACTCTAATACCAAAACCAGGCAAAAACATCACAAAGAAAGAAAATTACAGACCGATATTCCTAATGAAAATTCATGCAAAAATAATCAACAAACTAATAGCAAACCAAATTCAAAAACACATCAAAAAGATAATCTATCATAATCAAGTAGGATTTATGCCAGGGATGCAAGGATGGTACAACATTTGAAAATCCATCAACATCATCCACCACATTGACAAAAAGAAGAACAAAAAACACATAATCAACTCCACAGATGCTGAAAAAGCATTTGAAGTCCATTCATGATAAAAACCCTCAACAAAATGTGTATACAGGGAAAGTACCTTAACATAATAAAGTCCATATATGACAAACCCACAGTCAACATTGTACTTAACAGCGAGAAGCTGAAAGCTTTTCCTTTAAGATCAGGAACAAGACAAGGATGCCCACTCTCCCCACTTCTATTCAACATAGTACCAGAGATCCTAGCCATGGTAATCAGATAACACAAAGAAATAAAAGGCATCCATATTGGCAAGGAAGAAGTTAAACTGTCCCTGTTTGCAGATGACATGATATTGTACATTAAAAAATCCTAAAGTATCCACTCCAAAACTACTAGATATAATATCTGAATTCAGCAATGTTGCAGGATGCAAAATTAATACACAGAAATCTGTGGCAATCCTATACACTAACAATGAACTAGCAGAGAAACCAGGAAAACAATTCCATTCACAACTGCATCAAAAAGAATAACATACCTAGGAATAAACCTAACCAAAGAAGTGAAAGACATATACTCTGAAAACCAGAAGACTCTCATGAGATAAATTAAAGATGATACCAATAAATGGAAACACATCCCATGCTCATGGATAGGGAGAATTAATATTGTCAAAATGGCCATCCTGCCTAAAGCAATTTATAGATTCAATACAGTTCCTATCAAAATACCAGCAGCATTCTTCAACGAACTAGAGAAAAATCATCCTAAAATTCATATGGAACCATAAAGGACCTCAAATAGCCAAAGCAATACTAAGAAGGAAGAATAAAGCTAGAGGAATTATGCTCCCCAACTTCAAGCTCTACTACAAAGCCACAGTAATCAAGACAATTTGGTACTGGCACAAGAACAGACCCATAGACTAATGGAACAGACTAGAGATCCCAGATGTAAACCCAACCATATATGGTCAATTAATACACAATAAAGGAGCCATGGACATACAATGGGGAAATGACAGTGTCTTCAACAGCTGGTGTTGGCAAAACTGGACAGCTACATGCAAGAGAATGAAACTGGATTATTGTTTAACCCCATACACAAAAGTAAACTCGAAATGGATTAAAGACTTGAATATAAATCATGAAACCATAAAACTCTTAGAGGACAACATAGGCAAACATCTCCTGAATATAAGCATGAGCAACTTCTTCCTGAACCCACCTCCTCAAGAAAACAAAAGCAAAAATGAACTCTTGGGACTACATCAAACTAAGAAGTTTTTGTATGGCAAAGGACATCGTCAACAAAACAAAAAGGCATCCTACAGTGTGAGAGTATATATTTTTAAATGACAAATTTGACAAAGGTATAACATCCAAAATATACAAAGAACTTACATGTCTCTACACCCAAAAAGCAAATAACCCGATTAACAAATGGGCAGAGGATATGAAGAGACAGTTTTCCAGAGAAAAAATTCAAATGGCCAACAGACACATGAAAACATGCTCCACATCACTAATCATCAGGGAAATGCAAGTTAAAATCGTAATGAGATATCACCTCACACCAGTAAGGATGGCCAGCATTGAAAAGACTAAGAACAACAAATGCTGGCAAGGTTGCGGAGAAAGGGAAACCCTCCTACACTGCTGGTGGGAATGTAAGCTAGTTCAACCATTGCGGAAAGCAATATGGAGGTTTCTCAAAAAACTAAATATAGAAATACCATTTGACCCCAGAATCCCACTCCTTGGAATTTACCCAAAGAATACAAGTTCTCAGATTCAGAAAGACATATGCACCCCTATGTTTATTGCAGCACTTTTTACAATAGCCAAGATATGGAAGCAACCTAAGTGTACATCAGAGGTGGTACATATACACAATGGAATGCTATTCAGCCATAAGAAAGAAACAAATCCTACCATTTGCAACAACATGGATGGAGCTGGGGGACATTATGCTCAGTGATCTATCATGCCAGGTGTAGAAAGACAAATGCTGAATGATTTCCCTCATTTGTGGAATATAACAATGAAGCAAAACTGAAGGAATGAAATGACAGCAGATTCAGAGACTCCAAGAATGAACTAGTAGTTATCAAAGGGAAGGGGTGTGGGAAGGCTTGTGGGGAGGGAGGGAGAAGGGGATTAAGGGGTATTATGTTTTGTATGCATGGTGTGGGGGATCATGGGGAGAACGGTGTAGCACAGAGAAGGCATGTATCTGTGGCATCTTACTGCACTGATGGACAGTGACTGCATTGGAGTATGGGTGGGAACTTGATCATATGGTTAAATGTGGTAATCACATAGTTTTTTCATGTGAAACCTTCATAAAAGTGTATATCAATCATACCTTAATAAAAATTTAAAAAAAAATCTCCATGTAGACATGACATGTTCTGTGTAAGGAGATGTACCTATTGTCAGAAATTAAGAAAATTATAATGGCTACAAGTTATAAAGTATCATAAAATATAGTTCTAGATGAATTATAATGAATTTTTACAATAACACTGAAATTTACATATGAGAAAACTGAAGATTAGGGGTATCAAATGATTACTTAAGATCAAGTTCTTTATAATACCAAAGCTGGGATTCAAAACCCAGAGGTGTTTGTTTTCAAAGTTTGTCTTTTCTTTGCATGACTATTCTATGCACCATTATCCAATATTTGGTAATATAAGAACTACTCTTACTTATTTTGAAATGAATTTATTTTAGGGATACTAAAGTGACACTCCCAGCTTTGAACTTGATCTAAAGTGAGACAAATGTAAAATAAAGTTACCAACTTAGATTTTTTTCGAACTTTACATAATTGAGGAAGTACTTGAAGATATTCCTTCAGAGTAGGTCTTTAGATTCTGGAGGCAAACCTCTCTAATAAATTTTATTGAGTTCATTTTTATCAAAGTGAGTAGACATGACCACAGTGTTTAATGGGTGTATTTAAGCATCAGTGTCAGTTTTCCCATTAGGGCCATGTAGATGGGCTGTATTTAATACTTTGCTCAGTCTCACTCTGCCAGGCATTAAGGTAACTCAAGTCAATTTGGGTCATTCCATTATTTCACTTAAAGTTGGCAAAAACATCTGGAGAAATTATCACATACCTAGATGTTTGGTTAAATCTGTAACTAAACTGATGAAGGACTTGAGCATCCTAAAAACAAACGAAGAGGTATCTGCCCGAGTCTCTAAGATGGAAATAGGAAAATGAACTTGTCTTTAAGGCCTTTCTTCACCTGCCTAATATTCTAAATGTGTCTCATAAGGAAATGAATATTGTATGTGTGTGTGTGTGTGTGTGCAAGCATGCACATGCATGTTTTACATTCCAGTCATTCCCAGAGTTTTGCTTATTTAGTTCCTGTGGCTGACTATTGAAACAAAAGTGAAGAGGATAACTTGGAAAGGTTTCTATAAAAATAATAGACTCATTCCACCCTTATTACAATATTATTTTTATTTAGCCAGTTTTTAAAAATAGTTTTGCAATAGAAGAAATAAAAAAGGGATAAACACCCCTAGAACCTACTAGGTTCAAAAAGTAAAACCTTAGTATTATTTAATACATCCATATGAAATATACCCACAAAAGAAAAGTTTTAAATGGAATATTATTTATTCCATGAAATAAATGCATAAAAGGAGAAAACTAAATATAATACCTTTGAAGGAGTGCCTGATGGAAACCCAACACCTCAATTACTACAATAATACACACCAACAGAAGCCTCGCAATATAAGAATTAGTAATTGTCTTGAAGTTAACTTTCTTCATACTGAATTAAAAGAATTTATATCTTGTTCTCCCACATTACTAATTTTATAAATTTACTTCATGTATTTGTTTCCATTTTTATTCACTTTAAGATGTTCCCTTCCAGGATAAAGAGGGCCATCATATCTTCTCTCTGTGTGGGCCATACATGAAAAGTATTCATTGGGTTTGTTGGAAATAAATAGAAATAAGCATAAAATGGCAATTAAGATCATAGGTTGGGAGACATACTGCTGATACATGTAAATCAGACTCGCAAAAGACACATACTCTATGCACACAAAATTGCCTCTAATTTCTATTTGGAGGGTTTCTTTCTATCAGAAAAGTTATTTAATCTGTCTCTGCCTGTGTTTGCCTCACAGACAAATAAAAATAATAAAAGGCCCAATAAGGTCATTTTGACATTAAATTACTACACACAAAGCAACAGTTGCTTGACACTAAAAAATTGCTCAAAACCATTACGAAGGAAAATAGTTCACTGATATTTCAAGCATCAGTTTTATTAAATGGGGCTCTATAAATATCTAATAAAAGGTCCAGTGTATGTAAAGACATCTTGTTCACAGAAAGAATGGAAGACATTAGAGAAAAGACCATAGGGAAGAAGACGAAAGAGAGAAAGTACAGGGAAAACGGTGGTGCTTTCTGTGGCTCTAAGGGGACACAAGGGGAAGGACACTGACCTGAATCATGTGTTACCGTGAACATTTTACAAACTTGTTCTTACTGACTTGAAATCTTGTTTTTGTCCCCCACACTTCAAATAATGGAGCTTAAAGCTCATTAAAAATCAGCCCTTTTTCCTTTTTCTCCTCCCATGTTCCCTTCCCCTTGCCTCCCACTCAGTACTGGGCAGCATAGATCTTCCCGTTTCTCTGTTCCTTGTGCTTTAGACAATATGACAATGTACTGACTTTTTCCCTCTATCCATTTCTTCTCCTGCCGTTCTTTGTCCTTTGATAACTTTTCCTCTTTTATGCCCCGCTTGGGCATTTTCCAAAATTTTTCACACTAGATAAATGAGGCACTATATAGGAAATACCAAACCCAGTGTCTGATACATAAGAAGTTATTTTTAAAAATGTAAGTTTCCTTTGTTCTTCTGCACTCATCTTTTCCCAGTGATGTCATTAGGGCTTATAACTTCAGTAATCACTTCCACATGGATAAGGTCTCAGTTTCTGTCTTCTATTGACCTCTTTCCACAGATTTATTCCTTTGTATGGTAGATGACCAGCTCTTTAGCCTCAATTCCTTCTCCCCCCACCTTGTGAAAGTCCTCCAACTTTTTATGGCACTGGTAATTTATTTTTGATCATTCTCAAAATATCCAAGGTGACTTTCCCTCTTTGTTCTCACTTGTAAAAGTCACTAGGTCCTGGAAGATCGATCTTCACAGAGTCTACCACATTCACAACCTTTTTTAAATTTTCAACATCACCTTACTAGTTCAAGATGGTCAACATTCAATCTAGGCAATTTATCATAAATTGAACAATATTTTGTTGTCATTAATACTACATTAATCTTTCTATAAATGTGCCTGAACATTTCTTTGATCATGCCAATTCTTTTAAAAAATACCCAAAGAATTCTCTCAAATACAAATTCAATGCCTTTTGTAGTGTTTACTGACTTATGTTTGTAGACTTATTTTTTTGCTTTTAATACTTATTTGGTGTTATAACAAAGTTACATTATTAACATCTCCCTGCTTTTGTCCTGTTCTTTCTTACCCCATCTTTTATTCAAAATGAGATTTCCCATGCACGCCTCCTGCCCCAATCATCGTGATTGACTTTGAACCTACATTTCAAGACTCAATGTATGTACCATTTTCTACTAATCGATTCTCAAATATAGACAGCAGGAAACGTGTAACGCTGGTTTTCATTGTTCATGGCCTCTACCACAATGTCCTGCACCTTGTAAGTAAATAATCCATGTTCTAGCATTGAGTCCTTTGAGAGAAATCTGTCTGAAATTCATGTTTCATTTCTCCACAGTTCCCAGGAATATTCCAGAAATACCTAAAAGAAGGGAAAAGGATTTTATTTTATTTGATTGTTGGTTTGGAGGAGAGCGGATAATTCTGTCTCACAGATAGAAATATGAAATGACAACTAGCTGCGGTCAAAATGAGCCATACCCAGAGGCCTAATTTGAGTTATCAGAAATGCAATTTCAGCAACACGAGCAAGAACCACTGTAACCAACACCAGACTTGAGCAAAATATGATAGGTTTCCCATTCGAAAAAGCTCAGAACCTGTGATAAAGAAAAATCTAAACAGAGGCCAATAAAAGAAATCAACAGCGCGGGCAAGAGTTAGTGGTGCGACAGCTTCTTCACAGCAGACAGCGGGTCAGGGATTCAGAACTGCAGCTGGTGCCGAGAGGAGCTTAAATATTCACTTCAGCCTTACCAGAAGGGATTTCCAAATGGGGTTCACTAATTTTTTTCCCCACAGTTTTGGAGATGAATAAGAGAATGTATACAGGGAGAAGATTTCCCTTTCCCAATACACTGAGTACAGATGCTATCACTATGTTTTGATAGCAATTTAGGGAAGTGTCTCCACATACTAATCTTGGTGGTAAGAAGTTTTTGTGAATGATTGAAAATCTTTTTTTGCATTAATTTTTTCCATTTTCTTCCTTTTTTTATAATTCTCCTAGCATATTTAGTCCCAGACCAGCCACAGAAATACCAGCTTGAAAAATAGTTTACTGAAAATAAGCCTTAGCAAAAAGATTCCTGGGATGAAATCCCAGCTACTTCATTAGGATAATTATAAACAAAATGAAAAACAAATATAAACAACAATTAAAGCAGCTTCTATTTGTTGAATGCTTATGCTGAGGACTACATTTTTTTTGTCATTTAGTCTTTATATCATGCCTGTGAGGCAAGTATTATTATCTGTATCATGCAGATAAACTTTAGTTTCAAAAAGTTTTGGTGTCAATCTGTGTGATGGCAAAGCCTGTGTGCTGCATCCCTATGGTTTGCCCCTCTGATTTTACATTGCTGTCTCTGAATTAGCTTCTCTGAACCTCAGCCACATTGGAAATCAGGGTCTAACCATAACTCTCATTGTGATCCTGAATTTTGTATATGGTATTTAAATTCAGTATATTTTACTTCATATTTGAGAATTTCTCAATTTTTCCTTTCACTCTGTACTGTCTAGACCTAGATTATATTTCATACTTATGATATCATTTTTCAAATGAAAACGGAAATGCAAGTTATTGCCTCCAAAGAAACAGTTTTGTGACTGAAAGTTTTGAGCTCTTAAGTAAACTTAAAACTTTCAATAATCATATGAATATTATATTAATTTATACATATAACATTTACAGATTCAGAGCAAAAATTTACTTTTGCAAATGGAAACAGTTCATTAGAGATATTTAGTCAGTATGAAATTTGAATTCTAAGAATTATTAAGACTGTGATAATTAACTTTATGTCTCAAATTGTCTGGGCGTCAGTACCTAGATATTTGGTCAAACATGATTCTGGGTCTCTGTGAGGGTGTTGTGGATGAGATTTATATTAAAAATGGTGGACTTTGAATAAAATAGGTTGTCTTCCCTTGTGTGGGTGGGCCTCTTCCAATCAGTTGCAGGCTTAGATAGACTAAAAGGTTGACCTCTCCTTAGCAAGAAGGAATTCTCAAGCAGATCGCCTTTCTAATTGTCCCATCCAAGTACTAACCAGGCCTGACCCTGCTTAGCTTCCAGGATTAGAGGAGATCAGGTACTTTCAGGGTTATCTGGCTGTAGAAACCTTAATTTTACAGGAAATTACTTTTGGACTTAAACTGCAATTCTTTCTGGAGTTTCCAGTCTTCTGTCCTCTCCAGTCAGATTTGGGGTCCACCAAGCCTCCAGTATAACATGAGTCAGTCCCTTAAAATCAATCACTCTCTCTCTCTCTCTCTCTCTCTCACACACACACACGTACATATATACATATATATGTACGTGTGTGTGTCTATATATAAATATATATACAAATATACACACTCATATTTATATATGTATATGTGTGAAAGAGAACCCATTAGTTCTGTTTCTCTGGAGAACCCTTACTAGTACATACTGTTAGAGCAACATCAATCTGTATATGAAGAAAATTTTCATCATTACTTTGAAATTATGAAATCTCTGCACTACCAACAGAAACTAGATGATACTAGTAAATGAAAGAACAGAAAGAACTTAAGATTAAGAAGAATTGGGTTTATTGAGTACCATTTAAGTAGTTCAAGTTATCCAAATTCTAGTTAATGGTGAGAAAGGAGTTTCTATCAATATAAAGGGAGTGAATTCTATACCTCTGCCATTTTCTGTTGTTTGTGAGACTAAAGCTTCTTATAGATTGGTGACCATCAAGACTGCAGAGACATCATCATTAAAAAGTTTTATTTAGAAATTTATTGAAGCTGTTTCAAACATAAATTCTACTATAAAAGTTATATTCGTATTTGTAATTTCAAATTTCTTAGCAGAAAACAATTTTGAAAATGTTTTATTTGAAAGTTTTATAGAGATTAAATTATATAGTTTCTTCCCGAATACTTTGCATTTTACTTTTCTTGCTGTAATTATATAACCTAAATAAAATATAATGATTTTATTAAAAACCAGGATCAGGGTAGATTCCTCAAACCCATCCACTCCAGTGTATTCCTGTAAGTCATATAAATATGATTATTTTCAATAGTATCATAATATGAAAAAGGTTTCCTTTTCTATTGAAAAGAAAAATAACCCTGAACTAAAGACAATAAAGGCAATATTGCCTTTCATGTTCATCAAAAATGTTCATTTTACCCTGGAGTCTTGTTGAACCCAAAACCCAAAATCTAATTTTGGGGGAGGACAGAAGGCTGGAAACTCAGGAGAGTTGTGTTCAAGTCCAAAGGCAGTTTGCAATAGAGCCAGGAAAGCAATCTGATGGAGAATTCTTTCATGCAAAGGAGAGGCCAGCTCTTTATTCTATTAAGTCTTCGACTGATTGGGTGAAGCCCACCCACACAGCGGTGGACAACCTGCTTTACTCAAAGTCCACCATTTTTAATGTAAGCTAAAGGCAATAAAGAATCATTGAACTTTATAAAACCAAAAAGACATTAAAGTATTGCATATAATTCTGCTTATCATATTGTATCTAGGTGGCTTTGGGGTTTTATGCCCAAAAGTACCTTTGTACTTTATACTAACATGTGTAAGAAGTATTTCACATAAGTTTCAGAAATTAAAAGCTTTCACATACAATAGCCTCATTACAATGAATAAGAGGAGGCAAAACTAGGTACAGAGAGACCATTTAAGGTTGTTAAGATAATCTAGGCAGAAGATGATGCAGTCTGAATTAGGGTAGTGATGGTGATGGAGAAAAGTAGGAAGCTCTAGGAGATATTTATCAATTAAAATCAATAGGATTTCTGATTGATTTGGTGTGAGGATTCATGAAGAGGGACAGAGAAATTAAGGTTTCTGGCTTAAGTAACACAAATCGGCAGCAGTCACTCTGAAAAATCTCAGTGTAACTGGACTCTGGTGTAGACTCGTCCTCACCTTCATTATCCTCAGAGCCTGGTTGTGGCCTTCAGGTTCTATTCACAAAGAGATTAACAAACACAAAAGGACAGTCAGCTCTTTCGTATTTTCTCCATTGCCAAAAATGATTTAGAATAGCTTTTGCCTCCTTTACAAAGTCCTACAGGTCTTCCCAGAATTCTGGATTACATAAAGGTATTATCCTTTAAGACAATCAGACTTAATTTTCGACAATTATATTATGCTTCCTGACCTAAACTTTATTTCACTTAAGGGAGAATTTACCCCTTAATTATTCCTACATTCCCCTATTACAATTTGTATTGCTTCCTTTTGTTTGTATTCAGTTAAGGAAATGAAGAGATCCACTGTGCCTTAAGGGATTTCCTCTTCAAGAAGGGCAAAGATATCAGCTACACTGTAAGTAAATTTGAACACATTCAAGATGGGAAGGACCTCGGAAATCACTTGCTCTGCCTCATTTTTTTATAGACAGGAATGTTGTGGCCCAGGTGAGATACAATAGGCTGAGACCAGGGAAAGATATAGGGCAAAATGTGAAAAAAAATTATTAGAAACTAAGTGTAATGGGTTAATAAGTCAGATCAATTGCTCAACTTAACTTCAATGTTTCAACAAAATTGAGACACCATCAGTTGTAAGACATAGAAAAAAACTGCCAATTAAACTATGACAAAATGCAAAGATAGCATTACTGAAAGATACATCCCAATTTCAGATTTGTTAGTATTAAAAAGATACAGGTGTCTTAGAACTGTTGAACCTCAAAAACAAAGTTGCCAATCAAAAATGCCCACAGCAGATAGTGGCACTTCTACCCTACTTTTAAAAGCCAAGAATACCTTAAGCACTAAGATAATAATCAGAAATTACATAATACTTAATCCTTAAAAATTCTTATTTTTCCTGTATTACAGAAAAATGAACTCACAGTTCTTTGTTTGGGATTATTTAGTACTTTGGTTACAAGGAAGAAGTATAAGGATGTGTAGTTAGTTATTTGCATACAATTAGCATAAACCCTGACATATATTGGAAGGGGACCCAAACCACAGAACTTCTGCCCTCTGCTTTATTTCAAAGCTTACAGCATCAGTTGAGACGAACCCAAGTAATTCTGGAAACACTCAGACAGCACAAAATGCATACTTATTTTTATTTTGTCAACATACCTAGGGCATGAGTTATTAGATGAAGTTCTTGTTCTAAATAAATTTATTAAATTATCATAATATCATAAAATTGTAAGCAAAAACTGGATAATGAAAGCACATGCTCTAAATTAGAGGAAGGAGGAAATAAGAAGGTATGGGGTTTGGTGAAATACATTAACATGTAAATTCTTTACATCTTTCTTAGGTTGGAATTTTTTTTTGAGGTTAGATTCTCGCATGATACATATGGAGTCACTTTTTCATGGATATAATTGGAAATGCAGCACCCACCTTCCTGCAATATGGCATGACTTACTCTTAAGAGAAGCAGCATAATATCAAAACATGTATTTTATTTTAAGTAGCCAGATTGCTTGAAATCTTCCAACAGACTGAATATGGTTGGGAACAGCATATTTCAGATTTGTCATAGGAGATTATCATATGTCTACTCACCACATTGTGTCTAGGTGGCTTTTGGGCTTCAATGCTGGGAAATACACTTCTTATACTTCAGAATTTAAGAGCTTTTGGAAACAGCAAACTCATTGCACTCTTGAAAGAATCATGTTATACAAGCACTGAAAAAATTACAGGTCTTTTCATTTAAGCTTTTATTCAATTTATTTAAGTTAAATAAACAAAAACAAACAAAACCAATTCAGACATTCTCCCCTCCCCGCCATGTCTCTTGCTTGTTGCAACTGATGCCAGGGTTCTTGTTCACGAAGCCGAAGAATGAGTTTCACAAACACTTAAGGTAAGAGAGCAAGGTACAGGATTTTATTTAGAAATAAAGTGAGAGAAAAGAGCTCCCGGCTCACGCCAGGAGGGGACAAGATAGCCCGTAGTGGTGCGTTGTCTAGGGGGTTTTATAGGCAGTTGAAGATTTTTCGAGGACATGAAAAAAACTTGGGGTTTGGACTTGCATCACCTGCCCTGTCCTCAAGGTGGGCTGGGTCATAGTCTAATTGCAGGGGCTGACAGCGGAGTCACGGATTATGCTGATACCCTTGCAGAACACCCAAACATTCCAGGCCAAGCTGCTTCTGGCCTTTTGACCTTTAACTGATCTCACTGAAGATGTCTATATCTTTTACCCTAGAGAATTAGTGTGACCTTGACTTTGCATAATGCTTAACAGAGTTTCAATGGGGACTTCTTTGCCCATTGTTACACTGCTCTCGCTGTAAATATTTCACCTGCTTTTCCGGGAGGCCCTCACCCTACTCTGACTATACCCACCGTCCCTGTCTCACAACCACTAATTTATTTTCTTCTCTTTATTTATGACCTTGTTTTTCTTTTTTAGAGTTCACATATAAAAGAAATCATACTGTATTTGTCTTTCTCTGTCAGACTTATTTCATTAATCATAATGCCTTCAAGATTCATCCACGTTTTCTCAAATTGAAAATTTTCATTCTTATTTATGACTTAATGATATTCCATCACACACACACACACACACACACACACACACACACACACACACACACACACACACATTTCTTTATCCATTCATCTGTCCATCCATCTAGCTCAAGTTGTTTCTATATCTTGGCTGGTACAAATAATGCCGCAATGAACATGGAATGGCAGGTATCTTTTCTAATTAGGGTTTTCATTTTCTTTGGATAAATACCTAGAAGCAGAATTGCTGGGTTGTATGGTAGTTCCTTTTTAAATTTTTTGAGGAACTGCCATATTGCTTTAGCATATTTACATTCCCATTAATAGTACACAAGGATCCCCTTTCCCTGTATCTTTGCCAACACTTAAATTTCTTGTCTTTTTGATAATAGCCATTCTAACAGATATAGATGATAACTCATTATAGTTGTTATTTGCATTTCCATGATAATTAACAATGTTGAGAATCATTTCATATACCTGTTGGACATTTGTATGTCTTTTTTGGAAAAATGCCTATTCAGAACTTTGATCATTTTTTAATTATATATTTTTTGCTATTGAATTATATGAGTTTTTGGATATTTTTCAGAATAACCCTTAACAGATACATGAATTGGAATTATTTTCTTCCATTCAGTAGGTTGCCTTTTCATTTTGTTGATAGTTTCCTTTGCTGTGCTTTTGTAATTAGATTTAGTCTCATTTATTTTTGCTTTGAATGTTTTTGCTTTTGCTTTTGGTATTAAACTAAAAAATCATTGCAAAGACTATGTGAAGGAGCCTACCACCTACCTATACTTTCTCCTAGGACATTTATGATTTCAGCTCTGAAGTCTGGGTATTTAATACATTTTGGATTAATTTTTTGTGTAGTGTAAAATGGTAATCTGCTTCATCTTTTGCATGTAGATGTTCAATTTTCCCAACACCACTAATTGAAGATATTGTCATTTTCCCATTGTATATTCTTGGCTCCTTTGTCATAAGTTAATTGGTCATATATGTATGGGTTTATTCTTGGGCTTCCTACTCTGTTCCATTGACCTCTGTGTCTGTTTTTATTTGAATACCAAACTGTTTTGATTATAATAAATTTGTAATATAGTTGCAATCAAGGACCAGGAGACCTCTAGGTTTCTTCTTTCTCAAGATTGCTTTGGTTATTCTGGATATTTTGTGGCTCCATAGAAATGTAGGATTATTTGTTCTACTTCTATGAAAGATGCTATTGGAATTTTGATAGCCATTGCATTGAATCTATATATTGCTATAGGTAGTATGGACATTTTAATAATATTTAATATTCCAATTCATGACCTTGGAATATCTTTCCATTTATTTGTTTATTCTTCAGTTCTTTAATGTCTTACAGTTTTCAATATATAAGTCTTTCACCTCCTTGGTTAAATTTATTCCTAGGTATTTTATTCTTGTTGAGGCAATTGTACATGTGATTGTCTTCTCAATTTCTCTTTCTACCAATTTATTATTAGCTAAAGAAATACAATGGATTTTTGCATATTGTTTTTGTATCCTTTAAACATAATGAATTCATTTGTTAGTTCTAACAGGTTTTTAATAGAGTCTTTAGGGTTTTCTGTATATAATATCATATCATCTTTGAATAATGACAATCTACTTCTTCCTTTCCAATCTGTATGCCTTTTTTTTTTCTTGCTTAACTGTCTGGCTAAGACTTCCAGTACCAGCTTGAATAAAAGTGGTGATGTTGGACATCCCTATCTTGTTCCTGATCTTAGAGGAGAAGATCTTAGCTTCTCACTGTTAAGTGAGATGATACCTTTGGGTTTGTCATATGTAGCCTTTATTATGTTGAGATATGTTCCCTCTATACCAACTTTGCTGAGATTTTTTTTTCATAAATGGGTATTGAATTTTGTCAAATGCTTTTTCTGCATCTATTGAGATAATTGTATGATTTTTATCTTTCATTTTGTTAATGAGGTATATCACATTGACTTTCAGGTGTTAAACCATTCCTTTAATTCCTGGAATAAATCCCACTTGATCATACTTTATAATCTTTTTAATGTATTGTTGAATTCAGTTTGCTAATATTTTGTTGAGCATTTTTGCATCTTTCTTCATCAGAGATATTGTCTATAACTTTCTTTTTTGTGTGTTGCCCTTGTCTAGTGTTGGTGTCAGGGTAATGCTTGCCTTATAAAAAGAATTTGGAAGCTTTCACTTCAGGATTTTGGAATAGTTTGACAAAATTAGGTACTCAGTCTTCTTTGAATGTCTGATAAAATTCACCAGAGAAGCCATTTGGTCCTGGCTTTTATTTGTGGGGAGGTTTTTGATTACTGATTCAGTCTCCTGTCTAGTAATCATCTGTTCAGGTTCTTTTATTTCATCATGATTAAGTCTTGGTAGGTTGTATGATTCTAGGAATTCATCGATTTTTTCTAGGTTGTCCAATGTGTTGGTGGACAATTGTACATAACTACCTCTTTGGTCCTTTGCATTGCTGTAGTACTAGTTGTAACATCTTTTTCATTCCTGATTATATTTATCTAAGTCCTCTTTCTTGATGAGTCCAGCTAAGGGTTTGTCAGTTTTGTTTATCTTTTCAAAGAACAAGCTCTTAGTTTCATTGCTCTCCTTTTTAGTCTTTTCAGCCGCTATTTAATTTCTGCTCTAATCTTTGTTATTTTCTTCCTCCTACTAACTTTGGGTGTCATTTGTTCTTTTTTTCTAGTTCCTTGAAGTGTGAAGTTAGCTTGTTTATTATAGATTTTTCTTGTTTTTCAGGGCGGTCAATTATCACCATGAACTTCCCTCTGAGAACCATTGTTGCTGTATTCCATAAATTTTGATATCTTACATTTCAATTTTCATCTCCCTGAAGACATTTTTTCTTTTTAGATTTTTTTCTTTGACCCATTGGTTATTCATTCCATAGCATGTTGTTTAATCTCCACATATGTGTGAATTTTCCAGTTGTCTTTGTGTAATTAATTTCTAATTTCATTCAATTGTGGTTGGGAAAGCTACTTGATATGATTGTAGTTCTCTTTAATTTATTAAGACTTGTTTTGTGGCCTAACATATGATCAAATTTGGAATATCTTATATGTATCATTTCATTCTTGAGAGAAACATATTATATACAGACACTTGAGAAATTATATAGAATAATGTAGATTCAAGATATATTGCAAGACAAGAGGTTTAAAGCAAAACAGCTCTTAAAGAAGTCTACTTTCAGTTTCCTTGACTCCAAGTTTCTTTTGTTGAAGTTTCATAGATCCTGAATTTTCTAGCCTTCTTACTAAATAAACAAACTAAATTTTTATTCGAAATATGCTGGTAATATCTATTGCACTTTATTTGATCTCACATTAAAGTGTTGGCAACTTTTAAAAGTATAGAAGAAATATCATTCAAGACAATTTATCACACATCTTTATGGAAATGGAGAGGTTGTCCAATGATAGCATAATTAGAGTTTTTTTTTCACTGCTGTAAAAGCCTCTTTTTTCTTTGAGTCTCAGGAAAAAAATGAAGATAATGTGCTTAGAGTAAGAAATATTAGGCTCAGCAGAAGGTAACAGAGTGTTGAAGATTTGCAATTTGTTTCTCTATTTGAAAAACTTTTATTCAGGACAGACAGAATACACTGAGATCAAAATCCCTGCTGTTTAAGAATTTTCATCCAATGTTTTCTTTTTCCCCCTTCCAGAGATCATCTAAAATAAATGATTTTCACAAATGTAGAGTAACTGAAGCTTCAGGAAAACACTTAACATAAATTTATGCCTGTATATCATAATTTATCTTTCCCTTCTCTTTATAAGTTTTCTTTGTATTAACATGTATATTTATTTTTAAAAATATTTTAAATCAGCTGGGAGTTTTTACTTAAGCAATTAATATTTATCAAGCAATCATCATCTCCAGCCACCAACAACTCAATTTCATAATGAATTTCAACTAGAGTTTTCAGTGCTAACTAATAATGCATCATGCCTCCCATGACTACACTTACAAAGGGTGCATGTTTGCATGTGTTTAAGTATTTGTGTATTTGTGTGAATATGTATGTATTTTCAGATTTGAAAATAATTTCAATAACCATGTGTGCCAATACCTTAACAATTCAATCCTAAATGTGCTAATCTCTTACAGCATTATAAGTGCTAAAAATAACAGTTTCTTTCAGTCAGTTTCTGATGCCCTGAAAAACTTCATTTTCAGCCTGGTATGATATGATACCTTTAGATATTGAGAATCCATAATTTCACTTACATGCCTAATAACTAAGCTAAAAAGACCAGGACAACTAAGCAGAGTATTCAGTTAAGTAACTGGAAATGACTTTATGTTCTCTTTCCCCAAATTGAACAAGAGGAAGGGGTTCAGCTATTGCTATTCTAGTGGGATTCAGGGATGGAATGCCTTCTGACTTAGTTCATTAGAGATCATACTGGGAACTTCCAAGTCTTTCATAAGTATGCATGTGGGATATACAATAAGTAAAATTGCAGTATTTCCAGAATCTCTTGCCTGGCTTTAGTGCATCTCCACACAATAGGGGTTCCCAATGGGTGGGGAGAAACAGTATATCTCCATATTAATAGGTAATTACAAGGGCCAGCAAGGGCTTATCTACACCCAAGAGGCTGGGCCTCTTCTGCAGCATAGTCAAGAGAGATGGGGGAGCAGAAGTGAATTGCCTGCAAGAAATAAACGTGTTTCTCCCACTTTATTTCTCTTCCCACTTTGACTGATGTCAGTTTCAAAGGGATTTTTCCCCGGGATTTTCCCCCTGGGGTTACAATACAGAAATCAAGTTCTGAATTGCAGACAGAGTAAGACAAGAAAGATCAAGTCAAAGAGGGTGTGGAATCCTGGAATTACAGTGGATAGGGAGGTGTGCCAGGGGAGGGAGAGAGTAGCCCTGGAGATGTTCCTCCCAACAAGCTGAAAGAGTATTTCATTGAATTCTTTGGTCCATGGGTGTTGGCAAACCCCGTGTGCTTCTGGTTACAGCCTAGTAGAGGGCAATGAGAAAGCTGACTAACTGCAAATCTTGTTAGACTTCTTTTTGGCTGATGGGACTCAAAAACCTGGCAGGTTTTATTGCACTTTCACACTCAAAAGTCAATGTTTCTTGATTCATTCTGTCTTTCTCTCGGAGCCTTGGGGCATTTGCCAAGTAATATTTGAACATGCATTCACCATTGATATTTGAAAGTATTCTGCAAAACACCAAAGCAGGACTTCAAACTGACATGCCAAACCAACACCTACTCCCATTTCTGGTGTCCACAATAGTTGGTTTTATGGAGATTTGAGGTAAGAGTATTTTACATCAATGCGTGTATATGAGAATCAAAGAGTACTGATGGTAGACAAGTTTGAAACATCATTTTCAGCAGTTTCATGACTCTAGAGTTTGTGTGACTATGTCATAGTAGTTTATTTGACTATTTCAATTAACTTCAAAGAAAGGATGAGATTTTTCATACCTATTGTAAAGGGACATGCACTTTCACGCTCATAAAAAACATATATCCTATTTTATATAGGCTTAGGGCTAAGTGCAATTATTTTCCAGTCTATAAGGGTGAGTGTTGCAATGTACAGATCAGGAAGCTGAGAGTTGCAGTGAGACTGAACCACAGTGAGGAAGACCAGCCACACTGGTGTCTTGTCCTCCTTCTTAGGTCATCTGGCTCACCAGTGGGGTACTGCGGCATGCTATCAGACTGCTTCTTCTTTCATGTACTGGACTAATACTCTAAAGAATTTAGTTGAAATAAATTCCTTTGCAAGTATTTAATTGAAATAAAATAAATTGCTAAGTACAGAATTCTAATTACTGAAGTCATCTTGAGTACCCACCATAAAGGTCACTTCATATTCCTGAGGCTCGTCCTCATGGAGCTCATTTGGGAACATAGAATATGATGGGCACAAAGACTGAGACACACAGGAACAAGGGTCATACAGCACCTTTGGCCCCATTCAAAGTACACAATAGACCTAAAGCTGGAAGAAGAAATATTTGCTGAAATATTTAAATACTTCTGGACTTAAATATTCACAATAAGTGAAGAAGATAAAAGTGTAAATACAGAGAATTGCTTCAGTCTATAGAAAGGGTTTTGCAAAAGGCTTTTAAGATCATTTTTTATACTTTTAGCTCATAAAATTATTTTGTACATGTTCATGAAGAAATGTAAAAGTATATTTTGGCCAAATGTTCATGGACAGAATATTTAATAAATCAAGTATTCTATTAGAATTTGGGCTGGAGATGTTGACAAATTTTAACTATTGTTAGTGAATTCAGGGATAACTTTGACAAGTTAAGAGATGATAAGGAATAATCACAAATTATTACAGTTGTTATGATATATAATTGGTAGTATTTTCCAAACTTAGGACCTAAGTTATATATCTGTGTATCTCACTTTTTTATTTCCAAAGTCCTTTAAAATAGTACTTTGAAGGATCCTTTGGCAATCGAATCAGCAGTTAAGTGTCATACCCTCTGTGTTACACTAAGAAGCAGAAAATAATTTATGGCCAGTCATCCTGCATTTTAAGTCAGGTTCCTTCCAGACACATCTGTGCACCAAATGAAGACACAAAGCATTTCATTGTATAGTACATCACTTATTTGGGGAATAAATAGAAGATTTATTCCTAGTAGTTTCTCTTTGTGTTCACATTTAAATATGTAATGTGCAATGGTAAGGAAGTTCTAGTTTGGTAGTGTATTACAGTTGCCAAAAGAAACCATCTATACTTCCAAAAAAGGACAGCCAATTTTAGCTAGCAGATAAAACGTGTAAAACTTTTATCTTATAAGTAAACACTCCTGCATGAGCATGTTTCTTTCCCAATGGAATTTGTCATACTCTGTATATTAATCATCCTTGTTTGAATAGAGAAATTGAGAATTTTCTTCTACATACCTTTAATCTTTACCACTATTTCAAAGGCAGAAGAGATTGTGAGATAACTTAAGGAAGTGTTGAAACAAACCCACCAGAAGAGAACAATTGTAAAGTATAAAATAATTAAAAATTGTATCGAGGAGAGAAAAGAAAAATATTATGTTGTCTGTTTGGAATTTAAGATGAGATGGCAAAAGACTTCTTTTAATTTTTTTTTTGAGAAATTGTACATTCACAGAGAGGTGCAAAGAGAGTAGAAAGAAGTTCCATGTGCTCTTCTCACAGTCTCCCCAATGGGAGAGTCATTTTACATAACTGAAGCATAGTATCAAAACTAGAAAATTTGTCTTCAGTACAATGTGTGTGTGTGCAGGTCTATGACATTTTATGACATGTGTAGATTCATGTTATGACCACCATAAACAAGATACAAAACTATGCCATCACCACAGAACTGTCGTCCCTCCTTCTCTCTACCTTTATATAGCACCCTCCTGCCACCATCCATAATCTACATAACCACTAATTTGTTCTTTATCTCTGTAATTTGTCATCTCAAGGTTACTTAAATGGAGTCATACAGTATATGATATTTAGACGTTTTTATTTTCACTCAACCAATTCTCTGGATATTCATCCAAGCTGCATTATGAATAGTTCATATCTTTGTATGGTAATAAATTTCTAGAACTGCAAATGCTGGGTTATATGATAAGTGTTTTCTGGAGTGGCTGTATCATTTTACATTCTCACTGGTAATGTGGGAGAGATCTAGTTTGTTTGCATCCCTGCCTGCATTTGCTATTTCTACTATTTCTACTTAGCTATTCTAATAGTTCGTGGTAGTATATCATTATGGTCTCAAATTGCATTTCCTTAATGCTAATGATTTTGAACATCTTTTCATACATTTATTGCCATCTATATATCTCCTCAAAGAGGCTATGTGTATTTATTTTAAATATATTCATAGGATACCAAGTGATATCACAGAATACCAAGTAGTAAATGTATTTATTAACGCACTTGTATTAAAAAGTGCTAGTAATATTAAATCTCCAAACAAAATGAAACAAAAAGACTAAACCTTCAATGTTTTCCAAATAATTTAAAAGAATATCTAACTTTGTAATTATGAGGTAATACAAAGGAAAGGATTATAATAATGTTTTGTTTGAAAAAAGAGCAGTTTGTACAGAATAAAATGGTAAAATGGATATATGCCTAGCAATCAGCGAGTAAGGAAAGATAATTATTTAACCTAATTATGTTTCTATATAGGATAAATTTTTGAGTAGCTTTCTTTATATTTGTTTTTACTTTTATTAATAACATAAGGAAATCTACTGAAAAGTCTTGCCATACAATAAAAGTATATATATCACAAGGGAACTAGATGTTGATATAATAATTATTGAAAAATGTATTTTGAATGTAGTTGATAGTTCTCTTGAATAACTGAATTAACTTGGGTGAAAATATTTATTCACCAATATTTATGAAGCATCCACTCTATATCTTTATTAAGCAGTACTGTGTAAAGCTCTTAGGATTCATGGACAAACAAAACATATTCCCTTTAAGAGACTTAAAATATAGTAGGGAAAAAAGGGCAATAAGAAAGCTTAAATGCAATAAGATTTCTTTAAAAACTTTAAAGAAAAAGAAAAATTCAAGATAGTTAACTCTCTGAACTCATAATAAAACAATTCTGAATATTCGTTTGATAGTATTTACCTTCATGGTAAGTTTCTAATTTATTTTGACTTAAAAATTGTTTTTAATTTATGAAAAATATAGCAAAATGAGAGAAAAATGAAGAGATGGTAGTTGAAAGCAACATCTTGCACCTAAGAGGTATGAATTACATTGTTTATTTTGCTCTGTCAATTTCTCCAAAAGATTTGATTTGGTTCTGGCTAATAAAAATGCTATGTCTATCTGTTGTATACTGAAAATATTTACATATTTTGATTATTTAATAATTAAATGCCTGTATAGAAATTAGATTGTACATGTGAGCTGATATAATGGCATCTTAGAATGTGAGATAGTATTCTAATTTTAGAATTCATGTCTTAGAATGTGGATAGTTACTTCTCTTACATGTGATGTGTTTCTCAAACTCAAGACACCAATAAAGAAAACATACATGCATAAAGTAATCGTGTTTCCTATAAACCTGAAGGGATTTACAGGAAGAGAATGGCAAGAATTGTTTCTAATTCTGCTCAGGAGTGAATAAGAAGACGTGAAAGAAAAGATGCTATTTGGATAAAAGATTTCTTGAGTATTTCAAATTGGAGAGGGATAAACAAAGTATGTTAAAAATATCCACCATTCTGAAAAATACCTGAAATAGAATTTTCCTTTTAAAGGTCTAATGAGCCAGAAAGATGGACTGGATTCCTTTTCAAGGTCACTTTGTCTTCTGTTCTGTAATAACGGGAGCCTCCTCCTCTCCTTCCCATACCCTGAGCAGGTGAGGTATTTGGAATTCTGCTATCTTAACGATAATATCATAATAAAGAGTGCCATCTACTGACTAAATCATGTTATTGACCTCTCAATAGTAAATATTCATGGGACTGTAATTCCTACTGTGATGTTTGTTACATATACTTACTTAAAGCCATGGGATGTAGATATCATCTGTTTTGATATTCTAGGTGGGTTGTTTTGTGCAGATGAGAAAATCAAGATCCAAAAAGATCAATTGACTTGCCCCAAATTTTAACATAGTATTTTTCAGTGAGCACCATTGTGAACTAAGCCCTGGGAATGAAAGGAAATTTAACACTTTGGAGCTGGAAATTAATCTGCAAAGTTGTCCATCCATTGGGAAAAAAAACCTGACATATATGATTAATGATAAAAGTATAAAATCAATATAGCAAAGCACTTTGGGAAACTGCTCATGTAAAGTTTTGGGAGAAGAAAATGCTCACATGCAGACAAGTAAAAAACAAAAGAGGAAATACTAAGTTCAGGCTATTTTGATACCCTCTTTTTAAAAACAGAGGGTTGAAAATATTTGATGATTGTTAGAGAAGCTTGATTTAGTCTCACAAAAGGATGATATACAAAATGACCTCATTGAGCTTTAAGGTGTTTTCCATTAATACCAACTTACTGCCCAAGAACTGAAATAAGTATAGCCATTGTATATATAACCTTTAGATCTATGGCAATAAAGCTGAGCAAAATTGAGCCAGCTCAATGAAATATTCCCATTTTTTTATTAAGAATTAAGCCATGTTTGGTTTATATTTGTACCCAAGACATAAGTTACCTATGTAACTATTAAGTCATACTTAAATATTATATTCAAATGGGCTCATAGTTATATCCTTTGCAGCATTTTAGTTCATTGTGTCTTATTCAAGCAAGGAAGTTAATACTTAGGGAATGGAAAACTTCTGGAGGAATATTCTACCTTCTCATTTAAGGTAGTAAGTTGTCAGGTTGATTAATATAATAGACCAGATACTTTGTTGTTATTGTTTTTAAGTTCATACAAGTTTATTTCAAACATATGAGAATATTAAAAAATAATCAACAAATTAATGAACTTAGTGGTAGCCAGCTGCAAAATGAATCATGTTTGAAAATACTTCCAATCATTATACCCAAATTTTATCCAAATACCTTGCATCTTTTAAATTTAAAAGAAACTGGAAGAACAGAAAATGCCAATTTAAATTTAATTTGAGACCATGTGAATATACAAAGTTTCAGAACATGGATTTCTTTCTCTACTGGCCATACCCACAACACTTTCTGGAGAGTCAAACTAGAGTCTCCTATGGAACCAGAATCCACCAGAACTAAGATGTCAATGCAGTAACATAACAAAAACACTGGAGAGAAATTGCTTTCAAGGGGTCGTGCTGTCCTGAAGGGTGTAGATATTTGGCATTGAAAGTGGTTTGGGGACTAAAGATAGGGACCTATGCTGAGGGCGTATTTCAAGCTGTCACAGAGATGTCCTCTTGGCACAGGATCAGGACAAAACCCAGAAATGCTGACTGCAGCAACTAGGGCAAATCCCAAAACCACATAGCCATTCAACAGAACACACAGATATTTGCTCTCTGTGCATGTATATTGGGGTTTGGATAAGATTCCAAAATAGTTCCCACACAGCATCTTCTATTTCCAGAATACTATTTGATGACCCCTTCTTGAATTTCTTTTGTTTAGTAGACTTGAAAAGTGTAACTTCATTTTCCTGTTCATCAAAGAATTATTATGTTCTATTTGCCATCTATACTCTACTTTTATGTTCTGTGGCCCTTTTGACTCCATACTGGCAGATGTTTATGACCCAATTAAATGATATTCAATTGCAGGTGACAGACGATATCAAAATAATACAGTATGAATATGTTCCCCCTTCTTCCTGCTTTCTTTCTATTATAGTGAACTTCTCTAATCTTCAGGCATCCAAAATTGAAGAACACTTAATGTGATTAACCAGTATGGGCCACTTATAGACTGCTTCATGTAAATTTGGCAGTCAGTTCACTTTGGATTTGATAAGTTTTACATTTAAGAGTGAGAGAAAGAGAGAGGAGAGAAAGAAACAAAGAGAGGGAGGAGAGAGAAGAAACAAAAAAAGAAAATATAAAAGAAGAAAGAAAAAGAGAGGTTGAAGCATACATGCATTTATAGAGACAATAGTAAAAACCAAAGTAGAATATTCATTCTGAGAAGGTAAGACACTCCATCTATTAATGTATCATTAGCTTTTAAGCACAAGAAGATGATAAGGTAATTTTAAAATTTGGACTTCACCATAAAATTTTTCATAAAAGCAGAGTATTCACCATTGTCCAGAACATGGTACCAAGGTGATTGAAGTACATATTCAAATTCAGGCAACAACTCCCTAGCGCATAGGCAGAGGAGATTTTCCACCATTAAAACTAGGAATTTTTTTAAAGTAACAAGTGAAAACTTAGTATATGTTTGAAAAATCTTGTTTTTTTAGTGAAAAATCTCATCAAAGAGTGGGTCTGAGATTCTGGAGAGAGTAGCAATACCAACTGCTCATTTCATGCAGGTTTCAATCACTCATGGTTTTAAAATCACAATGACTGAAGAGAGAACTTTTTTCCTATTTCATTCTTATTACTCCTAAAAGGTGATTTTTGCTAAATCCAAAATCAAATATATAAGGGAATATGCTTAACTTTTTACATCTGAGAATTCTGAGTGAGAGATGGGATTCTTAATTTGCTTGTTTTCCGTTCTGGAATAACTTCCTAACTAGATGAATTCTCTGTAATTGCCCAAAGTCATACCTCAAATTAGCATTTCCATTCATGAAAGTAATTCAAAGTGAGGAAGTATGTGCAACAATTATTTCCTGGTTATATAGCAGGTGACTAAATTTGTGACACATAGTATAGTCTAGTCAATTATCTATGCAGCAGACAGCAAAACTCTAAAACAGCAAATTCTCCAATTGATTCACATCCCTTAACTGCCACTTTTTAGAGGAAATCCTGAAAGTTCTTCAAAATTGCAATTGAGAACCTGACACTAATCATGATTAAAAATAAACATGTCTGTGGATCCATAAATCCTAATCCCCTGTTATTTAGGAAGGAAAAATCCATGTCCTACCTGTGTGCATCTCCTCTAATTAAACCCCTTTCTAAAGTGTCCAGAGGGGGAGGGAACAGGGTCAGCCACTGCTTCAACCATTAGAGCCCAATCCCCTAAACTACCTGTATATATCCAGGTCTATCCACAGTTTTGAGCAGATTTCAATAGAAATAAGTTGATATTAATAACCTCTTCAATTCTGTCAAGTAGAGGTTGGAAGTAAGTTTCAATATACAGAACCCTGTGGTCCAATTAGGATGGTTGTGCTCTAATGTGCCATCTCTATGCTATCCATCAACTGGATCCACCTATATTTCCAAGATACCTGGGATAGAGTTAGAGATAAGAAAGGAAGCCCATTCAAGGGAAACCTGAAACCATTAAAAAATGCGGTGTTTTTTAGCTTAATTTTTTCTCACATTAGTTCTTTAGTTTTCCCATCTGAAATAGAGCCCTAGTTTGAAGACCTGCCTGATTCTGTACATTGTCCCTTCCCAGGGTCCATATCTCCTTCATGTATTTATCATTGCAATATGAGTTCCTTTATAAGTAGGATGAAAACATGACCTAATATCTTTCCAGGTGGCCTTTGAGAGTGAAGGGAAAGATAATAATAATGACACCAAGATAATAAGCATAAACAAGGGCTGCATAAGCAACTCAAAATATATGGACACCGTGTTAAATCCTCTAGGGGTTAGGAAAGAAATGAAAAGACTGGGGTTGGTCCCAAAGCTGCTTGGTGGACACTTCACCGTTAATCAAAACTTATCCTTTATGCTTGTTCCTTGTCTTTCACTTCACACGCTCCCTGGCAAAGAGATCATCTGCTTTCCAACTCTCAGCTTTGCAATTCATATATCACATATTTACCACAAGCACATTACATAAACATTCTTACATACAGTAGGAAGATAAAGTAGGAATGAATGAACAGTCATGTAATATTGATGATTTACCAGAGTAATATGGATGTTCAAAACATTGGCCAATATCACCAGAAATAGATAATCTAAAGTTTGTTTGAAATTACTTAGCACAATGTATTTGGCAGTGACCCCTGTAATCTTTCTGATAAAATGTTTTTTAAATGATTAACATACTGTTCATTGTAAGAATAGTCATCATTATTGCTATAGTTTATCATATGGGATTTTTGTTTGTTTGGCTTGAGTGCATTTCAAATATAAATCATGTACTCTATAATATTTTCCATTCTAATTTTTAAAAGATAGGTTTTGAAAACATGGCTTCATTTTCCATTGTGCAATTTTTTCTTCAGTGTCTAGAGGTCAACTGTCACATATCTTTTGAAGATATTTTGAACTTCTTTTAACAAGTAAGTTTTTTTTATTTTTAGGAATTTATCCTTCTTAAAAAAAAGGAATGAAAATCTAAACCACAATAGATACCATTTTATATCCATTAAGGAGGCTATAATCAAAATGACAGATAATCAAAAGTGTTAACAAGAATGTGGAGAAATTAGATACCTCACACATTGATGGTAGGAAATAACAGTCACAAACGTGAACATAGAGTTACGATGATCTAGCAGTTCCACTCCCAGAAATACAACCAAGAAAAATGAAACCACATGACAAAAAACTTCTACACAGATGTTTGCAGCAGCATTATTCTTAAAAACCAATAAATGGCAACAACTCAAATGTCCATTAATTAATGCAAGGATAAGTAAAATGTGGTATATTATCTGGCAAGAAAAGAAATGAATCCTAATATGTTATGCTACAATATGGATGAACATTGAAAACATTGTACTAAATGAAAGAAGCCAGTCACCAAAAACCACATATTGTATAATTCCACTTACATGAAATGTCCAGAATGGGCAAATCTATAAAAACAGAAAGGAGATTCGTGGTTTTCTTGAACTGAGGGTGTGTGGAGGTAAGGGAATGACAATTAAGGAGCATAGGCTTCTTTTTGTGGTAATTAGTGTTCTAAATTAATTGTGGTGATGGATGCATGGCTATGAATATACTAAAAGCCAGTGAATTGATATTTTACATAAGTGTGTTTTATGATATGTGAGTTGTATATAAATAAAACTGTTTTAAAATAAGGTAGCTAGACTATTTTGTCTTGCAAAACAATAGGTCAAAGACACATTCACAATTAAAAGCTGTACACACGTGCACACAAAAAGACATAAAATGACAATAGAAATCTATAGGCAGTCAAGACAATTACCAGTTAAATCATGAAATGTAACAACTCAGTAAGGGGTGAATTCTAAAAGATCTGCACATAGAATAAATGACCCAATTCCTTGGAATTTAAAATCCCAGCTGAGCAGTGACATAAAGATAGATTACCAGTGCTCTGATGGATTGTCGTAACTGGGCAAACCCTACTTGATTTACTCTTGACAGAAGATCTGTCCATTTAAGCTAAAAGGTAGAAATAAAAGTTAAAAAATAAAATAGTTGTTAATGAGCATTCACATGTGAACTTAGTTTTCCCTCAATATAAGATAGCGTTTATGAGTGTGAGATGTGGAGTTTAAAATAGCTTGTAATCCCCTGTAATTTAATAGCTAGCTGTGTGACCCAAAGCAATGTATTTCACCTCTCTAAGCCCTAGTCTCATTGTCTCTAAAATAGTATGTACTTTTTAAGTTGTTGTATAACAAACAACTTGATATACAATAAGCACCAAACTTGCTGTTTGTATTACTCCTGCTCTTAAAAACATCAGACACTGGCCGTCATAACTTGAAGCATCTTTCCCCTGGTGGTAGATTTCAGGCAAACACAGAAATAAACAAATGTCTGCTGATGAGACTGAAATGTTAGTGTCCAGTTTGCTGTGTGATTCCACCAGTGATGAGTGAAAGGGAAAATATAAAAAGCACTTTAGGTTGTAAATGACACAGTGTTTTCATCCAGTAGAAAATTATACCAGTCACTGTGATATTGAGAACCATGAACAAGGGCCATGGAAGTACTTCAGTTCTCTGTGAATTAAGTGAACATTTATATGTATACTTGTTCCACTTGTCAGTTTTAAAAGCGTTCATTTTATATTTTCTTGTACTTTGGTTTTACTTCAGTAAGTACTGGTTAATTTTTTTGCTTCATTCCCAAGTTTTAGTGTTGGAAGAAAATCTAGGAAAATCTCCCTTGTCTCAGAAGAACTGATTATGACACTTTCAAGAATCTGAGATTACTAATAGAAGCACTGTGTAAAAAAACACCTGGTACCGAGTTATAAACTGTCCTTATGAGGACTATGTTACTTTTCCTTTTACTCATATTGCAAAATAGTTGAACTGAATATTGGCATAGAAAAATATTTATTGTCACAAAATTAAAAGATCAACTTTTTTTACATATATACCTCTGAACTCCATAAAATAACGAATATCTATTAACAAGGTAAGGAGCAATTTCAGTGTAATACAGAACATCAAGAGGGCTACATCATCAGAGACTATTGCCATTTAATTTCTGCCTCTTGTATCTTCTAACTGTGATTTGGGGAACTTATCTGAAATTTTCTCCTCTGTGCCTTATTTTTTAAAAACAATATAATACAATAATAATAATAGTAATACAATAATAAAAATATACCAGCCTAATTGGGTATCTATATGTAAAAATTGTGTAGAAGAAGACTTGTAGGGAGACTCAATAAATAATTCTTTTTAAATAATTAGTCAAACAAGAGGGCAATAAATATCCAGGTTCCCTTATGAAAACATTCCAATTATTTATGGCTATGAATTAGAAAAAGACCTTCTCAGGAGCAGGAGCCCAGTCATATCAGTCTCTGCAACCCTGGGACCTACTCTAGTGTTGGGCATGTAACTCACGCTCAGGAAAGTGTGTGGAACGATACTCCCCAAGACCTCAGTGCGCCTGGCTCCTCTCACCATCTGGGCTCAGCTTCAGGTCTTTGCCTCAGAGCTGCCTTCTGGGATCCAGCCAGTTAAAAGTAGCTCATTACACCTCATCGTTTTCTGTTCAGTATCTATTTTATTTTCCTCACATCTTTTATCAGTACTGCAAATTATCATTTCCTTTGTTTCCCTATTTCCTATTTTTTATTTTTCACATTAGAATACAAGGTTCATGGAACCCCTGAAACTTGTGTTTTATTTGCTATACAGTGTCAGGAGCATGTTTGTTTATCGACAAATATCTGGCAAATGAAGAAATTTATCTTCGGATGAAAATCAAGTTTTATAAAGTAAGGCAGTAACTTGTAAAGAGGAGATATTTCTCATCTTTCCATCTTGTTGCACTTTGTGAATGCTGAGAAGGAAACTTTGCATTTCAGATGTCTGTCAGAAGAGTCCTTGGGATTAGTTCCTGTGGTGGGGAAAAGTATGTTCCATTCACCAAGGAAGAAACGAAACTGTGATATGGGCAGGCAGTCTCCGCCAACTCCTTGAGTTAGTTCTGGAGCTGAAACGGTTCATTAGTTTTTCTGTGTTATAGTGAAATGGCTGTGAATTTATACCTCCACCTCAATCAGCCTTGTCTGTGGACCGCTCATAGAAAGGATGTAACCTTAACAAGGGGGCTGTCTGCAGCTGAAGACATCCTGGAAAAACTCAAGGCTGAAAGGGAGACCTGGGTGGTGCATTGACAGGACCACTGCTCATGCACCAGTCATTGGTGTACTCACACCGCAGTCCACCAGTCCTTTTGTATTTCTCATTCTCCCTTTTATACTTTTCTCTTTTTCATTCACCAAAGCCTCAACGTGTGTTTGCCATTTGCCAGGTACAGTCTCAGGATCTTGGAATTTAACAATGAACAAAAAGAAGTCCTTGCCCTCGAGAAGCTAACATGCTGGAAAGGGAAGATAAACAATAAATAGACACTCATAATAAGTCAAGAACTTATAAATGTTATGAAAAAAAAATACTTCAAGTTAAGGTGAGGAGCTTCGCTGACATCTGAAGCAAGCAGGGGAGAAAATCTTGTTTATATTTAGACAAAGAGTACACTAGGAAGAAGGAGCAGAGGAGAAGCCCTGGTGCGTTCACACAGCAGGAAGGGCCATCGCAGGATGAGATCAGTGAGGTAGGTGGCAGCCGATTGGTGAGTTGTATTCTAGTATCCAAATTTTGGAAACTTAAATTTTTTGTCGATAGTTTCCTGGATTCCTGACCAAAAGTTGGTCTTTCATCCTGACAAAGCATATTTAGTTTGGGATCTAAGGATTCTTTCTATTTATATGTTGTTCCATAGACTTATTTGGCTGTTTCCAAGCAAGAGGCAAGGAAAAGTCTCTGTAACCAATGATGGTAATTTCACTTCATAGCTGAAGTGTCCCAGATGTTTGCTCCTCCGTTTTCCATTCCTGAGAGAGGCTTCAGATGCATCTGCTTGCTGACTCAGTACTTTACATCTCATGTTCCTTTCTTTGGAGGATTTCTGGGTTTTTCAGGAGGTTTTATTTTTATTTACTTTTCCTTCATATTCTTAGCATTGGCTATTTGAGATGATGTGGCATGTACATGTAGCCTGGCACACCATACCCATAAAATTTGTCACAATAGCAGAACTACTGCTAAACATAAACAAAACCAAAAAAGCCATGCTGTGTGCTCTAATTAAGGAGGAAAACGAGTCATTCCTCCCAATATTCATAGAGAAACCAGGTGGTTTTATCATAAATATTTTACTTTAACATATGTAAGCCATTATGCACACAAAGGAGACAGGGAAACAACATCAAAGTTGTAATCTTCAACTTGTATCAATCAAGAGAAGCAGAGACAGAAGACAGGATGGGATCAGGTATCCTCCTGGCCCAAACGAAGCTGACTCACTGAATTGCCGAGTCAAACACTTAATCCCCAACACCACAGCAGCGCAACAAGAACAAGCATGAGCCAACCTCAGTTGGAGCAGGTTTTCCAGCATCTGAGTTCACAACTGCATGTTCAGTTTTCCTAACAGTCCCCAGCAGGGTGGTTCTGGGAGCAATAACGACTCCTCATGCTTTGCTTGGAGCCTCAGAATTTACACCAGTGCCAGTGGAAGTTTAGAATTACCCCCATTTAACCAGAGGCAAGGAAAGCAATAGAAAGTGAAGGGAAATAGTGCATGGGATTGAACTCAATTAAAACCTGGAGAATAATTTCTTGCCCACCGATATATTCTCTCTGAAAGAAGGGAAAGGGCACATGGGAAAACTGTTCCCTCCCCTTCTCTGTTTCATAAAGGGAAGGACAGCTAACCTATTTTCCCTTGAAAGCCAAGTTAGGACCTTCTGATACAGCCTAAAGGGCCCTGATATGAGCTGGAGAACAGTCAAGGTCCTTGTAAAGGCAGTGAAATCTTCAGCAGATGCTCTGCAAACAGCCAGTTAGCCATCGCCTTTGACATCTTTTTTTCACTCTCCTATGAAAAGAAAGAATATAAAAAATGAGAATGACATTTCACAGCCAAAAAATGAATGACTGGAGCCAAAAGAGCTTTACAAGGCACTCAAAATGAATTAAAAGCTCAACACATGTAACCCAGACAACATTGTAAAGGGGTCTCAGAAATCCTACATTCCTATTTCCTTTGTTTTCCATGTGTTCCATTCTTTCTTTGACTTTACAGCTGCTCTGACTTCTAAATCTTGTCTTGCCTCTGGTCTTCTTTATTCTATAAAATGCTAACAGGTTATTACTACAAAGAAATGAGGCTCTGACCAGTCTGTGAGTTAGGAAGAACTTTAATGGGATGTAGGGCCCAAAGATGAAGTGATCTTGTAGCTGGAGAGGGAATGTATACGCCAATCAGAAAAAAAAAAAAAAGAAGCATGCAGTCCATACTAGATAATTCTTGCTGGGGAACTGTATGTATGTGGTGGGGGTTGGTCCAGGTCAGAGCAGGAGCCTTAGATGAATGAAAACTGTCATTCTTTATGTATCTATTTCTTCTCTGTATAGCTTTCCTTTTTCAGCATGGTTGCACTGTAACTCCATTCCTTAGTCCAAATTGTAAGTCTGGTCACCTCTTCCTACTCTAAGATGAACTGAGTTCTTGTGCTGGAAGTTTTAGATGGGGTAAAGAAGAAATAATCTTCTTTTAGTGCCTGGTCTACCAAATATAAAACTTATCTAGCATCAAGAGTTCTTTGCAAAAACTGAAATGATTCTATTAAGCAAAGAACAAAATTTATTGGAAAGATACTGAGGATGGACTAGAAGCATAGGGATAGATAAACAAACTCTGGGAAACAAAGGAACCTGAATCTTTGGGTCTTAGTATCAAGATCATCTCTTTAGAAGATGCAATTAGAAGACTCAGATCTAATCACTTTCTTTTTTCACTCATCTCCCCTCAGGATAAATATTTCCACAGTGCAAGTGTGATTGGCCTAGCTTGAATAACACATCAACCACTGCAGGGTGGGATGAGGGATGGGTAATTGAATCGGAGGGGCCTCTGGTCACCATTCCAGCAAAACCATGTGAAATGGGAAAGAGTCAGACATACACCCAAGAAGAGATACCAAATCTTTGGGTGTATGTCTGATCAAAGCCAGATTGGCCCTTTATAATTTGGAAGCTGACAGTGCTCATGTTTCTGTCATAACAAAAGAAGCATAGCAGAAAGGTTGGTGGGGAGGGTTATGCTGAGGGAGCAAGAGAAAGACAAAATGAAAAATTAGAAATTTCAAGAATTTCTAAAGATGGTAGATTTGCAGCTCTGGGCAATATTGCAAATTCCTGCACACAACTATTGGAAGCAATGAAAATAACCAATGGTATATCTATTGTTCTTTGCAGTAAAACTTTGAGTATGCCTTTATGTCATGGAACATTCTCTTCAAACTTACTCTAGTAACACTGTTCCATTATGTAGCCTGTACCTATTTTTCTCCTTTTACAATATCGAACTTAAACTGGGTTAATGGCAAAAATAAAGGCAAGGCCATTTAGCAAAGTTTATTTCCATTACTACAGAGTTAATTGAAAGGGGACCCATCTTCAATTCTCCTCAAAGGCAGATAACACATGGGACACATTTACAAGCTCCTCATTGAAAGCCACTAGCGAATTCAAGTGCCATCAGTCACTCCAGCCTGACCTAGAACTTTTAAAAGTTCTGTTTTTATTAGCTTTGTGCCGGTTAAAACAATGGACTCATACAATTTTGTAAGAAGATTCTATTATTTTAAGAAAAACTGTTTAACCTAATTTGTTATTTTCATTTAACTTTTTTCCATTGTTCCTGTTTTTACATGCAAAATATATTAACGCTTTTACCAGCCTGATTGTTACCTTTTCTTTAAGAATTACAATACGTGGGAAAAACACAAATGGTCATCCATAAGACTGTGATTAAATTAATTTGGCTTATGTATATGGAATACTAGGCTGAAGTTGAGAAGAATGAGGCAGGTCCATCTGTATTGTCAATGATGCTGAGTGAAACAACCAAGTTGTGGAACATATACTATATTATATAATTTATATAAAAGTTAAACAAAAGCAAAATTGTATACATTTGTATATAAAGGCATTGAAGAGGTTCTAGAAGGGCCTAGAAGGGTCTGCATCTGGAGAAGGAACTAGATTGGACATAGAAAGGATACAATTGCTCTTTTGTATTATTTGACATGTAAAAGGAATGTATTACCAGCATGATTAAAAATAAATTTAAAAATTGTGAAAGAATTACAATCAAAGGGCTTTAAAAAACGAGTAAGAATAGTGTGAGTAGTTGCCTTCACTACTACAAATATTTGGTTAATTCAGACTCACTAAACAAAATCCACATGTTCTGTCTTTCCAATCAAATAACAAGTTTTCAGAGGTCAAAGCTCCAATAATTTAATCCATTAAGTCCTCCAATTTACTCAGCTATAAAATAGACATAATAGTAACTACCTCACCAATCTTTTTTCTCAAGATTAGAGAAAATAAATGTATGTAACACAGTGCCTGAAACAGGTACTCAGTAAACTGTGGTTGCTGTTATTAAGCTGAGGCATCAGTATTGCTAACAAGCTCTGATAAATGGTTAAAGGAACTCTCAATCTTGCCAGATTTGTTTATTTTCCCCTTGCTGTGAGATGTGGCTACTTTCCTAGAACATAAATATTTCATTAGCAGAATATAATATTGCTATAACAAAGATGTTACCCTAACCTTGTAACTTGAAATACCTCTTTGAATTCCTAACATTTAAATATTAAATTGAAAGCATTGTATTCAGAACATGGTTTTAGACAAAGTCTGAGATTCTAAATAAAACCTGCAGTTCAAACTGTGGAGAGTGTCTTCTGGAAACGTTATGTGTTACATGATATACTACCAACTGATGGAATTGACACTTCCTCGCTTTTATTGGTCTCAGTCCAGCCTTTCATGAAACTAGTCTCTTGTTTTCATTAATTTATTTGAAAGATAATGGACTTTGAGGGCTAGACCTGAAGCCCAGAAACGCCATAGTTCTAATCCCAGCAATACAGTTGACTCTCACTGTGGTCCTTAAAAATTGATAATTCTAAAATTGTATCTACAGAATGAATAAGATGTAGAAATATGAATGCCACAAATGAATGAAACATTTATATTTATTTTCAGGGCTATATTTCCAAAATGGAAATGGCATTTGGAAGAACAACTATTGCCAAAGAACAATCCAGTCTTCCTGTCAATGAAAGAAAAAAAATTTTCTTATCAGGAAAAAATACTACTTAAATGTATATGATAACAGAGGTATAATAAAATATATGTGGCTGACGTTATACAACAAGAACAGTTATAAAACAACATAGTATATGAAGATGTCCAACACCAGTCTTAATTCAAAAGAGGTATTGATTCATTGAGCAATCTGAATGTTTTTAACTTCAGTGTTCTGTTTATTTTTGGTAAAGTTTTAGAAAACTTGATGGTGAAAATGATATTCTTGATCTTGCAGGGTGTATAAAGTTAACTGCACATGTTGTATGTCAATATCATGTATTAGCACTTGTTAGATGCACAGACACTGATGCTCACTTGGCAAATAAAGTTGAGGAGTGAAAAATGTAGGCATCAATGTATCTCAAATACACCAAAAATTGAAATGTATTACCCTAATACACCTTTATCAATAACTAAAGACAGTAATACATAACACATAAAAACTGATTCCTTTATATGATTCTAAATATTTAGGATTTTATCAATTTACAGAGAGAAAGAGAATATATTTTAAAAGTTTTCACCTAATTAACAAACATACATCTCGTGAAATGGAATAGTATAAAAGGTGTTAATATTATTTGAATTTATTTAATAAAGGCATTACATTAAGAATGGTTCCAAATTACTGTTTTTTAGTTTTCATTTGTTACACTGAGATTAAACATTATTTTTTAAAATTCAGTGATAAACCTCTTTTCACATCCTTTCTCCTTCCCCATACTGTAACTCAAATTGCTTTAAGAACATGAACTAGCTTTGTAAAATTTGCTGACACAAATGACAATAATTCACATTAGATTAAATTTCACTTTTACATCTTAAGGGCTTATTTTAAAAACAGAAATTTGTTTGGAAAGTAATAATTTGGTGTTTACTAAACCTCAAACATTCAGAAGGAATCTTTGATCTCTTGTTCACTCTCATAAATCTCTCAGCAATGAACCATATTTTAATAGCATAAAAAATCAGAGTCACATCTCTCCCCTTCCCTGTTCAGAGAATTCTATGTTAGACCTTCTTAAAAGGACATCTCATCTAAAACCCCACAATATTTTTCTGGAGTTAATTATTGTAATGCTTTAGTCTTCACCATAAGCAGGAATGGGAATTTAAAAGAAAAAAACTTTTTAAAGGAAAAAAGAAAAAGATATTTTCAGATAGTGCTCTGGTAACTGTATTGGTAAATTCAATTCATACTTAAAAATAGTTTCTTATTCATCTTTTTAAATTATTCATTCATAGTTTTTGAGACTATAGGAAGATCAGCTATTTCTTTAATTTTTTACTTGTTTTGTCATGAATCTAGGTGTTCTTGTGCAGAACTGATTAAATACATTCAAAGACTATCACACTATTTCCTAATAATTTTGGAGAAAAGACAAAGACAAAATATTCTGTAAACTATGTTATACAAATAAACAACATTTCTTTCTCTTGCCCTTTTGTCCTTTCGGCAACTCTGACCATTTATCTTCCGCTAATGTGAGAAACTCATTGGAGAACTCCTCATTCTCAACACAGCTGTCCCCAGAAATATTGGCAGCAGGGTGGGTAGAGAAAAATAAACGCACCCGCAGGAGGACCATTGTACATGAATCATGTTGAATGTGTGTCTACTTTAGTCTCATTAATTTTGAATCAAGTAGATATATCAAGAACATTTTTTTTGAAGACTTTTTTTCTTGACTCATTGCAATCTCAGCTATATACTTATATTAAATTTGCAAATTTCTCTTATGGTGTTTTTTGAGGAATTTGTACCCATTAGCTAAGAATTATATTCAGACTTTGATGGTTAAAAGCAACGAAAGGTTAGTGATTCAGACAATAAAATGGAATAAATTCGAATCAACATTTTGCTCTGTGAAGATCATTATTCATCAAGTTATTTCATCTTGTGTTATAATGAAATAACATCTATGTACATTGTGAAAATACTAATTATATTAATTAAGCATTGCATTCTAGGACTGTTTCATAAGTATAGTATAAAAGAACTAAAGTAATGATAAAGGTACACATTTTAAATGTGGTAATGTTCTATTTCAGCATTCTTAAAATGCTGTTTCATGGTTTGCAACTTATCAGTTGCCTTTTTGGGGATGTATCATTGTAAGTCCATTCCAGATAAAAACATCACAAAGAAAGTATATTTCCCGGGCTAGTGTATATTTGGCCCTAAGTTAAAAAAAAAGTAACATAGAGAGGAATTGTGTAGGTTCTGCATAAATATACATGGTACAAATTAAACAGATCTGTGATGAAGAGAATCGTTTGCATGTATGGCTTTATCTTTATAGCTAAAATGGTTTATTCAGTCAAACATGTGAACTGAATCTGGCTCTTGCTCTAGAAATTACCCCAACCTGTGTCATACTTCCCATAACAGCTCCCAACTCCACTAGAGCAATTTAATTCTGCTTATGTGTGGCAGTTACTGTGCAAGGCTCTGTCCTAGACACTGCGGGTGATGCCAAGGAACGATTTCCAAGAGTCCTCACAGGGCAGCAGGCACTGGTATTTACAAAACAAAATAGAGAAAAGCACAATTTATGAAGCTCATGAGGATTCAGAGGTCAGAGACACTCTGCCCAATTTAAGGTTGGTGAGGGAATAATACAAAAGGGTTTCTTGGAGGAATCTTTCAAGAATACAGATGATTTTAAGTGGTGGAGATAGTGGGGGAGAAGTTAAGTGGTAAGAAATCCAGGAAACAGAGGTGGGGGTAAGAACATAAAGGTTCCTAGGCTACGGATAAGGAATAGGCTTAGAGGCATGATGCACCTCCATTTCTCAAGCCAGACTTGAGTCGATTAAGTCATGAGCAAGATTGCTTTGTCCTGGTAAAAACTGCTCATTAACAATTAAAAATGAAAATCTCTTTCATCTGACTGGATACAGCTCTTTAACTCAGTTCAGTGGAGCATTCAACGTCAATATAATTTTATGGCATTACTTAGAACTGATTTTATTGCTTTATATATTTTGTAAACTAAACACTTCCTCTTCTATATATGCAATGATTTAAAGTGTAACCTAGGTAGGCAAGCAATATTCCATTAGCTGCTTCATTCATGAAATGTACATGGGTGATGTCTGTGCTCTACCAGATAATTTATTAATTCAGAAGATAAATTTCCCAGTGTTTTATAGACAAAAAAAATCCCAATTTCTCATCAGCGCTTTCATTTTTCTATCAGGATTTTTTTACTTTACAATATGATTTAAATTAAAATTTAAAATAATTCATTTTAATTAATTAAAATTAAAAATAGGAAATAAAACTAACCTATAAATACTTAATAATACTTCATAGAAATAGTATTTCATACATGTGACTCCCCTGCTCTGAAATGCGTTGGAACTGTATCTGAACCTATGTCTATTCCATTTACTCAGGGAGTGGAGTGAATTTTATCAATATAAAAGGAAAACATAAATTAATATGTGGCTGCCACAATAATTCACAGACTTATTATTTAATTTTTACTATGCTTTTATGGAGTCATATTACCATTCTCATTGTTTATGAGAAAACTGGTGAACATTCAGATAAAATAATTTTCCCACAAACATGGGTGCTATTCAAATTCAGGCTTATTAAATTCCAAACCACATGGTCTTTCCATTATATTACAATGCTTTTCTGAAAGAAAAGAAAGACATGCCAAGTAAGACACTAACTGTGAAATAGATAGATATTTTATATGTATACATGTCTTAGTTATAAATTGAGATAGATAAAGATTATTCTGGAATTCATTAATGTTTTAGTTTTTTGTCTATTCCTCTTAGGTTGAGCATAACGATGAATTTGAAAATATCAGATAGGCATCACCTATTTCACAAACAAAAGAAAGCAGGTTACAGGTAGTCACTTGTATCATTTATATCCTGAAATTGATAAAGCCCTAAATATTTCACATCTACAAGGATATAAACTCAGCTGTATTTGAGACTGAAACAGCCAATAATTTTTCTCAAATCTGAAGTTCACTTTTCCAAGGAATTCTTCCCATCATTTAAAAACCATATTTGTTTAAAAAGAAATAGGGAAATTTAGTCCAAATATTTCTGATTCATTTATACTCAGGCTTATCAAAAAAAATTATCTGGTAAGGGCTATAATGAATAAATGTATTTTTGAGAACTAAATAACACATTTTTATTTTTTCATAAATACAATGATTAATGGAATATAAATTACTTCAATACTTTGACCAATTAGGGCTAATTTAAACCAAGGAACTATAGTTAACACAAATGTATAACAAAAACACAGAAGTAAGGAGATAAGTGAAAAATGGAATAAAAGAATGGAGAAAGGTAAAAAGAAAAGGGGAGGAAAAGAGAAGGGGTAAGAAGGAAAAGGAAAGAAAGAAGGTAATTATTTTTTGGTATTTTCTTACTGCTTTGCAGTGTCAAGCAGTCTTTTAACATATATTACTTCTCACTTACTTTACCTTTCAGATATACTATTTTCCATTTCCTCACAACTCTGAATTTGATGTCATGAGTTCTATTTTATAGCTAAATGAAGAGATTCAAATTGTTATCTAAGCTAGCTAAGGTCACACAGGTAGTTGAAAACGAGGAGAATCACTCCAAAATCTTTCTGGAACAACTTGAGGTATACTTTAGCCTGTACTGGTCTAACTGGCAGGTCTTGTCAAAATGCAAATTGCTGGGCCTTATCCCAAGAGATTCTGATTCAGGAATCTGAGGTGATGCCCAAGAATTTTCATCTTAAGTCGCAGCTGCTAGTCTGGGACCACCTTTAAGAACTGCTGATACAGCCAGTGTTCTCGAGGATTGGTTTCTGAGCAGGTAGCCTTTGTGTAGAAGGCCTACATCATGTGTGAGATAGGACTACAAATAGGCAGTTAAATTCTGAATGACATTTATTTTTTCCCTTCTTGATTTTTAGACTTGCTCACACCAAAGAGAGTTCCCTTTGAAAGAAGTAGCAGTGGCACAGCCCAGAACATGCACAGTTCTACAACCAGTGCCCACCGCCCACCTCCAAGTCCCTCTTCTCACAGCTCTTCCTGCCTTCCACAGTCACCCAAGAAGTGTCATTTCAAGGACTCAAATGGATATCTTCTTTAACTCTCAAACTTCCTGCAATTCTTCCAAGCAAGATTTATTCCTATGCATAAAGAACTTCTCTCCTAACATTTCTCTTGTCCTCTTGTAAAAAAAAATTGTCCAATAATTTTTCAGTATTTTTTTTTGATAACCACTGAAAAGCAGTGAATGGCTTTTCACTTAACCAAGTTGGGGAGCTCCCAGGGGTGGGAGGCAGTCTGGGTAACGGTGAATGAGAAAGCAACTCCAGAGCCCAGGCCAGGGAAAGAGGAGGGGAAGACAGGGTGGACAGCCAGGGTGATGTGGCCACTGGGTCGGAGACGTGCAGGAGAGGATTCTGAACAGATTGAGAGAGGGTACAAAGACAAGTGAGACTAGCTTGTCCCCTTGGCTAAGTCCACACTGACAGAAGAGCCCCTCATGTCCGTGGTGCTCCCCCCACCCTCATCACCATAGAGGGGGTGGCTATTATTGGCCTTCAGTGAATCACACTGACTTTTCCAGGGCAAGAGAACATTCTCAAGAAAGGAGTTCAGTTGATGTTCTCAGGGCATCTTCAGAGAAGTATAACTATAAGGAAATAAGAGTACTGACAACATTTTAAAACCATTTGAATAAAAAATATGATAAGACTTTGAGACTGCATAAATATCTCTGATTCTTGGGTCTGTTCAAGAGGTCCTGCAGGAGAGAAGAGTCAGTTTAACCTTTTAAAAAATCTCCTATGCTCTTTTCCTACTAAATTTTTAAACTTTAAACAACAAAGACTCAAGTTTCTCTCAATCTAGGGGGAAGTTAAAAAGGTATGTTTGAACCTTACTGTCATTTATTATTATTCACTGTCACCTATTTTTCACTGAGTACCTCTCAGGGAGAAATATTTGGATGAATGACAGGAAGCATCATGAGCCATGCATCTGCAAAAGATATTCCACACATTCATTTTTGGACATTTTGTTATTCTTTTTCTGAGCTGATATCCTCTCCCTTTTATGCAGGAAAGACCATTAAACATTTTAAAAGCATAAACATTTCATGTTCAAAACTTTTGGTATTTCAGTCATAATATTGTTATTATGAGACTTTCAGTCTAAAATGAGATTAATTTCTCTGCCAGAACCTATCAGCTGCAATTTAGAAGTACCTTTATGTTTCTACACTAGGGGCCCAATCTTGTAGGAAGGAGAATTATTCTTTTTCTGTGCAATGCCATCAAGTCTCTCTGTGGTTTACAAACCACAGAAAGGCAATGTTGCTGCATTTTTCCAGGTAGTCAAGAGATATCCTCAAAGCACTTTTATCAAATGCATTTAAGTCATCAATACGAATCCTTCCTAAAATGTTATTACAATACAAGCAGTCCATACTTTTTGGATTGTGAATCATTTTAATAATTATTGTATCATTTGATCAGCTCAATAATTATGTGAAATTATCCCATTTTGTGGGTTGGGAAACTGAGGTTCAGGAATGTAAAGGAATTGTTTTAATCAACTAGTCAGGAGGTGATAGAAAGGGATTTGTAGGCACTCCATGCTCCCAGGTTGGACCTGTGCACTATTTCTGCTTGCCTTCTAACAGAAACTCAACTCTACGCGGCTTACCGCGGCATCACCAGGAGGCAGAGGAGAGAAAGGCACCTTGAGAAGTGCAGAGCTGGACCTGTTGCATAGCACTGATCCCCCACGGAGGAGACACAGAGAGAACATTGTATCGGTGACAGTCAAAAAAGCCAGTTCTGGTTCCTCTAGGTATGGATGTGGGGGTCCTAGATGTTGTTGTTAATCACTTCCATTCATAAAACTTTCTGTGCTCTAAATAAAAATGTTCAAATATTTAAGAACATGTCCAACCCCATGAATCAATGTGTTATGGGCTAACACAGCAACATCTCTCTCATTAACCATACAATGTCCCAGGCAGATGAACTCTCTTCCACTTTCATCCTTGAACCTCTTACATCTCAGGGGTGCAACAGTCAACGGAGTGTGCTGGCAGCAAGGTAGGGGGCAGAGGGGCCGGGGAATACTGCATCAGAACAGCTGTGATGAACTGAAAGGGGGATTTTTTTCCCGTACTTTAGGTTGGATATTTTGATTGACTATCAGCCAAAGCCATTTTGTCTGTAAGCAGAACATTTTGTCTCTTTTACATTGGATTAAATAAAGCCTTAGATTTAGATTCTTTCTGATTCGGTGTCCTTTTAAGTTTTACTCATAGAAAATCTAGGATCGGTTGACTAAAATCACAGTATAGCTGCCTCCCTTTTACTTACCCCCTCAACCTCTAAGCCCTCCTAATGATTTTATTGCTTAGAGAAGATGCGTTGATGTGATGCAGGGCTGTTCTGAGAGAAAAGTCTGCCTGCACTGTCACTGCATGAATTTGAGCTAGAAACCTCTGTGCCTTTTTTGGTGACAAAGAGGGAAAAGCATGTTATGAAGCACATTATTCTGGAAGAACAGCTTAGGTTTATACCAGGAAAGCAGTCTGCAGCAAAGTAGTAATAGTAACAACAACACAGGAATGAACTTCTATGTAAGAGTGTCGGTTTGTGTTTGGAAAGTAAACAAAAAGCCATTTGAGGAACCAAGTAGGACTAAGGCTGATCACCTCCTCCTGATCTCCTTCTGTGCTTACACAGCTCCTTAGCTATGAAGAATATGCCGTAATATTCATGTTTGTTTCTTTGTGGGCTTCTCTGCTTTTCTCCAGCTGACATTATGGCTTTCCTCACCAATCCCACCAATCTCAAAAAATTGAGGCAGTGACTGAGCTGAGGCTGAAATAACAAGTATGCAGGGTTGTTCTGGGTGTAATCCAAGGTTGCCCTGGTTCTATGGGGGTGCCCTGGCGGTTAGTCAGCATTCAACAAGGTGAAACTAGGATGTTAATGTGATCTACAGGCCAGGTATTCGTTGGGGTCAATGCTGTACATGAGCAGACTGTCATTCATAAGGTGTCCTTGCTGGGAAAACACCCAAATTGTACCGCTTGGAGATAGATGCTCTTGTTCCCTCTCTGGAAACTTCCTTTTCTTTGTTTGGAAAGAAAGAGCTTCTTCTACCTTTAGGTAGCTGGCTTAAAATGTACCTATAGAGAGGAGGAAAAGAAATGAAGATTTAGGGACCCTATTAGGACCGATGCAACTGAATAGCCACTTGGATTTCTCTTGATAATTATTTGTCCTTCTTGGAACCTATAGGCTATTAAAACTGTTTTATATTATGATTTTTATGTGTCTTCATCAAGCTCTGCTACTTCACCACCTGATTATCTTTTCCTTAAGAGGAGAAGTTGTACCTGATTCATGCTGTACATTTTAAAGCACTTAGCATGCTGCCTGGTTCCTAATAAGTGTTTAATGAATATTCATGCACTGTCTTAGCCTAGATTCCCTAGAGAAAAATAGCCTGGTGGAAAATATCATGTGTTAATTCTTTATTGGGAAGGGAGTACATTCACAGGAATGCAGGAAAAGAGGAATGAAGATGGGGAAGGAGAGGGAACAAATGTACAGTGTGCATGACCTAGCTGGCCTCTGCTAGATGCCAAAGAGCACTAATTTGATTTTGCAGAGAGGCCATATGAGCCATCATATCATAGGCCAGCCCATCCAGGGGGAAGAAAGTTGAATTTTTTCAGTATCTTCTCTCTCTCATTGGCCAAAAGTTAATGGTCCCAGAAGACATGAACTCCCCTGCAATTCCCAGTTTCATGTACCCAGGCTCTGAGAATGCCTGCTGTACCTCATGTCTGACAGCCACAGGTAAATGGGAAGTGGATTGGAACCCCTGCAGGCTAGTCACCATATCAGCTGGGGAGGAACAGACATCCAGTGACTTCAAAAATGGTGAGAACAAGAGAGCCTCAGGCGGGGCTGGAGAGGTAGTGACTCTTTAGTCAAAGTTGCTACAGTCCTTGGACTGGCTAAAAGCAAGTTCAACAGTTTCTGAGGACAGTTTACCGGGACAAATGTCACTTGACAATTCTTGTGTTATACTCTTATGGCACTGCCTTACAGCCTTTTTATCACAACTAGTCTTAGCATTTAGAACAGTGCCATGTACATGCTATCTGAAGCATAAATGCTGTGAAATGAATGTGCTAAAAAAAAAATGGTACAACGTAAGTCAAGTTTGTCAATTGAATGCCACAGTGGAACCACAGTGAAAAATCAACAAGAATATGTATATGAACACAAATGAGCATGGTGGAACAGCATATTTTTTCTGTACAGATAAATACATTCAAAGCTGAAGAGGCTTGAATAAGAAGCAACCTTGCTTCCAAGTTGCTCCCACTTTAGGAGGATGGGTGCACATCTATACAACTGTACCAGGTATTAGAGTTCCCACATTGTGAAGCAAACCCAGCGGTGGGAATATTTAACTAGGCCTTGGAAAATAAGAGAATGTTTCAGAGAAGAGGCATATTTATGTAAGGCATTAAAGAGTAAACAGAAACTTACTAGGAGAAAAAGAAAGGCAATGATGTCTTAGACAGAAGCAACAGCAGGAAAGAAGGGCTCCTGTCCTGTGAACATGATCCAAACTGCTTAAGGAACACTTACCCCTCCAAGAACTTTATTTGCATACAGTGCTAGGGACTTAGAGTTTCTCTCATTCCACCGTCAGACTGAAATTTAGGGTAAAGAGAAAGGTCCAGCCTAAAGAAGCATTAGAGTGAAAGCCAGAGAAGTTCCTGGTGCTTAGGTCCCCATGCAGTGTCCCACGTGAGAAACTTTCCTTTGACTCTCTGCTTCTTGCCCTTGGTGATGAAGCCCCTTCCTTCTGTCTAGTTCCCAAGGAGACCTTAGTTGTTTATGTCACCTCAGAGATGGAGGTAGGTGGTGAGCAAAGAGAAGATATGGAGAATTTGAAAAAATTCTGGTGGCATTTGACAATTCTGATAGATCCTATCAACCCCGTCAAGTACTTGGAACCCATCCTGTGCTAAGGTCCTTCATTCTTCTGTAATAGTCATTTTAAACTACAGTAACAGAAAAAGCATAAAACTTTTAAAATCATTATTTTCTTTTCTGCCTTTTTGTAAACTAGTAAACACATATTGCCTTTTTCTTTGTCCTATTTTTATTTTTGAGCATCGATTTGTATATCCACTTACTAAAAAATTCATAGAGCAGTATAAATTCTTCCTGCTCCACCAGCAGATTTACTAATCGACTTTAGTAGCATGAGAAAGGGAGAAAAATTAGGGATATTTTATTTGAGGAAATTCAACAAAAAATAGCAAATGTATTTTTTAAATATTTACTTATTATTGCCTTTCCTGTTTAAAAATATCCTGCTTTAACTTAGAAAAATTTGACATAATTTTTTTGAATATAATATATTATATGATTCCCAATAAATTATTTTTGGGGAAGAGGAACTGGAGTCCTAAAATAGGTTGATTTTACTTTTAATAGACCTCTGAACACCCATGTAGTGTGCTGGTTGATATCTACTGGAAGAGTAATCATTTATTTTTTATTAGCTTAGAAATGTCATAATATTTAAACTACACAGCTAAATTTCTGTGGTGAATATCAACTATCTTGGGAATATATTGTTTGCTTATAATACCAAATGTCAAAAATTAGCTGAAGAAAGAAATTCAGCATCTGTCTTAGCTTGTGAGCCCATTTTTGGTGCACTGACACATATTTGATTGGGGATCACAATTATTTCCTGTTTGGTCCTGTAATTCCTGCAAATCAGTTTAACAACAAAAACTCAGAATGCCTTTTCTCACCAATTTATATTGACATTACAACTTCCCTTTTTATTCAGAATTTCCTCATCCATAATTTTTTGTTTTTCAGCATATTATCACAGTGTGATGCAGCAGGGGTTACTGTGAAAACCACTAGATCATTTCAGCTACTACAAAATGAACTGCAGCTCGTCTGCTTAAAGGCCTCAGCCAGACGGATCCCATTAACGTCTGTGCACTGCGGCTTGCACTGGCTACCAGGGTGTTTCTGGATGCAGTTCAAAGGGTTGCCTTTGATCTGTGAAGCTGTATACATTTTAAGCCAGAAACTATTTATTCTAAAATCACCCACAGTGAGCAAGATGAAACAGGGAACCATCATTGAAACTGCATCATAATTCAAAGTTAATACCTTTCTCAGTCAAGTCCACCAACTTACCATTACCTGGGAAATTCAACTGCATTTTTAGTTCATCTTGACTGGATGGTCTAATGTAGGAGATAAAGGTATAACTCTTCCATAATATAATATTTCATGTACTGTAAGATAAATAAAATGAGTTACTTTGGTATACTTTGGTACATTTAATTTGTATTGTAAGGTATGTAAAATTAAAATATGTAATTTTTTAAATAAGGAAATAGAACATTTTTCTTAATTTGGGAGAATGTTTTAAATGTGAAAATATTTTTTATTATTTTAGATTTCCAAAATTTAGAAAGCAATCTAAATAATCTATGGTGGTTATTTTTAATTAGAAAAAGTAAAATTGCATGCACATAAGCCAAACAGAGAAAAAGAATTAAAATACTATCCTACCATCCAGATATTCTAGAAGATTTATAATTACCTTGAAGTTGGCAAAGAGCTATGTAACTATCATTAACTAAATTAAGAGATGTCCATGTAGCTGTTTATTTATTTCTCCATCTAATGAAATGCAGCACTACAAGCTGAATTTAAAGAAAACAGGTAATATCTGGAACTTGATGTGAATTAAAAGGAATCATGCAAATAATTAATATGTACCACAGTATTATAGTTGGAATATTTGAAAAATTTTAAAGAACAGTAGTGGCCCAGAGGCGAATAATTAGCTCAGTCTGGGAAGTCAAAGTAGAATTTATAGAAACAACGAAACTGAAACTAGATCTTGAAGAATGAATTGAAACATGATAGGTAGACATGGGCAGAAGAGACTAATTTCTAAGCTGGAGTACCAGGATTCAGTCCTGCTGTAACCTGACATATATTTTCTGAGTGACCTTCTAGGAGTTACTCAATCATTCTGTACCTCAGTTCTCTCAGTTTTACAAAATGAGGATAATAGTGTTTACTTCAAAGAGTTTCTTCAGGATTAAATAAGTTAATCAACATAAAGTACTTGGAAGAGCATTAGCTATTATTACAGAGCTCAGGATGTATTTGCACCCTGGAATGCAGAGAGAGACCTGGGGAGTTGAAGAAAATGAGGCTGTAGAGTGAATGGGGGTCAAATCATGAACAAACTTAATTACATACCATGCTAACGAGTTTGAACTTCACTTTGTAGGCAAAGGAGGGCTAATTAAGTCTTTAAGACAAAGAATTGGTATCATATAATCTGCATGTCAGCAACGAGAATGTTGGTGGCAATGGAAAGAATTATTCATTAGAAGAAGAGATATGAGATGAGAAGTGGGGATAATAGTTCACAAATTCCTACAACGATCATATCTTAACAGCAACAAGGAAGCCCTGACTGCATTTTCTCAGTTTTTGATGAAAAGTTTAAAAATTTCAAAATTAATGTTGCCAAAAAAAAGGTGTGTGTGGGGAGGGCAAGCAACATAAGAAACAGACACATCAATGCTATTATGTTCTTTCCTCTCCTACGAAATGCCCTACATATCTTTAAAGCCCTATTTACATTCCCCTCTGACTTCTTTAATGATTCCAGGCCTATGGCCTGGGCTCGCCTCTTTAAAATCTCCAGAGAACTGAGCAAAGGTGTAAAACTAAGTATATTTAGAAGCTGACGGAAATAGCTTTTGATGAGTTAATATCAGGGAAGTTGTACAGGACAATTTGCACAGAAGGGAGAGTAGGATGCCTCTGGAAAGGAAAAGTAAGGCACAGGGAGAGGAAGAAACCTGGAATTTTAATGAAATAAAAGAATACCAGCTTCACTAGATTCAGAAACTGTGGAAAGGGATCATGAGAGTAAATATAAGCATAATTTAAATATGAAAGATAAAAGTGGCAATGTAATATTTTCTTTCCCCAGTTCAGAGACAGGCAAAATACCACATGTGTTTTTGTTTGTTTTTGGATTTTGGTTCTCACTCTTTTTTGGATAAAATTAAAAACTCATTTCACCACACACTTTTTTGGTATTTTTTAACACAGGTAATATTTACAGGAAAAGTAATCCATATTTTCTAATTCATCTCTACTGCAACTATTGGCAGAGATTAGAGCCATTTCATATGCAATCTATATGTAACTTTTTTCTTTTAAAATATGAAATCTCCTTCTCAGGCCTATTAAATATGAACATTGACTCAAGTGCTCCAGTCTTTTCAAACCTAAAAAACACTTCTAGTCTATATTAAAAATTAACTGCAAAGTTCTATACAAGAAATTCTACACCACAGCAATATAGAAGGGAAAATCTCTGGTGAGTAGCAAGGGGTGGGAATGCTGAATGGCGATATGTCTCTGTTATTAGAAGTTATAATAAACCAGCTGCCTGATCTGGTATAGGGTTTTTCATGCTAAGGCTGGGAGTGGAAAATGTTAGGGAAAAATTTTCCATTCATCTCACATACTTCATTGCTTAGAAATATGAACCACCTGTAACAGGAGCCCCAGGGGATTAACAAAAGTCCTGCAGATTACCCATTAATGGCTCAGACCCCCTCCTGTTTGAAATTCAGCCTTTTTTTCCCTCTGAACATTTCATGATCTCCTACACTAATTATCTGGAATTCGTCTGTAATAAATGCCTTATGTTTCCTGACTGAGGCATGCTTTTCCACTAACATTTCACGTTTTGTGTGCGATGTGAGCACCACAATAGAATTCCAAATAAAGAGAAGATAAACTTTTGGTTGAGTTAGTTGTATTTGTTTTAAAAAAGGAGAGGAAATCAAAGTGTTTATTTGGGCCAGGCTGAACAGTCCAGTCATTGCATTTTCTCTGACGATTCTTTCATTTTCTACTTCACTACAGACAGGAAACACATTTTTTAATTCTTGGCGAGAATCTTGCTTGTCATTGGACTGAGTGTACAAAGCTTTAAATAATTTGCTTAAAGAGATCACTTTATCACTTTTTTAGTTAAAATACAAGCTTATTTGTATCCAAGACTTCAACAAAGTTATTGAGCATGGGCCTCTGGGCTCAAGCACCATGCAAGTATTTTCAGAGACCTCTATAACCAAAGTGTTTCTACGAAATACCTAGTCTCTGTATCTGTATGCTTAAATGCATCAAATTCATTTTATGTTCAGGAAATAATTTTATAATGTACATTGCAGTTCCTGCTAACAAAAGATGAAAATATTATTTTGGTCATTGCTTTATTATGTTCTAGACTAGTGGTTATCTTCTGGGAGCAATTTAGTCCCCTGGAAGACATTTGGCAGTGACCAACACATTTTCACTTGGCACAATGGGAGAGTGGTCTGCCACTAATGGGTAGAGACCAGGGAATCTGCAAATACCCTACAGTGCACATGAAAGCTTCTTTTAATAACAAATTATCTGGCCCCAGATGAGAACAGTGCTGAGAGAAAAGCTGATCTAGACAAGTTATTTAGCGATCTCTCTGCTTCTATTTCATTGCTTGTGAAAAAGATTGTTATGATGAATATTCCTCATAACCCATTCACACGACATGATCTTGTACTTTTCTTTTCCTATGTTAGGAGTTGTGGACTATTAATTACATTAGAAACTCCTCAACATCTTTTTAAAGTACAACTTCGGAGACCTCAGAAAGAAAATCATCTCAGTGCAAACGTAACGATGCTGTTAGAATGGGCTGCAGCAGAGCAGCTTACACCCTGTCTGGACACAGGAGAGCATTTTAAAGTGACATGGGGAGAATATATTCAGTGGATATTAGCACCCATCGAATTCTGGCTCAGATATTCAAGAGGTGAGTTACTGAAGGGAGTACTGTCATGTTTATTGAAGTGGCCATGAATTAAAATAGTGATAGTCCCAGGGAAAGCAGCAGTGAATCAGGAACTAACAATCACTGAGAAATGCAGGCATTAGGAGGTGACAGAAATGACAAGGGATAGTGGTATTATAATCACTATTCAACTTATATACATTATAATCATTATAATGATAGTTTGATAACCATTTCTCTATTTCAGGGGCTGTGTAAGGTTTTGTTTTGTCCCCAGTTGTTTACTATGATGCAAAAAGTGAAGGCTTTTATTTTATTAATGATTCACCCTCATCTATGCCAAAAAGGGGCAAGGGAAGTAAGCATCCTTTTTTACATTCTATTTAATAGAAACAGGATACTTTTTGTCTGACTTCCTGGCAAACCACTCAATTTCAAATTGATATTGCTCAAACTTGATCTTTGTAGTGTTTCTTACACTTTCCCACAGAAGTTCCCTAATTATAGATCTCCTTGGAACGTATGTTGGTCTTGCCAGCCAAACCCATCTTTCTCCTTTCCTTTGATAACAGCAGTCCCTTTTGTGTCCCCAACTCATTAGGGCTCTTAGAGTCACCAATCAGTATATCCAAGTCCTCTAGCCAAAGAAGTGAATATGTGACCCAGGAATGGCCACTATAATTGCCAAAGTTTAGGTACCTAACCTGAGAAAAGTTAGCCAACAATCTTTTCTGGGGCCCTTTTTTTTTTTTTTTTTTTTTGGCACAGACATACAAAAAAGCTGTGTTTCTGAAAGGCAGGAAAACAGAAACAAATACTCAGCACCACGTCCCCATGATGGAAGCCCTTCTGCTAGAGGAGGAAAAAGGCCCAAGTCAAAGAAGAACACATCTGAGGGAGGTTTGACAGCTTTTATCTTTTAGGGAAGTTTTCTATTTCACACAATTTATCAAATGGTCTTAAACTTGGTAATAATATTCCCTTATTAACCTTTTAATATCTGTAAGATCTGAAATGATTTTCATCTTTCATTTCTGAAACTGGTACTTTGTTATCTTCTCTCTCTCTTTTATGATTAGTTTGGCTTGTGATTGATCAGTTTTCTTGTTCTTCTCAAAGAACCACATTTTGGGCTCATTGATATTTTTTCTTGATTGCACCTCTGTCTTTAAATTTATATTTTATTGCTCTCTGCTATGACTTTTATTATTTCCTCCTGGGCTTTATTTTTTATAAAATAAAGGTGGGGTTGAATTTGTCTCTTGTTTTTCTGTTTCTTCAGGAGAATGCCAAGGTCATTAATTTCAGTCATGCTTCATTGTTAATATAAAGTTTAAGACTATGAAGTACCCTATCAAACACTAATTTAAATATATCTCACAGATTAAAAAAAAATTTTTTCATTTAATTCAGGATGTTTTCTAATTTCCTTTGCAATATGTTCTTTGACTCAAGCGTTATTTAGGAATGTGTGGTTTAATTTACTAATATTTGGGAACTTTTCAGAAATCATTGTTACTGATTTCTAATTTAATTCATTGGTGGTCAGAGAGCATGGTCTGTATGATTGGAAACTTTTAAGGTCTACAAAGACTTGTTTTATGGAGCAGAATATGATTACCTTGGTAAGTGAACCACTAAAATTGAAAAAAAAGTGTATTCTGCTGTTATTAGGTGAATTATTCTATAATTATTAATTAGATCAAATTAGTAGTGTTTTTTCAGGTCTTCTCTAGTCTTGGTGACATCCTGTCTATTTATTCATCTATTATTGAGAAAGAGGCATTGGAATTTCCCACTATAAATTTAGGTTTGTCTGTTTCTCCTTTCATTTGTATTATTGCTTTACTTCATGCGTTTTGAAGCTCTATTAGGTTCCTCTCCATTTAGAGTTATGTCCTCTTGATAAATAACGCTAAGTTATTGTAAAATTACTTTATCCTTAGAAATATTCCTTGCTTTGAAACTACATTTACTGATATCAAAGAAGTGATTTTGCTTTCCTTTTATCCCTAAAAGAAATTAACTTTATTCTTACATTAGCATTTTTCACTCATTGGTCCTCAGGCTGAAAGGCTCTTCCCCAGGAAGTTGACATAATTGGTCTCCTCTTCCCACTGAGGTTTAAACTCCCTGACACCTTCCCAGAGAGCCTTCTCCAGTCCCCAAAATGGTAACTTCCCTCCCAGTTTTTCCTTTTTCTTTAGCCCATTTTATTTTTTATGTTTTATACTCAGCACTTATTGCTAGCTAACATTATTTATTTTTAACACTTTTATTATCTCCTTCACAAGAATGTAGAAGAGTATGTCTTAATCACAGCTATGTCTTCACCACTAAAAATAGTACCTGGTAAATAATAAGCACTTGATAATTATTCATTGAATAAATGTATGAGGAAAAGAAGGAAGGAAAGGAGGAAGGAAGGAAGAAATAGATTTTGAAAATCTGCTATATTCCAGAGATAATTAGAGGTCCTGAGGAGTCCAAATTGAGTAAAACAAGTTGTGTATTTGCCATCTCACACTAGATTATAAATCTTTTGAAAATGAACATGAAGTATAAGTGCTGTAACAAAGATACAGAAAAGGACTCTGGGTATATGAGAGAGGGAACAACTAATTATATGACATTGTATATATGCTGAAGAGGGGGAATCAGAAACATCTTAGCGAAAATGACAACCAAACGGATCTTGGGTATTTATATAGTTTTCCCCAAAGGGGAATGATATTCCAGAAAAGAGTCAATAGCCTGAACAAATATTGGGAGGCAAACAATTTATGCTACATTTTGAGCAATAAGATATATATTTGGGGAAAAATTATCAATTTTTGCCCTAAAATTTTTCCTATAAAAGTCAAATTATTTTATCAACATAAGTTCTTAAATATAAATAATGTATTGAGTAATATGTAATTTAACAAATCATTTTCTATAAAATTATGTTTAAGATTTAGACATACAAATATTTAAACCTTTTGGTTATATAATTAAAATAATTTTCTCCTTAATTCCTGGAACTATACAATATTATTTTGTTAAATGTGGAGTTTTTAAAATTAGCTTGAAAAGAAAATCACCTGAGAGCTATTGTCACAGATATTAATGCCTGTTAAGTAAATACACACCTTAGCATTATAGATCAATGTACATAGTTTATTAAAGAAAGATTTTAAATGTTGGCTTATAAGAAATAAAGCAATATCCCACAGCCCCTTTGCCTACATTTCTACTTGCATTTATTTCCTCTAATTTGTGTGCGAGAAATTATACATCCTGAAATTGAAAAATACTGTCAGGATGTGCGAAAGTACATTTCTTCTCAGTGTGGTTTTATTTTCATTTGTACTCCTGAGTCATCAGTATGAAATGTGCTCTTTCTTTTTGTAATTCTACCCCATTCATTTCTCCACTTCTATCCAATCTAAGTTTCTACATACGTGGCTAGGAAAACACTTTTTTAGAAAAAAAAGATTTCTTATTTTTGTTTGTTAATTATGAAATCAAACAACTGTAATTGAGTTAGCCAGTATTTCCCAAGAGTCTACTGTCAGTGTGGTTTGGGAAATAAAGCAGTGAAAAAAACAATGGAATTCTCTGCCTTTATGGAGCTTATATTTAAGAGTGGGGGGAATGTTTTTATAAAAAAGATACCAATAAACATAATAACTTTAACTTAAGAGATGTGAAGTGAATAAAATAACACATATCAAAACAAAAAGCAATTGAGAGGAGACAAATAGCTAGGGACATGAGAGATGTCTTCTCTGAAGAGGGGGTATTTGAGCTTATATCAACAGCCCTTAATATAAGATAGAACTAGTTGTATGATGATTCTTGTAGGAAGAAGTGACCTTGGTGATATGTAAGGAATGTCAAGAAGACCCAGTGTGGCCACAAAATGAGAAATAGAAAGCAATGTAGCAGAAAGTTGAGGGATAACTAGAGGTCTAATTTTGGGGGGAATATAATCTATGAAAATGGGTTTAAAATTGTTGCTGATGCAGTGGGAGTCCAATAGAAGATGTTTAAGTGGAGGAATGGCATAATTGGATTTAATATTAAAAGATATTTTGGTTGTCTGTAGACCGTTGACTCTAAAAGGGCAATAATACAAAACAGAGAGAACAGATGGGAAATGACTGGAGGATCCAAGGAGGAGATGACTGTCTCCTAGGACCAGAGTATAGTGGAGATGAAAGGCAAGATTGAGTTTGGATTACAGATATTGGAGGTCGGGCTGGCAGGACGTGTTGCTAATGGACGGCATTATGAGAACTAAGGTAGAGAAGAGTTAAGGGTAGGTTTGGCATTGCACTAGGCTGGATGTTAGGTTGGAATTGTGGTCCTGCCACTTGCTAGCTGTGACAAGTATTTCACTATTCTGAGATTCCATTTTCTCATTTTTAAAATTGGGGAAATAATGTCTAGAACTAATGGTATTCTGAAAGGTAAATTTTGTGTCATGTCTAGTAGAACGCCTCAAACTCAATGCTTAATAAATGCATTACTTTCAAGGACTTCAATAAATAAGTACTCCAAAATCTACAATTTTTGTGTAGTGCATTGTGGCTTCTGCAAAATATTTAATGAAGTCTCTCTAGATATTTGGTGAAAGACTGAAAAATTCCTGAACCTGATGATAGTAATTATATGTAGTTATATCTGAGTGACTGACTGTACCGAGGAAGCATTAATGACCAGACTGCTGCCATCTGGAAGCATCTCTCTCTCTGCTCTCTCGCCCATGCTTCTACCCTTAACCAGGCAACTGTTCAACATTTGGTTAACACTTGAAGAAAGAGAAGACATGGCTGTCAATGTTTTAAATGACACAAGACTAGGAAAAGGAGTTAAAAGGAAAGATGTTGAATCAAGACTCAAAATATTCTCAATAGGCTGACATCATGGGCCAGAAAAAACAAGAAGAAATTGAAGAGCTAGAAACATGAAGTTCTACATTTCTGTTTAAAAAAATTAACCTCACATGTACAGGATTAGCAGCAATTCATGTGAAAAGATTTGGCAGTTAGAGTTGACTGCAAGGTCAGAATGAACTTGCAGCACAACTTAGCTGCTAAAATAGTAAAGACAATTTTAGGCTGAATTAGTAGAAGTCCACTGTCAAGGACAAGAGACGAGAAGGTTATATTGTGTTCTCTTCTGCTCAAAGCCATCTGAAACATGTCCATTTTTTGAGGCCATTATTTCTTCTTTTATCATCCAGTAGCTTAAAAAGTGTCAGGTAAGATTGAGATTATAGGAATACAAAATTATGTCAAGTAGAGATCCTACTCTCAACGATGTCACAATGGAGTAAGAGGAAACTAACACAGAAGGAAGAAAATCATACACACCTCAAAGAAGATAGCAATAAAAAATAATGCAGATGTCTGGAACAAATGTTGGTCACTATCAATTGTAGAAGTCAAAGAAGTTGGATGCCATTCTACAGGCAACAGGACAGCCGTTGGAAATGCCTGTGTTGGGGAATGATATAATCAAAGCTGTACTTCAGAAAAGAAAGAGAAACAAATACCCAGAAGTTTGCACGTTAGTCCATATTGTTCTCACTGTGCTATGGCTGTAGGATTTAGCCACTTGAGGCAGACCCAGTAAAAATGGATGGAAATTGCAAGGAGGCAGATTTTTATTTAAGATAATGTATTTCTATCGATCATGTTCAAAATGAAAGAATTGCTGGAAAGCAGTGACCAACCTTTTCACTGGAAGTGTTAAAACAAAGATTGGATGGCCATGTCTCAAGCCATGCATGATTTGATGCAGTGGTTGACATCAGGGTTTCTTTCCAGTGCTAGAGATCTTGGAAGTCTGTGTTTTCATAGCATATCAATAACCTGATTAGTTAATATGGTGAGCGAAATTATTTCTGTATTTTGTTCAGTTCATAAGTGTTCTTTCAATTATCCAAAATATACCACTAAGTACTTTTAACCTTATTACTATTTTTTATGATAAGCTCTTACCAAGATTCGTTTTTATAACATTGTTTTATTTTAACTTTTTATTCATTATTTATTATATGTCTTAATCAAAGAGCATTGACTTTATTTTTAGTCCCAATAAGTGATCTTATCAAATTTAAAGTGAGCTCCAGAATCTCTACCTTAAAATACAACCCCAAATGATAAAAATTAATAGTGACAAGTATATGTGGTTCTGGATTATCTGTTAGAAGAACCAGTAGAATAAATCTGTATCCTATGTTTCTTCTATGTTCAACATACATGTAGCAATAGAAGTATAGAAATGGTGATTTGACTTGCTAATCGATGACTGTTATTTCAAGACAATGGTGAATATATCAATATTTATATCACACATAACTGTACTGATTTCTTAACATTTTTAACAAAACAATATTTTTCATGTTTTTGTTAGCTTCATATTCATTTTCAATATCATCCATAAAATATCAAACCATAGACAATGAAAAACATGTGTCTACCACTTTTACACTAGAGAAAGTAAAAATATCAGTCACCATGCTGTCCCAGGCAAGGAAACATCCAGGAGACAACAGGAAAGGGGACCACGGCAAAGGCTTGAGGTGATAAATTACACCAAGGCCACTGCATGCAAATAAATCAACAGTGGTCTGATTAATGGCTTCTCCACATAACATTTCACAATGAAAAGAAAACTTTGCAAGTTTTCATTAGGGAGTGTTTTTAGTATACCCAGAGGTGCAATGAAAGGAGGAATGTGTATGAGAAGTTACTTTCTTTAAAAATTTTTTGACTACACTTGTTCTAGCATTTATTAACAAAGTAAAGCACTCTGAGAAAATTAGACTTCTATTTGTGCTTCATTTAAAGAGAAAAAAGATGCCAGTTTAAGTAAAATTTTGTTATCTCCCAGAATCAGATAGCACCAGAAAGTATGATTGTGCTAGGAAAAGTAAAAGTGTAACTGATAACACTTGGGACATTTAAAGACATCTTTCACTGATAAATAAAAATTAGGATCATATCATGTTAGATAACAAAAAAGGCAAACACAACTCTGAAATTGCTAGCAATTTCCTACTTATAGGAATAACTCCAAGTCTTTTTTAATTTAAAGATTTCATTTTTTTCACATTTTTCCAAAATTTTTTTAACATAGTGTTCCAGTGAGCCCTTGTTTTCAGCCACAAGACTAACAATCCCCAATGGTGGGAGATCCCACTTCTGGTTCTCTGGTTTTGATCACCTTACCATTTTGAGGAGTACCTATCAGGTGTTTTTTAGAAGGTCCCGCCATTAAGATTTGATTAGACTGGGATTAAGAGGAAGAACAGAGGTAAAGTGCAATTTTCACCATATCCAAATCACATAGTATCAACATGACTTAACCACCGTTGATGTTAACCTTGATTATATAGCTAGTTTGTTAAGTTTCTGCAGTATAAAATTACCCTTTTTCTGGAAAAGGACCATATTATCTTGAAAAGAAGTCATTATGCACAGCCCACTTAAAGAAGGGAAGAATTATGCTTTGTCTTCCAAATCATCCTAAATCTAATCACAAATTTCCCAGGGAAGCTGCGGCTGCATCATGGCTGACCTGCAGCACTAGCCCTCACCTTTGACACAGACGTGAAAACACCCCAGTCAATGCTGTCAGATTTGGGTGCTCTCCCAGCTCCACCCACATGGCTTCTAAGAACAGCTGTGACCCCAGCCAGACCTGAGCCCAAAGGGACATGAATATGATGAATGAGTCTACAAAGCAGAATAAATGCCAGAATTGTAACTCATTAGTCACATTTCATCATCTTCACTCCTTTCTTTTTGCTTAGTTTGCTAAATTTTCCCTCACTTTAAATTTCTGCTTCCCACCACTATTATTTTTTTACTCTGCCTTATGTCATAATTGTCCTATTCCCATGCTTCCTTTTATAGGTCACCTATAATGACTATCAAAGAATCTAATCAGATGAAGCCTAAGTTACATCATGTTGATTTTGCCATACTTCCATATATTGCCAACCATACTCCTAGGCCTCATGTACTACATCTGAAATATTAAATTCCCATGAGCAAAGAGTAAAACAGCAACTATCCATGTCAATACCATTAGAAATAATTTTTTTAAATGCATACTTTATATGATACTAATTAACAAAGAGATTCCAAAAACCTCAATGATATTAGTTTTGTGCATTTTCTTTCAAAAATATGTACTGGGCATATATTGTCCCCACACTCTGAACCAGATGCTAAAGACAATAAGGAACTTGCAGACCAGTAGGCAGCAGTTAGCCACCCACATGGTATAATTCGAAAGCATCACCAACAGTTTCCCTGCATTTACTATGAAATTCCAGTCATTACTGCAGCTCTTTCTGTGAAGATTAAAAAGTGACCTATTAATTAGAGAATTACAAATGTAATAATAATGTATCTTTGTTTAAGCTTAGTGATTGGCAAGGACAGAAAAGATTGGAAATATGCAATATTGCTGAGTTGTGGTTCTGTTATGAACTGATTACTTATATTCTTTGTTATTAATTAGGTTGTTCATCTCTTTTATTTGTTTGTGGAAGCTCTTTATGTATTTGGTTTGAATTCTCTTATCTGCCATAGATTTTAAATGTTTTTCTGATGTTTATTTTTCTTCTTTACATATTCATAACAATGTAGTACTCAAATAATTGTAATTTTACATAGCTGAATTTATTAATATTTTCCTACAGGATTCTTCCTTTCATATTCTTTTTGAACATTCTTACAAAAAATATTAAACAGAAAATATTAAAGTTCAACACTCTGTAAAGAGTATGATCCCAGTTTTGTAAAAATAAACAGAAAGATAAGAAGGAAATTTGTACTTCCCAAATTTTCCAAACTTCCTTTAATTCACATGTACCATTCTTATAATCAGAATAAGTTGTAAATGTAACATTTTTAGTGCAAAGACATATCTCAGAGAAAATGCATGCAAACCTTTGCACCCACCATTTTTTCACCATGGAAAGGCCAGTACCCTTGGAAACAATGCTTGGAGTAGGTGAATTTAAAGCAAATGACAGAAGAGAGTTTGATTTTCATTGTGGGACAGACACCCCTTGTCTGCCAAGACCAGTAAGGCTGGTATAGTGTGGACAGAAGAGAAAGAACATGAATAGCTGGGAATTAAAAAAGAAAAAGAAGAAATGAAATTTTGAGTAAATGCCACATCACTCCTTTTATTTATGTTTGAATAAAGGCCCTCTTTTCAGTTAGTAACTGAAATCTGTAAATAATTTGGGAAGGCAATAGAGATTTGGAGGTTATTCTCTTTTTCCTTACCAGACACTAAATGCCTCAGAGTCCATAAAATGCATTCATTGAGACCATAGGGATCAAAGAAAATGTGTTTTAAAACAGTGACATTCAACAAAAGATTGGAAAATATAGCAAAATGGGAACAAAAGTGTTTCCTGGATAGAGAATGGAAAGATGATGAAGAACTCTGACCAAGAAGACTGAATTGTACCTAGGAAGCTTAGGAATCCTCAGACCAAGGGACAGCTATGTGTACCAACCATGTGACTCTATTCAGCCAGCCAAGGTCACTGTGACAGTGAAAAGCCTGGCAGGGAGCCTCATTAGTAGCTACTTTGCCTCTGAAGCCAATCTAGCTTCCCTCTTTATTTACCCACTGTGTGACCTTAAGCAAGGCACTTAGGCTCTTGGAGCTGCAGTGGCCTCATTTATAAACTGGGGATACCACCAGTGTTAGCACACAAGACGACAGTAAGAAGCACTCAAGCAAATGCATGTGGATGTATAGCACAGCCCTTGTCTCACTGCCCAAACCAAGGCCAACATTAGGTGGGTGCTCAAAAAGTTGTTGAACAAAAAACGAACAGAAAGCACCAATGATTGGCCAGATGAGTTACTTTTTTAGGAGGGGAAATAGCAGGTAAATAGTATAGATATAAATGTTACATTTGCTAAGCAGAAAGATGGCAGCTCTAAGCAAGTATGGTATGGGATACTGTAATGGAAAAGCTAGAATTTGTCATGGCCCTTGATGAATGGGATAAGTTTCAACAGATGAAGAATAAAAAAGAGAAGAGAAAAAAGAATAGGATGAGTGGGAGCATTTAGATGAGGCTTCACAAATCATTTGTCAATCAAGCAAATGGAGAGTGACAGGAGACAAGGTAGAAAAAAGATAGGTGGGCAACAGGGAGTTAACACACAATGAATAAATAATATGTGATTACAAATGTTTTATTATCATTACTACTATGTGCGTAACTACATATATAGCATATTTATTTGTATGTATCAAATATGAAATAATATATCTCAAGTGGGTAAAAGCTGGAGAGGAAGAATTGATATGTCAAATTGCCAAATGGAAAGAAAATGCCTTAATTTATGTTTAATGGAAAAAACTCATATCCCATGTTTCTGGTGTAGCTATCTCCCCTATTTCTGTTTACATTTTTTTTAACTGTCTTTATGGACTCAATCAAATGGTGTAACTTTATGTTCAAATACATTATTAATAAAGCTGTAAAAGAAGGGTGTTGTATTTTCTACAATTTCCTTCATCTCAGAAATTCAAGACTCCTTCTTATCGAATTCCTTAGCATATTTCTGGATATTATTGCTTTACAACATAACTGAGTATAATACCTAACTCTCAACTAAAGTCACTAGAAGTTAATTCAGTGCACAATAGCCTCGTCTGTTTCAAAAACACTTTCCTACTGTTTTACTGACAAAACGTATTTTTTCTGAGAAACTGACATAACTCAGCCTATTCATCAGCATTTCCTTTTGGCAATTTTAACATTTTAACAAATTTAAATGATATGCTGAATAACAACCTATTTCAAATCATTTGGCATAGAGTTTCTTCAAAAGAATGAGAAATTTGCTCAAGATGCAATGGCAGCAGGGGTGTTCTCCTAGTCCCAGGGGACAAGTTGGAGGAGGGCTCAGTTGTGCTGGAGGGAAGCAAGGCTGGGCATGGGGAGAGGTGAAGGAGTCAGCAAGGCAGAGGAGTTCATGCTGAGACCAGCAGTTTGGGATGAATGTGGAGAGAAGCCTTTGAGTGGGCCTACAGCCAATGTTTGGGGAGCGGAAGGAAGAGCACTAGAGAGGCAGTTACAGGAAAGGCCAGAAGAATTTTAAACAGGAAACACATTCACACTTAAGCAAAATGTGAACATTTGTGCCCCCACTAAGTGAAGAAAATTTAGATATAGAGCACTGGTACAGACCCACCTTTCCTAAGGCTGGCAAATCCACTGCAAATTGATCTTAGGGCCATTGAAACATAACAGCAACAATATCAATACAAATACTAGCAGTGTTTTTTTGTTGAGAGGTTTCTATGTGATAAGACTGCTTAATTGAATTACATGGATTAAGTCCCTTCTTCCAACAACCTGTGAAGTGGTTATGGTTATACCCAATTGTAGATTAGGATAGTGAGAACTAGGATAGTGAGAACCAGAAAAGCTAAGTAACTTTCCGAAAATTCACAGGATTAGTGATTCCTTCAGGAATTTAGAAGCTACCAGCAACTTTAGAATTTTCTGTGTATATTGAGGGTCCCCTCCAAAATCTGCCTAATCTTACTTTTACAAAGTTGTCTTTAAAATTTTGGCCTACAAAGCTCCTAAAAGAATTCTGAAAATTATTCTACTCTCTGGCACATTTACAAATTAATATCTGTGTATTTCCAAAGTTTAAATAGTTACAAATATGTTAATTTCTGATTAAATATAATTATATATATAATTAAATATGTAATATATGTATAATTAAATATATATAAATAAATATAATTATATATAAATACATATATAATTAAATATAAAACTCTTTCATCACTTTAACTGATCCAATGTAACATATTAGTACCAAAAAAATCATTATTCATTTTTAAAATGCTTGAGCAAATTGTTTTAAGTTACCATTTTGACCCTTTCCCTCTTTTTCTTTGAATTCATCTTTCCATTCCACTTTCTCCCATGTGATGTTATCCTTCTGTAATGTATCTTCATGCTTACAATCATGCCCTAACATACTTTGCTATAACAAAAGCATAAATATATTCCAATCATTTTTATTTAACTTTCTATTACTTCAGGCCTTCAGTTAAAACAGTTTCTTCATATTTTTTTCAAACATTATTTGTATAAAATTGACCAAAATGATGTAAATGTAATCCAAATGTTAATAGTTATTACAATAAAAGTAGTTTAATGAGCAGCAACACATTGTTTAGTAATATGGATGAAACTTTTTTCCAATTGGCTAATGCATTCATGAAAAAATATTACTGGTTGCTAAAAATAGCAAAAAGAAGGGAAAGCATTTGGCCACTTAAGGACGTGGCTTACTGAAGGTGTATTGGTCATTGCTGTTAAATCTTAGGTAGCACACATATTAAATTAGTCAAAATCTAATATGAATTAACAAATGAAGAAAAAAGTGGTGAGGAGTGACAGAGGGTAGAAGACTTTTGCCCATGTTAAAAGAAATAGTTTTGCCTACAAGTCAGAAAATATGTTGATGAAATACAGAATACTATTTTATGTCATACATTTTAATCTTTATAAAGTATTAATTTAAAGTAACTTATTTTTCTTATGCTTGAAGGCTTAACAGTGACTCATCAGAATGAAATTTAGAACTCCTAAGCTCCTCTTACATGAAAAAGATTAACTGAGACACAGATGGCAACTTCATAAAGAACACATCCCAAACACTAATATTTTAAACTATCTTTTTATTTGTCACCTTTTTATTTGGGACTACTTCATCAAGAAATTTAAATCAAAATGGGAGAAAATGATGAAGGTGGCCGAGCAAAAGGCAGAGTGATGGAATGTAAGAGATGTTAGAACATTTATGGATCTAGCAGGGGGACGGTACCTAAAGTGGAGAATGTATGTGGCAGAGGCAAAAGTGCAAGTGAATGAAGTGTGGCTCCCAGAGGTGGCTGGAAGCAATAGCCCTGGAACAATGCTAGAAATGGAAAAGGGAAATAGGTAAGAAGAGTTTGGTTGTTGGTACTGGATTCCCACTACCAAGTCACAGCTGATACCCATCTTTCAGTGAAGAGGTAACTTGCTTCTTCTCTCCTTGTGCTGGGTGCCTCTTCAATATCACCACTGACAAAGCATTGAGTTTGAAAATGAAGTTTTAATAATTAATGCAAATAATAACAAAAAGAGGTTAGTAAAAATAAAATTCTCAAGGAACTCTTTACATTGACTTGATTTAGACTTTTCCTTCCCTATGCATTTCACAAACCAGGGTATTATGAGTTACAACATGGGGTTTCTACTTCTTTATAGATTAAAGATTCCTCAGCCATAACTCCTTCTTATGTTTTCTCATCCAACTACAGCTAAGGACATATGATCTCCAATCCTAACCTATGTCTTCATGATTTTCTTCTAAAAGCATAAAAGGATGAGCCTGTTTGGAGTAGGAAGTCCTAAAGAAAAAGGAAGTTTAAATACATTGCATACTATTATTCGCCCATTCTATCCTTAATGAAATAGATTTTAAGAAAACTACTGATATATTATGCATGAGAAATGGGAGGATTGAGGGTGTGTGGCAATTCTATAGCTACCTGTAGAAAAAAAATGCTTAAATTATGTTGGTAGACTTTTAATTTTACCAGATATCCAGACATAATTTTGTTCTTTCTTCATGAGAAATCCTTCTAAAATTCTGCAAAAATGTAATATTTGTCCAGCTGTTCTCCCTAAATGAAACACATATGCTTGAATATGGACTAAAAGTTAAATGAGTATTAAATATATATCTAAGTCAAGCTGACTAATTTTCAAGTTTGAAAATACTAACACACTATTCAATAATAACCAAAATAACCTCTACTTGATGATGTCTGGATCTCAAGAAAATTAAAGATAACTTTGTCATTGTCTTCTCATTTTTAATGTTGTACATTATTTAAGTATATAAAGGTAAATTAAGTGAGGAAAAATAATTTTTATATTTAGTAATAAAACCATAATTTGATATTAATTGCTGATTACATACACAGGGTTAAATATTTAATATAAACCATGTTATTTAGTCCTCTCAACTATCATACTATTATCCTTATTTTATATGTTGGAAAAAGATTCTTAGAAAAATAAAAGTCATTTCTGTAAAACCAAAAGCTAATAAACAGCAGAGCTGAATTTTGAACCTGCATGGTCAGTATCTAGAGTCCAAGCTCCATCACTCTAAGCATTATTTTTAATAGTGTGTAGGAATAAAGAAGCTAGGTCATGTGTAGAATTCATCCATAATACACACCAAGAATCAAAATAATAATAATAATATAATGATATGAAAGTAGTAGCAACTTCTTAATGAACTCAGAGTACTTATATGGCTCTCATTATATAAAAATTCAGTAAAAATGTTCTCAATGTGAGCTATAAAAGCCAATTAGGTTGTACTCTGCAGCCAAACGGATTAAAATCATCCAGTTTACAAAAAGCAGCCTCAGATATGAGGTAACCCTATTAAGTTTCAGTAAATAAAGAGGTCAGGAAAAGATAGCTTCCATATGAGCAAAGAGGATTTGTTTCTCAGAGCACTATGTTAATGCTTTTCTGGGGAACCTATGGGACTTTTTACAAACTTTCACAAATTTCAAAAGGAAAAGTCAAGTAAATGCCAAAAAACTACTCAGAAATCTCCAGGTTTATATAGTAACCCCTTGACTCACACATTCATTGCTAAAGTACCTAGTATTTGACAATCACATTGCTTTGTCTAGGGTTCTGATAGCATAAACCAGACTTTTAGGCACAAATTTTATAGATTAGAAAACTAAGGTTCTATACTAATTGTAGGAATGGCATGCAATGTCCAAGCTGACAGTGTTTATCTGCTGCACCGATTCCAGCCTGCGAGGAACTCAGGAGACACTTCTAGGAAAAGGGACTGTCTGGATAGGATTAAAGGACAAGTAAAGCAGGGAGGACCAGAACAGTGTGACAAAGCAGAGCAGAGTTTAGTTAAAATAAATAAATAAAATAAATATAAACATGAAATATATAACATAGATATATTATAATATATGAATTGATACATAAATATATATGTGCATATACATGAGTATGTGCATATATGTGTGTGTACATATATGTATATGTATAAAAAACTCATTCAGAGACTTGCAAAAAAGACTTAGAAGTGTTAATATTCACGGAACCCGGTGGAATGAAAGAAGATGAGACTGAAAAAGAGGCAGGAGCTGGGTTCTGAAGGACCTTCATGTTGTTGAATGTAGTGTAGATTGAGTCCTAAAGACAATGGGAGGCCATTGAAAGGCTTTAAAACAGATCAGTGGCACTATTTTATTCACATTTTAGAAAAACTACTCTAAAAGCAAGTAGAGTTCCCCATGGTATGTAGAGAGGAAGGGAAACATAATGAACATTCCAGGTTACATAATCCCTTCTTCGTTCAAATTATCTGGTATGTGTTACCATCGTATTTATAGAACTGATTTTTAAATATTGTTTTTCCTTATATTCTCTTGCACTGAAAAATTGTAACCATCACAAATTGTTCTTCAAGATTGAAGTAGCAACAGTGGATGTTTATTGTCCACAATTACACATAGAGAGCTAGCAATATTTTGTCAGATTGTGTGCTTCAATTTTCAGTGATCTGCCTTAGGACATGCAGGAAGATGTTATAACTGGGAAATTGTATTGGAGGATGGGTAAAGAAGGATATTGAGCTGATTTATCCTGCTGCTTCTCTACGGTGTATCAATTGGAGGAAGGAAACACTAAAGATAGAAGACCAATGAGGAGCCCATTAAAGAAATTAAGGTAAAAAATAATGAGGTCCCGAACCAAGGCACTGGAGGTGGAAAAGGAGATGAACTCTTGGAATTTCCCGACAACTAAAAAGGCCAATCTCAGATTCTAAATATTTATTTTAAAACCTTACCTTCCCCCTACAATAATATATTTACCTAATATCAATCTTGAATGAAAGAATGAGCTAAAGGCTGAATTTAGTTTTGTTTAAAGTCTTGGAGAAATTATCTAAATCCAAATATTGAAATATTGATTTTTACTTTCAATAATATATAACCAATATAAATAATATGAATTTTCTTTACTGATATCTCCGTACTATGAAAGAATAGGAAGCACTTTATGTAATTATCAACTCTCTCAGTCAACTAGATTTTAGAGATACACTTTCTCAATTGTTTGAGTAGCCTTTATAATAAGGTACATAAAATGTGTAAGTAACGCTAAAATAGATTGTGAAAAATCTCAGATTATTTCTTTTCAGACAAAGAAAATTCCTGAAATATCAAGAGGTACTCTAATATCCCATCTTCAGAATTCTTTATGTACTTATTTCATCATTTGTATTGATTTTCATTTGGTTTAAATCTGTATGTGTTGCTCGGGTGGGGGGAAAAAGGCAGCATGCACAATGATAATGTGACAACATGCGATTAAGCATTCCGAGCATTATTTTGACATCTCTAATAAAAGTCAGGACATAAACTTCAAAGAATATGTCAAGAACTATTATTTATAAGCCCAAAGCAAATGAGTTGGAAAATAATATTCTCAGCAATTTAATTAGGATTACATTTATCCATGTTTACTTGCTTCTGTACATTTAGACGCCCTAATGCTAAAAAAAATTAATGTTGGCAAGAGGAGCTATGCTTAAATCTTTCTCTAAAACATTAATTCCCTCTTCATTTTTGGAATGCATAGTCTGTAAATTTTACTGACACTGTAAATCAATCAAAAGTGCTTAGAATATCAAACAAGTGTATGCTTCCTAGTTAATTGTATGATAATGAAAAAGATGAAAAGTATTACTGTACCCCTTGTATTGATGGGAACACTTATTTAATTAAACAGCTCACCACCTCCTGCCAGCTAAAAGGGCAACAGCCAGGTGGAGCATCTTGATTTGCCACAAGTTCTGCATCAGAAATGCTCAAAAATGTATTAAATTTGAAAGAGGTGTCAAAGATCAGCTATTAAGTTCCCTGGAAAAATGTACCCTCTCAGCCTTGTTTTTAGAGCAATAATTTCAGTCAGTAAATATGAACACTTTCTTATGACAGACTGACACTGCTCAAAGCTCAACTTCAGCTATAGTCGTCTCTGACATTTGCAATAATCTTGAATCTTTCCTGTATGGCATAGTTTTTCATAAACCCAACTCTTAAACAATTGTATAACCAGTGGCACACTCAAAGGGTATAGGTCCTCTGACCTGAAAGAATCTCTCAAAAGCTTTCAAAGTTAAAATAAAACAAAACATCTCTCCTTTATCAGTATCTGCCATTTATCAAGATCCAGAACAGTAAGACTACACCCTTTCAATGAATAGTCACCAACAGATTTTCTTTAAGCATAATGCAGTTTTGAAGTAAACGATCAATTTTTCTTCATTTGAGTAAATCTTAGACAGAAGTCACTAGGAAATGTTCCCTGCTGTGGTTCCAATTGCCTGTCTTCTATTTTTGCTCATTTAGTTACCAGTTGATCCTTCCCTTGTCCCATTGTTTCTCAGCCTCCATGTTAGATTGCTTCTACTCTATGTAAGGAATACCATGCTCTGCAGATGTTCAGTTTGTATATTGTAAAATATAACACAATGTCTTGAGAAAATATGTCCACATAGATAGCTATTTGTTTGTACTTTCTATTGAGCAAATATAATTATAGAAACATCATGTAGTATTACTGTCTTCATATCATATAATTCCATGTCCCTCTACAAAATGCCACTTTCTCTGTTCCTTAGTTTTGTGAAATACTTTGAGTTAGCTGAACAATGAGAGAAAACAGAAAATGAAATTATTACTGCATAGTTACTATGTACCTGACTATTGTTATTATATTATTAATATTATACTCTATCTAATATAATTATTATATTAAGTATTCTAAGGAAGATATTTTTATCTTCAAATTAAAATTAAAGACATCAAGCAAGGAGTCAAAGGTACATACCCAGGTCATACACTAATTAGTGTTAGAGCCAAAATATGACTAATCACTGGGCCTCAGACCATTTATATTATAATTTCTAGGCTCCATGGAACCCAAAAAATCTTCTTGTCATTACTAATGAGACCTTTGCTCTGTGGTTTTTCTTTACTTTGTACTATCATTTTCTTTCTATTCCCTTTTTCTACCCCCACCTTGTAGAAGCAGTTGAGGTAAAAATGACCACGTGTGAGAGAAGACAAGTAGTGACTCTGTAGCATCTTACTATGCTGATGGACAGTGACTGTAATGCGATATGTGGGGGGAACTTGATAACAAGGGGTGAATGTAGTAACCACAATGTTGCTCATGTGAAATGTTCATAATATTGTATATTAATGATACCTTAATAAAAAAATGATCATGTGTGGCTCCACTGGAATTTTCTTGTTTGACTATTTTGTTACTTATACAGACTGGTCTTAATTCAAATTGGATTTAGTGTTACCTGCACCAAGGTAAGGGGATTTACAATTGGTCATTTTCAAGCCATGTTTTGGTAGTAATGTTAAATATTGTCTTTAGCAACAAATTTAGGAATAAAAAGCATGATAGTTCATTTTACAAATGAGCAGTCTTGTGTGCAAGATAACACACAAGTAGAATAGGGATTATCTGGGTTAGAACACTTATAGATTACATACAATTTGAAGGGTGAAGTAAACTCAATGAACTAGAAATAGAAACAATTCATTTCAATAAAAAATGTCTGCTCTGACCACTTTTATTCAACATAGTATTGGAAGTTCTAGTCAATCAATAGGCAAGAAAAGGAAATAAAAGTCACACAACTTGAAAAGGAGAGATAAAACAGTCCCAATAGGCTGATAGTATCATTTTCTACACAGAAAATCCCAAAGAACACACAAAATACCACCTAGAACTAACAAATAATTCAACAAGATTTCAGGATACAAGATAAGCACACAGAAATCAACTGTACTACTGTACAGTAGCAACAGATAATGTGGGTGCTAAAATTTAAATACAATACCATCTATAACCATCTAAAATGTTAAATTCTAGGTGTAAATCTACCAAAAATGCAGATTTGTATGCTGAAAACTAAAACCAATGATGAAGTAAATCAAAGAAGTTGGTAACTTTTGAACACCTTCAGCCATTTCACACCACCCTCACCTCTGGCATCCACCAATCTATTCTCTGTTATCTATGGGTTCATTTTTGTTGTCTTTGTTTGTTTTGTTTTTACATGCCACATATAAGTGAGATCATATACTCCAATTATCTTTCAACAGATGAATGGTCAAATAAGCCAGGATATATGAAATGTGGAATACTACTCAGCTGTAAAATAGAACAAACTTTTGATAAACAGAGACTGGATGATTCCCCAGAGAATTTAATGTGTCGGAAAAACCAATTTCAAAAAGGTAAATAATATGTGATTCTATTTTAATGACATTCTTGAGGTGACAAAATCAGATCTGGAGAAGAGATAAGTGGTTATAGGGATTAAAGAACAAGAAAGGAGAGATATATGATTGTGGCTATAAAAGGGCAATATAAGGTATTCTTTTGGTGACATAATGTTTTATAACTTGACTATATTAATGTCAATATCTTGCTTGTGATACTGTACTATAGTTTTGTAGTATGTTACCTTTGGAGAAAACTGAATAAAGAGTACATGGGATCTCTGTATAATTTCTTGCAACTGTGTGTGAATCTATAATTATCTCAAATCAAACAGTTAAATTAAAAACACTTGAAGCTTCAACTTCAGAGTTCAAACTACAGAGAGAAACAAACAATATTTGTCCTCAAAAACAATTGGACCAGAAAAAATAAAAACCATTTTTTGCATTAGTTAATTAATTCATTAAAAGCAATTTAGAGAAGTCTTTCATTCTTAAATTTGTTCAGTATTTCATTTACTCATTCAACTCAGTTATAATGAATATTAACTAAGAATTCTGAAGACATTGTCCTCCACAAGACACTTAAAATTGTATATAGCATTGAAAATCCAATTTCCCATGGACCTTCAACATTGACTTAAAACATTTCTATAACATTTCCTCTTACACAAGCAAGCATGCAACTGGGGATTAGGTCTTTGTGCTTACAATTCTCATGCAGCAATAAAATAAGTAATAAAATATGAGGCAGTGCCTGGCTGTAATCAGCTCATTGTAATGATCAAGAATGTGCCTATATATTGATGAAAATAAAAAATATTCAAATATTAAAACAAAAACATAGCATTTTCAGAGGTAATAGGTGGACTCCTCAGGGGCCATAGATCTTGTGTTAGTAAGAGTATAGAAGTTAATAAGAAAATAAATAAAATTAAAATCTAATAAGGTAATAACCAAAAAATAAAATGTCTTCATAATTTAAAAAGGAATCACCTTATAATATACATAAATATGTACCATGGACTGTATTATGCTAACCTGGTACACAAAGAAGTGTTTTTGACAGCAAATTATGTAGGAAATATCTGACCCAAAAGTGAACTAAAATAGAATTTTAAAGCTGAAAAATAAATGAATAAGAGAGAGGCTGAATTGAACTTGGGTTGAAAACAAAAGATCCTAGTATAGATGGCAGAATCTAGGAACAATTGTGTACTTCACCAAAAGCATAGGGACTTTAAATTTATGTAAGATTAAATGCAAGAATGATTAGACCTATCACTAAATATGACTGAGAAATTCCCTTGCTTGGATGTCATTAAATATAGAAAATAAATATTCCAATCTGTTTGAGGTTTATTTGTATCAGTCAATATCAAAATCATCTCAGATGGTATACATTGAGAATTTACCTAAGGAACTATTTTAAAAGGTACTGTATGTGCCCTGTTAAGGGAACATGCAAACAATATTGAAGTGTCTAGGACTAGTGATAATGGAAGAATCTGTTCCCTACCCCTGGAACAGAAAGGAAGAGAGGAAGAATGCAGATCCCAATGACAGCTGCATCTTAAGGAAAGACTACCCAGAAGGGGTGGTGCAGTTACTGTCAAAGATGTGGTATTCCAGTGCGTGGGAGAGGAAAGAAAGATATCAGTATATATCTATGTCTTTCTCACTCTCTCTCCATTTCTCTGTCTCTCTTTCCTTCCACCCTCCAATGTACTGACAGTGAATAGGCATGAAAGTGAAGGAAAAACAATAGCCAAGACATTATTTAACATTTGTAATGCTTGAAGGCAACGTCAATGACAAACACTTACAGCAAACTCTTCCAAATCTTATAATCCTGGAACATCTTCACATCAACTTCCTGAAGAAATCATAGGATATGGTTACACGATAATCAGGAATTAGTGATTTATAATGTCGGATGTTGAAGTTTCAGGTGTTATTTCTCTGAGATGAAGAAGAAATTACAATAGCCTTCTGTTATATCTCTTTCAGTTCCTTTGGTTCATAGGAAGCAGGTTTCCCTAATATTAGTGGCTTTAGCTAATTTTTAAAGGAGCAAAAAAGTTTTATTGGTAATATTTCAATAATTTGAATAAAAGTAATAAATTATTTTTCTGTGTGGATGAACTTTTAAATGAAAGGCTTCTGAGAGATATATGAGGATTGATCTAAAAATTCTTATTACTATGTAATTCTGACTATGTAACTGGAATATAATGTTAATGTAAATGAGGGATGCATCATATCTGATATCATAAATAAAACTATTTTTTTATGACTAAGTAATAAGATATGTTAAGATTTTAGGATTCAGGTTTCATTGACTGTAGCAAAACATACAAGTAATTAAGTCATTCATCATCATGAATTAAAGGTCAGTCTTCATCTATTAATTCTATTGCAAAATGTTTCAGAATCCGAGTAAAACCAGGCCTTATTACTTGTTATAAGATTTTCTAAGTATATTTTTAAACCTTTACAAACAGCTCACTTTACCAAAGGGTTAAGAGAGTGGTTATTTGATTTAAATTTGAAGTTCTTCAGTTTAACTTACTATTTCTATGTATGTTAATTTATAGAATAGTCCTAATGTGAACTTTAATACTCCCCAAGAACTGTAAAAAAGAGTTTTGGCACTGGGATTTTGAAGAAATCTAAGTTTAGTTAGATCTCTTCACTGATTCATGTGTAAAGACATTACATGTAAATAATCTATCAAGATAGATTTTAAATTTCATATGCAATTAATTTAAATATATTTTGCAAGACACAAAAGTCACAAGGCCTGAGGCACTTGCTTTCTACTAAGTGATTGTTGAAATTAAAAGCATATCATAATTTGCCATTTGTTGTTTCATTTTGAATATTAGAACAAGAATCTGACATGGTTGGGGAAAAAGGCATGTCACATCATCTCTTGCAAAAGCCATCATAAATGCTTTACTGGGAAGGGGTCTTGAATAAAAATTTCAGGTGCTGATAAACTGCCTACTATCATTTTTAAAACACTCTATTTCCCTTGAATTTATTATTCTAATGAAATATTTGTGCATTTCCTCCTAAGTTTATTTTTCAAATTTCTTTAAAATCTTTGTGGAAATTTACCATTCCAATAAATATTTCCTAAAAGGGAGCCCTAGTGTTTGAAAATAAAATTGAATTTTAAATGCAAGTATAGATGTTTTCTTCAAATCAATTCAAAGAACAACTAATTTGTCAGTAGATAACATGTGAACAAAAATCATGAACACTTCTGCTATTGGTCCTCAAACTAGTCCACCTTTCTAATGAACCTGCTTTTCTCCTTTACTTCAAGTTGTTGGTGTCCTTAATTAAGAAACCAAATGAATCTGGCCTGATTACTTACAGCAAGATGGAGAATACTGGGAATTAATAGGGCCATTCAAGGCCTACCCAAGATGGTTGGGCCAACGGGAGCAAAAAAGAGGGTAGAAAGTATCAGTATGTGGCACCCTTGAAACAAGTATAACACTGTATATCAACTATACATCAATTTTAAAAAGGAGCATAGACACAGCTACAAAAGCCAAATAAGGAACTAAAGTCTAGTCTGTTAGCCTTGGTGACCAGGAATCAAGTAATAGATTTAGTAAGTGAGCAACATAGAGGTTCAAGTTGTTCCAACAAGTAATAGGAATATAGCAATGGGATTTTAACTGAGGCAGGGGGATACATCTCCTAAGTCCAAGCAGGCTGTAAAATATTGACATCAGAAAGTATATCAGAAAGTACCAAGAACTTAGTCACTTAGCAGAGGTTCTGGAGCAGAGCAGTAACATCAATCCAACATACATTTTAATAAGGAGCTCTGGATGCCAGCAAGGCCAGTTAGGAGTCTATTGCAACCTCCTAGGTAGAAGATGATGCTGTTTTCAGTCAGCATGGTGACAATGGACATGTGAAAAATGTTTGAATTCTGTATATATTTCTACAAGACCCCCAGGACTTTCTCACATATTATGTGAGAAAAAAGACAATATAGATATTCCTTGGAAGTCTAAGCAGCATGGAAAATGGAATCATCATTAACTAATATAAGCATATCATATGTTATGACTTTTGAAACTTAAAGAGGGCAGTTCTGAAAGTTTAAGAGGATGTTATTGATAATTATTCTGAGAAAAGCAGAACGATACCTGTATATCTTACCATTTAATGAGTTGAAAAGATTAAAAGAAGAGCTGAACTAGCAATGGGATGGGCTGAATATTAGGAACTAAGTTTTGGATATATTAAATTGAATAGGCCTGTGAGATATCTTAATAAGAAACTGCATAGAAGTCATTGGACATAAATTCCTGAATTCAGTAGAGTTCTGGCCTGGAGATAAATATTTTAGTCTCATCAATACACTGCTAAGAGAAAAAGGGAATGAGCATGGCCAGATAAAGAAGGGGTCAGAGGACTGAGCCTTGAGCCCCTCTGATAAGAAGACAGAAGCATGGGAGCAAGCCAGCAAACATTTTTTAGAATGTATGAAGAACTTAGACCCATTTAAAGATAAATTTCTGCCTTCTATAGATAAAAGCTGTTAGAGTATAAATTTAACTTGTTTAAAAGTTAACACCTAAGGTATTTTAATATTAAAATATTAGTTGTCCTTTTAAATATCAGAAAATGGTGAACTTTAAACCACTTCTTGAAATCTAATCAAATTCTATTTATTCACAAGACTAAAGACACTCCTACCTCCCATTAAACAGTATTACAATACTCCCATAAGCCTTCTGCTAATGTCCCACAAATGGAATTTTGAATAAAATACATCACAGCCTGTGTCCTGATTCAACTTAAGATGAATATTATAATCACTAATAGAAGGCTGCCGAACCCAAGTTCCCATGGGAGGAGGTAAGAAACAAAACAAACCTTTGTCAAATTATTTGTGTAAAATTCACCAGGACAATGTCGAGACGAATCACTAACCGAGTATGGACAATATCATCATCCATCAGGCAAATTCTTAGTAAAGCAAAAATAGAATTCTTTTGGCACAAAATCAAAGACCATATTTTGAAATGAAAAAGATCGACAGAAGAACAATAAAGCCTTTAAAATTTAAAATCTCATCCTTAAAAACCTTCCTCAAAATAAATGCCTTTTTCTTTAACTTTTTTTATGATTAAGAGTGTTACTTCCACTAAATCTATCAGATTTTTATTACTTTATCCTGTGATTACAAAACATTTCACAATAGGCAAGGGAAAAGCTAAAGTGAAAGTGAAAAGTTAGTTTGGAAGAATTGATATAGACTCATTTTTTCTAAGGTCCCTAGCATCCAAATGTTTTTATAAAATGTAGTTTTTTTAAGTCCTATCTTTAAGCTTGAGAAATTCTTACAACAAATCAGAGAATAACCAAAAGAGAGAAATTTACATCTAAGACAAATTGCTTATAAGACATTTTGTTTTAACCCAAAAAACAACTTATGCAAAATGAAGAACAAAGTTGTCATCTTCTGTCTCAAAGTAACAACTATCCCCAATATTTCCAGCTTATCAATAAACAACTCTCCTCTGATTCCTTAGTTGAAAATATTAAACCATCTCTCATCACCTTTCATCTAACTAAATCCTATTTTTTGAGAATATTTTTGCATAGTGCAACTCTGTGTAAGAAACTTCATTTAAAATATTTTGTTCTTTTCTCATTGATTCTATGTGTCATTAAGACTGACAGGGGCAAGCCCATTAAGAGTTCTTTAAAAATCCCTTTTTTTTTAAAAAAGGTTATTCTCTGATTTTTTGTAAGAAATTCTCAAGCTTAAAAGTGGGGTTTAAATGAGCAGTGAACAAAGCATACAAAAGCCCCACCCACATGGAACTAGTATTCTATTTGGGGAGACAATAAACAAATCAAAAAAATTATAGTAAATTAGAAGGAAAATGAAGAAATGAAAAGAAAAATGAATGACAAGGATACTGAGTGTTGGGAAAGGGGGGCAGTTTTAAACAGGCTGTTTTGAAAGAGCTTATGCCTCCAGGAGTTGATGTGTCAGCTAAAAGATGGAAAAGGTAAAAGGCAATCCATGAGGATACCTGGGAAAAGAGACACCAGGTAAAAGAAACAGCTAATACAAAGACTCAGAGTTTCGAGGAACAGATAGGAGGCCATTATAGCTAGAGCAGGAGTAAGGAGAGATTGATGTGAATTGAAATTAGAAACCAATTGAGGCCAGAACTAGTAGAACCTTGTGGGGACTCTTAAGAACTTTGACTTTTATTCTGAAGAAGATGGTCAAGCACTGGAAGATTCTAATCAGAGAATAACAAGATCTGACTTACTTCTGACTACTATGTTTAGTACGATTGATAGGGCTCAAAAATGGAAGCCAGAAGACTAGTAATCTAGGAGAAATATGGTGATGGGGACTTGGAATAGGGTGAGAGCAATAAGGTGGTGAGAAGTGGCACAATTCTGGATGTATCCTGAGAATAGAGCTCTTTGAATTTAACAACAGGTGATGTGGATGTGACAGAAAGAGAGGAAGAGAAGAGCCACTAGCTGAGATGTAAATGATTCTGAGTGAAGCAGATTTGGGCCTAAGATCTGGTGCGGTTGTGGGTACATTAAATTTCAAATGTCTCTTAGATGTTCAAGTGGAGGTGTTGAAGAAGTCTGAAATTTAGGGAAGAGAGATCATTAAGAGCATGAAAGACAATGGAGAAAAGAACTGAGAGCTAAGCCTTGAGAGTTTCATCAGGTCTCTGGGAAGCAAGGAAACATTTCTAGAATTTCTGTTTTGTTCTTTTTCATATGAGCCTATTTTTTCCTCATAGTTTGCTCTTGTTCTCTTTGTGTTTTGATTCCTTATGCTAATACTTAATCAGTCTAAACATACATTTTTGTATTGTTTTTCACATTGTTTCCCTAATATCAGAAGTTCTTCATACTCTTAACTCTATCAAAAGAGTCCTTCCAAAATGTGTGGTCTATTTACTTCTCTGCCAAGTGGTCCATACAGATATTTATTTTTTAGTTGATTTCTCTTTTGGGACATCCCTAACCTCAAATTCACAGGGAAGATAGCCCAGGATTTTTATTTTCCTCAGGGGAGGCTCCTTACCCTGAGCCCAGTCAGAAACATAAAAGTTTCCTATGCAGTTGTTTGTTTCTTAATTTTATGTGTTAACATAACCCTTTGAGAAACCAGGCTTTTTTCTCCAGCTTTTCTGAGGTATAACTGACAAAAATTCTGTATAGCTAGTTAGCTAGCTGGCTGGTTAGATAGATAAATAGATAGATGATAGATTTGATAGATGATGATAGATAGATGATAGATAGATAGATAGATAGATAGATAGATAGATAGATAGATAGATAGATAGATAGATAGATAGATAGATAATTCATCCATCACCAGACATGTAAGTTATCTCTGTATCTTGGTTAGTGTGAATAATTCTGCAATGAACATAAGTGGGAAGATGATCTCTTCAAGATAGCGATTTTACTTCTTTTTGACATATACCCAGAAGTGGGATTGCTGGGTCATATAGAAGTTATACTTCTAATTTCTTGAGTGATCTCCATACTTTTTTCCATAAAACCTGAATCAATTTCACTCCCACCAACAGTATATAAAGATTCCCACTTCTCCACATCCTTGCCACCATTTATTATTTTTTTAATTTTTGTTAACAGGCTTCCTCACAAGTTTGAAAGGATATCTCATTGTGGTTTTGATTTGCATTTCCCTGATGATTAGTAACATTTTCATGAAACTGTTAGCCATTTGTATGTCTTTTTTGGAAAAATGTCTTTTCAAGTCTTTTGTTCATATTTTAATAAGTTTTGTTTGTTTTGGGCTATTGAGTTTGTGCGTTTCTTACATATTTTGGATGTTAGTCTCTTATTTAATATATGGTTTGCAAATACTTTCCCCCATTATGTAGTTTGCCTTTTCACTTTGTTGTTTGCTGTGCAGAAATTTTTAGTTTTGATATAAATGATCTATACTTTAATAGAAGATTTCTATTTAAATCTCCCTTTTCTTAAACATTCAAGGCTCTGTCATCAGTCCATCCATAGACTTTAACCTAAACCCCAAATCAGTGGAATCTCATGCCACTCTAGGACATAAGCAGATAAGTATCTCTGACTGGTGGAAGACAAGGGTTATAAGTGATTTGTAATTTCTTCCTTTTTGTAGCTTGTACTGTTTTCGGTAGTACAAATAAATTTTTATAATGATAGGAAAGTTAAAGCAAATATAAGATTGTAAGTGTTCCCTACAAGTAAGATACTAACAATATGAATGTTTTACTCAATATGATTCAGAAATACCCATATGTCTAAAAGAAATAAAGGATGTATTTTCTGTTTAGATCAGAGTTGGAAATAATGTGCATGGCTTGTCCTGAGTGGAACAGAAAACTCACTGGGACCTTTAAAGGAACCTAAAGCATGTTTTAATTTTACCTTTCTACCCAGTTGTCTGAATAATAAAAATGTGCCAATTTTATTTTGACATGGTGTCAAAAGTCTTAATAATTTCACTTTTAATTATCTGAATCTTTGATCTGCATAACAGGAACTTGCAGACTTTTAAAAAATAGCTATGTTGACTCTATTTTTAAATCTGCTTGTTAAATGCAGCCATAATCTGAACTGCCTACAAAGAAGGCTTCCTTTCTTCCATTCTGTTTTTAAGGTGTCTGAGAAAATTTTTTAGATAAGGAGATGGAAATAAAGAAGGCGATTGTAGGAATGTTTCCACTTAGGGAGTTCTTCCTGGCTAGATGTGTATTTCTGTGTAAAGTTGGGAGGGGTCTTTCATCTCTGTCATATCTTTGATCCTTACAAAAAGAAACATGCCAGATGAAGGCAATAAAAGGAATGCTTTTATGAAGTTCTCTGTTTGTGAAGACAGCTAGCTGTTGAAAAGTTACTCCTCCATTATACCTGTCCTTGTATCTTCATGTGGCTTAATTCATATTTATCACAATGAAAATTCAGGTAAACAAGATCTCTGTAATAAGTTCAACAAATTAAATATGAAATAAATTTTCACATTGCTCAGCCGCTCAGAAATGCAGCTCCGGCAAAATGAGAATTTCTTGCCAGAGAGGTGAAGGAGGAGAAAGAAGAATATAAATTTACTGAGGTTGTATTTACAAGGCAAAATAAAGTAGAATTTAAGATGCTCTCTAGGGAAACTGGTCTCTCTGAAATGATATCTCAGCCATGTACTTTCTCCCACCCTCCCTTCACTCCCCTGCCGTTTTTCCTTTCTCATCATCTCTCTCATTTCAGTGACATGTCAAAGGTGATTTTCTTGTACAAATGTCCCAAATCCATTTTTACAGTTCCCGAAAAGGCTTCACCAGAATCACGCGAATTTTATTAATTCCCCACTATATTCTCTCTCTAGACTCAGACAAAGAGTGTGAAAGCCTTTCCATCAGCTTCTGTCAGCAGATGACAAGTTCTATTCTTTTCAGAAAAGACTAGTCTGCTGGGAGTTCATCCTGGTAGATGTGTAGAAAAGTTTATAAAAAAATAAATTTGGATGGCCTCAATTTTTCCAAAACTTTTTAAAAAGTAGTTTAGCTTCTTGAAGTACTGCAGACAGAGAAGGAGGTGGTATAATTCAAAATACTCTTGTCAAAGTTATATTCTCAAAGGGCCTGGGCTGTTTAGAGCTACAGATGCAAGAGAGATGAGCACATCACATTCATGTCTTTTTCTCTCGGGTCTGCTCCACCAGAAAGATTAGTACAGAAAAGTGCTTTGGAATTTCTTAAAAAGTAACATACACAAAAGTTTCCAACTGGACCTGAACTGTTACTCATCTGCTCCTGGGTTTGTTTTCCTTTGGAATTATAACTGAAAACAAGAAGAATTTCTTAGTAATACTAATGTAACCCTGTAATTAGGAAGCGCATGGAAGGAGCTATATTTCCATTTTCCCTATGTATGCTGTACTTTCCAGGAAAGAGCTGTGGCATTGGGAGGTGAGGGCAAAGGGCGGGTGGGCGGTGTTTCATGTGTGCACCAGGAACTGGCTTTGAAAGTAACTTATTAAAAAATCACTTTTTAGTTTCTACAGTAAATAAAATTATGCATGGGTATTAAAATACACTCCCTGTTGAGATAAAAAGAAGGCAAAAAATTCTTAATAGTTTCTGATCAACGATCTTCATTGTTCTTGTGGCAAATTGAACAGATAATGTTTTAAGAAGAAAAGTGGCTACTACTAGGGATTGTTAAGACATTTCTTTAAATGAAGTACTTTAGAAACTTACATTTCTAAAGATTTAATTTAAGCATAGGAGAAAAATTAACTCCTAGATTTGACAAACTAGAGGAGGTGAATTAGTGGGATGATACTATGTATTGATAGAGAACTTTTTCCTAATAGGCTTAAGAGTCATTAAAAATTTAATTATGATTCCCTGTAAAGAAGTAGGAGGTATGCATTATATTTTACAGATTATGTCCCAGAATTCTAAAGCAAAGAGAGATTTAATAACTTGATAAAGGTCATTGGCAAGTTCTTCACACCATGGAAACCGACACATAAATTCTCTGGAATTCTGCACAATTTTGTATTCATTAGAGTATGGATGATTAATTTTGATATGGACAAGTCTTGGACTGAAGCTATATTTATGGAAACAGTTAGTAGACTTCACCTTAAATGTTCACAGAGTGAGAATAATAACCTTCTGTGAGACAAATATGGTAGTGGCTGGGTGGGTGTGCTACAGATTTTACCAACAGACTCTTCCCCGAAATATTGCATCACCATTGTGGAACACACGCTGCTGCCCTCTTTAATTATGTGTTTGGATGGCAGGCTGCTTTCTGGAATTAGAGAAGTAGTAGTTCAGCATCTAGCCTCTGAACTGAACTGGGTGACCTTACCCTATAAAGGAATGGCAAAAAAAGACACTAACCACAGGCCTGTCTGCTGGATTCAAAGATATGTTTGTGGGCAGCAGTGCTGGGTACTGTTGAGAAGTATGTGCACTTTATAATCATCTTCTCAAATGCCAGAACATAGAAGAGGAGAAAAAAAGAAGATGCATGGAGTTGATCTTGTTGATTGTGAGACTGATCATTTTATCTTTGGAAATTCTTCAAGCTAAAATTAGGGCCTAGTGATGAACAAAGATAAGCGAGGCAAGATGGCTCCCAGGAGAGATTCAGAAAATGAAGACCAGTCAGACACTCATGTTGTCAGTCTAAGTCTGGAATTCATCAATTAGATAAATTTTAAACTGTACTTGTTAAATACATGCAAATAGCAGGCATGTGTGCCCCATATTGGAGTTTTAATAGATTAAATTAAATTACAAGCACATTGTTTTTTAATTTGGGCCAACATAACTGAATCCAAAACAATGCAATAGAAAATCACTAATATGATCAAAAGTCATTAATATGGCACAAGGTTACCATTCTTGTCAAGTTTGATAAAGAGTCTCTGTGTTTGTCCAAAACCAGTTTCAGCCCAGCTTCCCTTAGTGGTTTTGAAAAGGCAAATAAATCAAGCTGAGATAGTGTATCATCTCCAACTCTATTCCCACAGGTGGATCTAAGTTAGTGCTACGCAGTCCAAATCGTTAAAGAATTGGCTGCTGCAATATTTCAGTCTCAAGCTCATTCCAGCAATTCTAAGAGGGAGTAACACAGCAAGTTTTTTCTTTTTAAGTGGAATCCTTACTAATATTTCATAATTTTATGTGTAGGAGGGATCTTACACCATCCTTTCATTGCATAGATAAGGAAGCTGAGTGCCAGACAGGTTGTTCAATTTGTCCAAGGACACACAGTTAACATGCTCTAAGAGAGCCAAGACCTCCAGTTTCTTGGCTAATAGTCAAGATGTTTGTAATGGGAACCTTTCTGTAGTTGCTGTTTCACTCTGATATGTTTAGTTGTGATATTCTTTTCCCTGTGACTATGATAAAGTTCAACTCAAAGTTCTCAGTGTGATATAAAAAGAGGGCATTGACTTTGTAGATTCTGGACTGGAAAAGTTGATAGGCTTAAAACAGAAAAGTGGACTAGATAGGCAGACTCAGAAAACTTGAGTTTCTTGTCTTTGTTTCAGCCTTCCTAAAGGCTGTGCACTGCAGTTCGCTTCACCTCTGAGAGTTTATTTTTTCCTTTAAAAAGTAAATCCTTTCCCTGTCTACCGCAATGGGTGTTCAGAACCTGAAATTCAATCATTTAGAGAAAAACATTTTATAAAAAGTAAAGCACCTTGAGTGTAGGCCAACACTATTAGAGCGCCACTCAACTTTTTGAAGCTCTCCAAACTGGGTTCTTAACCAGTGAGAAATAACAGCACTAGTACAGAGAGATGCAGACCATGAAGCCATTGGTTACAAAAAGGAAATCTTTTCCAAAGTACTCTCCTGCCCAGGCATTTTAAGAATCAGGATGACTAATACACCGAGAGCAGGACCTTCAGGCAAGCATGTCCTTTCACAAACAGAGAACATTTTTTACCCTTTTTAGTGAGGTGTTGAGAAAATTGCTGTTATTCACTTGACCATCATTTTCCAAAGTAGGTAAAGCAATTATTTCTGATGACCTTTACTACCTGAGAAAAAATGGTTCATCTTATAAAAAAAAAAGTGTTTGGACTCAAGCATTGTTACATAGGAAACATCTTTTCTACTGTACTATTTTCAAACAATATGTATCTTATATTCTTTATAAACTCTATAGGTTTACACAAATAATAAAAATATCTAGTGCTGGAAACGCTTTAGAGGGAATAATAACTTTCAGTTGTTGTTATTTTACTGGAATTCTTTACCTTTCCCTGATGTACCTTTTTTATATTATGAAGGTATTTTGAAATTCTGAAGTTTAGAATCAATTTATCTATATCTATCAGATGAGTTCTTGTCTGAAAGGGCTGACAGACTAAATTAATTACAAGAAAGATATAAAGAAAGAGAGAGAGAAAGGGAGTAAGGGCAGGGCCAGCCTTAGCAGGAAGTATTCAATAATTGTTGATATGTTCATGTTTATTTTAAATTATTTTAAATATACTTTTAAGTTTTATAGATTTTTGCATACAACTTACACTGATTTATCAGAATTGTGCAATCAAATATTTCAAGAGAAAATAATATTCATGTATAATTAAAGTGACAGTAATTATCTTGTATTCCAAAGCATGTGCATCCTCTAAGGGCATCAATATCTTCTTCACTACTTAGTAAGGAATAGTTTATTCTATTCCTAAGTTATTCTTCTTCATCTCTCTAAATAGTTTATATATAGTAGAGTGCACCTTATTTATAAACTTTTATAAGCTTACAATTCAAAAGAACTTCCCCTAATTTATATAATTACTCCCATTTTGTTCTTTAAAACAAAAGTCAATAATATATAACCTGGGGGCATAATCCATCCTTCCACTTTATTTTTATATATACAAATAAAGTTTTATTGGAACACAGTTATGCTCATTTCTTTATATATTACCTCTGCCTATTTTTGGCCTACAATGGCAGAATTGAATAGCTGCACCCAAAACTGTGTGGCACACAAATCCTATAATATTCAATATCTGGCCCTTTACAGAAAAAGTTTGGTGACACCTGCTTTATAGGATCACTGTTCACCCAATCTTATGAGTTGTAGAGGCCTAGGTGCTTCCTTCCCCAGCTCTTTTTTCTTGAAATCCCTAGGAAATATTCCTCTCAGAAATTCAACAATAAGAGAAACATTCTTTCTTCTTCTCTTTCCTTCTCAATGGGATTCTGCATGGCACCCTGCTGGTTAGAAATGGCTACTTGTCCTAATGCCATTACACATTGATAATATTGAGTTGCCAATTTATGATATTTAAAACAACTGAACAAATGGCATTTTTCTTATGTGGATGTGTCATCTTCCCTACTATCCTATCTTTAGTCAGTGTTCAAGGTAACTACCAAAGTGTCTTCCTCATACGCTATTTAATAATATCACCCTATTTTTGGAGTTCTGCTCTAAAACTTTTTCTTAAAATGGTTCATAATCTGTCACTTTCCTTTCCCTTTCCACCTTTATACTCTTTTATAAACATATACCCCTTTCTCACATTGGCCCAGCCTTTATTTCCTCTTACCTCCAAATATCTTCCTAGACCACAAATTCTGTCTAGAATGCATTTAAGCAATGAGCTGGTGGATGAGGTCAACATTTAGAGCAAGATCAAGGAAATCTGGGTCCCTGGAAGGCCTTCTGGGGCAGAGCCACTTACCCACTTTGAGCCATACACTTAACTCTGAATTGCTATGTGAGGAAGAAATAAACTTCCTTTTTGTCTGAGCCACTCTATATAGGTATATGTGTTACATCAGACTAATCTGTACTCTTAACCAATGCATAACTAATTTATATATATAATCCCATATACCCATTAACCTTATTAATTTTTTCAGTTTACTGGTGATAACAAATTAAGCTCACAACTCTGGATAAACTAATAACTCTTATTTTCTCTTTACCTATTTATCTCTTTAGTCTTCATGTCATTTTAAAAAATAAAATTGAAGTGTTTCTTCCATTTTGTATTAGTTTAATTTCTATTTAGAATAGTACTATATGTAATACTTTTTATAAAATCTAGTTTTTTTGGTTTTTGTAAAACAAATTTTTAAAGGATTCTCCGAGGCAATTGAAAACTCTATTCCTTGATGATTTTGATTCACTATCTAAAATCTTTTAGAGAGATCAAAGGACTATCTGTATTCTGATGGTTGTTTATCTTCAGACAAAAGGGGCTATTAAAATAACTTTGGTTACATTTAAATTTAGCCACATTACTTAATTCTGTGAACGTTGGTGGCCAAATATTCTCCAAGCCAGCTAAACATGTGTTTTCATGTATTTTAAACATACTTGCTTTCATAGATGAGTTATCATTGAGCCCTATGCCTAATTATCAAAGTGAAACACAGAATGAGAGTATTTGCTTTATTTACACTGTAACTCCAGGGAGGGGAAATCCCGGGGCAAAATACCTTTGAAACCGAAATCAGTCAACGGGAGAAATAAAGTTTAAAACCCATTTATTGCTTACAAGCAGTCTTATGTGTCTCTCCTGCTGTGGCAGAAGCAAGCGAATACCTCCCCAACCTCTCAGGTACAGATAAGCCCTCGAGTGCCTACGTGATTACCCACTGACATGGAGATGGACTACCTCTCTCCAACCCTTGGAAACACCTGTTGATATGGGGATGCACTAAAGCCAGGCGAGAGATTCTGGAAATACTGTAATTTTACCCACTACATAGGGAAAGCTAAGTAGAGTAGGGTCAATTAAATGGTTACATATTTTAAAATTGTGGCCAGGTATTTTAACTTTCTAATACAAAAAAAAAATTGAAATTTATGAGGAAAAAATGCTTCACACAATCATAAAATTCCAGTAAGTATGTCTAGGAAACAAAATATTGCATATATTGAGAAAGCAGGCCCTGTAGAAATATGAACAGCTAAGTCAGTGTTTTGATCAAAGAAAGTCCCAACCACAAAGTTCTAGTGATGACCTCTGAAGAAATTAAATAGTGACTGGTAGGGAGTGCAAGATTGAGCTAAGTGATTTTGACAGACTAAAAATCAGTAAATCAGAGCTGTTTTAATTCATCACTAAATCAGTGTTATTTAAAAAATTTAGTACTCCTGAAAAAAAAAGAACAGTTTAAAATGCTCATATTTGATTTATGCTCAGATTGATTTTAATTACAGGCTTTAAATTTCTAAGAGGATCACAACTATAAGATAAATCTCCTATACATCAGAGATTTTTTTTTGTCTGTCAAGTGAAAACAATACACCTTTTCAATGGCAAATAGGAATGTGATCAATCACAAGGAAGGAAACAAAATTCCTTGTATTCAAAGTGCTGAAGATTTAAATGCCTTCTGAGTGAGGAAGATTTGTTATAAGCTATTCCATAAACTTCAGAATCTATTCAGCTCTTAATACCTCCATGACTTGAGAATTGAAGGACTATTTCTAACAGGTAATGCCTGTAATAACCTGTTTCAGAGGAGGAAAGAAGAGTAAAAGAAGATGCCTTAAAAATAATGGGGAAAAAGTAATGAGAAACAGACAAGTTACCAAAAGTCTTCATGGGGCAGTAAAAAATGTTACTTGTCCTTTTATGGGCTCAAAACCCCACATTTTTCAGATTTCAAACAGGTTTTCTATGGTCTCTTCCTAGTTTATTTCCCAACATTGAGCTGTGTATTTAGCATAGTAACTATCATAGTAAAGACGTGCAGGAAATATATTTAAACTTTATGTTTTCATGAAGCCTCAGGCAAGGAAATTAAACTAGTTTATGTTTATTGAAATGGTGAATTCATAGGCACCAGCCAAACGCTAAGGTTCACAAAGTGTGGTCCATAGAAAACTGGGCCCAAACCAAAATGACTTAAGAAAACTATTTTCATAACAATATAAAGCTATTGCCTTTTTCCACTGTGTTGACATTTGTACTGATGATGCAAAAGCAGTTGTGGGTAAAACTGATTTTGCCTAAGTACAAGTCAAAGCAATGGCTCAGGCTGTAGCAGAAGCCACTGCATTTGCACCATCACTTGTAGCAGAGGACAAAATGCCAATTTTGCTTAAGAATATCATGATAAAGCAGTGAAAATATTGCATTAAATTTAAACCCTTGTGTAAAGCTTTTCATTATTCTGGGTGTCAAAATGAGATTAAATATAAAGCGTTTCAGCTTCATGCCAAAGTATAATGATTGTCTTGAGGAGAAGCAGCTGTGTGATGGAGTTATGAGATGACCCAGCCACATTTTCCCTGGGATTGTTTTTTCTTGAAATAATGACACACTGAAAAGGAATGGTTAATCAGACTTGGGTTGGAAAGAGAGTTTGTCAAAAATAAATGAAGTGAGTTTGTCATCTCAAGAAAAACAACTGAGACTATTTGATGCCAGTAATAAAGAATTTGAACTTTCATAAGAAATTTAGAATTTGAGAAAACCAGTATTTGGCACAGTGAATTTGAATTCCAAATACCAAATGTTTAAAGACTTATTCAAGGAGATTAGTGGTGATATTAACAAATGAGGTTTTTTCATATTATATAATGAAATCTGTCAAACTTTACAAGACTTGCATAGGTCCATGAACTGATAGTCTTCTGATGACCAAGCATGATGTTGCTGAAAAGAAAATTATGGGTAAAAAATACAAATATCCATTCAAAGTTCAAAGTAGATCAGTATATTTTAATACAAGAGAGTATTAAAAGTTCATAGACATGGTTTCAGATTCCACAGTGCAACTAACCTTTGAAAACCTGCCACTTGTAGAGTTTTGCTGTAGTATTAGTGGAGAAGATTCACAATTATCTGCAGAAGTTATTAAAATAAACCACTCTTTTTCAACTACATATTTGTGTAAGGTTGAATTTTCTTCATAAAGACAAACCAAAACAATATATTTTAACAGACTGAGTTACAAAAGCAAAAATGAGAATCCAGCTGTCTTCCAGAAAGCTGGACAATAAAGAGACATGCAGAAATATAAAGCAATGTCCCTTCTCACTAATATTTTTGTTTAAAAAATATAGTTACTTTTCATGAATATGTTACTTTATTAACATGTAGTGGGTATGTTATTGTTATTTTAAATAAATAAATATAACATTTGTGTTTTAACTTTTATATGGTATATAATCATAGAAGGTCATAAATATAAGCCACCAAACAAAAGCTCTTTGGGGTTTTTCCATAGTTTTTTAAGAGGGTAAATAAATCCTGACACAAAAAGTTTTGAGAACCTCTAGCTATCAATGACCTGAGATGCTACCTTAAGAAGTCAGAAGAAAAAGAGCAAGGTAAACCCAAAATAAGTGACAGAGGCTCTAATACAGATGAGAGAAAACAACCAGAAATTTCATAAAGCCATAATTCTTTGAAAGATCAACAAAATTGATAAACTCCTAGCTAGACTGATCAACAAAAAAGGAGAAAAAGAATAATAATTACCGAAATCAGGAATGAAAGAGATTTGTCTTTTGGTTAGGGATTCATCACAACAAATTCTACAGATCCTAAAAGGATAACAAATAAATATTATGAGCAACTTTATGCTGCTGAATTTGACAACATCAGTGAAATGGACAAATCTCTTGAAAACACCTTGCCAAGACTGATAAAAGATGGGGCAGAGAATCTGAATAGCCCTCTTCCAAATAAATTGAAACTGTTATCAAAAACCTCCCACAAAGAAAGTTCCAGACCCTTTGTTTCACTGGTAAAAATATATCAAACATTTAAGGAAGAAATATCACTAATCTTGTACAAATTCCTTCAGAAAATAGAGAAGGAGAGAATACTTGGTAGCATTTGCTAGTAGACTGGATGTGAGGAATGAGAAAAAGAAGGAATCAGGCTGATACAGTACTGTCTTGTGCTAATTAGGTAAATTATGGCATCTACTAGAGTGAGGAAAGAACAGATGTGTGAGAAGAGAGAAAATATACATTAATAGCACTAATTAGGACATTGAAAATTTGATAGGCCAAGTATGTATGCCAAGTCTACCATAGGATATATGAGTTCAGAGATCTACAGTGTAGTTCAGGGCATGAACTCTAAATATCAGATTGTACATAGAGATAAGGAGTCACATGACCGAACACTAGAGTGAAAAGTGAAATAGAGTAAGTTATGCTGAAAAAGAAATGGAGATGGTGTGGGCACTGAGATAGCAGAAAAATAAGGAGATATACAGAAATGGAAACAGTAGTCTTTTCTACCAAATGCATCTGAGAAAGTAGCCACCATTGAATTTGGCTACGCAAAAGTCATTACTCACCTTGGCAAGACCATTTTTAGGGTAGGATTGGAGAAGAAATCTTATTGGAGTGGATTGAGGAGAAAAAGCAGAGAGAGAGAACATGGACACTCCATCAGCAGGTTTTGCTGTAAAGAGAAGGAAGGACATTTATCAGTAGATTGTAGATTTTATGGTCAAAAAAGACTTTCTTTTTAAGATTATAATTTCAATGGAAAAACTCCAATAGAGAGGGATACGTTGATAATGTAGGAGAGTTGAGCCCTTGAGTAGGAGAGCAGATTGAGTAAGGAGGTCAGGAGGGAAGGCAGAGTATGGGCAAAGACACAGGTAAGTTTCTGATTTGCTGGTAGGAAGAAGGTATTGCCATCAGAGGGCATCAGTTTTCTTTGTGAAGCACAAGGAAGACCAGCAAATAAGCAGAGAGAAGGAGGGTGGACAAAGCATGAAATACCAGTGTTGGAGAAGGGGAAAGTGAACACTCCAGGGAAAGTTAGTAGGATTTTAAGACAGTATTGAGTACCCATTTGAAAAATACTGTGAATTTAAAATGAAACCAGTTAGCTGAGTTGTGTATTTCTTTTCCAGCAATGTTCTCACTTTAACTAGGAGTAACTGGATGGTTAACTGGGATTGTGGAATTGTCAGAACAAACAAATTTGACAAAATGAGAGAGAAACAGGGAGGTTAAAAATGTTTGAACAACCGTCCACTCTCCTTAACAATATCAGAGTAAAACAATTACCAGGGACCTTTGTTTCAAATCTACTGCTAAATACAGTGTGAAAGGGACTCATTTTTCAGTAGGAGGGAATGGCTGTGTTCTGCTGTCTGAAACTTCTGCCCAGTTTTTGGATTTTGCTTCCCTGTGTTTTCAGCAGTCATCTGACCATGAGCACTGCTACCTCTGATATGTTGTCCCCTAGTGGAATATTGAGAACTTCTCTCTCACCCTGGTCAAATGAAAACCTAGTTGTTAGGTATTTGTTAAACCTCACACAATTCCTCTATTAGAGAGAGTTGGCACCCTTTTCGTAGTTACAGGAATCAAAATTTCTGACACCAAAGATTTGACAGGGGCATAGAGCATCGTACCTGGCAAAGTCAAAAACGTCCTTATCCAATCTTACTTATCTTCCAAAAGGCTCACTGTGGGGTCATTACACTTCTGATCTGTAAGCCAGCAAGAGATGAATTCTGTGCAGGCTGGTGATCTATCTTTAGAGCCCACTAGAGTTCTTGGCCCTTCTAAAGCTCATCATGTGAAATGCTCCAGTCATCTTTGACAACGTTATCACCCCCCACACACGTGAGTTTTGCTTGACACTACTAGCCCGTACTAAAATATAGTGCCGGCCTCTAAGATCGGTTGCTCTAGACTGAAAATCTATCTCAAAAAACAGAGACCTGCATATTTAATTAGTTTTCTTCCATAGCATCATTTTATTATTGTACTTAAAAGTAATGATATTTATAATAGCTAACATTTATTGAGTGCCATCCTAAATTTTTTATGTGAATTAACTCATTTAAACCTCACAGTATCTTTATCAGAAGGGCGGGTACTATTATCATTCTCATATTAAAGGTAAGGAAACTGGGTTTTAGATGGAGTAATGTGTGTCAGATGAAGGTAATATGTGTCAGAACAATAATTTGAACCCTTGTGTCCTGACTCCAGAAGTTAGTAATAATCACATGATATACTCCAATGATTTACTGAGCTTAAATAAATGTTTAATTTAGATTTTGTCATCCTGTTTCTACTAAAATTTTATTTTAGATTACCCTGTATTTAAACTATTGTAGATGTCATTCAGTTGAGAAAGTTCTGTATGCATGAAAAGGAATCAGGCTAAATGACTTAATAGAATTCTGTAAATCTTCTTTCCTATTTTAGTCAGGAAAAAAATGTAAATTCCAACCCAATGAAATTACTGTTATTTTACCTTTTTGATTAACAAAAAATGGCAATTTTGTGTGACTCAACTTAATACACAGGAGAAGGAACAAATCCGTAGTCAGTCTAATTTTCTGCTTAATTTCAGTATCATGATGATTCTCATTCATTTATGCTCTCTTTCATGGCCTCCCCTTGTGTCAGTCTGAACACCATTCTTTGGTGACAGAGCAAGTCAGGGCCAGGGGCACAGATTATAACTGAGGGACAGAAACATCTTTTTATAAGATAGCATGTAGCCTGTGGTGTCTGAAGCCTCCTGACCTTGGCCTCATTTGCCCTCTGGGCTCCCCAGTCCAAGTGCTCAATAATATGAGATGTGACTTGCCTCAGAAAGTAGGTTTAGTCCGAGCCTTTATTATTTTACTGTTTTCAAAGAACCTCCTGTTGAAACTCGATAGCAAAACAGTCTTTCTGATTGAAAAGTTAATTAATTATAATGGTTCTGAGAACTCTGTCAGACATTTAGGATTCATAACACCTCCAATGTGCTAAATTCCTCATTTCTCTCACAGGATTTTTCAGTGCTAAAAACAGCATCAATGCCAGTATTCCTGGCAGAAGCATTGCTAATCAGACATTGACAATCTGATGAATCCAGCTAATGTGTTTACTGAGTGTGAACAAGAAAGGTTGTCACATCCAGAAGTTCCAAAATAGTTTTCTTTCTTTAGAAAAGGTGTGTCTTCCCTGGACAAGTAGGAGTCCTTTCACGTGTTTTAGTCCATGTCATTGGCCACCGCTGAATCAGAACAGAGGTGACTTCTGGACTATTGCAAGGGATTTTCTGTATTTGGCAAGTGTGGCAGTCTGGATGTCCTCACCAAGTGGAAAGTTTGACAGAATGGTCACTTTAACATTAGCCTGGCAAGCCTATAGAAGGCCCGAGTGGTGGCACCATAAGATAAACGGTAGAGCCAGGGAACAGAAACATAGTTGCTATTTCTGACATAGACCATTCTTCCTGTCAGCAAGATATCGCCAACATGTCTCACTGGGAGGTGCATGCTTTGGAGATACAATAAGAGAATATAATTTCTAGCCACTTCAGAAAGAGATAAGTGTGAACACCTAAAAATGACACAATGTAAAGCAGGCTCTAGAAGAGCTAATGACACTTGGTTTTATAATCCCCTCCTCCCAAATTTCTAACAAGTTAGTGTCATTAGACAGAAAGATGTATTATTTGATAAGTATTTTGAAAGCCATCTCCATTAGCCATCACATGTGAATGTATTATGTTAATTGTCCGCAATTAAATGATGAAGAAAAGAAGAAAACAAGCTACTAATAGTTAAACAACATACACAAGCACTTTCTTCATAATACTGAAAACAATCTTGTCTTAACAGGATCTTTGATACCATATTATACAATTCTCTTCTCTACAAATTAGGAAACTGACCCCAGAAAAGCCAAGAAATATGTATTTTAAAAGATCATTTTACTAAAACTCAATACAACATCCAATTTTTTGAAGAGTATTTTTTGTTATGTACTGCCAAGAATACCGAATGTCTCACCTACCAAAGACTGACTGAAAATTGAAGACCTCCTGGTCTGTTTAATACCTGGAAGTGAGTGAGATATCCTCTATGTGATTCTTGGGAAAAAAAGAGAGAAACATATTTATCCTTTATGCCCCACATTCTTCAGTTGTCCCAATTAGCAAAGCTCTCAACAAAAAGACAGATATGAAAACAGTTCATTTTGGAAAAGTAAGTGATTTTGAGATTAGAAGAGTTAGATTCTAAATAGAGAAGATTGTTTGATAATAGGGCACAATTCTGCTTGAGCCCCACTTTGCTCAATTATTAAATATACTTAAAACTTCCTGACCTGCTGCATGAACTATTCTCAATTCCTGGTTGTGCAAACATTTAACTTACACATATATAGATATGTTAACCAAATTTTTTGATCAAAACTTTATTTTAAATAGAAAAATTGATTCACACAGGATTAAGTATAAACAACACTAATTCATAGGGTTATTTAGACACTGTATGTTAAAGCACAAAATATGTGCTAATTATTTGGTATTCCTTATTCATTAATATATTCAACAAATATTGACTATTCTTAATAAACCCGCTGCTGTGGTGGGTTCTTTGAATAAGAGAGCAATACATTTTACACAAATCATATCTTGAGGGCATGGTAGTATAAATGTTTTTACTAAAATGGAAAAGAGGTATTATTATAGATGAACAGAGAGGCTACCCTCAGGCAGGGTTCATGGGAAATGGATAGTCCATGGATGGCAGCTAGTATATAAGAGAAGACAGCTGAAAACTATTATTGTCCCAATTGGACATATGCCAAAAGAAGGAAAGAGAGGGAGGCAGGAAGGAAGGAAGGAGGGAGGGAGGGAGGGAGGGAGGAAGAAATGGGATGTGGGAGGGAAGAATTGACTATTTTTTTGTGACATTTCTTTATTATGAAATCTCTCCTAAATCACCCCTTGCCTCTCACCTCAAGCACTGGAAAATTATTATTCTCCTTTCTATTAACTTATCGCGGTGGCCTCCTTCTAGATATCATGAGTACTAAGGCTATATCTGGAATTCTTCCAAGCTTGCTGTCATCAAAGTGTTTTCAAATAATGGGCACTACAAAAATACTGTTATATTGATGAAGTAGTCAATGAGTGAATAAATTAATGGAATGCATTAAAAGTCAGGTTTTAACCTTTCCTGTTATCTAATAAATCTTATCATTGAATTGCTCCCTACAAGGGAGAATATCCGTGGGAAATGGTCAGGTCTCTCCGTTTGGCTGGGAGATCATAGTGTCCCCACACTATTTAAATCTCTCTTGCACCATGTCCATTCACCCTGGTCCCTTCGGAATAACAGGAGGGTTATTAACAGTCATTTGATCTGACCAAATTTTTGCAGGTAAGAAATTCCTTCTGGCTTATTTTTGAGAAATGTATTAATTAGCCCTTCTTGAATAGTTGTCAAGATAAAATTTGCCCTCTGTCAACAAATTACAATCCACTGCTGATCAGGCCTGATTATAGGACACACCTTCTTATATTGCGCCTAAACCTTCTTTTCCTTTTAACATTAACCTGATGACACTAATTTTGTAACCTCAAGTATTATATGGCCAATCAGCCCCTCTCACCTCAGACTAATATTATTTGAAATTAACTATTATTTCTCTTCCTAGTCTTTACCTCTACTAAGCAACCTAATGCTTCTGAACACATCTAGTTTCCAACTCAAAATATGATGCCTAATTGTAAATACGGCAAAGGAAAAGTTGACCCCATCAATGCCAGGCTGTTAGGAATCACAGAGGAAAATTATTTATTAGATTAATTTCATTGTGGAAATGTAAATAATAACTTTTTATATTTTGCAGCCAAGTATTTTTTATGAAATATTTTTTCTTTGGTCTCAGAAAACCTTGATGTAGGTGTGACTAGCATTATTATTTCAAATCATAGTTCATATTCCTTGAAAAAGTTTTGATTTGGGGATTGAAAAAACAAAGAAAATGTATAATGTCCAGCTTCTAGGCTGCATGACTGATGGCTAAGACAGGGGTGTGTGTGGTTGTGTAGATATTTTTTATAGTGAATGTTTGGTAAAAATATATTTATATCCCCCTTAACTTTTCTCCATAAGTAGCATATAACCAGAGAGCCACATCTTATAACATAGAAGACTCACATATATTGAAAAACTTAAAGACCTAGTTGGCAAAAGATTGCTAAAAATTTTATTTCCATGTATATACTTCACAGTCAGAAATAACTTGAGTATTGGAAAGCTGACTTTACTCTTTGCAGAATGATCCAAATTATATTAAATTATAAAAATAGTGAAACAGAATATTCTTTTGCTTTTACTGTAAGGTAAGCATTAAAAATAGTATAGTACTTGACCACTAACACTTTAGTTGCTGTAATTAGCCTTTGAATTTAAGGACCTCATACACAGATGTTCTCTCTTCATAGGTTTTCCCAAGATATCTTGGTATTAAATCCTATTCCTACAACAACAATCTTATTCATCATAGGCATTCTTTACTTGTTTGATAAGAAATCTTTTTTCTATTGGGGAAAGGATTTAATAACACTCTTGGATCTTATTATAAAATTCATTATCAAATCCATTGAACTCTACCACTTTGTTTTTTATACCTTGAAAATACAGTTTTCTATACTCTTGAAACCATGCAAAACATTGTAATTTTTAACTGTGAATTCAGGTTATTTTAATTAGGCAGAATAAATATTTTAGGAAAAATATGTCCTCCCTCATTTAAATTGCCTTGATTTTTCCATTGCCTTGTGTTTTTGACCTTTATAACATCACACCCTAGATTAGAAGCCTGACTCTGCCACTAACTAAACTGGTGAGTTTGGCTAAGTTATGTAACATCTGAACATGTGGTATCAGCTGTACAATGGGAATGAGATCAAAGGTTCTTTAGGAAAATTAAATGAAGTCACATATGTTGATGGCTCAGCACAGTGCCTGGCGTCTCATACACACTCAATAATAGTTTTTATTGTTTTATTAATGATGCATTTGGACATAATACTTTATGAGATCATTGCCTTTATTCTCCTTAGAACTCTTTTCCTCATCAATTTTGGGTATGATAAAAAGAGAAATCTACTGTCAGAGTAGCATCCTGATAATTTTCAGATTCATTAAAATGAGTCCACTTATAATTCAACTGTGAGAATTATAAAACTATCCTTCCCTATTAATTTTATAAATCATTCTTAATAACCTGTTTTGGCATTTTAAATATGAGAATGCTTGCTTATTCAATGCTTTGTCACAACCTAGCCATGTCTTCATGGGCCTGAGTTTGTCTGACCTGAAGTATTATTGCACCCATGCCTACGTGACAGCCCAAATTTGAGAAATTTTTTCAAAAGGCAGCAAGGTCCTTCAAATTCTCTAATCTTAAGCAACACTGTTTTACACATTAGGACACTCATCAAGATAACACCAAGAACGTAGATTCCATAAATATTGAAACTTGCAGTATGTTTCAGCTTTTTTATATGACCATCTGTCTTGGTTCCTAGAGATTAAATGATGAATCCTATCAATTATTTTACCCAAACATGTCATCCTATCTGCACAAATCACAGAAGAACCATTTATTCAGCAAATCATGAATATGCAAGTGCCAGGATAAACAAAAAGGAATAATACAACAATGAAAAACAGAGATAGTTCTTGCTCCTTACACTTACATTCTAACAGTAAATGAAAAGCAAACCCATTTCAGAAGACAGAATTGTGGCACCAGAGATGAGTAGAATTAATGACATAGCAAACATTAAGCTGAAATAGAGGATGATATTGGAGGGTAGTGGGGATGGATAATAATGGCAAGGACCCTCCTTTAGGTAAGGGAGATACTGAGAATGTGCCTTGAAACTCTATAAAAGTTGAGAAGTCGGTCTTACAGGATCTTGTGTAGAAGTTTTAGAATGTATTCTAAGTACAACCAGAAATCACTGAAATGTTCAACATTTGGAGTGATGTTATCTTATTTATGTTTTAAGATCACCACTTTGATTTTCTCTGTGTAGATTCAACCAAAAATTGTTTAAACAAAAATGTCTTTTTTGATAAATTCAATTTTTTTTCATTTTGGAAACACCATAGCTCAGGGTCAGCTCAATAAATATATATTGAACTTCTGTCATGCGGCATGTCACTGTGTTAGACACTGGGGATATAAAGATGAGTGAAAAATGTCCTGCATGCTTGTCTCTTGGTTAATTCTAATAGCTGAACACTATCTACAATGCTTTATTATTATGAATATAGAATCATTTAAACTTCAAAACCAAACAGTGTGCTAGGATTATATTTCCTCTTCACAGGTCTAGTGTTCCAACCCCCGAGCCACTCAAAGCAAAATGCTACTAGCATCAAAATCATTGTGTTTTCATTTCTAATACCCTATGCCACATTCTAGTGTCCTTCATATTTTAACAATAACAGACTCACACAGATTTTTTCTCTTAGAGTTTCTGCTCTTTTCCCCCTTGGTGAAAGAATAATCTATCTTTACAATAATCTAAAGTTTTCCTTTCTCTTAATCTGGTAATGTATTGCAAGGAAAATTCATTGTTTTCCTCTCTGGAGATAGACTGTCCTCAGTCCGGGAGTCTTCTTCTCCACTAGCTAACTACATTGGATATGCTCTAGTTGCACATCTAAATGCACACATTTCCCTTCCCAGGTTTCTCAGTGGGATTCTTTCTTGGATCTCTGATCTTCCACTTTCATGGCTTTTTCCATACCTTACTAGAGTAACACCATAATTTATCAAGAAAAATATGCATAGGTAGTAAGGCTTCTCCTTGCACGTCTGAAGACATTTCTATGCAGCCTTCACATCCAATTGAGAATTGTGGCTGAGTATAACATCATAAACTCAAAACATTTCCACTCAGAACTTTAGATGCTTCCCTCCACGGTTTTCTCATCACCTCCTACCTCCTACCCCTCCACTGAGAGCAGGGTATCTTCTTCTCCTTCTTTGCTTCTATATCCTCCTGTTCTTTCTCTTTGTCATCTTTCTGGTAAATTTTGGAATCTTGTATTTTTTCTTGTGTGCGGGAAGTTCATCATGATGTAATTTTCATGTATCCTGGCCAGCCTATGGTAAACATTTCCAGTCAGAAGATATTTCCTTTCTTCAGTTCTGAGAAATTTTGCTTTATTATTTCTTTAATGATTTGCTCCCTTCCAAATTTTCTGTTCTCTCTTCTGGGACTCCTCTCTAGTGAAATGTTCAAACACTGGGCCTTTTGGAGTAATCCTCTATTTCTCTTACCTGTTTTTTCATATTTTCTATTATTTTTTTCCTTCCTATATATTGGAAGGCTTTATCAATTTCATCTTCTAGATCTTCCAGGAAAGCACATTTTGGCAGCCCTTCTCTTTTAAAAAAATGCAAAGAGCTCTTGTTTTTTTCTAATCATTCACTTGTTAAAAATTATTTTCTTCTGGATATATGAATACAATAACTTACGAATTTTCCTAAATATAAAACTTACATATTTTAATATTTTCTTCTGTTCCCTGAATTATCTTGGCTTGCTCTTGGCTTGATCTTTCTCTTTCATGTTACTGGTTTAACTCACATACCTAATGATCTCTACCTACCCCTTTATTTTTGATAATGAATACATTGGCTGATGATTCAAGGTAGCTGATGCTTTCCTCTGCTGTTGAATTTACACATCTATTTTTGAAAAGGAAGGAAAACGGAGCTCTGAGTCACTGGGCAGAGCTTGTCAAGGGCAAGTTTCAAGTTGGAGAGCAGAGATGAGAAGCCTTCCTGATGTCAACATGAACAGGGTTTTAATCTAGACACCAAAATCCACCCTAGGCAACCTCAGCTCTTCCTCAGAAAATGTGTTCGTTTGCTCTAGAGAAAGTCATTTGCTGTATTTTTTTGCACATGGGTGAATCCCAGCTGCCTGCCTTTTAGTACATGGGCAGGGGAAGGTGAAGGGGCAGAACCAGAAGAGGCAGCTCCATGGAGATAACCTCAGTGGTCCTGATTTTAATTCCACTCCTCACCCACCAAGTTTTTCATTAGGAGGTTGACTCTGCCCTCCCCTGCTGCCCTGACAAAGAGTGTTCTGGACCATAGGTTCTTTTGCTTTGTAACGGCATCCATTCACGCCCATGTGCTTGCTGTTGTTCAGAAACCTGTTCTATTGTTGCCTTGCTGAAGCACGTGCCCCGTGATGGGAAATATTGTTGCAGCCACTTTTGGAAAATACAATCTAGTAGGCTAGTAAAAGTTACAGAAATAGCAACTAGTCAGTTCCAGCACAGAATGAAATGGAGCAGGTCTTGGGGAAGGGGAAGGGTACATACAAAAACAACTCACTTCGGTTCTATATTCCAAAATTGAGAATTGAGTTAAAACATATTTATTAAGGAAACATTTATTCAGAATATAAGCTTTCCTAGTGTTCAGTTTTTGTCCATGTATTTGCTATCCTTTACTATCTGTTCTTTATATTCTTTAAGACCTTTAAGATTTTGGAAAAAATGCTATTTCCTTTATTCATTTGAACTCAAGGAGTATTTACTGATATCGACCCTGTTCCAAGTGTGCTCACAATATTACATTGTCTCTTTCTCTACTCAAAAATAAGTATTCCCCAGTTTAAACATACAACCCATCCCGTAGCTTGTTATCTGCTTATAATATTATACCTTGTGTGACTTGATTGTAAGATCTAGGGTGTATGAGACAAGTCTTCCCCATTTTTTATATATCACCTAATGCCCAACACTTTTCTTAATAAGTATTTGTTGGACTAATAAGAAGTTTGTCTCAAAACCTCAGGTTCTAAATTTTATATGTTTTAGTAAGAGAAAAATTCCTCAGGCATATTTGCTTTTGTTTTACCCAGAACTCCTTAAAAATGTGGTCGCATTTCTCAATTTACAGAACAGAGGTGAAGTGAAACAAAAGCATTCTTTCCTTGGTTATGAAAGAAAAAATGACTTAAGAAGCTAGTCAAAGGCATAAGACCAAAAAAAAAAGTCATCAAGAACAAAAGTTTGAACTTTTAAAAGAATAGTATGAATCTATGTAGAGTATTCAGTGTAGGACAATAAAGCATTAGTAATTTCTAATGGTTTATTCAAGCTCAATATGAGACTTGGTATTAATAATCATGGCAGTATGGCATCAGGGCTAAGCAAAGGAATTTGGAGGCCCAAATGCTTAGTTTCAAACCTGGCTCCTCCATTTAATGACGAGACAAATTTATGGATGTTGTTTTTCTTACCTGAGCTTTGGTTTCCCCATATTTCAGAGGAGAATAATAATGACTCTTAGAACATAGTCAAACTTTATAAGTGTTAGTCATTAGTATGTGCTTAGTCTTCCACATCAAAATTACATTAGATACTTTAAGAAAAGTATAAGCAGCACTCTAGAAACATTCCATATCAAATGAATTAAGAAAAAACAATGGGAGAGGAAGTTGATGTTTATGCAACAACTACCATTTTTAAGCAGCTATTGAATTCTAAGCACTACTATAAGAATTCTACATAAATGTCCTCACAGAAAATAACTTCAAACAACTTCTTTAATCTTCATTTTATATATGATGAATCTAAGGCTCAGAGATAATCCCACTATTTTTTTTAATCATTCAAGTAATGTATATGAGATCCTGACATCTACCAAATTCTAACATAGGAACCAGAGACTATAGGCCTAGATGATCTAGCCACCATCATTTTTTACAAAAAAAATTTATTTAACTGAAATAAGTTATTTATATAAATGATTTATTATTTTGCATAAAAAATCAGCGAACAAATTTTTAATGTGATAAATTGAGGTACTCAGATTCACATGGTCAATAAATGTTCAAAGAATATCTACATATGAAAGCACATGAAAAAGAGAAAAGAAAAAAACGTTTAAAATAAACCTAAGCTCTTTGAATACAAATAGTGTAATATGTAGGTCAAATTGTACATAGCATTCTCTAAAAGTGTGCAAGATATTTTGCTAAGCTATGATTTTATGGCATTAAATATTTCTTAAAATAGTAAATATTTTAGGAACCTTTAAAACTCCTTCACTATCCAGCAACATTTTTTGTAATATTTTCCTAACTAGATTTAACTACATAAACATAGTACAAATTTTTTTTAGGGCAGGAATGATCCATCATCCCCTTCCCTGCCCTTCCTAAAAGTTCTCTGTATTTTGCCATTTATTACCAACTTTAACATCTTTAAATTTTCCAAGTTTGGGTCCATGTAGGCAAAGGGCTAGAGCTCAATACCATTTTAATGGGACATTTAATAAATATAATTTATTGGCTTACTTGCATGGACTCTCAAAACTGTGGTTACTTGTCGGATCTTGAATGTTGCTTTGATTACGCTGAATGTTTGAGATGTGATTAAGTGGTTTCTTCCTTTAATTGACACTGAGGGAGCAGTTTCCTGGCCTCAGTGCTCTCCTAATAGAAAATGATGGGTTCAAATAAGAGTTATTTGGTCCAGGCATACTTTATCATCCCATATCTAAACCATCAACTGACAATGTGGCAGAAACCACACTACCTTACAAGTAGACCAAGGTTCTGATGCTGGTCCTGACGTTCTTTAGCTCTGTGGGCTTGGCTAAGGCATTTAACTACAGGATCTCTGTTTCTTCATTTGTCATTGGGTTATAATACATCTACCTTGCAAAGATAAGGCAAATAAAGTTTAATTATGTTTAAGCAAGAAGTGTGCAGCTTTTAAGGTACATGATTATGCTGGTATAAATCAAAGACTGACCCTCTAAAATGGTATCCAATTGTACCCTACCCTGTCTGATTTGAACAGGTCCCTTCTTCTCTCATGATACCTTCTTCATAGTCCCTCAACAGTTCTCTTCACCAGAGTTTTAAGGTCCAAACACACAACCTAATTCTCTCTTCCCCAGTTATCTGTTGGTTAAAAATAGTATTTGGTTAGTGCTATACAGTTTATAAAGCTCTATGTTACTAAACTTGATGTATATAACAACACAGTAGGTTAGGAAGAAGTTATCTTGTTATTGTTGTTGTATTATAGCTTATGGCCCAGCTCCATTTACAAACATTTGAAATAATAGAAATTCTAAACCACATTTACAGATAAGAAAACCAGACTCAGAGAGGCTAATTGGAAAAGAAGAAATAGATAATTTACTGTAAATTCATGGGTAAATCCAGGTCTCTTAACTGCATGTTTAAGTTTTTTCTGCTCAGTGGTCATCTTTTCTTCCTGTCATGGTTAGTATTGATATTATCCCCATCTGTATTTCCTTGTTCTACATTTAGCCAGCAGTTCAGTTGCTAAACTACATATTTTAAAAATTATAATCTCACTCTCATTCAATTTCCCATTCCCAGAGAAATACAATATAATATGATATGATGTGATATCACATGATATATGATCTGATATGATAGTAAGATGAGAGAAAGCAAATGACCAAGTGTCAAAGCAGACAGTTGAAGCAGTCCCCATAAAATTATAAATGATAAGATATTAAATTGGGAATTAAACTGCTTTCTAATATATATTGAGATAGAGAACATCTGTCTTATTTTGTTGGAAGTAATTTAGTTCATAGAATATCGATTACGATGTTATTTAACCACAAAACATTTTCAAAAGTTAAATATAAATTTTATCTATTTTGTGTAATTGTTCCTCTATTTTTTACTATTATTATTTATATTCATACATAATCTTATTTCAATGATTCGAAAGTTCATAATAGTTCAAAACACAATCTTCTTTGAGAAGAGTAAGTTAATTGTATAAAAAAAAATTGTTGAGCTATGCAGTAATGATTAAGTGCCAGAAAAGTAGCATGCATGTTTCAACATTGTACAGAAACTATTAAACATAAGGATAAAAAACACCCTTTATATCCTTTTCCCTTCATTTGTACCTGGTGAATATAATTCAGGTCCAAGCATTGTACCAGCTAACAAGTAAATAACCTTGCATAAAAAAATGGTATTTTAATATTTAGTAAGATATAAGAAAAATTGAAGAACTTAGAAATTCCCTTAAATGTAGAGACTTAAAATATGAAAATAATAAAAATAAGTTACAAAAGTAAATGATAAGGTATTTAATATTATCATTAATAATAGAATGAAAATGCAATAACTTACATTTGTGCAAAACATTGTATTATTCAAATCTTTTCTGTCACTTTGTTTTTTACTGCCTACAATTTCTAGTCCTCAAATCCTGTTGACATAATTTCCCATAAGAATTGAAAACTTTAATTGTAACACAGAGCTGCAAAGAAGTCTAGATTTCCTTGAAAAACTTCCAAAAGGAAATAATGGCAAATGACATTCAGACAAGATGAGAATCCTTCTCTTCCTTTGTTGTTTCATGTAGAACATGAAATGAGTTTGTCTATTTTCTGTTTCATCTCATTTTTTGACTTCTGGCATATTATATCCTGTTCCCCCCTCATAATTTCCACACACAAAAGAAAAAATCAAAGACCCCAGCATTTCCAAATGTAGTAAATCACCACCATGAGGAATGTGATTGCCACCTATTGTCCTTCATTTTCATATTTTTTCCTTTTTCTATACATGTCCTTCAACACCTACTACATTTCCTCACACCTGCTGACATCTCCTAGTTGGACAAATAATACGTGAGTCAAAAACCAAAGCTGCAGACTCATCAGCCATTTTCCATATATTATGTACTAAATCTGCTGACAAATGAAATGCTAGTGGACTTATTTTTCACATTTTTAAAAGATAAATATATTACTGCCAAATAGACACCTTGCTTCTAGGAAATTGTCTCAGAAGAGAAGGAAATTATAAAGAAATCATATCATTGGGTAGAAAATTACATGGAAAGTCAAATCTCACTAAGTGTGGTAATTTGTTGTTCACTGTAATGGAACAAGACAAAATGACCTTCAAATGAGTTTCCACTGATATTTAATCTCTTATTTCTAAGTCACTTGGTCTGTATATAGAAAAATTCAAAACTAGAAAATAGAATCTGGATCAGGATCCAAATGTAGATATTAATTTGGATTAGCCATATTTATCTAAATGTGAATAAGGAAACAAAAGCCTGAAAAACTTTACATGACCACTAAACAAAAATGAATGATGAAGAAGAATCCTCATTCTTCACAATTTAAAATTTTATATCATTCTATTTTAAATATTAAATCATGCCTCCTTGTTATTTATGATCTATACCAGAATTGTTACTTTTTCTTATAATTACTGAAAAGAAAGTGTCCTTTATTTAATAAGACCTTGAATCAGGAAACATCCAACTCTTCCTGCTATTTATTATTACTTGGACAAGAATACTGCTCAAAAGAGTCAAGTAATGATTTAGTTGCTGGAAGAAACTTTTTGATAGCACCAGCTTCCCTATTGAAGATAATCAGTGAAGTCAAGTTTAATCCTGAAGAAACCCACTTTGGTGGAAGAATTTGACAAATGGTCAATCATTTGGTTGCCAAGTTCAAGCTCAAGCATCTGAAGAACATCAGGAAGGACAAGAGTGGTAACTCTACCTCCATAAAATTTGTGCATGTTTCATGAAGATTATACCATTCCAGCAGAAGTGGACTTTTTCCACAAAGGGGGATTGACTTGTATACATCCACACATCCTAGAATGACTGGAAAAGGTCTTTGGAGATGCCAAGTAAGAGAAGACACCAGTCTGACATTAACCCATTTTTGTTACTAACGTCATCTTCTGAATTCAGAAATTCCTACAGAATTTTTGTTGATGGCAAGGAATTACACTAGAGTATAAATCCCTTTCAGGTTCTTTATTATGGCATATGTGTTCCTGATTGGCTTGTGTGGCTATAAATCTGAAAATATAGAGGATTTGATTCTCTTGAATGTTATATTTACACACTTTCTTGATGTTCTCTGATATTGGAACTTATAGAGAAGTACTAACTTCTATGAGTAAGCATAAAATACCAAACCTTTCCCACCCTCCAAACTGCACGAATATATAGTTACTTATTCAGACAGCTTAATGTTTTTGTTCAAATTTATGAATGTAAGAAAGCAATAACCATGGATGAGGATTTGTTGACAAACCTGAGTTCTCAGACATACAAATTAATTTGTTTGATATTAGTACTAACAGCATTTTTAAAATGTGTGCTGCTGAGAAAAGTAAAGTCAAAATGTCAATACTAAAATAATCCATACAAAAGGAACATGGTTCAAGAGACTACAAGATACAAAGGAGGAAGTTTACAATGTCTTCAAAGAAATTCACATAGATCCTTCCACAGTAAGGTCACATCAAAGATGAAAAACTATTAAGTTATGACCAATAATAAAGACAAAAAGAACATTCTTATCCAATTGGGTGGGCAGGAAGATGAGAACACCAACAGGAAGAGATGGAGGTTGTCTGGAACCCCAACATTACTATTCTGTAAGAAGGCAGGGAAAGCTGGATGATGACCTGTAGCTTCACAGAGGTGAAGTAACTCCACCTAGAGGTGTCATTTCTGTATCCAACATTGAATAGGATGCCTAAGCAGACCAGAAATGTATATTCTATTATGTTTGTCACAAAATTTGAAAGACTTGTATTTGTAGCAAAGTTCTTATGGTGGCAGTTAAGAATTTCATTTGAGATCCATTTCTAAGTATTCTGAAGTTTGAATATAAATTTTATCAGCACCCTAATTTAGTGGAAAATATAATCCATGTTCTTTAAAATAAAGACTTATTTAAAACTGGGACCATTAAACACTTTATGATAGACATTGTTTATTCTTAGAGGACTTTCATTTAAGTTCAGAATAACAGAAGCAATAAATCTTTTTTTCATTCCATAGACTGCCCTGTTGCCCAGTATCCAGGAAGAATCACAAAGCATGCTTTGGCTGAGTTTGGGGCTCTCTAACATTGTGAAAATTGGGGCGTTTCCTAGGGAGAAGGATAAGTAGCATTACATAATTAAATGTACCAGATTTTCTGCTTAGCAACAAATTCGCGTAAGCAAAAAAATGTATTCAGCTTGAGTTACTCTGATGAATGCTATAGAGACCCTTGGAAGCCTAGAAAAATCTTTTAGCCACTTAGGTATGCTAATTTACAAAGGACAGAAAAGCAATATGCTAATTTTGTAAACAGCTATTCTTTGGACAAACATTCTCGAATACTATGAAGAGACAAGAGGGAATACATCTTCATTATTCTCAGAGAAACAAAATACCCTGTTCCTAATATCCTAGTTAAATGAAGTTATATGTAAATTTTAATTCATGGATAAGGCTGAGATTTTTCAAAATGCTTGTTTGCATATAAAATCCTTGTACCTCTTTAGTCTGAGAAAGATTTAAAGTTTTCTGTCTCTAAGTAATGTTTTCCCCCTTCTAAAAAATATTTTGGTGACCTACTTTAGCTGGAATCTTTGGAGAAAATTAGATCTTAGAAATCTCTTTTTCAAAAACCCCAATGAGTTCAGAAATTTTACTGAAAGCATCCTTGACCTAAGTCCCTACTCCTGCTGCCTAACACTACCAATAAAAAGGAATTCATTACTAAAAATGTGGGTTATTCAATTTTTGAACAGCTCAATTGTTCTAAAGTTCTTCTTAGATTGACTTTTTAAATCTTCCTTTCATAGTATTTCTGCTCATCGGTCTTGGTTCTGCATTTAAATATAACAAAATTAATTTATTCTTTCTGCCATGCAGCAATCCCCTGGATTTATGATGATAACCATTTTCTTTTCCAGGAATAATTGCCCATTTTTCCAGCCTTTCTTCCTTTGGTGTATATCATATTTATTGAATATAACATTTTTGTGTGTGATTATTTATGCACTGCTCTCATCCCCGAGAAAATGTGTTTCCAAAATATTGTTTAACTCCTATCTGTATGATTACCAGAGTTCCTTTGCACATACTGTGCACTGGCACATTATGATAAGTCATGGAGAGGCCTGCAAATTCAGTGGTGCAGCAAGAAGTGAATCACAGAATCAAGTAGATTATGCAACTGTTGACACAAGAAAGATAAGCCAGATGTAGACAATAGTACCAGATGACATGAAGTGAAGTCAATTGAAATAGTACCCTTTTGAACAACCCCAAAGATAAAAAGGAATAAAAGACAGGAATCTCCCATGGATACGGATCCTCTATTCACACTGGCTGCTAGGACTACCGAAATGAGGGCATGTTTTCTGAAGTAAAAGTAAATTTGTGGGGACATGTAAGTCCACACGCTGTCATTGTCCTTGATATCTGGTATATCTTTCACAGTTTATTTCTTGACTGTTCAGAAAAATAAGAGTAACCTCGATTGAGGCTGATGTGTTTGGATCCAACAGTGTGGTCTGGCTTAGCACTCTGGCGCTTTATTAAGGGGAGCAATAACTTCCCAAAACATACAAACCAAAAAAGTTCCAAAAGCTCTCATTCTTTTTGAAAATTAGTTAATGTAATTTACCACATCCTCAGATTTCTGAAAGATCATAGGCTACAAGATGGATATATAAAAATCAATTGTATTTCTACATACTAGCAATGAAAACTTAGAAATTAAAATTTGTAAAACAAGTGTCATTTATAAAGGTACCAAACACATGAATGATTAGGTGTAATATAATAAAATATATGAAAGATTTATATTCTGTAAAACTACAGAACACTGATTAAAGAATCAAAAATACTTAGATAGATATTTTCCTTCCGCTTGAAGGTCTTTTTAAAGTGCATTCATAGTGTGGATGTACTGGTGCTGAATTCTTCCAGCTCTTGTATGTATCCAAATGATTTTAGTGACTGGTGGTTACCATGCAGGAGGCATTGGGATGGATGGATGGGGTGGGTGAAGATGATAAAGATTCACAAAAATCTCAATTATAAGTTAGTCATGGGAATGGAAATACAGCATGGAGAATATAGCCAATGATTCTATAACATCTTCTTATGCTGACAGTAACTGCACTAGTTGGGATGAGGATTTAATAATGTGAGTAACTGTGTTGTATACTTGAAACCAATATAACATTATATATAAACTATACTTCAATAAAAAAAGTGTTTCTTTTTAAAAATATATTTTCATTTGGTATAGTATTCCAATTTTAGAGGTTTTTTCTTTTAGTAACTTAAATATGTACTACTGTCTTATATTCTTTTTGAAAAAGATATGCTATTATTCTTGACTTTGTTCCGTATATTATGTCTTTTTTCACTAGATCTTTAAAAATTTTTTCTCCATATCACAGATTTTTGGTATTTTAATTGTTATATACCTTGCTATCTTTTCTTCGTATTTCTGCTTGGGATTTGTTGAGCTTCTTAGATATGTGGGTTTACATTTTCTCTTAAAATTTGGAAAATTTTCAGCCATTATATCCTCAAAATTTTTTTCCTGTCACCTCTCTTTCTCTCCTCCTTTGGGAATTGCAATTACATATATAGTGGGTCTCTTGAAGCGTTCCATAAATCACTGATGTTCTGTCCATTTTTTTCTTTTTTCTCTCCTGAAGGCTTCCATTGCTATACGTTTAAATGCAGTCTGTTCTTGATCTTTTCTTCTTCAAAATCTAATCTACTATTATTCCCATTCAGTGTACTTTTCATCCCAGACATTGTAGTTTTCATTTGGGGGATTTGATTTGGATCTTCTTTAAGCTTTTATATCTTTACATAACATTTTGAACATATGGAAGACAGTTATAACTTTTGATATCCTTGTTGGTTAATTCTAACATCTGTTTAAATTCTAGATATATCTTAATTGATTATTTTTCTATTTATTATGGGTCATATTTTCAAACTTCTCTATCTTAAAATTTTTTATTAGATGCCAGACATTATGAATTTTACCTTCTTGGGTGTTAGATATTTTTGTATTATTGTAAATATCATATTTTTTCCTGGAATGCTGTTGAATTATCTAGAAACCAATTCTATTGTGTCTTCCTTTTAATCTTTGTTAGGCAGTTAATCTTTGCTTAACTTTAATCTAGAACTAATTATTTCCCACTAACAAATCAAAATTCTCTTGGGTGCTTTACCCAGAGCCCCATATATCATAAGGTTTTCCAGTCTGGCTCACAGAAGGTCCTGAGTAAATATTAGGCAGTTTTCTCTAATCCTTTGGTATTGTTTAGATAGTTTCCTTACATGCATGAGGAAAGATTGTAAGTGTGGAAGAAACGATTTAAGAAGAGTACTCAACTAAATACAGAGTGTGACTATCTGCCTATCTCAGGAGCTCTTCTGTGTAGCTCTCTTCTCTCTATTATTTTGTCCTGTGAACTCAAACTGCCCTGATCTCCCCAAATGGTCAGCTCTATCTTGTCAACTTAAGAAGTCAGCTGGCCTCTACTTGGGTTCTTCCTCCCTACAGAAAGACTCACTATCAAGGAATCAGTTTGGAAATTACAGGCCTCACCTCATTTGTTTCTATTCTTTCAGGAATCACTCTCCGTTACTGCTTGATGTACAGTCTTAAAAACCGTTGTCTTGTATATTTTGTTTGTGATTCAGTTGAACCAGATGTGAAGGTGAACCTGGTCCCTGTAGCTCCATCTTTTCCAGAAGCAAAATCTCAAAGGAACTATTGAAATAGATTCATAATTCGTTTCCCCATTTCTAGATTCACTCTTCCTAAATTGTTACTTCCATACTTATAATCTTTCCGCAACTCCTAATAGCCACAGCAATAGTGTCCAAATGTCTGTCTGTACACAGTGGCCAGGTCTGTGATGAAGTTCTCACCAGAAAAATGAGAAAAATAAGAATAGTATATTGAGTTTTTAAAAAGCATTTTATTGTGAATATAACATCAAAAATTTCCAATATGTATGAAAATAGCTATATAATGTAGTTATCACTTTGTGAAATCCATGTAACATCACCTTATTAAGAAATAGAAAATGTCCAGCTCCCCAGAAACTCCAGACAGGTCCTTTTCAAACCCATGTGTGGTAGGTACCACATTTTATCTTGCTTCTTTTTCTCAATAATTGCATATAGTTAACTAAAGTTAAATACACAGTGTGATGTAGACTGCAGTTGGAACCTCACTGAACTATGGCAATCATGAGTGACTTCGTAATGAAGTTCTATTTAAACTGAGACATAAAGAATGAGTAGACAGTATCCACTCAAGGAAAAGAAGTAATTTGAGAAAAACTGGTTTTCTTAAATTTATTTTTATTGAAGGATAGTTAATATGCAATATTATACTGGTTTCAAGTGTACAACAGCACAGTAATTCAACAGTTACATGCATTCTTAAATCTTCACCCTAACTAGTGTAACTAATGTTTGTTAACACAGAAAGATGTTACAGAACTATTGACTATATTCCCTATGCTATACAGTACTACCAGATCCATGACTAATTTATGTTGTGATTGAGATTCTGGGCCTCTTTTACCTTTCATCTGTTTCACCCACCCACTACAACCCCTCCCCCATGGTAACCACCAGTCACTTCTCAGTGTCTGTGAGCCTACTGATATCTTGTTCATTTTGTTTTGTTTTGCTTTTTTAGATTCCATATATAACAGAAATCATATGATATCTGTCTTTCTCCACCTGGCTTATTTAACTTAGCATAATACCCTCTAGGTCCATCTATGCTGTCTCAATAATTTTGAGCCATCCATACTGGCTCAGTAATTTTCCACTGTGTATATATACATCTTTATCCATTCATCTATTGATGGACACTTTAGTAGCTTCCATGTCTTGGCTATTGCAAATCATGTGGCAGTAAAACAGAGGTGCATATATTGAAGAAACTGTTTTTCCCAGGCAGAAGTAAAATTTGACTAATCTAAATTATCACACATACATGCACACACACATACACACATATATACAAAACCAGAAATAAGAAGGGAATGACTACAGAAGATAGGTATTAAAATCATAAAATAGCAAAACATTGTTACTAAACTTGAAAATTCAAATATTATTAATATTTTTAAAGGAAAAAATGAATTATTATTGAAATTATTATTGAAATAGAAATCAAAGCAGAATTATTATTGAAATAGAATTCAAGTAACTATCCCAGTTTTAGCAATTTTGTGGATGCTTTCTTTCATATTTATATGGAATAGAGACCTCTTCTTCTATAGAATGCTGAGGCATAAGAAAAGGTGGAAGGCTGCAGTTATGAATCTTTTAAAGGTAACACAAAAATCTATAGATTGACCTGATCTATAAACATTAATAAAATTCCTATAAAAATTTATGTAATATAAAATTAAATGGAGCATGACAAAAAAGGTTTAGACTAGGAATAAATGGATAATAGCAAATCTATTAATTATATAAACAGATAAAGCATAAAATTGTTTGATAACTTTATATAATACTAAATACTGATTCATTAAACAAATATTTTTGGAGCACCCACTATGTGCACAGCACTGTTTAAGGATAAGCAATACAATATCTACACCACATAGAATCTATATTATAGTAAGACAAGAAAGACTAAATGCTAAAAAACCTTCAAAGAATAAATACTTTATTATTTTTATTATTAATAAGAAGAATAAATAATTTCAGGAAAACTAAATGCTCTAATCAAAACTATAACAGAGTGAGGAAAAAGTATCAAAGAAAGAAGCACTTGTTTTAGAAGGAAAGTGAAAAATAAAACTTCTTAGAGAAGTTTGCATGATTCAGAGGAGATTGCTAAGGGACTATCTGAAGGAAGTTTGTAGACAGAAAAGTCGCATATGCAAGTCCCCAACATGACAGTGACGATAGTGTGTCTGGGAAAGCCAGTACTGGTAGACAGGAATGGGGCAGGGAGAGGAGGATATGAGACACAGCCAGAGAAAAAGACAGGGGCTATGTCCCTCAGGAACTTTTTTGCCAGTATTTTATTTAAAGTGTTAAAGGATGCTAGTTGGAGGGTTTTGAGCAGAAGTGATGTAATTTGATTTCCATTTTTGAAAAGGCACTGTGCTGTGTGAACATGTTATAAGCCACAAGAATAGAAATGGTTAGGAGGATATCAGACTAGTTTGGTCTAGGGAGAGAAACGTTAAGAAGTGGTTGGATTAGAGATAAAGTCTGAAAATATGGGGGCAGATTTGCTAAATGGATTTGGTGTGATGATAAATTAAGTCCACTCATACAATGAGGAAGTTCTGGGGAAGAGAAGATGTGAGGAAAGGGCCAGTATAGATTAACGTATGAAGAAGGCTGCTTTGGACACTCGGTGATACTTGGTGTTGCCACGTTCTCAGAAGTAGCTTCCGTCATAGAGCTGAGGCAGCAGAGCCTGCCGTTGCCCAATTCCAGTCAGCAGAAAGGGAAAAGACAGGAGAAAGCAAACTGCTTCCTGATAATAACATGATCTAGAAGCTGAGACCTCACTTCTGCTCCCATCACACTGGACAAAACTTACTTAACCTAACAGGACTTTTATTTGGACAGCCATGTGCTCAGCTGCAAATCAGGTGGTTCTATTATTAAAAGGAAGAAGGGAAAGCATAACAGGGAAGAATGAGAAGTCTCCAGCAGAATAATTAACAGTCTCTGGCAAGACACTCAAGTAGAATGCCAAATAGGCATTTGATAACAAGTCTAAAAATTTAGTTTCTGTAACTTAACAAATGACATTCATGTAAAAGAAGAGCTAACAAACTTGGAAATATTAGAGAATTTTTTCTAAAATCAAAACTAACTGATGGCTATTGACTATTATTTAACATGTTTCTGGGCTGCTAAATAAGTCAATTAAGAACCCATTTCTAATAAGAACTAATAAAAGTTCAATAATACAACAAATTTCAGAAATATGCAAAATATACAAATTTCACATACATTCATATATATTGAATAATTACATTTGTAATAGCAATAACATATGTGGTTCAGTGTAGAAACTAGAAAATACAGCAAATTAAGAAATAGAAAATAAAGATCACCTTACATTATTCCCTAGAGGTGTCCACTATTAACACCTTGCTGTGTTTCCAGGTAAATACCAATCGATTGTTATTTTCCTGCAGACCAGGCTCACATTGCATATATATGCTTTCAGCACTGGCTCTTCCTAACATAGAAGATTACCATTTTCCTATGCTTTCATGTTGTATTTTTTAAACATTATTTTTATTATCTCATAATAGTTTGTAAATGGTAAAGACTTGGGTAAGATATTTTTGGGATCCACCCTAAAAATGTTGCATTTCTTTGTTCAAGAGAAAGAAATTATTTTCTGACCAGCCAGGATTCATCCCTACATTCCAAAAGCTGTATGACATCAACAGACACTAATTTCTATCTCTTAAAAACTCTGGAATTAAGAAAAGACAACTGGCAATGTAATGACGGGAACATTAAGAAATATCTGGATTCTTTACTTTTCTGAACTACCAACGAATCTCGAGCTGCCCTGATATATTGCCTTGAGTCCTCGCCCTTGCAAGAAAGAACCCTCCACAGATTGAAGAGCTTTAATTTGCAGTGTTTTACCTGTAGTCACAAGAAACTGCTTCTCTAAAGCACTTGTCAGGGATGCACAGGATACACATCTTTTAAAAGTAACAAGGGCTGCTTCTAGCAGTCCGTTCCAGTCATCACCTACAATTTCATCTGCCCCCAAGAAGGCTTTGAGGGCTCTTGCTCTCTGTCTCTGACCCTTTCACAGCCTCTTCTCCCCAGCCAAAACAAGGTCTCTCTTATTCATAGACATTGAAGAATAAAGCAAAGAAAATGATAATGTGAAAAGAAAAAATAAATTTAAATCAGAAATTTCAATTTAAGTATATGAAGCCTCAAAGACCAAAACATGGAGGCATGTAGAAACTCATCTGGTGTTCAGCCCTGAGCCTGTTTTCTCATCGGTAAAACACTGAGGAGAACCAGTAGTGACTGAGTTCAACCTCTATACAAACACTTTAAATGTATTATTTAATTTAAACCCCACAATGTCTACAATAGGGATGGTCACTTTTATTCTATAAATAAGGGGTTTAAGATTCAGAACTATTAGAAATCATGTCTCTGATACTGCAACCAGTAAATGCACCAGGCAGGATCCCCACCCTGCTCTCAGTGACCTCCCAACACAGACTCCTTCCGTCTGTCACAGTTAATGTTACTTATCCCACTGCCTGATGTGAACACTTAAGGTTTACGTGTCTATCATTACATCTCAATGAATGTTAGTTGGCCAAATGAAAGCAGATTATAGTCAACTGTTAAGAGCAAATCCATGTTGATTTAAATTTGCCAAAGACCTAGAAACTGGCAACATTTAAATGTGTCCTATACATAACATAGTTATGGAGGTAGTGAGGTAGGGGAAAAAATTGTTGATATTACAATGGAAAAATCTTCATTCAGTATAAGAATTTAATATATTTTCATATTTTTTAAATTTGTCACATAATTAAACTTTTGATTAGTTTTAATAGAGGCCAGTTTCTAAAGGGCCTTGGGTACTAGACTTAGGAATTTTGTTTTTATTTATCTATCTTGGGACTCCACAAAAGAATTTTGAGCACAGTAGAAACAGCAAAGAATTTGCAAATGAAAAAACCATTCTTCAAAGATTTAGTTTTTTAGTAGACAATGTATCATTGAAGAAAGCCTATGCTATATTGCAGTCAAAAACAAATCTAAAATACCCAGTAGCTTAAAACAACTAAAGTTTATTTCTTGGTTTGTCTGAGGTTCAGGGTGGGGGCAAGGGTGTTAATCCATCTCACCCTCAGTCAAGGACTCTAGCTGGCAGAGTCCACACATGACTGTCACCAGCAACAGTGGCAAGGGTTAGGGACATGGTGACTTGAATGCTTGCCCCAACAGGTTCCCACCAAGAGGTGACAGGTCACATCTTGCATTTTACACAGGGACAAAACAGTGCAGCTTCACCATGTGCAGCAAAGAGAATTGAAAGTATTGCTGAAGAGCACATATATTTATCACTAACACCTTGAAAGCAAATGAAGCTAGAGGTAACAAGATCAGTCCAGCAAATGATTAAATTCAACATGAAAGAGAAGAGGACCTGTCAGGACAGTGGGTGAGGAGAAAACAAACGATGAGGATAAAAGCAGTATTAGTCCAAGAACTAAGCTACAGGACATGGACATTCTTGGATACAGATGGGAAAAAGTAAAATACAAAATACAAAGATCATCTATACACCTACAGCCTTGATAAAGCTGTGATTTTCTTCAAGTAGAAACTAGTTTTACCTAAATTTTCAACCTGGGTTTTACCTGTTTTTTAAAAGTACTCTGATCAAAACAAGGGAAATAAGTAACTTATCTAGAAATTTGTCCACCAATTTCTTTCCTCAACAAAAAAAAACTTAAGCTATTATTTTAAAATTGTTTTAAAATGTGTTGAAAAGAATGTATTTAGGAAACTCATCCAGAAACTATGTTAACAAACTAAATTCTAAATCCCATTACAAAAATAAAAATAATCACCTCCTGTACCCTTCTAATAAATCTTCATTACTAACATGGTCTGAGAACAGCACTAGAATTTAGAAAAAAGAAAAAATTTAGGATCAAAGTAAATTTATAGCCTAGAATTAACTTCTAGTAAGAGCCACAGAATAAGTCCCTAAAGTAATATATTATTTAATCTGGAAGGAGCAGTGTTTGTGGTAAACATATTCAAGAATCTAGAAGTGAATACTAATTTAGCAATAAAATGTACTTAGATTATTTATGATAAATAAATGCAATTTTCCCTGGCAAGGATATAGAAAGGTCTCTGGCATTGCTGTTAAAATTCTGGAATTGAGATACACTGAGTCAGTATTTCCTTACCCTGGTGTCTTGCCAGTGGGTTTCAGCCCCAGACAAGTTCACTATGGATTCAATGAGACCAAAGAAATGACAGTGGAACGTTCTTGGGGTGAAAGGGTTTATACCCAACTGTATTTCCATGGTTGCAGGTCAATCACTAGAATCTCTTCCACTCAGAGCAAGTCTGCATGCAGCAAGTTGATCTCTGTCCCTGGGCCTCTCTACCCCCGCAGCCGTCTCAGTCTCTGTCCTCGGTGCTGCCACCACTCCAGTCTCATCTCTGCTCTCCTGCAGGCTTACAGCCCTGCCACCGTGCTGCGCAAGGCACTGGGCAGAGCTCTTTATAGTAAATAACAGCATATTGCCCACATGTGTGTAGTGAGCTAGCCGACCAGGGCCAGGTGAAAATCCTGGCCATAGGAACCTTCACTTTATCTGCACCTGGTCACAGTGTCTCTTTACCATGATGGAGAGATTGTGAAACAAAGTGCATTCTTTCTCACTTTGATATGGTGTTGTATGGATTTGCTGGCATTTGTTTCTCTGCTGAGAGTTTCATCACAAGCCTCAATAGAACAGGCAGAATGTTGAGAAAATAAAAATTCAACTTGATCTAATTTATGTAGTTAACAGTTCTGGGTGTGTACTACTTTCCACATTTTAAGTCAAATTATTAGTCACAGAAGTATACCTAATTCCCTTCAATTGTTCCAGTCAGTTTTTATAAACTCATAAACCAGGAATAAACATTAAGAGTTGATCTCCCTAAATGTAAACTTTGGAACATCCTTAAACAATTCCAGGGAAATGGGCAAACCATAAGGAAATAACATTGCAGGATATCCTATATTCCTTTTCATCAAGTCTCTGTCTTCAAATCATGGCAAGCAAAACAATAGAGGACATTATTTTCAAATTCAGAAAAATAATGGATCTTAAATTTAATGAAGTATAAAACCCCATATTTCAAAAATAAGTTTTCTTCAAACTTTTAGTTCCTTTCTTCACTTTACAATGATATAGAATAATTATAGATGTTTATAATACTTATAATACATTTTACAATGATATAGAATATGTATAGATATTGACACCCCCAAGAATTGGATTTCTATTTCTAGTTCTGTCATTGGTCTTATATCACAGAAAGAATTCTTCTATGTGCTTCAACATCCTTGTCTACTAAATAGATGAAATAAATTTATTTCCTCAAACAAATATGGGAAAGTTTTCACTGGAAAGTTGTAAGCAACTTATCCCTCCCAGTGTCAGAAATGAAAAATCCCCTTTCCATCCAACTCCTGTAATTTCTTTACATTGCACTTAAAGAGGAAATGGACTTTCATAAATATATCCAAAATAATAGCTAAAGCATTTTTTCAGATTACAAGTTCTTCACGGCCTAGTTTCAAAGTAGACAGATAAGACACCATTGTCTATTTTACAGACAAGAGAAGTGAGGTTTAAGAGGTTAAGCAGTATTTCCCAAGACCACATCACAATTCTGATAAGTATTGGCCCAGAGCTCATTCTGTTCCACTGTATCATATATTTACCAATAAAATATACTCTTAAAAAATATTATCTACTTGTCAAACACTATGCTAGCTATTTCAGGGCACACAAAGAAATCTAAGATATGATCACCATCCTTATTAAGTATTAATGTATTAGTAAGTTAAAACACCTGAATACAAATATAGCAGGGGACATACTTACACATGAATGAAAACTTACACCAAATGAAGTCTTTTTACAGACACAGACATTGAGAAAGGACCTACATGAGCTGGAGCATTTCAGAAATTCCAGAAATTTCCAGAAATTTCATGGCAGAGCGTAATAATAAAAATTTGATACTTGAACAGGTAGGTGAAGTTAGGAGGCTTTCTGATGAGGAGGCGGAAAGTATTTGCTAAAACACAGAGATAAGAACAGATGTGTGCTCCTGAGACATTGAGAAAAATAGGATACAGCTGTGTCTGAAGCAAACTTGTACACCCGAGAGGGCTAAAAATTTTTGGTTAAGTAGGCAGGACAGCACCATTAAAGCCTTGAAAGTGTTATTGCAGCATATGTCCTTGAGGATAATGTTCTAAAGTGGGTGAAAATTCTTATGAAAGTTCTGTTTAAGTTAATCAGATTAGCCAGGTTGATCTGGTTAATATGTGTAATGTGTATTTGAGTCAAACTGGAGTCAGGGTACTATAGCCATTAAAGTTTACAGGGATCAGCCTAGAATGGTAAGCCATGACACTGAGAAAGAAGAGATAAATTTTTTGTTAAAGAGTTGGTAAATGAGAACAATTTAAAGTTGGAAGGTATTACATCTGGGTGCTCAAACATTGAAAGCAGAAAATGTTTCCTGGAGAATGTGTTAACAGCCATTAGTGTCAGATATGGAGTAGATTGTGGCTGATGGAGAAAAAAGCAGAGCTACTAAAAAATAAATCTCATCCCTAGATAATCTTTAAAAGTTTACAACCATTTTTCACTAACAAATGGGATTGCAAGTGAACACAAGCATAACCACTCACAAGCATATTTAAAATGCCTTGTGTATATAGAGCTATATTATGAAATTGTTTGGGTTATCTTGTGAGTTTAGCAACATGATAAATGGGCTGTTCCTGTTGCCATGGAATTGATAACTGATCTCCAAGTCTGAGATACAAAGAAATATCCTATATTAGCTAGCCTAAGAGATTGTAAATGATTGGAATCCCTCCTCTGGGGTTATAAGTTGTAGCGGAACCCCCTGCTTTCCTTAGTAATTACCAATAACCCCTCCCTCCAAGAACACAGGCAGGGATGCAGACAGAAGGGAGAATTGGAATAAAATTGTTGGACTGTAGGGAAGGAGTGTTGTTTTTCCCTCCCTTCCTCAATGCTCGTTGGAGGGGGAGAGGGTGATGGAGGATCCAAGACAATTATTCAAAGAGGTCCCTGCCAGTAAAAAGGACAGTGGTATTTCATTCCAAGTTGAATATTAGCTTATGAAATAAACTTTGTTGATCTTCCTCAGTATTGTTTTGAGCAAGGGAAAAAGAGAATAGGAAAAAAGAGAAGAGAACAGAAAAAAGAAGGGACAGGTAGAAAGTCTGAAGTATCATCCTGAGAAAGGAGGGGCCCGGGGAAGAGAGCTGGTCTTGAGACCTCCTGCCCTTTCCAAGTCCAAGATGTCCCCAGAGGTATGCCGGCAGTGAGAGGCTTTGTGGCGGACATTCAGGAGCAGTGATGAGGAAGAAATCAAATTAGACTTGGTCCCTCACATAAGGGGAACTTGAAACAGGAAGAACCCCACTCCCCACATACAAGACACCCCAAGGAATTCACACATGAACTCTCAAAGATAACTGGCTTCAGTCTTTTGTCTGTAAGAGCACCAAAAGGACAAGCTATATAAGTTCATTATACTCATGCAGCTTTCCACATTGGCCGCCTTACGTTTGGTGGCCACACGTAAAAGAAAGAGGAGGGAAAGAACAGGCATTTCTTCTCCAATTTAAGTGTCTTGAGACAAAGCTTAAAGAGATGAGTTTAAAACAAGAAAAAGAAGAGCATTAAGAAAATGACAGCTTTTTATACTTGAAGTGACCATAAATATATAGACTCTGATCAATATTTCCTTAAATGAGAGGATAGAATAATCAACAGTACATGATGGAAGGCAGTGATTGGGAAACAAAGATTCCTTGTAGTTTCCCCACAGTTCAGACTTTTCAATAACCAAATACATAATAACTTAAGTATACAGTGTATTTTGTAAAATATTTGATACTTATTGTGGGGTAAACAGAAGTTTCCACCCAAAATTTCCAGAATCTCCTGCCTGACTTTAGTTCCTTTACATACCAATGGATGTTAATCACAGCAGAGTTTCCGTGGATCTGGGGCAAGGGGTGGAGAGAAAATGGCCATTCTCTGCTCCCCTCTGTTCCTGGTACTTACTTAATTGATCTGGTGCTCACCAGCCACGAAGGGCCCACCCATGAGCTCCTGCAGGAAGGGGTGGGCAGCGGGGGCAGAGTGCCATGTGGCTGGAGGGGATAGGCAGTGGAGCCTGGCTAGGGAGCCCCAGCAAGCTGTGAGAAAGTGTGATCCCTTAGTCCCATCTGTCCTTCTCCTGGTCTTATTTCAGTTCATTGGGAATTTGGCCCAGGAGGGGAACCCCCTTACTCCAGCAGCTACACTTATGAAGGCTGTTTTGATATTTTAATGTACCTTTAATTTTTTTTTTTATTTCAAGCAAACACAAGCTGTAGAATGGGAATAGCTGGTCTCCTGAAAGAACAAAATTCAATCTATAAATCAAAATGCAAGTAAACTGCAAACTATAAAACAGAATTGGAATCTGGATTTTTCTTCTGGAAAACATTTTGTTTCTAAAATGTTTTGGAATAAAAACATGTCAAAAGTCCAATTTAGATTAAAATGTCAGCTTTAGAAACAGTAGTAAACAAATGTCTGTAGGGTTCTTTTTCTGCACACATGGCAACAGATCACTTAACCGAAGTTATTTGGTCCAACAAAAAGCCTACCCCAGTACTAAAGCATTAACAAACCCTGAGAAATAGTTATAGGGTTAAACATTTGTGATACAGATAAAGTTAGACATCAGGCATCATGTTAAGTGTTCCAGATCTCTATTTAAGTAAGCGATGATTCTGAATCTGCATAAACCTCTTGGTTTTAAGTGATAAGTTGGAAACTAAATTCTAATATGATGGTTTTAAAGTCTGACAGCTTTTGGCACATGAAGAGTTTTGAACATAAAGTCCACAAGCCAGATCATGCTGTCATTTTTCCGTATTTGTTATTTCTGTAATGCATAGCTTTTACTCTAAGCCTTTGCTCAACCCAGAATCACACTCCCTATAGATGGGAGAGTTTGGCAGTACTTGCTGTAAGATGAGAACTCTGTGCACCAAGTTCTCACAGCAGCAGTCCAGACCTCCTCCTCTTCCTAATGTGCCCTGAGAAGATTCCAGTTGATTGTAAACACTTGCCAACAAGTTCTGAAGTGTGTTCAGTTGTTTTTTCAGCTTGCTGTTAAAGCCTTCACACCATGGCCTCAAGCTTTTAATTTCTTCCATTTGAGAGAAGAAATGGCCACCCAGTCATCTTTCAGTTCACAAGGCCTGAAGAAGTCATCTTTTGTTGTAGATAACCCTGGATTCTGGCATGTTCTTCATTAATGAAATCGATCCCCAGGAATATAAAATTGAGATGGCTCAATATGATCTGAATATAAAACTGAGATGGCTTAATGTGATCTGACAAATAGTGTCCAGAAACATAAGCCAATTGACATCTGAAGGGCCTTGAGGGATTAAAACACATTCCATACATCTGTTCAGTTTTCCAGTACAGGTTTTCTACCAATACCTCCCAAGATTCATACTATCTTTCAGTCTGACAGCCTCATCTACAACATCTATGTGTTCAAAGAAAACAGAGCTGTATAGACTGCAATGACATAAAAGATAATTCACTTAAAATCACAATCCAGTGTCAGCAAGGCTTTGAAATAAGAATCCGATGAGTAAGATTTCCTGTACACTTTTCCTAATCAATAAGACCTCTGTGAGTGATGAATAACTTAACTGATTTAAAATTCCATTATCGTAGCACTTAGATTAAAGTTTCAGTCTGATTAAACAAAGACATATTTCAAGATGATAAAATTTCATGCCTATCAAGTTTCTGTATTGCAGCTTGAGAAATGACATTTTGCCTCTCCCTTGTATTACCACCTGATGCTATAACAAAGTTCTATAAACTCCATTGGCAAAGGCCCAACTCTCCTGATTAAGTACACCCTTAAGAACCCAAGGGGACATTGGAAAGTATTTTTCTAATGCTGGAAACTCAGCTGCACTTAAAAATATATTATTAAGAATTATTAACACATAAAGCTTATTGTTCATATTTATTATAGCATTGAATGATATATTTTAAATTGCTAAAAATTATCTATACAAACTGCTATTTCTGTCCATTATGATTGAGATAAGTTATGAAGAGCATGAGGACTCCCAAAAGATGTAACGATTCCAAACAGATTAAGTAAGGTTAGCCCACAACTTCATACTTCTCCATTTCTGTGAAACAGGAAAGTTCCTTTGAATTTATTTCAGAGGCAAGATTAGAGTCTGTAATTCCAACAGGCCTCCTCCCCAGCAGTCTTTGTATATCTTTAATGTGTCAAAGGAGATAAGTTACTCTTGTTGTGCTACTGACAATTAGACACGAAACAAAATCTATGTCCCCCTTGGTATTTTAGGCAGCTCCTCCTCACGGTCTGCATCTCCAGGCTTAGCTCCGAGGAGACAAGGATTTTCCTTATGACAAGAAAGCCTTTCCCACATCAGGAGTTCAGATCTCTCCATACAATGACTTTTTCGAGTTGCAGAGTTTAAGTCCCATGTTAAGGATCTTATCTACAGTACTGGTATTTGAAAGTAAATTTCATATGATATTAAATTGTATTCAGCTCCTCCATTAGCCTTGCCAAAATTCCATTAAGTACTGCTTCCAAAAATTCCAGTCAGTCCACGACATTATTAGGTTTTCAAATTGTACCACCCATCTTTTCCATAATGATATCAAGTTTAATCAGCTCTCTTCTATTCACTGTACTTTGTGATGTTTGTTTTAATCTCCTGAGAAGTTTCTTCCAGATTTTCAATGTGTTTGTCATTTTCCATAATTTAGAAGTCCAACTTTGCCATTTTAGGCAAGAGTACTTCAAGTTTTCCCTCCAAGGAGATCATGGAGTTATATGATTTCTTGATTTTGGAAATAATTTCTCAAAACAAGCCTTTTATGTGGAGTCCAGAGCTCTTAATAGAGTCATTTTCCTTCTAACTGATCTTGTTGTTTAGATGCACAAAATTAATTATTAATGCACCTGATGTGAATGCCAAATGTGTATTTCATATGAGTCATATACTCTTTGCTTCCATGAAGAAAAGCTGGATGAAAAGCAGAGTATCTGCTCATTCAGATGAGTGTCTATTGTTAGAACCAAAATTTTAAATGTGGTTTTAGGGAAACTGGGCTTTGATTTCTATAACATAATCAAATGATGGTTAGACAATTAGTCTACCACATGACAGCAACCCCTCTGCTCAGTTTGTAAGATTAGAAAATGATAGTAAATGGCAGTAAATTTGAAGGAGTTTTCACATTTGGTAATCAATTAATCCCACTTAAAAATATGTATAAGAATATATTTATATAAGTATATAATATACATAGACTGATTTGATTTGATATGGCCAGCATTACATAAAACATTACCCACCAATTTTAAATGTGCTATTATGTAATTTTTGAGAAATTTATTCAGTTATATAATCACCACCACAATCATGATATAGAATATTTCCATCACCCTAAAATATTTTTCTTGTGCCTCTTTCCAGTTAAATCTCTCCCCCCATACCTTATACCCTGGCTCCTGGAAATCACTAATCTGCTTTCCTTCACTATTGTTTTGCCTTTTCTAAAATTTTATATAAATGGAATCATATAACATATATTCTTTGTGTCTACCCTTTCACTTAACACAACATATTTGAGAGTCATCTGTGTTTTTACAAGAGTCAGTAGTTTGCTCTCAATTGCTTATTAGAATTCCATTAATTTGCCTTTCCCTTTCCTCACTCCTTAAATCAGGATTAACCTAATTCCATAATTGCTGATAATGGGAATAGTAGCCTAACTATGGGAAACCCCACCCCTCCCAATAAGGATGTGGCCTAATTCCATGACCTCCTATAGATGAAAACAGTGTTGGCTTCAGATCCTTCCTGTGCTCTGGGCTGACTGCAGGTGGTGTTTCCCTGGCTTAATGTCAACCAACTTCTAGCCAATGAGAGGCAAGATATTGGGGTGGGGGGATGGAGTGACCCTAGTATTTCTTTCTTCATCCTTTGCTTTTGTCAGCTCTTTTGAAAAAGGTAACATTTCCTCTTTGGCTTCAGCTCCCACCAGATAAGCCTACCATGGTTCTTGTTTCCACCAAGTTAAGCCAATCCCTGAGCTTCAAATAACACCACCGTACCTCATTTCTTTGTCTTCCAAACCTAGTGCAGCCAATTTCTGGGTTCTTAGTGCTCCTTGTTTGTTTCTCATCTCCACCATCACCTCTGTAACCAATTCCTTGCATTACATGTACTATGTTATAGCTATTTGAAGTGCATTCTGCTTTTCTGGTTAGACCCTGCTATGGACTGAATGGTTTTGTCTCTAAAACTTCATACATTGAAACCTTAATCCCAATGTGATATCATTAGGAGGTGGTGCCTCTGGAAGATAATTAGCTCATGAGGGTAGAACCCTCATGAATGGAATATGCATCCCGACAAGAAGCCAGAGAACAAGCCTGCTCTTTTTTGTGCCATGTGGGGATCCAAAAAGCTGGCAGTCTGCAACCTGGAAGAGGGCCTTCACCAGAACCCAACCATGCTGGCACTCTGTTCTAGGACTTCCGGCTTTAAGAACTGTGAGAAATAAACTTCTGTTGTTGATAAGACTATTCAGCTCATGACAGTTTGTTATAGGAGGTCAGGCTAAGCCAGAACCTGATTACATTGTCCACAGTCTGAATCACTTGGTCTTACCCATGGCCACCTAACTTTAATCCTCATACTAATGCTGAGGCATAATTATTTCCATTTGTAAGTGAAGAAATCAGGTCTAAAGAAGTTATATATCTATCATACATAATGTCACAGTGCTAACAAGCAAACAGAGGTTAAGTTGCAACGAGGTTGACAATAAATTGAAGGGCTGTTAATGAGCATGGAGAAGTGCTGAGCAGGTTGAATGTGGTTAACAGATAGTAGGAGAGCTTATATACCCTTGTATGAATACAAACTATTTTTGATCCTCGCTTCTGTTGGGAAAAACATTTACAAGTTTAATAATCTCAAGCAATGTACTCGAGGTTGTGTGACTACTCCACCTACATTATCACACCTGGCGCAGCAGCTTAAAATTGAATTTACTGCTTGGTTGAGTTTGTGATAATGTGCTATCATCCTCCATGATCCACCAGGTTTTTGCAAGAGCCATACTGTTAAAGTAAATAGAAATATAAAAGCAACCATTGTCCTGGAATTTTTATATCCTTAAGGATGTTGCTAATCACTGCCATTCCTCCTCAGATGAAATATTGTGATTGACTTGTTATTTGGTCAGGGGAACAAAGTTAGATGAGTCTATTTGATATTTCCTGCTGTAACAGCTCTTAAGAGTCAATGTGGAGAATATGCACATTCCAAGAATGTCTATTCAAGAATATCTATTCCAAGTATACAATAAAAAAAGGGAGAGGCGATCACTGAGCAGGTCTGTAGAGACAGGCCTGAGCCTGCTGTTGCCTCCCATATGTTTTCACTCTAACAGGGTAGCTTGATGGCAATTGGACCCTGTATCTAACAGCTCTCAAAGTTTGGGGCATTTTCCTTTCCACATTTTATAGTTACTCGACTAAATGTGCATAGATCCCTTTGGGGAAAGAACTGAGGACACATTACTATGTACATTTCCGCGGTGTTGCAGAGTCCTTTCTCTGGGGTAGCTGGCCTCACTCCAGTCAATGGAATCTAAGTGTGAAACACTTGAGGTCCAAGGAATGTGACTTTTAATTGAGCAACTCTTCTCAGTATTCTGATGATCCATCCTTGAACTCTTCACAGATTCTCTGAGATTGCATAGTGAATTGTTGGTTACCTATTTACTTCCCTGTTAGAGATACCTTGTTGCATTAAGCATCCCCATAATGCTCTACAGGTCAGGCCTCCAGGCTTCCTCTCAAACCTTGCCACTCATTATGATAATTAGATATGCTTGGCTCCTGATTCATAAATGCTGCCACCTGGCCTACATGGTTTTGGTATGCTTCTCATCCACAGTACTATCAGTCATGTAATGGCATTCCTACCATCAGCACTGGACTGCCGAGATAAGACGCTACTGAGTTAATAAGTGATTCAGGGGCCCCTTTCACCAGTACATTCCTAATGGCCTTGGTATCCTTTGGGCTTTCCCATGGAGCATGTTCCTTTGGTGGGTCTTCTGGGCATACATAGATTACTCTATCAGGAGCCCTCCTTTGAATCTTTTACAATGCCTTTTCCATAGTCTGCCATGGAAATTCTGGCATTTCAGTCTCATTAATGTAGGCCAGAGGTTAGCAAACAATAGCCCATGGAACAAATACAGCCTGTTAACCTCTGTTTGTAAATCAAGTTTTATTGGAACACACACAGCCACCCTCAGTCAATTATGTACTACTTTATGGCTGCTTTTCCACAACAATGGCAAAATGGAATAGTTGCAACAGAGACTATATGGCCTGCAAAGTTCAGAATATTCACTGTCTACCCCTAGCAACAAATGTGTTCTCACTCCTAGCCTGCACCATTACTTTTTCCATGCTTCTGGAAGCCATCCTAGTAGAAGAGGTATTTGTTTAAATGTTCTGCTGTTTTAAAGTCTGTATGTATCCTGGGAGAGTTAGTCACAAAATGATAAACACTCCTTTGTACAACTTTATTTTCCAACACCTTGACTAAACATTACCTAGTCCCAAATGTAGTCTCCGAACTCTTACAAGTACATACCTGCTAGTCCTTTAACTCTTTAGTAGTATGGTCCCTTCCTCCATTATTGGATCCTGCATGACCTTGGCTCTGTTATGTTGTAACTTAACTCTAATTGTGGTGTAGCAGTTAGAAAGGCAGGAAGGGGCAGATCTTAGGGCAGACATCTGTTGCCTTGCAGGGCAGAGACTTCTATTTCATTTTCAGGTGAGGAGGGAATGCTAGCTTCTAATAGGGAGGCCACTTATGCAGGTCCAAGGGGCTCAGGGGAACCATGTCTTTCCAGATTTCTGAGGATACCAACTCAGATCTCCCCATCATATGTATCAGGATATCATTATTTCCCAACTAGTGTTTCAATGTTGACATAGCAAATCTGCTTTATTTGGAACTTTAACCTCATGAGGGCTCACCTACTCTGACAATTAAATCCTGGTCTTGGTCTGAACCTTACTCCCTCCTCACTGCAGGTGGTAATAATGATCATCTATTCATCCTTATTTGTAACTATTATTGGTCTTGGAATTTCTTGACTATTTTCTATCATCCCTCTTCTCCCGAGGAGTGACCAGGTTTCTTTAATTTGATATAAAGAATTTCAAAACCCTGAAACAATTCTCATTACTTATAGTACCAACATGCTAATATCTTTGAGAAGCCAAAGTCAAATATAAATGTTAATGTGTAGCCATCCTGCATTAAGAATGCTTCCATAAACTTAGAAAAAAAGAACTTACTTTGTTTATACTTGGATATTTCAAATTGTGCTAAAATGGTGCTTACTTTTAAAATAGGACTAGATGTTAATAAACACACTGCTTAAATTTTTTCATACATAGGACTTTGTCTCTCACAACATAACTGCTGCTGTTTTCTTTCCTGTCTTGTTACATAAAAGTGCTAAGAAACACAAAAGTTAGAGAAACATTCAAGGTAATGACTTCACTATGAATTATCATTACTGGGTGGTTGAAAAGATTAAGAAAATGAAACTGGTTTCACTGCAAGGTTTTTAACTCTCAATATTTGGATACATTTTATACAGACCTAACAGAGCTGAAAGAGGGAACATTTTTATTTGTTCAAGCTTTCAAAGATAACATGGAACAAAATAAAAAGTCAACAATTATATACTGACTATGGGATACCTTATAAGAATATGTTAACTGGGAAAATAGTGACTTTTGATATTTTTAAACTTGACCTTGAAATAATTTAACTGCTGTGTAAAATATGGATAAAAAATGCTGCATGATAATCAAAAGAAAAAGTGGGATCTTAAACATAATATGAGCAAGTACAGAAATGGGATTATTTGGAAATTTGGGGAAACAAATTTTCACTAACACATCAGTGAATGGTTGCTAATTATGAAGAGGCAGATAGAAGAAGCACCTGTGAGAGGCAAGTGATACAATTACAGCAAGGAGAGAGATGTTAGTGGCTAACAAGCACATCAGGTAAGACAGGTAGAATTGGGCAGGAATGTAATCATCATTCTTGTCAGGTTCCTTCCACGCAGGCTCATTGATAACAGAAGTAAATAGGAGGAGGGCTATGTACCTTAATGGAATATATGAAATTCTGTAATGAAACATGCAAAAGTCACATAAATGAAATAATGAAAATAAAACACTGTGTACACTATTTACCACCTCATAATCTATAATATACATGAAGGGAGAAATTAAACACACACACATGCACTCCTCCAAAAGCCTAAAAGTATTTTACTATATCATGTAATAAATCACACTTTCTCTAAAACCTAACTGACTGGACCCAAACCTGTATCTGCATTTGGTATGGATTTCTTTAGACATATATCAGTAGGCAGGTACCTCTAAGTCCTGAAAATTCTCAGTATTTCAGGTAAACAAAAAAAAATATAAAATATGTTTGAGTTGTAACTGTTTTCCTCTGGAATCTGAGTTTAAGAGACAGAATCTAAAAAGTGAAAACAAAGATTTGGCCCAACCTAGAACTCACCAGTTAGAACAATAACAATTGTGGACCACCCCTTTTACCAGTAAATGAAGTAGACTTTGTCTTAATCTAAAAATCTTTCTCTTTCAAAATTGTTAGACTACAGAAACCAAATAGTCATCTAAGAAGAGGACATTTTTGTCATTGTCTTACATTAATACTTATAAAATTAAAAGTGAAAATGATATACTCATTCTTACATATTAATATAGGCAATAATAGCATAAATATGGATAATAATCTAAAAGAGAATATCATATTTCAGTTTTAATTCTAAATTTAATAAAGCAGCATCTATACCAATTGCAGAAACAACCTTGCATAACAAAAGATATATAAAGATTTAAGGTTTTGGCCCAATGAAGTCCTAGATTTTTGAAATTGTTTAAAATATTAACCAAATTAATCACATAGGTATTTATGAAAAGTAACTGTGCATACTAATCTGATACTTGATGTAGCTGTTTCCAAACTAGAAAACTAGACTTCATAATTCAAAAAAAAAAAGGCAGCAGACCCCAGAGAGCAAAAGCTCTATCAGTGCAGGTAAAGACCAACATTGGCTAATTCTCTGGAGGTTTGGGTAAAGGTCTAGGGCCAGCTTTCATCTCTAGAGATAGAGAAAAATGTAATTGCTTTTCTCAGATGGTTCAGAAATCTAGCTGATGATTGAAATATACAAAATGGAGATTCTGAGGTGTAGATGGGAGAATGAAATCAGATTGCAGACTGCTCTTCTGCCAAAAATTGATGAAATGCACACCAGGAGAAAAAAAAGCTTTGAAATTCACTGATAGCAACCATACAAAGAACAAAATCCGACTTCATTCCATGAACTTTGAAAAGTGATGGTAAAGGAAAGAAATAGGATTCTGTCTAGCAGAGCAGAACTCCTCCTAACCAGGGCCTCAGAAGCAGCCCTGGGGGAAGAAGGAAAATCAATCAAATTCAGACAAATATCACCAATACCGCACAATCTGTAGAGACAGAATAAACTAGAAAAAGTTGTAGGTGCCCAAATTATTAGAGACTAAGTCTTGAGGTCTCAGCAATTCAGTAGAAATGTTAGGGTCTGCATTGTACAAGACTTCACTCTTAATTGAGAACATGATCTGAAATCCCAGATTATACTGCCACAGGACTAAGGATACAACTCCAGCTAGATGTAGGACAAAATGTAAGAACAGAAAACAGAGGCCATGTCATCCAAAATAGGCTGCATGCAGGCGTAAATTCACCTCTTTCCTCCCTGCCCCCTCCACCTACAGACTCTAATAAAAAAGTGGCTATAACTCCCAAAACATGGCTCTCAAACTGAGATCATATGAAGGAATAGGTCTCAGATATGGCAGTTAAAGGCAGATTGAAAGTACCCGCTCTCTGAATCCATCCAATAGTAGATCTCTTCAGACCTGCTCCTATTTAACATAAGCTAAATGCAGAGTAACTAAACACACACACACACGCACACCACCACTACCACCACCACCACCAAAAGAAAAACAAAGAAAAATGAAGTCGGGTGATCATGGCAGGATGAAAAATCTTTTGTGGGAAAAACCAATTAAAACCTAATTAAAACCAATAAAAAGATCATTCCCTATGAATACATCATGCTATTCAAGAACTTAATAAGAACATAAATTCAGTAATATAAGAGCTCAAACCTAAGATAAACAACCAAATGAAATAAAAAGAGAAACTCTAGAAACAGAGAAACAAAGAGCCCAAACACTATTTTCAAACCAATAAATATATAAACATCAAGCCACAGACATACAGAAAGGTGTGTGATCTTCAAGTGCATGTAAAGGACTAAGAGTTTAATCAAGTAGAGGGGATGTGATACATGAGGAAGGAAACAGTGACCCAGGTCAAGGAAATCAGTATATGTGGCATGGGACATGTAACAGATGGCCCAGGAAATATATCCAAAGATGCAGTATAAAAATTTCCTGAAGTAATGAAAGAATTAAGATGGCAGATTGAAACATTGAAGAGGACCTGGAACAGTCACCTAAGAGCCTTTCCAGAAACATAAAAAACTCCAACTAGACAAAAGGTAAAAGAAAGATCTCAGGACACATTATAAAGAGAATCATAGTGTCTGATGGGTATTGAACCTACCTACGTGCAGGGAACATAAAACTACAAATCGTTAAGATTTATGTTACAGGAAAAGAATATTTAGAATATTTGACAAAGTAAAAGGAGTAATAATAAAAAATTTGAAGGTCAAGTAAGGAGGTTGGAGGCAATGTAAGGACTCACTTTCTTATTTTCACCTAGAGGTCACATACTACTATGTAAAAATTAAACTTAATTTGATACTACACTGTTTTTATAATCTTTTTTTCTTTACTTTAATGGGATCTTTATGAACTCTTGTGGTGAACAGTGTTTGTCCCGACTATTTATTTAATCCATTTATTGAATCATTTATTTATTTAATCCATGTATTTAATCTTTCTGTGTGTTAAAGCATTAGTTAATACTGCTAATCTCATGATCTCATTTTATAGAAATTATTACTATCTGTGTGTATGTGTGTTCGTTAGTGTACATTTTTCTATTGACATGCAAGTATAGAGAATTGTCTGAAATAATATTTACCTAAAGAAAATGATGGCTATTTTGTGATTATAAAATTTGATGGGTATTTTTCTTTTTCCCTTGTCCTGTATTTTGCTTAAATTTTTCATGTACCATTATTATATTAACAATGAAATCATTTTTCCTAAACATTGGGAAGAATTAATGGCCAAGAGAGTAACAAGTTACACGTTGGAAATATTTGGCTATTCCACAACAAAGAGACTTTGTTGAGCTAAACAATTTTATCCTAAAGAATAAAAAGATGCTAGACAGCTAAAAATAATGGGATTTCAGAGAGAAAAAATGGACAACAGAAGTGCTAATAAATATGTTTTGAGTCCAGAAAAGCACTTGGGAAAAGCATTGTTGATAAAGAATAATAATAAAATTTTGCATTTGCACAGTGCTTTTCACGTGTTTTTCACATAAAAACATGATATTTAATCATTTCTCATAGAGCACTCTGAAGATATTAGGAACAATCTTTTTATTACTGAAAAGGAGAAATAATTATAGAAATCATGTCTGCTTACCTCTAAGTTTATGGATGATTGGTTATTGTTTTCTAATGCTAAGGACACTGAGATTGGAGCAAACAAATTTGTGATTTAAGAAAAAGCTCAAAATTTAAAACAGAGGATACTTCACTTTTATCTATGTTAGATCAATACATTTATATTTTAACTTAAATATATGTCATCCTCATGGGATTCATCATCCATCATTTGTAGAAGTGTATTATGAATTCAAACACCTACTTAGAAGTTTAGAAAATTGAACTAGAAGAGTCACTAGCCCTGTTTCTCTCATATTACAGATGAGAAAACTGAAATCCTGGTGCTAAATGGGCATAAAATTTGCCAAAATTCTTTTAGCTTGAATTCAAACTCCCATCTTCTTTTCAGGCCTTTCCTCTTTCTAAACTACACAACAATGTTTCTCTTAAGTCCTGTTTTCTTAAAAACAAAAAAGAAGATGCCAAACTTGGTAGTCTTTGTGTCACATAAAGAAATAATTTGAAGAAAATCTCTCTTTAGATTCTTATAAATCCAACTTCTCTGTAAAAAAAATGGTAAGCAAAACAACCCAAATTATTTCATATGAAAAAAACTAAATACTTGATTCTACAATGCTTCACAGGGGCCCTCACTCTAGGAAACCAACATGAGGCCACATGATAAAGTCCATGTGGGAAAGTTACTGTGAGTACATGTTCCCTCAATTAGGAGGTAGAAATTTCTTACTAAAAATGTTAGTAGTTCAATCAATCTTCTAGGCAACTTCAATTTCTAGAACAGAACGATTTGTTTTAGAAATTAAGGTATGCTTGCCTCACAAATTCTATGTGCTTCATACACTGCGGTGATAATGTAGGTAACTTTAGCTGAAACAGTGTTCATACCCACAAGTTTCATCCTTTGAAAGCTATCTTCTACATTGCTTGGAAATTCTGTTGTCATCTTAATGATTTGCTGGTTTATCTGAAATGTGTCACTCCAGTTTATAAAATCTCTGGTTAAGTACTTGCTATGTGCTGTGAAAGACTAAAGGTGAATACAGGACAGACCTTACCCTTAAAAATTTAATAGTGGAGGGTGGGGGACACTACACATAGAAATAGCTAAAACATGAGTTTCACTATGAAAAGCATTCATACAAAAGTATAAACAACATGCACTGAGGGAGGTCAAAGATGTTGGGAGCAAACCTGTGGGCCTTTAGGCAGATTCGGTCACAAAAGCCTTAAGACAACAGCAGTTTGAGTAAAAATCTTTCCTGTAAAGTCAGCAACAATGAATCCATCCACACGTTAGAAACAAGTTTTCCCCTATTACCAAGAAGCGCATTTAGTGAACTCCTAGGTTAGAGCTAGTGGTTAGGTTACCTAGCAACATATGCATTTCTAAGTTAGAGCTAGTGGTTAGGCTACCTCGCAGCATGTGCCTTTTCTGTCCTTTGTTAAGCAAGAAACATCCTCTGCCCCAGGGGAAAGCCCCTCCCTTAAAACCTCCCAAGGGCCCCCACCCCCAAAATGGCCAACTCCCCGCTTCTCTTCCGGGTCCTCCGTTCCCGCCAGCGCCAACCAAGACCCAATCACCCCTCTACACCTCCCTGCTGGCGCCACCTAAGGTCCAATTATCTCCTGACCCACCCCTTACTTGCTCACCTGTATAAATTGAGCCTGCAAACAAACTGTGCCAGCTTGATCAGACATCCTGTCTTGCTGGTCGTTCTTTGTGTCCCTTGCCCCATTCTTTCTGTTTTTTCAATTCTCTCCTCCAGGTTGTCGACCCCCGTTGATAGTCCTGCAGGTCGGGACAAAAGAGACAAGGTGAACCAACCACTTAGGACAGTCCTGATCCTTATTAAAGGTTCAGCAGGTACCAGTGGGTATTTTCTTTTTGACCTTAAAGTAGGATCAACTCACTGTCTAGATGACATCAGCAATTTAAACACCTGTAGTTTGCTGTCATGAATTTTCTCCGTTTTCGAGAGAGAGTCAATCTCTAATAATTTAAATCTATTTCCTCTTCTTTTCATGGTACAATTAAATTTTTTAAATGCTTGAAATCTTTTCTCATCCCTGATTTCTCTCTTTCCCAGCAATATGGTCCCACCAGCTGAATCCAGGATTATGGTCTAGGTATTTCTTCACTGAGGCAAAAATAGTATCCTCAACCCCTCCAAGGTTTATAATGCCTGATCCCAAACTCCAAGGCCTGCATTTGTCATTAAAATAGTATACCACCATTCCCAAGTCTGCTCATGCAAAGAGTCGAGAATATTGACAAAAACAAACATAACCACAGTCCTTGTAATGCATGTGCATCGCTCTCTTATATAATAACATTTCGAGCAAAAGCAGGGTCTGCAGAACTCGGTATTAATTCAATACCATCCCACTTAGCTATAGGTAGGCTTGGAAACACTTTGTACTCTTTAGATGTGGGGACAGCAAGAGGAAATGGAAAAATGGCTGCTTAGGACAGCTTCACAGAAGAAGTGCCAGTTAATACAGTCCAATTTGCCAAGTAATTAATCATCTTTCCCAATGTCTTACAGAAATCTCATACTCTTCTGCTGTTTACACACAGAAACATTCAGTCTGTTAGCTTTGGCTGAAAAATAGGATAAAGAGTAAAAATCAAGCTAAGAGTATCAAAAACCTTGCCACTCACAAACTTTTGACCCAATTGATCCACACCCTAAACACAAAAATGTACCTTGCAGATGTTTTTAGCCTGGTCCAGAAGATAAATATCAATATCAAACCCCACTAATTAAAGAAAATAATCAGAATTCAATGAAAATGAAAACACATGTCAAAACTTATGAAATGTAACTAAATCAGAGCTTAGAGCATTAAATACTTTTATTAGATAAAAACAAAAATGTATATATTTCAAATCAATAATGTAAGCTTCTGCCTAAAGAAATCCAATAAAAGCAGCAAAATAAACCTAAATAAATAAGTACAAAAGAAATGATAAATATTGAAGGGAAAAAACCATGAAATAGGGAACTCAAAAATGGAAAAAATTCAATAAAATAAAAAGTTGGTTCTTTGAAAAAGATCAATAAAACTGACGAATTTGTTGCAACACTAAAGTAGAAAAAAATAAAAAACACTAATTACCAGTATCAGGAATGAAAAGGGTACATTAGGAACAACCTTGCAGAAATAAAAAAGATTATAAGCTAATGATAAGCCAACAAATTAGATAGCTTAGATGAAATGGACAAATTCCTAGGGAGACACTGATCACCAAAAACAATGAAGAATTTTTTTCTAACTGAAAAGAAATAAAAAATCTGAATAAACCTACAATTAGGAAAGAAATTGAAATAGTAATTTAAATATTCTCACCAAGAAAAGCCCAGGCCCAAATGGATTTCATAAAAGAAACTTTCTGCCAGGGTAGAGACCTGGTGAACTTGCACAGTCCCACATGGCCAGGGAGGAAGCCTCACCAGCAAACTTGATGGCAATCTAACTCAAGTCTTGGAGGAATGTCCTGTGATTCCTCCTAGAGCACGAGGAGGTAAGTCTGCTGAGGAGCAGCTGTCAGGCAATTTTTCCTTCCTATCCCAACCGCAAAAAGGCAGTTTTCATCCACCCCCTAAGTTTCAGTTGAATGCAGATCTTTCCAACTGCCCCCCCACACACCTTTTCCTTCGGATATAGCAGAGGCTGCTGTGGAAGTTTATAGAACTGCTTGGCAATATTTCCAAGACAGAGTGGCCTGCTGCTTGTGTCCTTGGCTATCCAGACTCTGGAGTGTTGTCATCCTGAGGGACTAGGAATACATGAGATTGAGACCATGCAGACCATGCTTTTGTTGGTGTAAGTTGTTTATTGTTTGTCCAATTTCACTTGGGATTGTTTTCTTCTTATACAACTAAGCTATGCAAATATGTCTGAAAAGTCAAATCAATAGCTGCCATAGTGATTAGTGATCCCTGTGGCCCGATTAGGCCATAACACAACCCCTTGTTGCTTGAACATTTCACCCATGATTTTTATCAGATATTTGCAGAATAAATAATACCAATTCTCCCTCAGAAAATACAGGAACATTTAAGACCTACCTACTGATTGGTATCCTGACATTACCCTGAAACCAAAAAGTGAAGAAAAGACATCATAAGGGAAGAAAACTACAGCCCAATATCTCTTTCACCTGAGACAGGAAATATAGGGCCATGGGAACCTGCCTAAACAGACTTTGTCAAACTCAACCTTTTCTTCCTAGTTACAGCTTCACCATGTACTATCCCTAGCCCATACTCCTTTGCCCTGTCAGTTCTTCATGAATGTATTGTTTCTTTGTCTAAAAGTAATAAAAGTTCCCTGCACTGGTCACCTCTGCCAGCTTTCATGCTCTTGTGAAGGCTCCTATGTCATATAAAAATTCTGTAACATTTGTATGCTTTGTTCCAGTTACTCTGTCTTAGGCCAGTTTAGTTCTTAAGCACAGCCAGAGATGCAAAGAGGGTAGAGGAGAACTTTTCCTTCCCTAGAGATTTACTGTATTCTTTTTAATTTTTTTTCAGTAATTTTTAGATCTCTATAGCTGTAAAATAATCTGACACCCTTGGGCCATTGCCTTGCCACCAGCAATCCCAGGAAAAGCAGAAGTCATTTCCTCTGTGTCACTAAGAAAGAAGCAATCAATGCCACCCAAAACTGGTCATTGGATCCTTTGAACAAGATTTCCCCTAAACAGTAACCCTTTCACATAAGTGATTTTTGTTTTTCCAGAAAATGCAAAGCAATCGGAAAATAACCCAGAAGAAACAGTATGATTAAGAGAAAGATGATTAGAAAACAGAAGGGCTAAGATTCAAAATAATTCCTAGGTTCTTGCACAGAATTTTCCTGAAGTCCTAATTAGGAACAGAGTCCTCGTTTTACCTCATGTTAAGGAAGAGTGCTGTAAAATAATTATAACAAAAACCAAAGATTTTTATCATGATTACACATAAAAACATAGCTTAGAGTCAGTGTTCCATTTAACTTTCATCAAAAATTGGCAAAAATTTAACTAAAGTGATGAAGCCTGTCAAAAAGCATTTACAATCTATGCACATATTACATAAGGATATTATATAATATCATGAAGGTTATATTTTACTGTTTTGTCCAGATTTTTTGAAAATATGGAATTTTATAAATATACATAGTAAAATAGCAAGAGCTTAATAGACTTACAATTTAAACTTTGGACAACTAAATTTCAGACCCCAGGTATTCTGTGCTGCTAGCCAAAAAATTGATGAAGTACATTTTTGAAGAGTGTGAATCCAGAAAATACAACCAATAACCAAGAGGTAAGAGCAGGGCAGGAGGAGTAAAAGGAACAGGAGACCCTTCCTCCAGGTCCCACGCAGGTTTGGATGACTGTGCAAGGTGTGAGGCTGATGGTGGGTAGAGGCCCCAGCAGTGCTCAACCACATAGAAAACCTAAGGAACTCATGGGAAGGAAGCCCAGCAATTGGAAACAGAGGGTAGGACAAATACACATTTAACAAGGTATTGAGTTCAGAGTAAACAAAACCAAACTCTTAATTTCTCCCCATTTCAAGACATAAATCTGAGGTGGGACTGAAGCTATAGAAAAGGATGGTTAATTCCAGTGAGAGAGGGTTTGGAGACAGTGCCAACAAGAACTTGGTGACTAATTCAGTGATGCTCCGTATTGATTTGTTGACTTTAGTTGATGTAAGGACATTTGGCTTGGTCAGTTCCTTGTCAAATAGTATACATGGCAACCACTACATAGAACAAAGAAGAGGTAATAAAGATTTCCTCTTTTACATCTTAAGAACTGAGTCTCTCTTAAGTTTAAATTTCTTATAGCTTGTTAGCTAACCTCAATAATAAAATATCTATCCCCAAGCAAAGGAGGGGTCTAAACTTTAAAACATCACTGGCAGCAAAAGTTAAGTAATGCTTAATGCAATCCATCAAGAATCCATCATTTCTTTTAGATAATCATTTCCCCACATTTTTGGTAAATATTTAAAAGTGAATTCAGGAGGCGGAGCCAACATGGTGGCGTGAGTAGGGCAGTGGGAATGTCCTCCCAAAAACATATATATTTTTGAAAATACAACAAATACAACTAATCCTAAAAGAGAGACCAGAAGACAGAGGACAAGAGCCAGACTAAATCCACTCATGCGAGAGCCCAGCGCTTGGTGAAAGGGGTAAGATACAAGCCCTGCCCCGGCGGGACGGGAGCACACCTCTCCCCAGCTCCTGGCAGGAGGGAGAAGGAGCCCAGGACTGCTAAACACCCAGCCCCAGCCACCCGCACCAGAGCGCAGACACAGTGCGTGCATGGAGGGCTGGAAACTAGGGAAATAGGGCAGCAAGAACTCTGAGTGGGTTCCAAAGCTGATGCCCCTGTGACAAAGAAAAGCAAGTGCTTTTTGAAAGTCTTAAAGGGACAGGGACATAACAGGTGGATGGAAACAACAAAGGTCACAGTCCAGTGGCTGGAAATTATAGAGAAAACCAGGCGCACTAACCCCCTGGGCAACACCTCTGAGACCCCTCATGGAGGTAAACAGCCAAACAACACCACCCCCTCCGGGCGCTGCAAAAGCAAAGAAGCAGCCTAAGGCAAGCCCTGCCCTCAGAAAGGGAGTTTTCTCCATACCCGCTGGGCAAGACACAAAGACCCAGTCTACACGCAATTACCCAACACAAGCCACTAGGGGTCGCAGTTGTCCCAGTAAAGAAAGGCCAGTAGCAAATGAAAAGTTTGGCCACCCCAGCTGACAGTCAATAGCACCTGTCAACATGAAAAGGCAAAAAAATACGATCCAGATAAGACTAACCCAGACAGCTTTTGGCATATGCTACAGCTTCCCCTGAGAAGGAACCTGGGGAGATAGATTTAACCAGTCTTCCTAAAAAAAGAATTCAAAACAAAAGTCATAACAATGCTGATGGACTTGCAGGGAAATATGCAAGAACTAAGGAAGGAGAATACAGAAATAAAACAAGCTCTGGAAGGACTTCAAAACAGAATGGACGAGATGCAAGAGACCATTAATGGACTAGAAAACAGAGAATAGGAACGCAGAGAAGCTGATGCAGAGAGAGATAAAAGGATCTCCAGGAATGAAAGAATTCGAAGAGAGCTGAGTGACCAATTAAAACAGAACAAGATCCACATTATAGGGGTACCAGAAGAAGAAGAGAGAAAAAGGTATAGAAAGTGTCTTTGAAGAAATAATTGCCGAAAACTTCCCCAAACTAGGGGAAGAAATGGCCTTTCAGACCACAGAGGTACACAGAACTCCCATGACAAGGGATCCAAGGAGGGCAACACCAAGACACATAATAATTAAAATGGCAAAGATCAAAGACAAGGACAAAGTATTAAAGGCAGCCAGAGAGAAAGAAAAGGTTACCTGCAAAGGAAAACCCATCAGGCTTTCATCAGACTTCTCAACAGAACCCTACAGGCCAGAGAGAATGGCATGATATCCTTAATGCAATGAAACAGAAGGGCCTCAAACCGAGACTACTGTATCCAGCACGAATATCATTTAAATATGAAGGAGGGATTAAACAATTCCCAGACAAGCAAAAGTTGAGGGAATTTGCCTCCCACAAACCACCCCTACAGGGCATCCTACAGGGACTGCTCTAGACGGGAGCACTCCTAAAAAGAGCACAGAACAGAACACCCAACATATGAAGAAGGGAGGAGGATGAATAAGAAGGGAGAGAAATAAAGAATCATCAGACCGCACTTATAATAGCTCAACAAGTGAGTGAAGTTAGACAGTAAGATAGTAAAGAAGCTTACCCTGAAACCTTGGTAACCACAAACTTAAAGCCTGCAATGGCAATAAGTTCATACCTCTCAATAATCACCCTAAATGTAAATGGACTGAATGCACCAATCAAAAGACACAGAGTAATAGAATGGATAAAAAAGCAAGATCCATCCATATGCTGCTTACAAGAGACTCACCTCAAACCCAAAGACATGCACAGACTTAAAGTCAAGGGATGGAAAAAGATATTTCATGCAAACAACAGAGAGAAGAAAGCAGGTGTTGCAATTCTGGTATCAGACAAAACAGACATCAAACTAAAGAAAGTAACAAAAGACAAAGAAGGACATTACATAATGATAAAGGGCTCGGTCCAACAAGAGGATATAACCATTCTAAATATATACGCACCCAATACAGGAGCACCAACATACCTGAAACAAATACTAACAGAACTAAAGAAGGAAATAGAATGCAATGCATTCACTGTAGGAGACTTCAACACACCACTCACTCCAAAGGACAAATCCACCAGACAGAAAATAAGTAAGGACACAGAGGCACTGAACAACACACTAGAACAGATGGACCTAATAGACATCTACAGAACTCTACATCCAAAAGCAACGGGATACACATTCTTCTCAAGTGCACATGGAACATTCTCCAGAATAGACCACATACTAGGCCACAAAAAGAGCTTCAGTTAATTCCAAAAGATTGAAATCCTACCAACCAACTTTTCAGACCACAAAGGCATAAAACTAGAAATAAACTGTACAAAGAAAGCAAAAAGGTTCACAAACACATGGAGGCTTAACGACATGCTCCTAAATAATCAATGGATCAATGACCAAATCAAAATGGAGATCCAGCAATATATGGAAACAAATGACAACAACAACAACAACACTAAGCCCCAACCTCTGTGGGACGCAGCAAAAGCAGTCTTAAGAGGAAAGTATATAACAATCCAGGCATATTTAAAAAAGAACAATCCCAAATAAATGGTCTAATGTCACAATTATCGAAATTGGAAAAAGAAGAACAAACGAGGCCTAAGGACAGCAGAAGCAGGGACATAATAAAGATCAGACAAGAAATAAATAAAATTGAGAAGAATAAAACAATAGCAAAAATCAATGAAACCAAGAGCTGGTTCTTCGAGAAAATAAACAAAATAGATAAGCCTCTAGCCAGACTTATTAAGAGGAAAAGAGAGTCAACACAAATCAACAGAATCAGAAATGAGAAAGGAAAAATCACGACGGACCCCACAGAAATACAAAGAATTATTAGTGAGTACTATGAAAACTTTTATGCTAACAAGCTTGGAAACCCAGGAGAAATAGAGAACTTCCTAGAAAAATACAACCTTCCAAGACTGACCCAGAAAGAAACAGAAAATCTAAACAGACCAAATACAGCAACAAAATTGAAGCGGTAATCAAAAAAACTACCAAAGAACAAAACCCCCGGGACAGATGGATTCACCTTAGAATTTTATCAGACATGCAGGGAAGACATAATACCCATTCTCCTTAAAGTTTTCAAAAAAATAGAAAAGGAGGGGATACTTTCAAACTCATTCTATGAAGCTAACATCACCCTAATACCAAAACCAGGCAAAGACCCCTCCAAAAAAGAAAATTACAGATCAATATCCCTGATGAATGTAGATGCACAAATACTCAACAAAATATTAGCAAACCGAATTCAAAAATACATCAAAAGGATCGTACACCATGACCAAGTGGGATTCATGCCAGGGATGCAAGGATGGTACAACATTCGAAAGTCCATCAACATCATCCACCACATCAACAAAAAGAAAGACAAAAACCACATGATCATCTCCATAGATGCTGAAAAAGCATTTGACAAAGTTCAACGTCCATTCATGATAAAAACTCTCAACAAAATGGGAATAGAGGGCAAATACCTCAACATAATAAAGGCCATCTATGATAAAACCACAGCCACCATTATATTGAACAGCCAGAAGCTGAAAGCTTTTTCTCTCAGATCGGGAACTAGACAGGGATGCCCACTCTCCCCACTGTTATTTAAAATAGTACTGTAGGTCCTAGCCACGGCAATTAGACAAAACAAAGAAATACAAGGAATCCAGATTGGTAAAGAAGAAGTTAAACTGTCACTATTTTCAGATGACATGATACTATACATAAAGAACCCTAAAGACTCCACCCCAAAACTACTAGAACTGATATTGGAATACAGCAAAGTTGCAGGATACAAAATTAATACACAGAAGTCTGTGGCTTTCCTATACACTAACAATGAACCAACAGAAAGAGAAATCAGGAAAACAACTCCATTCACAATTGCATCAAAAAAAATAAAATACCTAGGAATAAACCTAACCAAAGAAGTGAAAGACTTATACTCTGAAAACTACAAGTCACTCTTAAGAGAAATTAAAGGGGACACTAACAGATGGAAACTCATCCCATGCTCGTGGCTAGGAAGAATTAATATCATCAAAATGGCCATCCTGCCCAAAGCAAAATACAGATTTGATGCAATCCCTATGAAACTACCAGCAACATTCTTCAGTGAACTGGAACAAATAATTCAAAAATTCATATGGAAACACCAAAGACCCCGAACAGCCAAAGCAATCCTGAGAAAGAAGAAGAAAGTAGGGGGGATCTCACTCCCCAACTTCAAGCTATACTCTAAAGCCATAGTAATCAAGACAATTTGGTACTGGCACAAGAACAGAGCCACAGACCAATGGAACAGACTAGAGAATCCAGACATTAACCCAGACATATATGGTCAATTAATATTTGATAAAGGAGCCATGGACATACAATGGCGAAATGACAGTCTCTTCAACAGATGGTGCTGGCAAAACTGGACAGCTACATGTAGGAGAATGAAACTGGACCATTGTCTAACCCCATACACAAAAGTAAACTCAAAATGGATCAAAGACCTGAATGTAAGTCATGAAACCATTAAACTCTTAGAAAAAAACATAGGCAAAAACCTCTTAGACATAAACATGAGTGACCTCTTCTTGAACATATCTCCCCGGGCAAGGAAAACAACAGCAAAAATGAACAAGTGGGACTATATTAAGCTGAAAAGCTTCTGTACAGCAAAAGACACCATCAATAGAACAAAAAGGAACCCTACAGTATGGGAGAATATATTTGAAAATGACAGATCCAATAAAGGCTTGATGTCAAGAATATATAAAGAGCTCACACACCTCAACAAACAAAAAACAAATAACCCAATTAAAAAAGGGTCAGAGGAACTGAACAGAGAGTTCTCTAAAAAAGAAATACAGATTGCCAACAGACACATGAAAAGATGTTCCACATCGCTAATTACCAGAGAAATGCAAATTAAAACTGCAGTGAGGAATCACCTCACACCAGTAAGGATGGCTGCCATCCAAAAGACAAACAACAACAAATGTTGGTGAGGCTGTGGAGAAAGGGGAACCCTCCTACACTGCTGGTGGGAATGTAAATTAGTTCAACCATTGTGGAAAGCAGTATGGAGGTACATCAAAATGCTCAAAACAGACCTACCATTTGACCCAGGAATTCCACTGCTAGGAATTTACCCTAAGAATGCAGCAATCAAGTTTGAGAAAGACAGATGCACCCCTATGTTTATCGCAACACTATTTACAATAGCCAAGAATTGGAAGCAACCTAAATGTCCATCCATAGATGAATGGATAAAGAAGATGTGGTACATATACACAATGGAATACTACTCAGCCATAAGAAAAGGGCAAATCCTACCATTTGCAGCAACATGGATGGAGCTGGAGTGTATTATGCTCAGTGAAATAAGCCAAGTGGAGAAAGAGAAATACCAAATGATTTCACTCATCTGTGGAGTATAAGAACAAAGGAAAAACTGAAGGAACAAAACAGCAGCAGAATCACAGAACTCAAGAATGGACTAACAGGTACCAAAAGGAAAGGGACTAGGGAGGATGGGTGGGTAGGTAGGGATAAGGGGGGGAGAAGAAGAGGGGTATTAAGATTAGCATGCATGGGGGGTTGGGAGAAAGGGGAGGGCTGTACAACACAGAGAAGACAAGTAGTGACTCTACAACACTTTGCTATGCTGATGGACAGTGACTGTAAAGGGGTTTATAGGGGGGACCTGGTATAGGGGAGAGCCTAGTAAACATAATATTCATCATGTAAGTGTAGATTAATGATAACAAAAAAAAAAAAGCTGTTCCTGAGTGATGACCTCCAATGAGTTCTACACAATGGTATAAAGGGCATATAAAAGTGTAGGTAAAGGGTTTGTTTCTGCTTATACAGAGGATCAAAGCCTAATTTGGCTACTCCAAAAATGAACTAAGATATGAGATGAAAAAGAACTTCCAACATCAGCACTCTCTGGAAGACTCATGCCAGAAGATGATCATCAAAAAACCCCAACAAAGATCCACGCACTGCTACAGGTGTAGATGCACTCGTCCCACTGGTTCCTGGACTTGCTATGGGAATGAAGAAGGAGATAGCTAAGCTGGCCTGTGCATACAGTAAAACAACAAATTTGACTGGATCTATACTGTTGGAACTCAACCAAGAATTAGGAGAAGTGCAAATTGTAGCGCTCCAAAATCTTACAACTACAGACTATTTACTGTTAAAAGAACATATGGGATGTGAACAGTCCCCAGGAATGGGTTGTTTTAATTTGTCTGATTTCTCTCAGACTGTTCAAGTTCAGTTGGACAATATGCACCATATCATAGATAAGTTTTCACAAATGCCTAAGGTGCCTAACTGGTTTTCTTGGTTTCACTGGAGATGCCTGTTAATTATAGGTATGCTTTGGTTATGTAACTGTATTCCTATTATGTTAATGTGTGTGTGCAATTTAATTAGTAGTTTAAAACCTATACATGCTGAAGTTACTCTACAAGAAGATATGTCAAAGAAATAATCAATCTTCCCATGTTTTCTTCCGCCTGCTACTTCTATAGCTTTTCTTCTTCCTTCCTAATTACAACCCCTAAATAGAATTCGTGCCTCATATCGAATTTACTGTGTATCACAATTCTTCCAAGTGGTAAAGATACCTCAAGACAAATGCTGGGTATAGAAGCCACAGGGCATAAATATGCAAAGAAGTCAAAAACTAACCTTTTCAAACAATAAGGCTTCTCGCTCACTTACCAACTTTACATTTCCCTGTATGGCCCCAGAAGATGACTGGTTAGCCAGAGACGGGTAAGATTCCTCTAAGGAGGAACAACCTAAGACAGGCACAGTCGCAGGGGGGCCATCAGGTGAGAAATTGGGGATCTACAGAGGTGAGACTTAGAACCTCTCCCTCCCCCTGTTCTGAGAGAAATCTGCTGCATCTGTGGATGTTTTATTGCCCTTGTCTAGCTTGGATTAACACATAGTCTACAGGCACACACCTGATCATCTACATTTGCTCTCTTACAATACTAAACTATGCTTTCTACCTTTATCTTGGATCTACCTACCACTTCAGCATTTTATTAAAAATAATAATAATAATAATAAAGAGAGAAATGTGGTATCCACATATAAATCAGATATAAAAATCAAATGAATATTCATATTTGAACTGACTGTTTATAGTTCATAATGCCTGATCAAAACCAAAAGTTTCTGTGATGACTGCCCTTGTACTATTCACCACGTAACTTATTCACTATGTAAGAATTTGTTCTCCATGTAAGGACTTGTTCGTTATGCTTCAGAAGATTGGAGACTGACGAAAATTAGGCTTGGGGTGGATTAATGATTATACATTGAGCATTGAGTCCCCTATACAGAATTTTATTGTTGTTAACAACCATTTTATCAATAAATAGGAGAGATGCCCTCACACACACAAAAAAAAAAGTACAGACTTCCAATTGTAAAATAAATAAGTAACCAGGATGTAATGTATAGCACAAGGAATATAGTCAAATTATTGTAACAACTTGGTATGGTGATAGCTGGTACCTAGAATTATCATGTATATAAATGTTCAATCACTGTGTTGTGCACCTGAAACTAATGTAATACTGTGTGTCAACTACCCTTCAATAAAAAATAATTATCTAAAAAAAAAAGTGAATTCAATGGCACCTTCAGAGGCATCACAGAAGTAAGGCTTTCTAACGTTATTAATCAGGTACATCACAAACAAACACAAAAAAACTTAGATATGCTTCTACACTACATTTTCACAGTCTACCCTACACTTTTTCAGTTTTTATTTTCAAAATTATAGGGTGAATATTCAAAATGACTACATTAAATTGACATCAGTGCCAAAACAAAACCCTTCTTACCTCTTCTTTCCTCAAAAGACATCAGGGTAGTATACCCTGTGTGACCACAAAAGCACTAAATATAATAAGGAAAAAACGATATCTTATAAAAGCAACAGATTATTTTATAATAAAAAGACTGTTTTTAGGTGATACTGTAAACACTAGGAAAGATACTTTGGTCACTTGTGTTTATTAAAAATATAATTGCACTCATTATAAAACAAAAATTATCAGATTTATTATTCTCTCAAGACTGCAGAGGCCACTGCATCGGGGTTCATCTAGGTTGATCATCACACTGGCTTTCTGCTATTTCCTTCTGCTCAGATTTGGGTCATTTTCTACATGTGAAAACAAGAGAATCAGACATAGACAAATTCTTTAAAGGTTTTGAAAATTCACTTTCAGGTAAACATTTACATCTACAACTAATATGAATTTTTAGGAGTTTCAGTCATTCAGTTACTATAGTTCATATTCAACCAATTTAGGTAAACAAGTTATTTAGCACAGGGACTAAAAACACAGCCTTGGAATCAGGCTTGAAATGGCATCCTCACTCTGACTCTTATTAAGTCAATTGGAATAAATTCTTAAACTCTTCTAAATCTGTTTCTTCCTCTGTAAAAAAAAATAAAGATGAAGAAGAATATTATTAGTTACCTTGTAGGACGTCTTGAAGATTAAATAAGGCTGTATATGTAAAGAATTGAGCACTGTCTGGCAGAGAATAGATACTCATTATTCTAAAATCTTCATTATATTTATTCTTATTCTTATAACTGGGGTAGCTCTCAGGAAGCCATCACACCCGTGTTGGAGATGTGACTCTGATTTAGCATAGAACCATGCCAGCCACTGCTAGGTGGGCAGCCAACCACTGATCTTTACCAGAAAGCTCCTGTGGTAGCTGAATGTTGGCCCATAATACTAGCCCGCACTTAAGCTAATGGGAAGGGCAGACCCTAACAAATGTTACTAATGTTTCTAATGTGCCCACTATTATTGGAAAAGAAATTAGTAGAGCTCTTCCAAATCTAAACAAAATTATTGGATTTGATTCAAGCAACAAGTCCACTTGTTCCCAAACTGAACCAATCCCCAGAACACAGAGCAAATTGTTCGTTTTAATTAGGAGTCTCTTTATGATGCCTGTGTCATCTAGCAGCAGGAGCCTAAGGAATACTTCCCTTGTTAGTTATTAAAGCTGAGACTTATGAAGCTTTCATAAAAGTCAGACTCCAGCTCTCCAAACTCATCAGTCTCTAAATTTAATAAATCTTCTAGCCAGAGTCTCTACTGCCAGTATAATGAGTGACCAGTATGCACTAAATGAATCATGGTTCTTTGTCTAGCAACATATTGATCCTGATAGATGGCAGAGGCCAACACAGAAGAGCCCCTTAGGGGAGCTGTTGAGAATTTAGCAATTTTGCCATTAAATTTAGCACCATCCATCTACATATACACAGTAAAAGCTCTGAAAAATCATGTTACTCTTCTCACATGTCCATTCCGGTGTACACTAATGTAGGAGGTCTTGGGGGATCTGAGTCTCTGGTTCTTTTTAACATTCAGTGTACCATCTAGACAAACAAGAGTACAAGGAAGTACTTTTTGCTTGACTCAAATTCCTTCTGTGTTCCTGATGGAGAAAGCAAAAGCATTTATTCAAAACAGCCCTTATGTGTAACTCTATTTGCATTGGTAATTAGATTCATTTTCTACTGCTTTCTTATTTATTTCCTTGAAAACAGAGTACACAGTGTAAAGAAAGGGCATTAGAAGTGAAAAAAGTGATAAGCCAACACATAAAAAACTTCACCTGCCTCACAACTTAATTATTAGTCTAACTTAACTTTTGCCACTTCAGTGCCTTCCTTATCCTCACTGTGACAGGTAGAAAGAAGAATTTTCAAGGCCTCACACTATTGCCAACCAGGGTAAATCATTCCCCAAAGAAAATACAACATTGTTAACTCTGCTAACTCTTGCACACTAACATTAGTCACTTTGCAGCCACTTGAAGAAAAATTCTGCCGCTACCCTCAGTGCTTTGAGCATGAACAGGAATGCAGTGCTAGCAGGTAGGAGTCCCAGCCATGAAACGATGAGCTGTCACTCCTCCTGGGCATAAGTGCCCTTCCTTACTGCTCTGTAGAAGAGGGAAAAGAAATGTTTGACTGGTAAGTACTGCTAATGCAACTCTCGTAAAGTGAGTAAGGCTTTCTTCTGTCTGGAAACAGAGCTGAGGATGGGGAATGCTTGAGAGTCAAATGGGTTATGGGTTGAAACATGTTTATCCCAAAAAAGGCAGAATAGCAACTTGCAAGGATGGGAGGAAAATGGTGTAAATACAGTGTTTTGTATATGTCAATAGTACCTGCTGGCTAATGATCACCACAGGTAGTGCAAAATACTGGTAAGATATAACTCGAGCTGAATTTTTACAAAATACAAACACTGGTGGGAACTGATTTTGAAATGAAAGGGGAAAAAAACAGAATTACATGCTCCAAAGATTTTCCAAGTTTAAGGTGATTATATTTTATAAGACTAAATAAAGACTAATAAAATAAGTACTCTTGAATTTATCTGAGCTGTATGCAAAAATGTATTCATAAACTGTTAACTTCAGGTCAAATTTATAATAGTTAAAAAACAAGAAACCTTTTCATATCCAAACCATTATTGATTAGGAAAATTATGTATTCCAATATAATAGAATAATATATTATTCATTCATAATATGTAGGCATTAAAATGTTGCTCACAAAGTTTTATTTTTATGAGAAAATACCTATAAGAAAGTTAAATAGAAAAAGTAACATGAAATAGAAAAGTTAGTATGATTGATGAAAGTTGTTATTCTGACAGAGAAAATGGGGGGAATTGTTTGCTTTCTCCCCTGGGAGAAAAGGGGATGATTAAGCGAAGAGAGGGGAGGAAAGACACAAGAAGAGGTGACCAAATGACAGGAGGAAATTCTGCAGGAACTTTAAGGAATAGGAATGCCCTAATATTCCACTTCAGAATTGCATTTGCCAAAATAATCCCTTTTTGGACCTCTGAGACACTCGCTTACGGTCTGTTACAAGCAGAGTCCTTGTGAGAGAAGCATATTTGGGGGAAATTCAATGACAGATGCTGGTTTCAGCCGTGGGTTAATGCTTGGACAGATGTAAAGAACTTCAAGTAAGAACTTGCCAGAGACTATAAGATGGAACCTGAAGTGGCCATGAGGCTTGGGAAAGGCCCCAGACTTTCAAAGTGGCTTGTGAACCAAGGCCTTATAGGAGCAAGTGGCAGAGCAAAGTCCATGCTCTTAATATGATGGTTGTCTATTTTCCTACTCATTTGCCTGTCTCTGAGCTTTCCAAATCTTTCTCTGATGGAAATGGTTATTTTGATAATTAGGAAAAATAGCAGTATAGCATTGAAATGAAGACATTTCAGTATCTACATGAAAGGACTTTTCAGAAACTGTCCAAGGATACTTGGGTAGCATCCAGTCCTATAGGTCAAGTAGTATAGAGGGTATCATCTGTCCCTGGAGGGTAATATCCGTGGAGAGGGAGTCCAAAAGTGGGCAAGCAAAGAAAAGACAATTTAGACTCCAGGAAAGAGAAGTCAGCACCAGAGAAATCAAACAGAATGTACTTTGGTATTTTAAAAGAACATAGGAAAATCATAGAAATCTAAATGATGCTGTAGTTTATCACGTGGTACAGCTATTTGGTAGTAATTAATAATCATAGAGCATTTACTGAGAAATGCTCTGTGACTAAATACTCTATGCATATTGGTTTATATAACTCTCTTAATAAATCTGTGAGACAAATTCTACAGTTATCATCATTTTAAATATGAAAAAAATAAGGCACTGAGCAATTAAACAACCTAGTTAATGTTACTCAGACATTAGGTGGTATAGCCAGTTGAACCCAACTCTAAAGCCCCCAGGAACCACAACAATAGTAAGGGCTTACTGTGTGTCAGGCATTGTGTCAGGAGTCTCAGGTGAATGACTTATATAATCCACACAACAACCTCTTGAGATAGTTAATATTATTATTTATATTTATAGGTAGTAAAACCAGGTCATCCTGACTTATGGGGAAAAATAGCTTATTGGTTCATACTTTATTATTATTTATGGTACAAGATCTTTTTATTCTCCTATTTGAATATGAACGTTGAGCCCCATGGGCAAAAGACATACCGTCATGATCATAAATCTGTTTATCATTTATATAATAGCTCATTCATTCATTCAGAAGACACTGTGTAATAACCAAATGTTACTGTTTTCCATAATAAAAACATAAGGGTAACTTTTTGGCAGAAAATATGCTTCATCTTATCCTATCATGCTTACATATACCTGCATCATTTTGTGAATTACCTACTTGTTCATAATCCATGTTGCTACCAGGAGTTCTCAAATGATTCTAATGCTAATTGACATAAAGTATCAATGAAATTATAACATTTGGTGAAGCTGTTGGAGGTAATATGAGGAGACTAGAAAAGAAGGAGAGAAAAACGGGGAAGAGAAAACACTTTAAAAATCCCATTTCCCAGAGCAAAGCTCTCAGCTCTTGAGAGGACCTGACACTTGGGGGATGCTGTTGTACTTCATTTCAGATGGCTATAGCACCCTCTGGTGAAAAACGTTCATATTTCACAATGTTTTCCAAAAGAGCACAGGTTGATATGATCTAAAATCTACAAGTAGTTTTGGAAGCAGTGCCTCTGATCTCTCTCCATTTTTTTTCCTGTAAGTAAACATATTCCCAAATTAAATTTACTTCATTTCAGAAGCTGTTACAATACCAAAGTGAGTATTATGTAACATGCAAAATCTTTTAGAAACAAATAAGAAATAGGGGGACTTGGGTGTCTTGAGTCAATCAATTTACAAATGTATAGCAATAATTTTTTCTTCATTTTCATGTGAAAATTTCACATGTTTATTGAGCTGAAACACATAAATATACCCACACACCTTGCCTCCCTAACTCTTTTAGATCTTTATTCATGTTTTCTTTCTAAGGGATATTTTTTCTTTTTTTTGGTATCATTAATGTACAATCACATGAGCAACCTTGTGTTGCTCCATTTTCAAGTCCTCACCACATACCCCATTACAGTCACTGCCCATTAGCGTAGTAAGATGCTATAGAGTCACTAGTTGTCTTCTCTGTGCTTTCCTGCCTTCCCTGTGCTCTCCCCTCCATGTCATGTGTGCTAATCATAATGCCCCTTATTACCCTTCTCCCTCCCTTCCCACCCACCCTCCCCAGTTCCTTTCCCTTTGGTAACTGTTAGTCCATTCTTGGGTTCTGTAAGTCTGCTGCTATTTTATCCCTTCAGTTTTTGCTTTGTCCTTATGCTACACAGATGAGTGAAATCACTTAGTACTTGTCTTTCTCTGCCTGGCTTATTTCACTGAGCATAATACCCTCTAGCTCCATCCATGTTGTTGCAAATGGGAGGATTTGTTTTCTTCTTATGGCTGAATAATATTCCCTTGTGTTTATGTACCACATCTTCTTGATCCATTCATCTACTGATGGACACTTAGGTTGCTTCCATTTCTTGGCTATTGCAAATAGTGCTGCTATAAATAGGGGTACATATGTCTTTTTGAAACTGGGATTCTGCATTTTTAGTGTAAATTCCTAAGAGTGGAATTTCTGGGTCAAATGGTATTTCTATTTTTGGTTTTTTTAGAACTCCATACTGCTTTCCACAATGGTTGAACTAATTTACATTTCCACCCGCAGTGTGGGAAGGTTCCCCTTTCTCCACATCCTTGCCAGCATTTGTTGTTCCTAGTCTTTTCTATGTTGGCCACCCTAACTGGTGTGAGGTGATATCTTATTGTGGTTTTAATGTGCATTTCCCTGGTAGTTAGTGATGTGGAGCATCTTTTCGTGTATCTGTTGGCCATCTGAATTTCTTCTTTGGAGATGTTTCTGCTCATATCCTCTGCCCATTTTTTAATAGGGTTATTTGCTTTTTGGGTGTTGAGGCATGTGAGTTCTTTATATATTTTGGATATTAACCTCTTGTCGGATTTGTGATCTAAAAATATATTTTTCCCATAATGTAGGATGCCTTTTTGCCTGCTGATGATGTCCTTTGCTGTACAGAAGCTTTTTAGCATGATGTAGTCCCATTTGTTCATTTTTTATTTTGTTTCCCTTGCCTGAGGAGAAGCGTTCAGGAAAAAGTTGCTCATGTTTATGTTCAGGAGGTTTTGCCTATGTTTTCTTCAAAGAGTTTTATGGTTTCATGACTTACATTTACGTCTTTGATCCATTTCAAGTTTACTTTTGTGTATGGGGTTAAACAATAATCCAGTTTCATTCTCTTACATGTAGCTGTCCAGTTTTGCCAACACCATTGAAGAGGCTGTCATTTCTGCCTTGTATGTCCATGGCTCCTTTATCAATCAACCATATATGCTTGGGTTTATATCTGAGCTCTCTGTTTTGTTCCATTGGTCTATGGGTCTGTTCTTGTGCCAGTACCAAATTGTCTTGATTACTGTGGCTTTGTAGTAGAGCTTGAAGCTGGGAAGCGTAATCCCCCCAGCTTTATTTTTCCTTCTCAGGATTGCTTTGGTTGTTCAGGGTCTTTTGTGGTTCCATATGAATTTTAGAACTATTTTCTCTAGTTTGTTGAAGAATACTATTGGTATTTTGATAGGATGGCATTGAATCTGCAGATTGCTTTAGGCAGGATGGCCATTTTGACAATACTAATACTTCTTATCCATGAGCACAGGATGTACTTCCATTTATTGGTATCTTCTTTAATTTCTCTCATGGGTATCTTGTAGTTTTCAGAGTATAAGTCTTTTACTTCCTTGGTTAGGTTGATTCCTGGGTATTTTATTCTTTTTGATGAACTGTGAATGGAATTATTTTCCTCATTTCTCTCTCTGTTAGTTCATTGTTAGTGTACAGGAATCCCACAAATTTCTGCATATTAATTTATTTCTTGTAACTTTTCTGAATTCAAATATTAGATCTACTAGTTTTGGAGTGCATTCTATAGGATTTTTTTTTGTACAATATCATGTCATCTGCAAACAGAGGCAGTTTAACTTCTTGTTTGCCAATCTGGATGCCTCTTATTTCTTTGTTTTGTCTGATTGCCATGGCGAGGACCTCCAGAACTATGTTGAATCAAAGTGGGGAGAGTGGGCATCGTTGTCTTGTTCCTGATCTTAAAGGAAAAGCTTTCAGCTTCTCGCTATTAAGTACAATGTTGGCTGTGGGTTTGTCATATATGGCTTTTATTATGTTGATGTATTTGTTCTCTATACCCATTTTGTTGAGAGTTTTTACCATGAGTGATGTTGAATTTTGTAGAATGCTTTTTCAGCATCTATGGAGATGATCATGTGGTTTTTGTCCTTTTTGTTGATGTGGTGGAAGATCTCAGTGATATTTTTACTGATCATCTTATTAATATAGGTAACCCCCAACATCCCACACATCCTGTGACTTATTCTATTTCATTTTGCCACAGTTAAGATGACCACATAAGTTTTTGGCCAAACCAATACACCTTGTGTTCCTAAAGGGTGCTACTAGCATTTACCCTGGGATAAGCTGCCAATGGCGATCCTGTGACTTGGTTACCTCACTTATTGTATTTACCATCTTCTAATGCACTATGTATTTTGTTTTTTATTTTCTTTCTTTTATTTAAAATGAAAGCTTCACAATGAGCAGGGAGTTTTGACTTTTATTTTTTTCTCATTGTTATAATCTCATTGCCTAAAATAATGGGTGCTTCATGATATTGGTTGAATAAAGGAACTTGTTTACCTGCTGTGATTACTCAATATAGCTGCAAGTTTTTGGTCACTTGACTCACTGAGAGGTTGCACTTATATCCCCTTCCCTTGAATCTAGGCTGTTTTTCTGACCACTTGACCAATAGAATGTGACAGAAATGCAATGTGACAATTCCAGGCCTGGCCTTTATAAAGAGGACTGGTAGTTTCATTTCCTGACTCTTGGGAATTCTTGTTATTTGCATGCTTCCTTTTGCAACCCAGCAGCCATGCAATAAGGAGCCCAGACTACTCTGGTATACCATTCCACCTGAGCTTCCAGCCAACAGCCAGGACAAATGACAAGGTTTTGAGTTAACCATCTTGTCCATTCAACCCATTTGAATCCTCAGGTGACTACAGTCTCAGCCAACATCCTTGGAGCAGAAACACTACCCAGGGAAGTTCCAGAGAAATAACAAAATGGTTACTCTGTTGGGTCGCTAACTTTGGGGCAGTATGTTATACAGCAATAGATAACTGAAACTCTGCTACATGTGTCCTAGGCACCACAAAGGACACAAAATGGATATAAAAATGTTAGTCTTAAGGAACTATGTGTTTAAAAGAAGAAAAAACTCACTTAGATGAATAATGTTTTCTTGTAAGAAGGTTACTGCCATAAAAAGACAAAAATAACTTGGGAGTTTGTAGGAAAGATATATTCAAAGAGACAATTTCATTAGGTTGGTGGAGAACAAGGAGCACATCATTAAATAGAATCTGACAATTAGAGGTGAAGGGATGGAGTTACTGGTGGAAGCAAAGCTAGAAGCGTGAACACCAAGGTAAGAAAGCATGAATACATATACATCTACCAGCAAGAAGTTCAGTTATGCAAAGAAAGGAAAGCCAGAAAGGAAAATTCCAAATAGGTCATGGATCTGAAGTCATAAAACTCCTAAAAGAAAACATAGACAGTAAAGTCTTGGACTTCAGCCTTAGCAACATTTTTCTGGTTTTGTCTCCTCAGGCAAGGAAAACAAAAGCAAAAATAAAGAAATGGGACTACATCAAACTGAAAAGCTTTTGAACAGCAAGAGAAACCATCAACAAAATGTAAAAACAACCTCCTGCATGGGAGAAGATAATGGCAACTTACTGAATGGGAAAAGATATCCAATAAGGGGTTAATGTCTAAAATACGTAAAGAACTCATACAAATCAACATACACAAACCCCCCCAAACACACACAATCCAATCCAATTAAATAATTGGCAGAAGACCTGAATAAACATTTTTCCAAAGAAGACATACAGAAGGCCAACAGACATATGAAAAGATTCTCAACATCACTAATCATCAGCGACTTCAAATCAGAACCACAATGAAACCACTTCACGCCAGGCAGAACGACTAATATCAAAAAGACAAGAAATAGCAAATGTTGCCAAGGATGTGGAAAAAAGGGACCCTTGTGCACTGTTGGTGGGAATGTAAATTGGTGCAGCCAGTATTTAAAACAGTGTGGCAGTTCCTCAAATTATTAAAAATAGAAATACCATAGGGTCCAATAATCCCACTTCTGGGTATTTACCCAAAGAACAATAAAACACTTATTCACAGATTTTTTGTGCCCCTATGTTTATTGCATCATTATTTACAATAGCCAAGATATGGAAGCACCCTAAGTGTCCATTAACAGATGAATGGATAAAGAAGATGTGGTATATACATAATGGAATGTTACTCAGTTATAAAAAAGAATGAAATCTTACAATTTGTGATAACATGAATGGACTTGGGGGTATTATGCAAAGCAAAATAAGTCAGAGAAAGAAAAACATAGGATTTCACTTATGTATGTGGAATCTAAAACAAAAACAAAAAATAAACAACAAACAGAAACAGATTCATAAATAAAGAGAACAAACTAGTGATTGCCAGAGCAGAAGGGGATCAGTAAAATAAATGAAGGGGATTAAAGGGCACAAACTTCCAGTTATAAAATAAGTCTCAGGGATGAAAAGTACAGCATAGGGAATATAGCCAATAATACTGTAATGACTTTGTATAGTGACAGATGGTAACAATACTTACTGTGGTGAGCATTTCATAATATATATAATTGTCAAATAACTATGTTGTCCACCTGAAAATAATACAGTTGATGCTTGAACAACATGGGGGTTAAAGGTGTTGACCCCCTGCACAGTTGAAAATCTGCATATAAGTTTGACTTCCCATAAACGTAACTAGAATTTCCTACTGTTCACTGGAAGCCTTATTGATAAAAAAGAGTTGATAAATGCATATTATATGTTCTGTGTATTGAACACTGTATTCTTACAATAAAGTAAGCTAGTGAAAAGAAATTTTTTTCAAACTGCTGCAAATCTCCAAAAATATAGTCCACATATTTATTGAAAAAAATCTGTGTATGAGTGGCCCTGAACAGTTCAAACCCAAGTTGTGTAATGTTGTATGACAGCTATGCTTCACTTTTTAAGAAAAAGAAAAGAAATATGTCACATTAAGCCTTAAATGTTGTACTAGTAACTGGATTTCTTTCATCGTCAGAAGTAAGATGACTTTTTTTTTTAACATCCACTGAGTTTTCCAACAGTGATAAACATTATAAAGAGCCATTGTAAGTGGAAACTTTTTTAAATACAAAGAAAATAAAATTACTTCCAATTCCTCTTCCCAGAGCTAATCATTGTTAATCTTCTCTTCTTGTATTTTCTGTACAGATAGATACATTATTACAATTAAGATATTGGAAACAGAAACAGTTTGTAACCTCACTCTTTGACATTTATCTAGTAAGTACTCATCCACTTAATTAAAGATTCTTGAAGGAAGAGGTTTAACATTTATGTAAAAGATGTCATACACAAATATCAAAATTTCTTTACCAAATATCCTTCTAGTAAATATTTACATTTTTTCCAAATTTAGATATAGCTGTGATAGAAATGAACACCAATTGTGCATTTACTCAAATGTACTTGTGTAGTACCATCAGCCAACACTGAAGGATTTTTTAAGAAACAAGCCTATGAAATATTACTATATTGGTTACAGACTGAATGTTTGTCCCCGACTAAATCCATATGTTGAATGGATTTGTGAATATATTTATAGATAGAGCCGGTAATGAAGCAATAAAGGTTAAATGAGATCATAAACGTAGAGCCCTAATCCAATAGAGCTGGTGCTCCTATTAGAACAGTAAGACACACCAAAGCTCTCTCTCCAACATAAGAGGATACAAAGAGAAAGCAGCCTTCTGCAAGCCAGGAAGAGAATCCTACCCAGGAACTGAATCAGCCAGAACTGATCTTGGACTTCCCAGCCTCCATAACTGTGAGAAATAAATTTCTGTTGTTTAAGCTAGCCACTATGTGGTATTTTGTTATAACAGCCAGAGCAGACTAATACAGTTGCCATAAATATTTGGCTTAGAACATTGTGAATCACATTGTACAGGTCATATATGAGAAGAAAAATATCTTTTTGTAATAAGGAGACAATAATTGTATTAGCTCATGGACATTAAATTGAACATGGATCTTCACGTTTTGTTTGCTTGAAATTTTATAGGCAAATATGTGGCTCATTTCTCTTTGCCCTAATTTCTTCATTTATTATTTATTTCATATTTAATTATAGCATATGTGTCTATAAATAACATTAATCCTCTTTTTGAAACAGGCAGTTTTCAAATAAATAAATGAAAAGATGAAATTAAATAAGCATTATTTCAGCCACTTAGGAATAATTAAATACAACAGAATAGTGATATAATAATGGAGTTAAGCATTATGCAACTGCTGAACCAGAATCATTGTATGATTTGATAGACAAATATATCCATATTATTTAAATATAAATATTATGGTTGAATAATAAAAAATGTCATGAAAATTGAATTTTAGTCAGGGGCAAATCTAAGGAAATATGCTTACTTTCCCAAATCATAGCCAAACAAGGAAAGAAGATTTTCAAAAATTTCTTGAATAAAGAAAGAAGGTTTAATAATCTAAGAGAAGACAGGTGTTGTCATCATACTTAAGACATACTTCATAATTAAGACAGAAGACTCAGTCAAGTAAGGTAACAACTGAACAGGATTCTAAAGGAGATTCAAGTTAAAATAGATACAAACATTGTCCAATTTGATCTTCATTGTAGACATTGTGTACTTTAATGTAGGATGAATAATGTAATAATTTTTTCACATATCTAGAAAATAGCATTATACTAATGATATGCATCTGTGTAGACCACATGGCTATCTGAATGTGCAAAATAGTTTTTTCAGAAGGCATTACTATGTTTTAACATGTTCAGTTAGTCACATAGTATATCTGGTCATCTTTCTATGTAAACTTGAGGAAAGTTTTAAGGCTAAGTGAATGATTGCAGAGTCGGAATATTTTGGCAAGAACCGAACAGTACTTTGAGAATTTCAGCCAATGACAGTTAAATGCAAAATCTGTTCAGTTATCCTCTGTAATTCAAAAAAAGGATGTGAAATTTTTAAAGGAGTATAGTTCTTTAAATTCTGAGGGGAAATGTGTAATATATTTAAAATGGCATATTTCCTGGAAGGCAAGATCATAAATTCAACCAACACTTCCAAATTAGTATACATACATCTTCTCTAAAAATATCTAGTGAAAAATTAACTAGAGATATTGAAAGTTCATAATAGTTATGTCTGAAATTAGTGGAACAGGAGAAACAAGAGAGGGTTAGTCAATGTATCTAATGGTATTTCCTATCGGATCCGTGTGACACCATGTAAAGAACTCAGCTTTGAGGACCAGATATCCTGGTTCCAATCTTTAGCTCTATGATCTGTGACATATGCAAAACCAGTCTTATGTACATGCATTTTCTAATCCTCAGCAATGTCAGCCAATGTTATAAATGAAGAGAATGAGACAGGGGCTATTAATTTGCATGAGATCACAAAGCAGCTAAGTGACTGAATTGGAATTCTAGTACAGGTTACTCTAAAGTCTATATTCCTTCCACTTCACAAAATCAGGGTGAGATAGTTGTAACAATTGTGAAGGGTGTGAAATTTTAGCCTGTCACAGTTTTATATAGGTTAGCAGAAGACAGGAAACTCCTGGGTTTTGCACAAAGGGTTTTATTAATCATACACAGCAAACAGCATGAGTTTTATGTATAAGTCCACTGTCCCCCACCCCCAGGCCCCATGGAGGCAATGTAGAGAGGCCCAGGTGGAGGCAGTGAACACAGCTGACTTGGTCACAGTTTATGAACCCCAAGTTTAGGAAACTCCTCGACCTTATAAAAGGCAATGCTAGCTGACAACGTCATCCTTTGCCCAGGAGGTAAATAATATTTTTACTATCCTAGTCAGGAAACAAATTTCCCCTCTACCTCTTTAGAGTCTGTAGAGACCCTATCTCTATCTTCCAAAGCTGATTCATGTACAACACCCATTTGTGACAATATGCATGGACCTGGAAGGTATTATGTTACGTGAAATAATTTAGAGAAAGACAAACACCATATGACTTCGTATATGTGAAATCTAGAAAAACAAAACCAATGAAACAGCAAAATAGAAAGAGACTCGTAGATACAGAGAATAATTGATCATTGCCAGAGTAGAAAGGCAAGGGGGATGAACAAAACTTGTGAAAGGGATTCAGAAGTACAATCTTCTAGTTACAAAATAAATAAGACATGGGGTATAGTATATAGCATAGGAAATATAGCCAATAATATTGTAATAACTTTGTATGGTGACAGATGTTATAGACTTATTGTGATGACCATTTCATAATGTATAAAAATATTGAATCACTATGTTGTACACCTGAAACTAGTACAACATTGTGTATCCATTACTCTTCCATAAAAAAATTTTTAGAGATAGCCTGGTACAAAAGCAGTCATAGTCATATAGGTATGCCATGCAGAATGGCCCCCTAGAACAGGATCTGAGGAAAAATATAAATGAAGTAGATTGTGCAATCCAGTGGACAGTCTGACAAGGCCCAGAGAGGTGTGGTTCAGTGTGCTGGCTAATGTCTGCATACCCTGATACCTAAATCTGATTCAAATTCAGTTCCTTGGGACCTGGAATCTATGTCATCAGTCCATTTACAGAGACACAGGTGGAAATGATTATGAGCAAGGAACAGACTAGCATCTTGGTGAAGATCAGAAAAATCAAGTGAAATGTAAGGACTCCAATAAAGGAGACTATGCTTGGGGCAGAAACTCATTCTAGACAGGAAAATCTCAACAGAAAATCAGTTGTATGAATTAAGTCCATCTGTAAGGACAAGTGGCATTCAGTTTCCTGAGCACTCAGGAAGTTAGTGCCTCACTCCGGGGCAGTGGCAGATTGGTTTCCTAACCAGAGTAATAAAGATAATGTCTCCCTCTGGGGCAAATATTGTTCAGTGTAGCTTGCAGCACCAGATAACAGCAAGAGTAATTCCAGACTTGGTGGACTAAACTCTAACACACTTCCTGCTCAGATTAGAATTGGCTTGCTTGCTGGGGAGGCCGCACTTGTTGATAAAAGCACTTCCAGGGGCTAGAGACTGAGGAAAGCAGAAATTGATGGACAGAAGCAATAAAGAACAAAGGTGGGAGGTCATTTTTTCAAAGAGATAGTAAATGACCAAGTGAAATGTCAACAGCCAAAAAAAAAAAAAATGTGCCTTTCTCACAAACTAAACTGCTGCAATCTTTGCCCAGGAATTAGAAGCAAAATGTCAGATCAACTCAATAGCAGAGCCTACCTGTAGCAGAGTCAAAGGATTAGAATTTGCAGAGAAAAATGTTCCCTCCTAGATTTTTAAAAGAAAGCACTCAAACAGCTTTGTTAAATTAGATCCAAACCAGTTTGAAATTCAGGACATTACTTTTTTCTTGTTAAATCCCTGTCACTAGATAACACATGCAAGGTTTTAGGAATGTCACTTTGAGGCACTGTATTGCTTGGGAGAATATCACCTTTTGCATAATTTTCACTCTAGTGAGCAATCTCAAAGTCTGGTATATTTGAATCCTGTGATCGTTTCTTATAAAAAGGACGAATCATCTGCCATATTACAGTGTAGTAATTCCCATAATAAAAGTTGCAGTTAATGCTGATAACATCACTAATTATATATGTATATATAATTATACATATAATTCCAATAAGTTTCTAAGAATGACTCTAAGAAACTAAAGGGCATCGTTTTATCTACTTATGAGTCACTGTATTCTCTTACTTTAATTTAAAGTTTTGACCATGACAAACTTTTCCCAGGTCTGAGGGAGCAAGAGCAATAACAGCTTATCTTGAAACTCTGTGTGGGATAAAGAGTAATTCTCCTTTTAACTGAGTACAATTGATAAAGGAAATGAGAAAAGATAAATTTTGATTCAAGTAACTTTAACTTCATGTATAATAACCGTGCTTGCATGCTTGCATAGAAAAACATTTATACAAGAATGTAAAAATGATGAGAAATCTGGTTCATTTTCTCAGCTATGATTTGCTGCCTAAAAAAATTGAATTAATTAAAGATATGAATAGAGTTTGGAAAGGAACCTAGAAGTTAAATATATTTTGCTTCCAAACATTTAGTAGAACTAAAAATATTTTCTATAGTAGCCTGCTTTAAAAATACAAATGTGAATGTTTAATGTTAAAACTTGTCATATATGGAAAATTATTTCTATAAGATATTTCAAGGGCTGTTTGTCAGAGTTTCCTCTATTTCTCCTAAATCTGCCAGTTTTTAGAAAAGACAGGTTTTAATGACTTATTTAGGATCACTTCAGTTAATAGATATTCAATGAAAATAAATGTTGGCGAAGATGTGAAGAAAAGGGAACCCTTATACACTGCTGGCAGGAATGTAAATTGGTATAGCCATTATGGAAAATAGAAGTACAGTAGCTCCTCAAAAAGTTAAAAATAGAAATATCATGTATTCCAACAATCCCACTCCTGGGTAACTATCTAAAGGAAATGAAATCAGTATTCTTGAAGAGATGTCTGCACTTCCATTCATTACAATGTTGTTCACAATAGCTAAGATACAGAAATAACCTAAATGTCCTTCAATGGATAAATGGATAAAGAAAATGTGTTATATATACACAATGGGATATTGCTCAGCCATAAAAAAAGAAGGAAATACCACCTTTTTTACAGCATGGATGAACCTGGAGGACATTATACTAAGTGATAAGTCAGACAGAGAAAGACAAATATTGTATGGTGTCACTTATATGTGAAATCTAAATTTTTTAAAAGGCTGATTTCATAGAAACAAAATAGAACAGTGGTTGCCAGGGGCTGGAAGGAAGGGTAAATAGGAAGATGTGGGTCAAAGAGTATAAATTTTCAGTTATAAGAGGGATAAGTTCTGAGGATCTAATGTAGAACATGGTGATCATATAACATATGCTCTTATAGACCATATCTATAACAATATAGATAATAGTGTATACTCAAAAGTGGTTGAGAGATCTTAACTCATTTAAGATCACTAAGATGTGAAACATTCTTTTAAATCATGTGAAGTGATGGATACATTAATTTTCTTGATTTTTGTAATCATTCTACAAGATATGCATATAAATGATCACATCATAAACTTTAAATATATAAAATTATATTTATCAATCGTTCCTCAGAAAGATTAGGTGGGAGCTCTAAAATTCATGAAAGAAATGTGGTCTTTACCTTTAAGACTGTTTCTTGAAAAATCTTGATAGGTTAAAAAGTATTTTATAATCTCAATATTACATTTATTATTTATTCCTAACATACCTGAATTGAGAAAGTCAATGTAAAGGATACAAGAGACAAAAGTATGCAGATCTACTGAAAATATTAATATGCCACAGCTTTCAGTTGAGCACAATTTAAGCTATGAATTTATGGTCCCAAGAATGTAATGAGATTGTCTGGGAAAATTAACTCAGGTCAAGAAAAATATCTTCAACAATCTGTAAGGAAGAAAATTTCTTGGCAAATGTAGAAATGTCCTTAAGTCTAAACCAGTCATTCCAAACCATCAGATCACCAAGTGCTATGAATGTTGGACCTAGAAGTTATTACTGCTCTTCCAAATTGTGAGCCTCTGAGAACATTAGAATAGCACAGCCTGAATCACAGATACAATTTCTGGACTTGATGTTTCCTAGCTGGAAAAATTAGAAAAGTAGGAAGGAAACCCATATCAAATTCAATGTTATTTTGTTAATAAAACATGGATAAATAACTAAGAACTTTATCTTGAACAGGTTATGACTAATATTTAACATTTCCTAAAAATTATTAAACAATTTCATCCACTAATTTAAGAAAGAAAACCTTTTTTCTTCAATACAAAAGGGGAAAATTAGGCAGCATGTTAAAAAGGAAACTGGACTTTCAAAATCTTGATATGAAACGTCTGATCTACCCACTACCCTAAAATCATAGGTAGAAAACCAGAATTAGGGAAGGACCATTTTTAAAAGAATTTTACTGAACAAAAGTTCCTTGGTTTAGGAAAAAGAAAATTACCCAATTTCAGTCTATAAATAGACGAAAACAGTAGATTTGAGTATGACATAACTTACCAAAAATCCAAAAGCACTTTTCACCCTTGACAGCAGTAAGAAGTGCCTCCTGTGTCAAATCCTCACCACCCCCTCATTCCAAGCTGAAGATTGGTCCTTACCACCTTGAGATGTTTCTCTTCTGCTTTGCTAAAACCAAGCCAGTTACTTCTGATGGCCCTCAACCAAAGAGACTGATTTGAAGATTGGGATAGTTCAGGCTATCAATGCCATCCATGCACCTTACCTCCTTAAGCTCTTTGTTATTGTCTTTTCCTGAACTTAGACTATTTTCCTCTTTTCTTCTCATCACTTAATTACTTTATGCTTTCTTCAAAGCTTCTGCACAACTAAGTGCCTCTCTCCCCACTGCTATTCTCTTGCAACCCAAATTCATGGCATGGACCCTCCTGTAACCCCTGTCCTCTTGTGAACACTCATCACCCTCTTCTGAAAATGTTTTCTCCACTGTGAGAAACAAACCTTCCTCTCCTGCAAGGCCACTGAACCCAGTACAGAGGGTCTCTTCCCTCACCCGTCAGCCACCTCAGAGCCTGGGGAGAGCCCTGCTTCTCTCCCTGCTCTTCCATTCTCTTCCACCTCCACATAACAACGCATTGTTCTTGGAGTCCCTTTCCTCCTCCTGGCTGCTGTCATCTGCTGACCCCTGAGTAACTAACCACTCCATATCTTTGGTGATCTGCAGTGTGACTTGCGATCTTACCTCCACCTCAAGTGCTCTTGTCATCTTGAGTCATCTGAGCATTAGTCAGAGGATCCATACCACATGGCAGCATTATAATTTTGAGCCTTCTTAGTTTCAGCTACCTTCCACCTACTCTGCTTCAGTCACTCCCTCCCAAAGCACGTTCTTGTCCCTACAGGTAATTGTTCTGTTTGATCTCCTTCATTCAAACAGCTCTTCTTCGGCTACTTTTTCCTTTCCTTTCTGTTTCTCATGCCCTGGCTGACAGCATCTCTTCCACTGCCAAGGAGGACAAAGACCCTTGTGGCCTCCACTACGTTCCCAGTACCTTTCTATCCACTTTGCATTCCCTAGAGCCCATAATTTGTCACCAGAACTGCTCTAGCCAACATCTCAAAGTCTCTAGCACCAAACAATTTCACTGAAACTACCAGGCAAAACTCTAACCTTGAAGAATACTACAAACCCACCTAGTTTGTTCCCATACTTGGGTGACCAGGCTCTGCTGTAGAAAAGTTACATAACCGTATAGCTTGGATCTGCCATGAGTTCTTATCTCCAACCCCACCTAGATGCCTAGCACTGTCTGGCAATCCTGCTATGGTATCCCCAGTTATTTATAATTCACTTATTCTTAATATGGTTCACCCATTCTTCTCCTAAGCCTAGATGCAATTGCTAACCAAGGGCCATTTTTAACCTAACTAATAACAAAACTACAGTTAATATGTCACTTTTACCGGGTTTCCAGGGGAATAGTGATAGACAGCCAAATAACAACTTCTCATACATAAAGCTAAAAGTGTTAACCCTTTAAGCCACATAACAGTTGAATATTGTATTGATGTGGTTCTACTTCCATGTCTGTTTTCCACACTAATAAATAATTTATTTGAAAAAAGAACTGAATCTTATTTGTATGTATAGATTTATATTACATAGTTATTCAAAAACTACTGTAGTTTGAACATATTTAGAGAGCAGTGAAAGAGATTTCCTAAATTGTCTGGGAGCCTAAAAGTAATTCGTGACTGAAAGTACAGTTTCGCTTTGAAATTAGAAAACACTGGCATCAAAAAAATAGGAAATTATAGTCAGAAGGCCATACTCTATAATTAAGGATGTAATTAAGTGTGGGATATGTTTTAGTAATATTTTCTTCAAATATGTCTTAGTGTTTTGAAAGTTTTAGTATTTGAATGAGTATTTCAGTTTAAAAATATCTTATGTAACTACAATAGATGGATGATGGCTTCCAAAGATATTTCCACATTCTAATGTCTGGAAACTGTCAGTATTACCTTACGTGGCAAAAGACATGATTCAGTTAAGGATCCGTAGAGGAAGGGCTTATGCTGCATTTTCCAGGTGGGCCCTAAATGCAATCACATATATCCTTATAAGAGAAAGGCAGACGGAGTTTTGAAACAGACACGTGTAGGAGAAGGTGTTGTAAAGATGGTGGCAAGAACTAAGTGGTACGGCTATAAACCAAGTAATGCCCAGGACTGCTGGCAGGCACCAAAGCTAGAAGAGGTATGGAACGGATCCTCAGCCAGTCTCTGGAGGGAGGGCAGCCCTGCCAACATCTCGATGTCAGATTTCTGGAACCTGAAACCAAGAAATTTAAATGTCTACCATTAAAACCACCCAGTTTTTGGCAATTTGCTACTCACAAGAAATAAATATAGTACTGTCATGTGTCAGGCACTGTAGGAAACTCTAAAGGCATGAAGATTAAAATATGAAAGTGAAGGGGTCATGTTCCCCAACCACTATTCACTTCCATTTAGTGGGAGAAGCTCGCATAGAAATAAAAAGTCACTATACGATTTGGCTTCTGTATTGGAAACAGGTACTGGTGCTATGAGAACACAGAAAAGAAATCTAGGAAACTGATGTGGAGTCATGGGCTACATGGAGTAGCATCTGGGAATCAAAGAATTAAACAAGAGTGGTAAGTCTAGAGAATGGTAAGCAAAGTGAAGTGGACCATAGATGGTAGGAGAATTGAAGGGAGATGAAGCTGGAATGGTAGATTATAAAGCAATGCATTATTCCTTAGAAAATGAGAAGTTACTGAAGGTTTTCAGCACAAAACCAACATGCCTTGATAATATGTTTTACAAAGGTGACTCTGAAGCATTTACGTGGAAAATTCACTTAAGTAGAATAACTCATTCCCCTGATGATGCCCCAAAAATGAAGTGTCACCTTACTAAATTCGTTCCAATAGCAGGTAATGAATTTTCATTTGTTTTGGCAACATAGTTACAGGTTAATATGCCTAAATTCAACTACTAGACAGGGTTGTTAACATTTCTTTACTCTGCCAACAGAGAATTTTCATTACCTTTTATTCCTAAAAGAGTAGGTAGATTCAAGTAGAGAGCCTCAATTTAATACATGAGGATTATTTTAAATATCCAAATGGATTTTTTTAAGAAAAGAATCTGGGAGATACAGCCTCTCAGAAAAGATTTCTTGTATTTTGATTTCCCCCTTTTAATATTGAGTAATTTTCTCTAAAAGCTTCTGAGTAGAGAATAAATTCATTATGGCCTCATAGACAAGAAATTATTAGTCTAATTGAGTCCATGACACATTCCTCCATAAAAAAAAAAAACCCTAAGAAAGAACACTGTTAAGGACTTCTTAAGGAATAATAAATGCTGGTCTTTAAAAAACACAGGAAGTAATATAAACAAGCTGCTTCTGTTAAGCAGTGGCCAAGTTTTACCAACAATGATCTTGCAGTTCTATGCAAGTGAAGAAAAGAAAAATTACTTCCTCAAGTAGCCACGAATGAATGAACAGAAGTTGGAGATAAAAATCTACATTTTGTGGGGTTAACAAATAATAGAGAAAGGCCAGATCAAATACACATTTTAAAACTGTTCTGTTCATCCAACTTGAGAGGTATTTGCTACTTAATGAACCCATTTTTTAGGACTTCACTGCCTAAGGCAAGCATTAACAATTGACTAAGAATTACAAAAGCAAAAGTCTTGAATTTTCAGCATTAGCACCAGTCCACAAACTATGAGACCATGAAACATTTTTTGAAGAGAAACATTTTTATTTTTCATGATCAAATCAAACCACAGATCTCTGAGTCACTTTTATCCTTGACCAATATAGCCCAAAGTAAAGGGGCCAGGAAATAACTGAAAGTATGGACAATAAACATAGCCAAACAAGCCTTTTATTTTTTGCCTGAATACTCTAGATTTACCAGTTAATTGTTAACTCTGTATTTCATGTTTTACTTTGCTGACTTCAGTATGTCCTCCTCCTTTTTTTATTTAATAGACCCTGATTGTACAATGGATGCAATGAATGGAGGAGATGATAAAATAATTGTTAATGAATTTACCACTGTATTTTGACCTAGTAATAAATCTACTTGTAGAATTCATGATTCCCAGTGAATGTGTGACTGGAAAAAAATTGTATTTGAAAAACAATAAATACCTACTGCCTACTCTACCACACACTACCCACTTGGCATGGAGCAGATAAAAAATAGTCCTTGATCTCTCTAACAATAAATCAAACTTCACTGCTTAATCAAAATTTTATAGTCAAAAGAAAACGTTTGTGAAACAACAGAAGTTCTTTATAAAAAGATAATGGTGAAGGTGCTGATAGATATGCATTGGAAACAGGATGTTGGACTTGAAATACAATGTGACAGAACTGCTGTTTCCCAGCAAAGGCCCATGCAGGACAAGGGCCTAGTCCATTCTAATCTTGATCATGCTTCTCCTTAATTCACATAATTATTCAAATCCCTCTAAATTTTAATTGTTCATTATGATGTACAAAGCATGATGAGAGACATCAGGTAGGTATGCTGAGGATAGAGAGCCCCTTTGGGGTAGGATTGTGTCAGGGATCTCTGGGAACCCTATGAAAGCTTTCAGATCAGTAATAGTGCCTGTGGGTATATGTGTCTGTGTGTGTGTTTGTATGTGTATAAAGGTGTCAACCTTAAACCCAACTATAAACCCAATCTCAGAAATTGTACATATTAGATAAAATGCACCTCTCACGTTGTCTGGCAGTTGTAGGTTCTCCTCCCTGAATATTCTCTCTACACCTGTGAGAATATGGTGACAACTGCACTTAACTTCTCCATCCAACCTGACCAACCTCTTCACTATTGGTGATTGCATCACCATCTTTAACTCAACACTCTTCATTTCTAGGCAGTCACTAGCTATTTCTGACTTCTTTCCTCTATCTTAGGGATTGTTAACACTCAATGTTTTCCTAAAAACCAATAAAAACCAAAAGAAAACTATTAAGTTTTACTTCATAGCTTTCCTGGCACTCACTAGAAGACAAAATTAATGTCTATTTTATTAATAGTAAGGAGCGTGGGGAATTCAGTCTATTGAACATTTATTATTAAGGACATAATATGGATCAGTGATTTGAAAGATTCCTGAAATCCTACTCTCAAGGCTGCAGTCTAGTGGATGGAAAGGAAAGTTCCCCTGAACCAAGTACAATACATACTGCACAATTTATTTTATCTTTTTAATAACCTAGCAAATTAAGTAGGTATCAGTATCCCCATTTTTATGCAAATCCAATTGAGTCTCACAGTGAATTAATAATTTGTCCAAGGACATCAAAAAGTAAAAGTGAAGTCATCTTCATGTAATTGCTTTTTATCTTTCTTTCTTTTGTTAAGATATCATTGATATACAGTCTTAAAAAGGTTTCACATGAACAACATTGTGGTTACTATATTCACCCACATTATTGAGTCACCAGACACACACCCCAATGGAGTCACTGTCCATCATCATAGTAAAATGCTATAGAGTCACTACTTGACTTCTCTGTGCTATACAGTCTTGTGACCCCACTACATTATGTGTACTAATCGTCATGTCCCTTAATGCCCTTCTCCCTCCCTCACCTACCCCTTCCCTTTGGTGACTGCTCTTTCCTTCATGGAGTCTGTGAGTCTGCTGCTGTTTTGTTTCTTCAGTATTGCTTTGTTGTTATATTCCACGAATGAGGGAATTCATTTGGTACTTGTCTTTCTCCACCTGGCTTATTTCACTGAGCATAATACCCTCTAATTTTCTGCATGTTGTTGCAAATGGTAGGATTTGTTTTCTTCTTATGGCTGAAAAATAATCCATTGTGTATATGTACCACATCTTCTTTATCCCTTCATCTATTGATGAATACTTAGGTTGCTTCCATGACTTGACTATTGTATATAGTGCTGCAATAAACATAGAGGTACATATGTCTTTTTGAATCTGTTCTTGTTTTTTGAGGAACCTCCATATTACATTCAACAATGGTTGAACTAATTTACATTCCCACCAACAGTGTAGGAGGGTTCCCCTTTCTCTGCATCCTAACCAGCATTTGTTGTTCCTTGTCTTTTGGATGTTGGCCATCCTAACAGGTGTGAGGTGATATCTCATGGGGGTTTAATTTGCATTTCCCTGATAATTAGCAATGTGGAGCATCTTTTCATGTGCCTGTTGGCCATCTGAATTTCTTCTTTGGATAAGTGTCTGCTCAGATCGTCTGCCCATTTTTTAATCAGGTTATTTGCTTTTTGGGTGTTGAGGCATGTGAGTTCTTTATATATTTTGAATGTTAACCCCTTGTTGGATATGTCATTTAAGAATATATTCTCCCATATTCTAGGGTGCCTTTTTGTTCTACTGATGGTACACCTTTGCTGTACAGAAGCTTTTTAGTTTGATGTAGTCCCATTTGTTCATTTTTGCTTTTGTTTCCCTTGCCTGAGCAGATGTGTTCAGAAAAAAGTTGCTCATGTTTATGTTCAAGAGTTTTTGCCTATGTTTTCCTAAGAATTTTATGGTTTCATGACTTATATTCAGGTCTTTCAGATACATTTTGATACATTTTGAGTTTACTTTTGGGTATGGAGTTAGACAATAATCAAGTTTCTTTCTCTTACATGTAGCTGTCGAGTTTTGCCTACACCAGTTGTTGAAGAGGCTGTTATTTCCCCCATTAGCTCCTTTATTGTATATTAATTGACCATATATGCTTGGGTTAATATCTAGACTCTTTAGTCTGTTCCATTGGTCTATGGGTCTATTCTTGCGCCAGTACCCAATTGTCTTGATTACTGTGGCTTTGTAGTAGAGTTTGAAGTTGGGGAGCATAATCCCCCCAGCTTTATTCTTCCTTCTCAGGATTGCTTTGGCTATTCTGGGTCTTCTGTGGTTCCTATGAATTTTACAACATTTTTTTTTAGTTTATTGAAGAATGCTTTTGGTATTTTGATAGGGATTGTATTGAATCCGTAGATTGATTTAGGCAGAATGGCCATTGACAATATGAATTCTTCCTATCATAAGCACGGGATGTATTTGCATGTTTTGGCATCTTCTTAATTTCTCTCAGGAGTGTCTTGTAGTTTTCAGGGTATAGATCTTTCACCTCCTTAGTTAATTTTATTCCTAAGTATTTTACTCTTTTTGATGCAATTGTGAATGCAATTGTTTTCCTGATTTCTCTTTCTGCTAGTTCATCGTTAGTGTATAGGAATGCAACAGATTTCAGTGTATTAATTTTGTATCCTGCAACTTTGCTGAATTGATCTATTAGTTCTAGTAGTTTTGGGGTGGATTCTTTAGGGTTTTTATGTACAATATCATGTCATCTGCAAACAGTGAGAGTTTAATTTGTTCCTTACCAATCTGAATGCTTTTTATTTCTTTGTGTTGTCTGATTGCTGAGGCTAGTACCTCCAGAACTATGTTGAATGAGAGTGATCATCCTCACCTTCTTCCCAATCTTAAAAGAAAGGCTTTCAGCTTCTCACTGTTAAGTATGATGTTGCTTCTGGGTTTGTTATATATGGCCTTTATTATGCTGAGGTGCTTGCCCTCTATACCAATTTTGTTGAAAGTCTTTATAATGAATGGATGTTGAATTTTGTCAAATGCTTTTCCAGCATCTATTGAGAAAATAATCTGATTTTTGTCCTTTCTGTTGATATGGTGAAAGATGTTGATGGATTTTTCAAATATTGTACCATCCATGCATCCCTGAAATAAATCTCACTTGATCATGATATATGGTCATTTAGTTACATTTTTGAATTCCATTTGCTAATATTTTGTTGAGTATTTTTGCATCTATGTTCATCAGGGATATTGGTCTGTAATTTTCTTTTTTTTTGGTGGCTTTGCCTGGTTTTGATATTACAGTAATGCTTGCCTCATAGAAGGAGTTTGGAAGTATTCTGTCCTCTTCTACTTTTTGTAAAACTTTAAGGAGGGTGGATATTAGATCTTCACTGAATGTTTGACAAAATTTAGTGGTGAATCCATCTGGTCCAGGGGTTTTCTTCTTGTGTAGTTTTTTGATTACCAGTTCTATTTCATTGCTGGTAACTGGTTTGTTCAGATTTTCTGTTTCTTTATTGGTCAGTTTTGGAAAGTTGTATTTTTCTAGAAAGTTGTCCATTTCTTCTAGGTTATCCAATTTGTTAGCATATAATTTTCCATAGTTTTCTCTAATAATTCTTTGTATTTCTGTGTTGTCCATAGTGATTTTTCCTTTCTCATTTGTGATTTTGTTTATGTGTGTAGATTCTTTTTTTCTTGATAAGTTGGCCAGGGGTTTATCTCTTTTGTTTATTTTATTAAAGAACCAGATCCTGGTTTCATTGATTTTTCTATTGTTTTATTCTTCTCAACTTTATTTATTTCTGCTCTGATCTTTATTATGTCCCTCCTTCTACTGACTTTGGGCCTCATTTGTTCTTCTTTTTCTAGTTTCAATAACTGTGAGTTTAGACTGTTCATTTGGGATTGTTCTTCTTTCTTGAGGTAAGCCTGTATTGTAATGTGTCTCACAGATTTTGCAGTATTGAGTTATTGTTTTCACTAATCTTCATATATTGCTTGATCTCTGTTTTTATTTGGTCATTGATATATTGACTATTTAGGAGCATGTTGTTGAGCCTCAATGTGTTTGTGAGCCTTTTTGTTTTATTTGTACAATTTATTTCTAGTTTTATACCCTTGTGATCTGAGAAGTTAGTTGGTACAATTTCAATATTTTTTAATTTACTGAGGCTCTTTTTGTGGTCTAGCATGTGATCTATTCTGGAAAATATTCCATGTGCACTTGAGAAGAATGTGTATCCTGTTGCTTTTGGTTGTAGAGTTCTGTAGATGTCTGTTAGGTCCATCTGTTCTAATGTGTTGTTCAGTGCCTCTGTGTCCTTACGTATTTTCTGTCTGGTCGATCTGTCCTTTGGAGTGAGTGGTGTGTTGAAGTCTCCTAAAATGAATGCATTGCATTATATTTCCCATTTCAATTCTGTTAGTATTTGTTTCACATATGTACGTGATCCTGTGTTGGGTGCATAGATATTTATAATGGTTATATTCTCTCATTGGACTGACCCCTTTATCATTATGTAATGTCCCTCTTTGTCTCTTGTTACTTTCTTTGTTTTGAGTTCTACTTTTTCTAAGTACTGCAACTCCTGCATTTTTCTCCCTATTAGTTGCATGAAATATCTTTTTTTCCATCCCTTTGCTTTTAGTCTGTGTATATCTTTGGATTTGAAGTGAGTCTCTTGTAGGCAGCATGTAGATGGGTCTTGATTTTTATCCATTCTGTAACTCTATGTCTTTCAATTGGTGCATTCAGTCCATTTATATTGAAGTTGATTATTGAAAGATATGTACTTATTGCTGTTGCAGGCTTTAGATTCATGATTAAAAAAGGTTCAAGGGCAACTTCTTTACTATATAAAAGTCTAACTTAACTCGCTTAGTATACTATTTTAAACACAATCTAAAGGTTCTTTTTTTCTCCTTTCTTTTTTTTCCTCCTCCACTTTTTATGTATTAGGTTTCATACTCTGTACTCTTCGTGTATCCCTTAACTGGCTCTGTGGGTAGTTGATTTAATTTTGTAGTTGCTTAGTAATTAATTGGTCTACTTCCTTTAGTGTGGTTTTATTTTCTCTGGTGACAGCTATATAGCCTTAGGAACACTTCTATCTAGAGCAGTCCCTCCAAAGTACACTGTAGAGATGGTTTGTGGGATGTAAATTCCCTCAACTTTTGCTTATCTGGAAATTGTTTAATCCCTCCTTCATATTTAAATGATAATCTTGCTGGGTAGAGTATTTTTTGTTTAAGGCCTTTCTGCTTCATTGCATTAAATATATCATGCCACTCCCTTCTGGCCTGTAAGGTTTCTGCTGAGAAGTCTGATGATAGCCTGATGGGTTTTCCTTTGTAGGTGATCTTTTTTTCTCTCTCCAGCTGCTTTTAATACTCTGTCCTTGTCCTTGATCTTTGTCATTTTAATTATCATATGTCTTGGTGTTGTCTTCTTTGGGTCCCTGGTGTTGGGAGGCCTGTGTTTTCCATGGCCTGAGAGACTATTTCCTTCCCCAGATTGGGTAACTTTCAATTATGCTAACTTTAGAGAATCAGTTGCTTATTTCATCAGTCTGCAGCTCTTTCCTATGTAATAGCATTGATCATTTATATATGCTGTACTGAACTGCCTCTAGCTTTAAGAATTTTTCATACTTCATTGACCATAATAACCCATTATCTCCTGAATTTTGTGGTCCAGCAACCTGGCACAGGATTCAAGGTAATCCATAGTGGAAAATAGTATGTCTTGCTCCTGAAGCCAATTTAGGAGTATACTCAACATATCTACCTTATAATGGTTAGAAAAACCTATGAAGCAACTTTCAACCCATGAAATCAGAATTCATTCCAGCCTTGGGTACATCATGTCATTAATGTGTGTGGATTTTAGTAAATATTGAGAATTCCAAGACTTTAATAAAGTCCAACACACTTTGGTAACCTAACAGCAATAATCAAATAATCTATGCAAGAAACAAGCTTTAATATTATGTCTGAACAACAAAAAAAAGCAAATCTATGTATTAACAACAAAGTATTAGAAAAGCATACTTAATCTATACTGCAAAATGCTTTGCTGTTCTTGGACATCAAAGTTTAAAAGAAGATTCTATTTGCCATGATTACATTAGAAATATTGTTAAGGGGCATTTAAACTATTGTTTTAGACAGAATAAATTCATAAACATGGTATCAATTGAGAAACAACTAGTCATAAATCTATTTCTGAGAAGTGAGTAATTAAGAGAAACATATGAAATAAGTAAATTTTTCTCTTCCATCTTTTTTTTTCTGTGAAAAGTCCAGATATGGTTCCAATCAATGGAAGGTCTTTGTGAACTCTACCTTTGCAGGTCTGATTAGAATTTTTTTTTTAAATCTCACAAAACAACAACAAAAGTGAAATCTGTTGAATAATATAACTTTTTTCTCTAAATTATTTTTCCAAATTCTCTGCCAAAACAAACACATGGTATGTGTTAGTCAGCTGGGTCTGCATCAGTTCATCAGTTGAATGAACTGTACTGATTTTGCTGCCAAACTTATTACACTAAATCCCAGTGTTTTTAAAACCTAACTCCAAACATCCTTTTAAGCTTGCAGAACATTCTAAATGTTGCTTAGGTGTACACTATTTTGCTTTTTCTTTTAGCAAACTTTGCTAATATTCCTCTTAGATAGAGCCCACATTATTAGTTCTTTCGGTACTTGCTAACATAAAGGTAAAATACAGATCTCTGTCTTTTTTGGCAGAAAGTATAGAGAAAATGACAAGTTTATTTTCCTTATTTTTGTTAAGCTTTAATTTTAACTCCCAAAGGCAAGAGAAACTGTTAGAATTGTTTGACAATAAGTGTTATCAGATGGTTGTAATCCATAATTTTCATGCACAAATGTGCATTTCATTCATAGTCCACAGACTCATGTCACTGAGAAGTCACTCATTCTTCATAGAATAGAAATTATTCATACTATGATGATTTTAACCTGCACATTAAAAATATATTTATTGCTGTCCTTGGTCTTCAAAGATAAGGTTGATAGTAATGATTACCATCTCCATGTTTCTGAAGAAAAAAGACCTAAAAGAGAACAATAGCTCTTTCCATGAATAACTGTAAACTTTTATTATAGCAATAAAAAAGAAGCTATTTAACAGCCATTATGTGAATCTGCTACAATTTTCAAGGTTATACTCTCAGTTAATGCCACATTCTAGTCCTTAATTTTAAATTTTAAATTTTAAATTTTAAATTTTAAATTTTAAATTCAGTAAGTCTCCAATTCAAGATACCTGAGATTTACTTACCTCATTTGGATACTGTATAATTCAATGTAACATTATATAGCAACGTCTTACTATGAGCCACTGATTGACGACTTCAGAAGAAAACATCCACAGGTTATCACCACGATCCTCCCTACACACTGGAATCTGTTCCCACTGCTCCACCTTCCTGTTGGTTAAAATGGCCCAGCAGAGGCCAGCCTTTTCACTTGCATTTGAATCTCATCTGCTCTCTCCAACACAAGAACACTGCCCCAGCAAATCATCACTTCTCTCTCCCACATCATCAATTTTTCTACATCTTCTGAATTGTTCCATCAACACATAAAAATATTAATCTCACTTTTAAAAATAAAAGATTCTTTTGTCATCTCATTTCTCATCCCCCTACCACATCAATGAAACACCCGATACATCTCTTTCCCTTTAAGGGAAAACCCCTCAAAAGTTCTCTCTTAAATCCACTCTTTCCCTTTAAGGGAAAACCCCTCTGCAAGTTCTCTCTTAAATCCACTTTACTGAAGATTTGCTTTCACCACAAGCTGTTCGTGTTGACATCACCAGTGACCTTCATGTTGGTCAACCCAATGGTCTCTTTTCCGTTCACATATTACTGATCCCTCAGCATCATTGGACACTTCTATCTGTAACCATTTTCTTTGACTCCAGGTCACTACCATCCAGTTTTCCTCCTTTTTTCATTACCATACTTATTCTCCTTTGATGTTTCCTCATCGTCTCTCTACAACCTCTGAATGCTGAGAGCTGAGATATGCAAAGGTTCAATCCTCAAATATCTTTTATATCCCCACTTTCATTTGGTCTCTGCTATAACTGGTATCTCCCAATATAGCCTGAAATTCTTCCCTAAACCCCAAGCCCAATTATACATCGTATCTCCACTTGGATGTCTAACAGACATTTCAGCTTACCATGTCCAAAACTGAATTCTTAATCTTTATCCTCCCTCCAAACCTCCTCTTCCTATGTCAAGTCAGGACAACTCCAAACTTGTAATTGTTCAGTAAAAAAAAAAACTCCTTACAAAGTTTCTCTCACAATTCACATTGAATCCACAGCAAATGCCATTAGCTCTACCATCCAAATATATCTGGAACCCAATCACTTCCCAGTATCTTCTCCATAATCATTATTCCAAGGCTCCTGAATTATTGCCAATAAACACCACAATGGTTGCTCTGCTTCTACCCTTTCTCCCCTTTACAATCTTCTCAAAACTGATAAATTTAAATCGGATCATGGCACTTTTCTCAAAATCCACCAGTAGCCTCTTATCTCACTCAGAGAAAAGTCCAAGTAATTGCAATGGTTACAAAGTCTTATCCTGTATGACTTATGACTCCCAGTGCCTTTGTGATATTATCTTCCACAATCCTACTTATTTTCTTTTCTGTCACACTGGCTTCCTTGATATACCTTGAATTTATAGGCATTGCCACACTTCGGTGCCTTCAAAATTGCTATTTCTTTTCCTGGAATCCTCATCTCCTAGGTATCCCCATGACAAGTTTCCTTTAACTCCCTCACGTTTTAGCTCATATATTACCTTCTCTGAGTGTTATTCCCTGAGTATCCTATTTAAAATAGCAATCATTCCCTGAATGTTCTATCCTCTTTCCTTGGTTTATTTTTCTTTGGCATCATTATAATTTAACACATTGCATAGTTGAGTTATTCATTTCTGTCCCCCAGCCTCCACCTTGCAAGAGGGCAGGGATTTGGGCATGTTTTGTTCATGCCTGTAGATCCAGTGCCTAGAGAGTCATTGCAAACATTATAGGTGCTCAATAAATACTTGTGAAATAATTATGTAAGAGTAGAGTCCCTGGTAGGTAAAAGCACAGATTTCAGAGTCAGGGAAACTTGGACATAAATTCTCGCTCTAACCTGTACTAGATGAGTAATTTCCCTTGGACAAGTAATTTTTCTGAGCCCCAGTTTCCTTATGATAAAATGGATGTAAGTGCTTAGCACTAAAAATTGTTTTTATAAACGTGAGAGGAAACAATAAAATTTAAGGAAAATAAAACAAAAATCTTACTTTGGTAATAATTCAGTCACAATCAATAGAGTAATAAAATAAGGTAATCCACATATATATGATAAATTATACTTGCTTTACTTGAACACTAGGTTAGTTATTAAAATCATTTCAACTTCATTCAAAAGTTATTTTTCACTAAACAGTGCCATTTGTTTAACTAAAAGATGATTAAGAAAAATACCGTACATTTTCTTCACTAGTTTTAAACATAAAATGAAATTTTCTAAATCAAATAATTTAGATACGCTTTCCACAGAGAGTTCAATGTTGTTTTAAAATGTAATTATATGTAAGTTGGTCATGGGCATGGAAGTGCAGCATGCAGAATAAAGTCAATAGTTCTTTAACATCTTTCTACATTGACAGTAACTGCTCCAGTTGGGGTAAGGATTTAATAATGTGTATATCTGTTGAATTACTGTGATACGTATTTGAAACCAATAAATTATTTTACATCAATTGAGAAGAATAAAACAATAGAAAAAATTAAGGAAACCAAGAGCTGGTTCTTTAAGAAAATAAACAAAATAGATAAACCCCTAGCCAGAGTGATTAAGAAAAAAAGAGAATCTACATGCATAAACAGAATCAGAAATGAGAAAAGAAAAATCACAATGGACACCACAGAACTACAAATAATTATTAGAGGATACTATGAAAATCTATATGTTAACAAACTGGATAACCTAGAAGAAAGTGACAACTTTCTAGAAAAATACAACCTTCCAACACTGACCCAGGAAGAAACAGAAAATCTGGGTAGACCAATTACCAGCAATGAAATTGAATCAGTAATCAAAAAACTACCCAGAACAAAACCCCTAGAACAGATGGATTCACCACTGAATTTTATCAGACATTTAGAGAAGACATATACCCATTCTCCTAAAAGTTTTCCAAAAAATAGAAGAGGAATGAATACTTCCAAACTCATTCTATGAAGCCAGCATCACTCTAATACCAAAACCAGGCAAAGACACCACAAAAAAAGAAAATTACAGACCAATATCCCTGATGAACATAGATGAAAAAATACTCAATGAAATATTAGCAAACAAAATTATTTTTGAATTCAAGAGCATCATACACCATGACCAAGGGGGATTCTTCCCAGGGCTACAAGGATGGTACAACATTCTAAAATCCATCAACATCATCCACCACATCAACAAAAAGAAGGACAAAAAATACATGATCATCTCCATAGATGATTAAAAAGCATTTGACAAAATTCAACATCCATTCATGATAAAACTCTTAACAAAATGGGTATAGAGGGCAAGTACCTCAACATAATAAAGGCCATATATGACAAACCCACAGCTAAGATTATACTTAACAGTGAGAAGCTGAAAGCTTTTCCTTTAAGATTGGGAACAAGACAAGCATGCCCACCCTCTCTACTTTTATTCAACACAGTACTGGAGGTCCTAGCCATGGCAATCAGACAAAACAAAGAAATTAAAAGCATCCAGATTGGTAAGGAAGAAGTCACTGTTTGCAGAAGACATAGTATTCTACATAAAAGTCCCTCAAGACTCCACTCCAAAACTACAGAACTAATATGAATTCAGCAAAGTTTCAGGATACAAAATTAATACACTGAAATCTGTTGCATTCCGATACACTAATGATGAACTAGCAGGAAGAGAAATCAGGAAAACATTTCCATTCACAATTGCATCAAAAAAATAAAATACCTAGGAATAAACCTAACCAAGAAAGTGAAAGACCTATACCCTGAAAACTGCAAGACACTCCTAAGAGAAATTAAAGAGGACACAAATAAATGGAAATTCATCCTATGCTATTGGGTAGGAAGAATTAATATTGTCAAAATAGCCATCCTGCCTAAAGCAATCTATAGATTCAATGTAATCCCTATCAAAATACTGAGAGCATTCTTCAATGAACTGGAACAAATCGTTCTAAAATTCACATGGAACCACAAAGACCCAGAGTAGCCAAAGAAATCCTGAGAAGGAAGAATAAAGCAGGGGGGATCTTGCTGCCCAACTTTAAGTTCTACTACAAAGCCACAGTAATCAAGACAATTTGGTACTGGCACAAGAACAGACCCATAGACTAGTGGAACAGAATAGAGACTCCAGATATTAACACAAGTATATATGGTCAACTAGTATACAATAAAGGAGCCGTGGATATACAATGGGGAAATGACAGCCTCTTCAATAGCCCATGTTGGCAAAACTGGGCAGCTACATGTAAGAGAATGAAACTGGATTACTGTCTAACTCCATACATAAAAGTAAACTTGAAATGGATCAAAAACCTGCATGTAAGTTATGAATTTAAATGGATCAAAGACCTGAATGTAAGTCATGAAACCATAAAACTCTTAGAAAAAAACATAGGCAAAAATCTCTTGGACATCAACATGAGCAACTTCTTCATGAACATATCTCCCTAGACAAGGAAAACAAAAGCAAAAATGAACAAGTGGGACTACATCAAACTGAAAAGCTTCTGTACAGCAAAGAACACCATCAGTAGAACAAAAAGGCATTCTACAGTATGGGAGAATATATTCATAAATGACATATCTGATAAGAGGTTGACATTGAAAATATACAAAGAGCTCATGAGCTTCAACAATCAAAACACAAATAATCCAATTAAAAAATGGGAAGAGGACCTGAACAGACACTTCTCCAAAGAAGAAATTCAGATGGCCAACAGGCACATGAAAAGATCTTCCACATCGCTAATCATCAAAGAAATGCAAATTAAAACCCCAATGAGATATCACCTCACACCAGTAAGGATGGCCATCATCCAAAAGACAAATAACAACAAATGTTGGTGAAGATGTGGAGAAAGGGGAACCATACTACATTGCTGGTGGGAATGTAAATGAGTTCAACCATCTTGTTTAGCAGTATGGATGTTCCTCAAAAAACTAAAAATAGAAATACCATTTGACCCAGAAATTCTACTCCTAGGAATTAAACCTAAGAGTGCAGGAGCCCAGTTTCAAAAAGACATATGCACCCCCATGTTTATTGCAGCACTATTTACAATAGCCAAGAAATAAGAAATAGAAGCAACCTAAGTGTCCATCAGCAGATGAATGGATAAAGAAGATGTGGTACATATACACAATGGAATATTATTCAGCTATAAGAAGAAAACAAATCCTACCATTTGCAACAACATGGATGGAGCCAGAGGGTATTATGCTCAGTGAAATAAGCCAGGTGGAGAAAGACAAGTGTCAAATGATTTCACTCATCTGTGGAGTATAAGAACAAAGAAAAAACTGAAGGAACAAAACAGGAGCAGACTCACAGAACCCAGGAATGGACTAATAGTTACCAAAGGGAAAGGGACTGGGGAGGATGGTGGGAAGGGAGAGATAAGGGGAAAAAGGAGCTTTATGATTAGTGCACGTAATATGGGGCAGGGGGGCACAGGGAAGGCAGTATAGCACAGAGAAGACAAGTAGTGATTCTATAGCATCTTACTATGCTGGACAGTGACTGTAATGGGTAAGTGGTGGGAACTTGATAATGTGGGGAATCTAGTAACCACAGTGTTGCTCATGTAAGTGTATATTAATGAATCCAAAATAAATTTTTAAAAAATATAATATTTTATATCAACTATATTTCAATATAAAAATGTAATTATAGCATTCAATAAAGGCATTTTAAAATAATGAATTAGCTTAGATATTAATTATTTTGCTGAGTTCCAATTTTGTCTGATGGTCCTTGGCTTTTGATTCAGATCAGAAATTTTTGTCCGCCATTCTAATTATCCATAAGATTTCTCCACCTACCAACCTCAGTTTCCAAGGTAAAGAGATTGCACTTGACAAAACCCAATATTGGTTCCATTCCCAGATAGATGGATTTCTGTTTCCTATAGATTTCTCTGTCTCCTTACCTCCCAGTGTCCGTGGTGACTATCACCAACACTTTTGAATAAAAAATAACTCTTTTCCACAAAAATATTGAGTTCCTTTAATCTAGTCTACTCTCCTTATAGAATAGGATAAACGAAGCCCAGACATAACAAGTGGTTCAAGTTCACAAAGATAGTGAACTTGAAAAATGAAAAATTTGGATCTTGAATTCATTAATCCATTGTCACCAAAGGCCATCCATTTTTTTTAAGATTTTTTTTTTTACTTTACCATAATACAGCCTCAGTTATCTTCTCAGTTTTAATCTAGAGCCAAACACCTTAATTGTGCTGCTCCTCTTTCTTGTCTTAAATATAAATATGGTTATAACAGACATTTTATTTACCATTGTTGAATATTGTGATTGGAACATTCCAGGTGCTGCTGGGTGTTGTTCTCTGGCTCTATTTTATAGTATTAAGTTATTGTTGTGGAAAAAGCCTAGAAGTAATGTAAATGCACTTCAGTTATTAACTGTTTTATTTACTTTTTGAACTATAATATAAGAATAAATTAGGTGTCCAACAATTAGTTGTTTGAACTTTTATTAATAGTTCTTATTTTTTATGTAGTATCTTATATTTGCCAGCCAGTGTTCTAAGAACAACAATACATGTTCTTCACTAGATGCCAACAACAGAACATCACTTCAGTGGAGGTCTAACTCCTAAGCTAGACTTTGACTTGTGATCTGAGACTTTGCTGAGGCAGGAAGTGGTAACATTTCAAGTAGCAATAATGGCTAATTGAAGTTCATAGTATATAAAACTAGGCAGTGTCCTTTATGCTTTGAATGTTTCAATCAGTGCAATCTGTTTCAGAACCTTATGAGGTACATGTCTTTGTTATATCCATTTTAGAGAAGGAGAACCCGAAATACAGAAAGTTAAAAACCTGGCCCAAGTGGTAGAGGGAAAATTAGAACTCAAGAAGCTGGAACTAAAGACTGTTCTCTTAATCACTGTGTTTTACTGACTCTGAGGCCTTTGGAAAGAGCATGAAACAGAGATTCTTTTAAAACAGGAGAAAAGGAAATGATAGGTAACATCATAGTTATGCACAGAAGTGGAAGGGGAGGGAAATTAAGTACTTACTTGATAACTTGTATTTTCTCCAAAAGGTAAAGGCAATATCATCTGCTGATGATTAGGTAGTTAGAGAAATGTAGAAAGTTTAAGGACCCCAGTAAACTCTTAGAGACATAGGACCAAGCAGCTTAAGAATAATTGTGACCATTAATTATCAATTTATTCACTAAATCACCTCCATTACATTATCTGAAATCCTTAAGGAAATTGTATAAGATAAGAATTATTGTTGCTATTTCACATATATGGAAACTGAAGATCAAAGACGTTAATAATTTCCTCAAGGTCACCCAGATAAAAAGTGCTGAAGTTGGGATATGAATCAAGGTCTATCACTAACATCCATGCTCTCACTCTGCTGCACTGTTTTGGAAAAGAATGGAAAAGGAGACCACTAAGAGCAAGTAGAAGTAACACTGAGGAGTACTGAGGGCCCCGCTTAGAATGAAAATCATGACTTGTATAGATAGCACCAGTCTGCATAAGCAAGCAATGTTCCGCACCAATGCAAGACAATTTTTGAACCCAAATTAGAAACAGGCAGTGGCTGCTTTGAATTGTGATAGAAAACTAACTAGTTAGGTGAGGATGGTGGAAGCACAAGGAGTAGAGGGAAAAAGTAGAACCAGGAAGGAACTGTTAAACTAAGAGTAAGGGGATAGATAGGTTGACAAATGGCAGGTTGAGAAGAGACAACATAAGAGAAATAGACCACAGGTGTTGAGGAGAGACTGAGATCTCCAAATTTAGGACTTTTTTCAGATGGAGTTCAGTAAAATCTGGCTGGAAGCAGAGATTTTCAAACACTTAAAGCAACTGTTAAACAGTTTTCAATTTTGTGCATATCTAGAGTGTTGTTTACCTTAATTAATTTTAGTGACAACACTGACACTTCATAAAAGACTAGTTAAATTTTCATAAACTAGTCTTTATAGAATGAACCTTTGTTCGCCTTGAGTGTTGATGCTACAAACTTTGAATTTTTATTTAATTCTAATTTTTTAGTGTTGTAGAACTGTATCAAGGGCAGGCAGTTCTTAATCTGCTTTAGAAATTTTATCAAATATACTGAGTTTTATGCCAATATTTTATATTCCACTCAGTGGCTACAAAGTCCAAAGTGAAGGAAGTACAATTACCCTGTTTGGCTGTATCAACCATCGTTACAGAACTTGGACAGTGTGGATCACAAACAATAATTTCCCACTGCCAGAACATGGCTGATGACAGAGCTTATACCTGCTGGATACAAACTAATAATTCACAATTACAAGTATGTTATAAATAATCATTTCATTTGTAACTGCACATTCCAAGATTTTGCAACCAAACAAGCTCTTTGAAATCATCATTCTAGTATCTACTTCAATTTACAAATAAATTCATGCACAAAATTTATTCTAGTTAGCTGCAATTGCCAAGACCTGAGCAGCTGCTCAGCTAATATTCTCTCCTGACCATTTAAAATGTCTGAAACAAAATAATATCTTGACATTACCGCTTGATTACTCTCCTTGTCAGTTCCCAGAGAACCTACCTTAAGTTGACTCAAAAAGCATAAGCACTGGGGCATAGCAGTCCATCATAGGTTTAAACTAGTACAAATCACTAGCAGTCTTTTCCACTGAATATATATTTTTAAATGATAGTCTAAGTGATATATCTATTCCAGCAAATGTTGCATTGTACAAGCATATGTCATTGATGGTTATCAGAAATGTACTCCCATAAAATGAGAAAGTGGTTCTATACACCCTAGCTCCACTGTAAAAGGCAAACCTTTATACTGTAAAATATTTTAAGAGATATACTTCTTTGCCATCTCCTTTCCAGCAAGCATAATAAGCAGTAAAACTTGGTGAAGGCTAAAATAGGTATCTTAGGCTTTATGTTCCATATCCCCGAGTACACTAAATTCCCTTTTAACACTGATTTTTTAATGTTCTGCCTTGCCTAGTTTTTTAAATATTACAAAGAAATATGTTTCTGCTACTCTTCATGGAAGATTAATTCTCCTCCAATTCTTTAATGCCATCTTCTATCTTTAAAACACCCATGTAAATTCTTTCTCACACTGAAAGTTATACTTGTTAAACTTTTTCTATTACAATATAATAGAACTTTATTTCTAGAAATGAAAATATATACCCTCCACAACAAGGTAGTCATAACCTGATAATATTTTATGTATGTGAATAATTTAGCTATCCAAAAAAGAATAGTAAGTCATTACCATACCGAACAGAAATAATCCCTGCCTTAAAGGTAGAAGAGATGAAATAAAGTGTTCTTTAAAAGTCAAATCACAAGTTTTAAAAATGGCATTGTTTTTGGGTTTGTATGACATGGAGGAAAAAGTGACCTACTTTGAAAACATTTAAAAAAAACATACACAAGAATTTTATAAGTTACCATTATTTTCTGATACCGTTCATTTTTTTTTCTTATTTTTCATTTACTTTCTACTCTTTGGCACCAGACTCAATGAACATACTTCTTCTGTGATCTAGAATTGACTTAGCATATTGTAGAAATGCAAACGTTGAAGTTGATATATTTTATATTGTGACAAAACCCAGCATTACATAGAGGTGTGTGTATGTGTGTCCTATTTCTTCTAAAACTTAAGAAGATTATAGTTGCCATGTTTCCAAGGCAAAGAGCTTATAATAAATTTGATAAAGTATAATATCTTTTAAATTGATCCTTTAAGATTGAATCTAATTTACATATGATAACATCCATTGCTGAATAAGCAGCAGCACCATCATACCAAATACTGCCTCCATGCTTTATATAAGGTGAATGGAACTACCTTTATTATTAAACTTTATTATTAAACTTTAATATTTTGACAATATTAACTGTTAGGAAAACAGAGAAGGAGAATTCTTTCACTGAAGTGTTTTGTTTGCCATAAAAACTTACCATGCTATAACTTGACAAAGCAGGGTGTTGAGGAAAAAGAGTGTTTTTCAAATGGGATATTTTGATGCTGGTATCAAAAAGCAGAATCAAAAGGCATTAACAGAAGTAAGAGTAGGACACACCATTGATTATTCCTTCATTCAATAAGCATGTTTTTCACTCGCATCACAGTCCAAGCGGATTTTGCCAACTAGCCTCCCCTAGTTTGGGATCTGGCTTTTCCACCTTGTGTTGCTGACATCTTCCAGGGCCTCCTCAATGTTGTCAACATCCAGCCAACCAATGAACAAAGAGTAAAAGTGAAGCATATCACTCACAGGATGCCTTATGACTAGGTTTAGTAATGGTCTACATCACTTCTATCCACATTCCTTTGGCCAGAAGGAAGCACTTAGTCTGAACTTAGCTGCAAGGGAGATGAGGAAGTCTTCCTTCAGGACACCCATGAAGAGGACATGGGACTGGTGAGCATTATGGTTTGAACTGTGTCTCACAAAATGGACAAGTTAGTGTTCTAACCCCTGGCAATGTAGAACGTGACTTTATTTGGAGACAAGGTCTTTACAGGGGTAATTAAGTTCAAATGAGGTTATTAGCATGGGCCCTAATCCAATTTGACTGGTGTCCTAGAAAGGGTGAAATCTGCCCACAGATAGGCAAGAACATAGGGGAACATCCTATGAAGAGACACAGAGAGAAAACAGCCATCTGTAAGAAATGCCTGAGGCAACCAGAAACTAGAAGTGGCATAGAAGAGATCCTTCCCTCACACCTAGAAGGAGCATTGTCCTGCTGACACCTTAACTTCAAGTTTCCTGCCTACATAACTATGAAAAAATTAATTTCTATTGTTCTAAACCTCCACATTTTTGCACTTTGTTACAGCCACCCTAGCAAACTCATTCAACAAGCAACTTGCTGGACTCTCTCACCTTTCTACCTGTAATAAATTAAAGGCTAGGTTATCTAGAAACACCTTTCCAAAGAAAACAGTCAACTGAAAATTCTGGGTAAAACATTTTCACTTATATGTAGAATCTAAAAATAAAAACAAGCAAAAAAGAAATAGACCCATAAATACTGACAACAGACTATCAGTTGCCATGGGGAAATGAGGGGATGGATAAAATAAGTGAAGGGGATAAAGTACAAATTTCATAAAATAAATTAGTCATAGGAATGGGAGTACAGTACGGAGACTTTAGCCATTTATACTGTAATATCTTGGTATAGTAGCAGTGGGTAACTATGCTTACTATGTTAAGCATTAAGTAATGTATATAATTATCAGGTCACATGTTACATATCTGAAATCAATATAGTATTATATATGAAGTACATTCCAATAAATTAAAAAATTTCTGGTAAAATATTTGTAAGCTTCCATAAAAGCATCAAAGACCTGATAATGTAAGAAAATACTAGGCCAAAATATAAGGAAGCCATGAAACCAGAGTACCAGATCAACAGAGCTAGTTTGGCTTTGAGGATGGTTGAGGTCTAAATAAACTTGAGCATAAATGTCAGCAGGTGAGGAGAATATATTTTTAAATGACATATCCAACAAGGGGTTAACATCCAAAATATATAAAGAACTTACAAGCCTCAACACCCAAAAACTAAATAACCCTATTAGAAAATGGTCAGAGGATATGAAGAGAGAGTTCTCCAAAGAAGAAATTCCTATGGCCAACAGACACATGAAAGATGCTCCACATCACTAATCATCAGGTAAATGCAAATTAAAACCCCCATGAGATATCACCTCAATCCAATAAGGATGGCCAACATCGAAAAGACTTAAGAACAACAAATGCTGGCGAGGATGCGGAGAAAAGGGAACCCTTCTACACTGCTGGTGGGAATATATGTTAGTTTTATCATTGTGGAAAGCAATATGGAGGTTCCTCAAAAATCTAAAAATAGAAATACCATTTGACCTGGGAATCCCACTCCTTGGAATTTACCCAAAGAATACAACTTCTCAGATTCAAAAAGACATATGCATCCCTATGTTTATCACAGCACTTTTTACAAAAGCCAAGATATGGAAGCAACCTAAGTGTCCATCAGTAGATGAATGGATAAAGAAGAAGTGGTACATATACACAATGGAATACTATACAGCCATAAGAAAGAAACAAATCCTACCATTTGCAAGAACATGGATATAGCTGGAGGATATTATGCTCAGTGAAATAAGTCAGGCAAAGAAAGACAAGGGCCAAATGATTTCCCTCATTTGTGGAGTGGATTAATGAAGCAGAACTGAAGGAACAAAATAGCAGCAGCCACAGAGACTCCAAGAAGGATCTAGTGGTTACCTAAGGGGAGGGGTTTGGGAGGGCCAGTGAAGAGGGAGGGAGAGGTGATTGAGGGGTATTATGTTTAGTACACATGGGTGGGGGATCATAGGAAAAACAGTGTAGCATATAGGCAAATACTGAATCTGTGACATCTTACTACACTGATGGACAGTGACTGCATTGGGGTATGGGTGGAGACTTGATAATATGGGTAAATGTAGTAACCACATTGTTTTTTCAAGTGAAACCTTCATAAGAGTTTATATCAATAATACCTTAATAAAAAAGATGTCAGCAGGTGTTTCAGAATGAGGAAAACAGAAAACAAGGCCTAAAACCTACCCAAGTTGGAGAGTCTAATATGCTACTGCCTAATAAAAATATAATGTAACTTAGATATATACTTTGAAATGTTCTCACAGCCACATTTTCAAAGGTAAAAAGCAGGTAAAAATAATTCTAATAATACATTTAACTCAAAATTTTTGAAATAGAAAAATTTATTGATGAGATGCATCACCTTTTTTTTTGTATTGAGAAATCAAGATCTGATCTGTATTTTATACCGACAGCATGTATCAAGTCTGACAGCCATATTTCAATCTGACAGCACAGGTATAAACCCTCAAATTAAAAGGCACAAATAATCAGGATGGATTTTTTTGGAAAAACAAGACCCAAACTACACACTATCCACAAAAAAAATTTTTTTTTAATAAATAGACTCAGCTAGATTAAAGGTAAATGTTAGAACTTCTACTTGCAGCAAATGAAATATATAACATCCCCCAAAGTGGGGAACATCTATGGAAGAATGGTGATCAAGACACTGACTCAAGTGGTGAAAGACAGTGATTCTGGAGACACAGGAAACAGAGGTGAGCCTTCTGAATACACAGCTGCCTGTCCAAAGAAATTTCCAGCTGTATTATAAGAAAGGGATCAACATTAAGTCCAGTAGCTTCTCTGAATTGAGGAAATAGACCTGGGAATTGATGGAAGCTTAGGCAACTAGCATTCACAGGGGGAGTACAGAAGAGAGCTCTGGAGTCCTGTATAGGGGCCACCTTAACAAAATCAAAGTAGTTATCCAGTGCAGACATTCTGAGAAATTACCTAAGTTCAAGAAAGAACCATTAGAAAGAATTAGAGGGGGAAATCCTTGAAGCTCATACAGACCAGGAATAGTCCCTGTTCACATAAGCAAGAGTAAAAAAAAAACAAAAAACAAAACTCATAATTTGCAGGAAATTGGGTAGCATACACAGAAGGGTTCTGCCTCTGTAGTAGGCAAAATTAGTCCTAGACTAAACACTATTCTGGTCCCACCTAAAATTTTAAAAACAAAATCAAAAAGGATCAAAATGTTTCTAAGTAATGTAACTGCATTCAAGAACAAAGTTCAAGATATATTTTCACAAATATATGCAGACCAAAATAAGATAAAAGTCTTAAAGTCTGACATGCAATAAAAAATTAGTAGTATTTGAAGAAACAATATATATAACATACAATGAGGAGGAAAATCAATGAATCAAAACCATCCCAGAGCCTACCAGACGATACAATTAGAAGATAGGACAATTAATGTTATTATAATTGTATTCCACATTTTAGAAAGCTAAAAAAATTACCAGGCATAATATGTGCAGACATTAAGATAAAAAAGAGGCAAAAGATGAAATGCTAAGAGATGAAAATTATAATGTTTAAAATGAAGAAGTACATTAGAAAGTGTCAACAGATTAGAAAATACAGAAAAATGGTTAGTGAGCTTGAAGATACAGCAATAGAAAATACTCAAAATGACATACAGAGAAGAGGCTGAAAAAATAATAAAGACAGCATCAGTGATCTACAAAGTAATTTTTAATTCCTTAATATATTTGTAATTGAAGTCGTGAGGGAGAATAGATAGGAATGGACAGAAAATACATTTGCAGAAATTAATGTGTAAACTTTTAAAATTTGATGAAAACTGTTAACCTGCAAATCCAAGAAGCACAATAAAGCCCAAGCACAATAAATATGTAGAAAATTACTCTAAATCATATCATCATCAGATTGCTTAAAATCAATGATTAACAGAAAAAATAGCCTGAGAAAAAATACAATTAACATTAAAAGAACAAAGATAAGAAACGATAACTGGGTTCTCATTGGAAGCAATGCAAATCAGAAGACAGGGAGCTACATCACGAAGTAATTTAAGTTAAAAAAAAAACCTTTCAGTCTAGAATTTCTTACCCTGCAAAAATAATAGAGTAAGAGCCTTAACTCTGAAAAGGTTATATATATATATTCTTTATTTGTGTGAGTGTGAACTTATTTGCTGTAGAATTGGTCTTGTCAATTCTTTAAAACAGAAAAATGTTCCAAAGCAAGAGCTGGTTATTTTTTTCCCAAAAACTTATTAATTAAACATTTCTTATTTAAAATCTAGGACATAGGAGTTAATAATACTTGCTATTGGTGAATAAATTAATATAAAGTATAATAAATATTAATAAAATAATTACTAAAACTACTTGAATGAAGATAATAATATGTTACTGCTTTGTTGGCAGAGAGATTTTGCAGAACATCAACATGCCTTGCATTTTACTTAATAATATAATCATAGTAAATGTAATAGATACATCTTCTCAAACATGAAAAATAATTTTTAAAAATGGGTAGGCAAGGCAATTCTCTTTATACCCATTTTTAAGCATTAAAATGTTGATATTTGTTTCTATTCTGTGTACTTTAAAGGGAAATTATGTATGTAATCTACCTCTTTTTGTAACAGAAGAAAAGTGATGATAAAAATCCATGAACTACTTGTTCAGTTTCTTCCTTTTCAGAATACTTACTGGGGTCCTTTTGATTTGAGACTTTATAAAGATAGCAAGAGTATATGTGGCTTACTGAACACGTGTTTGTAATGAATAGTTCATTTACAGTCCAAATATGTACCATAGGTTAGAAAGAATATATGAAACCAATGAAAATGTTCCAATATTAACTAATGGTATTTCTCCAGAAAACTACAGCCCCAGAAGCACTGAGTAAACTAGCTTGCCCTCATCCATTTCACATTCTTACATTGTTCCAGAACTGAGTAATATCCCATTCTAGTATATATGAATCTTAATACTTCCTGATGACAAATTTAATAGTCTAAATCTGTTTTCTAGCTTCTCTGTTAAAAACTTCAAATTTCAGTAATTAAAATTTATATAAATCCTGTCAACCACATTTCCATTGTTCCTCTTTTCCTCATTTTTACTCTATAAACATATGCCATGCGGAATATTCAGACACTTATTATTGGAAGTGACAATGATTCATTAATTTATATAAAATTCCTACCAAAGTAAGGGAAAATTTTCTTTGGTTTGATAAAAGTGATATTACAGACCTCTAAAACTTTATATGGTTTGGAGTCAGGGGTAATGCATTCCAGACTATTTTTTTTGAAGATAATTTCTTTACTCTGAAGAACTCACTTCTATTTGCTCTGAACCTGCCAGCTATTTCTTTTGAAATTACAAACACACAGTTAAATTAAGGTAATTTAACCAGGGGCAATGTGTAAATTGCTGCTAAGTAAGATGATCCCAGATTTAAAATAAGTTCATAAAACATTAACACTGAGAGGAGCCAAGATGGTGGCATGAGTAGGGCAGCAGAAATATCCTCCCAAAACCACATATATTTTTGAAAATACAACAAATACAACTATTCCTAAAAGAGAGACCAGTGGATACAGTACAATAGCCATGCAATATCTACATCTTCAAGAACTCAGCATTCTCACAAAGGGGGTAAGATACAAGCCGTGGCCTGGTAGAACCCAAGCACTCCCCCCACCCCAGCTCACTAGCAGGAGAACAGGAGTTGTAGTGGGAGGGAGTGGAAGCACAGGACTGCTAAATAACCAGCCCTAGTAATCCACACTGGGAGCACAGACACACATTGCATGGTGTGCTGGATATTAGAGAAATGGAAAAGTAAAATCTGCGAGCAGGTGCCCACAGCCAGCTCCCCTGGGACAAAAGAAAAGCAAGTGCTTTTTGGAAATCTTAAAGAGACAGGGGCCTCACAGCTGGATGGAATTGAACCCGGCACACTCAGCCCAGCAAGCTGGGAATTCTGAGGAGCTTCAGGTGCCCCAGACCCCTGAGAGGCAGGGGAGTTCTGAAGTCCCTCATGGTGATAAGCAGCATGCCATTCATTCCCCCACCTGCATGGTCCTGACAGAGCAGCCGAGCAGCTGTAGACCTGCCACACGCACCCGCAGCGGCAGAGCACCCATGCACGCCTGAAGCAGCGAAGCAGCTGGAGAGCAGCTGCACCCACAACAACTGCCCAGAATCTCCTCCCAGCACACAGCCACCCAGGCCAGACCCAGAGGCCACCGCTGGCACGCAACTGCCAGGCACAGGCAGAGGAATCCAAGGCAAGGTGCAAAGGGGCACTGTTCTCACAGGAGAGCAGACTTGGCACACACCTGCCAATCCCCACAGGGCTCTGGAAAACCCTGACGGCAGCCCCACCCATGGTAACTTAGGCGATTAATCTGGTGGCTGCTCCAGGTGTGCAGGTAACTGACACAGGCAGTGGAGAAGGGCAAGGTGACCAGCAAGCAGGAAAGGACTGTGTTCTCCCAGCTGATGCATGCACTACCTGCCTACAACTCTATCCCCACAAAAAGGCAGAAGAATTTGGTCCAGTCCAGAATTACCCAGACAACCACCAAGAGGGCTGGGGAGATAGATTTAACCAATCTTCCTGAAAAAGAATTCAAAATAAAGATCTTAACCATGCTGATGGAGCTGCAGAGAAATATGCAAGAGCTAAAGGATCAATTAGGAGGGAGAATACAGAAATTAAACAATCTCTGGAGGGACTTAAGAGCAGACTGGATGGGATGAGGGGCAAGAGGCCATTAATGGAATACAAATCAGAGAACAGGAATACAGAGAATCTGAGGCAGAGAGAAATAAAAGGATCTCCAGGAATGAAATAATATTAAGAGAACTGTGTGACCAATCCAAACAGAACAATATTTGCATTATAGGGGTACCAGAAGAAGAAGAGAGAAAAAAAGGGATAGAAAGTGTCTTTGAAGAAACAATTGCTGAAAACTTCCCCCAAACTGGGGGAGGAAATAGTCTGCCAGACTATGGAAGCCCACAGAACTCCTAACACAAGGGACCCAAGGAAGACAACACCAAGACATATAATAACTAAAATGGCAAAGATCAAAGACAAGGACAGAGTATTAAAGGCAGCCAGAGAGAGAAAAAAGGTCACATACAAAGGAAAACCCATCAGGCTATCATCAGACATCTCAACAGAAACCTTACAGGTCAGAAGAGAAAGGCATAATATATTTAATGCAATAAAACAGAAGGGCCTTGAACCAAGAATACTGTATCCAGCATGATTATCATTTAAATATAAAGGATGGATTAAACAATTCCCAGATAAGCAAAAGTTAAAGGAATTTGACTCCTACAAACCACTGCTACAGGATATTTTAAAGGGACTGCTCTATATGGAAGCATTCCTAAGGCTAAATACATGTCAACAGAGAAAATAAAATGACAACAAAGAAAGCAGACCAACCAAATACTAACTAAAGGCAAAAAATAAAATCAACTATACACAAAAGCAGTAAAAGGAAACACAAAAGAGTACAGAATAAAACACCTAACATATAAGGAATGGTGGAGGGGGAATAAAAAGGGAGAGAAATAAATAATCATCAGACCATGTTTATAATAGCTTAATAAGAAAGTTAAGTTAGACAGTTAGATAGTAAAGAAGCTACCCTTAAATCTTTGGTAACCAAGAATCTAAAGCCTGCAATGGCAATAAGAACATAAATTTCAACAATCACCCTCAATGTAAATGGACTGAATGCACTGATCAAAAGACACAGAATCATAGAATGGATAAAAAGCAAGACCCATCTATATGCTGCTTACAAGAGACTCACCTCAAACCCAAAGACATACATAGACTAAACGTCAAGGGATGGAAAAAGATATTTCATGCAAACAATAGGGAGAAAAAAGCAGGTGTTGCAGTACTTGTATCAGACAAAAAAGACTTCAAAACAAAGAAAGTAACAAGAGATAAAGAAGGGCATTACATAATGATAAAGGGGTCACTCCAACAAGAGTGTATAACCATTATAAATATATACACACCCAATATAAGAGCACCAACATACACGAAACAAATACTAATAGAATTAAAGGAGGAAATAAAATGCAATGCATTTGTTCTAGAAGACTTCAACACACCACTCACTCCAAAGGATAGATCCACCAGACAGAAAATAAGTAAGAACACAGAGGCACTAAACAACACACTAGAACAGATGGACTTAACAGACATCTATAGAACTCTACATCCAAAAGCAACAGGATACACATTCTTCTCAAGTGCACATGCAACATTCTCCAGAATAAACCACATACTAGGCCACAAAAAGAGCATCAGTAAATTCCAAAAGATTGAAATTATGCCAACCAACTTTTCAGACCACAAAGGCATACAACTAAAAATAAATTGTGCAAAGAAAACAAAAATGCTCACAAACACATGCAGGCTTAACAAAATGCTCCTAAATAATCAATGGATCAATGACCAAATTAAATCAGCAATATATGGAGAGAAATGACAACAACAGCACAAAGCCCCAAATTCTGTGGGAGGCAGAGAAGACAGTTCTAAGAGGAAAGTATACTGCAATCCAGGTCTATTTCAAGATGGAAGAACAATCCCAAATGAATAGTCTAAAGTCACAATTATTGAAACCAGAAAAAAAAGAACAAATGAGGCCCAAGTCAGCAGAACTATGGGCATAATAAAGATCAGAGAAGAAATAAATAAAATTGAGAAGGATAAAACAATAGAAAAAATCAATGAAACCAAGAGTTGGTTCTTTGAGAAAATAAACAAAATAGATAAGCCCCTAGCCAGACTTATTAAAAGAAAAAGAGAATCTACACACATAAACAGAATCAGAAATGAGAAAGGAAAAATCACTATGGACCCCATAGAAATATAAAAAATTGTTGGAGTATACTATGAGAATCTATATGCTAACAAGCTGTAAAACCTAGAAGAAATGGACATCTTCCCAGAAAAACACAACCTTCCAAGACTGACAAAGGAAGAAACAGAAAATCTAAACAGACCAATTACCAGCAAAGAAATTGAATTGGTAATCAAAAAATTACCCAAGAACAAAACTCCAGGTCCAGATGGATTCACCGCTGAATTTTATCAGACATATAGAGAAGACATAGTACCCATTCTCCTTAAAGTTTTTCAAAAAATAGAAGAGGAGGGAATATGTCCAAACTCATTCATGAAGCCAGCATCACTCTAAAACCAAAACCAGGCGAAGACCACAACAAAAAAGAAAATTACAGACCAATATCCCTGATGAACATAGATGCAAAAATACTCAACAAATATTAGCAAACTGAATTCAAAAACACATCAAGAGGATCATACACCATAATCAAGTAGGATTCATCTCAGGGATGCAAGGATGGTACGACATTCAAAAATCCATCAACATCATCCACCACATCAACAAAAAGAAGGACAAAAACCACATGATCATCTCCATAGATGCTGAAAAAGCTTTTGACAAAATTCAACATCCATTCATGATAAAAACTCAACAAAATGGGTATAGAGGGCAAGAACTTCAACATAATAAAGTCCATGTAAGACAAACCCACAGCCAACATCATACTTAACAGAGAGAGCTGAAAGCTTTTCCTCTAAGATCAGGAACTAGACAGGGATGCCCACTCTCCCCACTGTTATTCAACATAGTATTGGAGGTCCTAGCCATGGTAATCAGACAAAACAAAGAAATACAAGGCATCTAGATTGGTAAAGAAGTCAAACTGTCACTATTTTAGATGACAAGATATTGTACATAAAAAACTCTAAAGAGTTGACTCCAAAACTACTAGAACTAATATATGGATTCAGCAAATTTTCAGTATACAAAATTAACACACAGAAATCTGTTGCTTTCCTATACACTGATGATGAACTAGCAGAAAGAGAAATCAGGAAAACAATTCCAGGAACACAGGAAATCCAGAAATCCAGGAAAACAATCAGGAAAACAACTGCATCAAAAAGAATAAAATACTGAGGAATAAACCTAACCAAGGAAGTGAAAGACCTATACCCTGAAAACTACAAGACACTCTGAAGGGTAATTAAAGAGGACACTAACAAATGAAAACTCATCCCATACTCTCGGCTAGGAAGAATTAATATTGTCAAAATGGCCATCCTGCCCAAAGCAATCTACAGATTCAATGCAATGCCTATCAAAATACTGACAGTATTCTTCAACAAACTGGAACAAATAGTTTTAAAATTTATATGAAACCACAAAAGACCCCGAATAGGCAAAGCAATTCTGAGAAGGAAGAATAAAGCAGGGGAGATCTCACTTCCCAACTTCAAGTTCTACTACAAAGCCGCAGTAATCAAGACAATTTGGTACTGGCACAAGAACAGACCCACAGACCAGTGGAACAGAATAGAGACTCCAGATATTAACACAAATATATATGGTCAATTAACTTATTATAAAGGAGCCATGGATATACAGTGGGAAAATGACAGTCTCTTCAACAGCTGGTGTTGGCAAAACTGGACATCTACATGTAAGAGAATGAAACTGGATCATTGTCTAACCCCATACACAAAAGTAAATTTGAAGTGGATCAAAGACCTGAATGTCAGTCATGAAACCATAAAACTCTTGGAAGAAAACAGACAAAAATCTCTTGAATATAAAAATGAGCAACTTCTTCCTGAATGCATCTCCTTGGGCAAGGGAAACAAAATAAAAAATGAACAAATGGTACTACATCAAGCTAAACAGCTTCTGTACAGCAGAGGATACCATCAACAGAACAAAAAGGCATCCTACAATGCGGGAGAATATATTTGGAAATGACATATCCAACAATGGGTTAACATCCAAAACATAAGAAAACTCACATGTCTCAACACCTGAAAAGCAAATAACCCAATTAAAAAATGGGCAGAGGATAAGAAGAGACAATTCTCCAAAGAAGAAATTCAGATGGCCAACAGACATATGAAAAGATGCTCCACATTGCTAGTCATCAGAGAAATGCAAATTATAACCACAATGAGATATCACCTCACACCAGTTAGGATTGCCACCATCCAAAAGACAAACAACAACAAATGTTGGTGAGGATGTGGGGAAAGGGGAACCCTCCTACACTGCTGGTGGGAATGTAAATTAGTTCAACCATTGTGGAAAGCAGTATGGAATTTCCTCAAAAAACTCAAAATAGAAATACCATTTGACCCAGGAATTCCACTCCTAGGAATTTACCCTAAAAATGCAGCAGTCCAGTTTGAAAAAGACCTATGCACCCCTATGTTTATCGCAGCACTATTCACAATAGCCAAGAAATGGAAGCAACCTAAGTGTCCATCAGCAGATGAATGGATAAAGAAGATGTACCACATCTTCACAATGGAATACCACATATACACAATGGAATATTATTCAGCCATAAGAAGAAAACAAATCCTACCATTTGCAACAACATGGATGGAGCCAGAGGGTATTCAGTGAAGTAAGCCAGGTGGAGAAAGACAAGTATCAAATGATTTCACTCATCTGTGAACTATAACAAAGAAAAAACTGAAGTTACAAAACAGCAGCAGACTGACAGAATCCAAGAATGGACTAACAGTTACCAAAGGGAAAGGGACTGGGGAGGATGGGTGGGAAAAGAGCAATAAGGTAGGGGGAAGAAAGGGGTCATTATGATTAGCATGTGTAATGTGGGGGGGGGCACGGGGAGGGCTGTACAACACAGAGAAGACAAGTAGTGATTCTACAGCACCTTACTACACTGATGGACAGTGACTGCAATGAGGTATGTGGGGGGAACTTGGTGATGGGGGGAGTCTAGTAAACACAATGTTCCTCATGTAATTGTAGATTAATGGTACCAAAATAAAAAGCAATAAAAAAACATTAACACTGGAATGAGGTCTTAGGGAAGCATGCAGGTAGTTGGATGAGAATAGAGATCATGAATTAAAAATGACCCATCTGAGGAAAGAAACCTGAATGGTGTCATTTAGGATTAAGTTTTATCTTCTCTCTACATACTTTACGGGGAAGAAAAGTGTATTAAATAAGCATGTGAATTTTCATAAAATGTTTTTGAAATGTATTATGTTGCAATGTACTGACAGCAGTACTATACAATATGAAAATATAAATGTAACTTGATTGCTAAACATTTATCTATTTTGTAGGTTTAAACTTTGAAGTGTTATCATTTATTACCTAAATTTTTCCTCTGCTTAATGTTTTATATACAAACGAAGAAAACAAATACATGTGATATGCTGCATGTATATACAAAAAAATGAAACACAAATAAAAAATGCAAAACAATGAGTTTTGCTTTTTACATCTAAATGTTTTTTCTTATGACAGGGAATAGATTATACATTAACAAACCATTTACTTCTATTTCCTCCCTATCAGTTGACAAACTAAGAGCAAGCCATTTTCAAGAAGTATGAAAAACAGACCATTATTTATGAAGAGCATTCAGTGGGGAGCATTTTAAGAGGTAAGAACACAGCTTTCAGTTGGAAAGCTTATTGAGTCTCATAGTAATTGAGATGGCCTGCATTCAGCTGAGCTCCTCAATAGCATTAAAGCACAATTTTTGCTTAACCACTTGATTGCTTACATTTTCAGCCAGCTCAGAACATGTTCTAAGTTCTGTAGTGTGAGCACAGAACCTTGGGCAAAATTTTGCCTTTGGGACAGAAAAGCAAGTAACTGTGGGCACATTAATTCTTCTCAATTTATTTTTTTCACTAAAGAAATTAATTTTTGAATGTTTATTTAATTTCTCTGAAATATTTTAGGAAATATAATGATGCATACAATAGAGTTTCTGCCTTCAAAGACTTAACCAAACAGCTAAGGATACTAATAGATCTGAAACAGAGAATAATAAAAGATAACAAAACCCAAAGTAGAAACTTAAGTTCAGCTAGTAAGATTTAAGTGCTTTCTTATTTGGGATAAAAATAAATGTCATATAAAATTTTTCCATTGACTTTAGAAAAGTAATATTTTCTAATTAAAAAAGCTGTTAGTATTTTGCTATCCTTATGATGAACTGATGATGTCTCTTAATGACAAGTTCTATTTCCTTAAGTGGGCTTTTTCTCCTATGGGATGAATCTTTCTGAACCTCATCTATATGATGATGGGAAATGCCTTTCAATCATTGCCATTTGCCTTAAAGTCTGCAGTTAGTATTACATTTCTCCAGCATTGTATAAATATCACTGAATGACTTCAGGCCTCTGTTTTTTCCCCCTCTTCCAGATCAGATTAAAAAGGAGAAAAACATTCAATAAATAAATCTTTTATCATTTTAAGGGCTCTATTTAGTGTACTCAATTACATTCCACATATTTGTATCAAAACTATTTTCTCAAGTTTCTTTAAACTAAATTTGTGGATCCTCAAGCCATTTTAGGAAGAACAGAGGATTTAAACAAACATGAATAAAAATAAGACTTTAAATAGAAAATCCACAAAATAATCTGTTTTAATGTTCCTTTATTTACAAGTATCAGAAATATAAGAATTACATCTCCATCTTTCAAAGGAATGTAAGACCACAGAACAAGATGGAACTCTAACATTTGGACAGGTGTTGAAGAATCTGACCCCAGAGAACAAACCTTGTGATATGTAACAGGTGTTTCTAAGAATGCACACACTTATTTTCCATGTGTAAATGAAACTGATTCATTACAGACAACATCAATGGCTATGCATCACTACTCTAAAAGTGAAAAGAAGTCTATAACCACTGAATGAGAGGGAGTATTAGCTGTCTGAGCCCAAAACACTCATCTTCTTTTCCCGCTGTAATAAGCATACTTTCACAAGTCTGTGTGCTTTGTGGGCTAAAATACATGAAGGATTTTGAAAACGTAAATCATTAAAGAAAGACAAAATGTGTTCTTATAAAATTGTTTGAGGGTAAACATTCCATGATATCTAATTTCTTTTCATATTATGAGTGTCTTTGTAAAAACAAAAGAGAAGATACATGCAAGCCATATTTGGATTTTGAGGGAAGCCCAAATTCCTTAAAATCCACTGTGAAACTTCAAATCAAAGCACAATCAGTCAAGCCAGAAACCAAAGCACATCTCTAAAAGAACCACCAGTGTCAAATTCCCTTACATGGTTCTTGGAAATCAAGCCAAAGGAGACTAAAATAAAGAAAAAAAATTCAAATGATGATTAAAATTAACATCCAGCTCTTGAAATGATCTTTACCAAATGACAAAAAAAAAATTGTAAAAAGAAATCAAACCTGAATTTGAACATCTTAATCATTAGGATATTTTCATATACTCTAAGAAACAATATTGCCCAGAAGTAATGTAACAGGAGTATAAGGGTATGATGACTTAAATATACTAGAAACTGGTGAGAGAGAAAGATCTGATGATTTTATAAAAAATTGGTTACATTAGCTGGTGGACATGAATTCCTCTTATATAAAATTGAAATAGAGCAGAAAGGGATCACCAGGCCAAACCAATATCCACTAAAAGACATCTGCAATTGTCTTCTTTTAAAGTCTGTTACAAGCAAGGAAAAAAGAAACCTACTCCCACTTCCTGAGCAATAAAACATAGAAAGCTCCATCTGAAATAAGGGGAAAAAGACAGAATCCTGAAAACAGTTCCCATTATAATTATCCTCAAGTATCCTCTGTCACTATAGGAAAAACTGAAACCATTAGTGTTTGGCTTACATATATAAACATCCAGGGACATCAAAAATTACTCCACTAATTGAGCTAACCCCTAATCCAAGGATGGAAAATTACATTACTTTCTCATTTACAAAGAGAAATCTAAAGATCAAGTTTCAAGCTCTGATACTGTTAGCAAATTTTATGAGGAACTATAACATTTGAGTAAAATAAGGTAGGATCTTAAAAACAATGAAAGATTTTCATCATTTCAGTTGCTTAAAATACTAAAATATATTTTGGCAGGCTGTTTTGCTCCATATTTAGTTTTAAAGTTTCTAAAGATAATTATGAAACTATCTCATCACCTGAAAGTTAAGAGCTCACTCTTAGTATCTGAATTGTTTACTACAAAATGTAAGATAGGATATAGTTTCAATAGTTCAAAGTGTCAGGCTAGAAAAGCTTACCAGTGATCTTGATAAATACAATGTTATACTTTATTAACTGTGGGAAATATTGCTAACTGTGAAATGTGTATTTGGTGCCCGAGTAAGGCAAGTGTGGCTTTTAATTTCCAAAATCTTAACATTCTAGTAAAGGAAGACAGAATTGTACATGAAGCATGAACCAACAACTTTAACTGGCCCTCTATATTGGCCTGCCAAGGTGGTTTTCTAGTCAACTAATTATTTTACAGTTAACTTTAATTAACTCTACTATAGTCAAATCTCCATTTTTCCCCATAACCTACCTGATTCCCAATTTCATTATCAGCAAGTGATTATAGCTCCTACCTATTAAGGAAGTATATGCCATGAGACAGGGATTAAAATTTTCCATAGGGAATCTATAAACCTGCTTATATATCTGTGCCCATCCTTTCCCCCTGGCCTACTATGTAAACAAGGTGCCTCAACCTCTGCTGCTTCACCAGGAACTGTCTTCCAGTTACTTGTCTTCACTACTTGCCTAATTTTTCCATCAGTGCTACAATCTCAAATCTCTCTTATCCTTAAAACCTTCCCTCCATTCCCCTCTAGCTGTTGTCCTATTTCCCTTCACAGCTTTATATTCAAGATTTCCCTTTCCTCACCTCTTTCTTGCCTTCCTGCCATCTGCGTTGTTTCCCACCTAGTCCTTTATATCCAACTTTCACTAAAGTAGTCATTTTATCCATACTGCTAAACACAGCAGTTGTGTTTTAGTTTTCATTTTGAGCTTGTAGCAGTAAAAACCAAAACGGTTCACTGCTCCTTGAAACACATTTCCTTTGGCTTGTGTGACACTGTATGTTCCTGTTTTCCTCCTGTCTCCCCTCACTCTGCCTTTCAGGATTGTCTGGTGACAAGTTGTTCCTCTTTACCCAGGTATTCAATACTGGAGTTTAAAACAAGGCCTTAGCCCTTTTCTTCTTAAGTCCATGAAGGGGATTACTTTATCTCTTATACTAATAAATTTCTAATAGTAAATGAGAAAGGAATTCATTTTTTTATAGATGAAAACATTGTGGCTTAGAGAAGTACAGTGATTTAGCCAAGCATTCAGGAAAACACTTCCTCCCCAATCCAGATGCTTCCTTGTGAAGAGGCCTCTAGTAGAATAGCATTTCTGGCCTCTCTCTACAGCCTTATATACTCTTCTCCATAGGAAGATTATCTGATGGGTGCATCTAATAGTAGGAACTGAGCATGCTCTGATTCACCTAAGTCTTCTCTCTCATTGAGATCTTCCTGCTTGCTGAAATCAAACATTCAGCAACTCTTCCATGTCATAAATTTAAAGGGGCAAGCCCTCATAGGGAAAACCTCTCATTGCCCAGCTAATCTATGACTGGGTAACTGTTATAAGGGGTGAAATTTGAGAAAGCTCACTAGGCAAACAGATTTATCATTAAATTCTCCAACAGCTTTAGAGGAAGAAGCTATTTTTTTATTCTCTTTTACATAATATTTCTATGTTTCAATTGATCTAGAACATGGATGGGTAGGTAGAAGGACTTTTATGTATTAAGTTTCCATAAAGTACTTAGATTAATACTATACAAATATATGGATAGAAATATACTTTCTAGAGCCTTCATGACTAACAAAATAATAAAGAATTGAAATTTATACAGCTAATGAAAAAAACTCAATCTCTTATACTCTTAAAATATCAAGTGATAGATATTTGAGCATCAATGATAGAATAGCCTAAAGCTTCCATAAGTTCCTTTTAGGTAAACAAGTTCCATTTGATAGTTTCTATCATACATTTTAAACATGTAAGATATGCCACCTTCACCAATTCCATAATTAATAATTAAAAACTAAAAATTATTTGGCCATACGCAGATATCCTTACAAACTAAAGACTAAATTAGAGTAAGGCCTAATATGCCGCAAGCAGCAGTATGCTATTTGGCTCTCATGTCCTTGAATTCCATCTCTTCTGATGTTTTTTTCCCTGCATGTAAACAAATACATAGCCAAAGAGTAACTATTATTTCACAGGTGATTTGGTGAGGCTTTTCAGAGTCAAAAATGAAGGCAAAATATGAAGTTAAACTTATCATAAAATCAAATCACATAAATAGAACAAAGACCAGATAAATGGTAAGATACTGTATTTGAAACAAAGAAAGGCATTTATGGGTAAAAGGCAATAAGGAAAAGTTCAAGTGGTTATGAGCTTATATCTTAATACAATCTTTTACTTACGAGACATAATACTGAGTCTTTATCTAATTAAATATCTATAGTACACAGTCTAAAAGAGAGCCTTAACCTTTGAATAGTGGAATGTGTTGCCTAAGAAGTTCTGGTCTGCTGGCAGGAGGAACCCCATACTATGCTCATCCCAAACTATAAAAGGCAACTGAATGTTTTGGTATGAATAGGTTCTGAAAGATAATTTAACTACAGGATCAATTATCAACATCTCTAGGCTATTATTTTGTCTGCTGTTTTTTTTTTTTTGTTTTTCATTTGGCAACAGACTTTAAAAGCATTTCAAGGAATTGTTTTTTCTCATATAATCCTGTGTAAAATTAAGACAGATATACAAAAAGCAAATTAATTGTCTTAGCTCCACCTGCCATAACAGAATACTATAGACTGAGTGGCTTAAACAACTGACATTTGTTTTCTCACAGCTCTGATGGTGGAAAGCCCAAGGTCAAGGTCCAGCAGGATTCAGTGTCTGGTGAGAGCTCTCTTCCCCTCTCACTGGGTTGTCACCTGGTAGGAGGGAGGGAGGAAAGGAGAGAGGAAGACAGAGAGGTCTTTCTCTTCTTAAATGGCCATAGCTTTATCATTTTAGGGACCCATACTTACCAACTTCTTCAACCTGAATTATCTCCTAAATAGTGTTTTTGGAAAAGTCACATTGAAGCCTAGGGCTTTGACATATAAATTTCAGTAGAAACCCAATTTAGTCGATAATATTAATCAATCAATTAAGTTTCTCAGAGATTAGCTGTGGGTTATACAATATTTTTTTCTACTGGTACTTCCTGATACAAGTAAAAATTAAATGAATAAATTAGTGTCCATTGAAAATGAGGAAGGCTAGCATTGTACAGTCTTGCTGTTGACCGCAAGGTTGAGAAGCAAATGTCAGTAATTGTTAAGACCAAAGGATTTGTTTCCAAATGTTTGAAACCATGATCATTACTTAACAGGTCATTGCTAGTATTATGAGGTCTTCACATCTGAAGTTTGAATGTCAAAATATGTTTTCTTTACCTCTGCTGTGCTCTTAATCCAAAGTTTAAATCTCTGTCTTAACAAAAAACCTACTGAGTTTATCTCGACGTTTAACTTAACAAAAAGAGTCAATTTTCCTCACTATGAAGTCCACTGGGCTTAAGGAGGAGCCAGCAATCATCAAAGCCATCGAGTCAAACAATGAACTGGCAGAAAGAATGTTCTGAAATTCTTTTGTCAAATCCACTAATAAAACAAGACCAAAAAAATGAATTCATGCTTCTTTTTTGACCTTATTCTTACTTTGACTTTTATATTCTTCTTTTGATCCTCATATCAAGGGATGAACAATATCAAATTTGATTTTGGGGATTTATAAGCTATTTTCCAAAATATCTGAAACAAAGAGCAGAGATTTTCCTACTGTGTTTTGGTGTGTATTTGCTGAGAACAACAGATATCAGAAAGTAATGCACCTGGCCTTTCTGCCTTTTACATGTCAAGTCCTGAACAAATTCAATAGCATACTAAAGTTCTCCATGAAGAAGTGATTTCTGTGGCATGTTTGAAGATGCAGGTGAAAAAGTTAAAAGTACACGTAGCTTAACAAATACTTTACCAGTTAAGAACACTTTTTTGACTGAGCAACTGGCCATATAAAAGTTAAATTTTAAGCAATATTTTTTAAAACATCATTTGTTATTTTTAAATACTGTTATCGAGTGCCCATAAAAATGGACACGTATTGCTGCACTGATGGACAATGACTGAATTGGGGTATGGGTGGGGACTTGATAATATGGGAAAATGTAGTAACCACATTGTTTTTTCATGTGAAACCTTCATAAGAGTGTATATCAATCATACCTTAATAAAAAATTGAAAAAAAATCAATACTTTGTCCAGTCAAACATATGGAGCCATCTGTTTACAGTACATATCAGGAATATAGGAATATGTTTAGTAACACCATTAGGATGCAGTCAGTCAAATCCAGAATGTGGGAAATTCTCCTTACAAACTGGCCCTCCAGAAATAAATGATATGAGGGAGGTGGAACTAATACAGAATAAATGACATCTAAGAAAAGCACAAGCAATGGAAGAACTGGATCATGATTCAAACAAGATAATTGGAAAATGAAACAATTGAACATGGACTGTGCATTAGATTATATTAAATTTTGTTAATTTTGCTGGTTGTAATATTACTATGGTAATGCTAAAAAGGAAGTTCATAACTATTATTTACATATGCTAAAATATTTGTTGTTGATATTAATATTTGGAATTTGATATACATTCTGGGGGATAAAAGCAAAAGTAGAAAATGAAAGTTGTTGAAGATAAAACAAGAACAACAAAATGATGACAAATGCTGAAGCTGTGTGATAGATGCATAGAAATTCATTATAGAATATTCTCTACTTTGTTTCAAAGTGTCCAAAACAGAAAGTTAAATTTTTCATTTAATATTTGCATTATTTGCTTCATATTATATATTTAAATATATTTCAAATCTAATTTTTATTTCCATCAAAGAAAAACTTCAGTTTCTTGAAAATCTATGCAGTATATTTATTTTTTTCAGCTTTATTGAAGTGTAATTGACAAATAAAATTGCAATATATTTTAAATGTACATGATGATATATGTAAAATATAAATTAAAACTACAATATCACCTCACAGCTGTTAAAAAAAATGGACAAGTATGAAATGTTTTATTCAAATCCCTCAATTAGCCATCCAGATGGTATCCTCTCCATTTGTTTTAACCTACATTTTAAAAACGGCATCTGGAAAGAAGTCAGAATGTCAGATATGTTTTCCCATTTTCCTGCAGCTACACATCTTCTGAAGGGGCATCAATAAGGACTGTCACTATCAAACAGAAAGAAAAGGAAAAAATGGGCTTAGAAGATAGTTCTGTCTAAATTATATGGCTACTCCAGCCATCTGATAGAACATGACAAACAGGAATAGTAAAAAGGGATGGACAGGGAAGAAATCAGAAAGTCAAAACTCTCTTCATCGAAAACAGAACCAGTGTCAATCTGTTGTTCCAACATTGATGGGTTAACTATTTCTTCCATGAGGTTTCTTTAGTTGGCTTTTTGTTTTGTTTCTGGTACATAAGTGGATTACAAATGTCCCCTGTGTATTAGCCCCTGCGTTTATTTCTTCACAGTAGGTTAAGACCATTAGTCCAAGTCCACCAGCCATCCAATTGGTTTAACATAGCCTAAATAAGAATATTTTTAGCCATCTAGAGCTTGATTGCTTTGCATACTGTACACAGTACTCAACACCTGATAGCCCTAGTTAAGATAAACCCTGTGTCTATAAAAGACCAAAAATTACTGCTGCTCTTCTGAGTTCTTTGACCAGACTCTAAACTGTGCTCACTGAGCTGCCCAGTACCATTGCCTGAATATTATCCCCTTCTGTGATTCCCTTTCCCACCAGGAGTTCCCTTGCCCTCTTCCTCTTCTGGGTGGTAACCCTGTCCTATTGTCTCTGGAAAGTCTCCTGATGGCCAAGTCAGTTACATGTTATTGTTCTCTCATGGCCCTGTCTTTGTCTTGGTCAGCCTCCAAATCCCTGAACTCACCACAATTTCCTTAAATATGTCATGGATTTATGGCAATTTAGAAAATTAAATTATTTTATCTGTCTCACCAATAAACAAAGAGCTGTGTAAAAACTAGGTGGTAATAGATGTGATCTGTTTAATTATAAATTCAAATTTAATGAATTAGAACTAAGTAAGCATATTGTGGATTGTGCAAAAAGTATATGTAATTCAAAGTGTAATTATAAGCTGTTATTTTGATAAACCAATTGAAAGCAAAAGAAAGAAGAATTAGATCATATAACAATTACATTATGTTAGTACACATTTTGAAAAATTGCAGGGTGGGAGGTTCTATTTTTCTGTAATAGAATAACAAACAATAAGGAAACTATACAGATCATGAGTTGGAAAACTTTTTCTGTGAAGGTTCAAATAGCAAATATTTCAAGCTTTACAAGCCATATATAGTCTCAGTAGCTTCTTCCTTTACTGCTCCCTTTATCTCCATTTCTTTTCTTCCTCTTTTTTCCCCTCTTCCCTCATTTTCTTTTTCTACGTCTCCATCTTCTTGATCTTTTTTTTTCTTTTTCAGAAACCCATTAAAAATGTAAAAAGCATTCTAGCTCACAGGTCAGACAAAAGCAGGCTGTATATTAGATGCGGTTCCCACCTGTGTTTGTCAACCTCTGACATAGGTAAAACAAGGCTAGTATATTTATGATTTTTCAATATACCATAATCTCACCACTCATTTTTCTATTTTCATGCCTTTGAACTTTCTGTTTTCCTAATATGAACTGTCCAACTCTCTTTCTTGTCTAATTCAAGTTATAAACCATTTAAGACAAAATTTATGTTCTATTATCTGCCCAATATAAAGTAAAACTAGTATTTTTGTTATGATTATAACCATAGGAATCTATTAAATACCACATTACTCATTATTTACATTTATGATTCTAGGTATAAATATCCAGTTGCCTCTTATACAGTTTACCATAACTTTATTGATCATGTTTCAATATTATAATTCTTTTAAAGTCATGCTTATTACATGTAAACCCCAAATTAAGTGAAACATATTGCATTGTTTTGCAGTTAAGATTAATTCTACTAAGTTAATACATTTGTCTGTTAACTGGAAAACAACTATAGATGCAGGGAAGTTCTACACTTGCTTAGGATTCGAAACACCATAAGAGGAAGTTACTACCATACTAAGAGTAAGAAAAAGTCAAATAATCGGCAAAATCATATACTTTCTCTATGTTTTTCACTCACTCACAAGCTCTTTTCCATGAGCCAATTCTATTTAAATTTAAGGTTTGGGCAGGAACCTGGAGAGAGCCTCCCTCAGTAAGACAGGTATATAGGTATTCAACCATCCCTGGGGAACAGATACAAAAATTCTATATACTTTCTCAGATCCTTCTCTCATAAAAAGAAAAAGCATTAAGTTGCTGAAATAGGTGCAAGAGTGCTAATTATCCTAGGATCCAGACAAAATTGCTATTTCTGGGGAAAACAAGCACAGCACATCTGCTTCTGGGGAATGAATAGGAATCCCTCCCATCTCTAGGATGTAGATATATTCACTGATTCTGGGGGATCAGTAGAAAGGGAAGAAGCCAAATCTTTCTGCTCCTCAAAGAGGAGAAGATAAACCTCTTGAGCTCAAGATACTACAATGATACAAAGCAGAAGAGAAGGAGCAAGAAATACTCTTCCACCTAAGACTCTGAAAATATACAAAGCATGGCTTGGATAAAGAAGGCCACATCTAGGAAAACTCCATCCCCAAAGGCCCATGAACTGAGAACCTACCTAAAAATGAAGCTGGATCAGAAAAACAGATCATTTTCTTCCCCTAACATGAATAGCATTCTATTTCTTGGGGAGGGGGTAAGAACATGGAAAGAGATATCTGTAGTGTAAGCATAGAGGGAATGCTATATGCTGGTGGTAGAGGAAGAACACTGAGAAAAGCCTCCAGCATCCAAGCACCACTCCAAATACAAGATAACAACACCCCATGATTATATGAATTTAAAGCATGTGGTGCAATAAAGTTTAAAACAGCAATAACCAAACCCAAACCCAGCTCAAGCAGTAACAAGATTGACTCAACCCTCAATTTTAACAAACAGAAGAGATGTGATTTCTGAGAGTATATCATTTTCACCTTAATGTCTATGACTATTCTACATACAATATCTGGCTTCAGTAAAAAATTATGAGACACCCCCCCCAAAAAAAACAGCAAAAATTTCATTGTCAAGAGATAAATCAATCAATAAATCAGACTCAGAGATGTTCCATATGGTGGCACTATCAGAAAGCTACTTTACAAAAACTGTGATTAACATGTTAACAGATTAAGTATTGAAGACAATTAGCATTATGAAAAGGAACAAAAATAAAAAATTACAGCAGACTTCTCATCAAAGCCTATACCAACCAAAAGATTATGTAATGATTTTTTAAAACACTGATTGAAAAAATGTCTCCTTAAAATTTTACATGCAGTTTTTATAAATCTCTTAAAAGTAAAGATAATATGAATATTTATATTCAGAAAAAAATACAAGAATTAACTGCCACCATACCTATGCTGCAAGAAATGTTAAAGGAAATTCTCATTCAGGAGAGACACCAAACTAGATGGAAATTTAAATTCATACAAAGAAATGAAAAAGTGCCAGAAATAATAAAAGTGAAGATAAACATAAGGGGTTTTTTCCCTTATTTTTCACTTTAAAAGGACAAAAACTGTCCACACCAAAAATAGTAATAATATATTGTGGGACAAATCAGATGTGGAAGTAAAATTTATGACAATGATGTCATAAAAGATGAAATGGAAGTAGTAGAATAAACTATATTTGAAAGTAAAATCTGATGTTAAGACATGTATGGCTAACTATAAATCAACAACTTAAAAAGCAAAAAAGGTAGAGCTAATAAACCAATAATGGAGATAAAGTGAAATCGTAAAAATTAATCAGATAGTCCAAAGAAGAGCAGCAAAAGGACAAGAGATAAGCTGATAAGATAATAGAAAACAAATAGTGAGATGGTAGATATATAACAATCCTAACATTAAACTAGTAATTACATTAAATGCAAGTGGTCTAAAGACCCCAATTCAAAGGCAGAGATTGCCAAGTGGTATGAAAAAGAAATAGAGAACTGTGTATTACTTGCAAGAAACTTTTTTGACTACAGACACAAATAAGAAGTAAAAGGAAGGAAAAATACATGTTATTTACACAACACTGATAAAATAGAACTGGGATAATTGAAATCATATCAAAATAAACCAGATAAGAAATAGTACAAAGAGAAGAGATATTACATAATATTATAGAAGTCAATTTATCAAGAAGACATAGTATTCTAAATGTACATACACCCAATGACAGAGCTCTAAAATAGAAAAATCAGAAACTGATAAAAGTTAAAATGGGAAAAAAATTGTTTTTGGAGACTTCAACACTTCTCTTTGAATCATTAGTAAAAGAAAAGAGAACATCAGTAAAGGTATAGAAAATTGGAGCAGCATTATAAACCAAGTTGACCTAATTTACTTTTATACAATACTCCATCTAAAGTCAGAAGAATATATAATCTTTTCAAATACCCATGAAACATCCACAAATATATACTGTTAAATAAGATGAACATCAACAATTTAAATGAATTTAAGATGTACAAAGTATGTTTTATGATCACAATGGCAGTAAGCTAGAATTCAATATCAGAAAGATGATTGAAAACTCCCCAAGTACTCCTAATTTAAGCAACAGTCCTAAGTAACCATGAGCCAAAGAAAAAGTTATAAACAAAATTATTAAATATTTTGCATTGAGTACAAAAGGAAAAAACACATCAAAACTTGTGGAAGCTAAAGCAACATCTAAAAATTAATTTCTAGCATTAAATGCTTTAATTAAAAAAGAATAAAGTCTCAAATCAATATTTTAAGATTCCACTTGAAGACACTAAAATAGAAGACCAACCTATACCTAAAACAAGCAGAAAGAAATAATAAAACAGTACATGATATAATTGTATGGTATCTATGGCAATAGAATGTGGAATTTGGTTCAAATTATTTACTCTCAAATATAGATTAATTTAAAATTATCAGCAATGAAAACATTGAGAGGCAAAACAGCAAGATTTTTATAATGAAATCTGATTGTCAAAAAAGTTGGACTTTTCAATATGATATATCTTTATAGAGATGGAAAATTTTCTTAAATGTTCTCTAGCCAAGTAAATGTAAAAGGTTAAATTGCTGAGGTGGAGCCAACATGGCAGCATGATTAGGAAAGTGGGAATCTCCTCCCCAAAACATATATATTTTTGAAAATATAACAAATACAACTAATCCCAAAAGAGAGACCAGAAGACACAGGACAACAGCCAGACTACATCCACATATGCGAGAGCCCAGCGCCCGGTGAAAGGGGTAGGATACAACCCCTGGCCCAGCGGGATCCGAGCACACCTCTCCCCAGCTCCTGGCAGGAGGAGAGGTGTCAGAGCAGGGAGGGAGAAGGAGCCCAGGACTGCTAAACACCCAGCCCCAGCCACGCACACCAGAGTGCAGAAAAAGTGCATGCATGGAGGGCTGGAAACTAGGGAAACAGGGCAGCAAGAACTCTGAGTGGGTTCCAAAGCTGATGCCCCTGTGACAAAGAAAAGCGACTGCTTTTTGAAAATCTTAAGGGACAGGGACATAACAGCTGGACGGAAACAACACAGGTCACAGCACAGTGGCTGGAAATTACAGGGAAAACAGGGTGCACTAACCCCCTGGGCAACAGCTCCGAGACCCCTCACGGAGGTAAACAGCCAAACAGCCCCCCGTCCATTACCCCTCCAGGCGCTGTGAAAGCAGAGAAGCAGCCTAAGGCAAGCCCAGCCCTAAGAAAGGGAGCTTCCTCCATACCCACCGGGCAAGACACAAAGACCCAGCCTACACGCAATTACACAACAGAAGCCACTAGGGGTCGCAGTTGTCCCAGTAAAGAAAGGCCAGTAGCAAGTGAAAAGTTTGGCCACCCCAGCTGACAGTCAATAGCACCTATCAACATGAAAAGGCAAAAAAAATATGATCCAGACAAGACTAACACAGACAGCTTCGGCATCTGCTACATCTTCCCCTGAGAAGGAACCTGGGGAGATAGATATAACCAGTCTTCCTAAAAAAAGAATTCAAAACAAAAGTCATAACCATGCTGATGGACTCGCAGAGAAATATGCAAGAACTAAGGAAGGAGAATACAGAAATAAAACAAGCTCTGGAAGGACTTCAAAACAGAATGGACGAGATGCAAGAGACCATTAATGGACTAGAAAACAGAGAATAGGAATGCAGAGAAACTTATGCAGAGAGAGATAAAAGGATCTCCAGGAATGAAAGAATTCGAAGAGAGCTGAGTGACCAATTGAAACAGAACAATATCCGCATTATAGGGGTACCAGAAGAAGAAGAGAGAGAAAAAGGGATAGAAAGTGTCTTTGAAGAAATAATTGCCAAAAACTTCCACAAACTAGGGGAAGAAATGGCCTCTCAGACCACAGAGGTACACAGAACTCCCATAACAAGGGATCCAAGGAGGGCAACACCAAAACACATAATAATTAAACTGACAAAGATCAAAGACAAGGACAAAGTATTAAAGGCAGCCAGAGGGGAAAAAAAGGTTACCTACAATGGAAAACCAATCAGGCAATCATAAGACATCTCAACAGAAACCCTACAGGCCAGAAGAGAATGGCATGATATACTTAATGCAATGAAACAGAAGGGCCTCGAACCAAAACTACTGTATCCAGCACGAATAGCATTTAAATATGAAGGAGGGATTAAACAATTCCCAGACAAGCAAAAGTTGAGGGAATTTGCCTGCCACAAACCACCTCTACAGGGCATCCTACAGGGACTGCTCTAGATGGGAGCACTCCTAAAAAGAGCACAGAACAAAACACCCAACATATGAAGAAGGGAGGAGGAATAAGAAGGGAGAGAAATAAAAGATCATCAGACCACGTTTATAATAACTCAACAAGCGAGTTAAGTTAGCAAGATAGTAAAGAAGCTAACCCTGAACCTTTGGTAACCACAAACTTAAAGCCTGCAATGGCAATAAGTTCATACCTCTCAATAATCACCCTAAATGTAAATGGACTGAATGCACCAATCAAAAGACACAGAGTAGTAGAACGGATAAAAAGCAAGGTCCATCCATATGCTGCTTACAAGAGACTCACCTCAAACCCAAAGACATGCACAGACTTAAATTCAAGGGATGGAAAAAGATATTTCATGCAAACAACAGAGAGAAAAGAGCAGGTGTTGCAATACTAGTATCAGACAAAACAGACTTTAAAATAAAGGAAGTAGCGAAAGATAAAGAAGGACATTACATAATGATAAAGGGCTCAGTCCAACAAGAGGATACAACCATTATAAATACATATGCACCCAATACAGGAGCACCAAAATATCTGAAACGAATACTAACAGAACTAAAGGAGGAAATAGAATGCAATGCATTCATTCTGGGAGACTTCAACACACCACTCACTCCAAAGGACAGATCCACCAGACAGAAAATAATTAAAGACACATAGGCCCTGAAGAACACACTAGAACAGATGGACTTAACAGACATCTATAGAACTCTACATCCAAAAGCAACAGGATACACATTCTTCTCAAGTGCACATGGAACATTCTCCAGAATAGACCACATACTAGGCCACAAAAAGAGCATCACTAAATTCCAAAAGATTGAAATCCTACCAACCAACTTTTCAGACCACAAAGGCATAAAACTAGAAATAAACTGTACAAAGAAAGCAAAAAGGCTCACAAACACATGGAGGCTTAACAACACGCTCCTAAATAATCAATGGATCAATGACCAACTCAAAATGGAGATCCAGCAATTTATGGAAACAAACAACAACAACAATAACACAAAGCCCCAACTACTGTGGGTTACAGCAAAAGCAGTCTTAAGAGGAAAGTATATAGAAATCCAGGAATATTTAAAGAAGGAAGAACAATCCCAAACGAATGGTCTAATGTCACAATTATCAAAATTGGAAAAAGAAGAACAAATGAGGCCTAAAGTCAGCAGAAGGAGGGACATAATAAAGATCAGACAAGAAATAAATAAAATTGAGAAGAATAAAACAATAGCAAAAATCAATGAAACCAAGAGCTGGTTCTTCAAGAAAATAAACAGAATAGATAAGCCTCTAGCCTGACTTATTAAGAGGAAAAGACAGTCAACACAAATCAACAGAATCAGAAATGAGAAAGGAAAAATCATGACGGACCCCACAGAAATACAAAGAATTATTAGAGAATACTATTAAAACCTATATGCTAACAAGCTGGGAAACCTAGGAGAAATGGACAACTTCCTAGAAAAATACAACCTTCCAAGACTGACCCAGAAAGAAACAGAAAATCTAAACAGACCAATTACCAGCAACGAAATTGAAGCAGTAATCAAAAAACTACCCATGGATAAAAACCCCGGGCCAGATGGATTTACCTCGGAATTTTATCAGACATACAGAGAAGATATAATACCCACTCTCCTTAAAGTGTTCCAAAGAACAGAAGAGGAGGGAATACTCCCAAACTCATTCTATGAAGCCAACATCACCCTTATACCAAACCAGGCAAAGACCCCACCAAAAAAGAAAATTAAACACCAATATCCCTGATGAATGTAGATGCAAATTTACTCGACAAAATATTAGCAAACTGAATTAAAAAATACATCAAAAGGATCATACTCCATCACCAAGTGGGATTCATTCCAGGGAAGCAAGTATGGTACAACATTCGAAAGTCCATCAACATCATCCACCATATCAACAAAAAGAAAGACAAAAACCACATCATCATATCTATAAATGCTGAAAAAGCATTTGACAAAGTTCAACATCCATTCATGATAAAAACTCTCAGCAAAATGGGAATAGAGCGCAAGTACCTCAACATAATAAAGTCCATCTATGATAAACCCACAGCCAACATTATATTGAACAGTGAGAAGCTGAAAGCTTTTCCTCTGAGATCAGGAGCTAGACAGGGATGCTCACTCTCCCCACTGTTATTTAACATGGTACTGGAGGTCCTAACCACGGCAATCAGACAAAAAAAATACAAGGAATCCAGACTGGTAAATAAGAAGTAAATCTGTCACTATTTGCAGATGACATGATATCGTACATAAAAAACCCTAAAGACTCCACCCCAAAACTACTAGAACTGATATCGGAATACAGCAAAGTTGCAGGATACAAAATTAACACACAGAAATCTGTGGCTTTCCTATACACTAACAATGAACCAACAGAAAGAGAAATCAGGAAAACAACTCCATTCACAATTGCATCAAAAAAAATAAAATACCTAGGAATAAACCTAACCAAAGAAGTGAAAGACTTATACTCTGAAAACTACAAGTCACACTTAAGAGAAATTAAAGGGGACACTAATAGATGGAAACTCATCCCATGCTCATGGCTAGGAAGAATCAGTATCGTCAAAATGGCCATCCTGCCCAAAGCAATATACAGATTTGATGCAATCCCTATGAAACTACCAGCAACATTCTTCAATGAACTGGAGCATATAATTCAAAAATTCATATGGAAACACCAAAGACCCCAAATACCCAAAGCAATCCTGAGAAAGAAGGATAAGATAGGGGGGATCTCACTCCCCAACTTCAAGCTCTACTGCAAAGCCATAGTAATCAAGACAATTTGGTACTGGCACAAGAACAGAGCCACAGACCAATGGAACAGACTAGAGACTCCAGACATTAACCCAAACATATATGGTCAATTAATATTTGATAAATGAGCCATGGACATACAATGGCAAAATGACAGTCTCTTCAACAGATGGTGCTGGCAAAACTGGACAGCTACATGTAGGAGAATGAAACTGGACCATTGTCTAACCCCATATACAAAAGTAAACTCAAAATGGATCAAAGACCTGAATGTAAGTCATGAAACCATTAAACTCTTGGAAAAAACATAGGCAAAAACCTCTTAGACATAAACATGAGTGACCTCGGGCAAGGAAAACAACAGCAAAAATGAGCAAGTGGGACTATATTAAGCTGAAAAGCTTCTGTACAGCAAAAGACACCATCAATAGAACAAAAAGGAACCCTACAGTATGGGAGAATATATTTGAAAATGACAGATCCAATAAAGGCTTGACGTCCAGAATATATAAAGAGCTCACACGCCTCAACAAACAAAATCCTCAAAACAGACTTACCATTTGACCTGGGAATTCCACTCCTTGGAATCTACCCTAAGAATGCACCAATCAAGTTTGAGAAAGACAGATGCACCCCTATGTTTATCGCAGCACTATTTACAATAGCCAAGAATTGGAAGCCACCTAAATGTCCATCAATAGATGAATGGATAAAGAAGATGTGGTACATATAAACAATGGAATACTACTCAGCCATAAGAAAAGGGCAAATCCTACCATTTGCAGCAACATGGGTGGAGCTGGAGGGTATTATGCTCAGTGAAATAAGCCAAGTGGAGAAAGAGAAATACCAAATGATTTCACTCATCTGTGGAGTATAAGAACAAAGGAAAAACTGAAGGAACAAAACAGCAGCAGAATCACAGAATTCAAGAATGGACTAACAGGTACCAAAGGAAAAGGGACTGGGGAGGATGGGTGGGTAAGGAGGCATAAGGTGGGGGGGGAAGAAGAAGGGGGGTATTAAGATTAGCATGCATGGGGGGGTGGGAGAAAGGGGAGGGCTGTACAACACAGAGAAGACAAGTAGTGATTCTACAACATTTTGCTATGCTGATGGACAGTGACTGTAAAGGGGTTTATAGGGGCGACCTGGTATAGGGGAGAGCCTAGTAAATATAAAATTCATCATGTAATTGTAGATTAATGATAACAAAAAAAATAAGAAAGAAAGAAATGGGGGATTACTCCCTGATAGGATAAAACTAACTGTAAATCAATGATTAATGCATGCTTTAAATATCCTTAATTTTGATCACTTAAAGGATGTCAGATGATCGGTTATGGAGGTACATTTTTCTGATAATATCCCTTTCTCTTAAGAAAAAAAAAAAGCAGTTCCTGTGCGGTGACCTCCAATGAGTTCTACACAATGGCATAAAGGGCATATAAAAGTGTAGGCAAAGGGTCTGTTTGTGTTTATACAGAGGATCAAAGCCTAATTTGGCTACCCAGAAAATGAACTAAGATGCGATATGAAGAAGAACTTCCAACATCACCACTCTCTGGGAGACTCATACCAGAAGATGATCATCAAAACCCTCAACAAAGATCCAGGCACTGCTACAGCTGTAGCTGCATTCATCCCACCCATTCCTGGACTTGCCATGGGAATGAAGAAGGAAATATCTAAGCTGGTCTGTGCATAGAGTAAAACAACAAATTTGACTGGATCTATACTGTTGGAACTTAACCAAGAATTATGAGAAGTGCAAGTTGTAAAGCTCCAAAATCTTACAACTACAGACTATCTACTGTTAAAAAAACATATGGCATGTGAACAGTCCCCAGGAATGGGTTGTTTTAATTTGTCTGATTTCTCTCAGACTGTTCAAGTTCAGTTGGACAATATGCACCATATCATAGATAAGTTTTCACAAATGCCTAAGGTGCCTAACTGGTTTTCTTGGTTTCACTGGAGATGCCTGTTAATTATAGGTATGCTTTGGTTATGTAACTGCATTCCTATTATGTTAATGTGTGTGCAAAATTTAATTAGTAGTTTAAAACCTGTACATGCTGAAGTTATTCTACAAGAAGATATGTCAAACAAATAATCAATCTTCCCATGTTTTCTTCCACCTGCTACTTCTATAGCTTTTCTTCTTCCTGCCCACAACCCTTAAATAGAATTCGTGCCTCATATCGAATTTACCGAGTATCATAATTCCTCCAAGTGGTAAAGATACCTCAAGACAAATGCTGGGCATAGAAGCCACAGGGCATAAATATGCAAAGAAGTAAAAAGCTAACCTTTTCAAACAATATGGCTTCTCTCTCACTTACCAATTTTACATTTCCCTGTATGGCCCCGGAAGATGAGTGGTTAGCCAGAGATGGGTAAGATTCCTCAAGGGAGGAACAACCTAAGACAGACACAGTCGCATGGGGGCCATCAGGTGAGAAATTGGGGATCAACAGAGGTGAGGCTTAAAACCTCACCCCCCCCCTGTTCTGAGAGAAATCTTCTGCATCCGTGGATGTTTTATTGCCCTTGTCTAGCTTGGATTAACACATAGTCTGCAGGCACACTCTTTTACAACACTAAACTATGTTTTCTACCTTTATCTTGCATCTACCTACCACTTCAGCATTTTATTAAAAATAATAATAATAAAGAGAGAAATGTGGTATCCACATATAAATCAAGTATAATAATAAAACGAATATTCATATTTGAACTGATTGTTTATAGTTCATAATGCCTGATCAAAACCAAAAGTTTCTGGGATGACTGCCCTTGTACTGTTTACCATGTAACTTATTCACTATGTAAGAATTTGTTCTCCATGTAAGAACTTGTTCATTATGCTTCAGAAGATTGGAAACTGATGAAAATTAGGCTTGGGGTGGATTAATGATTGTTCATTGAGCATTGACTCCCCTATACAGAATTTTATTGTTGTTAACAATCATTTGATTAATAAATATGAGAGATGCCCTCTCAAAAAAAAAAAAAGTACAGACTTCCAATTGTAAAATAAATAAGTAACCGGGATGTAATGTATAGCATAAGGAATATAGTCAAAATATTGTAACAACTTTTTACGGTGATAGCTGCTAGCTAGAATTATCATGTGTATAAATTTTGAATCATTGTGTTGTACACCTGAAACTAATGTAATACTGTATGTCAACTACCCTTCAATAAAAAATAATTATCTACAAAAAAAAAGGTTAAATTACTTTCTTCCACTTGGAAAATAAACTTTCAAAATCTTTTGTAATGTTTCAAACAGTCCATTTTTTCTCACTCTTAGATTACTTTGAGATCTGGATTCTTCCTCAAAGAGAAACAAAAAGGTGTCTGATTTTAAACCAGTTATTTAATAAATTCTAAAATTTTAGAAGTATGACTCAATTTGGTTCTAAGAAGTAAGATACAGTTGAAATTCCAAATCACAATTTATAGAGTTATTTTTAGCTTCTAAAAGATGCCAATTCTGTATAGACTCTTCTCTGAATTAAAAAAACAAAAACTATATTAATAAAAAAACGTGTTATGATTTGACACATTTTATTACTGGGAAATAATCTAATCTTAGCTAAAAATCATTTAATCTTGGTTCATATATTTCAGCATTTAAAAATTAAAGATTTTCACTAGATACTAATAAACATAATTTTTCCTAGCAATGTAAATCTCCTTTTTGGCATTTTAATTAATTTCTAGAACCTCTGCCTAATTCAAAGTAACAGAGTATAAGTGGTTAAAAATTATTATAGCCTCCCTTAATGACAGATGCTTTAGATTATATAAAAATTGTTTTCATCAACTTATTCTTCTTATGGAATTAAGTAATAGATTGCCCTTTTCTTAGATTCTCATTACTTGACACATTAATAAGTATAGTTGTAAGAATTTCAGGTCTGTATAATTCTTTATTCAGTGAGCATTCATGATATAGGTATACATACTCTACTTTTTATCATTAAAAACTAATGGCCTATTTTTACCAGCCAACATTTGTTAAACTTCGCTCATAAACAAGGTGATTTGTCAAGACTGCCTAACTGCCAAAGCTTTTAAAATAGTAAGCTTCAGGAGATGAAAAGAGAAAACATAAGAAAAATCCATCCAACGTTTCTGAGGCTGAATGCACTGAAAATCAGAACAGATCATTCGTATGTCTCCTGCAAGAAGCAACAAAAGGAAGAGAATAATAATTAAACTAAGGCAAGCCAAAAACAAATACAGGATCCAGAGAAGAATTTGGTTTTATGTATTTGTAAATAATATTAAATTTGAAATGATTAAGATTATACTGTTATTGAGTTTACCTGAATCTCTCTCTTAAAATGCCACAAATACCTCTGTTTGCAAGAATAATAGTGCTGATGATTTTCTTACTGATATGCTCAACTATAGTTGAAGATGTGTGCTAATCATTTTTTCCATTCCTGATCTTTCCCTTTCATCTAGTCTATAAATACAGGAGAAATGCAATTTGTATTTGAATATTGAATATATTTTCAGCACTGTGCAGTTTTAGAATAGCATAGGGTCATTTTAAGCTATAGAAACAGATCACACTGATTTGTCAATTTTACCTTTCCTTAATTCAAATAACCTTTGCAATCATTTTTTTTTAAGGATGTCTAATGTCATCATAGACAAAAGCGAGAAGAACCACAAAGCCAGGTGGACCAGAGAAACATTGTGCATTACCTTGTATTCATTCCTATTTTTTGGACATCATGCTAAACTATTCTTAATAAAAATACTATGTTGCATTTACTCTAAAACAATACAAGAAAAGGTAATATCCATTCTTTTTATGACATGGTTTTTATGTAACTTCCTTTTTTATTTTTTATTAAGTTATCATTGATATACACTCTTATGAAGGTTTGTCAAGAAAAATAATGTGGTTATTACATTTACCCCTATTATCAAGTCCCTCCCAACACCCCATTGCAGTCACTGTCCATCAGTGTAGTGACATGCCATTTGTCTTCTGTGAGCTATACTGTCTTCCCCATGACCCCACGTACACCATGTGCACCAATCATGATACCCCACAATCCCCTTCTCCCTCCCCCCTCACCGGCCCTCCTGCACCCCTCCCCTTCGGTAATCACCAGTCTCTTCTTGGAGTCTGTGAGTCTGCTGCTATTTTGTTCCTTCAGTTTTGCTTCATTGTTATACTCCACAAATGAGGGAAATCATTTGGTATTTGTCTTTCTCTGCCTGACTTATTTCACTGAACATAATATCCTCTAGCTCCATCCATGTTGTTGCAAATGGTAGGATTTGTTTCTTATTGCTGAATAGCATTCTATTGTGTATATATACCACCTCTTCTTTATCCATTCATCTGCTTATGGGCACTTAAGTTGCTTCCATATCTTGGCTATTGTAAATAGTGCTGCGATAAACATAGGGGTGCATATGTCTTTTTGAATCTGAGAACTTATTTTCTTTGGGTAAATTCCAAGGAGTGGAATTTCCAGGTCAAATGGTATTTCTATTTTTAGTTTTTTGAGGAACCTCCATATTGCTTTCCACAATGGTTGAACTAGTTTACATTCCCACCAGCAGCATAGGAGGGTTCCCCTTTCTCTGCATCCTCTCCAGCACTTGTTGTTCTTAGTCTTTTTGGTGCTGGCCATCTTTATTGGTGTGAGGTGATATCTCATTGTGGTTTTAATTTGCATTTCCCTGATCATTGGTGATGTGGAACATCTTTTCATGTGTCTGTTTGGCCATCTGAATTTCTTCTCTGGAGAATTCTCTCTTCATATCCTCCACCCATTTTTAAATCTAGTCAGTTGCTTTTCAGATGTTGAGGCATGTGAGTTTTTTATATATTTTGGATGTTAACCCCTTGTTGGATATGTCATTTCCAAATATATTCTCCCACATTGTAGGATGCCTTTTTGTTCTGTTGATGTTATCCTCTGCTGTACAGAGGCTTTTTAGCTTGATGTAGTCCCATTTGTTCATTTTTTATTTTGTTTCCCTTGCCCAAGGAGATGCATTCAGGAAGAAGTTGCTCATGTTTATATTCAAGAGATTTTTGTCTGTTTTCTTCCAAGAGTTTTATGTTTCATGACTTACATTCAGGTCTTTGATCCATTTAGAGTTTATTTTTGTGTATGGGATTAGACAATAATCTTATTTCATTTTCTTGCATGTAGCTGTCCAGTTTTGCCAACACCAGCTGTTGAAGAGGCTGTATTTCCACCTTGTATATCCATGTCTCCTTTATCATGTAATAATTGACCACATATGGTTGGGTTTATATCTGGGCTCTCCAGTCTGTTCCATTAGTCTATGGGTCTGTTTTTGTGCCAGTATGAAATTATCTTGATTACCATGGCTTTGTAGTAGAGCTTGAAGTTGGGGAGCATAATCCCCCCAGCTTTATTATTTCTTCTCAGGATTTCTTTGGCTATTTGGTGTCTATTGTCATTCCATATGAATTTTAGAACTATTTTCTCTAGTACGTTGAAGAATGCTATTGGTACTTTGATAGGGATTGCATTGAATCTGTAAATTGCTTTGGGCAGGATGGCCATTTTGACAATATTAATTCTTCCTATCTATGAGCACAGGATGTGTTTCCATTTATTGGTATCTTCTTTAATGCTTCTCATGAGTGTTTTTGTAGTTTTCAGGGTATAGGTCTTTTACTTCCTTGGTTAGGTTTATTCCTAGATATTTTATTCTTTTTAATGCAATTGTGAATGGAATTGTTTCCCTGATTTCTTTTTCTGCTAGTTCATCATTAGTATATAGGAATGCAACAGATTTCTGTGTAGTAATTTTGTATCCTGCAACTACCTAATTTCTTTTCATCAGTTCAACAAATATTAAATGTCTATTAATAATTTATTAAGTACTATTATAGTCATTGGTACATATTTTCTAAAACATGAACTCATCTGGCTGAAATTTTTCTTACATTTTTTTAATTAATCTAAAAGTTAACAGTCTTGGATTTTGATTTTGTTGTTCCTTGTAAATCTTAGCATAGCTGAGATCTGCCACATATCAAAAATTTTGACATTATTTCATTAATTTTCACAAAAACCCTCTTCTTTATTAGGAAATACAAGTATATTTGTTTAATACAAAACTTGACACCATGATCTCATGCTTACATGTTTAATCTAAACCAAAGAGATTTTAGGATATTTTAATTACTTACCAAATTTAAAAACCAAAGGATTGGACACAGTAATATATATTAGATAGATTAGATAGATAGATAGATAGATAAATAGATAGATAGATAGATAGATAGATAGATAGATAGATAGATAGATAGATAGATAAATATATCCACCTTCTCTGAGAAATCAGAGATCTAATAACACTGTGAGTGGAAACAAGTGACTTACAGTTTGAATGAGGCACAGACAATTCAGATTACCAAATACCCATTCCACATTTCAGTTTTGCCAGCTCATGGGAGGCACTTAGATTTGTTGATCTGGCTTTGAATAATTTATCAAAGATTCTATTTTTGTAAGTTTCAAGATTTAAAATCAAAACCAGGTTGGTTTCTCTTCAAAGGCCATGCTCTCACTTAAGGCTCTTGGTAAAGTTTTTTGCATGTATATATGGAGAAGATGTGCATTGAAATTTTCCATTAACAATTCTGACTTATCCCCCTGCCTTTTAAGAATAACTGCTGTAAACAACATTTTCTTGAGTACCAAGGTTCATCTTAACTGTTTCTGTTTTTAGCTCAATTATTCCCTTTTCCCATATATTGCTCATAGACTTGTCAAAATAAAATTGGAGAATCTTACGTTAATATCAATATTGGTCTACCTCATTCAGGTATGCCTTGTATTGTGTGGAATACATGGGCAATACTAAAAGCTTTATTTAATTTCAGTTAAAGTTATAAATAATCCACTTTGTGGACACACTCCCCTCATCTATCAATATAATGAACCATATAATGAAGTGTTTAAATTTTTATTAAAACTAACTCACTTTGTTTTCTGCATCCCTGAGCACCTTTATGATTTGTTTTCTTTTTTTTAGGAGAGCAAGGCAGAGGCTTTTAGTTAGAGATAAACCAAGGGGACAGAGCTCCTGGCTCAGGTCAGGAGAGGACAAGAGAGTCCCAGGGTGGTGTGTTGTCTAGGGGTTTTATAGGCTGTTGAGAGACAAAGGGCTAAGGATGTACACCTGCTAAATGGTCTCAAAATGATTATCTTTGAAGAGATATTAAGTTTCTTATTAATCTTCCCGGTTATTTACAAGAAATTTACTGCTCTGATTTCCTCCCAGGATAGCAGCTTCCTGGTCTTGGAGCATATCACTCAAGACTGCCTGCTTTGCTCCCAAGGTGGGCTGAGTTATTGTCTGTTTGTTAAAAAGTATGTTAAGAAAATTACTTTTTGAAAAATTAGGTTTTAAAATGCAATTTTATTTTCAAAATGGAATCCTTCCTGTTTGTTTTGGGTTTGTTTGTTAAATTGTCCAGGTGGCAAATCACTTGACGAGAGCTGCAGGAAGAAAAGCAGCACCTGGGTAAAGTCAGGAAAGTAAGCTGGGTCCCCAGCAGGCCAAAGCAAATCCCACAATAGATTATTTTGCTTTGTTTTTTCCAGAGGCCCTCACCCTACTCTGTCTAAGCCCATGATCCCTGTCTCATTCCCACCTCTATAGAAGGAGACCCTAGGTGCTGCTAGGGAAAGGGGGCAACAACCACTCTGGCTGCTTCATGCTGAGAGGGGGCACAATAAAGGGTACAGTTAGATCTCCATCACTGGTCAATAAAGGGGGCCTCGGAAGATGGGCACTTCTATTTTGGGTTCCATTTCCATCACCATTTGCAGTTTTATGGCTTCAAAAGGATTTAGAAAAACAGCTCCATATCATAGTAGTCCATGGGACTTCTGGGTCTGATATAGCTTGCAGTGAATCAGAAACATTTTGTGAATAATTTGGAATGCACACACAATACTCAACTCTAATTATAGCACAGGACCCACCCTGTGCTGCTAAGATGTCTAGTTCCATTCTATTTTGTACAACTTATTGGTGCATTAGCTTAACTTTAGTATTAAGGCCTTTTTAGTAAAATTGGTTGAGATTTGATATGCCAAATTACATCTTCTAAACCAAGAGATGGTATAAAAATGGAGGCTAAGTGATCATACCAATGAAAAACACTCCTAGTTCATCAACGTTGGAGGCTTGGGAAGTTTGCAGGATGTGGGATGTTCTTAACTCAACATCCTCGCAAACAAGAAGTTCAGTTACTACACTTATTTAAGTTGACTCATTCTTAACAACCATGTTAGATTATTTACAAAACCTTCACTAAACATGACAAGGTCAGGCCTCTTTTTAAACATTCTTTTCTTTTGAAAAACTTAAGCTAGGCTGTATTGCAGAAGATAAATTTCTTCTGTGTCAGAGAGTCTAATTTAAAAGCCTGCCAATTATTGAGGATAATGATGAACCCAATAAGGAGAAAGATTTCCAAAAAGAGGATTTAGAAAAACAGTTTTATATTGTAGTAGTCCATAGGACTTTTTACCATTTTCCTTCCTTGTGGCAAAATAAATTTAGCTGCATAATCCTTATTATATTATACACTTCTCTCAGGGGCCAAGCCTCTCTAATCAGAGTGTTTGTATTGAGACCAGGCTTGTGTATAGAAGATAAAGGCACATTTTTCAGGGTTTGGGGATCAAATTGCTCCCAACTGTTTAGAATGCATGCCAGAAGCATGTCTGGCTTTAAGCTTGAAGAGAATGATCCCATCTCTGAAGTTACCCTAGACGAGCCCCCAGAAATGATGCTGGAGTTCTTGTTCACAGAGTCGAAGAATGAATTTCGCAAACATTCAAGGTAGGAGAGCAAGGCAGAGGCTTTTATTTATAGATAAAGTGAGAGGACAGAGCTCCTAACTCATGCCAGGAGGGGACAAGAAAGTCCCCCACTTCACGGTTTAAGAGAACTTACAAAGGTACCCACAGCTAATATCTAAATATTACTGACATAATGGAGAAATAATTCAATATGCATACATTCAACATTGAGCACCAAGGGTACAAGAGCAAAGAGCATGATTTTCAGTAATGGGTACAAAGATAAGTTCTTCAGCTTAGAGTGAGAGTACCCTTGTTGAGATGGGAAACTTTAAAAAGTTTATTCCACTTAACCTGGAAGCCCCTATATTATAATCGAGGCACTTGTGAAGAGGTAGTCCCATTGTAATAATAGCATTTTTTAAAATATATTTGCAAACAAGTTGGTTTGGCTACTCTTTAAATATAGATGAGCCAAGAAAGCTAATGAAAAATCACTCTAGTTGGCATCAGGTGTTCTATACCTTCTATGGCACACTGCTTTAAAACAAGTCCCTGACAGCTGGCTTTGTATTTCCTCATTTTTAGGCTGGCAACAGATATCTTCTTGTACTTAAATAAATTAAAACCATCTTACCACTAAGAAAAGCTACTAGTTTACAAAACTGATAAATAAAATCAAATAACATTTTCATGAGGAATAGGAATAATTATAAAGATATTGCTGTTGACCTCACAAAGAGCCAAAACTCAACATGTTGAAATATAATTTCAAAATAAAATATAATTACAGAAAATAAGTAGTAACACTAACCTCCCAAAACTGTTCTAGAAAATCAAAGAATAGAGGTTGAAGTAAAAAAAAATCTCCATGATAAAATTAGGTTAATGAATTTTTATTATAGAGAGCCACATAAGCCCAGAACATTTTAATATACACCATCATAAAGTTATACTGTGTTTTTCATTTATATAAGTTTTGAACAATATACCATTTATCTCATCTAACAAAGTTAAAATATAAATGAATTTTTTAAATAATATTTTCAGGGCGGAGCCAGGATGGTGGCGTGAGTAGAGCAGAGGAAATCTCCTCCCAAAAACACATAGAGCTATGAAAATATAACAAAGAAAAATCTTCCTAAAATAGAGACCACAGGACAACATCCAGACCACATCCACACCTGCAAGAACCCAGCGCCTTGCGAAGGGGGTAAGATACAAGCCCCGGCCCGGCGGGACCCGAACGCCCCTCCCCCCGGCTCACGGCTGGTGGAAAGAAACCGCACCGGTTTTTTTTTTGGCGAGTGCTTTTTGGAAGCCTTAAAGGGACAGGGCCCCCGTTGCTAGGGTGGCAGGGGGGCAGGACCGGTGAGCGGGTGCCTGGGACCGGCACCTGAGGACAAAGAATATCCCGCATCTTTCCCTGCGGGACCGGTGGGCGGGTGCTTTTTGGAAGCCTTGAAGGGACAGGGACCCCAGTGCTGGGGAGGCAGGGCAGCGGGACTGGTGAGTGGGTGCCTGGGACTGGCGCCTGAGGACAAAGAATATCCCGTGTCTTTCCCTGCGGGACCGGTGGGCGGGTGCCTGAGACCGGCACCTGAGGACGGAGGAAATCGCCCGTTTTTCCCTTTTTTTTCTCTTTTTGGCGAGTGCTTTTTGGAAGCCTTAAAGTGACAGGGACCCCGGTGCTAGGGAGGCAGGGTGACGGGACTGGTGAGCGGGTGCCTGGGACCGGCGCCTGAGGACAAAGAATATCGCGCGTTTTTCCCTGCGGGACCAGTGGGTGGGTGCTTTTTGGAAGCCTTGAAGGGAGAGGGACCCTGGTGCTAGGGAGACAGGGCAGCAGGACCAGTGAGCGGGAGCCTGGGACCGGCACCTGAGGACAAAAAAAAAAAAAAAAATCGCGTGTTTTTTCATTTTTTTTTTTTCTTCTTTCTGTTCCCTCTCTCACTGTTGTTGCTGTTGTTTTGGTTTGGAGAGTGCTTTTTGGAAGTTTTAAAGGGGCAGAACAGGTCACTTAGACCAGAGGCAGGGAATCTGGGGATCTCTGGGCACTCTAACCCCCTGGGCAGCAGGAAGCACAGAGGCCCCTTACGGAGATAAATAGCCTCCCAGCCGCTCCCCCTCCAACAGGGCTCCACCATTTTGGAGGAGAGCCCCAGCCAGGCCACGCCCACAGCAAAAGCGGAGATAAACTCCATAGCAAATGGGCAGGAAGCAGAAGCCCTGTCTGCACACAGCTGCCCAGCACAAGCCACTAGAGGTCGCTATTCTCCCAGGAGAAGAAGGCCAGAAACCAACAAGAAGGAAAGCTCTTCCAGCTGTCACTTGTACCAGCTCTGCAAACTATCTCTATCACCATGAAAAGGCAAAACTACAGGCAGACAAAGATCACAGAGACAACACCTGAGAAGGAGACAGACCTAACCAGTCCTTCTGAAAAAGAATTCAAAATAAAAATCCTAAACATGCTGACAGAGATGCAGAGAAAAATGCAAGAGCAATGGGAGGAGATGCAGAGAAAAATGCAAGAGCAGTGGGATGAAGTCCGGAAGGAGATCATAGATGTCAGGAAGGAGATCACAGAAGGGAAACAATCCCTGGAAGGATTTATAAGCAGAACGGATAAGATGCAAGAGGCCATTGAAGGAATAGAAGCCAGAGAACAGGAACATATAGAAGCTGACATGCAGAGAGAAAAAAGGATCTCCAGGAATGAAACAACACTAAGAGAACTATGTGACCAATACAAAAGGAATAATATTCATATTATAGGGATACCAGAAGAAGAAGAAAGAGGAATAGGGATAGAAAGTCTCTTTGAAGAAATAATTGCTGAAAACTTCCACAAACTGGGGGAGGAAAAAATCGAACAGACCATGGAATTACACAGAACTTCCAACAGAAAGTATCCAAGGAGGACAACACCAAGACACATAATAATTAAAATTGCAAGGATCAAGGACAAGGAAAGAGTTTTAAAGGCAGCTAGAGAGAAAAAGGTCACCTATAAAAGAAAACCCATCAGGCTAACATCAGACTTCTCGACAGAAACCCTACAGGCCAGAAGAGAATGGCATGATATACCTAATGCAATGAAACAGAAGGGCCTTGAACCAAGGATACTGTATCCAGCACGACTATCATTAAAATATGATGGTGGGATTAAACAATTCCCAGACAAGCAAAAGCTGAGGGAATTTGCTTCCCACAAACCACCTCTACAGGGCATCCTACAGGGACTGCTCTAGATGGGAGCACCCCTAAAAAGAACACAGAACAAAATACCCAACATATGAAGAAGGGAGGAGGAGGAATAAGAAGGGAGAGAAGAAAAGAATCTCCAGACAGTGTATATAACAGCTCAATAAGCGAGCTAAGTTAGGCAGTAAGATACTAAAGAAGCTAACCTTGAACCTTTGGTAACCACGAATCTAAAGCCTGCAATGGCAATAAGTACATATCTCTCAATAGTCACCCTAAATGTAAATGGACTTAATGCACAAATCAAAAGGCATAGAGTAATAAAATGGACAAAAAAGCAAGACCCATCTATATGCTGCTTACAAGAAACTCACCTTAAACCTAAAGATAAGCATAGACTAAAAGTCAAGTGATGGAAAAACATATTTCAGGCAAACAACAGTGAGAAGAAAGCAGGGGTTGCAGTACTAATATCAGACAAAATAGACTTCATAACACAGAAAGTAACAAGAGATAAAGGATACTCCATCATGATAAAGGGCTCAGTCCAACAAGAGGATATAACCATTCTAAATATATATGCACCCAATACAGGAGCACCAGCATATGTGAAGCAAATACTAACAGAACTAAAGAGGGAAATAGACTGCAAAGCATTCATTGTAGGAGACTTCAACACACCACTCACCCCAAAGGATAGATCCACCGGGCAGAAAATAAATAAGGACACACAGGCACTGAACAACACACTAGAACAGATGGAACTAATAGACATCTATAGAACTCTACATCCAAAAGCAACAGGATATACATTCTTCTCAAATGCACATGGAACATTCTCCAGAATAGACCACATACTAGCTCACAAAAAGAGACTCAGTAAGTTTCAAAATATTGAAATTCACCAACCAATTTTTCAGACCACAAAGGTATAAAAGTAGAAATAAATTCTACAAAGAAAACAAAAAGGCTCACAAACACATGGAGGCTTAACAACATGCTACTAAATAATCAATGGATAAATGAACAAATCAAAATAGAGATGAAGGAATATATAGAAACAAATGACAACAACACAAAGCCCCAACTTCTGTGGGACGCAGCAAAAGCAGTCTTAAGAGGAAAGTATATAGCAATCCAGGCACACTTGAAGAAGGAAGAACAATCCCAAATGAATAGTCTAACATTCAAATTATGGAAACTGGAAAAAGAAGAACAAATGAGGCCTAAAGTCAGCAGAAGGAGGGACATAATAAAGATCAGAGGAGAAATAAACAAATTTGAGAAGAATAAAACAATAGCAAAAATCAATGAAACCAAGAGCTGGTTCTTTGAGAAAATAAACAAAATAGATAAGCCTGTAGCCAAACTTATTAAGAGAAAAAGAGAATCAACACAAATCAACATAATCAGAAATGAGAACAGAAAAATAACGACAGACTCCACAGAAATACAAAGAATTATTAAAGACTACTATGAAAACCTATATGCCAACAAGCTGGAAAACCTAGAAGAAATGGACAACTTCCTAGAAAAACACAACCTTCCAAGACTGACCAAAGAAGAAACTCAAAAGTTAAACAAACCAATTACGAGCAAAGAAATTGAAATGGTAATCAAAAAACTACCCAAGAACAAAACCCCAGGGCCAGACGCATTTACGTCGGAATTTTATCAGACACACAGAGAAGACATAATACCCATTCTCCTTACAGTGTTCCTAAAAATAGAAGAGGGAATACTCCCAAACTCATTCTATAAAGCCAACATCACCCTAATACCAAAACCAGGCAAACACCCAACCAAAAAAGAAAATTACAGACCAATATCCCTGATGAATGTAGATGCAAAAATACTCAATAAAATATTAGCAAACAGAATTCAACAGTATATCAAAAGGATCATACACCATGACCAAGTGGGATTCATCCCAGGGATGCAAGGATGATACAACATTCGAAAATCCATCAACATCATCCACCACATCAACTAAAAGAAAGACAAAAACCACATGATTATCTCCATAGATGCTGAAAAAGCATTTGACAAAATTCAACATCCATTCATGATAAAAACTCTCAGCAAAATGGGTATAGAGGGCAAGTACCTCAACATAATAAAGGCCATATATGATAAACCCACAGCCATCATTATACTGAAAAGCGAGAATCTGAAAGCTTTTCCTCTGAGATCAGGAACAAGACAGGGATGCCCACTCTCCCCACTGTTATTTAACATAGTACTGGAGGTCCTAGCCACGGCAATCAGACAAAACAAAGAAATACAAGGAATCCAGATTGGTAAAGAAGAAGTTAAACTGTCACTATTTGCAGATGATATGATACAGTACATAAAAAACCCTAACTCCACTCCAAAACTACTAGAACTGATATCGGAATACAGCAAAGTTGCAGGATAAAAAATTAACACACAGAAATCTGTAGCTTTCCTATACACTAACAATGAATCAATAGAAAGAGAAATCAGGAAAACAATTCCATTCACCATTGCATCAAAAAGAATAAAATACCTAGGAATAAACCTAACCAAAGAAGTGAAAGACTTATACTCTGAAAACTACAAGTCACTCTTAAGAGAAATTAAAGGGGACACTAATAAATGGAAACTCATCCCATGCTCATGGGTAGGAAGAATTAATATTGTCAAAATGGCCATTCTGCCCAAAGCAATATACAGATTTGATGCAATCCCTCTCAAATTACCAGCAACATTCTTCAATGAATTGGAACAAATAATTCAAAAATTCATATGGAAACACCAAAGACCCCGAATAGCCAAAGCAATCCTGAAAAAGAAGAATAAAGTAGGGGGGATCTCACTCCCCAACTTCAAGCTCTACTACAAAGCCATAGTAATCAAGACAATTTGGTACTGGCACAAGAACAGAGCCACAGACCAGTGTAACAGATTAGAGACTCCAGACATTAACCCACACAAATATGGTCAATTAATATTTGATAAAGGAGCCAAGGACATACAATGGCAAAATGACAGTCTCTTCAACAGATGGTGCTGGCAAAACTGGACAGCTACATGTAGGAGAATGAAACTGGACCATTGTCTAACCCCATATGCAAAGGTAAACTCAAAATGGATCAAAGACCTGAATGTAAGTCATGAAACCATTAAACTCTTGGAAAAAAGTATAGGCAAAAACCTCTTAGACATAAACATGAGTGCCCTCTTCTTGAACATATCTCCCCGGGCAAGGAAAACAACAGGAAAAATGAGCAAGTGGGACTACATTAAGCTGAAAAGCTTCTGTACAGCAAAAGACACCATCAATAGAACAAAAAGGAACCCTACAGTATGGGAGAATATATTTGAAAATGACAGATCCGATAAAGGCTTGACATCCAGATTATATAAAGAGCTCACATGCCTCAACAAACAAAAAACAAATAACCCAATTAAAAAATGGGCAGAGGAACTGAACAGACAGTTCTCTAAAAAAGAAATACAGATTGCCAACAGACACATGAAAAGATGCTCCACATCGCTAATTATCAGAGAAATGTAAATTAAAACTACAATGAGGTATCACCTCACACCAGTAAGGATAGCTGCCATCCAAAAGACAAACAACAACAAATGTTGGCGAGGCTGTGGAGAAAGGGGAACCCTCCTACACTGCTGGTGGGAATGTAAATTAGTTCAACCATTGTGGAAAGCAGTATGGAGGTTCATCAAAATGCTCAAAACAGACCTACCATTTGACCCAGGAATTCCACTCCTAGGAATTTACCCTAAGAACGCAGCAATCAAGTTTGAGAAAGACAGATGCACCCCTATGTTTATCGCAACACTATTTACAATAGCCAAGAATTGGAAGCAACCTAAATGTCCATCGGTAGATGAATGGATAAAGAAGATGTGGTACATATACACAATGGAATACTACTCAGCCATAAGAAGTGGAAAAATCCAACCATTTGCAGCAACATGGATGGAGCTGGAGAGTATTATGCTCAGTTAAATAAGCCAAGCGGAGAAAGAGAAATACCAAATGATTTCACTCATCTGAGGAGTATAGGAACAAAGGAAAAACTGAAGGAACAAAATAGCAGTGGAATTACAGAACCCAAAAATGGACTAACAGGTACCAAAGGGAAAGGAACTGGGGAGGATGGATGGGCAGGGAGGGATAAGGGGGGGGGAAGAAGAGGGAGGTATTAAGATTAGCATGCATGGGGGGGAGGGAGAAAGGGGAGGGTGGGCTGCACAACACAGAGAGGACAAGTAGTTACTCTACAACATTTTGCTAAGCTGATGGACAGTAACCATAATGTGGTTGTTAGGGGAGACCTGATATAGTGGAGAGCATAGTAAGCATAGTATTCTTCATGTAAGTGTAGATTAAAAATTAAAAAAAAAAGAAAAGAAAGAAAGAAGAAAGAAAGAAAGAAGAAAGAAAGAAAGAAAGAAAGAGAGAAAGAAAGAAAGAAAGAAAGAAAGAAAGAAAGAAAGAAAGAAAGAAAGAAAGAAAGAAAGAGAGAAAGAAAGAAAGAAAGGGGGATTATTCCTTGATAGGATAAAACTATTGGTAAATCAAAGATCAACGCATGCTTTAAATATCCTTAATGTTGATCACTTAAAGGGTGTCAGATGATCAGCTATGGAGGTACTCTTTTCTGATAATATTTCTTTCTCTTAATAAAAAAAAAAAAGCAGTTACTGTGTGCTGACCTCCAATGAGTTCTGCACAGTGGTATAGAGGGCATGTCAAAGTGTGGGCAAAGGGTCTGTTTGTTTCTATGCAGAAGATCAAGGCCTAGCTTGGATACCCAGAAAATGAACTAAGATACGATATGAGGAGGAGCTTCCGGCATCAGCACTCTCTGGAGGACTTGTGCCAGGGGGATGATCATCAAAAAGCCTCCACAGGGATCCGAACGATGCTGCGGTTGTGGCTGCATCCAGCCCACCGTCTCTTGGACTTGCCATAGGAATGAGGAGGGAGATGTCTAGGCTGGCATGTGCATACAGTGAGACAACGAATTTGACCGGATCTGTACTGTTGGAACTCAACCAGGAGTTGGGAGGGCTGCAAGTTGTAGCACTCCAAAATCTCATGACTATAGACTATCTACAGTTAAAAGAACATATGGGATGTGAACAGATCCCAGAAATGGGCTGCTTTAATTTGTCTGATTGTTCAAGTACAATTGGACAATATCCATCATATCATAGATAAATTTTCACAAATGCCTAGGGTGCCTAAATGGTTTTCTTGGCTTCACTGGAGATGGATGGTAATTATAGATTTGCTTTGTTTATGTCACCATATTCCTATTATGTTAATATGTGTGTGCAAATTAGTAGTTTAAAACCTATACATACTTAAGGTACTCTACAAGAAGATATGTCAAAGAAATAATCAATCCTCCCATGTTTCCTTCCATATGCTACCTCTATTGCTTTTCTTCTTCCTTCCTAATTACAACCCTTAAATAGAATTCGTGCCTCATATCGAATTTACTGAGTATCATAATTCCTCCAGGTGGTAAAGATACCTCGAGACAAGTGCTGGGCATAGAAGCCACAGGGCATAAATATGCAAAGAAGTAAAAAGCTAACCTTTTCAAACAATATGGCTTCTCTCTCACTTACTAACTTTACATTTCCCTGTATGGCCCCAGAAGATGAGTGGTTAGCCAGAGATGGGTAAGATTCCTCAAGGGAGGAACAACCTAATACAGGCACAGTCGCATGGGGGCCATCAGGTGAGAATTTGGGGATCAACAGAGGTGAGGCTCAGAACCTTACCCACCCTGCTTTGAGAGAAATCTTCTGCATCCGTGGATGTCTTGCTGCCCTTGTCTAGCCTGGATTAATACTTAGTCCATAGGCACACACCTGATCATCTGATCATCTACATTTGCCCTCTTACAGCACTAAATGCCTTAATGTTTCTACCTTTATCTTGCATCTACCTACCACTTCAGCATTTTATTAAAAATAAAAATAATAATAATAATAGAGGGAGAAATGTGGGATCAACATATAAATCAACTACAAAAATCAAACGAATATTCATATTTGACCTGATTGTTTATGGGTCATAATGCGTGATCAAAACCGAAAGTTTCTGTGATGAATGCCCTTGTACTGTTTACCATGTAAGAATTTATTCACTATGTAAGAATTCTTTCACCATGTAAGAACTTGTTCGTTATGCTTCAGAAGATTGGAGACTGACGAGAATTAGGCTTGAGATGGATTAATGATTGTACATTGAGCATTGACCCCCCTATACTGAATTTTATTGTTGTTAACAACCATTTGATCAATAAATATGAGAGATGCCCTCTCAAAAAAAAATAATAATAATATTTTCAGCAAAATGACAGAATTAATTAGAATTGAATGTAACCTTTAAATCTTTCTGAATGTGCTACACTTCCACAATTTTGAGTGTCTTGATAAAATTGAAGCTTCTTTCAACTTCTTGGCCTACAATTTCCTATAGGTTGTCCTCAGCCTACTTCTTCTTTAACAGAGTCTACCTATAGTAAACACAAATTATGTAAAAACACTGACTGAATAGTACATGCGAAAATATTTTCTTATGTAGCTTTTATATAAAACCAGTGCTCAGAAAAGTAAATAAAAAGTTAATTTGCTTACAATCTTTATTTTTAGATATCTAAAATATTTTTTCTACCTCTCCAGTTGAAAACATTTATATAATTGAGTAGCTGAAATTACATATTTTCTGAGTTTTTATGACCCCAATGTTCTGAATAAGATAGATTAAAACTGCTTAAATCAGTGTATTTAGCTTCTTTATATCTATATAAAGATATAGCTATTTATATATAAGCATTCAAATTCTAGTGCACCTATCAAATTGACTTTCAAAATTAACTTGTGTCTATGACATTATTTCCATTTTTAAGAAGAAAGTTAGCAAAATGAAAAATATGTATTTTTTAAAATCCCTTTAAAAAACAAATTATATATCTCTCTTTTTCAATTAACAATAAAATTCGAATTTCTTCTGATAAATGGCTGATGCTCATTCACAGATGAATTATAGAGAAGGAAATGCCAACACCATTTTCCTTCATGGACTAAAATTTTAATTCTTTGGGTAATAGGATAGGGATAGTAATGATGTGGAAAACATAATACAAATAAATTCCAGCTCCAGGATTGTCATATTAATAAATCAGAAATTATTTTAACTACTGGAAGCATAAGTACCTCAAAACCTATTCGAATGACATAGTCAAACCTGATAATATATGTTATAAACACAGAAAGATCCTTGGACCAATGAACAGCTATAGCTTCTTTTGTAGACTGCAGATTACTGAATGAATAAAAAAGAGAGGATTTAAAAAACTGGTCACACTCATATCACATATGGAAAAGAGCCCAAAGGATCTCCTTGGAAATTTCCAAATGACTAAGGGAAGAAATGACTAATTAAATTGTTACAAGATAACTGTAATAAATCTGAGAATCTGGAAAACATTCTTGGTTGTCTTAGAGATAACAACAATATTGTCTAAAATGTTTGGAAGTATATGACTCTGAATTGGCAGACACAAGAATAGAATGGCTTTTTTTGTTTTCTAGGTAGAACCCAAAAATAGTCTGAAAGCAATTAAAAGGACATGGTGAGGAACATGGATGTTGAAATGGAGGAAACATGGGTTTGATTGCCAATTCTGCCCCTCCCTAGCTCTGTGATTTGGGATAAGCTAATCAACCTTACTAGATTTGGTTCAGTGGAAGTAACATGAAACTATTTGGTAATTATTGAACATTCATCTATACAGGGCACCAATCTAGGTGCTAGAAATTCAGCAATGAATGACACAGACAAGATCCATGATGTCATGGGACTTAAAATACTATTGTCAAGGGAGAGAAAACAGTAACAAGTAAGCAAATAAGAAAGATAATTTTATATATTGATATGATAGGTTGTAAAAAATAAAAGTAAAACATCTTGGAATATAAAAAACAAATAGCATATAACATCCATTATGTTCATCATTTTGTAATGGATTATCAGGAACCATGGCATGTAATATTGATGCTATTTTTGAAATCCTGGTTGTTAATCCCAGCAAACAATGTGAAAAATCCATATGACTCGAAAAGCAAAGATTGAACGGGCCAAGAGAAAAAAAAAATCAAGGAAAGGAAGAGGAAAAAAAAAAGAAATGGCTCTAATAAGGGAAGCTATAGGGGAAAGGATTTTAGGTCCTCCAAAGAGGACCCGTGAAGTCCAATGCAGTACATGTTTATCCCTATCTCACTCTGTGAAAAGAAGGAAGAAAAGTAAAAGGAGTGTGTATGTGTGTGTGTACGCGTGTATGTGCATGTAGCCTAATATGGCCAGATATTCTTAGTATGTTGTCTGATTGATGCCTTACTACACTCCTATTCAAACTACTTGTATCTCCACTTAACAACTGAGCTTACATAACTAATGAGCTTAGAGAACTCATTTTCTTAGCATGTATAATTAGGATTGACTAGATCTCAGAGCTTCCCTAGTTCTAAAAGCTCATGATTCTGATAATAGGAAAAGAAAATTATCTGTATAAGCAAATATGAGGGTTATAAAAGTGCTAAAATATCATTGGTCATACAGCCTGTCAATCTTTATAAGGACAGGCTGCTAGCACATTTGGCTAGGAACTGCAGTCTTAAATCATGAATCTCAGTTTCTTGGGAGATGGATGAAGAATGAAATATTCATACAGGGAAGACCTGGAAAGATGCCCTAGGAAATGTGAGGGAAAATCTGTATAGACATCCAATATAATCAAGTTTTATCCAAACCAGACCAGGTTCTTTTGAAATTTGCCAGTTACTAATCAAAATCCCACCAAGTGCTTAGTGTCTCAGACAGTTTTAAATAACATCAAATTAACTATCATGTAATATAATGAGTAAAGCCAAATCTGTATTTTGTTTTAAAGCTATACAGATACACAAACTCTGAAGTGGCACTAGCCAAGTAAAACTTAATTTTAATTACTCTATTACTTCACTTTTAAAATCATTCCAGTAATTTCAAAAAGAGATTTGAAAACTAGTTTTCCATAAAAAACTAATTTATAGTGATAAATACCTAGAAAATTAATAGTTAAAGATTTTGCCAGTATTGTTTAACACAACTATAAACACAATGTAAAAGAATATTTACTAATGATGAAATGAAAACCTTAATTCTTATAATTATGTTTTGCAATGCTAAGCAAATTTTGAAACTAAAATAAGTTAAGAGTACTACTTTGATCTTTATGAATTTCATTCTCAAAATTTGCCACAATAGAATCTGTGATATAAGTCAGCTTTCTGCAACTATGCTATAAATCAACTTCTTGGCCAAGTTTCTTTAAAAAGATCTTCAAAATACTCAACAAAATGATGAAAGTATTACAATATAATCTTCACTCATTCTTTTTTTATTTAATTTGACATGAAACAAATATATTACCATAAAATGCTACTACTGTCACTTTTTCTACTTTCAATTATCTCATTTCTTTTCCTTTAAACAAAATTAATGAAATGTCAGAATGGAAAAACATTCAGTTTTACTAAAGGAAAAAAAAATTAGTTTTACTGAAACACACATGTTCCCTTTCTCCCCAAGGCAAGTTTCATATGTACATTATTTTAAATGAGAAAAAAATAGGAAAAGAAATCCTAGGCATGTGTTTGGCTGTGTAAACTTATCTAGAAAGGAAAAGGAAAAGCATGGGGATGTCTAAGAAGATGGTGACCATGTTGCTGCCTTTTTCTTTGTCAAGTGGCACCTGCCAGGACATGGAAGATGGCACAACTCAGGGGGCACTTCTAGGAAGGCTTCCAGTCACCTACTATAATACTTTTCTATTTGAATTCTCTACACAGTATTTTTCCAACATTATCTTGTTTATTTATTATTTAGTTAGTTGGCAGATTTCTATCTGCCTCCACTTAAGTATAAGGTTCATGACAAAAATCCCCTTAACACTCTTGTTCAATATGTATCCTCAGAAGCTGGAAACTAATTAGCCCTTAATTTAGCAATAAATGAATGCTTTACTAACCTCCATCAACATCATGAGCCATAAAACCTCAAGTATGTAAGAAGGAAAAGGATAAACTAAAATGACCAAATGAGAAAAATTTTAAGGAAATAAAAAATAAAACAATGGCAAAAATAAAATGAGATCAAAGAAATATAAGCAAGTACCTCAGCTATTTCAATCAATATGAAAATGTTTCTCTTACCAAAAGACAGAAAACCAAACTTTTTTTTAAAAGCAGACTTTTGTTGTTTTCAAAAATTATATTTAAAACAATGACAAAATTTGAATATAAAAGAATGGGTAAATGCAAACAAAATGAAAATAAGATAAGGTATTTAAGATATCAATAACTATCAATTTAGATATTAGATAAAGTGAATTTTAAAGTTAATGACATTGAAAAGAAAAATGGGAGACATTGGAACATATTGGGAAGTGATATAATCTGGCCAAGAAGATAAAACAGTAATAAACCTTTAAGCAAGAAACCACATGAAAATTTTTAAAAATTAATAACTACTGGGTTAAAAGGATTAACTTAATTAAAATAATTTATGGGGAAAGATTTTATTATCTTTTTCAGAATTTCACAAAGTAAGTAGTGAAAACAAGGATATAAATTATTCAGTTGATTAAATTAACTGATTGAATTTATATCTATTTGTATAAAATAATATACTAAAAATATATATTTCTATATTTACAGATCTTAAAAATATTCATCAACATTTTAACATGTCACATTTAAAAACTTCTAATTTTTTTTAAAAGGAGAGATGTCATAGCAATCATTCTGTAAATAAAATAAAAATGTATATTAAAGGATAAAAAAATTATGAATTAAAAAATTTCCAATGACTCCAAGAGAAAACAGAAATTACAAATTAACCAAAATGTAATTTAAAACATCACACTAATGAGGCAAACAGCTAAAATAAGATTCAGATGACAATTTGTAGCTGAAATTCATTTATTTCAAGCACAAATAATAAATATTCACTTTGAAGAAAAAGCAAAAGTAGTATAATAAAATAAGAAAAATAATGGCATTAATAAAAGGAAATTGAAAGCATTGAAAGAGAAAAGAAGAAAGTAGAAAAGATAAACAAAGGACACTGACATAAGTAAAATGAGAAAATCTGGCCAAACTAAAAATCATAGAAGATATTAGAAATACAAAGGCTTATTAGAAAAGCTTTTGCCAGTTCAGATAGTTCTTATGGCTGTAATTTGCTCCTGCTTTATGGACAGTACTTATATTTATTAAACTACTCTAAACTATAGAAAAAATTTGTATGCTTTATTATATTAAAGTAACAAACCTTCATTCTAAAATCCAGTTAAAGAAATTCAAAAGGAAAGAAGAAAAAGAGAAAGTGGTAGTGAAGGTGCTAGGCACCATGAAATAAACCATGGAATTAAGAGGAACGGCATAAAAATAGACATACTGATATTTTGAAAACCTGACAAATTGTTAGGAGTGTCACCATTTTACATTCCCACCAATTCCAGTTATTGTCTTTATCTTTATGATTATTATACTCATCTGAATGAATGCAGAGTGATATCTTATTGTGGTTTTGATTTGCATGTTTTACTAATAACACGATTTTGAATATTTTTTTCATGTGCAAGTTGGACATTTTTGTTTCTTCTTTAGAGAAAAACCTTTTTCACATTTTTAATTGAATTTATTCTTTGTATTGTTAAGTTGTAAGAATTCTTTATATATTTTAAATATGAGTCCCAAATGATGAAGTTTAATTTATTAATTTTTTGTTGTTGCTTGTGCTTTTGGTATCATATCTAAAAAAATTGTTGCCTAACCCAAAGTCACATAGATATTTATGTCTCTGCTTTATTCAAAGAGTTTTGTCATTTTAGCTCTTACATTTAGGTCTATGAAGCATATTGAGTTAATTTTTCTCTATAGTATAACATAGGAGTTCAAATTCAGTCCTCTGCAAGTGGATATCCAGTTGTCCCTTCACAATTATGGAAAAGACTATTCTTTCCCCACTGAGTTGTCTCACTACCTTTGTCAAATGCTCTTGGCTGTAAATGTAAAGGTTTCTATCTGGGCTCTTGATTCTATTTTATTAATTGGTATATGTATACTTATGCCAGTACCACACTGTTTTAATTATGGAGCTTTATGGTAGGTTTTGAAATTGGAAGTGTGAATTCCCCATCTTAATTTTTCTTTTTCAAGATTGTTTGACTGTTCTGGGTGCCTTGTATTTCCCTATGAATTTTAGGGTTAGTTTGTCAATTTCTTCAAAAAAAGATAGCTGGGATTTTTTCATAGGGAGTATATTGAATGTTTAGAAAACCTGCAGTTTTAAAAAAATGATGTTTTCTAATTCATGAACCTAGGAATTTTTTTATTTATTTAAATATTTCCTTACAGTGGTGTTTTTTAGTTTTCAGTTTAGAAGTCTGAAATTTATTTTTTCTTTAGTGCTTTAGTGCTTTATTATTTTTTGATTCTATTATAAATGGAATTGTTTCAAAACTATATTTGGATTCTTAAATGATAGTATATAGAAATCCAATAGATTTTCTGTGTTGATATTATATCCTGCAATCTTACTATACTCATTTATTACCTCTAATAATTGTGTGTATGTGTGTGTGTGTGTGTGTGTGTGTGTGTGTGTGTTCCTTAGGATTTTCTATATACAAGATCACATTATTTGCAAATAGAGATAGTTTTATTTTTTCCTTTCCAATTCAGATGCTTTGATTTCTTTTTCTTGCCTAATTACTTTGACTAGAACCTCCAGTACAATGTTTAATAAAAGTGGTCAAAATGGAAATTCTCATTTCTGCTCTTAGTGGGAAAGCTTTCAGTCTTAAATAAATAAGTTTGATGTTAGCTTTGAGTTTTTCACAGATGCCTTTTATCAGAGTGAGAAAGTTCTATTTCTAATTTATTGAGTATTTTTTATTATAAAAGGTTGTTAGATTTTGTTAAATTCTTTTTCTGCATATACTGAGATGATCTTGTGGGTTTTGTCCCATATTATATTATGATATATTACATTGATTGATTTTTGTATATTAAACCACCTCGTGTTCCTGGGCTAAATCCCACTTGGTCATTATGTATATTCCTTTTCTTATGTTATTGGTTCAGTTTGCTGAATTTTTGCATGTATATTCACAAGGCATATTTATCTATAATTTTTCTTTCTGGTGATGTCTTCGTCTGGCTTTGGTATGAGTGTGATCCTGGTCTCACAGAATGAGTTGGGGAGTATAACCTCTTCTACTTTTCAAAATGTTTGTGAGGATTGGTGTTAATTTCTCATTAAATTTTTGGTGCAATTCACCATTAAAACTATGTGCTTCACTTCTGGACCACTCCTTTTCTTGTGAGAATTTATTGTAACTAATTCAATCTCTTTACTTATTATAGACCTATTGAAATTTTCCATTTCTCTTTGCAATAGTTTCAGTAGTTTATGTCTTTCTAGGAATTTGTCCATTTCATCTAGGTTATCATTTGCTACCATATAAAATGTTCATAGTATTTCCTTCTAATGCTTTTATTTTCTATGAGGTTGAAAGCAATATTTCCTCTTTTATTCCTAGATTATCATTTGCTAGCATATAAATGTTCATAGTATTTCCTTCTAATACTTTATCTTCTATGAGGTTGAAAGCAATATTTCCTCAAAGAACAAACTTTTGATTTTGTTGATTTTCCTTTTTCTTTTTCTTTTTTCTATTTCATTAATCTCCACTCTAATCTTTACTATTTCCCTCCTGCTATATTTGGTTCAGTTTGTTCTTCTTTTTCTAGTTTATTAAGATAGAAGTTTTGTTATTGATTTGAGATTTTTCCTTTTTTCTTGATATAGGCAATTACAGCTATATATTTCACTTTTAGCACATCCCACAAATATTGATATGTTGAAGAACTATTCTTACAAGTCATAAATTGGTGATCTTTTCAGAAAGTACTTTATTATCAAATAATAAATATTCAAAGGGATCTGTGTTTAGACTGGTACTAATATTATCTCTCAATATATCTAACACTGTCACTCAAAAAATATGCAGATTTAAAATTGGTCAATATTTAACTGGCTGGTTAGCTCAGTTGATTATAGTGTAGTGCTAATAAAATTGGTCAATTCATTACCCAGATTAATATTCCATTCACATGAAACCTATAGTACTACAATATATACTGATACTATCCTCTGGTACAGAGAAGCAGATAAGGAAAAAGTTTGAGAAATATTTCCACTTCTAAATTCAGCTGCAATTTCTTTGATCTTTCATCCCATTTTGAAATTTTAAGATGAATTAAACAATGTTGATTACATATTCTGATGAGCAAAATAATATAATGTAGGTAGATCTCTTCTTATTTTATGTATGTACTTTTCTCACAAATCCTTCAACTTTACTGTCTACCTCAAATCAGTTGGGGAAATAGTATAGTATGTAGAGCATAAAACTTGTGATATGACTTGTTTTCCAAGAGGTATTATATTCAGCTTCTCAGAAGGAGATGACTCTTGAAAGGTCCAGTTATTTTTCAAAGTATCAGGAAAAACCCAAATCAGATATACTAAAAATCAAGCAATCAAAATTGCCAGGCCTGCTTTATTTCAAAGTATTTGTTTTTTCTTATTACTGAAAACTGGACCATCCTGTAAATCACAATTTTATTAGCTGCAAGTCAAGGTGGCAGTTTTATAATGCTGCGAAAATTACTTACAAAAATATTTCTAACAGCCACATGGATCATTGTCTTAACATTTAACTGGAAAAAAATGTGCAGAAAAATCCATCAATTCTTCATTCATTGATCTCACTGGATTTCTGAGAATTTTCTCCTGAGTATCCTATTTATGGCTTGGAAACATTTTTCTTTTCTACTGTGGCTTGATTTCTTTTGAGGTTTCACATTATTAATGGGCTTTGTCTTTTTCTTTAGCCTCCATAGCACTAATTTTTTACCATGATTTACCTATTTAGCTATTTGGATAGTAATAAAAAAGCCTCTGAATATTGGAATGTATCTTGCAAATTAGAGATATTTACCTCATGAAGCATTTGTAAGTCTTAGGCTTCTTTAACTTCCTAAACTTGAAAGCTACAGAGAATTTTGCTAGGATAAAATTACTCAACAAAAATAAGAAATATAATACTCTGAAATCACAGCTATTTCTAACTCTAAGTAAAATATGTTTTAAAGGATCTTAAATCTTTTTTCTGAATATTTAACACTCTTAACAAAGTTAACTAAACTGAAAATTAGGTGGGTCAGCCTTTTCCTTCTTTGCCTACCTCTGTTGTTTTAAAATACAAATTATAAAAGTCTTTTCTATTACCTGAAATAGAACACTCAGATATTGTCCAGTGTTAACCTTAACTTTATAATTATGCCCTACCTATCATGTTCATGTGTTATATAGTATGTGTTGTTTTTTTTCCAACTCAACAATTCTCCATTGGTAGACCTGTTCCACTAAAAAGAAAATATCTACTATTCTGGGCTTATATCGAGGAGAACACAAATTAGAAAAATTATTTTTTCCTCACAGTAGTTCCACAATTTTACCTGACTACTATTTTTACTTAAACTTGGAACCACAGGATTAAAGTCTAATGTTTATAGCTTTTTCATTTTAATTTGATCTCTGAACCGCCCCTAATCCCCTCTAATCATTCAGCTGTGGCAATTTTATCAGTTGCGTCAGTGCCTGCTCCAGCACTCAGGCTTTTACGTGTACAGCTGTGTTGTTCCGTGAGCGTGGCACATGTTGTCATGTTATCAAGCCTGTTTTCTCAGTGGGCTTTCTTTTAGCCTTAGAGTCACTAACTTGAAGTACTTCTGGTAAAATGCTGGTTTTGTCCAAACAATATACTATAAATCCTACTCTAATCATTATCATTCTTCTTTGTCAGAGAGAAAGTTTTAAATATGAACAAAACAAGCCTCCATCTGCCTTTGTCTTTCAACCTTACAACAAAAACAAAGCATAAACATGGTTCCATAATATTAAGTAGTTTTTACTGTAAAGATATGTTTTTTAAATATACTAAACCAAGACCTATCAAATAACTAAGAGCATATTGGATATTTTTCAATCAAAAATAGCGCAAAAGCTCTTCTAGAAGATTATTCATCAAGCCAAAAGGATCAAAGTATTTGAGATTCAAATTAGGAAATAAAAGTCAAAAATCAAATTATCAGCAGAAAAACTATGGAAACATTTAAGCTTCATGTTTCAATAAAGACCCTGAGATTTTTCAAAATACCAATAGCAAGTGCTGTTAAACATCAGTTTATAAGTTCAAAGAAATACATTTCACATGTTATCAAAGATTACTATTTCATTTTTCAGAACTCATAAGTGAACTGCACACTTGCCACTGCAAAGAAATTGTAGAATGATTCTGAGGGAAGAGGCAGGAGGCTCTCGAAATGAACCAGTGAGGATTTCTCTGATTGCTAGTCTCTCATTCTTCTGATGAGATTCAAAGTGTCAAAGCTGCCCTGACTGATACTCAGGTGTCATTTTCAAATGCCATTACGACTCACTGCATCTGATATCTTTCCTGGTAGTGGAATTCTGAGGACCTAGCCCAGTGAACAGGAAGAAGACAAGAGGTGAGACTACAATGCGGAGTGCCTCAGGGACACACACTTGGCAGGAAGCACGAAATCCAGGAGCTTTAAAGAAAATTTAAAGCCATTTTGGAGTGTTACACAGATTCAATGCATTTCTGAGAGGCTCCTGGTCACATGATGGAAAATTAAACATTGTCAAGATGATAATCACAATAATTCAAGTCTGTAAAACATCTTTGAATGCAACCACTAATAAGACAACAATGAAATAAAATACTTGGAGCATTTTCTAGAAATCAACTGTCTCCAAAAGGAGAAATATATTCATATAACACTAAATGATCAATAATAACTATGCAGTAGTTCTCTCAATCTGCCCCAACTCTTCTAAATTAATGCAAGAAGAACATTTCAAAATCAAAATGATTTTTAATGATTGAGCAGCTAACCAAGCTTTAACAAAAGTCACTGTCATTTAAATGACAAGATCCAGAGGCCCTTCAGAACCAATTAGGTGCTATCAACCCTTGATCCTCCCTAATGAAGCATTTGTAAGTCTTAGGCTTATTTAACTTCCTGAACTTGAAAACTACAGAGACCCGTCAAAGAGTTCATCATTTTAATTGGAAAAATACTTTATAGTTTGCCTTTAAAATGTTAAAAAAAAAAGTCCCTGGCATTAAATTTTCAGTGCTCAATGTAAGTTAACAGAGAACTTTATGAAAGAATCTAAAATAATTCTCTCAACTCACAGAAGACAAGAATAGCTTATGAATAAGCCTGGGAATATTTTAATAATTTATCCTTCTATTTCATATCTATTTAATTATTTAACTCCAAAAAATCCAAATCCATTTCTAGACCACACTCATTGAATACATGTTCTTTATCCTATTTTTTACAAAGTAATTTTTTAAATGATCATAACATGCTTGGAAAGATGTCACTTGTAATGCATCCTGTGCTAGAATAATACTGACCATCTGGATATGAATCAAAGCTTAGGCTACTGCTGCTCTTATTCATCATGACCAATCAGCTTGGTAGTATGCTCATTTTCCTCCTGAAAATAAGCAATATGAAATCAGAGAACAGTTATAGCTCCAGGGAGAAAGGTGTTACCAGCCCAGAACAAATCCCCTATGAAAATAGTGAAAGTGAAATAAGTCTAGTGAAAGGAAAGGCTGGGAGAAAGGCTTTTTATTGCTCACAGCTTGCTCAAATAGGCTAACTAAGCTCCGCCCCATCTATCTCCTCCAGCTGCCACTCATGCTGTAACCCCACTCACGTTCTCTCCTTCCCACCCATTCTGGGAAGAACTCCATTGGCAGGTCCTTGGTGACTGGCAGATGCCAGACCAATTATGTATCAGGAAGGGAGGGGAGGAGACAATGGCTGTTACCTTTCCATCTCTTCCCTGAGAGTCTGTGGGAGGCTGCAGCAGTAAACACCTATTGATATGAAATGGTAAGGTCAGGTGGGAGATTCTGGATATTATGCAAAATACCCAACCATCTTCTCCAGAATTCTCATCTCAGAATCTACTCACCCCCAACCCCATTTTCCTCAATGGCTCTTGTGTGAGAAAGTGAGAGTATTATAACCAGACTACTAACACAATAACAACAGAAATACAGGTAGCAATAAAACCATGACAATCCTGAAGTTTGAAACCTGAGTAGGGTGGTTTTTCAAAGCCCTACCCAGATTAAGTCCATACCTCACCCATTCCACAGAAGACCAGCAGCTGAACCACCAGGGAGCTGCAGGCACACTCAGCAAGCAGCAGCGGCAGCTAGGAGGCAGGCCCAATCTGTAAGGACAGAAGAAAAGAACCCTAAAGGCATTAATCCTGGGCTACAAGTCCATGACCAATGGTTAAACTGTGGAGGCAACCTTATGGAAGGACAGTGAACATCCTCTGCTGGCCTTCCCACATGAAGGCAAACTGTTTCTGACTTTTCTGTGCTATGTCAATAAAGAGGAAAGCATTAACAAGGTCCACAACATAATGATATATTCCTAGTAAATGACTGAGGGTGTCTATAATGGCTGCTATAGAGGAGACAGCAACATGCAAGAGGGTGTGATTTTATTCAATTCCCTGTAGTCCATGGTCATACGCCAAGAGCCATATAGCTTTTTCACTGACCACACTGGGGAATTAAAAGGACTATGAGTGGGCTTTATGATGCCCACCTTCTCCAACTCCTGTAGAGTTTCTCCAATTTCCTTGTGGCCCCCAGGCAATTTATACTGCTTAGTATTTGTCACTCACCAAGATACAGGCAGAGCTACAGGTGGGTGCTTAGCATGTCCACTCAGGGGGAGGAGCCCACTCTCTAGGCGGTACTTTACACCAGACCAAATCCCCACTGGGGAATCCCAAAGTGAACTCCTATGACCCACAAGTGGATCCCAAGGTGAAGCTCCACCATCCACAGGGGTGTTCCTGGGTGAATCCCCACCACCCACAGTGGGGTCCATGGGTATTTCCCCACCATCTCTAGGGGCAGCCCACCCAAACATCACACCTATGAAGACAGATTTCAGGTTCACCAGATCCCACCAACTCACAACAGATGTAGCTCTTGGGGGAAGGGTGTTCCTTGCCTGGGGAGAATAGCCAATGAAACAAGTGAATCTGAAATTAGTCAAGGGAAAAGACAGGTTGGGCTAGACCATTATTATTGCTCACAGCTCACTGGAATTAGCCAGCTAGGCCTGGCCCCACCCATCTCCTCCTGCCACTGCTCCCACCCTCTCCTTCCTCCCTGGTACCTACTACTCTATAGCCAAACCCACTTGGTGCTCCGTGTCTCTGCAGCCATGGCACAATCTCCCTTCCCCATCCCTGGTACCCTCTCCCCCACCCTTTTCAAGAGGAACCCCCCCCCCCAAGGGAAGGCATCTCCAGTAACTGGCAGGTGCCAGACCAATTACTTACCTGGAATGGGGGGAAGGAGAGATGGCCATCCTCTCTCCACCCCTAGGCCCAGAGGCTGTGGGAGGCTGCCACATTACACACCTATTGATATGTCAATGGACTAAGGCCAGGCTGGAGATCCTGGAAATTCTGTGATTTACCCCACAAACAGAAAGAACAAATGCTTTTTCAATACATTTTCTAAATTACATTCAATCAGTTATTGCATGTGAAAATATCTAAATAAGGGCATAAATTTGTAGATTTAGTCTATATATTGGGATCAAATTGTGGAAGATATTTTGAAAACATTCAATTGCAGAAAATTACTGATCATTTGGATTTCTGTGATTATTCTGTTATTCAATTACCAGGAAATTTTCTATTAATATATGATGTTAAAGTATTCAGAATTACTCTTTCCAACTTTCATTCACATAACTTCTCTCTTAAACTAAGAAATCCCATGCTGCAATATCCAACATAACATAACATGATATCTCATATGATAATTTCACATAGGTCACAAACAGCAGGATATTAGCCTTTGAGAAATAAAGATTCATCCTTCTCAGGAAAACAAAATTCTTGTTTTAATGAAAACAAAAGTGATCCTTAAACACAAAGAATTTATTTAAAAACCATTGTGTATTATCAGCAGAATTATCCCTACATGTCTGTTATTTAACACCAGCATGCTTTTTTTTTAGCGGTTACCACCCCTTTCTGTTAGAATTCTTATTTTTGGATGACTGATCAATTGTTTCATGTTATTTTTCCCCAGCAAGCTATAGATTCACCCCAGCTGCAAAAATTTTCTGAAGTCTGAGCAAAGGCTCCATAGGAGGAATCAGGGTATGATCTTTCAAACACAAACAGTATAACTCCGTAGGAGTCTACTCAGGAATTTGAGAAAGGAACTTCGTGAAAGAGGTAAGTTTGTAGCACTTATGGCTGCTTGCAAAGCAGAGCCAAAAATGTGATTAAAATCCACATATAAAAAAACCTTAACTCTTCTATAGGACTTCTGATATACTAACTTTATTTAATTTACAAAAATTTCTCATAGACTAAATGCATATTATCAGCTATTCTACAAAGAAATTAAGTCAAAACAAGTTGTTCAGGGGGCACCCTATGTTCTTGTCAAGTTGGAGATACAGTTTTGAGTCTTCTAACCAAAAGTCAGTAATACTGAGTAATAGACAAATACTAATAACACTCAGATCTCCCCCAACAGATTAATTCCCTGTCATCTTTCCAAAAGGCATTGGAGTTGAATGTGCAGGAATTTGAACAGTAGAAAATGTAAGGAACAATTTGACATATGTTTGCATAAGTATCCCCTCAGAGAAGTCTGATGAAAATAAAACCAAGTTTACTTCCTTTGCCCTTGGACTTAGCCTTGCTCCCTCAACCATCAGAAGATTTGAGTTGAAGTGAATCATATGTCTTGAACATGACTCAAAGGTGCTCTACACCATGATGATACCAGCATCAGGTCTCCATTGTTCTCCATTTATAACAATCATGCTACAAAGTAGGTAACTAATCATACTCCTCACAAGTGTCTCTTTCATTTTCCCTTAGCCAAAGGCCCCTCATTTAGTCCATTAATCATACCACAAAAGCATATCCTGTGTTACAAATTGAAACTTCATATGCAAATGAGTTTACATGGCATAAGTGGCAGAAACTTTTAATTATCTCCGTTTCCTTTCTTTCTTCCTTTTAGAAAGACTCTTCTCAAGATCTTGTCACTCAGCTTTTCCCAACATTCCTTGCAGCTGTGTGTGACCCTGCAATTGGTTTCTCATGAATGGTGTCTGGGCAGGAATAATGTGCAACTACTGCCTTCTCTCTATAAGACTACAAAGCAAATGGTGATCAGCCAGTGTCCAATAGACAATCTAACAACTTCAGGAAATTGCAGAGCAAGAATACAGAAAGAACCTCTGTGCCTGAGTGTTACAAAGTCTCCCTCTGGTTAGTTACATTAAATAGCTATTTTGTTTGAGCCACTGTTATTTGGGATTTATTTGTCACAGTCTCTTGCCTATAACTCCAAAGTATATACAGTTATCCAAATTAGAACCCCTTTCACCTCATTCACCTCATTCCTACTTTATGTATGGTGAAACACTGCTGGTGACCGTCTGCCCAGGTATATAGCAAAAGACCATTATAGGGTTAGCATTTTTCCTTCTTTTGGAGAGCAAAAGTGATTTTGTGGTATATACTTGAGCCATTGGGTTTAAATAACCTTGGCTGCTACCTTGCTCCAGGACATTTGTTTTTAATCATTTCATAGTATCAACATTATTTGAAATTTTTCTTTACTGTATTTTTGCTTGAATCTTATTTCTGCCTTCTCAATTATCATTAGAGAACATTTATTTTTGTGTCTGCTTGTTACCCATTCTTTTCATGTATCTGACTGAGGGAATTTTGGCAATAGTATTATTTCACTGTAATCACCATATTTCCCAGCATTTGCTAGACCCTTCCAAGCTCTCCCATTGGTCTAAAAACAGATATACAGACCCTACAGTAGCTCTGTGGCTGCATGTGTCAGCCCAAGTTACTGCAACCCCAGCACACATATCTTTCTATCACTGATGTAAGCTTTGTTGATAATGTTCTGCAAGTTGGATTTATTGCAAAGAGATCACTCTTCTTTTGGTCTTTAATCCTTTCTTTAAAAAAAAAAAGTCAAAGGTTAAAGTCTCAGTGAAATGATGTGCAATTGCATAGAAAAAGTCTTACTTACTATCTGTGATTTCCAATCTTCCTTATGGCTACAGAAAAAAAAAATGCCTTTTCTTTCATCTTTGGTCTCACAAAACATTATTTTCAAAGGGAAAAGTACCTTAAGGTCTATCCTTTCCAGAAGTTTTTTAACTGTGTTCCCCACACACACACTTTACAGCTCCAGAGAAGTAGCTTAAGAGTATGCCTGACATGGGGAGGGGCAAGAGGCTAAGCAGATGGGACCACAATCTTCCCACCGTGCCTTCAAATGAAGCTGCTTTCCTTTCAACTCTTAATATGTTAGGGTTCAGTTTGAGATTTCATTTTTAAAATGAGTCTTCTAATTTAAAAAGCAGTGATCTAGTTCAAACCAGATGAGGGTATTAAGGGCTCAAAAGAGCATGACAGAGCTAATTGGTGGTAAAGCTAAGATGCAATTCTAGTCTTTTGACATCTGGTCCATAATTTTTATATCTAAGCTACAGCAATAATATAAGATGTGACCACCCTACCACATACAGTTAAAATGACATAGCTATATGGATGTGACTGTAGGAAATTCAACATCAACTTAGAATTTCTCTTTAATTTCCATTTGATTTATAGTTAAGAATAGTCTAAATATTTTAATTTCTATATCCAGCAATTAAGATGTTAGTATTTTTCCACTTAAGAAAAAGCAACTTTTTTAATTAAAAAGGAAACTATGCCTGCTTTAAAAAATGAAAATAAAAATAATTTACCAAAAGGAAAGTATGATGTGGCAGAATGCACAGGAATCTAAGTTAGGAAATAGGATTTCAAATTATTTATCTGCCACTAGAGAAATAGCTGTGTTCCTTTTCTTTATCAGTCATGTCATCCTGACAGGCTTCAAGTTTCTTAGTTTTTAACGTGGTTAGACTGTGTGACTTATATAAGCTTTCTTCTAGATTTAAATCTAGGTTTCTCTCTTCTAGGTGAATTCTGTTTATCTGTGTTCATTTTATTCACGTGAATATGTTTATAATTTATGTGTGCATGCATAAGCATATGCCTAAAATCAAAGGAATTTTCAAGCTTTTCACTTTATGCTTCTCTTCATGATTTTTCCCACTTTTAAAAATAAACTGCATTTATATAAATGTATTAAATAAATGCTACTATATAAATGTATTAAATAAATTCACCCTTTTAGGTGTACAATTACAGTCCTGTGAGTTTATGAACATATACAGTTACAGAAATACTACCAAAATCAAGATATATAATAGTTGTATGCCAAAAAATTCACACCAGTCAAAAATTATTGCTGTTCAGTCACCCTCACACCATTCCTATCTCCAGCAACTATTGCTGTTTTCCATCGTAGTCTCACCTTTGTTTCTTCAAGTATTTTTAAAAACTTACTTTCTTAGTTTGCTCTATAGCTCTGAAAGGTAAATAGTATATTTTGCCTGCTCTGATAATTGCCTTATATCTTATTTAATCTAACAACATCTCTATGATACAGCCACCAATGTACTCATTTTATATGTGAGGAAACTGAGACTCATAATGAGATGTAACTTTCCTTGTTACGCAGCTAGGAAACAATGGAGGCCAACTCCCTAATAGGCCTGATTCAGCCTACCTCCAGACTTCTTTTATGTGAGAGAAAAATAACCTTTAACTGTTTGAGCCTCTGCAATTTTGAGTTTTCTGTTATATGAAACCAAATCTGACTTCATTTCCTTTGGATCCTCCTTTGTGAAGCATCCTCTTCTCTGGACACGTGCTACTTCTCTCTATAGAGGTCTTTACCAGACCCAGGAAGACATCATAGTTTAATTCATGGTGTTACATCTTTATAGCCCTGAATTGTGGCCATGGGTTAAGCTGCATGCTCAAATTCACAGCTTTTAAATCTTCATCTATCAGAATCTATGTCTATGTTTCCACTAGTTCCAAACCAGAAGAGGGCAGGGATGATATGTATTGGAGCTCCTAAACCGCAACATTTATTTTCATTTCTAATTAGCCAGATGATTGCCCATTCTCCAGTTCAATTTGTGTTACATCAATATTTTTATTAAATGCCTGGTCTGGATTTTAGCATACACATTAAATGTATGTTTTCTGCCACACTCACATTCACAGAAGTGGGTTTGCCTTAGCAAAGGCAATCTGATTCTCAAGTAGGACAAATCTACTTCACACTCACAGATGCAAGATCCATAGGCCAAGATTCCCTCCATTTTAATCTTCTCAGAGTATCATGTCTCACGGAACACAGCTTCCTGAACCAGCTTCCTTAAGCTTAAGGCTACTGACAAGAAAAATAATGTCTATTAGATGAAAGAAAGCTAGCATGGCCTATAAATACAAAAAGATACTTATGTGGGATAAAAATAAAGTCTGTATTTTGAAACATTGCACCTCCACATGTGCATTTATATTAATCTGTTGAAAGTTCATATTTACTTCACATTGCAATCTGCATATTTTTATACAAGATACAAGAAGAATATTATTAGAACATCAGACTATTACATAAACAGTACAAAAGCCAGTTACTTGAGTGAAAGGGTTAAAAATAAATAAGGGAATTTGTTGTTTTTTAGTGTTGTGAGCACCAAGTTAAGGAAGAGAACATAATGTTATCTGCTATTATTAGATTATGACATAAGCAATCTTGTGGAATAGAAAGGAAGTCATATCATGTACATCTCTAAGGGAAGAAATTTTTCTTTACTCTCAGTATAAGAAGAATTGTGCTTTTTCTGACCAGTGGCTTTGTTTTTAGCTTATGAACTTTCTAACAGTTGGACCTGATTATGTTTTCCTTTTTTTAATTTGTGACTGCTAAAATTTAGGGATTTATTTTATTTATGTACCCTTTCCAGGAAGCAAATATAAATTCATGACTTATGTTTTATGTTCTAACATCATTTCCAGAGGCCATCTTTTCTTCCTACTCTTATTTCCTTTTTGCTTAATTTAAATCATTCATCTTTTCAAATGTAGATATTCCTGTACTATTTCTTAAATCACTTCTGGAACAACACAGATTCTACATTAATTGACTAGTCAGCTATGCTATCATTGGTATTTTTAGTTACCCACTTAAGACACCTAAAGTAATACAGGAATTAAAATAGACTATGAATGATAATTATATCATCTTAACTCAAGAGTTGTTTGTAGAGTCCTTGGCTATCAGTACTATAAATTCTATTTAACTCATAGGAAAATAAAAGCATGAGAAATCAAATAAATTTAATGGTTCAAAAATCAGAAACCTGATATTAAAGCACTATACTGACTCCAAATTCAGATTAACATGTCAGTCGTTCATCAACAGAATGAAATTTAATCAATTTTATTATTTTAAAAGTGTTGATATATTTAAATATAACCATACCAATGTGTTTGGGTTGGTTCAATTAATTTTTAATAACTTTTTTTTCAGCCTCATTGGGAAACAATTGGCATACATTACTACTAAGTTTAAGGCATACAGTTTGATGGTTTGTTACATATATTGTGAAATGATTGCCACATTGTTTTAGCTAACATCCATCTTCTCATTTAGAAACAAGTAAAATAAGAGAAAGAAAAAAAGGAAAAAAGTTTTCCTTCTGATGAGAACTCTTAGGATTTACTCTCTTACCTTTCCCGTATATTATACATCAGCAGCATTAGCTATAGTCATCAAGCATATCTAGTACTTATTTATCTTATAACTGGAGGTTTGTGCCTTTGATCACCTTCCCCCAATTTCCTGCCCCTTTATCTCTGCCTCTGGTAACCACAAGTCAGATTATCTTTTTCTATGGCATTTCTATGAGCTTTGGGCTCTTTAGGTTCCACATATAAATGAGATCATATAATATTTGTCTTTCTCTGTGTGACTTATTTCACTTAGCATAATGCCTTCAAGGCCCATCCACATTATTGCAAGTGGGAGGATTTCCTCATTTTTTATGACTGAATAATATTCCATCATGTATATATCCACGTGTATATATTCTTACTTTTTGATCCATTCTTCCATCAATGGACACTTAGGTATTTCCATGTCTTGGCATTGCAAATCATGCAGCTATGATCATGGGGGTTCAGAAAATACCATTTTGAGTTAGTGTTTTTGTTTCCTTTTGATATATTCCCAGAAGTGGAATTACCACATTATATGGTAGTTCTATTTTTAATTTTTGGGGATCCTCCATCTGTTTTCCATAGTGGCTGTATCAGTTTACAATTCCACCAAAGTACGCAAGGGTTCCCTTTTCTCCACACCCAAGCCAGCACTTTTTATGTCTTCTCTTTTTGATGATAGCTAGTTTATCAGGTGTGAGGTAATATCTCACTGTGGTTTTTATTTGCATTTCCCTGATGACTAGTGATGTTGAGTACCTTTACATGTACCTTTTGGCCTTTAATATATACTCTTTGGAGAAATGTCTATTCATGGTTCTTGGCCTGTTTTTAAATTGGGTTGTTTGTCTTTTTTGCTATTGAGTTATATGAGTTTTATATACTTTAGACATTAACCCCTTTTCAGATATGTGGTTTACAAATATTTTTTTTCCATTCTGTAGGCTATTTCTTTGCTTTGTTAATGGTTTCTTTTTCTGAAACAATCTTTTTAGTTTGATGTTGTTTGTGCTGTATGTATCATATGCAAAAATTCATTACCAAGACCATGTCAAGTATTTTTATTCTTATGCTTTCTTCTAGAAGTTTTCATGGTTTCAGAACTTCCATTTGTCTTTAATCCATTTTGAGTTAATTTCTATGGGAGGTATAAGATACGGTCAAATTTCATTCTTACGTGTGAATATACAATTATCCCAGAACCATTTATCGAAGAGACCGTCTTTTCTACATTAATTATTCTTGGCTCTAGTTCAATTTATGTTACAAATGAACTCAAATTAAGAGAAAAATACATCTACTATAATATTCGTGTGGATGTATGAACCACTCTAACAATATTTTACATAAATAAACAGCCCGCCAAACCCGAGCTCAGTGACCCCGTCGGGGCAGAACAGGAACCAGAGCTGCCGAAGGGCCCTGTGACAGTAGCCAGAGGGTCAGCAATCGCGAAGCCGGGTGTCGGGCAGGCCCCGGAGGGAGCAGGGCAGCAGGCAGGCTGGCGGGTGGCCCCAGAGGGGCATGGGGCAATGCCGGCTGGCTGGCAGGAGACGGCGGACCCTTCTGCAAGTGGAAGCCTTTCCTCAGGAGTAAAGGTAAAGCAAAAAGGGGAAAAGAAGCACAGAAGAATGTCATTCAATAAAGAAAGGAAGAGTCATAGAGTTCCTGAAGAAGAATGAACTTCATGAGCTTGAAAAACAAAGCATCTGTTTCTGCAGAAACTAAAAAAAGAAAAATGCAAATTTATCAACAAGATGCTGCCATAGAAAATATCAAGCTTCAGTGTGGAAACCTGGAAACTCAAATCAAATCTTTACATACAGAAAATGTAAAGCTTAAATTTGACATAGAAGCAGCCCAAGAAGACTTAGAGGAACACATGCTAAGATATAATGAATATTATGCAAAAATGAAAGTACATAAAGATAGTTTGGGGGAGATAGAAAGCAAATGGTCATTCATGACTGAACTCCATGAAAAACAAGATCTTGTTAAAAAACTAATGACAATGAAAGAGGAACTTACACAAGATTCCCAAAATACAGAAGGAAACCAGATAAAACAAGTACAGGAAGACATTACAAAGCTAAAGGATCAAATTATAACTGTAAAAGAATCTATCATTGAAAGAACTTGTTTTCTTGAAGAAGAAAAAAATACCCATGAAAAATTAAGAAAAGAAATAGAGATCAAGATTTATTATAAAACTAAAAATAGTAGGACAAAACATACAACATAAGAGATATGGTGCAATTCTTAAGCATTTGCACTGTCAGGTGAACAAACTTCAGTCAAACAGAAGACAATAGCAATGGAACATTGAAAAACTGGAAAAAACTGCAGCTGAACTAAGAAAATGCATTGGAATGAAAGATTAATATGGCCATAAAGCAATATAGAGCACAGACTGCCTGCAAAATTATGGGACATAAGGATTAGCAAATCCTTTGGATTCTGAAGAACCAGCATTCACTGTCAGTGGTCTGTCTTAATGAAAGATACATTTTCTTCTTTTTTTAATCAGTCATCTGTTTCAAAGTGCCTTCCAACCTTACAACTGATAGCAATAGATAGACAATAGTTATGTTTACAGAAGAATCATGGAAGACTCTGTGAATATTTTGTGTGTAAGATATACTGTACTCATGAATGCCTGCTTATAAACATAAGGCATTCACTATCATATGAAGTAAAAATTTAGAAGAAGGAAAACACTTGAATTTACAATGATTTTAAAATTAAGATATTTTAAGTAGTTGTTCCAAACTTTTTGTTACAACTTACTTTTTTACTACTGCCTTCATAATAGTCATAAATATTGGCATTTACAATAATATTGTTATATGTTCAATGCTTCAGATATTTTACTCAGTTATCTCCTTTATGTATAAGGTAGCAATCATTTTTTATTAGGTAACATTTTTAAAGTACATAAAAACTTTTATTCATTTTTCTATCTGTAAATCTCTTTATTAATATTCTGTAACTAAGCTTAAAGTATAACATTGTGTAAGGCAAATATTCCATCTCTTAAAAGAATACTAATCAATATAGGGTATAAATAAATAAATAAATAAATAATGCTTAATGCTGATACAGTTTTCACTGATAGTGCATAAGGAAAGAGAAAAGAAAACATTTTTTCTTTTTAGAATCATTTACCTTTGTTAGGCCCCTAGGCAATTTTGCTCTAAAGCTTTCTGTCTTATAAAAATATGTTCAATATCATTAGACTGAATCAGTTTACCTGAGGAAGTTCCAATTTATACCTCTTCTATCTCAATTACATGTTAGTTGTTTTAAGTGCCTCCTATCACTTTCAAAAGTGTCCTGATTTGAATGATGAATTATACGGTCACCCTAAATATGATGGATTTCAGTAGTTCCCAAGACTGGTGGAGAGCATAAGGCCATTACTCCAAAAATGATCATGATTCTGTCTCCAGGAGACATATCAGTGATGCAAAATGAAAGAGGATCACTCTCTGACTACTATGGCTAAACGTTTTCATAAATTGTTCATTCAATTATCTAGGCTTACAGCCTATTTAGGGATTTCTGTAGAAAGTATATGAAAGTAATTCCAGTAAGAGCTAGCACGTATTAACTCTCTACTTCTAAGTGTGCCAGAACACTTTAATGCTAAACACTTTAATTATCTCATTTACACAGTATTATAGATATTATTACTACTACCACCTCCATTTTACAGATGGGAAAATTGAAGCTTACAGAGGATAAGCAATCTCCCCAAGGTTACACATCTACTAAGTGGCAGGGCCAGAATTCAAACCTAAAATTGGCACTTGGGCTAGAGGTCTCTCCAACTAGCTAGCTATACTCATGCCATGAATGCTTAAGTTCTCCTCATGAATGGTATCGTAACATCCAGGAAAGCCCTGCTTCCCTGTCCCCAGCACTCCCTCATAACACCTATCATTAACCCCAAAAATTCTATCCTGTGAGGGCCATTTCCTCTGGCTCATGTGTGGTAGACATTCTGGGGTTGCCATACGTTGGTTTTTCTTCTCTTTACCTATTAGAAAAATTTCCAATTTAATTTACAGATTCAGGTGGTTCTGATAAAACTGTCTTTACCTACTGGCCCAAGAATGGAGCCTATGATCTAAAATCAGCTATGTTCATTCTTTCCTCTGGCCATAATGATTGACCCAGATAGGCAAGTGGCAAGACTTGAAAACATCAATATTTGCAGACATAGATTCATTTTACTGCTGGGCATAAAGAAGAACAAGTATATAGTAATGGGGGCTACCTAGGAGATTCTGCCCTTGAATAATTTAAGTAGACTCTGTCTGGTTTCTCCAAGTTAATCCAGCATTAGTGGATTCTTCATGCCCAGAAAGACCTCTCTGATAAATCTGTAGGTTTTGCCAGACTCTATCATTAAATGGAAGCAATAATAATATTGATCTAACAATATTAAAACAATAATGTTCAATGACTTTTGACAATGTTTTGATAAAGGTATCATTATTATAATTATTATACAGATGAGGAGATCAAGGCTTAGAGAGGTTAAGTGACTTTTCCAAGGCCAAACATTTACTAAGAGGATTAAGTTGCTATCCCAGATTTGCTGGATTCCAAAGACAATGCCCTTATCTAGCTATGCTACAATAACACCTCCGGCTTAGTCCAACCCATGTTTTGTTAGAGCTCCACCCTCTGAGTGCTGGACTGCTGCTCTCTCACTGTCCAGTTCAGCACCTCCCTTCCCTCCATTATGAGATCATGCCAACTCCAGTTTCTAATATTTCTATTCTTCTCTGCCAAACAAAAATTAACTTTTTTTTCTCACTACCTACCTTGAGATTTGTAACAACAGGTGATAATAGGTAAATAGATAAATTAATCATTGAGGATAGGTTGATATTTAACATGCATCTTCTTGGGGAAAATACTATTCTAACCATTTGAAACAGATGTCACAAGTTGGTAATCAAGGGGCATTATAATACTATAAACATGTCAGTGGGGTCGGAGACAGGGAGTCCACAGTAGGGTAATATTCTTGGTCAATTGCATGCTGACATCTACAAAAACTACTGCATCAGCCTCTCAATCCACTTTTATGTAAGTCAGATCCGGCTACTGTCCTTCCATCATTAACTATATGTAAGAGAACTGCTTGAGTAGAATAACAGAGACAAAATCTTCAGTGTATTCCCCCAAAAGGGATAAAAAGAGCTATATGTTTGCATCAGCCTAAACAAATTCCTCACCTGTCTGCCCTCACTTCATTAACCCACATACCTGCAGAAGACAAACAGCTGTACAATACTTTACAGGTTTGCTGACTTTGTGAGAAAGTAAGCAGGACTAAGTGAAGAAAGTCTTTAAACATTTGGAACGAATGGTCAATAAAATCTCAAGTTCTACCATATCAAATAATGTTGCAAATCATTTTTAGATTTCACCTGCTTTGCAAAAATTTTATTCAGACCATAATATTTTTAATGTCTTGTCTTTTTATCTCAAAAAACATTTTTATCCCTCAGAGGCAACCTCTCCGCTCTGTCACTGCTTCCAAATTACTAAGCCAAGAGACCATACCTTATAGCTCTAAGAACACAGATTCCCAGACAAGTGGAAGAAAGGCAAATTTTATTTCATTTATTTTAGTGCCATGGTAAAGTCACTTTTGGCCTACAGCCTGATTTTTCACTGGCTTTTTAATGAGATTTTCAGCTCTGCTTATTTCTGCTAGAGCTTATTTTCATGAGAATGCCATTCTTCATATCTTTTTGTCTGCAAGCCACTTCTGCAGAGCCTGGAGAAGCCCTTCTGCACTACCTAGAAGGGAGGTTGTTGAATCGCTCCAAAAGAGTAGTCAGGGGCCATCAATCGGAAGGCTGATGTCCAAATCAGATTTTTGGCAAAGAGTGGCAGAAAATCTGATTGTACATCTCAAAACCGGCATGTTATGCTATTCAGAAACTGTTCAATTTTTCTGTATAATTTGACACTTTTCTCAGTCAAGACATCTTCCAAAAACCCACCGTGAAGGGCATGTCCTCTCACACAGTCTAATGGATGGGGCTTGTGATATAGCTGGGTTCTCACTACATAGGACTTTTTTCATTTCTGCATTATCAGGGTGGTTGGTCCAGAAGTTAGCATCTCTCAAAAGTTAGTAAAATTTATAGTCTTTAGACAGGTACCAAATAAATAATTAAACAGCTTGTGATACCATTTATCAAATTCTTTGCCTACCTGCCCTAAGGTGTTCAGATACCTTTTACCTAAGAAATATCTTCCTCCTTTAATAACCAGTAGTGCCTTCAGTTCTTACTTAGGCTTGTTCCCTGACCATAGCCAAAGAGAGATGTTTTTAGGGTAAATGACATTTAAACTATCATCAAATCTTGTCAGTTCTGCCTCCTGTTTCTCTTATCTTTTTATTTCCAATCACCACCATCTTGTCAAAGCTAAAGGCTCTCTCACAGGTATTTCTACAGTATCATCATAACTGATACCTTTCCTCCCAATCATTCCATATTCCATCCACTTTTCAATCTGCAAATGGATATTTTAACTGTGTCGTCTTTCCTTCCCATTAAGACATTTGCTTAACCTTCCATTTTCCTTAGGATAAGATTGAATAAAATCTTAACATGGACTATAAAGCATAAGAGGACCACGGCTGCCTACTTCTTGACAATCATTTTTTTCTGTTTTCCCAACTCTGCTCCTCATACTCTCACCATGGTCTCTACTGCTTCCAGAACGTTGAAATGCTGATCTCTGCCAATGCTCCATTGTCCCCCACTCCACCTCCCAACATCCCTACCACATTGGCTCATCCTTCTAAGTGTTACATCACTCCAACATTTTATTGGCTCAATTCTATGCCTACAGCACTCTCAGCTTTAACTCTGCTCCCCAGGGGAGTCTTTCCATGACCTCCGGTTTCTGTGTCATAGCCCTGTGATACTCTGCACCCTGTTCTTCACCTTTCTTGATGCTCTAATGGTTGAAATGGTTTGTTGCATCTGTATTTCCCACTAGGTGGTAATTTCTGTGACATCAGGAACTTTGCACCATGCTTGACAACATGTATATCCATTGCTGAGCACACAAAAGAGCCCAATAAATATTTGTTGAATAGATTAATGAAAGTGATAGGACTCTGTTTTCTGCTCTCATAGCAAAAGTTTCCAAGAAGTATTTGCCAAATCCTAAGATAAGTGCCCACACATTTGTCACTGTTCCTAGAAACAGCTTTAATTTTTATTGTAAAAATATTGCTTCATATACAAAAGTAAAGAAAATAACTTTTCTCAGTCAAGTCATAACATTTCATTAGGAAATGAACTCCTGTATATCCATCAAGCCAATTCAATAATTACCACAATTTTGCCACATTTGCTTCAACTACCTTTTTCCTTTTATTCCCACATTGTATTATTTCTATTTTAATAATTCAGTATTCATCTATAAAAAATATATGAACTTCTTCTTCCATAATCACAATGCCATTTTCCCAACAAACAAAAATAGCAGTCAATATTTGATATTGTTTCTTTAAAGTTGATTTGTTTGAATCAGGATTGAAACAACACCCATATATTACATTTGGTTGTTACGTCTCTCTCATCCCTTTTAATCCAGAGTGGTTCCACCCCCAGGTTTTATTCATGCCTTTGACTTAACACAAAAACCAGGTCTGTTTTCCCATAGAATGTCCTACATACTAGACTCACCTGTTTGTGGTGACATTTAACTTGTCCTTCTGTCCTTGTAATTTGTTTTTTAAAATGAAATCTGCTTCAACAAAAATACTTACTTGTTATGGAGCTGTCCAAATATTCCAAAATAGTTCACATTATTTGTAATATATTTTAACTTTTCCCAAGTTATTTGTACATCCTCAAGGAGCCATTATTGTTTCTCTTTCAATCTTACCTATTTTAGTATTTGTTCAGGAAGAGGTGAGACTGATCCTTCAGAATGAACACATCATGGTCAAGCTAAAAGTCTAGGAGAGATGGAAACAGGAAAATAGGTAGGTGCTGACAGACTGCAATGGAGCAGATGTGAAAACTCAAACAGGGGCTATGGAGTCAGACAGTGCTGAGTCCTCTTTCTGTCTTTGACACTTACTAACTGTGATCCCAGACAAAGTACCTAACCTGTTTGAGCACCAGTTCCCTTATCTCTAAACTACAAGTAGGGGTAATCCTACCTACAGTACAAGATCAGTGTGAGGATTAAGTGAAATAAGACATGTGATGTGCTTGTATGTTGCCCAGCATATAAAAACTAGTGTTTTTAAGGTATAGGAAACTTAAATGAGATTAAAAACTGGAGCATATCATGGACTAGTCTACTCTATTTCTGGTGCCTTCCCCTTGATCTGCTAAAACATTCCAAAGATGCAGCTATTTTCATTACAAAATGTCCTATATTACCCCACATCAGAAGTTTATATTACCAAGACAAGCCAGACTGGAATAAAATATTCACAGAAGAAATATCTGATAAAGGACTGTTATTAAAAATATACAGAAAAAGAACTCTTGAATGCACCAATAAGAAAATGAACAACAAAATTAAAAATGAGCAAAAGACCTGAATAGACACCTTGCAAAGATATATACATGGCAAATAAGCATATGAAGAGGTGCCCAACATAACATTTCATTAGGAAATTGAAAATTAAAACAATGAAATTCTACCACATACCTCTTAGGATGATGAAAAATCCAAACTGACAGCAGCAAATGCTGGTGAAAACATGGAGCAACATTTTCATTCATTGCTGGAGGGAGCACATAATAGTGCATCAACTTGGGGAGACAGTTTTGCAATTTCTTACAAAACTGAACATACTCTTACCATAATATCTATCAACTAGGCTTTTGGTATTAATCCAAATGAGCTGAAAACTTAGGTCCACAAAACTTAGGTCCACACAAAACCTTCACTTAAATATTTATAGCTGCTTTATTCATTATTGACAAAACATGGAAGCAAACAGGATGTTCTTCAGTAAGTGAATGGCTAAATAACCTTTAGTATGCTCAGATACTGGAATATATTCAGGACTAAAAAGAAATTAGTGATCAAGCCATGAAAAGATGTAGATAAACCTTAAACACCTGTTACTAAGTGAAAAAAGGCAATCTGAAGAGACTACATACTGCCTGATTCTGAATACATGGCATTCTGTGAAGGATAAAACTGTGAAGACAGTGAAAAGATCAGTGGTTGCCAGGAGTTAGGAGAGGGGGAAGGAGAAGAAGGTGGAGCATAGAGGATTTTAAGGTAGTGAAATTATTCTGTGTGATACTGTAATGGTGGATACATGTTGCTTGCCAGTGGGTTTCAGCCTCAGGCAAGTTCACTCTTGATTCGGTGAGACTGAAAACTGACAATGGAACTTTCTTGGGTGAAAGGGTTTATACCCAACTTTATTGTCATGGTGGCAAGTCAAGCGCTAAGATTCTGTCCACTCAGAGCGAATCTGCATGCCGCAAGCTGGTCTCTGTCTCTGGGCCTCTCTACCCCTTCAGCTGTCTCAGTCTCTGTCCTTGGCGCTGCCACCACTCCAACCTCTGCTCTCCTGCAGGCTTGCAGCCCAGAACACTGGGCAGAGCTCTTTTATAGAGTCAATAAAAGGTATTGCCTACATGTGTCCAGTGAGCAAGCCGACCAAGGTCAGTTGAGAATCCTGGCCATAGGAACTTTTATTTTCTCTACATTTGTCAAAACCCATAGCATGCATAATATAAAGAGGGAACCCTAATGTAACCTATAGACCTTTGATGATTATGTCGCAATGTAGGTTCATCAGTCATAACAAATGTACCCCCCTGGTGTGGCATATTGCTAGTGAGGGATGCTGTGCTTGTGTGGGGACAGGGGACATACAAGAAATCTTTGTACTTTCCACTCAATTTCACTTTGAACCTAGAACTGTTCTAAAAAATAAAGTAAAAAAACTGTTTGTTGTCATCATTGCCTCCTGACAATTTCAACAGTTTATACACTAATAATTTTTCTTCCTATTTTTAAATTCTTTCAATTTATTACCATTTGGCAACTATTTACTTGTGTGTGTATGTGTGTGTTTTCTTATTATTGCATCCTTCTTCTAGACTATACACTCCATGAGAACAGAGACTTCTGCCTAACTGTGAATAGTGCCTGACTCATACTAAGTAAGTGTTTATGAATATTGTTAATAAATAAATTGTCCTTGTTTCTTTTAGCTAAGGTAAATAGTTTTTAAAATATCACAGGAAGATCTTTGATATGGTTAGACTTTGATTAATTTAATGATCTAGTTGCCCAAAATATGTTTCCTATCTAGAACTGTGCATGAAAACATTATTTATCCAAAATAATTTATCCATTATTTATCCAACATTATTTATCCAAAATTCAATGCTTATTACTGAGTGTCATAATCCAACTTGGGACAGTGACTCAAGGGTTCCTCCTAAGGGTTTCTTTCTATAAATATACACTCTAAATAACTCACACCAAGCTTTTAAAGACTGTATCTTTTCCGCTTGGCAAGAAGGACCTAAGTAATTTAAAAAAAGTGATTTGAGTGAAGGAAAAACTATAACAAAAGTGGCAAGAAAGAATGGGGGAAAAAATCACTATTTTAAATTTTTTCCTGGTGTTCTCTCTCTTACACAATGCCAGATGGACAGATTTAGGAAAAGACACTGAAAATCTGGACAGTACAAAACCAATGAGAAGCTGTTCTGCTTTTAAAGATTTCCACAGATGTCACTTCCATGTCTCCTCAGTTAGATATTTTCTTTTTTTTAATTCTGGTCATAATTTTCCATCAAATGTATGAAACAGCCACCTTTCCCTAAATCTCAAATCACTTGTCTTCTGAGCAGCAAACTTTATTGTGAGCTCATAATGAATTTGAATAATGTCAAGCTACATAAAACCATTTCCAAAAGAAACCTGGAAATAGAGGAGTGATCAGTTTTTCTGGTTCATATTCAGCAAGCGAGGGTTTTCCAAATGGGTAATGGAATGGACTTTTCACCTGCATATTTGGTTTTAACTCAGCTCTTTATTCAGCTACCAGGAAAATAATTTTATAAGCTTTTACAGGAATTTAAGGATTTGTTCCATGCTCAATGACTTTTCATCATATTTTTAAAGTATCTGGGAATTAAGAACTGGATGCCTACAGATTAGCTTTTCTCAAACAATATTCAAGACAGATCTTTGACTTGATTTTCTCCTGTACCTTGACTGTTAAACAATTTCTGATGCTAACTCTCAATACACAAAACAAAATTAGCAGCAAGTGTGCAATCAGAGGAAAATGAAACAAAATTGCTTCCAGCAGCACCTTCAGATGAATGCTTCTCAACCTAATGAACTTTTTTATCCACCTGGAGAATTTTGGCATACACCATAATATTCAGAATTTACTTGGATCTGGGGATAGTGTGGCCACAAAATTACTTTTGTGTTGCTGTAATCCAAATGAAATAGCTATTAACCTTAAATTATTATAGAAAAAATCTTACTGTGATTATGAAAATAACTACTAAAATCCCACATTCTCAGACATTTACTATTATGACAGATTTTCTAAATTATATTTAGTTTATATGTAATTCACATACAGTAGAAAAATTATGAAGTTTAGGGTGGAGAAAACTTATTTTAAGTTCCAGACCCAATTCCTACTAGTATGGCCAAGTTATTTGACCTCTTTAAGCCTCAATTTCCTTATAAAATAGGAATATTAACACTACATCATAAAATCATTTTATCATTAAGATAAAGTACTACAAATGCCTCAAAAGCTTGTACCACATAATAGGTGCTCAATAATTAATGAGGGAGGTGGTAGCTATTGGGTACAAGTCAAGGGTTGTATTCATTGTGCAAACCATTGCTACTTCTTCCAAGATTTGTATAAACTGACTATAAAATGGTGCTACAGGTCTAGATATGGCCACCATAATGGTGGGACATCCTGAGTCACTATATTAAGACCTGACTCAATGTCTTCTTGAGGATCTGGATGAAGTCACTTCATCATGTCAACATGAAATTGACCTTTATCAGCTTTGCTCCAATTCATCCCAACTGATGGAAAAGAAAAAAATAACTGCTTACTACTGAGTGTCATAATTCAACTTGGGACAGTGACTCAATGAAAGTCAGGTGATCCACAGTTTCATTTAACTTTGTATATTTATTCTAAGAAATTCAAAGCTCTATACCTTATGCCTTTGGTTCTGATGATTAGCTGAATAAATAATCTTAAAATATTACATCCCCAGCCCCTTGGAGGTAGGCTGAACTTATTTGCTTCCAAAGAATAAAATACAAAAAAGAAGGGAAAGTACTAGGAAAACACTGCCTCTGGCAGGTGATCAGTGCTAACCTCTACAGCAATAAGTCGTGTTGATAGCATGTGCCACCTGATCTAATCTGATGAGAACGGCACTTCAGTTCTGTTATTCCCCCAAAATCACAATACCAGTCTAAGCATGAAAAAAATACTAAACAAACCAAAATTAAGGCACATTCTACAAAATCCTTGACTAGTATCTGACAAAATGTGAAGGTCATGAAAATTCAGGAGATTGCACATCCTACAGGAGACGAGAGGGACAACTAGTGAATTGCCCATATTCACACTGTTAATAGGAGGAGTATCTAACTGAAGAGCCCTAACAAGTAGGCGCTGTATTACACGGTCCTCCTGTAAGCCAAGAAGGGTTAAAGGCCCCTTGCTCTCATGGATGAGAATGATTTCTAGCAGCAATGTTAAGAAGAAAAAAGAAAAGAAAAATTAAACAAAGCCAAGAAGGCAATGACAAACCTTAGTAAATAATTCACTCACTTTTTAAAGATGTGTAATTTACATTCTGTGAATTACCTAAGCCATGGAAATATCTGGCCTTATCAATACCTCTGTGCTGTTTTTGATTGCTGTTCTTCTAAAAAAAAAGTAAAGTTGTTTAAAACAATCTAAAAGCCACAAAGAAAATCTGTTTCAATTTTGTGGCCTGTGTCAGTTTAATCTTGGTAATTTAAATGGCAAGCCTCAATTAGAACTCAGAGTTCTGGACTTCTTGTTCACTACTCCCACCCTTGGGAATTTCCAATATTCATAAGACAGACCAGGACTGGGAAACAGCAAACAGTAGTGCAAGCATAACTAAAGAATATGCATGCATTTTGGAAGCCTTATCAAAAGAGGAGAATGTTCTTTTCTTTCACCAACTTAGGGGAATCTAGCAAACTGTCTGCCAACTTACATGTTTTCACCAAAATTATTTCCTGCCATTGGATTTAACAGCATCTCTCATCAATGAAACTGCTGGGCATGCTTACAAGGTTGTGAAATCAAGACACACCCCTGTTGCTAAAGTTCACAATCAAAAGAACAAATATAAATACCAAGTTTCATCACATGGGACTGGCAAACTCAGGGAAGACCTAAGACTTACCCATTATGAAACCTAAATGAAGGGTTTGTTTCAGTGGAAGAAGAGATGGCAAAGGGATGGTTATTGTTATTTGAGCATCAAAGATCTGGGGCCATTAAAAACATAGATTTCTTCTCTGTATGATAACTATTGTTAGCCACTTGGGTTCATTCTTTTGCAAAGTGCATTCTGTCTTTGGGAAGAAAAACACAGAATTCTTCAGTTTGCTCAATGAGTCACAGCACATGCATAGGAGAGCCCATAATCATGTTATCATTACAGATAATACAGAGCTTTGGAAATAACGAGTTTCCTGACACAGCTCTGTGAAAGTGACACTCAGTTTCGCTATGTCATGTTCGCATATCCAAAATGACCTGGCCAAGTCATTTCCCATGCTGTGTTTCTGTCCCTTTCAAAATACAGGAAGTACCACTGTTAGAGAAAGAGTGACTCTTCAATCCCCTTAGTAAGTTTAAGAGGTAACAACTCTGCTGGCAGCAATGAGTTCTTCACTGTGGTCGTCACATCAGCTTAAAAGTGGAATCCATGCAGACTGAATGACCTGTTTCATTACTGCATCCAAATGACAGTGTTTGCAAAGTTCTTCACGGAACTTACCTTACAATAAAAATCCAACAAATTTTGGCTATTATTTGATTATTGTTAGTTTTTCATGGTCCCTGCTCTTACATTAACACTCGAAAGAATTCATGAAATCATACAGGCAATTAGATCTTCAGAAGTTAATAATAAAGGGAGAAAAGAATCTAAGCCGATTTCACAACCTCTCTTCCTGACTCCTTTTAGAATTTAACATCCCTATTAGGAAATTCCTCAATTATTCTAACCTAGCTACCTCATACTGCAAAGTTTATTTTCTCATGTTCTGGCTTCAGTGGAGATAGAGAACAGATGGTCACTATCCCTTGCATAATAATAATTTTTTCAATGTTTTATGGCTTCAGAGACTTAGTAAATCTTTCTTTATTTTCTTCAACAAATAAGTCTTGTTCATTGAACACCATCAGTAGCACTATGTTTGCATACAGTAGATGAGTGTTAAATATCACAGAAAAATATACCCATTGTTAGTAGTGTGCACAGCCTCAAATCTAACTATTTAAGCAGGTATCTTTACACATTGTATGTCAGCAGGGTAACAAGTGATTTCTTTGAAGACGTCTTTGAAGAAACTTCTAGGAACTAAATACAAAATGAAATTGATTAAGAAAATTCTTAAGTAACCACAGTAGAATAACTTCTGCAAAAAAAAATGAAAATCATTGGGACATGTTTTACCAAATTTTTAAATTCCGGTTCAATTTGAGAGGAATTTGCATAGTTTTGGATTAATTTATCTAGGCTAACATAAACTTCAGAACGAATTATAGAGGTTAATATTCATGAAACAAAGCAAAATTCTGCATAAAAAAATGACATGCACAAAAAAGAACTCATGGGACTACATCAAACTAAAAAGGCTTGTACGGCAAAGGACATCATCAACAAAACAAAAAGGCATCCTACAGTATGGGAGAATATATTTGGAAATGACATATCCAACAAGGGGTTAACATGCAAAATATATAAAGAACTTACACACCTCAACACCCAAAATGCAAATAACCCGATTAACAAATGGGCAGAGGATACAAAGAGACAGTTCTCCAAAGAAGAAATTCAGATGGCCAACAGACACATGAAAAGATGCTCTACATCAGTAATCACCGGGGAAATGCAAATTAAAACCACAATGAGATACCACCTCACACCAGTTAAGATGACCAGAATCAAAAAGTCTAAGAACAACAAATGCTGGTGAGGATGCAGAGAAAGGGGAATCCTCCTACACTGCTGGTGGGAATGTAAGCTAGTTCAGCCATTGTGGAAAGCAATATGGAGGTTCCTCAAAAAACTAAAAATAGAAATAACATTTGACCCCAGAATCCCACTCCTTGGAATATACCCAAAGAATACAACTTCTCAGATTCAAAAAGAGATATGCTCATCGCAGCACTTTTTGCAATAGCCAAGAAATGGAAGCAACCTAAGTGTCCATCAGTAGATGAATGGATAAAGAAGATGTGGTACATATATACAATGGAATACTATTCAACCATAAGAAAGAAACAAATCCTACCATTTGCAACAACATGGATGTAGCTGGAGGATATTATGCTCAGTGAAATAAGCCAGGTGGAGAAAGACAAATGCCAAATGATTTCCCTTATTTGTGGAGTTTAACAACGAAACAAAACTGAAGGAACAAAACAGCAGCAGACTCACAGACTGCAAGAAGGAACCAGTGGTTACCAAAGGGGAGGGGTGTGGGAGGGCGGGTGGGGAGGAGGAAGAAGGGGACTGAGAGGTATTATGTTTAGTACACATGGTGTGGGGGATCACGGGGAGAACAGTGTATCACAGAGAAGGGACATAGTGGATCTCTGGCAACTTGCTGAACTGATGGACAGTGTCTGCATTGGGATATGGGTGGGGACTTGATAATATGGGTAAATGGAGTAACCACATTGTTTTTTCATGTGAAACATTCATAAGAGTGTATATCAATCATACATTCATAAAAAAGTAAATAAAATAACATGCACGATGAAAGAAGTTTTGATAAGACTGAAGAGAAAAACAGACATCTTAGCTGACAAGACTTGAAAATACATACAGGATGAAGTAGATAAAAAGAGAATTTTTATTTAAAAAGTATGTCAAAGACATGGACAGTTAGTGCATTTTTGCATATATTTTAGGAGTGAAAGAAAGATTTCTTGCATCAAAATGACAGTTCGTTTCTCTATATCTTCCAGGATTGAATGTGTCCTTTCAGTTGTCATTTTATGTTTCTTTTTCAGCATTTTTTGTTTTTTTTCCCACTAAATTTGTTGTTGAGAGCCTCTCTTTTTTTCTCTCTCTTAAACATTTCCAGCAACTTTTGAGTTTTAAAAACTATTCTATTGCTAAAATCAAACTCTATCACTGTAAATCAATCCCTTATACTTAAAATTGATCCGAATTAAATGTCAAAGGTATGAAGAGCTTTTTGTCTCCCTTGGGGTCTAGGATAAAGTATCGATGCTTTACAAGTCTGAACTCTGATCCATTTTCACAAGAGGTGGGCAAAACCAATACACAGAACTGAATATCACATATTTTCCTGACTTACTTTTCTACCAATTTATATTCACCCGAATCTAACATGCTTTTTCCTAGGAAATATTCTCTTAGTTTTTAGACTATGCATTTCCAGGATAATTTAATCCACTTGCATGATTCTGTTAAGGATCATCTTACAAAGTAACTTAAAAATCAAACTTAATTCATTTAAATGGAAGTTAAATTCATTTCTAAAAATATATCTATCTTCTCTCATTTAAAGTCAGATATGTCTATTTGATAAATATGAGAGATTTATTAAGAACTTATAGCCAACATATCCATGTTTTTGCTAACGGAATATGCCAACTTTTTTCTAATTCCTGCGTATTTTGTGCTTTGAGTTGTCATATAACCGTACTATGTAAAAGTAGAGCCTCCATTCAACAGTAGAAATAAGTAAACTATGTATATGTCAAAATCTTATGTTATTTTAGATTAATAATTAAAAATAAACTCTGAAGAAGTTTCCTCTTAAATTCCATATTCTATTATACCATTCTTTTGAATGTTTTCATGACACATAATACTCTAACATAAAACCCGCGGTTATAATTTTTAAAGTAACCTTGTAAAATTTGTTGTTTAACCTCCTTCTCCCCTGGAAGAACCCAAATTCTATGAGTGTGGGAACCATGTCATTTTCATTGACAAGTACATTGCTACATAAAATAGGCACTCAAATATTTATTGTATGAAAGAATTATTTTATGAAATTCAAGTCTCTGGTATTCAATTAAAATTGGGAATAATCTCTTATGGCTCCAAGAAATGGCCTTCAGAAAATTTCATTAATGGCACTAGAAACAAAATCCTTTGAACCATTAATACTATTTCAGCTATATTACTGAACATGATATCAGTAAAGACAGAGAAATTAAAGATACTTTTTTCTGGTTCATTAAACACCTCTATACATGACAGAAACTGTACTGATAGTCTTTTTTACTTTAAACAATTAAAAAATGATTGGACAAAGATTGGACAAGATTAAGAAGAAATACCAATTAAATGTAGTACTGATTTTTTTTTAAATGTATTAGTGGAATAACTGGTAAAGTTCTAACAGAATCTATAATTTGGTTAACAGTATTGTCTCCATGTTAATTTCCTAGTTCTAATAATTGTATTATGGTTATGTAAAGGTCACCTAATGTTATGGGGATCAATTGAGGAATATATGATAACTATCTTATTTTTACAACTTTTCCATAGTGTTAACTTAATTCAAAATAAAAAGTAAAAAAAAAGAAAAGGTTGGGTGACAGTTCTGTCATAGAATAGAGTTACTCCATTAATCATCTGACTATAAAATGATTTTGTGGTGCTAATCAAATTCCTGGAGATAGTTATATAAAGAAACTTCTCCACTAAATTAACAAATAGCAGATGTTGCTCTTGCCATTACATGTTAGAATTGTAAAGGCATTCTACTCTATAAATTGTGCATCAATTTACAAATTGTGCATCATTGTATCCATGACAGTGTAAAACTAATTACAGGGTAAATCCCTGGGGCTCATTAGCTTTCTTCTTCCATTTAGGACCAATTACATAAAGAGAATGAGCTCCCATCTGTAAGAATTTTCGGCTCATCTCATCTCTCATTTGGTCTTAGTAAACACAAACATTTACTTGGACTTGTCAACTTTTGAACAAGGTGTCCTGCTTCCAAAAATATTTATTTGGATTCTGGCCCACTGACAAAAAAAAAAAAAAAAGATGTCAGAAACCAGCCTGAATAATACAGTTAAGCCAAAACTTATCTGTCAGTTAGATGGCAACACACAGAGGGTCAGATCCACGAAATGGTTTTCTCTGTTTCTTTAAACTCAAAAAGTGCTGCAAAAGTTCCAAATGTCTGGGATACTGGAGACCTAATGTCCTAATTCTATTAAATCTTGTTAATGAGCCATCCTTTCTCATCAATTCCACTTAATCCAAAGAGGGATATTGAACAAAAAGTTACCTCAGTTATAGCAGTTTTAGTACTTTGTAATGTAACATAAAAATAAGAAGCATCCAAGATGTTTAAGTAAATTTGTTTGAAGGGCAATAAGATTATGGATGACTTTTTCCTTGGCATCTCTAATAAGACCTTCAAAAGCAATGAAACCCAAACCATCAGTGGCTTTGATTGGTTTAATACACAGTAAAAGGCTTCACTTGCCTCTCCACTGAATGATTTGACAAAATAAAACTCTTGATTTGAACCATATTACACGGCCTATTAGGCAGAAAATGTCAAGAGCAGAAGGCAATCATCAGATGCGGGATCTGTGAAGCAAGTTTACTAGAACTGTTAGTAAATTTACTGGATCATTGCTTTTAGAATTCTACTTAAATCATGCAGGTCACTGTATTTAGAAAAAATGTATAACTGCCTAAATGCGATGTCAAAGAATAACAGAATGCTCCCTGATATTATTTTTATTGAGAATGCCCTGCCTTTGGTTCAGCTTTTTCTTTCAGATTCAGACAAATGTGATTCAATCTTTATTTAAAGGGCATGGGATAGCTTTTCAAAGCCAATAAAAGAAAATTGCTTTTGGAAAGCCAAAGAGTGAATACACCTCAGGATACTTGCATACCTTAGCACACAGCCACCACAGATCATCATCTTACATCTAACTTCAGTCTTCTCTCCAGCCAAAAGTGCTTATGAAGAGCAAATACACAAGAATAGAAAGTTGCTGCCATCTACAGGCTTTAGGGAATTTTAGCCTAAATATTTAAATTTTTTTCTGATATAAAAGGACAAAGAACTCCTACAGTAAACAGATTTGATGTATTAGCCAACATTCTCCAAAAAAAGAATAGATGAGAGAGCTCCCTGTTCATTAGAACCTTCCAGATGATATCTGAAATTTCTTCGTATTTGTTGGACTTTATCTTTTAAACCAAAATACACTTAATAAAAAAATAAATGACAAGTATTTAAAATCTAGAATACTTTTAGCAAATTAGCTTTCATATATCAAATAATATATAAATAATAAATATCTCAATCTATAGTTTCATAGCTGTCTTAATGTCATCTAGTTAACTTTTTACTGTTATAACCATTTAACTAGTAATTTAAAAATTACTACTAAATAAGCAGTGTGGCAAAATAATTAACAGGATCTGATTCAGAGGTCTTATCTTCAAATTATGGCTGTACAGTTTCTCAGTAATATGATACTGGACAAGTAACTTGACATTTCCGTGACTCAGTTTCTTCACCATTAAAGTGGAGAGAATACATATTCCATAAAGGTATTGTGAAACATAAATTAAAAATACATTAAGGACACTAGTAGTCACTGGCATTTGGCTCATTAAACATTAGCCTTATCATAATAAATGTTATGTAAAAGTATATCCTGGTAAATAAAAAATAAAAAAATGTCATAGTAAAAGCCACACATGCAAAAATAAGGAATTGGATTCATTATCTTATTTCCCTTCTATGCAAATCTGTGTAGTATATATTACACACACACACACACACACACACACACACACACACACACACACACACACACAAAGGCAGTATGTGCATTCTCATATGTCAACCTAATAGGTAAAGCCAAGTATCATCCCAGCAGTTTTCAAACCTGACTGACCACTGGAATCTCCTTGGGAGCTGTTAATAATTATGGATGTCCCAACTTCATTCTCAGGAATTCTGATCAAATTGGCTTTTTTTTTCAAAGCTCCCAAAATGATTCTAATGTATAGCCAAAGTTGGCAATGCTATATATTCATTTGTACATTTTTATTATATAACATAATTAAAATTAAAATACAGATGAATTATTTCAGCTATGCTCATGAGTTAAAAATTTCTTGATATTCAACAACTGTATTATACTTTTTATCATTCCCTGTATATTCCCTTTCAATTACATCTATGTTGAAAACATTTACTTATAAAATAAACGATTTTCTTCTCTGTCAGTTGACATTGCAAGAGGATAGAAAAAAAACATGTTTATTTTAATTTACTAGGAACACCACCAGAGAGAAATCTATAATTAAAATAAAGCTGATCATTAATGGTTGAGTCATTTTAGCTTGACAATTTGTTGTTTAAAGAATTGAAATTTCTGTAAACCTGATTGTTAACTAAATTACTCTGGCCAAAATAAGTATTAGCAAGTTTTCCCTGGATACATCTCTACAGGCAAGGAAATAGAATAAAAAATGAACAAGTGGGACTCCATCAAACTAAAAAGCTTCTGTATAGCAAAGGACACCATCAGCAGAGCAAAAAGGCATCCTCCAGTATGGGAAAACATATTATTAAATGGCTCATCTGGTAAAGGGTTAATATCCAAAATATATAAAGAACTCACAGGCAAGCAAATAACATGATTAAAAAAATGGGTGAAGGATATGGACAGATAATTCTCCAAAGAAGAAACAATTCTATACCTTTTGAAACAATTCCACACATGCAAGATTCTGGCATTCTTCCCATACTCTCCTGATTGAAAATCATTGCTCTTGTCCAACTTTCCCATGCTACGGATTCATGCCCTTGGGAAGACTTTTTCAAACACTTATCTGGGTGATGAACCCGATACAATTTTTTCTTCATTGCTATTTTCAAAAATAACTATATAAATGAATAAAATGTGTTAAATATAATAAAAGATGGGAAAGTATCTGATAATTCAAAAAAGTGAAAGATATCTGAAGGCTTCTTGATAGAAGTAGTATTACACAGACTCAAAGAATGGATTGGATTCAGAAAAATTTAAATAGTTGAGAAAGATGTTTCAAATATAAAGAAATGATGAGCAAGCAGACAGAAAGTACATGAGGAATAGGTAACAGAGTCCAATTTGCCAGAAACAAAAAGTATGTAAGTACGTTTATGAAAAAATAATGTTGAAGGTAAATGAAGGAGGTTCTTGGAAAGCTAGCCAATTCTGTAACCAACGATGTTTGAGATGAATGGGTGTAATAAGACTAAAGCTCAGTTTTAAACAGAAAAATTTGGTAGCAATGTGTAAAATGGATTGGTATGCTAATGAGACACACCTGACAAGAGAACTATAAAAATGGCAGTGGAAATGGAGCAAATAGGAAGAATGAGAATAATATATTATACAAGTAGAATCCAAAAGTTTTCAGGAACAGGTGAGTTAAAAGATTCTAAAAGGCCCATGAGTTCATGAGGCTGGATGACTGTGAAGATGAAGAGTCATCAACAAAAATTTTAAACCCAAGAGAACAGCAGATATGGAAAGGCAGTCCGTAATTTCAGCTTGGAATGCTTATTTTGAAAAGTCAGAACAGTCAGGGGAATGTATCTAGCAGACATTTTTAAATGTTGCATCGAAATTCAAAAGCAAAAACTCAAAAGATACAAAAGTGTTATCTTATATTGATTACAGATTCTGTTCTAAAACTGGATAAAAGAGAATACCAAGGCAAAGAGTACAGAGTGAGAAGAATGAAGAATCAAAACAGGTCCTTGAGAAACATCTGCATGGAAGAGAGCAAGAGAAGGAATAGAAGAGAAAACGTCATCACAGAGGGCAGAAATGCGAGCAAGTTGTAATTAAATCATGGGTGGGAAGAGTTTCAAGAGAGTATATGGTGGACAGTATCAACTGTTATAAGTAGGTCAAATGTGTAAAACCTGAGGAAGTCGTTTGGATTTGCGAATAAATGACAGACATCCTTCAAAAAAAATTTGTGGTAAGAAGTCAGAAAAAATGGCTCCCCAAAGTTGTCCACATCCAAATCTCCTGAACCTGTAAAAGTTTACCTTACATGGCAAAAGGAACTTTGCAGATGTGATTAAATTTAAAAATTTGAAACGAAGGGTTATCTTGGCTTGTCTTAAATATAATCACATGTCTTTACAAATGAAAGAGGGAGGCAGGAGAGTGAAAGAAGTAAACTAAGTTTGGAGTAATACAATTGCTGGCCACGGTGCCACGAGAAAGGAAAGCAAGTGGCCGCTAGAAACTGAAAAATCAGGGAAACCTATCCTCCCTCCCCTAAAACCTCCAGGAAACCAGCCCTCCTAATATCGTGATTTTAGTCCCATGAGACCATTTCATACTTTTGACCTCCAGAACTATAAGATAATAAATATGTGTTATTGTAAGCCACCAAATTTATAGTAATTTGCTACAGCAGAAATAAGAACCTAAAACATTCAGTTAAGCCATTAAACTAGTTGTGGTTAAACTAGTTGCTACATTTTACATCAACCCTTGAGCTATAGAGTTAAGAAACCTGAGATTAAATCCCAACAGTACAAGTCACTTACCTTTTCCATGCTTCAGTTTTCTTGTCTATAAAGTAAAAATGACAATAGTACCTACTTCACACTGTTGTTGACAATATTAAATGAGAGGAGACATAAAATATTTGGATTAGTACTAGCACGAGGCAAGAGCTCAATAAAAGTTAATCATTAATACGTCATATGATGAAGGATTAAGCAGTGCCCTAGACAGTGAAGCAGAAAGGCATAGAAACCTAGAGAAAGCTAAGACTCCTGGAAGCTCGGTGATTTCTGGTCACAAGACTGCTTTGAACTGACCGAAGCCATATTACCAGTTGTGCTGACCTCTAAGCCAGTGGCATTTTTGCACTTTATCACATTATTTGTGGCAAAGACTGTGACTGTCCTCTTCACTTTAGCAATAGAACCACTGCATTTTTTCCTAGCTCAGGGTCACGCAATAGAGACCACCTTTTAAATCCTTCCTTACAGATAAATATCCCTATATGACTATATTCTGATCAGTGGGATGTGGATTGAATTGAGATATGCCACTTCTGGGACAATCCTCTAAAAGGAAGATGCTTGCTGTCTACATTCTCCTTCCCCACTTCCAAGATGAGAACATGGGCAAGGTGCTAGGGAAGCAGGTGTTGAAGTAGACATCCTAAAAGACTGCACAACAAAAGTAAAGGTGATCAGATTCGTGGACAACCTCACTGAACAGGGCTGACAAGTGCCCTGGATCCATCGACCTCTGTACTATTACATGAGAGAAAATCAACTTCTGTGTTGTATGAGCCACCTAATCCATCCTCTATATATTTATACTGTTCCTATGAACAGATTAATGAAACAGAAGAGAAAAATGGAATATAGAGCAAAATAGAGAAACCTGGAGCCTCACATTTATAAATGTTATCAATTGCTCTAGGAAAAGATTGGAAATCTCTTTTCTGAAAGTTTAATAAAAATATTGATAATAACTTTAACTACAAGCATATTATTTTCCATGTACTAGGATAGGTTTTCTGCATACATCGTCCCATTTAAGGTCTACTGTACTTTATGAGGATGGTCCTAACATCCTCACTTTCAGATAAGAAAGGTGATTCTTAATATTAACTAAATGCCCATGGTCACATAAATAGAAAATAATGGGACTGGGATTTTAACCAAGGTTGGCCTAATTCCACAACACCAGATCTTAATCACTGTATATCCTGCCTTCCAAGCATGAATAGTAAACAATAATTTAGCATTTGGCAGGTAAGCCATGGTACTAAGATTCTCCATCATGTATGCTTTTATATTATATTCAAGCAGTTGTGACTTTTTTTATTTCTACTGGGAAACATATTTTACAATATATTTGATCTCTTCTTTAACCTAATGTTTTATTGGTGTCTGGACACTTTTTTAATTGAAAATATAAATTTGAGCTGCACATTTTATGTGAACACACATACACAAATACATCAACATTTTCAAGTGGAGTCGGCTGGCTCAAAGCATAAACAGAAAGCGAGGGAAAGTTTAGTAGCAAATTAGGATTCAGTGCATGACCTAAAACCAGGGAAACATGCTTTGACATTTCCAGAACATGAGGAAAATTATATTTCGAAGAGGAAAAATATGTTGAAATTGATTTCAAGACATACCCTTTTGAAGAAATTCTGTTGGGTTAATAACAGGATACCATTATGACCGATAAAGCAGAGTCATGTCATACATGCTTTTTAGATAATTATGTGTGAAATGAAGCTTATAAACAATTTTAATCCTACATTTTAATATGCAAGTATAAATATGTTTACTGTATCTAAAACTGGGTTTCCTGCTATAAATATTCCTTGCTGGTAAACATGTTCTTTCTTTCAAAAGTGTTTACCTCAGGGTATGTAGACATGTTTTAGAACATGCTAATAGGTTCTGAAATGCACTGACTTGGAAATATATAACTCCTATAATTCATCTAATGAATAACATAAACTGTAACCAATTTTAATGTGGCTGTTTTAGCTGTTGACCAATAGTCATAGTGTCCAAGACCCTTTCAGTTAGGAGGTGAACTTGGCCCATCAAACCAGAACTGAGTATCAACTCCCTCCATCTTCCCAGACTGTTGAGCCGCCTGCAGACCACCCAACACTGACCATAAGAGGCCACCTACACTGTGAAAATCATGAACAGAGATCACAAGACACTGGCTAGGAGTGAACAGCAGCCTGGAGAGGAGAGACAGACCAACCCTTGGACAGGAAGAGCAAGCTGTCCACTCCATTTCCTTTACTTGCTCACAGTTGCAACTTACCTAATGAAAAAGAATAAGCAAATAGGTGATTGTTAAGTAATGCTGTGGGCAATTTCTCTTCATGCCATCTGGAACTCAGGACTTTTTTGTTAAAGTGTTTTCCTCAGAATAATGCTTTAGGCAAAATAGACTATGTTATAGTAATAGAGTATGAAGAGGTAGGGAAAGGGAGAGAAATTCTTATCTTGAACTTGTTCTCCCAACTTAAACAAAGTCTTGTCTTCCACTGTCCCAGACAAAGGGGAGTCATGACAATGCAAAGAAAAACAAACCAATATTGTCTTGATGGCTTATTGGCTATTGAGAGATTTTTTTTTTAAAGGTAATTGTGACTGTATGATTTCAGTTTGAGAACTAACTTTAGAACTTATATTCTCCCACCACCACCACCACCACACCTTTCCATTAAATATTCCTGCCATTAGGTGTGTACTGGGAGAAGGCAAAACATCTGCTCAGGTCATAAGGGAAGTTTAGACATATTAAATTCCGATGTTAAATTGCACTTTGGCTTATTCCTTTTCCCCATTTGTCATAAAATAACTTCCTTCTTTGTTCCCACTCACTATTTACCATGAACCCCCAAAATTCTGATTATGGTATTTGTAAAAATACAGCTCTGATGCCTGCTAAAGAATAAACCTTAAAGATATGTTTTCCAATTTGTTCTAAATATCTCTGTAAGTCGTAATAAGGTTTTATAATAAAGTGTGGGGAAATAATATGACTCTACTAATATAAGTGAATTCAAGTCAATTGCCTGAGAAAGTTCAACAGAGGTAAATAAATTCCAGAAATAATCACAATGTGACAAGCTGGAAGAGCCTAGGAATATACATCTAATGTTTTAATGTTACAGAAAGTATTTCAGAGGAGATAGAAAATTAAATGGACTTACAAAGATTATCTCAAATACTTTAAAAGTATTTTATATGACCTAATTTCAAATAATTATGAAAATAGAGAATTAACTCCTCTAGAATCAAAGGAATTTAAAGAAGGAAGAAAAAGAAGAAAAGGAACTAGAAGAAGAGAACCAGAGAATCTAAATTCTTACTCAGAAAAAAATATTAACTTTCTAAATCAAGAGCTTTTTGCTTACAAACAGATTAAAAGAACTACTAAGGCCTTCTATAACCCAAAACACTGAGATCCCCTAAACTTATATCTTTCAGGTTTGGGGTAATAGCTATACACATCATCATAAAATATGGGTCTTTCATGTAAGACTTCTCTACATTAGATGTTGAACTTTACTGAGATAATAGAGAACATTTAAATCAATTTTTAATGGCAAGAAACTGCCTCAATCTGTATGACTTCGTCTTGAGAAAACCTCATTTTTGGGGATGGACATGTCATCCAAATGTTATTCATAAATCTTTTATTTTTTCTAATGGAATCATATTTCTCCACTAACTTATAATTTCTAACATGCTTTTTCTTTATCCCAAATCATTCTTCAACTGGCAGAAATGCTCAATAATTGTCTTTTAGTTTCTCAGTGAGAACCTGTCCTATAGTAAATGATTTATAATTTTAAAACAAAGAAGAAATGGATACTATTTTTTTACTCAAAGGACGTTTGCAGTGAATATTTTTGGGACACAAAAATTCATGTAACAAAATGGCAGCTCCAGAGAATATTCATCTTACCTTCCAAATTATATTAGTTATTATGGGGTAGCCTATGCTACAATAGCATATAAATTCCAAGTATCAATGGCTTAACATATCAAAGTTTGAGGTTTTTTTAATCACATTCTGATACTAGTTAAGGAATAATTTAAAGCATTTCTCTTTCATGAGGTAACTCAGTGATTCAGGCTCTCTCCATTTCGACTCCTGGCTTCTAGGACTTCTGTGGCAGTAGAAAATGTAGCTAGAAGGTCCTAAAGAACTATTTCATAGTCAGGTCATAATCGGGATGCATCATTTCTGCCCATGGTCAGAATTATACACATGGTCTCCATCTAACTGAAAAAAGATCACATGGATATGTGGTGAAGTCTTACTCTCTAGCCACCATTTTCAAGTCTTATTATTTGCAGATACACTTCAAATAACATCTGCATCACATTAAAATTCATGCTCTAATAGGTTTCTATTAAGTGTGCATGTATGCATGTTTGAAAAGACAGTAAATCACTGAATCATACCCTGCCTGACAACAGTAAAATTCCCCTTCCACATCTTCCCATCTTCCCTCACCATTTCATTAATTAGAAACTTTCTTTCCTCTTCTATTTTCTTTTCTTTCCCTTCCATTAGTTGTTGCCTGAGAACAGTATCTCACCTCCAACTTATCCATTCTCATTTGACTATCGGGCTGGTCCAAGATGTAGTCTACCATAGGAGAAGTAGTTATAATGCAGGTGATTCAGAAAAAGAAATATGGAAATAATTAGCCACCACTCAACACTCAGTTGCCCACTGTTACCCTTAAGTCTTCCAATCTAATACTAATTTTGGAGAAATAGATATTCAGCCTCCCTCATATTTTCTCAATCACCAACCAACAAAGGTAAGGAAAAGTGAGAAACAGAAGTGTGGGGATCCTAACAGAAGGAAGAGAATGCTTTCTGCTTTATAACAGCGCCAGGAATAAAAGATAAGACTCAACAAATAAATGGCTTTATGGTACATCGAGGTAGAAAGAGTCTTTCAAAGGATCCCCATGCCCCAAGAATGGTATTGAAACACCAGAAAGTAGCCAGAACTAAAAGAGCCATACTTCTGGGACCATCTCTATCATTGCTAGAACAAAGATAAAGTCACTGCTGCTGTACACACATTCACACCTGGCTAAGACCCTGGGGCATTGGTAAAAACCAGAGAGTCAGAGGAAACACTAGGAAGGATAAATATTACCTAATTTCTAACCTCAACTTGTTGCAACAGCAGAGATGAGTGAAAATGGAAAATGTAAATTGAGTTGTTTCACAGAAAATAAACAGTGACAATATAGGTCCATATCTGCTATAGTTGTATATGGCTCTTTTAAAGGATTTGTATAGATGTAAATTATAACAAGAAGGGAAAGCAAAGATAAAACATGCCACATTCTAGGGGTTATCAATTAATTGCAGTTATATTCTCTAAAATAGTTTTAAATGTTAACAGTGAATACTTACCAACTTACAGGTGACAATATGGTTGCAAAGCTCAGAAGATAATAAGATAATTTAGAGAAATTTAATAAAGTATGTGAAAAAGTATTGACAAATATTTAGTTGATATAATTAAATTATAGGTATATTAAATACTCAATAGTAAATAGAATTTCCCATATGAATCTGATCTTGTCTATTCTCTTTAGCAAAATTCCAATGAAACAATATAACAAGGCCCTTTTGAAAGATGACACCATTATTAAATTTTAAAAGTTGACTTCCTGATGCCATTTAAATTCACATTTTCTCTTATTTTTAATATCTATCTTCCTTATGTCATAACTGAATAATGGCTGAATGAGAAAAACAAAAATTTAAATATTTTATTAATATCTAAAATTTTTGCTTTTATTCTTAGGCATGCTTATATTTTGATCAACTCTAAAGTAATTTGACTATCAACTAGATATTAACTGCTGGTGGAATGAAGCAATAGGCAGTCTAGCAAGCAAACAACATCATGAGTATTTGGAAAATAGAGAAAATGACATTGAACTGAGAATGGGTTCTTGGCAAATACCAAGAGTAAATTTTTTATCAGTAAGGAGAATTACTTCAGTCTTTGTTTTGATGAACTGTGAAGAAGTAAAGAAAATGTGTACCTAGTTGGAGAAATAATTTAGGTTCATGACAGAAAAAACATTGAGAAACCAATAATAAACATGACTATTTCTTGACTACTTTCTCCAGCAAGGGTCCTTTGGGCTTATAAAATATTACTTCTGGAATCTCAAAAAATATTACTTTTGAAGTCTCAAAGTGCTTTTTTCTCCACTGAAAATGGAAGATTGTACTGCCTGTTGTAAATAAACTTGATGCAATATATCAGTTAGTAAGGAACTAAAATGTGGCTCCTTACTATGATTTAGAAGATAATGGCAGCTATTAAAAGATGAGGACACCTTGTAATTGAATTGCTTCCAGCTGAGCAGTCATTATCTAGACATATGTTATGCAAATGTTACTCCTCTTCCTGAGCTACTCTGGATTTAATGCCATTAGTTTTACCTCTCAAATTTAGACTCTGAAACAAAAAAAAAATTGTTTTAAACAAAAGTTGTGCAATTAAATCACAAATTGTTAGGCTGGAGGAAGGAAAAACAAGGACATGCAAACAGAACAGAGAGATACCATAAAAGGAGAACAGACTAGACCCCAAGGTCCGTGCCTTATATGGAAAGGGGACAGCTCTTCCTGAATTCCATCCCTCTGATGTGCCAACTAAGACCTGGATGTCAGCCTCCTCCCTCTTGGAAGGAAAAGTTTCTAGTTGTCTATCATGTCATCTTTAGCCAATCATACCTCTCCACGCTCCCTAGGAGAGCTTGCTCACTCCTCCACCTCCTAACCCCTTATAAGCCCCCAACTCCCTGACCGGGTGCGAATTCTCCAGCCTCTATTTACATGGACTGGTGAACCTCACCAGGGAATTGTGCTCAAATAAACTGCCTGGCCCTTTGTTGCCTCTTGTCGCCTGCTTATTTCAGCTAGAATTTATCTTACATTTGGTGCCGAAACCTGGGAAGGGCAGTGAACATGGGGCCCGAACTGGCCATTGGTGGCCCTGCCCCCCTCCTTCCCCAACCCAGTACCTCAGCCTGCTCTCCGCTGCATGGACTATTTTCCTGTGAGTCCCTCAGTTTCTATCTCTATCACCATGAAAAGGCAAAACTATAGGCAGACAAAGATCACAGAGACAACACCTGAGAAGGAGACAGACCTAACCAGTCCTGCTGAAAAAAATTCAAAATAAAAATCATGAACATGCTGACAGAGATGCAGAGAAAAATGCAAGAGCAATGGGATGAGATGCAGAGAAAAATGCAAGAGCAGTGGGATGAAGTCCGGAGGGAGATCACAGATGTCAGGAAGGAGATCACAGAAGTGAAACAATCCCTGGAAGGATTTATAAGCAGAAGGGATAAGATGCAAGAGGCCAATGAAGGAATAGAAGCCAGAGAACAGGAACATATAGAAGCTGACATAGAGAGAGAAAAAAGGATCTCCATGAATGAAACAACACTAAGAGAACTATGTGACCAAGTCAAAAGGAATAACATTCGTATCATAGGGGTAACAGAAGAAGAAGAAAGAGGAAAAGGGATAGAAAGTCTCTTTGAAGAAATAATTTCTGAAAACTTCCCCAAACTGGGGGAGGAAATAATGGAACAGACCACGGAAATACACAGAACTCCCAACAGAAAGGACCCAAGGAGGATAACACCAAGACACATAATAATTAAAATGGCAAGGATCAAGGACAAGGAAAGAGTTTTAAAGGCAGCTAGAGAGAAAAAGGTCACCTATAAAAGAAAACCCATCAGGCTAACATCAGACTTCTCGACAGAAACCTTACAGGCCAGAAGAGAATGGCATGATATATTTAATGCAATGAAACAGAAGGGCCTTGAACCAAGGATACTGTATCCAGCACGACTATTATTTAAATATGATGGCGGGATTAAACAATTCCCAGAAAAGCAAAAGTTTAGGGAATTTGCTTCCCACAAACCACCTCTACAGAGCATCCTACAGGGACTGCTCTAGATGGGAGCACCCCTAAAAAGAACACAGAACAAAACACCCAACATATGAAGAAGGGAGGAGGAGGAATAAGAAGGGAGAGAAGAAAAGAATCTCCAGACAGTGTATATAACAGCTCAATAAGCGAGCTAAGTTAGGCAGTAAGATACTAAAGAAGCTAACCTTGAACCTTTGGTAACCACGAATCTAAAGCCTGCAATGGCAATAAGTACATATCTCTCAATAGTCACCCTAAATGTAAATGGACTTAATGCACCAATCAAAAGACACAGAGTAATAAAATGGACAAAAAAGCAAGACCCATCTATATGCTGCTTACAAGAAACTCACCTTAAACCTAAAGATAAGCATAGACTAAAAGTCAAGTGATGGAAAAACATTTACATAGGAATTTTATCAGACACACAGAGAAGACATAATACCCATTCTCCTTACAGTGTTCCAAAAAATAGAAGAAGAGGGAATACTCCCAAACTCATTCTATGAAGCCAAACATCACCCTAATACCAAAACCAGGCAAACACCCAACCAAAAAAGAAAATTACAGACCAATATCCCTGATGAATGTAGATGCAAAAATATTCAATAAAATATTAGCAAACAGAATTCAACAGTATATCAAAAGGATCATACACCATGACCAAGTGGGATTCATCCCAGGGATGCAAGGATGGTACAACATTCGAAAATCCATCAACATCATCCACCACATCAACTAAAAGAAAGACAAAAACCACATGATCATCTCCATAGATGCTGAAAAAGCATTTGACAAAATTCAACATCCATTCATGATAAAAACTCTCAGCAAAATGGGAATAGAGGGCAAGTACCTCAACATAATAAAGGCCATATATGATAAACCCACAGCCAGCATTATACTGAACAGCGAGAAGCTGAAAGCATTTCCTCTGAGATTGGGAACAAGACAGGGATGCCCACTCTCCCCACTGTTATGTAACATAGTACTGGAGGTCCTAGCCACGGCAAACAGACAAAACAAAGAAATACAAGGAATCCAGATTGATAAAGAAGAAGTTAAACTGTCACTATTTGCAGATGATATGATACTGTACATAAAAAACCCTAAAGACTCCACTCCAAAACAACTAGAACTGATATCGGAATACAGCAAAGTTGCAGGATAAAAAATTAACACACAGAAATCTGTAGCTTTCCTATACACAAACAATGAATCAATAGAAAGAGAAATCAGGAAAACAATTCCATTCACCATTGCATCAAAAAGAATAAAATATCTAGGAATAAACCTAACCAAAGAAGTGAAAGACTTATACTCTGAAAACTACAAGTCACTCTTAAGAGAAATTAAAGGGGACACTAACAAATGGAAACTCATCCCATGCTCATGGCTAGGAAGAATTAATGTCGTCAAAATGGCCATCCTGCCCAAAGCAATATACAGATTTGATGCAATCCCTATGAAACTACCAGCAACATTCTTCAACAAACTGGAACAAATAGTTCAAAAATTCATATGGAAACACCAACGACCCCGAATAGCCAAAGCAATCCTGAAAGAGAAGAATAAAGTAGGGGGGATCTCACTCCCCAACTTCAAGCTCTACTACAAGCCATAGTAATCAAGACAATTTGGTACTAGCACAAGAACAGAGCCACAGACCAGTGGAACAGATTAGAGACTCCAGAAATTAACCCACACAAATATGGTCAATTAATATTTGATAAAGGAGCCATGGACATACAATGGCAAAATGACAGTCTCTTCAACAGATGGTGCTGGCAAAACTGGACAGCTACATGTAGGAGAATGAAACTGGACCATTGTCTAACCCCATATACAACGGTAAACTCAAAATGGATCAAAGACCTGAATGTAAGTCATGAAACCATTAAACTCTTGGAAAAAAATATAGGCAAAAACCTCTTAGACATAAACATGAGTGACCTCTTCTTGAACATATCTCCCCGGGCAAGGAAAACAACAGCAAAACTGAGCAATGGGACTACATTAAGCTGAAAAGCTTCTGTACAGCAAAAGACACCATCAATAGAACAAAAAGGAACCCTACAGTATGGGAGAATATATTTGAAAATGACAGATCCGATAAAGGCTAGACGTCCAGAATATATAAAGAGCTCACACGCCTCAACAAACAAAAAACAAACAACCCAATTAAAAAATGGGCAGAGGAACTGAACAGACAGTTCTCTAAAAAAGAAATACAGATGGCCAACAGACACATGAAAAGATGCTCCACATCGCTAATTATCAGAGAAATGCAAATTAAAACTACAATGAGGTATCACTTCACACCAGTAAGGATAGCTGCCATCCAAAAGACAAACAACAACAAATGTTGGCGAGGCTGTGGAGAAAGGGGAACCCTCCTACACTGCTGGTGGGAATGTAAATTAGTTCAACCATTGTGGAAAGCAGTATGGAGGTGCATCAAAATGCTCAAAACAGACCTACCATTTGACCCAGGAATTCCACTCCTAGGAATTTACCCTAAGAACGCAGCAATCAAGTTTGAGAAAGACAGATGCACCCCTATGTTTATCGCAGCACTATTTACAATAGCCAAGAATTGGAAGCAACCTAAATGTCCATCGGTAGATGAATAGATAAAGAAGATGTGGTACATATACACAATAATGGAATACTACTCAGCCATAAGAAGTGGAAAAATCCAACCATTTGCAGCAACATGGATGGAGCTGGAGAGTATTATGCTCAGTGAAATAAGCCAAGCGAAGAAAGAGAAATACCAAATGATTTCACTCATCTGAGGAGTATAAGAACAAAGAAAAAACTGAAGGAACAAAACAGCAGCGGAATTACAGAACCCAAAAATGGACTAACACATACCAAAGGGAAAGGAACTGGGGAGGATGGGTGGGCAGGGAGGGATAAGGGGGGAGGTGAAGAAGAAGGGGGGTAGTAAGATTAGCATGCACTGGGGGGGAGGGAGAAAGGGGAGGGTGGGCTGTACAACACAGAGAGGACAAGTAGTGATTCTACAACATTTTACTAAGTGGATGGACAGTAACCGTAATGTGGTTTTTAGGGGGGACCTGATATAGGAGAGAGCATAGTAAACATAGTATTCTTCATGTAAGTGTAGATTAAAGATTAAAAAAAAAGAAAAGAAAGAAAGAAAGAAAAGGATTAATCCTTGATAGGATAAAACTATTGGTAAATCAAAGATCAATGCATGCTTTAAATATCGTTAATGTTGATCACTTAAAGGGTGTCAGATAATCAACTATGGAGGTACTCTTTTCTGATAATATTCCTTTCTCTTAATAAAAAAAAAAAAAGCAGTCCCTGTGTGCTGACCTCCAATGAGTTCTGCACAGTGGTATAGAGGGCATGTCAAAGTGTTGGCAAAGGGTCTGTTTGTTTCTATGCACAAGATCAAGGCCTAGCTTGGATACCCAGAAAATGAACTAAGATACGATATGAGGAGGAGTTTCCGGCATCAGCACTCTCTGGAGGACTCGTGCTGGGGGATGATCATCAAAAAGCCTCCACAGGGATCCGGGCGATGCTGCAGTTGTGGCTGCATCCACCCCACCGTTTCCTGGACTTGCCATTGGAATGAGGAGGGAGATGTCTAGGCTGGCATGTGCATACAGTGAGACAACGAATTTGACCAGATCTGTACTGTTGGAACTCAACCAGGAGTTGGGAGAGGTGCAAGTTGTAGCACTCCAAAATCTTATGACTATAGACTATCTATGGTTAAAAGAACATATGGGATGTGAACAGATCCCACAAATGGGTTGCTTTAATTTGTCTGATTTTTCTCAGACTATTCAAGTACAGTAGGAAAATATCCATCATATCATAGACAAATTTTCACAAATGCCTAGGGTGCCTAAATGGTTTTCGTGGCTTCACTGGAGATGGATGGTAATTATAGATTTGCTTTGTTTATGTCACTGTATTCCTAGTATGTTAATATGTGTGTGCAAATTAGTTAGTAGTTTAAAACCTATACATACTTAAGGTACTCTACAAGAAGATATGTCAAAGAAATAATCAATCCTCCCATGTTTTCTTCCATATGCTACCTCTATAGCTTTTCTTCTTCCTTCCTAATTATAACCCTTAAATAGAATTCATGCCTCATATCGAATTTACTGAGTATCATAATTCCTCCAGGTGGTAAAGATACCTCGAGACAAGTGCTGGGCATAGAAGCCACAGGGCATAAATCTGAAAAGAAGTGAAAAGCTAACCTTTTCAAACAATATGGCTTCTCTCTCACTTACCAACTTTACATTTCCCTGTATGGCCCCGGAAGATGACTGGTTAGCCAGATACGGGTAAGATTCATCAAGGGAGGAACAACTAAGACAGGCACAGTTGCAGGGGGGCCATCAGGTAAGAAATTGGGGATCAACAGAGGTGAGGCTTAGAACCTCACCCCCCATTTTGAGAGAAATCTTCTGCATTCGTGTATGTTTTGCTGCCCTTGTCTAGCTTGGATTAATACTTAGTCCACAGGCACACACCTGATCATCTACATTTGCCCTCTTACAGCACTAAACTATGTTTTCTACCTTTATCTTGCATCTACCTACCACTTCAGCATTTTATTAAAAATAAAAATAATAATAATAATAAAGGGAGAAATGTGGGATCCACATATAAATCAAGTATAAAAATCGAACGAATATTCATATTTGACCTGATTGTTTATACTTCATAATGCGTGATCAAAACTGAAAGTTTCTGTGATGAATCCCCTTGTACTGTTCACCATGTAAGAATTTATTCACTATGTAAGAATTTGTTCACCATGTAAGAACTTGTTTGTTATGCTTCAGAAGATTGGAGACTGACGAGAATCAGGCTTGAGATGGATTAATGATTGTACATTGAGCATTGACCCCCCTATACAGAATTTTATTGTTGTTAACAACCATTTGATCAATAAATATGAGAGATGCCCTCTCAAAAAAAAAAAAAAAAGAAGGCTGAGGATGGTCCCCAGACCCCTCCAAGATACCTAGTAGGTACGGTATTTAAAGGTTTTCATGCCCGAGAGGACAAGAGCGAAAGGAGGTCAGCTGCCCAAATGGCAGAACAGACTCACACTGTAACAGCTTCTCTGCAGCCGGCTCATGGAGATCGTTGGGGTATCCCTGAAGATCGACTCGAACCTCCGGTCCTTGCTTTGGTGTGGTGAAGAAGGGCACTGGGCAAGGAAGTGCCCCAGCCCATGCAAACCGACCAAACCATGCCCCAGCTGTGGTAAGCGAGGTCATTGGAAAGTGGACTGTCCACTAGGGGGTTGTCCTCCACCAGCAGCAGAGCCCCACAGGGGGTGAATGCCCTTGAGAGACTACCCCTCAGACCTGCTGGGCATCCTCAAAGATTGAAGACGCCTGGACTCGGACACCCCGATCACCCTCGCCGAGCCCAAGGTCAAGCTGTGGGTAGCGGGTAAGTCCATCTCCTTCTTGATGTACATGGGGGCTACCTACTCTATTCTCCCCTCCTTTAAAGGGCTTTTGTACCGTGCCAGGATCTCCATAGTTGGGGTCATGGGAACTCTTTCCAAGCCTTTAGAGATCGGCCTGGTGGACTGCACTTTTCAAGGCATCCCATTTACCATTCCTTTCTGGTCATGCCTTCCTGTCCTACCCCTCTGTTAGGACAAGATTTGCTCTATAAGTTAGGAGCCTCTATTTCCCTCCCACCTTTTGAACACTTAGGTTCCCTCATTGCTTTAGTTGGTGAAGGAGGGTTAGACGATAGGAACCTGAGTCTCCCAACTCCCTGGACTGCTGTCAGTCCAGTCATGTGGGACATCTCCACCCCTGTGGTGGCAACCCACCACACCCCAGTTTTAATACACCTTAAATACCGATCCCACTTCCCTTCTTGGTCTCAATTTCCTATTTCGCAGGCTCACCAAAGGGGACCAAAGATTATTGTTAATCGTCTACTCTCGCAGGGGCTTTTAGTATACCAACTAACTCTCCATGCAATACTCCCATCTTGCCAGTAGAAAAGCCTTCTGGAGCGTAACACCTCATTCAGGACATCCAAATAATTAACGAGGCTGTTAACGAGGCTGTTATTCCCTTACACCCAGTGGTACCTAACCCATATACTCTTCTGTCTCAGGTCCCTTCCAGTACCTCTCATTTTACTGTACTGGACCTTAAAGATGCCTTTTTCACTATACCTATCCACTCAGACTCGCAGCCGCTATTTGCCTTCACATGGGAAGACCCTGACACCTGTCGATGTAGACAATTGACCTGGACAGTTCTACCTCAAGGTTTTAGAGATACCCCCCATCTTTTTAGACAGGCCCTGGCAGAAAACCTCATGTGACATTCAATGGGTGAGAGTACTCTCCTCCAATATGTAGATGAACTTTTACTTTGCAGCCCCTCAAAGGAGGCCTCAGTTCTGGACACCACATACCTTCTTAAGTTCCTGGCAGACATGGGATATGGGGTATCCAATGCCAAAGCACAGCTGTCTCTACCCTGGGTTACATACCTTGGGCTAACTCTAACTCCCACCACTAAAGCCCTAACAGCAGGCCAAGCAGCTGCGATTAAAGGTCTCTTGCCACCTACTTTAGGACCCAAAATACTATCCTTTCTAGGATTGGTAGGGTTTTTCAGACACTGGGTGCCTAACTTTGTCCTTCTGGCCAGACTGCTTTATGTAGCTGCCACAGAGACTCCTACTGGGCCACTAACTTCACCCACCAAGGTGGCTTCTGCTTTCAATCAGTTGCAGGATGTGTTGCTCTCATCATCCCCTGTTGATGCTCCCCAACTTAACTAAGCCCTTCACCCTATATAAAGCAGAGAGGGCAGGGGTGGCCACCATAGTCCGGGTACAGCCAGTGGGGCCAAGGTACTGTCTTGTTGCCTTTCTCTCCAAACAGTTAAATACGACCACCAGGGGGTGGCAGCCTTTCCTCTGAGCCCTGGCAGCTGCGAGAAGTCTAGCCTGAGAAGCCCTGAAATTAACTCTTCAACAGCCCATTACTGTATATCCCTCACAACGGTTGCAAGATCTTTTGAGTCATAAATCCCTGGTCTCCTTGAGTCCTTCAAGGGTACAGGAATTCCATCTTCTGTTCATTGAACAGCCACAGGTAACCCTACAAGTCTCTCTACCCCTTAACCTAGCCTCCTTGCTTCCCATCAGCAATCAGGCAGATCAGCCCACTCATTCCTGTGTAGAGATTGTAGAGGCTCTTAGAAAACCTAGAGAGGGTCTACAATATGTGCCCCTCAAGGACCCTGACTTGACTTTTTTCATAGATGGAAGCTCAGTGAAGAGGAGTGATGGGTGTGAAGGGCGGCCTATGCAGTGATGACTCTGTCGCAAGTGATAGAAGCAAACCTACTCTCATCTGGAACCACCTCCCAGAAAGCTGAATTAGTAGCTCTTACCCAGGCATTACAGCTGGCAGCAGGGAAGAGGGCCAAAATTTATACTGACTTTAAATATGCCTTCCTAATTACACACACTCATGCTGCAATTTAGAAGGGAAGGGGCTTCCTTACCACTAAGGGAACCCCAATCATCAATGGCAGAGCTATCAGCCACCTGCTACAGGCCCTATAAGTTGCCAAAGAGGTGGCCATCATGCATTGTAAGAGACATCAGTCTGGAAACGATCCAGTAACCAAAGGTAATGCATTGGCAGACACCATGGCCTCACAGTTAACATCCGGGTCTAGCCCACCCTCTGTGCTGTTTCTTTCCCCCTCTCTATTGTCCCAATACCCTGATGACGAATGGCGACTGCTTCTACATCAAGAGGGGATGTTGGGAGATCAGGGATGGATATACCTTGGGGGATGAATTGCCCTCCCCCAAGTCCAAGGCAGAAATATCATATCCAAAATTCATCAGTTTCTACACATTGGGCTGGAGACCATGCACTGGTTTCTCTCCCCCATATTTGCTCCTTATGGTCTCCACAAGACAATAGATCAGGTGCATCATACCTACGCTACTTGTCATTGCGTCTCATCTCAAGGTGCTCTGAAGACCCAAATGGCCCTCCACCAGATGAGAGGAACAATCCCCGGACAGGACTGGCAGGTCAATTTCACCCATATGCCTAAGCATAAAAAGTTCCAGTATTTACTAATTCTGGTTGATACCTTTTCAGGGAGGATTGAAGCCTTCCCCACCAGCCAGGAAGCAGCTTCGGTAGTAGCACAGAAATTAGTAGTGCATATCTTTCCCCATTTTAGCCTGCCTACCTTGCTACAGTCAGACAACGGGCCTGCTTTCATCTCTCGAGTCACTCAGCTAATAGCCAAGGCTCTCAATGTCACCTAGAACCTCCATATACCCTATCACCCCCAATCATCGGGTAAGGTCAAAAGGGCTAACTGTCTCCTAAAGGACCAACTAACTAAGCTGTCTCTAGAGGTAAAGCTCTCATGGCCCAGTCTTCTCCCTATAGCTCTCACTCATCTGTGTGCTGCCCCCCAGGGACCAGCTAGACTAAGAGCATTTGAGCTAATGTATGGCAGGCCCTTCTTACTGAACACAAGCCTGCCCACTACTTCTCCTCCTTTGGCCACCTATCTTCCTTACTTTTCACTGTTGAGACATCTTCTCAGAGAACACGCAGACCAGCTCCAACCCCAACCTACGTCATCCAACAACTCAGGAAATGCAGCGATCCTTCAGTGAGGAGACAAGGTACTTCTAAGAAAACTCCAGCCAAAGTCCTTCCAACCCCACTGGACAGGGCCTTATACAGTAATCCTCACTATGCTCTCAGCAGTCAAACTACATGGGCATTCCTCCTGGTATCACCTTTCTAGGCTCAAACGGGTGCTCAGACACGATGATTGGGTGTCTTGTGAGGTGGGTCCTCTTAAGCTGCAGGTTAATCATGTCAAATGCAGCCAGCCTGATGAATATCCCGGGGGTCTCCAGGCAAAGTTACTCTGCATAGAAGTTTAAGCTCCAACTAACTCTTCCTCAGGGAACCAAAGCCTGAGAAGTAGGCACCCAAAGTTGCCCACGTGAGTTGTCAAGCACCAATTCAAATACCGGTACACACAGACATCTTAAACACTTTCTCAAACCCTACACTGTGGTCTCCGTATGACTAAATCTCTCATACATGTATTTTCCAGTCCGACATGTATGGGAGATGTCATCCTGAATTAGACACATGTAGAATTCATGCAGTAGAAGATACAGCAAGAAGAGTCTCTGACAACATGTTCTTCAGAATACAAGATAGGCTATACATTACCATTAGTGACCCATGAGACCCATGCTGAGGAAAAGGAGTACAGGGCAAGCCATACGATAGTTACCAATGGTCCCCACAGGGCACAGTATACGTAAAGAGATAATGGATCACTGTAAATCTCACTCTCACGGAAGTCCTAAACACCCAAGTCCAAGTAGCTAGTACTATTCTACAAACAGAACAGGCACTAAAACAGAAAATTCAGTCAGACCCATACCCCCATTCCCTACGACCAGCTACAGTGCCACCATCGTGGGCCGGAATCATTGGAGAAACAGTGCAGTTTCTTAACACTTCACACATCCTAAGAAACGTGTCCAATTGCTTCCTCTGTGCTTCCCTCCACCGCCCCCTGGTGGCGGCAGTTCCCATCAGTTTCTTTCATACTATACCAGTAAATTCTCATGAGAAAGACTGCAGCCTCCTCCTAGGTGAAATACCAATGTAGAAGAGAGCCATAAGCCCGAGACTCAATGTAGACCCAGGACCACAGAGAAACAGCGCAAAAAAGCATCTTCCTCTCTAACTAGCTACTTGACCCAATGCTCCAACATCTCAGGCTACCAATAAGAAACCAATGCTGGTGACAGGTGACAGTAGACACTCTAATTTCTCTTCAAGAGGGTGAGTTCTTCTGGTGCAATAATACGCTTACCCAGTGCATCAACAGCACCACGGAAGAACCCTGCTTTTCGGTGATGCTGGTTTCCCAACTAACATTGTACAGCAAACCTGAAGTAACACAGGTACTGGACAAATAGTCTATATATCAAAACACTAGACAAAAGAGGGCAATTTTTCTACCTGTGCTAGTAGGAGTGAGCCTAGTTACTGCAGTGACTGCAGCCGCCACAGGGGCAAGAGTGTTAGGCCATAGCTTAGTCAGCTCTCAGTGTCTAGCAAGTCAATTGGCAACATTAAATGATAGAGTGAGCCTAACCTTGAGAAAAACATCAACCTCCCTCATCTTCCTCCAGTGACAACTTACTTCCCTTGCCCAGGTCACCCTTCAAAATCAGCAGGCCTTAGATCTGCTTACCACAGAAAAAGGCAGAACCTGTATTTTCTTGCAGGAAGAATGCTGCTACTATATCAAAGAGTCTGGGGTCGTGGAACAAAGTGTAAAAAAACTACAAGAACTACAAAGAGACCTCCACAAAGCGCGAGTACCTGAAGGCAACTCTTATAAGTAGCTTCAGTCCCCCATAATGGCCTGGCTAATGCCCCTACTAGGCCCCTTAATAGTTTGTGGTTTACTCTTAGTTGCCCCTTGTGTCCTCAAGTTCCTCCAACAGCAGCTAGCCCAGATGACCCAGGTCACCACCAACCAGATGTTACTTCAGTTATGCACCTTTTCCTACTGAACCCCTTCCTTCGGCCTAATACCAGCCTCAAACCCCCACAACACCCCTTGTCAGCCAGAAGTAGCCAGATCAAGTCATTGCCCATTATGACCAAAAGGCTGGAATGTTAGGCTGGAGGAAGGAAAAACAAGGACATGCAAACAGAAAAGAGAGATACCATAAAAGGAGAACAGACCAGACCCCAAGGTCCGTGCCTTATATGGAAAGGGGACAGCTCTTCCTGAATTCCATCCTTCTGATGTGCCAACTAAGACCCAGATGTCAGCCTCCTCCCTCTTGGAAGGAAAAAAAGTATCTACTTGTCTATCATGTCACCTTTAGCCAATCATACCTCTCCACACCCCCTAGGATAGCTTGCCCACTCCTCCCCCTCCTAACCCCTTATAAATCCCCACCTCCCTGACTGGGTGCAACTTCTCCAGCCTCTATTTATGTAGACTGGTGAACCTTGCCCGGGAATTGTGCTCAAATAAACTGCCTGGCCCTTTGTTGCCTCTCGTAGCCTGCTTGTTTCAGCTAGAATTTATCTTACACAAATAAGATGAGGTATGCTGCCTAACCCAGTAAAATATAGTAGTTCCTTTAAGGTCTGAAATGAAAACAGAAAATCTGTCAACATTAGATTTTGAATGTGGTGAGATATCTTTCAAAAATAAACACAAAAAAAATCATTTTCAGATGCATAAAATTTCACAAAAGTTGTTGTCAGCAGAACGAAGAGATGCTGAAAGAAGTTCCTTCGGTTGACAGAAATGATACCTGATGGAGATTCAAACAGGAAGAAATGACAAGCACTGAGTGAAAAAGGTAAATATGTGGGTAATTATGTTGTAAATGCAAAAGATAATGTTTTCCCTTTTTAATTTCTTTAAAAGGCAAAATATTATTTAAATGAAAATTATTCTGCTTAGAGTTTAGAAAGCTGCAAGAGAACATCATGGCTATCTGAACAACAAGAAAAATCCGTTTAATCTGCAAAAAGCTTTCTCTTGAATGCATCAGAGACCTCAGGTAACAAAGCAACCAACTGCATGGAATTTCAAGTGTGACAAGTGTTTCTGAAAGGAGATTGGAGACATGAACTGTTTCATCTTAGGTAGAGCACAGGAGGAAATGGTGGCTGCCAAAAATGTAGGCAAGAATAAATCAGCTAAAACTTTAACAAATTCCTAAAGGCCAAGTATGGGCACATAACAATTTGGTATAATTTAGAGCCCTAGACAAAGGTTCTAGAATCTAGAATAATTTAGACCCTCATATTCACAAACTCTTTTTCATGGGCCTCTACTAGGTACTCATAAGAAAGATTCTGGATCAGGGCAGAAGAAAGAGATAGCTGCCCCTCAAAGGAATACATGGATGGTCAGGGCAGAAAAACAGGGACAGCCACCCCTAAAAGGAATACATGGATGGTAAGTAGCCACATCTGAGGCCCAGGCAAAAAAGACTGCTGCTTCCATTCTCCCACATGAGGCAAAAACCTTAAGATACTGGACAAAAAGTAGTAAATATTCTTGCTACCACAGCCCAAAAACAGATCACTGCTTTTGAGCAGTGGTAGAAATCATCATCTCCCACCCCAAAAAATCAAAGATTAACTGCTTTTTAAAGAAATAGAAGTAAAATCTATTTCTGTGGAAGGGGCAGGAAAATCTTCTGATCCCAGGATCATACACTGATAAAAAAAAAATCTAGCTTCCACTGTGAAGGAGTGAGAAAACTCTATCCTGCCCAGGATATAATAAACCTCCAAAGATATAATACGTGTTTGACTGCCATCAAAAAGAGGACCAAGAATGCTGAGAAGGCCCCATTTCCAAGATCTGGGCATGCACACTCTGCCTAAGACTGAGGACAGACAAGAAGACCAAGTAAAAGGACTGCTCCAATTTTGGGGTTGAGGAAGAACCCAGAGATAAACTATCTGCTACTCCAGCCGCCATAGTAAGCACAAGGTAATAACAGGCCACCACTGGATGTATTTGAAGCCTAAATTGTAATAAGGATAATGATAACAACAACAAAAATAAAACCTAGCACCACTATAAATTATATTGACTAAACTCTCATAATAATAAACTGATAAAAAAAATGTACATGCATTCCAAAGCATCAATATTATTTTTCTCAGCCTCTACTGTCTCCACACAATGGCTGGTAATCAATCAGTAATTACAAGACTTGTCTGTTAATCAGTGTTCTCCAAGGAAATAGAACCAATAGTATGTGTGTGTCTATTTATAGAAAGAGATATGTTTTAAGGAATTGGCTCGTGATTATAGAGGCTGGCATGACCAAAATCTGCAGGGTGTGTCAGCACCCTGGAGACTAAGAAAGAACTGATGGGGCAATTCAAGTCTGAAGGCCATCAAGCTGAGGATTCAGGGATGAGCTGATGTTGGAGTTGAAGTACAGAAGCTGGCTATTGGCAGAATGCCCTGTTGTTCAATGAAGGTCAGTCTTTTGTTTCACTGAGTCCTTCATTTGATTGAATGAGGCCCCCCCGCATTATGGAGCACAATCTGCTTTACTCAAAGGCTACCAATTTAAATGTTATTCTCATCCAAAAACACCCTCATAGAAACATCCAGAATAATGTTTGACTATACATCTGAGTACTATTATATTATTAAATATCACAATTTGATTTTTAGTAGAAATAAGAGGGAAAAAAAGCATTGTCAAGAGATTAAATAATCAACAGAACCAGAGGACACATGCAAATTACCAGTATCATAAATGAAATAGTGACATCACAACAGCTCCTGAAGTCATTAAGATGAAGAAATATGATGAAAAGCTTTGTCTGTAATTTTAATAACCCCATAGGGAGGTACTAAGTCACATAACAATATTGAGGGTATATATTTTCTTTATGGTGACAGGGAGGGGGATATTGAGTAACTGTTCACAAAAGCAGAATCTATCGTGTCCAGTAATCCCAATTCTGTTAAAAATACCATAATATACGGATATTTGTACATGGAGGTTGTGACAGTATTTTTAATTGTAAAAATACTAGAAACTGCCTGAATATTTATAATAGAAGAATGATTGAATATGTCTTAGTACAACTTTAAAATGGAATATTTTGAAGATAAAAAAATAATTAGAGCTATAGCTATTAGCTGATATATTAAGTTAGAAAAAATTAAGAAATAAACTGTGTGTGTTTATACATGTTTTTAAGGGCATGTAGAAAGATATTAAAGGATATATCCTACTTGATATATCTCAATCAAGAATTACAAATGAGTGGACGGGACTAGTTTTGTAGATGATAATGAATGGGTTCCTTATATGCTTGGATTTTCTTTTGAAAAATGCATACATTATTTTTTTAATTAATTTTAAATGAATTAATTGTAAAAATAAAATTATGTAAGTGTTCCAAGAGCAAAAAGTGTAGAATATGTTCTTTTCAGAAAAATTAATTCTGGAAAAAAAACTTGTGAAATGAAGATCCAAGTATTCGTTTTTTGGCAAGAAGTGTAAATCATGAAATTGCAACAGGATTGAAAGAGAATATTGGATTTACACTGTGTAAGTGCTGTCCAATTTTACAGTGAGACATATAAGGCCACCAAAAGTGAGAGAAAAGGTAGAAAGATCCTTGTTTTCTGGGATGTACTACTGAGTAAAGGCAAAGCTGAAGAGAGGAAAAATATAACAGTGGGAAGTGATATCTTAACTGTCAAATCCTTGGCCAAGAGGAATCTAAAGAAGTTGAACTCATAGAAACAGAGAATAGAAGGGTGGTTGGCTAGGGGTCAGAGGAAATGGGGAGATGTCTAAGGGTACGAGCTTCCAGTTATAAGATGAGTAAGTTCTGGGGATTTAATGTATGGTATCGTGACTATAGTTAACAATACTATATTACATACTTGAAAGTTGCTAAGAAAGTATTATCTTAAGTGTTCTCACCACACACACAAAATTATGTGAGGTGATGAAGGTGTTAACTAATCCTATGATCATTTCACAATATATATCAAATCATCATGCAGTACACCTTAAACTTACACAATGTTAAATGTCAATTATATCTCAATAAAAATGAGGGGGGAAAACAAAAAAGAAATGAAGATATTGTGAAGAAAAACAGTTACTTTCAATGTGAGCCAGCAAAAGTTATGCATTGAAATAATTGAAGATTAGTACTGCCAAGGACTTGTATAGACATAGAGAAGCAGAGATGAAAGACAGAGAATACTCCCTGAATTCTTGACACATTTCCAGTTCCAGATTCTGGTTTGTTCTTGAGGCACAGCTTTCTATCTTTGGATAATACAGGATGCTGTGTATCATTTTAATAAATTTGCCTTTTTTCCTTAAGCTATTTCCAACTGGTTCCTATTCCTTGCAAACTATATTGTTTTGGATACTTTGTTTTCTCCTAAGCATTCTGATTCTGCCTAGTCAGCTGTGTAATCATCTTCCTAACCCATGGGCATCCCAAATATGCACAAGAAACCTCTGAGACATTTCCATCCTCTTAGTTGTGAATAAGCCACATACTCAAACCTAGTCTTGGAAAAGTGTCTGTTAAATAAGGAATAATAACAACAATAATGATAATAAACATCAGGACAGTTAATATCATGAGAAATATTAATGTCATTTTTTTCACATAAATCTTGTCTCAGCTATAGTTTAAGTTAGAAAGAATTAATCTCCTGAAAACTATAACAGTCTTAAATCTTTCAAATGTCAGTTCAACAACTATTAATTATCATTGCACTGGTCAAACAGTTAAGATGTAAAACAGGATTTCCTTTTATAAATTATTGACATAGTATGGTTGGGTATGTTTTGGAGCATCTTGACTGTATACATTTCTCAAAATAATTCAACTCAACAAAGAATACTTGGGCACTTACTGTGTCTACTTATGTGCTAGATACTATGAAAATTAAAAAATTTAAAAGATTTGTACCTATGAAGAGCTTATATAACCCTTGTCAAGAAAGGCACAGAAAAACACAAATATAATACACACACTAGCTATTTCACTATACCTGATTTAAATCAAGGAAAATGAGCTGTGAAATGGTATATTAATTTCTCCAACTTTGTTCTCAGATTATGGTGCTAAGGTATCCTCTTCTGTATATATATGTCAGTCCATTACATTTTACAATGCTATATTACAATAATTCATGTAACACTTTTCCTAACGAACTGCAGGCACTTCTACCAAAAGACCTCCACCTTGTTTACTTTGTAAGTATGTTTACATTGTGAGTGTAGTAGACCCTGAGTAAATGCTCATTGCAGTGAAATAAATTTGATGCTGCCTATACTTAACCTGAACTACAAAAGAAGGATCCTAGTAGGGGCAGTGGACCGTTGACATAGTTCTTTATTGCCCCAGCTTGTTTCTAATACCCTTCCTGTGTCTGAAGAATTTCCCATCATTTAAGACCAGCTTTGCCAAGGTAGGAAATCACCCTGCAGTTAGGAGCAATCCTGAAACTCAATCAGACATCCCAGTAGGAGTCCTCAGTGAACAATGGGAGGAAGCACACAAAATCAGTTTGCTAGTGAGGGTGGAGATGGGAATGTATCCCACAGCAGCCACAAAGTGACAGCAATGTTGTATTCCTGGTGCAAAATGGCAGCAGAGAAAATTTTCATATTTAACAGCTGCAGCAATATTTTCCTTCAGACAATTTTACAGTGTGTTCTGGGCATCGTTGCTGCACATTTAACCTTGAATCTGGTTCTTCAGATGTCCAATGGTCCTTTGACTGCCTGTTATCTGATTAAATAAACTCCTTTTCTATTTAATTTGCTCAGACTTCCTTTCAGATGCTTGCAGTTAAGAATATTTTAGCTTGAGCAAAAGAAAACACTTCTAAGAGTTGATGATACACTAAAAATTAATTATATGTGGAAAATAGAGGTAATCCCTGTTATTAGAGGATCTACATTGGGAAAAAACTCATTTTTAAGAGAATGGACCAGGATAAGTTAGAACCAACACTCAAGACTCCATTCCCTGGAATAGTGCCATTCCTGAGAAGATCAGACAAGTCATGTGAAGAAGTCAGCCTTCCAATCACTCCAGGATCATGCAGGGAAAAAATGTAATGGCTTATTTTTCTTATTTTAACCACTATTCCCAAGATGTGCTTATACACAGGAACTCAACAGCAAAATTATGCAAAGACATAAACAATAACATGTCTGAGGATCTATGAAGCCAAACATATTCTCTGTGTGCTGGGATTTTATTTAAATAATGCGGTACATGTTTGTTTTCTCAGCTGCAGTCTATTGTAATAGAGTAATTTGACTGTTTATGAGTGATTCTCAAGTACCACTGGAGTTAACCCACCAGCTCTTGCCAATGACGAGGGACAGTAATCTTCCAACCACTGGTTTCTCAAGCCTACCTACACATTTTTATATCCTGGGGTAGATTGTAAAAACACTGAAGCCTGGGTCTCAGTATCAAAAATTCTAACTTAATTGCTCAGGGGTGTGACCTATGCACAGGATTTTTTTTACTTTTCCAGGTGTTTCTAATGCAAGCCAATGTTCAGAGCCACAGCTGTAGACTGCCACAGCTGTAGAATAGACTTTGGCTACTCCATAGACCAGTAGCTTGTAGACCTAGTTTTGATTTACTGCTTGTAGTAATATGTGAGAGGACAGAGACAACCTGATAGAAAACTGTTAAACAAAAAGGAACCAGGACTTGATGATCTGGGAAATTCTCAGATTTGAAATAAAGAAATTGCTTCTGAAAGTGTAGCATAGGGAAAAGCTAAGAGGGTGGCTGAGTATGCGGCCTTTGCTCTAATCTGGGAAAGTCCAAAACATCAGAATATTAAGTTACAAGAGACCAAGAGTTTACCTCTCATTCAAATCAGGAAGCTTCTAGGAAGCTTAAGGCTGTTGTCCCTCAGCATTTCAACAGAAGCCAAAGATAGAGAAGGGATCATCTCAAAATGATGTGTAGACTCAAGATCTGTCAAATGATGAATCTTTGTGTTATGGGAGACCCACAAGTTTCTTGAGAAATCTGTGTCAGCAGATATACTGCCAGCATAGACTGAGAAGGGAAAAGAGATTGCAAAATGAGAGAAGGTTGTTGGAATTCTACAGGCAGGAACAAGTGGGCCAAGAGCCCAGGGAGGGAAACTGAGAGCTGAGAGCTGCCAAACAATTTTTACCAGGCTTTGAAGCCTAAGGAATCTTCCCAGATGGATTTTGAAACTTCTCTGGACCAGTGACTCCCTTTTATCTTCCCCTTCGCATTTTGTGCCATAATGTCTGAATTATTATCTTCCTGATGTCTCACCATTTTATGTTGGGAGAAAATTAAATGTTTATTTACTATTGGAGATTCATACATGTTAGGAATTATGCCCAGGAGCTTCATTTGCACTGATGCAGATGCTTTATGTGATGAGACTTTTAATTTTGAGATGATGTTTTACTGAAATGATTTTTGAGGTCCTTGAAATGGGATGAATGTATTTTACAAGTGTAATAGATACAAATCTTGGGGGTGGAGAGCAGAGGGATAGATAGAACTATGGTCTTCTAAAGATGTTCTACCCTAGAACTATTAGATGTTCTAATACCCAGAACTTGTAAATATACCACTTCTGTGATTACACAATGCTATACAGCACAGCTGATCTTTAAATAGGGAGATCACACAAGCCCAGAGGAAATCTAATAACAAAAGAACTTTTCTAAGTGGTGCCAGAAGGGAGAGTCAGGAGAAGGATTCATCATGCCATTGTTGACTTTGGAGACAGAATATACCTGAGCCAAGGAATGTAGGTAACCTCCAGAAGCTAGGAAACCCCTGCAGCAGCAGCCACAAAGAGAACAGGGACTGCAGTCCTGTAACCACAAGGAACTGAGTTCTGTTAACCTGAATGAGACTGGAAGCCAATTGCCTCCCCCTGCCCAGAATCACCATATAAAATCCTCATCTAGTTGCCACCTTAATTTTAGCCTTGTGAGGCTAGAGTACCCAGCTGAACCTACCTGGATTTTTTACTTATATGCTGTGAAATAGTAAATGACTGCTGTTTCAAGCCACTAAGTTTGTGGTAAATTGTTACACAACAATAGAAAACCAATATCATGTTTGAAAAAAACAAAACGCCTTTTTAAAGACTTTGCCCTCTTGTAAGCTGGCATCAGAAATCTTGCTATGGAAATGCTGTTACTTAAACTGAGAAACAGATGTATTTTCTCTGATCACAGCCTGTGGAAATGATTTGTATGTGAATTTAGAAGTGAACAACAAATCTTAATGATTTTCTTTTTGAAATGACATCTTAAATACAAAAACAAGAATTTCAAAGGAATGAACAGGATTAATGAAATAAAGAAGAGACTGGTTCTTAAATTAATTGAACTAATTTTTTTTGAGCACCTACATGCATCAGACTTTTTATATGTTTATATGTTGTTTATATATATAGGTTCATATACTGGACACAACTTATGTGCCAGGTGTTGTGCTAAGATTTTATCTGTATTATCTTTTTCAACAAACAGGTCAGTCCATGATTAAGGACATGATAAAAGAATATACTAGGCAACACTTAAAAAAAAAGAAACTAGCAAACATTGCTCATGAAGGAGACTGAGAAAATCTGAGCTATGAAAGACTAAGAATTCACAAGACATATAAGATAAATATGAGCACCCAAAGCAGAGAAAATGGTGTAATGGTGTGCATTAAGTCTTGGGGTCATGAAACAGTGAGGTTTATTTGGGAAAGCTATTGGCACACTTGTTCAGCATGAGAAAAAAGGTAACATTGGAAAGCTAGGCAGAAGTCTGTCAGTGGAAGAATCTGTATGTTTGGCTAAGGAAGTACAGACTTGTGCTAGGTGTTCCAAAAATATTTTAACTTTAGTTGCAAGAATTGACCATTTTCTCTCTGACACTTATTTCCTTGTTTTAATGTTCAAGGAGGCTGGCCTACCTTGAACAGAATACCTACAATAAAAAAATAACTTATTTTAGATACACTGGTGAAAAACTACTCAGCAAATTTCACCTGGTCTCACCCACTTATTTTAGGTACGAGGATAGTGGGACCCAGACAGGTTACACTATTTGCCTAAGTCCTGTAACTAGAAAAATGCTTATTAACAGTCTGGGCTCAAGTATTCTGACTCCCAGTCCAGAAATCTTTCTACTATGCCTAGAGTTATTTTTGTAATTTTCATAATGATGTTTGAAAACTAAGAAAAATTTTGTCTGTAAAATATTTGATTTTTTTTAAATAGGTAAATCTTTTAAGGCAAGTACAAAGAAGAAGTTGTACAGTTTTAGAAGTCTAATATAATACATGTAACTAAAATAGTTGGCTTTCAATTATTGACTCAAAAGAAGCAGGTAAAACAGATGAGAAAGAAGAGTTGAGAAATACTGATCTCAGTCTTTGAGAGGCAAGTATTTTGGCTGGAAACACCCTAGCCACACCAGGGTCCTCCACTCAGCCAGAGCACCTTGGGATCCTGGGCTAGACAAAGACAACTGACATTAACCTTCCTCACAAAAGGCCTATGAAATTTTATTCTCTTCATAATAAGGACATCGTGCTCAAGAACACCATAGGAATCTCTTAAACCTAACACAGCAGAAAACTTGCATCAGATTTATATAGATGTCTGGCAACTGTTATAATCTCTTCTGTAATTTCTCTGTACACACACAAACACCTTCACATCACTATACTAATTTACATCTTATAGTGACAATCTATATTATCTGACAAATGAGTTTCCAATGTTTTCCTTTTGGTTTCTATCTTATTTAAATACAATCAGTCATAATCTCAAACAATCCCAGATTCCGTAGAGCCCTCTCCTATAATAATGTCATTCTTAGAAGATAATATTCTAATACTCATGACTCTATCAGAAGTGTCAGGAGCATAAGTTTATATCAAGAAAAAGAAACTGCATTTTTCAGCTTTCCTGTATCTATATCATAACACTTAGAACCAAACCCATTCAGAGGAGAATGCCAACAATTTATCTTCATGAGATAATAATTCTCCCCAAAGACATTTAACAAGGTGTAAAAAGATATTGATTACTTAAATTAGATTTGTTAAGATTTGGAGAAGTTTGCTTATTTATTCAGACAATACTTTCCTTTCATTTAGAAGAAGAGAAAGAGGGAGAATAAAATAACTCCATGCCAATAAATTTGAAATAGTGGACAAAATACATTATAAAACTGAAGTAGATATAGCTATTTAAAAAGTTGAATCTACCCATTGTGGGCATTTATATTAGTGTTCAAATACTTGCAACCTCTCTTTATGGTGCCCTATCCCTAAGGAAGGATTGTATATTCCCAACCTGTCTAAATTAGGCAGGGCTATTAGACTTTCTTTAGTCAAAGAAATGTAAGCAGAAGAGATGTGTCCCCATGTCTAGACATGTATTTTAGGAAATTACGTATTTAAATAAGAAAGAAAAACACTGGAAATTCATTTGTCAGATAATATAGATTATCACTATAAGATGTAAATTAGTAAGTGATGTGAAGGTGTTTGTGTGTGTATAGAGAAACTTTAGGAGCCATGACACTGTTCACCATAAACTGTTTCCCTTAGCCATGTAACTGCTAATGTTATAGACAGAAGCAGCTCACTCGTACTTTCACCTGGCATAAGGTGATGAAAGCAGAGCCATGGCTGGCCCACAAGAGGAAAAAAAGTGTGAGCTAGACATAAACCTTTCTTTGAAAGACATTCAAGTGTTATTATTATTACAGCTTAACCCAGCCTATCTGGAAATAGAAGGAAATATCCTGTTTGCTTAAAGCAAAGATGATACTAAATAGGGAGATATTAGAAATATGTTCCCTGGGATAAAGCTAAGGATGCTCACTATCAACAATACTATATAATATTGTATTGGAGGTCCTAGCTAGCTCTGTTTGACAAGAATAAGTAGATGATAGACACAGAGATATATAGATAAAAGATAACAGGTATTTATTTATATATATGTGTAAGTCCAGGGAGAGGAAATCCCAGGGCAAAATACCTCTAAAAACTGAAATGAGTCAAAGGGAGAAATAAAGTTTATAATCAACTTATTGCTTACAAACTGCAGTCTGGGGTCGTTTCTCTCTTTCCTGCTCCAGCAGAAGCAAAACCGGCTCTCCCCTCACCTCTCAGGTACAGATAAGCCCTCCATTGGCCAGGTAATTACCCATTGATATGGAAGTGAACTTCTCTCCACCCCTGGGTAATGATACAAATGCACTAAAGCCATACTCCTTTCCACCTCTGAATGCCTTCTGATATGCACATGTACTAAAGCCAGGTGAGATATTCTGGAAATATTGCAATTTTACCCACAGTATGTTATCTACATATACACATACATAAAGAATGCATCAAGGTAGAAAATCAATCGCATTTCTATATACCAACAAACAACTAGAAAATGAAATTTTTAAAGTTTCCATTTATAATGACAATTATAGGATACCAGATATAAATCTAACAAAAGATGTCATGAAAAAAATGATAAAATATTACTGGAAAACATTGACAAAGACCTAAATAAATAGAAGTCTATACACCAAATTAATTAATTAAATCACTCAATTACATTCAACTCACAGAAGGTCAGTTCACTGAAATTAACAAAATGGATTATCAAATGCATAAGACCCAAGAATAATAAATACCATAAAGATCCAAGAATACTAAATATAATATTATAGAAAAATAGGAAGATTCAAGATAAATACAATGCTGAAAAAAAATAAGATATGGAGAATCACCCTACTGATATCTTGGCTAGGTATAAAGTAAAAGCAATTGAGACTATGGGGTATTGGCTAGGGATTTAAGAGAAAAAAAAAAAAAAGAAGAGAAAGAGATCAGAAAGAAATCCCTGTAACAGAGGCATACACACAAAAGACAAAGACAAGACTATTATATATAGGAAAATAAACCATTAAGGAAAAGATCAATATATTGACTACATTAAAATTTAAAATGAATGAATTTCAAAAGATACTATGAAAGAAAGTGGGAGAGGGAGGGAGAGAGAAAAAGAGGGAAAAAGCTTTGGAAAGGATATTTGCAGTGCATATAACCAACAGAAAATTAGCAGCCAAAATGTATAATCAATAAAAAAGTATAACTCAATAAAAATGAGCAAGAACAAAAAGATTAGATTACTAGAAAAGGAAAACAGAATGGTCAAAAACATATGAAACTATGATAAAGCATTAGTAATCTGAGAAATACAAAGTTAAGATAGAATTTCACACCTCTCAAATTGGCAAAAGTTTAAAAACTTGACCACATGGAGTAATGGGAGATTTCAGGTATGGCATGGGTGGAGGGTAAAATGTTGTAATCACTCTGGAGAACAACTTGATCTTGTCTAGTAAGGTGAAGTTGTGTATTGACTGTTACCCAGCAACTTCACTCCTATGTACATATCCTAGAGAAATTCTCGCACAGATCACCATGAGCCATCACACGAAGGGTCACTTCATTGTTGTTAATATTGATGAGTTCTCATTTACAAGATGGGGGTAAAATTAACACTTAGTTCATAGGGGTTTTGTAAGGAATTAATGAGTTAGGACATGTAAATCCTTAGAACACTACTTAAAATAGTGCAAGAGCTTCATAAGTGTTAGCTGTTGTTAATCAATTTCTAATGCTCCCTTTACACTATTTTGATTCCCAGCACTTAACTGCACTGTGCTCAAAGCTTGAAGTATTTTCCTTTGCAAGCTTGCTTCTCTTCACAACTGCTGACCTCATTTAATGGTTGTTCCCTAGGTCCCAGACAAGATGGCTTGCCATGTAAGAAGCTTGCAGCCAGGCCTGCTGTGATCTGGGTGGGACTTGTTCATCCTCTCAGGTCATGTTTATGCTAAACCTTTTCTCCAGAGGTGAGCTGGGCAACTATCCCATCGTAATTCTCCCCAGTGAGGTCTGCCAAAGTTCTTAAAACCTAATTTGATCTTCCAGATCAACGAGTGCTAAATTATGCCAGTAGGCATTTCAATGTTATTCCTTAACAGGATTTTTAATTGTAAGGTTGTACTCTAAATAAATGTACAAGGAAAGAGAAAAGGAATAAAGGAAGGAGGAAAAAAGGGAAGGAGAGAGAGGAGGGGATGGAAGAAAGGAAGGGGAAATTGAAAGAAGGGATTCCAAATATTTTTCAAAGAACAAAAATACTGTATGTAACTAACAGGATAGAAAAATGCTTTTGGCAACCCTATCCAAATTTCGACTTGAGCAATTTTGCATTCCAGCTCTCCTTCTTCAAAGAATTACTCCCAATTCCCTCACAATCATGTCCTTTGAAGCTCTTAATCCTATAAACAAATCAATATTAAATATTAAGGGGTACTAATATAATAATGTGTCATACATTCCAGGTAACATAACACATATCGAAATGGCCCCTAAATACAGACACAATCCATTCACCAGGATTCTCTAAAGGTCAGTCCCTCCCGTGTTTAAAGTCTTAGTCAACATGCCCAATGGATGTAGGAGAAATTCTGAAAGAATTTTAAGTTTGAAATTTTAAGTCCGAAAGACTTTTGAGAATCTACCAAACCACATAACTATCTGAGTCCTTTATAATAAGATTGGCTCTGCAAGTACACTCCATCCCACCTCCAACCAGTTTCATGTTATAATCACAGGGGGAAATTATCTTAATTTGAGCATGAAGGATGTTTATTCTTATTAATGACCAGTTTATTTTAAATATTTATGAAGCAGTACAATGTATCAGGCAAGTAGTAACCCACTTAGTTGCAAATCATTATTTGATTTTTGTTTTGCTCTGTCTTTATACCTCTTTACATTCTCAGAGCTAAGCTTGCTCCTGTCCCTTCTCTTAGTCTTATACCCCCTCCTCAAAACAGACAGTGAAGCTCTGAGAATGGGGTCCATCTCCTGGGGGAAGAGGCTGTTAAGAGGTAGGCTAATAGCAGTGAACTGGTAAACAACCTAGGATTCACTGAGATGTCCAGAATGAGCCAAACCTCTCAACATAAAGATACTTTCCCTGGAGCTTTTTGTGGTAAAGTATTAGAGGGTTTTATATTCTGCTTCTATCAAAGGAAGCTGCTTACTAAAAGAATATGTGTACATGTTTTGTGATATGTCTATACATGTATGGGGATAATCATGTGACACAGGTTCTGTGAAATCAAGTCATACACTATCACAGTATGGCCATGAATAAGTAAGACTAAAAATTAACCCGTATTCAGAAACTCCATAAATCTATCAACAGATTTCTCATTTTCTCAGCAGAAACTTTAGAGGCCAGAAGGGAGTAGAATAAAACATTCAGAATATTGGAAGGGAAGAACTTGCAAGAAAGAATTTTCTACCTATCAAGGATATCATTCAGAATTGAAGGAGAGATTAAACTTCTCCCAGGTAAATGAAGTTTAAAAGAGTTTAAACTAGCTTTACAGGCTTTGTTAAAGGGACTTCTTTACATGGAAATGTTCTTAAGTCTAAATATTTTTCATCAGTGAAAATAAGCCACAGTAAATGTAGTAGGCCAATTAACTACAAAGCAAATATGATGTTCAAAAAAAAAAGTAGTGAAATCAACTACACACAAAATTAATCAAGGAATACACAAAAGATATAGATTTTGACACCTTATACATACAGTGTAAAGGAGGAAAAATAAAAAGGAAGTACAGTGTACTTATACATACAGTGTAAAGGAGGAAAAATAAAAAGGAAGTGTTTGAAAATGAGCAAACCGTCAACTTAATATAGACTGTAATATATTTAGGAAGCTATATATGAACTTATGGTAACCACAAACCTAAAGCCAATAATAGATACAGAAAAGAATTTTTTTAAAGGAATCCAAACATTAGCACACATAATGTCGGGGGGCACAGGGAAGGCAGTATAGCATGGAGAAGACAAGTAGTGACTCTATAGCATCTTACTATGCTGATGGACAGTGACTACATTGGGGTATTGGGGGAGACTTGATAATATGGGTGAATGTTATAACCACAATATTGCCTTATGTGAAACCTTCATAAGATTATATACCAATTATATGTTAATTAAAAAAGAAGGAGATCCAAACATAGCACTAAAGAAAATCATTAAATAGCAAGAGACAAAAGGAAGAAAGGAATGGAGATGAACTATAAAAACAACCAGAAAACAATTAATAAAATATCAAGAGTACATACCTATCAATAATTACCTTAAATTTAAATGAACTAAATGCACCAGTCAAAAGATATTAGGTGGCATAATGGATAAAGAAACAAGACCCAGCTATACACTGCCTACAAGACATCATTTCAAACCTAAAGACATACATAGACTGAGAATGAAAGAATGGAAAAAGTTATTTGGTGCAAATAAATGGGAGTATAAAGCAGGAGCAACAGTACATAAACAAAATAGACTTCAAAACAAAGAAAGCAGCAAGAGACAAAGAAGGACATTGCATGATAAAGGGGTCAGTCCAACAAGAGGATATAATAATTATAAATATCCATGCACCCACATGGAAACACCTACATATATAAAGCATATACTAACAGGCCTAAAAGGAGAAATAGACAGCAACACAATAATATTAGGTGATTTTAAGACACCAATTACATCAGTGGATAGATCAACCAGACAGAAAAAAAAAAAAAATTAAGGAAACAGTGGCACTGAATGACACATTAAGCCAGATGAACTTAACAGATATATATGGAATATTCCACCCAAAAGCAGCAGAATACACATTTTTCTCAAGTATACATGGAACATTCTCCACAATAGATCACATATTAGGACACAAAAAAAGCTTCAATAGATTTTTAAAAAATTGAAATTGTATAAAGGATCTTTTCATACCACAGTGGTATGAAACTAGAAATTAATTACATGAGTAAAAAAATCACAAACACATGGAGATTAAACAACATGTTTCTAAATAATCAATAGCTCAATAAACAAATAAAAGAGGAAATCAAACAATATGTGGAGACAAATGAAAATAGCAACACAAAAATTCAAAATATGTGAGATGCAACAAAAGTGGCTCTAAAAAGGAAATGCATAGCAATACAAACCTACCTCAGAAATGTGAATAATCCTAAATAGTCTAAGTTGACAACTAAACAAATTTTAAAAATAATAACAAACAAATCCCAAAGTTAGTGGAAGGAGGGCTGTAATAAAGCTCAGAGCAGAAATTTTAAAAATAGAGAAAAAGAAAATAATAGAAAAAAATGAAACCAAGAGCTGGTTCTTTGAGAAGATAAACAAAATAGATAAAGCACTAACCAGACTTTTCAAGAAAAAAAGAGAACACAAATAAGCAAAATCAGAAATATAAAAGAAGTTACAACTAATACCATAAAAATTCAAATAATTATAAGAGAATTCTATAAAAAATTATATGCAAATAAACTGGAAAACTTAGAAGAAATGTATAAATTCCTAGTAAATCTGAGACTGACCCAGGAAGAAACAGAAAATCTGAACAGACCAATTACCAGTAATGAAATTGAACTGGTAATCAAAAAACTCATAAGAAACAAAAGTCCAGAACCAGAAAGCTTCACAGCTAAATCCTACTAAATATTTAAAGATGACCTAACACCCATCCTTCTTAAAGTATTCCAAAAAGGAAAAGAGAATACTTCCAAACTCAGTCAATGAAGCCAACATCACTCTAATACCAAAGCCAGTAAAAGACAATAGAAAGAAAAAGAAAATGACAGACTAATAACCCTGATGACAGATATATAAAAATCTTCAACAAAATATTAGCAAACTGAGTTCAAAAATACATCAAAAGGACCATCAATCATGACCAAGTGAGATTTATTCCAGAGATGCAAGGATGGTACAATATTCATTAGTCAATCAATATGATACATCACATTAACAAAAGGAAGGATAAAAACCATATGATAATCTCAATAGATGTCAAAAGAGCATTTGACAAAATTCAATATCATTCATGATAAAAACTCTCAACAAAATGGATATAGAGGGAACATAGCTCAATGTAATAAAGGCCATATATTACAAACCCACTAATATCATAATCAATGATGAAATGCTGAAAGCTTTTCCTCTAAGTTAAGGAACAAGACAAGGATGCTCATTCCCACAACTTTTATTCAACATAGCACTGGAAGTCCTAGCCAGGGCAACCCAGACAAAAAAAAAAAAAAGAAAGAAAGAAAGAAAAGGCAACCAAATTGGTAAGGAAGAAGTTAAACTGTCACTATTTGTAGATGACATGATACTATATATAGAAAACCCTAAAGACTCCACCAAAAAACTATTAGAGTAACTGGATTCAGCAAAGTTACAAGATACAAAATCAATATACAAAAGTTTGTTGCATTCGTATATACCAAAATGAACTAGCAGAAAGAGAAATCAAGAAAACAATACCATTTTCAGTTGCACCAAAAAGGATAAAATACCTAAGAATGAACCTAACCAAGGAAGTGAAAGACCTGTACTCTGAAAATTATAAGACCCTGATGAACGAAATTGAAGACACAAATAAATGGAAATATATCCCATGCTTATAGCTAGGAAGAATTACTATTGTAAAAAATGGCCATCCCGCCCAAAGCATTACAGATTCAGTGCAATCTCTATCGAAACACCAATAGCATTTCTCAATGCACTAGAGCAATAAATCCAAAAATTTATGTCGTACCACAAAAAAACATGAATAGCCCAAATAATCTTGAGAAAGAACAAAGCCTGGAGTCTCATGCTCCCTGACAGCAAGCTACACTACAAAGCTACCCTAAGCATAACAGTATGGTACTGATACAAGAACAGACACATAGATGAGTGGAGCAGAAGAGAAAACCCAGACATAAACCCATGCATATATGGTTACTTGGTATATGACAAAGGAGGCAAGAATGTACAATGGGAAAAAGGCAGTCTCTTCAGTAAATGATGCTGGAAAACTGGACAGCTATATGCAAGAGAATGAAACTGGATTACTGTCTAACTCCATACATAAAAGTTAACTCAAAGTGTACCAAAGACCTAAATGTAAGACATGAAACTATAAAATTTTTAGAAGAAAACATAGGCAAAAATCTCTTGAACATAAGCATGAGCAATATTTTTCTGGATAGATCTCCCCAGACAAGGGAAACAAAAGCAAAAACAAACAAGTGGGACTATATCAAACTAAAAAGCTTAGGTACAACAAAGGAAACTATCAAGAAAACAAAAAGTCAAACTGTAATATGGGAGAATATATTTGTAAATGATTTATCTGATAAGTGGTAGCATCCAAAATATATAAACTACACATACAACTCAATATCAAAAAAACAAATAACTGAATTGGAAAATGAGCAGAGGACCTGCATAGACATTTTTCCAAAGACATACAGATGGCAAACAGGTACATAAAAGGATGCTCCACATCATTAGTTGAATGTGTTTTTCATGCAAATCAAAACCACAATGAGATATCAGCTCATAACAGTCAGAATGGCAACTATTCAAACGACAAAAAAATAACAAGTGTTGGCAAGGATGTGGAGAAAACAGAATCCTCCCACTGTTGGTGGGAATGTAAATTGGTACAGCCACTGTGGAAAGCAATATGGAATTTCCTCAGAAACCTAAAAATATAAATACCATATGAACAACTAATTTCACTTCTAGGAACTTACCTGAAGAAAACAAAATCTCTGATTTGAAAAGATATATCCACCCCTATGTTTATTGCCACATTACTTACAGTAGCCAAGATACATAAGCAACCAAAGTGTCCACCAATGGATGAATCGATAAAGAAGATGTATATATACATATATACAAAGGAATATTATTCAACCATAGAAAGAAAGGAATCCTGCCATTTGCAACAACATGGGTGGACCTAGAACATTTTATTCTAAGTGAAATAACTCAGGTGGAGAAAGACAGATACCATATAATATGATTTCACTTATATGTGGAATGTAAAAACAAACAAAACAAACAAAACCACAAAAGGCTCTTGACACTTAGAAGTGACTGGTGGCTACCATGGTGGGAGGGGTTAGAGTGGATGGATGAAATATGTGAAGGGGATAGAGGCACAAAATCTCAATCATAATAGAAATTAGTTGCAGGAATGAAAGTACAGCATAGAGAATATAGTCAATAATTCTATAACATATTTCTATGTTGACAGACCGTACCTACACTAGTTGTGGTGAGCATTTAATAATGTAGATAACTGATGAATCATTATGCTGTATAATTGAAACAAAAAAAGTTAACCCTTACTCAAATTGTCAGAAGGATGAAAGCAACATACAGAATTAACCAAGTGCTGTTTATTCAGACCTTACTCTAGTAAAAGTCAGCTAGTTGTGGTAGATGGGAAGAAGGTTGAAAGGAGATTGGATTTTATAGAGTGAAAGGAGAAAATCTTAAAGTCTTTGATTGGTCACTCTTCTGTTAAGGTGGCATTTTGGGTGAGGTTTTTGGGAAGTAGTATGCAGGAGACTTTCTGATTGGCTTTTGGCAGCCTTAGATTGGTTTACTTTCTACTGGTGCATAACTTAAAGCTTTTCAGGCCAACTAAGGTGATACGAGCTTTCCCAAAGACTATTTGGTCCTCTGCTTTATGGTTTAAGTTTTGAAAACAGTTGATGAACATAAGTAATTTTTGCAATAAAAACACTTTTAATTATTTTTCATTTACCTTTATTGTCTAATACAGCCCATATCACACAAGCTTTTATAAAAATAGTGATTCTTTCCATTGTACAGAAACTCCTTAGTCAAGCACTTTATAGAAGTTTGTGTACAAAGTAACACAAAATAAATGCACAATTTTTTAAAGTACAATAAAATAATAGCTTTTGGTTTCATTGTATTATAGATGAATAAAGCCACTCTAATGTTATAAAAAACGTTTTTATAAGATCATCATAAAAGATTTTTTTTTTAATCTGTTTCAGACCATGGAACCACAAAAGACCACAAATAGCTAAAGCAATCCTGAGAAGGAAGAATAAACCTGGGGGGATTAGTTTTCCCAACTTCAAACTCTACAACAAAGCTACAGTAATCAAGATAATTTGGTACTAGCACAAGAACAGAACAATAGACCAATGGAACAGACTAGAGAGCCCACATATAAACCCAACCATATATGGTCAATTAATACCATAAAGGAGCCATGGACATGCAATGGGGAAAAGACAGCCTCATCAACAACTGGTGTTGGCAAAACCGGACAGCTACATGCAGGAGAATGAAACTGAATTCTTGTTTAACCCCATACACAAAACTAAACTGGACATGGATCAAAGACCTGAATGTAAGTTATGAAACCATAAAACCCTTAGAAGACAACATAGGCAAAAATCTCCTAAATATAAACATGAACAACTTCTTCCTGAATGCATCTCCTCAAGCAAGGAAAACAAAAGCAAAAATGAACAAGTTGGACTATATCAAACTAAAAACTTCTGTATAGCAAAGAACAAAAAGTATAGCAGTAGAACAAAAAGGCATCCTACAGTATGGAAAAATATATTCATAAATGACACACCTGATAATGGGTTGACATCCAAAATATATGAAGAGCTCACACACCTCAACAAACAAAAAGCAAATAACTTAATTAAAAAATGGGCAGAGGATCTGAACAGACACTTCTCCAAAGAAAAAATTTAGATGTCCAACAGGCACATGAAAAGATGCTCCACATGCCTAATCATCAGAGAAATGCAAATTAAAACCACAATGAGATATCACCTCTCACCAGTAAGGATTGCCACCATTCAAAAGACAAACAACAACAAATGTTGGTGAAGATGTGGAGAAAGGGGAATCCTCCTACACTGCGGGTGGTAATGTAAATTAGTTCAACCATTGTGGAAAGCAGTATAGAGGTTCCTCAGAATGCTCAAAATAGAAATACCATTTGACCCAGGAATTCCACTTCTAGGAATGCAGCACTCCAGTTTGAAAAAGACTGATGCACCCCTATGTTTATCGCTGCATTATTTACAATAGCCAAAATATGGAAGCAACCTAAATGTCCATCAGTAGAAGAATGGGTAAAAAGGATGTGGTACATATACACAATGGAATATTACTCAGCTATAAGAAAAAAACAGATCCTACCATTTGCAACAACATGGATGGAGCTAGAGGGTATTATGCTCAGTGAAATAAGCCAGGTGGAGAAAGACAAGTACGAAATGATTTCACTCATATGTGGACTATAAGAACAAAAGAAAACTGAAGGAACTAAACAGTACCAGAAGCACAGAACCCAAGAATGGACTAACAGTCACCAAAGGGAAAGGGACTGGGGAGGACGGGTGGGAAGGGAGGGATAAGGGTGGGAAAAGAGAAAGGGGGCATTACAATTAACATGTATAGTGTGGGAGGGGCATGGGGAGGGCTGTGCAACACAGGGAAGACAAGTAGTGATTTTACAGCATCTTACTATGTTGATGGACAGTGACTGTGAACAGGTATGTGGGGGGGACTTGGAAAGGGGGGGAGCCTAATGAACATAATGTCCTTCATGTAATTGTAGATTAATGATACCAAAATAAAATTAAAAAATAAAAAAAATTAAAAAATTCAAAATAGAAATACCATTTGACCCAGGAATTCCACTTCTAAGAATGCAAGAGCCCAGTTTGAAAAAAACATATGCACCCCTATGTTTATCACAGCACTATTTACAATAGCTAAGAAATGGAAGCAACCTAAGTGTCCATCAGTAGATGAATGGATAAAGATATGGTACATATACACAATGGAATATTATTCAGCCATAAGAAGAAAACAAATCCTACCATTTGCAACAACGTGGATGGAGCTAGAGGGTATTATGCTCAGTGAAATAAGCCAGGTGGAGAAAGACAAGTGTCAAATGATTTCACTCATCTGTGGAGTATAAGAACAAAGAAAAAACTGAAGGAACAAAACCAGCAGACTCACAGAACCCAAGAATGGACTGATAGTTACGGAAGGAAAAGGGACTGGGGAGGATGGGTGGGAAGGGAGGGATAAGAGGAAAAAAGGGTATTATGATTAGCACACATAACGTAGCGGGGTGGAGCACAGGAAAGGCAGTATAGCACAAAAAGACAAGTAGTGAGTCTACGACATCTTACTATGCTGATAGACAGTGACTGTAATGGAGTATGTGGTGGGGACTTGATAATGGGGGGAATCTAGTAACCACAATACTGCTCATGTAATTGTATATTAATGATACCAAAATAAAATAAAATAAAAATAATAAAATAAATAAATAAATAATAAGTCAACTCGAAATGAATCAAAGACCTGAATGTAAGTCATGAAACCATAAAACTCTTAGAAGACAACAGAGGTAAAAATCTCCTGAATATGACAATGAGCAATTTTTCCTGAATGCATGTCCTCAAGCAAGGGAAACAAAAGCAAAAATGAACACATGGGACTATATCAAACTAAAAACTTCTCTACGGCAAGACACCATCAACAGAACAAAAAGGCATCCTACAGTATGGGAGAATATATTTGGAAGTGACATGTCCAACAAGGGGTTAATATCCAAAATTATAAGAACTTAGATGCCTCAACACCCAGAAAGCAAATAACCTAATTAAAAAATGGGCAGAGAATATGAAGAGACAATTCTCCAGAGAAGAAATTCAGATGGCCAACAGACACATGAAAAGATGCTCCACATCACCAATCATCAGGGAAATGCAAATTAAAACCACAATGAGATTATCACCTCTTACCAGTAAGAATCACCACCATCCAAAAGACTAACAACAACAAATGCTGGCAAGGATGCAGAGAAAGGGGAACACTTCTACACTGCTGGTGGGAATGTAAAATAGTTCAACCATTGTGGAAAGCAATATGGAGGTTCCTCAAAAAACTAAAAATAGAAATAACATTTGACCCAGAATCCCACTCCTTATAATTTACCCAAAGAATGCAATTTCTCATATTTAAAAAGACATATGCACCCCTATGCTTTTCGAAACACTATTTACAATAGACAAGAAATGGAAGCAACGTAAGTGTCCATCAGTAGATGAATGGATAAAAAGAGGCTGTACATATACACAATGGAATACTATTCAGCCAAAAGAAAGAAACAAATCCTACCATTTGCAACAACATGGATGTAGCTGGAGGATATTATGCTCAGTGAAATAAGCCAGACGGAGAAAGACAAGTGCCAAATGATTTCCCTCATTTCTGGAGTATAACAACAAAGCAAAACTGAAGGAACCAAAGAGTAGCAGACTCACAGACTCCAAGAAGAAACTAGGGGTTACCATAGGGGAGGGGTTAGGGAGGGTGGTTGGGGAGGGAGGGAGAAGAGAATTGAGGGGCATTATGTTTAGTACACATCATGTGAGAGGTCACGGGGAAGACAGTGTAGCGCAGAGAAGGCAAATAGTGAATCTGTAGCCTCTTACTACACTGATGGACAGTGACTACAATGGGGTATTTGTGGGGACTTGATAATATGGGTAAATGTAGTAACCACATTGTTTTTCCATGTGAAACTTTCATAAGAGTGTATATCAATAATACCTCAATAAATAAATATATTTCAAACCAAATGCGTGGCATTTGAAAAATAATAATCCCAGGATCTGGATATCTGTAATCTGATGATCTCTTGTCTTTACTAAATCCTTAATAATTGGTTGTTTCTTTGCTCCTTAGAGACAAAGTTCCCTGATTATTTTTTTCATTTATCAACAAAGAACAAGGAAACAGCTTTTTTTTTTCGCTCTTGTTGAAATGGTGTTTTAGTAACTTTTTTAAATTAGTGCTCCTTTCAACATGTCAGGATGATGACCAGTAGATTTCCCTGCCATTAATTAAGAAGACTGCTGCCATCTCCCTTTCCTGTCTCTGGCTGCATCAGATATTCTAATTGTCGCAGTCTGCATTTTGATCATCAATGCCATCTCTATGCCCTTCAGCTATATCTCTTCCCATGACCACTAAATCTTTAAACTTTTTATAGTTGTAATTGCTGAATTTTTCCTGCTTTTCATCATAGACAACTCCTCCTAGACTCCTCAATTATCCCCAGACTCCTACTTTGAACATTTCCCAATACGGCACAAAAGTAATAAAGTTGGTCCAGATTTGCTTGTTAATACTAACAAAGACACCCACTTAGTATGTCTGTTCCCCCGATGAGGCCCTTTGCTTAGTACTTCCTATGCATCTTCTCATCCAATCATCCCAGTAATTCTATTAGGTACAAACTTACTAATAAGGAAACTAAGACTTGGTAAGTTGGAACTAGGAACTTTCACATGATGACATGACAGTGACTACAGAACCAGTACCTCATCAATCTGATCCAAAGCTGACCACCCAGAAATACAGGCTTCTGTGCCTGTGCTAGACCTTTGAATTAGTATCTCTGAGGAAAAGAAAGAGAAACATACATTTTTAGTAAGCACCCAAAAAGATCCTTAAGCACACTAAAGTCTTAGAATCACTAAATTGCAGCCCACATTTATGTCTTGTTCTCTGTGTCTCCATCGCCAAGCACCGTATCTGGCGAAAGAATAGTAAGTGCTTGGTGAACTGAAATCAACCAAGCCTACCCTAAGGGAAGTGTCTTGGTTTTGATACAGTGCCTTTCGCTCTTCAGAAAAAGGTTCCATGAAAACACTGGAGGAATTTGGTGTTTTTACGTCAAAGCTGCACTCTTAACCCTGGAAGCCACCCACATTTGGCACAAAGCATAGTAATGGGGAGCGTAGTTGGAAGACTGATAGACTCTCAAGACTATGATTTGAAATGACCTAAGCCTCAAATTTTAGAAAATTCTCTCATTAGAGCTATCCTGTTATATTTAATGATTATGGTTGCTTAAAACTAACTTCCAGCAACCTGTAGTAAACCTGGTAAGGTGCAGACTCCGTGGTATCGGGCACTTTGCCGCTGTTCCTCTTCAACTTTCTGACTTACGTGGAAACAGGAAGTCCTAAATCAACTGCCAAGATAATGGTAAAATCTTTTCTAGGCAATTAGTATTGCTAGAAAAAGTCAAAGCAATGGAACTCTCAAAATTTCAGCTCTGTTTATTCACTCAGTATCCTGCTGTCTAGGTTTGGAGATGGGTGGAAAATTTGGGGATATATATCGATCATCTTTCCACTGCCTCTTTCCTGCATTAGGGCAAAGATAGGAGATGACAGAGACAGAGCTAAAGGAGGTTTCATACTCAGGGTAATGACCTCTGGGTAAGAAGCAGCCTCAGTAAAAGCAGGACTTTCTCAGCCTTTTCTGGGGAAATCACAGTCTTAGTCCTCAAATTAAAGGCCATCTATTAGGCAGCCACCGATAATCAGTATTACTCCCTCCAAAGGAATTTCTTCCTTTAGATGTTATTCTGTGCCAGTTAAGCTTCTACGTCTCCTTACTTGTGCATGTAGGGACAACAAAGCGTTGAGCCCTCTCTCTTTACCTCCTTTTATGAGCAGAGTATATCAGATAATCATTTACACAAGTCTCATTCCAAATTATTACACAAAATGCAATTCTACCTGGAATTGAAATGGTCTAACTTTTCATCTCACATCTAAATTGACCACAATAATCATATAACTTGCTAAATAACACTCAGAGTTTATACTGCATTAAAGGTTTAGAGAGCTCTGACTTATCTGAAGCCCTCTTAATCAGTGAAGACAATTATATTCATTCACTTGAATTTTCAGAAGTTTCATGCTCACAGAGCTCTTAAGGTTTCTGTGGATGCTTCCCCATTGTCTCTACTTCCTATATTAGTCATAAGCCATATGTGGTTCTAAGAGTTCTTCTCCCCATTATTTCCTCACAGATGGCTCAGAGGCTGTGAGTAATTCTTGCCTACTCCTCTGAGGCTGTCTCTGGTTTCCTCTTTTTGTGCTATAATCACTAGCAGCTGCTTGCTGATTCCTTTCTTTATTTTAATAGCCAAGAATTCTCTAGGTCCTAATGCTTGACCAGAGTATTACTGGTATTAGTGTTATTAGAAAGTTGTATAAAATATTTCAAACATGCATACATAATTTTATGTATAAAAATGTAAAGGACAAACATCAAACACACTAGATTTATTGACTATGTGGGGATAGGAGTAGAGCTTAGAAATAAAAGAGAATGAATACACTACAAAAATAAACTGTTCTAGTAAAGGCATAAAGAAAGTGGCTTTCTTCAATCATTAGCAAGTATATCCCAGGCTTGTTTGAGGCAAACTAAATTGTAATTTTAAGCCTGTTTGTATGTTTGGGTTCCACTGTTTACTTTTGGAAGGTTAATATCTACTTTTTTAAAGTTAAGTTTGTAAACTTTACATAATGAAGCAAAAGACAATGCCATAGTCCATTTATAGCATATAATTTCCAGACTGGTTTCTGCCACAAAATGTTAATCTCCCCCTACCTCTATAGTTAATTTTAAGCCACAGTTGATCTGCTTATGGAATTCAGCCTGATAGATTCACCTCAAAAGAATAACCAAAAACTTACCTAAAATGCTGTTATTATTTTTATACAGATTTGTTTTTATATATATTTAAATCTTACAGTTTACCAACTCTAAATGTTCATATAATTGTCACTACATTCAACCTGAAGGACATCTGTACCTATGAAAATTATTTCAGAATATTACAGGTTAATTGGTCTGTATAGATAGCATAGAAACAAAAATGAAGGAAAGTAAGCATCATTTCATTTTAAGAGGAGCATTGTCTCTCTTATTGCTTTCTTCCTAGGGATAAGTTCCTCAGAAAGTCCCCAGCTTACAGAAGAATGAATAATGCCTACCTGGCAAGTTATAAAAGGTTCTAGCAGTTTTGTTTAGCAATCACAACTTTAAAGTTACACATTTGGCGGTAGAATAAACATAAGATCATGATAATGCCCTTTGAAATAGTTTAAAATTCATCAAATCTAAACACGTGTCTGTGTTCCAGGATTTACAATTCTCTTTTATCTTTATTAATATTACTTTTCCTCCCTGAGACAAAACTCCCTAGAAAGGAGTCTCATGAGGAAACAGTATCATAAAAACTATGCTATAAAGAAGTACTGAGAGAAATAGGACATTTTGAATGTCAGTCAGCCTACTGCTTGACTTCTCAATCATCCCACACTTCATTTGGACCCTGGATCATCATGCTAATCTTCACAAGTTTTCCAAAAACGTGTTTGACTATGTAAACTAAGAGTCCAAATCAGTGAACATTGAACTGCAGAGTCTGATAGGAATCTGTGTTGTCCACAAATTAGGAAAGTAGCTGATCATGTTTGACATTCAAACAATACAAAAGTTTAAAAATAAAGCAATAAACTATTTAGAAACTGAATACTATTTTACAGTAGTATTAAATTTATCCAGAATAATTTATGCCAGGTAAGAAGTAAAGAATGTTGATTCTATTCTTTTATTCGCCAGGATAATATGGCCTGGTTAATTAGTATTTGCTGAAAAAACTATCTTAGAGATCGTCTTAGATACTGTTTTTTGATACTACATGCTATTTTACTACTATTTTCTCCATGAAAAAAAATATTTCCGGGACTTACATATATGTCTTTTCTCTTTTGTCCATTTAGCTTCAGCGAATACCTTCTAAATATAATCCCTTTTGTGTAAATCAAACTAAGAAAATACTTTTTTAATCATTTAGCTGCTCTGTTGTCTACAGGATAATGTACAAGTTATTTCATTCTTCCATTTAAGGTTTTGCAATTCACTTTCTTCTGTTTTCCTACATATCTTTTCACTCATGTAAAATGTCTCACTCATTAAACTTTCCATCATACTCACATTCAGATCTGGTTCATCTTCCAATAGGAAATTATGGCAGCAGTCCAAGTGTACACTGATGAAATGAAATGTAGGAATAAAACAGGACAAAAAGGTCATTCTGAAGGTAGAAAGCAGTTAAGTTTCTTCTTGAGAAAAGCTAAGTAACAGAGAAAGAATATGAGGAAAGGAGAACGAAAACTGAAAAATGATTATTAGCTGTCTTACACTATTTGAATGCTTCAGTATTATATATATTGTAATTCCCTTAGAATGATAACATTTTTTATATTTTTCTTTATATGCTTACATACTTTTCATAGTTATAGACACCCAGAAGGCATTCAATAAGTATTTGATCAATGAATAAACAACATCAGTTTTTCCTGATTGCCATTTTATTACTATATCCTTTGGTTTAAAAATTGTCTATGAATGTTCACATTTACATTAAAATATTTTACTTATGACAACTTGAGAAGCAAGTGTTGGAGAGGATTAGGGTCAACTATAACACTATGTAATATAAAGAAAGGACAAATTGGAAAAAGCATGTGCATATCCTGTAACAGAATTTCTACTTCTAGAGAAATTCTTAGATGTACTCTAGAGAAACTCTTGTACATGATGACTCACAGTAGCAATATTTTTTTTTGACTTGGTTTTTTTTTTTTTGAGAGGGCATCTCTCATATTTATTGAACAAATGGTTGTTAACAACAACAAAATTCTTTATAGGGGACTTAATGCACAATCATTAATCAACCCCAAGCCCAATTCTCAACAGTCCCCAATCTTCTGAAGCATAATTAACAAGTTCTTACATGGTGAACAAATTCTTACATAGAGAATAAGTTCTTACATGGTGAACAGTGCAAGGGCAGTCATCACAGAAACTTTCAGTTTTGATCATGCATCATGAACTATAAACAATCAGGTCAAATATGAATATTAATTTGATTTTTATACTTGATTTATATGTGAATCCCACATTTCTCCCTTATTATTATTATTTTTTTAATAAAATGCTGAAGTGGTAGGTAGATGCAAGATAAAAGTAGAAAACATAGTTTAGTGCTATAAGAGGGCAAATGTAGATGATCAGGTGTTTGCCTGTAGACTAAGTATTAACCCAAGCTAGACAAGGGCAACAAAACATCCATGGACGCAGAAGATTTCTCTCAAAACGGGGGGGCGGGGGGGGTGAGGTTCTGAGCCTCATCTCTGTTGATCCCCAATTTCTCACCTGATGGCCCCCTGCAACTGTGCCTGTCTTAGGTTGTTCCTTCCTTGAGGAATCTTACGCGTCTCTGGCTAACCAGTCATCTTCCAGGGCCATACAGGGAAATGTAAAGTTGGTAAGTGAGAGAGAAGCAATATAGTTTGAAAAGGTTAGCTTTTTACTTCTTTGCAGATTTATGCTCTGTGGCTTCTATGCCTAGCATTTGTCTTGAGGTATCTTTACCACTTGGAATAACTATGATACTTGGTAATTTCGATATGAGGCATGAATTCTACTTAAGGGTTGTAATTAGGAAGGAAGAAGAAAAGCTATAGAAGTAGCAAACGGAAGAAAACATGGGAAGATTGATTATTTCTTTGATATATCTTCTTGTAGAGTAACATAAGCATGTATAGGTTTTAAACTACTAATTAAATTGCACACATACATTAACATAATAGGAATACAGCTACATAACCAAAACAGACCTACAATTACCAGCCATCTCCAGTGAAACCAAGAAAACCAGTTAGGCACCCTAAGCATTTGTGAAAACTTATCAATGATATGATGGATATTGTCTAACTGAATTTGAATAGTTTGAGAAAAATCAGACAAATTAAAACAACACATTCCTGGGAACTCTTCACATCCCATATGTTCTTTTAACAGTAGATAGTCTATAGTCGCAAGATTTTGGAGCACCGCAACTTGCACTTCTCCTAGTTCTTGGTTGAGTTCTGACAGTATAGATCCAGTCAAATTTGTTGTTTTACTGTATGCACAGGCCATCTTAGATATCTCCTTCTTCATTCCAATGGCAAGTCCAGGAACCGGTGGGATGAATGCAGCTACAACTGCAACAGCACCAGGATCTTTGTTGAAGTTTTTTGATGATCATCTTCTGAATGACTCTTCCAGAGAATGTTGATGTTGGAAGTTTTTCTTCATATCGTATCTTAATTCATTCCCTGGGTAGCCAAATTAGGCTTTGATCCTCTGTGTAAACACAAACAAATTCTTTGCCCACACTTTGATATGCCCTTTATACCATTGTGAAGAACTTATTGGAGATCACCACACAGGAATTGCTTTTTTTTGTTGTTATCATTATTCTACAATTACATGAAGAATATTATGTTTACTAGACTCTCCCATATACCAGGTTCCCCCCACAAACCCCTTTACAGTCACTGTCCTTCAGTATAGCAAAATGCTGTAGAATCACTACTTGTCTTCTATGTGTTGTACAGCCCTCCCCTTTCTCCCACCACCCCCATTATGCATGCTAATCATAATACCTCCTTTCTTCTTCCCCCCCCTTGTCCCTCCCTACCCACCCATCCTCTCCAGTCCCTTTCATTTTGGTATCTGTTAGTCCATTCTTGGGTTCTGTGATTCTGCTGCTGTTTTGTTCCTTCAGTTCTTCCTTTGCTCTTACACTCCACAGATGAGTGAAATTATTTGGTATTTCTCTTTCTCCACTTGGCTTATTTCACTGAGCATAATATCCTCTAGCTCCATCCATGTTGTTGTAAATGGTAGGATTTGTTTTCTTCTTATGGCTGAGTAATATTCCATTGTGTATATGTACCACATCTTCTTTATTCATTCATCTACTGATGGACACTTAGGTTGCTTCCAATTCTTGGCTATTGTAAATAGTGCTGCGATAAACATAGGAGTGCATCTGTCTTTTTCAAACTTGAGTGCTGCATTCTTAGGGTAAATTCCTAGGAGTGGAATACCTGGGTCAAATGGTAAGTCTGTTTTGAGCATTTTGAGGAACCTCCATACTGCTTTCCACAATGGTTGAACTAATTTACATTCCCACCAGCAGTGTAGGAGGGATCCCCTTTCTCCACAACCTCGCCAGTATTTGTTGTTGTTTGTCTTTTGGATGGTAGCCATCCTTACTGGTGTGAGGTGATACCTCATTGTGGTTTTAATTTGCATTTCTCTGATAATTAGCGATGTGGATCATCTTTTCATGTGTCTGTTGGCCATTTCTATTTCTTTTTTAGAGAACTGTCTGTTCAGTTCCTCTGCCCATTTTTTAATTGGGTTATTTGTTTTTTGTTTGTTGAGGTGTGTGAGCTCTTTATATATTCTGGATGTCAAGCCTTTATCGGATCTTTCATTTTCAAATATATTCTCCCATACTGTAGGGTTCCTTTTTGTTCTATTGATGGTGTCTTTTGCTGTACAGAAGCTTCTCAGCTTAATATAGTCCCACTTGTTCATCTTTGCTGTTGTTTTCCTAGCTCAGGGAGATATGTTCAAGAAGAGGTCCCTCATGTTTATATCTAAGAGGTTTTTGCCTATGTTTTTTTCTAAGAGTTTTATGCGTTCATGACTTACATTCAGGTCTTTGATCCATTTTGAATTTACTTTTGTGTATGGGGTTACACAATGGTCCAGTTTCATTCTCCTACATGTAGCTGTCCAGTTTTGCCAGCACCATCTGTTGAAGAGACTGTCATTTCGCCATTGTATGTCCATGGCTCCTTTATCAAATATTAATTGACCATATATGTTCGGGTTAATTTCTGGAGTCTCTAATCTGTTCCACTGGTCTGTGGCTCTGTTCTTGTGCCAGTACCAAATTGTCTTGATTACTATGGCTTTGTAGTAGAGCTTGAAGTTGGGGAGTGAGATCCCCCCTACTTTATCCTTCTTTCTCAGGATTGCTTTGGCTATTCAGGGTCTTTGGTGTTTCCATATAAATTTTTGAACTATTTGTTCCAGTTTGTTGAAGAATGTTGCTGGTAGTTTCATAGGGATTGCATCAAATCTGTATATTGCTTTGGGCAGGATGGCCATTTTGATGACATTAATTCTTCCTAGCCATGAGCATGGGATGAGTTTCCATTTGTTAGTGTCCCCTTTAATTTCTCTTAAGAGTGACTTGTAGTTTTCAGGGTATAGGTCTTTCACTTCTTCAGTTAGGTTTATTCCTAGGAATTTTATTCTTTTTAATGCAATTGTGAATGGAGTTGTTTTCCTGATTTCTCTTTCTATTGGTTCATTGTTAGTATATAGGAAAGCCACAGATTTCTGTGTGTTTATTTTGTATCCTGCAACTTTGCTGTATTCCGATATCAGTTCTAGTAGTTTTGGAGTGGAATTTTGGGGTTTTTTATGTACAACATCATGTCATCTGCAAATAGTGACAGTTTCACTTCTTCTTTACCAATCTGGATTCCTTTTATTTCTTTGTTTTGTCTGATTGCCATGGCTAGGACCTCCAGTACTATGTTAAATAACAGTGGGAAGAGTGGGCATCCCTGTCTTGTTCCTGATCTCAGAGGAAAAGCTTTCAGATTCTCGCTTTTCAGTATAATGCAGGCTGTGGGTTTATCATATATGGCCTTTATTATGTTGAGGTACTTGCCCTCTATACCCATTTTACTGAGAGTTTTTATCATGAATGGATGTTGAATTTTGTCAAATGCTTTTTCAGCATCTATGGAGATGATAATGTGGTTTTTGTCTTTCTTTTTGTTGATGTGGTGGATTATGTTGACAGATTTGAGAATGTTGTACCATCCTTGCATCCCTGGGATGAATCTCACTTGGTCATGGTGTATGATCCTTTTGATATATTTTTGAATTTGGTTTGCTAATATTTTATTGACTATTTTTACATCTACATTCATCAGGGATATTGGTCTGTAATTTTCTTTTTTGGTGGGGTCTTTGCCTGGTTTTGGTATTAGGGTGATGTTGGCTTCATAGAATGAGTTTGGGAGTATTCCCTCCTCTTCTATTTCATGGAAAACTTTAAAGAGAATGGGTATTATATCTTCTCTGTGTGTCTGATAAAACTCCGAGGTTTTGTTTTTGGGTAGTTTTTTTATTACTGTTTCAATTTCTTTGCTTGTAATTGGTTTGTTTAACTTTTGTGTTTCTTCCTTGGTCAGTCTTGGGAGGTTGTATTTTTATAGGAAGTTGTCCATTTCTTCTAGGTTTTCCAGCTTGTTGGCATATAGGTTTTCATAGTAGTCTTTAATAATTCTTTGTATTTCTGTGCAGTCTGTCATGATTTTTCCATTCTCATTTGTGATTCCATTGATTTGTGTTGATTCTCTTTTTCTCTAAATAAGTTTGGCTAGAGGCTTATCTATTTTGTTTATTTTCTCAAAGAACCAGCTCTTGGTTTCATTGATTTTTGCTATTGTTTTATTCTTCTCAATTTTGTTTATTTCTTCTCTGCTCTTTATTATGTCCCTCCTTCTGCTGACTTTAGGCCTCATTTGTTCTTCTTGATCCAGTTTCGATAACTGTGATGTTAGACTACTCATTTGGGATTGTTCTTCCTTCTTCAAGTGTGCCTGGATTGCTATATACTTTCCTCTTAAGACTGCTTTCGCTGCGTCCCACAGAAGTTGGGGCTTTGTGTTGTTGTTGTTGTCATTTGTTTCCATATATTCCTTGATCTCTATTTTAATTTGTTCATTGATCCATTGATTATTTAGTAGCATATTGTTAAGCCTCCATGTGTTTGTGAGCCTTTTTGTTTTCTTTGTAAAATTTATTTCTAGTTTTATACCTTTGTGGTCTGAAAAGTTGATTGGTAGAATTTCAATATTTTGGAGTATACTGAGGCTCTTTTTGTGGGCTAGTATGTGATCTATTCTGGAGAATGTTCCATGTGCACTTGAGAAGAATGTATATCCTGTTGCTTTTGGATGTAGAGTTCTGTAGATGTCTACTAGGTCCATCTGTTCTACTGTGTTCTTCAGTGCCTCTGTATCCTTTCTTATTTTCTGCCTGGTGGATCTATCCTTTGGGGTGAGTGGCGTGTTTAAGTCTCCTAAAATGAATGCATTACAGTCTATTTCCCCCTTTAGTTCTGTTAGTATTTGTTTCCCACATGCTGGTGCTCCTGTGTTGGTGTATATATATTTAGAATGGTTATATCCTCTTGTTGGACTGAGCTGTTTATCATTATGTAGTGTCCTTATTTATCTCTTGTTACTTTCTTCATTTGGAGGTCTATTTTGCCTGATATTAGTACTGCAACCCCTGCTTTCTTCTCTCTGTTGTTTGCCTGAAATATGTTTTTCCATCCCTTGACTTTTAGTCTGTGCATGTCTTTCGGTTTGAGGTGAGTTTCTTGTAAGCAGCATATAGATGGGTCTTGCTTTTTTATCCATTCTATTAGTCTGTGTCTTTTGATTGGTGTTTTCAGTCCATTTACATTTAGGGTGACTATTGAAAGATATGTACTTATTGCCATTGCAGGCTTTAGATTCATGGTTACCAAAGGTTCAAGGTTAGCCTCCTTAGTATCTTACTGCCTAACTTAGCTCGCTTATTGAGCTGTTTATACACTGTCTGGAGATTCTTTTCTTCTCTCCCTTCTTATTCCTCCTTCTTCATTCTTCATATGTTGGGTGTTTTGTTCTGTGCTCTTTTTAGGAGTGCTCCCATTTAGAGCAGTCCCTGTAAGATGCCCTGTAAAGGTGGTTTGTTGGAGGCAAATTCCCTCAGATTTTGCTTGTCTGGGAATTGTTTGATCCTGCCATCATATTTAAATGATAGTCGTGCTGGATACAGTATCCTTGGTTCAAGGCCCTTCTGTTTCATTGCATTAAATATATCATGCCATTCTCTTCTGGCCTGTAAGGTTTTGTCAAGAAGTCTGATAATAGTTTGATGGGTTTTCCTTTACAGGTGACCTTTTTCTCTCTAGCTGCCTTTAAAACTCTTTCCTTGTCCTTGATCTTTGCCATTTTAATTATTATGTGTCTTAGTGTTATCCTTCTTGGGTCCTTTCTGTTGGGAGTTCTGTGTTTTTCCCTGGTCTGTTCCATTATTTCCTCCCCCAGTTTGGGGAAGTTTTCAGCAATTATTTCTTCCAAGATACTTTCCGTCCCTTTTCCTCTCTCTTATTCTTCTGGTACCCCTATAATACAGATATTGTTCCTTTTGGATTGGTCACACAGTTCTCCTAATATTGTTTCATTCTTGGAGATCCTTTTATCTTTCTCTATATCAGCTTCTATGCGTTCCTGTTCTCTGGTTTCTATTACATCGGTGGCCTCTTGCATCTTATACATTCTGCTTATAAATCCTTCCAGAGTTTCTTTCACTTCTGTAATCTCCTTCCTGGTATCTGTGATCTCCCTCTGAACTTCAACCCTTAGCTCTTGCATATTTCTCTGCATCTCCTTGAGCATGTTTATGATTTTTATTTTGAATTATTTTTCAGGAAGACTGGTTAGGTCTGTCTCCTTCTCTGGTGTTGTCTGTGTGATCTTGGCTTGCCTGTAATTTTGCCTTTTCATGGTGATAGAAATAGTTTGCAGAGCTGAGATGAGTGAGCCCTGGAAGAACTTCCTTTATTGTTGGTTTGTGGCCTTCCTCTCCTGGGAGAACAGTGACCTCTAGTGGCTTGTGCTGGGCAGTTGTGCACAGAGGAGGCTTCTGATTCCTGCCCAGCTGCTATGGGGTTTATCTCTGCTGTTGCTATGGGCGTGGCCTGTCTCGGGCTGCTGCTCCAAAATAGTGGAGCCCGTTGGAGGGGGAGCAGCAGGGAAGTTATTTATCTCCATGAGGGGCCTCCGTGCTCCCTGCTGCCTAGGGGGTTAGAGTGCCCAGAGATCCCCAGATTCCCTGCCTCTGGACTAAGTGACCCAGGATGCTTCCATCCGGGTTTGGGGTCCCTGTCCTTTAAGACTTCCAAAAAGCACTCGCCAAAAGAAAAAAAAAAAATTAAATAAAGAATTTAAAAAAAAAAAGACTCTCGTTTTTCTTTGTCCTTGGGCACCAGCCTCAGGGACCCACTCACAGGTCTTGCTGCCCTGTTTCCCTAGTATCCAGGGCCCTACGCATCACTGTGTCTGCGCTCTGTTCCAGATGGCTAGGGCTGGGTGTTCAGCAGTCCTGGGCTCCCTCTCTCTCTGAGCTCTGACTTCTCTCCTCCCGCCGGAAGCTGGGGGGAGGGGCGCTCGGGTCCCACTGGGCCGGGGCTTGTATCTTACCCTCTTCGTGAGGCACTGGGTTCTCGCAGGTGTGGATGTGGTCTGGATGTTGTCCTGTGTCCTCTGGTCTCTATTCTAGGAAGAGTTATCTTTGTTATATTTTCATAAATATATGTGGTTTTGGGAGGAGATTTCCACTGCTCTACTCACGCCGCCATCTTTCGCATTTTTCAGCAGCAATATTTTTAATAATAAAATAGAGAAAAAGCCAAGTGGTCTTCTAAAAGGAAATAGTTAAATAAATTATGCTGTGTTCATACATGGAATAATACAACAATATAGATGAGTAAACTACAACTTGTAACAACATAGATGTCTCTTACAGATCTAATTAGATAGAAAAAGCAAGCATCAAAGTGTTACTTAGAGTGTGACACAAATTTTGTAGTTCAAAAATAAGCAAAAATAATACTATATTATTTAGGCATATATATATATATATATATGCTTATTTTTTTTACTTAAGGCAAGAAATCTCTGTTGCTTCTCAGGGTAAAGGAGGAAATCAGAGGATAAGAGAATAAGTGATCATCCAGTTTAGATGTAAAATATTGTAACATTTTTTAATACAGTGATGGCTTCCTTTGTGAGCATTATATAATTACACTTTAGAACTTACATAAATCTTACATATATTCTTGTTCTGTAGCAGGAAATATATCTTTAACTGATAATAAAGGGAAAATGTTCAAAAAATGGAAGACTGGCAAAATCTCTTCTCAGAAAAAAAATGGGCATAGTCATATATGAACATGACATCTAAGTTTTATCCTAGAGAAATGGCAATGTAATAACTAATAGCAACATATGACAGTGGAAGATTCAGGATTATAATGAGTATACTGGATTCATTACTTGTTTTTACTTCATTAACTTGTTTGCCCCATCAAAGTACTCTAAACAATAAACTTAGTTTGTCCAACATATGGGAAGAATTAGACAGAAAATCTTTTATTTCACATTGTCATGCCCAGAACAATCTCTTTGTTTAACTGGCTTTGTCCTCAAATTTACCAGGGACAAGTAGGAGGGGGGAAATTATGACAAACACCAATTCAAGTGTTTTTCTTTAATTTTTCTATGTATTTTTGCCCCAATTTCTTAACAGAGAGCTATCCCAGAACAGCATGTTGTCTGATTATAAAATAAGACCTTTACTCTTTCATTTAATATGAAGGTCATTAGCGACTGCAACAAACTTAGAAAATCTTGAGGCTGTTATTTCCCATGTCCTTCCAAGAGATTGTATCACTATTTCCCTCATTCCTTGGGTATACTACCATACTACCATCATACCTGCCAGTGTCTGTCTGAGGCAACATGTATCCTTTAGGAAATCATTCTATTCCAGTTGATGTTTGCACTATTGTATCACATCAAAAGTAAAGCATGTCCTTGAATAACAATACAGTACTTGTAATGAAAGTGATTCTTATATCTATGAATGTTAAATATCCATTTTTCTATTACAAGGGTTAATTTTGTGTCTCATGTTTTGAGGGATATCTCTTAAGTTTTTTCTACTCCTAAAGTGATATGAGTGAATAGTTGAACAAAATGTTTTCCAGAAAATCAAATCTATGATGATTACTATGAGTTAAAGGAAACCGATAGAAAAGTCTGCTCCATTATCATCTCTAAATTTTTTATTTATTCATTGGAGGAGAGAAATCAATAAGAAAATTGTATAGAAATTTAGCAACTAGGAGTTAACTAGAAATTCTTGAGTATCTTAAATGACTCAAGATACTCTCCTCCCATGTTTTTCACTGGATAGCTAAAGAGCCAACTCTAATAGTCTAATTGATATAATGGCTTTCACTTAAAAAAATAGAAAATATTTGAGTGAAGGTTTTTCCCTGAGCTACTTTGTTTTCAAGCTATGTGTTGTATAGACATTTCAAAGGGTGTCTATGTAGAAGTCCATGATTCTGAATATGACAATATAGTAAACTTTACATTACTAACTCAGCAACTGGATTAAAAACAAACACTCAATTGTTTTGCTGGTTTAGAACAAGATTTACTACTCAAACTAATTGCTTAGAGTCTGGCTTTAAATGTGACATTTTGTTGTTTTATAGTGTTCAAAAATGTATCACCATTCCTGCTTAAAACAATAATTGACCTATAATAACCCATAAAATGATGTTTTTGTTAGTATTTTCTTCCTCATGGTATTTAAAGAGAGCTTTGTCACATTTACCACCAAATAAGCTTAAATGTCAGCGTAATAACTTCTCCATAATTCTAAATTAGTTAGAGTTTTGGTTGGAAGGAATCCGTACAAGTACTGGAATTGAAAGCATCAGGAATTAGGCTTCTTACATGAATTTTTAACTTCCCAGAGATTTGGGGGTGATAGCGGAGGTGTGGGAGATGGGGAACAGCAAAATTCAAGCATTCGGGTATTGCATGTGCCTAAACAAATGAAGTTGCACCATGCTGCAGTTCAACAAAGGAAATTACCTAAGCATGGATTCACACCGTATTTGGGGTAAAATCTCTCCTTACTGAGCATTGAAACAGCTACAGAATGTGATTGAAACAACATCACAAAACCTGGATGAGCTTCATCTGTTCAGATATAGTGGCTTCTTCCTTATGCATTAATCAGTGACCTAAGTGCACGAGCAGGTTACTTCCAGGGGCCAGCAGTTACAAAGCCCCGTTGTCTCATGCTTCACATTGGTTTAGAACAAGATTTACTACTCAAACTAATTGCCTAGAGTCTGGCTTTAAATGTTCTCAATGTGAAGCATGAGACAACGGGGCTTGTAACACTGTCTGCTCCCCCCTCCCACTGGGAATGGAGATCAGAGGAAACAAGCACATGGGGAGATCAGGGTAAGAAGAGCATCAAAGGAGGCCTTAAAGCAAAAGAAAATCAGGGAAGGGCTCCAGGATAGAAATAAAATAGATAGCATGGTGTGGGGCACTCATCAGACACGATTTGTAATTTCAAACAACATAAACCAATCAAACAACATAAACTGACTGCGATTTTGGTAAAAAGAGAGTCTGTTGAAAAGTGAAAGGGTTGATTACAATCTCTAAGTTGGAGCACAGGTGGGAATGAAGGCACGGAACCATGGCCAACCCGCTCTATGAAATCAGTCCAGAAAAGTCTATACAACACATAGCTGCTTCTGGCACTGGACATGAAAAGCCATTGCTGGTCCTAGAAACTTGGTCTTACTGCCACCACCCTCACCAGCGTGGGTTGTCTCTCGTGCCTGCTTTTTTGAATCAGTAACTTTTTTTCTTCTTTTTTTTTATTGAAGTATCATTGATATACAATCCTATGTTGGTTTCATATGTACAACATAGTGGTTCAACAGTTACCCATATTATTAAATCCTCACCTCCTCTAGTGTGGTTACTATCTGTCAACGTAGGGAATCAGTCACTTCTTATTCAAAGGTGGAGAAGGGTACTTTCATCTGGTTGGTGGAACATAGGTCATGTGCTCACATCCTACATGAGAGGAACCCTGGGGTAGCCAATACCAGGCATTCTCAGCCTTTATATTCCATAAGGCAGACTCTGCCTCTCACAAGACTGACTACACTGGGGATTCCAAGAATATAAGAAGACTTCAGATGTCAGTCAGCCCTCCAATCCTTCAAAAGAAAAAAAAAGGCAAATGTCCATTACAAGCAACTTGAACTAACTGAAAGGGAGAATGGAATTCAGTAGGTGCCCATGCCATTCAACCCTGAAGTCTTTTAGAATAGCAGAAGCCAGAAAGACTCTTTCTACTTTCCCACTGACTACCTCTGAGTCAATACTGCTACTCGGTTCAAGAACATCAGTGATACCAGTGAGTCAACCCCAGAGATGAGTCTGTAAAAAATATAATAAAATGTAACATCAAAATATAATATCAAATATGGCCTTTCTAAGGACTGGCATCAAAAACATATTTTTCATGCACAAATTAAAATTAAATAAATAGCTTTCTGGTAAGAAATAATAAAAATAGATTATTGATTAATTATAACACTATCTTAACCATTCAGTCTTGCTTCATTGATTCTCTTCACTTAACAATGATACATGAATGTATCTAAGCAGAACTGAACTCTTACTATGTGCCAAGCACTATGCTAATTACTTACAAAACTGTTCTATTCCATCTCTATATCCAACGTCCTGAAGAGAGAGGCTGTGATGATTTCATTTTAAAGGTGAATTAACTGAGACTTGCTGCAGCAACAGATTTGCCAAGGGTCACAAAAAATAGCAGAGGTAAGGTTCCATCCCACTTACATGTTCCTGTCAAGTTCCAACTCTAAGTACAAAGCCCAACTCTGATTTGAAAGTACTGTGGAGGAAGTTCAGCAAAGTCTACCTTTCCTATTTTTTGTTTGATTCATCATCCTCTCTTCAGTGTCAAAATGAACCATATCAAACTTCAGCAACAAATCTGAAATTGCAATTAAAAGTACTTACACAACAGGGGACTGCTCCAGGGTGTGTGAGGCTCTGGGAAAAATCTATTTTTGCAAAGCATCTATGAAAAATATTTTGGCAAAGTATCTGTCTATATGGTCAAATTGATTTTAAAATACATTACAACTAGCCTGGGCCCTTGTGAAGATGATATAAGTTATTGAAGATTTAGAATAATTGGCAGAAAAGAGGTACTTATTTGTTTACTGTCCAATCAATTCTTGTGAAGATTCTTCATAATATCCAGATGCCATCTTTTCCTATCCAGATTTAGAAACCATCTCTTTGTGTTCTTTATTGTCAAATATGTTAATATCATACCTCCCACTGTGAGACTGTTATTATCACAATGCCATAGTTCTTTAGAGCCCATTTGTACTTAAGCAACATATATCTGCTTGCCTGTGCAGTTCCCTAACATCAATGCAACTTACATCATTACTTATAAGGCCAAATTATCTCTCAGGCTGCCTGTGGATACTGGCTTCCAATGATTCTCTCAAAGCTTACTGATCTTCTCAAAGACTGATGATGACAATCATGAATGAACTCTAATCCAGAGTAGGCAGGAAATGTGAACAACAATTAATTTCTTAGTCATGGTAAATGTAGTATTCAGCATTTTGTAGCAAAATACAGAACACACCTCACAATGATGTTGCTTAAACTGCTGCTTTCCACTCACTACCTCATCAAGAAGGCAAAAGAGCCATGCGCAAAGCAAGAATGTTCCCATTTCTAAAAAGCATGTGCATCCCTTATTTGCATGGCTCCTTGAGAACACATGATAAGGAGCCTATGAGGAGTTGGGGTGGCCACCTGTGTGTCATCACATGGGATGGGGAGGCACACAGAGCAAAGGATGCCTGCAATCCCACTCTGTACAAGCCTCCAGTTGCACTATATGCAACATGCTTGGTTTCTTACATGTTTTGCTTTTTGTTACCTAATTTAAGTCATTATCCCTGACTTAAAATAAATTCTCTGTAGAGAATTATATGTGTTAGGAGTCCCAGAAATCACAAATTCTCTATTATAATAAATCTACTTGAATTTTTGTTAATTTGAGGATATCACATCACCATATTTTATCAGTTCTCTTCATCCCCAGTTTAAATATCCTGCTTCTCCTCCTAAATTGTGTTTAAGATATTAGTTGACTAATATTTTACAGTGGTCAATACTTTGACAAAGGCCTGGATGATGCTGCCTCAACAGTAAATTATTAGTTAAACAAATAACTGAATCAAAAGCAAAAATCAAGAAAAACAATCTATTAAGTATTTGCTGAGTAATCTTGCCTGTGGCTGGACAAATAAATATGCCAGATGACATCTGCTTAACTCTATCCTCCTAGATGTAAATTAGTAGCTTTGACCTCATATTTTTGTGCTGCTAATAACTGTAATCAAAAGATCCTATAACAAATTGTACCAGCTCGTTGGAGAAAATGATGTCTGATGGAGACTAGTTATATCAAATCATGGAGGGGAAAGTCTTATTTATTTTGAGTGTAAATTTGTGATATTGAAGGGTTTTTGCATTCCTGAGTTCATTACATCTACAGCAAAAACAATATATGTTAAACACAATATACTGAATTTTGTTATTTTTTATTATTTTATGTTGCCTTTTTTCCTACAGAACAAAACAGTTAATGTTTTATCAGAAATTAATCATTAGTCTTTTCAACATGTGATTTAATTTTTTTCTCCTTAAATAACAGAATTTTAACTAGCCAAGTGTCATCTCTAATTCAACAATGAAAATAATAAGAAAAATATAGCAGAATTCACTTAACAAAAAGTTGGACAGCAAAGTTTTCTATTCCATTAAGAGAAGAGTGGGTAAATGGCTCTGTGTAGCTTAAACTGTAAGATACCTTCTCTAGTTAAGTAAATGTTTATTTATACACCATGTACAGAAAACTGAAGCATGTGAAGAAAGAATTAGAAGTACTCCCAACAGAAATTCCTTTAATTTTTGATACAGTCCAAGTTATTCAACTTCAAAAAATAGTTTATATAGAGAAGTGTCCTAAATTCTTCTAACAGTGCACTTCCTAGCTGCTCCAAGTAATACATCTTGTTCTTGTATGTGAGAAAGTGTTTAGTAAAACCAGATGGCCAACTGTTTTCCTGTCCTGAAGCACTTCAAACTGGCAAGATATATTTAAGGTCAAAAACTTTACAGGTCCCAATAACATGAACAGACACTTGAAAACTCTAGTTCATCCATAATTAGATTATTTCAGTTATTCTCCACCCAACTCTTGCTAAGTCACAGTTTGTTATCTGAAAAATATTATTCTAACACACATAGAACTCAAATCTCCTCCATCCCTACCTTTGTGAAAGTCTATCCAAGATCTCCTATATGCTGTCATTTAAAACAGTAAGGAACCAATGGGGAAACAAAACTGAATTTCAACCCAGCATCTAGTCAAACCCTTCTTTATTACTGGATATTCTGAATGTCACCTCTGAATATTCAACTCAAAGAGATACACTCATGCACCAGGACCCAGTTCAACCATGGAGATCACCTAGTGCTTAGGAGTTCAGAGAAGAGTAATTAGTCAAGGAGACTAGGGTAGGGAAGCTTTATGGGAAATGTGAGAGATAAATTCTAAAAGTTGTATAGAGATTAGGTAGGTGAATGATGTAGGAATGATATTCCAAGAAAAGAGAATAACATAAGCAAATGTGCAAGGGTAGGAATGTTTAAGCATAGGAGATGAGGAGGTCAGTGAATACACTTATTAAAGAGATGAGCAGAGTTCATATGAAGTTCCTGAATGCCAAACTAAAAAAGAATTTACTTCTGTTTATAGGTGGTGGAAGGCACTGAGGTTACAGAGGGGGTGAGATGACTAGTATGATGCCACTTCCCACTTTGACTGGAACAGTTCCAGTCTACACCTCATTATCCATGTATGATTGTAATAATTATTAATATGCTCCTTTTCACTGTTCAAAGTGATCCAGCTTGAACAATAAATTATATAATTATATAGTCTTTCTAGACATAATGGAATTAGTATTTCACTCAAGTGCATTAGAACAGTGGTGTGCAGCCTGTGGCCCCAGGATGCATGGTCCACAAATGGAGGATTATAGAGGACGCTGAAAAAGCATATTTGCTTTCTGTGGTTATGCCAGTCATTACATGTGGATCAAATTTTACTGTAATTACATATGATATATCTTGGATTTATAGAATAAGGATAATATAATAAGTACCATGCCAGCTTATAACTGCAGTTAATTTAATCATTAGAACTTTTCAAAACATAAATTTCAGAGTGAGAAAATTAATAAAAGAATGTGTGGAAATGGGCAGTGAATTGGAATATGAACAATAAGTTAAGAAGGCAATGGCAGCCTGGGCAGTATGGCTGAGGAGTGGATCAGGATGGCAACAGGCATGAAAACACAAGTTAGATTTTAAATGGAGAACATTTTAGATGGAGAATCAACAAGCATAGAAACTATCTGGTTACACAAGGCCATAGAGATGAAAAGGTAAAGGATGATTTGTGAGTTTCAAGCTTGGATGCCTGAAAGAAATAAGAGGCACAAGAGGGACTGTAGAGTAGGAGAGAGGGGAGTTCAGAAGATGCATTGATGGCATAATCTTCAAGTGGATATATCCAGTGGGTATTTCAACTTACCTTTTTGTATAGGAATTGCATCCTTCCCTTTCATTTTTCATTTGTAATAGTCATATCTATATTGTCTATTATCTCATTTAACTTTACACTCAAAGAAAGGAAAACCCTATAGAAATTAATCCTTCCATTTTTGTGGCAATGCCAGATTTCTAGTTTATTTTCCCAGTTTCAGAGATGTGGAGGTTCAAAACATGTATAGGATTAACTTGACAGTGCTGATTAAAAATTAAGTTTCTCATCATCACCAAGAAAATGATCAGTTTAAGTTATGGCTCACACTTTGTGACCTCAACTATCAAGCTATGCCCAAATTCAACAACTTATAAGAAAGCAATGTTCATTAAAAATCGTAAGTGAAAGAAAAGACTTGTTTGGTTTACCTATGCAAGGATTAGTCTGCCTTCTTGTTTACCTAGTTTCAGTTTACATGAGTGATATATTCCTGCTTTACTTTATCTTCTTTCAATTCCTAAGTCGGACATAAATGGGGCTTGTTACTGCCTCAACAGGAAGTGTATAAGGGATTGGGGGAGGCAAAGAGTTACTGCAAATATTTAAGTTTTCTTGGAGCTAGTGCCTTAAATCTGCCTTTCTGTTCACTTGCCCTATGCTATGGCTCTGGTCAGTCCCGTAAGTGCAGACAGCTCAGCCTTTAATCCTCTGGCCTACCTTGTCCTTGGTCAAGACTTGTCCTGAGTCCTCCTAGGGTATCTAACTTCCATATTCAACTAAACCCTGACTCTTTTTTCCCATTGTAGTCTCTAATAGCATTTCAAACTAAATCTTTTCTCCTACAGGTACTCCTGGGCTCCTTATAACCAGGTAGTTTGACGATATTTGTATCCAACCCAAATCATAATGTTAAAGTAGGAAAAAAATCCTATGGAGTACACAGTAATTTTATAGATGAGGAAACTGAACGAAGATAAGATTAATTAGAATCATATAGCAAATTTGTGACCAACTTAAGACTAGAAGCTAAATGTTATGTCTTCTAGATCAAGGCTTTGTTCACAGGTTTCCTTATTCCTTAGCTGCAGAGACCAGATTTAACAGTAATTGCATTTTGATTTTTAGTATATATATCATCCATCATTTATATCCTTTCACTAAGCATTTTATCCTATTACTAAGCTCATTTATAAGACTGTTTTCACCTGTAAAACTGAGGATACTCCTAGGGAGAAATACAATAGCTACTGAAGCAGTTCACTAAAAAACAAATTAAATTCAAGCAACAAAAAAAACATATTACCAACTTGAAAGGACATGGGGAATCTAAATGATGCTGAGTAACTATCAAAACGAAAAAGTAATATGGCTCAAATACATTGTCACCTTAGTAATGATCATTAAGGAGAATTTTCAGGGGGTTTTTATAAGAAGTGAGAACTTTAAATTTCCCAGGAGCACAGAACTAATTAGGTCGTAAAGTACTGATTCAGTACTATTTCTAAATTATAATTCTGCATCCTAAATCACCAGCATTGAAGCTCTAACAAGTTGAAGATTCATTTTGCATACAGACTTCAATTCTTTTTGAAGACAAATTAAACAAACAACAACACAAATCCAATTCCCAACCCTGACAGTTGCTGCAAAAAATGAAAAAAAAGGATAAAAATCATAGCAGAATTACAGAGTTTCAAATGTACATCTTGTTCCAGCAATAACCCACATGAATTTTGTCCTTCCCCACTGAAAACCAAAACACTAATTTAAGTGCTTCAGAGCCAGAATGGTTTTTGTGCAAACACTTATTGGATGCTTGACGTGGAAATAAATCAAGAGATGGTGAAAAAAAATATTCTGCACGAAAGAATGAGGATTCAGAATCCAGGCCAATGTATTCTTTTCCTCTCCTTTTTCTGTTTTCCATAGCAAGTCCCAGAGGAGAAGACAGGCACAGATAATGAGACAGAAAAATAAAAATTGGAACATGTAACTTCCTAATCCCTCATTTGAAATATATCAATAGAAAGGAAAGATAAAAGCTGAGGCTTGCTTGGTCTCTCAGATACACTGAGTGGGTACTCCTTTTTGCTTAAATCTCTATTGTATGTGCGTCTTTAAATAAAGTAAATAGTGATTTAAAAAAACAGTTTCTTACAAAATGCCTTTAGAAAATTTACAGATGGAATTTCTAATCAGAAGACTTCGTAGTTTGTTTTACTTTGAGAAAAGTAGATACAGATTTCTGAACTAATGAAAGGTAAGAAAATATTTCACATTTATGTTCAACATTAACATTAGAAATTACTATGCCTCTGTCAGATGTTTTCTCCATCAGTAAGTAATAGTGGCACAGATGATCTTTTTTCTTTTTTCTTAGTTTTAATCTCACATTTCTTACAATTGAATCTCAAATGTTCATGATAATGGCAAAAAGCCCAGTCACAGGTTGGACGCTATTGCTACAGTTCTGAAAACGCAGGAGGAAAAGTAACCCAATTCACTGAGCTACTGTGTTCCTGTTTTGATGCAGAGGGCATTAAATGCCTTTACAAACCTTAGGAAGTGGATATTATTGACCTTTTTAACAGAGGAGACTATCATAGCTGAGACAGGGAGCAAATGGGGGAATGGGAATTTACACCTAAATTTTTCAGATTCCAAACCCATTTTCTCTCCACAGCACTGTGCTGTCTCTATTAACTGCAGGTGATCAACCAAATGTGGGAAATAGACAATGATTTACTGCGTTTACTAAATAAACTATAAAAGCTTCACGTAACTGCATTTACTGATAGCTAGAGAGAAAATACTTGGATAATTATTTGAAGAGTTAGGCTATCCTGTGAAAAACACTGTGATTATTTTTTTATTAAAACATTAGTGATGCACATATAACTAATATGCTCCTCTAAGTAATTTAGAAAAATCCCCAAACTATTCAGTGTATCTTATTTCTCAATATGTATTAAATTGCGTTATTTTCCCCTGCATTTCTACTAGAAGGGAGAGTTAGTGATAAGATGGTTTCACATATGAAATTCAAAAAAACTGTTGCAAGATGAAATCTCAGATGGATTTCTATTAATACATGTGTTTCCTCCAAACTTCAGTCTAGAACAAGTGTAAAAGGAATGACTAACCAGAGTTGAATACAGCCTATGGCCAAGGAACAGTGTGTGTTTCTGTATAACACTAACTAGCACATAGAGAGAGCTAAGTGATATTGACCTCATCAAAATCAATCTGTCATAAAGTGAACTATCTGGCTGGAATAATCTATGGACTTCTGATGGCTCTTCCAAAAACCCAAGAGTTAGCTGTATATATTAGTAACAAATATAGTCATATACTCAGTCACACGGGAAATGTTAGGAAAAGGCCTTCAAATCGACTTTAAATCCAGAATACTTTCTGGTTTACATATAGTAAGAGAACGCAAGTGTTGATTGCTTTATCATGCTGAGACAGCAATCATCCATACAACAGTCAATGATCAGAAGAAGCCTCTTAAAATGAAATATTCACTCTTTTAAGACTCTAAACTTTGCTTTACTTTGGAAAGAAGTATTTAGTATTTGTTTCATTTCCCTCAAAGCCACCTTACTGCTGAGTGAAATAACAAAACTAGCTTGTTTAAGCATAGCAGCACTCTAGGAAGCGCATTTTTGAGTGGTTATCATAGACCATACCTTAGGTGACTGTTGTAAGGCCCCAGGCCAAAAACAAAGTGATTCATAAGAACTGCATAAAACAACTGGAAATGATTTTGTTTGGATTTCATATTACTGTTAAGAAATGGAATTAATATAGACTAATAAAAAAAATCTGCTACATACTAAACTCTAACTGTACCTTCCCTTCATGTTCACAACAGCCTTTGGTTTCAAATGTGCCATAGGATAACAACCATATATAAAATTCTTTGACTTTAAACAGAAATGCTGGAGCTTGTCCTGGTTTCTGGCTACTCTACCAAGTAAATCATCTATGGATGCCAAGAACATTGTCAGAGTCACCCACCTGACAAGGCAAAAAGACTATGTGTACAGTGGGGTACAGAAAGGGAAAGTTTGTTTTATACATTCAGAAGAAAAATGTCAGCCTTGGTGAACTTTTAGAGAAGGCTAATAACCAATTTTCAACAGGCAATTTTGAGTTATTTGTTTGGATAGCTCAAGAGAAGATTTAATTAGTAGCATATAACTGTACTTGTTGCCAAGGACTTCAGCTTTCTGCCCACTCTACCTGGAATTTAGTAAACTTCAAAAAAAGAAAAAAAGCTTAGCTACAGACCAAAAAGAAAATAAATAATAATAGCCACCATTTAATGAGTACGTATTATGTGCCAGGAATTTAGCATTCATTACCTCATTAAGTCACAGTGTTGCCAGGCAGCCACATCTGGGGAGGTCTGCCTTGAGCACTAGGTGAAACCTCAGACAGGACAAGGGAGGGCTTTTAACTCTGATCCCGATAGAATTTGTAGTCAGGTCAAACAAATGCCAGCAAGAAAGGAATTCATTAAAGCAAGAGTAGTAGTGAATGTCAACAACCATGCAAGCAGTAGAGAGCAGGGTAGAACAAGGGAAAAAAGGAAGTTCATTGAGCTCCCCATCACCGAAGGGCAAATCTCGTGCCAGCTCCTGTAGCCAGGGTCACCTGGCTGCCAATGTCTACTTGATCTGCACAGTGCTGGAATTAAATCCCTACCACCCCAGAATTTGGGGAAGCTGTGGAGCATTGGAGAGAGTGAGATTATGTTCTGAGAATTTTCACTTCTCTACTGTCTGAAATAAAACACAGAAAGGAAAAAAAGGATTGCATGTAAGACTAGAAAGCTGAATGAAATAGCAAAGTGGCAAAGACACTTTCGCTAAAGGTGGAGACCGACGAGTTCTTGTCTTTATCATGAAAAAGAGTTCAGAGATGAAGTACAATAGGCTTATGCAGCAAGAACTTTTATTTGATAAGACAGTACATACTCAGATGGGAGTCCAGGCAACCTCAGAGAGGAGGCGTGCTTAAGGGTTTAGGGTTTAGACTTTCATATGGCCTTTTGGATTGGAGTAAGTGTAAGGCATGATGTATACAGGTGATTAATTATTTCTTTGAAGTTTTATCTTAAGAACAGGGTAATTCAGGTGACTGTGTCGATCTGGATCTCAGCATTCTTTATCTTCAAAGGTGCATTTGCTCTCTGGAGGTCGGTCTTTCATCCTGGTTACAAAGTTACTTAAGTGATTAAGGGGCTGAAAGAAAAGGAAGAACAGAATATAGGTTAATTTAGAGAATAAGCTGGGCCTTTTTCACAGGTTAAGTAGATTTTACAATGCCATGACTCTTGTCCCATTTCTCTGCTTTATCTCAACAATACTCCTATTTTAGGAAAATTCCATCTTGGAGATAAGGGAACTAGAGTTCAGAGATTAAATAATGTCTTCATCCACTTGAATATTATTTCCAGCAGGGTAGTCTTAGTACAATTCACTAATGTACCCTCAGTTCCTAAAACAGTGCAAGGCATACAGTAGATGTTCAGTAAGTAATTGTTAGTGGATGGTTTGAACAATTCCAAAGTTGAAAACACTTCTCCCTGTGCCTAGTTACTTCTCCAGCGATGTGGGAAGACATGTTAAAATGGAAAGAAGGAAGGAAGGAAGAGGGAAAGGAGAAAAAAAGAAAAGGAAAGGAAAGTATTATTTTCTCTTAGAAGAAAAATATCGTTTCTATTTTTGAGGGCTTAAAACCAATGGGCAATCATTTGAATTCAACAACTTAGATGAAAAGGATAAATTCCTTGAAAAACTGTAAACCTCCAGAGCTCACTCAAGAAGTAATTGATAACCTGATTAACACTTTATCTATTAAAAAAATCAAAATTAACATTTCTACAAAGAAAAATGGATTCCATTGTTACTATCTTCCTCCCCTCGTATCTAAGCAATAACCCATGCTTACCAATTTTTCTTTAAAATCTCTCCTGTGTCAATCCCTGTTGTCCACTACCATCTGGCCAAAAGCCTTTTATAACTTTTTCCTGAATTAGTGTAACAGGTTATAAGCTGTTGCTGCTTTCTTTCTTTCCTGGTAAAATCTCTATATTATTTAAAGCACTTCTGTTATTCACTGCTTAAAACAATTTTATGATGCCCCTTTGTCTATAGAGGCAAGCTCAACTCTGTTGGGAGTCACTTTTCCACAGGTCTATCCCATTTCACTCATCCTTTGAAAGAAAGCACTGTTTATCCTTTGTTTCAGGTTATCTTCTCAAGGATTTTTATACAGAAGATAGAGATGTGGCTCCCCCTTGGAGCAAAGATAGGCATGCTACTTTCCAGTATAAATATTCAAGACACCCTAAACTCATGTATCATCTCTTATAACAAAACCTATGTCATCTGTTACTTAGCCTTCGTATCACCCTGAGGGAATTAAGGCTCAAGGAATCAGCACAAAAGATGCTGATACTCTGGCTACTGATATTCCTATGAGTAATAAACTGGTCTTCATCTCTGACTAAGGGATTTCATGTTTTTATACTAGCATCCTTGAAACTGTGGTAGACTAACTTTGTAGCTAACAAGTAAAGCCCCTTCCCAGTTCTTGGTAGTTAGTCCCCTGGGAGACATTTAAAAACACCAGTGTCCAGTCCCTGCCATATCAATTAACTCAGAAGCTCTGGAAGTAAGCCCTAGGCATTGTTTTTTTTTAAGCTCCCCACATAATTCTAGTATGCAACCCTATTACTGCAATCTATAAGATAGAGTTTACATTCAAGGTTCTTTAAATTCTGACTCAAATTTGCCTTTTCAAACTCATTTTCCAGGTAGAAAAACATACACAAATAAAGGAGACTAAGCTGGAGGAAGAGAGACATCTTCACAAGAGAAAACTGAAATATAGAAGAAAGGGTAGACAAATAAAATTGAGAAAATGAGATTCTGAAGGTCAGAATAAAAACACAGAAAAAAGGAAAAAGAGACACATCTAATTGTTTGGTATTAAAGAAGGCATTAGAAAAGGAAGAGACGTCTAATAGCTAGGACCCAATAACGTCTAAGAAAGGAGAAACAGATAATATCTCAGAAAACAGAAAGGAATGATCCTCCCAAGGAGGCCAGGCTCCTGGAAATTATTAAAAGGTGGCTTAAGATGCAAATATAGAGTCCATTGTAAAAGTAGTTGGGGAACAACTCAAGTTTGGGACAGCAATACTAAATTGTTAAAGATGACAAAAATCTGCATACATTTGAGGGGAGAGAGTCAAGATCATTATACTAAAATACTCCAAAAATTACTAGATGAGTTTCAGAACAATACAGTGCCCTGAAAGTACATGCCAGATATGTGGGTGAAATGAGGACTGTAAGGGGACAAAAAGGGATGGCAAAACAAGTATGTGGCTATTAGCATAGAGTCAGGCAGGACAAAAGCAGATTAAGTTTGAGGTAGGTGTTGGTTTGATGTGAGAATATCTCCTGGTAAGATTATCCGACTCAAAACACATTAATTGGTTAAGATACATTTGACAAGCAAAGGTCTGACAATCCCAGAATCATAATCTCCCAATATCAGCATCTACACATAATCTGGAGGAACAGGGTACAGATACAAAGAATAAATGAAAGGAAAAAAACAGAAGAAAGAAAACCATTAGACCAAGCAAACAGTGCTAGAGAAGAAAAGGAAACAATTTAAGAACCTGATTAAAAATTCAATTGACAAGAATTAGGAGAAGTGCAAGTTGTAGCACTCCAAAATCTTACAACTACAGACTATCTACGGTTAAAAGAACATATGGGATGTGAACAGTTCCCAGAAATGGGTTGCTTTAATTTGTCTGATTTCTCTCAGACTGTTCAAGTACAGTTGGACAATATCCATCATATCATAGACAAATTTTCACAAATGCCTAGGGTGCCTAACTGGTTTTCTTGGCTTCACTGGAGATGGCTAGTAATTATAGATCTGCTTTGTTTATGTAACTGTATTTCTATTATGTTAATATGTGTGCGCAATTTAGTTAGTAGTTTAAAACCTATACATGCTTAAGTTACTCTACAAGAAGATATGTCAAAGAAATAATCAATCCTCCCATGTTTTCTTCCATATGCTACCTCCATAGCTTTTCTTCTTCCTTCCTAATTACAACCCTTAAATAGAATTCGGGCCTCATATCGAATTTACTGAGTATCATAATTCCTCCAAGTGGTAAAGATACCTCAAGACAAATGCTGGGCATAGAAGCCACAGGGCATAAATCTGCAAAGAAGTAAAAAGCTAACCTTTTCAAACAATTTGGCTTCTCTCTCACTTACCAACTTTACATTTCCCTGTATGGCCCCAGAAGATGACTGGTTAGCCAGAGACGGGTAAGATTCCTCAAGGGAGGAACAACCTAAGACAGGCACAGTCGCAGGGGGGCCATCAGGTGAGAAATTGGGGGTCAACAGTGGTGAAGCTTAGAACCTCACCCCCCCTGTTTTGAGAGAAATCTTCTGCATCTGTGGATGTTTTATTGCCCTTGTCTAGCTCGGATTAACACATAGTCTACAGGCACACACCTGATCATCTACAATTGCTCTCTTCCAACACTAAACTATGTTTTCTACCTTTATCTTGCATCTACCTACCACTTCAGCATTTTATTAAAAATAAAAATAATAATAATAATAATAAAGGGAGAAATGTGGGATCCACATATAAATCAAGTATAAAAATCAAACGAATATTCATATTTGACCTGATTGTTTATAGTTCATAATGCGTGATCAAAACCAAAAGCTTCTGTGATGACTGCCCTTGTACTGTTCACCATGTAAGAACTTATTCACTATGTAAGAATTCGTTCACCATGTAAGAACTTGTTCGTTATGCTTCAGAAGATTGGAGACTGACGAGAATTAGGCTTGAGATGGATTAATGATTGTGCATTGAGCATTGACTCCCCTATACAGAATTTTATTGTTGTTAACAACCATTTGATCAATAAATATGAGAGATGCCCTCTCAAAAAAAAAAATTCAATTGAGTTTCTCTGAAGAGGCAGTAGAACAGTAGGGAGAAGAGAAACTAAAAGCAAATACCCTACAGCTACAGAAAAAGATAAGGAAGAAAATGTTACTCAGACCTGGAACATTTAAAAGCTAAATGCAGTGTCTTAGACAGCAGGCCCTGCAGGGGTACAGGTTTCAGAATTATCAAAAGGAACTGCAGTTCAGAATTATATTTGGAGTGATTTTACCTTAAGCAATAGGGGAAAACTTCACTAACTACACATTCTGGGAGTTAGGCAATTCACACTGACAGGAGAGAACAGTACAGAGCTGATGCCTGCTCACAAGATAATGGATGACTTTATCTCTAGACAGAGTCCACACTCATTAAGCTCTAGAGTGCCAGGAGCATAAGATTCAAAGGAAAAAGTGGACATTGAAAGGGTTTAAATATGCAGAAGGAAGAGAAAAATATCTCACAGGAAAGCCATGGGACAAAGTTGTGACCATCATAATTTCTAAACTTGGGGGAAGAAATACAGAACACTTGGATAGTTCTCTTCCCCAATTCTGGTCATTGGCTAATGCCAAAATTAACTCGTTCTAGAGGAGATCTCGGGCTTTCAAGTTCCCTGAACATGGATTTGAAGGATCTGTAATCATGGATAGAAATCAAAGCAAGTCTAAATGGAGAAAAATGTCTGCATCTAACTTCCTCTCTCAAATACCCCTTAGAGTACAGGATCACAGGAGCACACCTCTGATCGGGATGACTACTCTACAAGATAGGAATTGGCCCTTTTTCTAAATGGGGAGAGTATGGGCTTGGTGAACAGATTATTTTTTGTTCTATTAACTTTTTGGACACCTGTTTTTTTAAAAGCAAAGATATGAAAGATTTAAGTGATGTAACTGAAGGAACTTACTGTATTTTTGTGAAAAACTCTGGCCACAGGTTAAAAAAAGCTTGACTCTACCCAGGCATGGGAAAGAATTAGAAATTGTAGAAGACTTTGATCTGAGTCCTTTGATTTAAATTTAATTTAAGTGACATAATTTGATTTGAGACTTTAAATTGTTGCATGCTCCCTGGAAATGTTTAATTACGAGGCATTTATATTCAAATTCAGAGTATCTCCGTGTGAGGGCAGTTTAATATCAGAATATCTTAATGTTTGCATTCAGTCTTTCTGCCGAACTCTGACAAGAGATTTGGGGCAGTGTGATCGGCTTAGTTACTAGATGTTAGTTTAATTGGTACACTGCTCTGACTTATTTCAGTGCCTTCTGGGTGCTAAATCTACACTGACAACTAGTGGCGGTAAAAGGCTCAGAATTGGTAGTAGGGGAGTAGCCTCACGAAGAGGGACGCTGTCTTAGCAAGTCCACCTCTTCCCCCAAAAGGGGAGCCACACTCCTGACTGGCCACAGGCATCGTGGTTAAACCCAATGGGTTAACAAACAAAAACAGTAACTCCCTAGAATGTTACAAGTAGTGGTAGCAGGAAACTCAGTTGTATTCAGTAACAAATTTGGAAACAGGAACCACAGAAGTTCTGCTGAGACCCTTCCCCACTCCACCCTTTGAGAGAATTTGCCAGCAAAGAATATATTATCTCCTATCTTTAACACAACTGAAACGTTACTGCTCTACCCTGGAGGAGGAGACCTGCCAGGACCCAGACAGAGCTGCGGCTGGAAAAGTCTGTCTACGTATGGGATTCAGTATTCATTTATGAGCTCAGATGTTTGCCACATACCCAAGATGAGTGTCCCGAACAGATCTGGCAATAACAAAACCAATGTTTAGATCTTCCCCAGCTAGATTTCTTTGTCTATCTCAACTGAATTAGAATTGAGGAAAGATTCAGATTAACATTATGTACTGCTCCTCTCCAAACCCCAAATCTTTCTAGTTCTAAAAGCCCAACCAACTGTATTGCCTCCTGCTGGACAGCTCTGTTATGCACCTGACCCAAGGAGATACTTGAATGTGACTCCGGGAACAGCGTAATCATAGCTGGAGTAAAGAAAAGTTCATTGAATAAGCATGGATGGGATTGGGTGAGAGATTAGTTCCAGACTGGTAAAAGGAGAAAACCTCATGGATGATACCAAACATTTCATTTTGAAGGATGACGGAAGAACCTGAAAAATGGTGACACTGCTGTTAAAAGAAACCATAAAGCAGAGCTCAGCCTGATGTCACCACTCTCACATTCTACAAACATTTGCTTAGTACCTACTATGTGCCAGGCACTGTGTTATGAGTTAATGGGACACAGATGACGGGCATAGAGGAAGCTCTTTGCCAATTGTCTCGCTACCTCCTGCCTGGTTGCGTGAACAGCACCAGTAGCACATGGCACAAAGCAGAATCTCAGCTTCCTGACCCAAATCCTTTACTCACATTCATCAAGGAACATGAAAAGGAAAGTCAAGTGCATGGTCCACAATAACAAAGAGGAATCCCTTTCTTCTCAATTCTCTTGCTCCCTCCAGATTTCCAGAAACAATCACACAACAAACCAAACAACCCCCAGGTTCTTAATCCAGAGATTTTTTTTGCTGCTTCATCTTGCTCCTGGTTCTTCTCTTGCCATTTTCCTTGGCTCCTGATGTTCCTGAACCTTCCTCATGGAACACGACTTCCTGAGGGAGTTCTCTGCAATGTCCATGACTTCTCTCCCTACGAATCAGCCCACTGACTTTATCTTTTCCATATCTGCAGCCTGTTCTCCTCACTTGGCATCACAAACAAACTAATATACTTTCTGGAATCCTCTTCAGGGAAAATTAGAGGGGTAGGACTGAAAACATGCATACAACTTGGTCTGATCATAATTATACTAAGAAACATAATAATTAAAATATTGTATGTTTACTACATGCAAGGAACCTATGCTGAGCATTCTTACAAGAACTGTTTCATTTTATGCACCAGTTGTTGGAGATAACTATGATTATTATTTCTGTCTTAGAAGGGTGCTCTTGCTTAGGAGTTACACATTGCCCAAGGTCACAAAGCTAGAAAAAAGAGATGTCAGAGTTAGAGCCTGGGCCTGCCTGACTTGGGTCCCCTTAACTTTTTAATATCTTGTTTAATCCATGACAACCAGTCTTATCCTTTTCTTATCATCACCCTCCCAAATAATTTCAAGCATTTTCAACATTTTTTAGTGCAAAATACCTGGAGTCTTAGAGTACTTAGAGCATCACGGTATAGAAAAGCATGTACACAGTGCCAGCACATTGTCAGAGCTCAAGTAAAATTTGCTCATTTGATTTATAATAGCTAAAAAAAATTCCCTTGAGATTTATTGAAGTTATTGCAGCAATTTATTCTTTGCACATACCATATCATATATATCTTTGTTAGTACATATAGATCAATCATACATACATACATACATATATGTAGAATATTATGTCATCTGCAAATAGTGACAGTTTGACTTCTTCTTTACCAATCTGGATTCCTTGTATTTCTTTGTTTTGTCTAATGGCCGTGGCTATGACCTCCAGAACTATGTTGAATAAAAGTGTGGAGAGTGGGCATCCTAGTCTTGTTCCCAATCTTAAAGGAAAGGCTGTTAGCTTCTTGCTGTTAAGTATGATGTTGGCTGTGGGTTTGTCATATATGGCCTTTATTATGTTGAGGTACTTGCCCTCTATACCCATTTTCTTGAGAGTTTCTATCACGAATGGATGTTGAATTTTGTCAAATGCTTTTTTGACATTTATGGACATAATCATGTGGTTTTTATCCTTCTTTTTGTTGATGTGGTGGATGATGTTGATGGATTTTTGAATTTTGTACCATCCTGGCATCCCTGGCATCAGTCCTACTTCATCATGATGAATGTTCTTCATGTCTTTGAATTCAGTTTGCTAATATTTTATTGAGTATTTTTGCATCTGTGTTCATCAGGGATATTGGTCTGTAATTTTCTTTGTTTGTAGAATCTTTGCCTGGTTTTGGTATTAGAGTGATGATGGCCTCATTGAATGAATTTGGAAGTATTCCCCTCTTCTACATTTTGGAAAATTTTAAGGAGGATGGGTATTAGGTCTTCACTAACTGTTTGATAATATTCAGTGGTGAAGCCATCTGGTCCAGAGGTTTTGTTCTTAGGTAGGTTTCTGATTACCAATTCAATTTCCTTGCTGGTATTTGGTCTGTTTAGATTTTCTGTTTCTTTCTGGGTCAGCCTTTGAAGGTTGTACTTTTCTAGAAAGTTGTCCATTTCTTCTATGTTATCCAGTTTGTTAGCATACAATTTTTCATAGTATTCTCTAATAATTCTTTGTATTTCTGTGGTGTTCACAGTGACTTTTCCTTTCTCATTTCTGATTCTGTTTATGTGTATAGACTCTTTTTATTTTTATTGATAAGTCTGGCTAAGGGTTTATCTATTTTTTTTTCTTGAAGACTGCTCTTTCTTTCACTGATTCCTTCTATTGTTTTATTCTTCTTTATTTTATTTGTTTATGCTCTAATCTTTATTATGTCTCTCCTTCTACTGACTTTGGGTCTCATTTGTTCTTCTTTTCCTAGTTCCATTAATTGTGAGTTTAGAGTGTTCATATGGGATTGTTCTTCTTTCGTGAGTTTGGCCTGTACTGCAGTATATTTTCCTCTTAGCACAGCCTTCACTGCATCCCACAGATTTTGCAAGATTATTCTTGTCATTTTTCTCCATATATTGCTTGATCTCTGTTTTTGTTTGGTCATTGATCCATTAGTTATTTAGGAGCATGTTGTGAAGCCCCCATGTGTTTGTGGGATTTTTCATTTTCTTTGCTTAATTTATTTCTAGTTTCATACCTTTGTGGTCTGAGAAACTGGTTGGTATAATTTCAATCTTTTTGAATTTACCGAGGCTCATTTTGTGGCCTAGTATATGATCTATTCTTGAAAATGTTCCAGGTGCATTTGGGAATGTGTACCTGCTGCTTTTGGGTGTAGAGGGCTGTAGATGTCTGTTAGGTCCTTCTGTTCTAATGTGTTGTTCATTGCCTCTGTCTCCTTACTTATTTTCTGTCTGAAATCTCAAGGGAATTATGCTCAGTTGTAAAAAGGCAATCTTAATGTATCATTCCATTTATATAGCATTATGAAATCAAAAAGTTATAGATATGAAGAACAGGTTAGTGATTTCTTGGAGTTAAGAATTGAGGGTGCCACTGTAAAGGGGAACCACAAGGGAGCCTTGTGGTCATGACATAGTGCCATATCCTATGTGTGGTAACGACTGGAAGCTACACATATGATAAATTGCATTGAAGTACACACATACACACACACACACACACCTGCATGCAAATGGGTGCTTTTATATATATATATATATGTGTGTGTGTGTGTGTGTTACAATCTGAATAAGCTCTGTGGATTAACAATGTCAGTCTCCTGGGTTTGATACTGTGCTATAGATGTTAACAGTGGGGAAGGTGCATGGGACCTCCCTGTACATATCTTTGCCACTTTCTGTGAATACGTAATTATTTCAAAATAAAAAGTGTTCTACAGGTACTCTTTCTGTTCACAGAAAAAACAATAGTGAATGTAAAGACTGTGCACGTGTTACTAGAATAAAAGACTAAATATTATAAGTACTTTAAGAATGGTACAGATGTTGTATCAAGAGGATTAGAATTGTTAAAATAAGATTATCTTATAATCTCTTTTCTTTCTTATTTTCTTTCTGATTTCTTGGAGTTAAGAATTGAGGGTGCCACTGTAAAGGGGAACCACAAGGGAGCCTTGTGGTCATGACATAGTGCCATATCCTATGTGTGGTAACGACTGGAAGCTACACATATGATAAATTGCATTGAAGTACACACATACACACACACACACACACCTGCATGCAAATGGGTGCTTTTATATATATATATATATATATATATGTGTGTGTGTGTGTGTTACAATCTGAATAAGCTCTGTGGATTAACAATGTCAGTCTCCTGGGTTTGATACTGTGCTATAGATGTTAACAGTGGGGAAGGTGCATGGGACCTCCCTGTACATATCTTTGCCACTTTCTGTGAATACGTAATTATTTCAAAATAAAAAGTGTTCTACAGGTACTCTTTCTGTTCACAGAAAAAACAATAGTGAATGTAAAGACTGTGCACGTGTTACTAGAATAAAAGACTAAATATTATAAGTACTTTAAGAATGGTACAGATGTTGTATCAAGAGGATTAGAATTGTTAAAATAAGATTATCTTATAATCTCTTTTCTTTCTTATTTAGGAAATAGGTCATTGCAAATGTAATTAAGGGTCTTGAGAGATCTTCTTGGATTATTGTGGTGGGCCCTAAATCCAGTGACAACTGTCCTTAAGAAGCAGAAACAGACAAGACACAGGGAGAAGAGGAGAAGGCCATGTGAAGACAGAGACAGAGGCTGGTGGGAAGCAGCCCCAGGGAATGATGGGAGTCAACAGAATCGGGCAAACACAAGAAAAGACTTCCTCAGAGCCCCCAGAGCTCTTAATAAATCTTTTTTAAACAGTAAACAAATTAAAGAACAAGCTGCAGAATAGATATATGGTTATATTACGTTGGTGTTAAATATATAAATACTCCTGGATTAAAATATCTGTATGTCCACACCTAATTGTTATTAATGGCTACATTCTGAGGAATTGTATTATGGGGAGTTGGGAAAAAAAGGAGGGATTTTATTTTTTAAATTATATGTTTTTGAATTTTTATCTTTTCTTTTGTATTAGCATGTATTTCTTTATAATATAAGTTTAATCAGGAGAATAATAAGGAGGAAAAAACTGAAGGGGAAAAGAAAGGAAAAGATGAAATTTCCTTCGGAGCTCATCCCATTCCTTCAAGGCCCATTTTAAGCCTTTCTTTCCTACAGGTCTCAACAGACTTTAAACTACAAAGGGATTTTACTAATTATCTACACTATGAATTTGGAAGTTAGCAAAGTTTTCATTGAAATACCTGACCCTGAAATAGCAGGGGTCTCAAGAAATGTTTATCATGGTGGTACTAATACTTTGTATTTGCTAAAAATGGATTGTTTACAAAATATTTACACATGATCTATCATTACAAAGAGAAGAATAAGGAAGATGCTAATTTGAGAAATATAGACCTTAATTAAGTACCATAGTCCTAAACTTCTGGGCCAATTATTTAGAAGAAAAAGAATGCAACCATAAATAATTATTCCGATTTTTAAAAAGAAGACTTAAGGATTATTTGAACATACCTATTTCTCTTTTAAAAGTAACCTAGGTCTTAAGAATTATTAAAACTCTTATTAACATCTAAAAAGTGATTCTGTCCAGCCCTGCCAGTCCAGTGCTCATCATCCCACTGCCATTCCATTGCCTGCGGAGAGCCCGCCCTGCACCCTGTGGCAGCTTCTGTCTTATGCAACAAACATAGAATAAAGATAATCCAAACTGCATATGCTACTGCATTCAGATTTCCTGTCTCTCTCTTTATTGTTATAAATATTTTTAATATTCATAGTCTGTTATTTTTAATGTTTTCTTATTTTATTTTATTTTTTATTTCCTGTCTCTTTTATTAATGGTAGGGAAGAGATAGGACTTTTTAATGTATATGATGGCATGGCAGTGGTATACAACTTCAAGATCTAATCCGAAGTACTTGAATGTAGACTCATTTTCCGTTTTATACAGAGTGGTGTAGTCAGTGATGGTCTTGGATTTTGAATATTTATCATTCACTTGAAACAACTAAAAGAAATGGATATGATATGCCAAAATATTCTTCATTGAGGGCTAAAATTTAATTTTATAATAATACCAAGAAATATTATACTTGCATTTTTCTATACTTAAAATTTACATATTACCAGAATTTAAGTAATTTTGCATACATGCTAGTATCGCAAAACTATGACGTGATGTCATCTCAACTATCAAATTACAGTAGATAGATAGAAGAGATTTGGTTTTACTCACATGCAGAGTAAACTACAGAAAGGCTTTAAGGGATTGCCTGTTGATTTTCCAACATAACTGTGCCTTGCGCACCACCTAGAGGAAAAACGTAAAATTTGCATTGAACAGAGACGTTTGTACAGGTTGAACAATCTTATTGTGAGAGCTGTGAAACAGAATCTGTTTTCATCTGCCTGAGGTGATTTTCGTGTAGTTCCACTGGAATATGACTTCCAATCTTATCTAAATGGAGTCAGATACCAATTGGAATCCAGCATGAATGCTTGCAACTCCTTAAAAGTTATCTTGAATATAATTGAAACTCTAATTTCCCTTAGTAAATTAGAAAGCCTACAGCTAGATTTTCTTTTAACATTAAGCCAAAGTCTACTTACTTGAAATTCAATGTAACACTTGTGTTACTAACAAATAATTTAAACAATAAGGAAAAAACTCTCTTTTTTCTCTATACAAAAAGAAAATGTTTTTTTCCTGTCCTGTATTACACACAGGAAACATGAATGCAGATTATAAAAACTTTCAATCCTAAATATTTTATTATCAAAAAAGAGAAGGGAAAGAATTGAACTTTATTACCAGACATTTTTACTAAATATCTTTCTGAGTCTCCTAACATTTGCATAGCAAAGTGGTTTAAATTAATTGTTTTACTACCTTCTATGAGTAAATATTTTTCAGATGTAATTCTTTATTTATGGCTTATAGTTAACCTATTTGCTAAAATTAATTATAACTATTAGTTAAAACCACAATTTTTTAAAAATGAGAAGTTCCTTGCTCTTGTTAGGTTGTATTAAAAGCATTTAATTATGCCTTCATCTCTTCTGACTATTGATGTCTCTTTCGAATTAGTTTCACTCCAAAATAAAGTCTCATTGATAATTATATGCCATTGACTTCAAGTAATATCTGTAATACTGATCTCAGATCGATATATTCAGAAGCCAATTTAGCATCTCTATTTGTATGTCTCAAGTGTATTTCAACTTAACATGTATTTTCCCCCGAAACTTGCTTCTCTTGTAGCTCTCTTTGTTTAGGCTATTACAAAACTTGAAAATCATCCTTGAAAATAGCCTTTCCCCACTCTTTCCAAATCTTATCCATCATCCAGATGACTGATTTAGCTTCTGAATGAAGACTCAAATCTACTCCCTCCTGTCTGTCTCTGCTTCTGCCACCCTAATTCAAATAGCCATCACTTCTGACCTGGGCAGTTGTCCCCGCTTTCATACTCATTTCCCTTCATCAATAATGCCTATGCTTAGTTCATCATTTTTAAACTGCTCCAAACCCCCAGGTCCTCTTATAACCCATCACTGGCTTCCCAGTGCTTCTAGAGATCAACGCTCTAGTCCTGAATCTACCTAAGAAGGCCCCGTTTACCAAGCTCATCTAGCCAGTGCCTCCTTCACCAGTCTCAGGTCACATTGCTCTTCCCTTTGTCCTCCTTGGTTGTAGCCATCAGAATTCTTTCAGTTTCTATAAACTCTATTCTCTTTTTTCAAGCCTGGAATTTTGTTGTGTCCAAGAACACTCTCCTTCCCATCCCATCTTAATCTAGTTATCTCGTTCTCAGTTATCCCTTAGATCTCAATTCAGGTTCACTTTCTCAGGGAAACTGCATAACTTTTAGCATCACCGTGAGCATAGAAACACTCTGGTTTTGCTTATCACTATATTTTTACCATATGACATAGAGTTGGTAAGCACTTAATAAATACTGCTTTCATGAACCAATAACTGTATGAATGACAATGGTCATTTTTGTCTTCATTCAGAGAAAAAAATTAAAATGAAAAACAAAGTAACTATATTCATCTCCCCTCTTTCCACACACTCAGTGAAAATGATAGTAGAGAATAATACACAAAAATATAAACCAACAATGAGAAAGAGAACAGACAGCAGAACAATCAGCAAATGTGGGGAAGACTTAGAGCAGATGATGAGCTAGTAAAGTAAGGTAAAGGAGGACGCTATAAAACACACACACAAAGGATTGTGGTAGGAAGCTAATCTGCCCATTTGAATCCAGAACTCTGAGAAGTCAACTACGGTGAAGACTGGAAGTGAGGCATGGGCTGAAAATGGAGAGATTCATTGAAAGATTTCAGACAGAATGCTATCTCCCCCACACCCATCTCTCTCACCCAACATCGTGCTCAGAATGTTTGACCATCCTAGCGTTTATCTTCATCCCTCATTGCATTTAACCTCTTACGGTAAAGAAAGAAAGAAACAGAAAAAGAGAGCAAGAGTGTGGGGAGAAAAGGAAAGCGGGGCGGGGGTGTGAGGAGGAGGGAGAAAGAAAGGAAGCAAAAAATAAAGAAAGTAAGTAAGGAAAGAAAGGAGGGATGGAGAAAGGGCTGCCATTCTGCTCTATAAAGACTGAATACACTGTTTGGGAAGTAGGACAGTTGTGTGGAAATTGGAATTCTGACATCTAGGGATCCCAAACTATAATGTTCAGCTCTCCACCCACACACCCTAAAACAAAGCTTGAGAGTGCAGTAATTCCTTTGACAGAAATTCACTCAACTTTTCTATCACCTCTTTATTTGGACCACCAAAAATCTGAGTAAAAAAAAAGCCTGCAATATGAATGAGAAAGATCAAATATGCAAAAATGACTCTAAGAAAAACAGAGGTAATACATCAAATAAGGGACCTTAAAAAAATACTTCTTATTGCATCCTCAGAGATATTCATGAAGACACTACATCTATTGATGCTATTAAAATTAAGAATCAGAAAATCAAATGTGTTAAATTAAAATATGTGCCAAATAAAAAATGAATACTGAAAGTCTACTAGAACAACAGGACTAAAAAATAAGGAAAAAATATGTGAGAAAAGGGAGACATGGAAAACTACTCTTAAGATGCCCAACATTAGAAAGAGAGAACAGAAATAAAAAAGGGAAGTGATAATAATAATTACCATAGAAGAAATCTAGTGCTGAAATACTTCAGTGAAAGTCTACAGAATGAAAAAGCCTGTGATGCGTCTGGCTCAGTGAATAAAAGAAAGATATACTGGGCTATATCATTGTAAAACCTCTAAACAGTAAATAAAGAACATCTTTAAATTTTCCAGTATGGAAATAAAAACAAATTCTTTAAAAAGGAACAAAATGCAGACTATCATCTTCATTAGCAGCAGTTCTAGGTGATAGAAAACAGTGGAAGAATGTTTTCAAAATTCTGAGGGAAAATGATTTCCCACCTGGAAATCTGTACACAGCAAAACCACCCATCCAATGTGAGGGCAGAAAAAAAGAAATATTCTCAGACACTCTGCTACCTCAGAAAGCTTTGCTACCATGGTGCTTTCTGATGAAATTCCTTTAGGATATATTCCAGCAAAAAGAAGAAATAAGCCAAAAAAGAGGAGAGTGCCAGGAAACAGCTCACTGTACTCAGAAGTGTGGTGGGAATGAGTCCCAGGATGAGGAGAACAGAGTCAGACAGAATAGCATGAGGAAGGACAGCTCCAAGCGGGAGAACTTGGCAGGGAAAAGGTCCATCATGAGTGTATGATAGAAAGTTTGAACAAAATGGAAAACATAATAGATGATGCAAGAGAAAAAGAAACTAATCACAAACTCTACAAGAAACAAGCAACTCTACAAGAAAGGAAATATAAATAACATAAATATAATATTCTACTTGACTTTCTAGGGAACAATATTTACACTATCATAATAACATTAACAATATCATTGAATTTCATACTTTAGTATCAACTTACATACAAAGTATAAAAATCTTGTGGTTATAGAGTAGAAGGTAAGTGGTGTGAACTTCAGTGAAAGCAAAAGTAGAGCAACAAAGGTAACAGGTGGAAGGCAAAGTAGAATTAAAGGACTGGCAGGGCTACTGCCTGTGTTTTACAAATTGAAGACAGAAAGTACCTTCTCTAGTTGGAGAAACAGGAACTCATGATAGTAAAAATATTATACTACCTAAACTAAATTAGAGCTATAGCACAGAAGACGAAATTTTTTAATAAAAATACATTGGGAGTCAGGAGAATGTTGATAAGTTTGGTAAAAATGAGTTAAATCCTCATCTGTCAAAGCAAGAAGTCAATAAAGAATATCTAAAACTGATCAATCTAGAATCGATTATAAGCACAAAAGATTAGTATGAGTGCAACTAAGCCAAATTCTGATCCTTCTTTGATCTTCCAGGAAAAAAATGTGTGGCGCTCTACTCTTTGCTATATATACTGATTGTTCTTTTTTTCTCTCCTTCACTTTCTTTCATCCCTCACCCCTCCCCATCCCTTTTTCTCCTTCGTTGTTTTCTCCCCCTATGTACCAGTTGCCCTGACTAAGCTTTAGGAAGTTAGTGGCCTGTCTAACAGTGCTTGCTTACCCCTGTTGGGGATATTTAACGTTCAGTGGATTGGTGACTATGGAAATAGATATTTCAAAAATTAAAATGTATTGCTCTCTATTACATAGTCATTATTTTAGTACATATAATAAATGCAAGTTATTCAATATTATAAATATATTATAATGCTGGAATGATTTCCTAATATCTCAGAAATGACCACACTTTTAAATTTAGAAAATAACTTAAAAATGTGTTTAAATAAGTATGAACCATATTTTAAGAGTTTTCCAAAACTCTATTGTCCTAATGAATCATTGAAATAAATCAGAGAAAGTATGAGCCTTTAACTTTTTAAGAAAACCAGTCATGCCAGTAGAAACACTTGCTGTGCATACATGTATTATAAATTAAAATAAAACTGATATTAATCAAGGAAAGAAAATCTGATCTCAGGGAATACAACTCTCTGAAGATATTCAGCAATACAGTTTTGCTAAAAATGAGCAATTTTGATGCTGGGAGAGGGGAACTTAGGAAACTAATGATATTAAACACAATTCTGAGGCTTTTTAAGGTGAGACTCGGGTTTCTTTAATACACATTTTTTTCTTATAAGTGGTATTTTTCTGCTGTATTATTTTTAATTCAACAGCCAAAAATAATACATGCCTTTACAGGTCGCAGCAGTAACACATCATGAACACCAGAGGGAGCTAGAGGCACAGGCCAGACGTTGAATATCAATGAGGCTAGGATTTCACTTCAGCTTCACCGAGATTGAACTGACAGGCATGCATATGCAAAACTACACACCATAAGGGCGTGCAAAGCATATTGATGGAAAAAAATTAGATTTCTTTACTCCCAAAAGTAATATGAAATTGCAAAAATATTCTCAATGGAGTCCATTCTTGTCAAATACTTCTTGAACAAATATAATTAGGATAATATTTTATTAGCAATTCATTTTAAAAATACTTTGGACATACCGTTTCAACTTTCAGTACTTCTGTGATTCCTGTCATGAGTAACATCAGTCAGTGCAGAGTCTGGGTTTCTTATATGAGACTCTCCCCCTTGGAGTGAAAGGTTAAAACAAAACAACTCTGGTTCATGTCTTCTGCTAAGAAGGACTTGCTAGGGCAGTGCAGGAAGAGATTTATTCCCACAAATGAAGCATTTTTTAATTCTTATTCACTACTCCCTTCTTTGTTGTCTCATATTTTCACCACTTTCTTTTTATATATTTCCTTTCCTTTTTTTTACCATTTTTCCTTTTTTTTTGATTTCCACAACTTCTCCAAATTTCTTATTCTTTCCTATTTTTATTTCCTATCTTTTATTTTATTTCCTATCTTTTATGTCCTATCTTTTTTCCAATCACATTTTACTTCAACTCCTGCTTTTCTGTTGCTTTTAATGTCTTTTAAATAATTTCTTCCTTTTTTCTCATGCATATTTTTTCTTTCTTCTACCCATGTTTCCCTTTTTCTAGAATCTTAACTCTGATCTCAAAAATTTTCCTTTGCTCTTTCTTTTTTCACATTTACTGAAAAAGCTACTACTTTCCCACTTCTGTGAAGTGAGAATAACATTATCTGCAGCTGTATTTGCTCATTAACTTATTTTATAAATGCTTAACGCATGCCTACTATATGTAAGGCATACACTAAGGCGCCACGTTGGGGGTAGCCATAATGAATGAGCAAGATAAAAATGAAAGACATGACTTCTTCCCTCTGTTGCTCATAATATAATAAGAAATAGTCACAAATATATATCAAGGTGTATAATATCAGTACCATCAGAAAAATATAACATTTTTCTCTGGTGATATGAGATTAACATGAAAATTCTTCATAAGGAGACCGCCTCTGAGGGATGGAAGAAAATCAGTGAGTGTAAACAGACAGACCAAATGAGTAATAACATGAAGTGATCAGGGAACAGTTTAACCATGTTAAAGCATAGAGTACATGAGAAAAGATAACTTGGAATCTTGTATATTAGTTAATTACTTGTCAGACAATAAGGATGATCTTTCTGTAATAGTCATAATAAGGTGCCCTTTGTTACACCTCTCCCACCTTCTTGCAGACTTGGTGGGAGAGACCAAATATCACAACTACTAATCCTCATCCTTTATTGCCTCTTTTCTTCTTTGTAAAATGGGATAAAAAAAGTACTTAATTCACAGGGATTTTGTGGGAATTAAATGAGTTAATAAATGTAAAGTACTTGTAACTGTTCCTGGAACATATGAAGTGCTGTAAAAGTGTTTCCTATGTTGGTGTTTTTATTATACTAAGGGTTAACTGAGGCCAACTCAAATACTCTATATGCCTTCCAGGAAGTTTTTCCTAGTCTCTCCAACCCACTCTGATCTTTCATTTCACTGTACTCCTAATTAGTGTTACCCAGTTAATAGTCAATTGTTCTCTAATTATTTTGTGTATTTTCATTTTGTATCTTCATTAGACCATAAGACCTTTGGCAGATACCACAAAATATTGTATACTTGCTTGATTTGCAGGCCTAATAAGATTGAGGACACCAGCTAGGCACTCAAAGAAATGCTAGCTAAACTAATCAATGCATTCCATATCTTAGAAGTGAGTAAGTGACTAGTATGGAATGTAAGCCTACACATTCATTAGTAGAAAGTAAAAATTATGAATAAGCTCAGATTACATCTGAGAAGAACTACTCAAATAAATGAACAGTATTTTACTGTTTCAGAGTTATTTGACCTATCAGGGAACATTTATTGGACATTTATTACTATGTATCTATATATCCACAATAAATTCATTATTTAATTAAATTTTCACAGCAATGTTGTGAGATTCTGAAAATGAGTGAGGCTCAGAGAGGTTCACACTCACACTGTCATTCATAATGACAGAGCTAGGGTTCAAATCCATCTACCGAACTCCAAGTATGTGCTCTTTCTTTTATAACATCTTTGATTAATAGAGGTAAGACAAATTGGAGAAATGATTTTCATTCTTGAACTAAGCAGGCATATTACATAGGCAAACAATTATGGAAATATAAATAAAGTAAAAATAAAAGTCAAAATTTGTATTTCTAGAGTTATACAAGGAAATCTAGAAAGAACTATCAAACATCAAAAATTAACTGATTTAAAAGGTTAGAATTTCCGAATGTAAAGTCTCAAAACATCAACATTGAAAAATTTCAATGGTGAAACAAATGGGTTTTTTTTACATGTGGTATGGAAAATCTTGGACACATGTTTATTGATGGAACAAGGTTCGTAATAACAACAAAAAACTTTGATTTTTATTTCATATTTTTGAATATCAGTCCAAATTCTTTCTTGACCCCCATAAGCAGGGGGGTCATTTCTTTGGCAATTTGGAGTAGAATTAATGCATCATTAAATAAATACTGCCCTTATGTCAAGTCCTTTAGCCAGCTCTGGTTATTAACTTAGTTGATAGACTGTTACCTAAAAATCTGCTCTTCTCATACATTCACGTAGCCAGGCAATACTCTAGAATCTTGGGATACATCAGTGGAAAACAAAGGTCCCTCCCTTGCAGAAAATATAAAAAAGGATGAAGGGTATATGGAGGGGTTGTGGTGAGAATAGTTGCAATTTTAAATAGGCTGGTCAGGATAAGCCTCAGAAAAGGTGGCATTTGAGCAAAGACTTAGAAGAGAAGAGAGAATTAGCTCGAAGGATATCTAGGGCAAACGCATCCCAGGCAGAGGAAGCTGTTAGTGCAGAGGCTCAAAGGCAAAGTGTTCCTGACATATTTAAAGAACAATAAGGAGTCTAGTACATCTGGAAAGAAATGAGATTACGAGAGATGAGTTCAGAGATGAGTGCTTGTGGGCTTTCACTCAGAAGGAGACAGGGAGCCTTTGCAGAAGTTTGAGCACAGGAATGACATGTTTGGACATATATTTACAGTTAAAATAAATAGCAGAGCCTATGTAATGACTTACTAAAATATATTAAGTAGTGTGCTAGCAAAGGGGAAAAAATGACTTGACTATCCAAAATATTGATGGTCAACTTTTTTTCTTGGCAAGTATCCAAGTATTACATAATCATTAAAACTTTTTCTAGTTAATGACAAATATCACAGAGTAAACCTTAATTTTAATATACAGAAGTAATTCTCTATTCACCTAGGCTTAGAATCATGCCCTAATATGTCATCATAAACGTCTGATTACTAAAATAAAATCAAAAATATAAATATAAATAACCATTAAAATATGCTTATCAGTTTATCCAGTCATTATAAATCAACTAAGTGAGTAAATATTTTTATTAAACTTACTTTAATATGCACAGTGGTTGGAGTTTTTGGTTGACCTGTGTGGTTCTGGTGTAATGGAAGGTCACAGACTTCCGGCAGAGTACCTTTACAGTCTCTGCTGCATGGCTTCCAGAAATGCCAGGGAGCCAGGCAGGAAGGGTGAATAAGTAGAACCAGGGCAGGAGAGGGTGCCTGGCTGCAGGCCAGATGGCAGTGAATGGCTTGCATATCTGATCACAGTTTTCAATGCATACAGTGCACTTCCTCCCTACCTGGGCCAGTGCTAATGCCCACGTAGTGGAAGCCAAGGAATAGCTGGACTGCTGCAATGCTCGCCGAGGGTATTCATTTGCTAAGGCTGCCATACCATAACAAAATACCACAGATGAGGTGTCTTAAACAAGAGAAATTTATTTTCTCACAGTCCTGGAGGCTGTTGCACACACACCACAGAATAGCATGGAGTCCAAGATCAATGTGTGGGAGGTGTGTTCCTTCTGAGGCCTCTCTCCTTTGGGTTGTAGACGACCACCTTCCTACTATGTCCCCAAATGCTCACCCTCCTTCTGTGTGTTGTCTGTGTCTTAATCTTCTCTTCTTATAAGGACACCAGTCATACTGGATTAGGGCCCATCCATAGGATCTCATTCAGTACCTGTTTAAGGACCCTTTCTCCAGTCACATTCTGAATTACTAGGAGTCAGGATTTCAACATGAGAATTTGGTGGGGACCTCGGGAGTGGCACACAATCCAACCCACAACACCCAGCATCAAAATCTGAACAATCTATTTGGCTGAAGCAAGAGCAGGGTCAGAGCACCCATTACCTAATTAAGCACTGGGTGAAGCAGGAGAACCAAGCATGTATAGCAATTATTTTTTCCATTTGTTTGGAGTTTTTGTTTATTGCAGATTTTTGTATTTTCCAGGAGCATCAAAGCAGTCATCATGGAAAATGCAGAACTTTGTAACAATTTCTTACACTTAAGATAGAGTCTTGTTAATCTGCTTCTAAAGGTCTTAGCCAGCCTGTGGTCACCCTGGCTGAGGGCTAAATGAGAAACCCAGCCATGTAGCTGGCCATTCAAGGCGGGCATCTGGACTTAGCATGGGAATTGGAGTGCAAATCAGAAAACTGCCTGAATCCCAGTTCTAGGGTTCAGAGAAGTAAAGACAGTCAGTTATGAATTGGGAAGGTCAAGCACTCATTCCAGGCACAAGGCTTGGGATGTCTTGGGTTTGATTTTGATTCTTCTAGGGTCCTCAGAAGGTAGATCCTAAATAAAGCGATGGAAAAACATAGGCTTTAAAATGGAAAAGTTCCAAATCAAAACACTAAACATGTATATCATACTGTGATCAAACCTCTCTGGGTCTCAACTTCAATAAATACTCCTGTAACACTAGTTCCTTTATTTTTATTATCTTTTCACACAACTGAGTAAGACTGGAGGAGATAATTATTGACAACTTTAAGTTGAATCCAGTGAAAAGTAAGCCAGAGTTAAGCAGGGCCAGAAGCAGCTTGGGCTGTATCTTCAGCCGTGAGTGTTAGCGTTATTCACAACAGCCAAAGGTGGTAGCATTTAAAATTTGAAATCTATTAATAATAATTTATATTTAATTATAAGTGTTATTCCATAAATTCATAATTTCATTCACATGTATTAATACCTAGTTTCCTGGCTTTGCATTAATGTGTTATGAAAATACCACAAAATAAAGGTATCACCTTAAATTTTTAGTAGTTAAAACTCCCCTGAGCACCTGCTATTGCCTTAGAAGTGTGATGTTGACATTTCTGGTTGCTAGGAACATCATAGTGTTGGATACCTACACAATAGCACTCTGTCGGGTCAAATGTGGGGCTCTTTAATCAACAGGACTTTCTTTTCATATACTGGTACAACAATGGAAAGTGTGGATTTACCATGCAAATTTCATGTGAAAATCTGAATTCACTAATCTGTAGAAATAAAAGCAGTAGTATTTAAGGACTTTAATGTTTAAGGATATTTTTTGCAGCATCTTTCAGAGAGAAAGAAAAAAAGAGAGAGAAAGAAAGAAAGAGAGAGAGAGAGAGAGAAGAGAGAGAGAGGAAGGGAGGGAGGGAAGGAAGAAGAAAGAGAAGGAAGGAAGGAAGGAAGGAAGGAAGGAAGGAAGGAAGGAAGGAAGGAAGGAAGGAAGGAAGGAAGAAAGAAAGAAAGAAAGAAAGAAAGAAAGAAAGAAAGAAAGAAAGAAAGAAAGAAAGAAAGAAAGAAAGAAAGAAAGAAAGAAAGAAAGAAAGAAAGAAAGAGAAAGAAAGAAAGAAAAAGAAAGAGAGAAAGAAATATGCCTTGAAATAAAGCAGATGCCCACCAGTAAGTAGCAGAATGGCTGAATATATTGTGTTGCACCCACACCACAGAATAGCACGGAGCCTTAAAAGAAGTAAATTATAGCTATGCCAGTTGACTTGAAACAATTTCCACCATGTGTTCTCAAGCAAGAAGAGCCAAGTCCATAAAATTACCTCTATACAACAATGTGCATAACAGCATTATTCACAACAGCCAAAAGGTGGAAGCATTTAAATTTGTAATGTATTAATTATGATTAATATTTAATTTTAAAATTTATTCCACAATTCTTAATGTTTTGTAACTTAAAAAGATAATGTAACTTTAGTTTTTCAATGTTTACTTTTATTTTAAACAAGATTTCACAAAATATATTCAAATTTGGGCTTTAAATACAATTGTGCTTTGACTGCAATTACATATTTAATACTTTGATCATTACCATCAATAGAACACAAGCTCTGGAAAATCTTGATGATGATTTAACTAATTACTGAAATACAGACAAAAAACAATTGTATAGAATACACATAAAATGACTTATGAATTACATGTGTTTATTTTTTAAGTCATCTAAAACACCACTTCCCAATCAACAGAGAACCAGACAATAATAATTAAACTTGGTCTTCTGGATATTTTGCTGACTTAATGTCTTATAAAATTATAGCTTTACACATACCTTTCATATTTGGTACGATGAAGATATGCTTGCGAAGGCAGAAGTAGAACATATTTTATTTGGCAGTTTGTTAATTTGATTTATGGTCTTTCAATATTCTTAAATATGTATGTGGGCCTCCATTTTTAATTTGATCAAGACTAGATGTCTCCTGGACTGGCATGGAAAGAGCTCTCTGAATACAGGACTGTTGAGAACCCTAAGGTTAGGGCACTGCAGAAAGGCATAGGCTTCTGGCTCCAGGTATCTCTAAACCCGGTTTAGTCATGAGTGAAGAGAGCCAATACACTGCTTCTAGTCAATACACATATCCTGAACTTCATTCATTTCACCCAAGAAAAATCTTTTCCACATTCATTATCCTAGTTAATAGAACTTTTGGTGTTGATTTAAAAAATAATAAAGTTAAAATAAAGTTTTCGGAAAGCAGGCTTTTGATTAGCCTTTCAAGTGCTAACTAACCACCCCTGGAGTATGCATTCTTAATTAGGGTATTTCAGATGTTAACTAACCGCCACCACTAGGGTGTAAATTAGAATGAACTATCACACTATAGAGCACTGTTTAAATAACAGTACTTTAAAGTAAATTATAGCAAATGTAATCATCACCATATATAAGGGCTTTATAAATCAAGAGTTCTGCCATTAATTAGCATTTCTTTAAATGTGTTCTCGCAAGTCCTTGATTACAAACTTTTCTCTGAAAATCTGTAAGTCAGTCATTCAATTCTATTCTAACAGCACTGTGAGTGCACCGGCTTCAGGCCATCTTTTCCAGCTTGCTCCTTTGTTGCTGACAGTACCAGGCTAAACTTCAAAGACATTAGAAGTGTTTCATTCATTGCCACCTCTCTCCCTACTCACCTCTCAACAATAGCACACGTCTACAACAGTGGCTACTTCCTCACAAAGCTGGTTTCTCGCATTTAGTCTTGTGTTCAAGGCATGGGTAGATTTTTGTACTAAAGCCATATAACCCAGGTGATTTAATCTCTGAGGGAGTTCAGATCTTCGTCATCAAATAATTTGAATGAAATGATCATTTAAACCCCACTACCTAGAAAGACAAAGTCCAAACACCTTCTGTCTTGGCCACCACCTCCACTTGGAGCAAGACCACTCAGGGGGGAATGGAAACTGGAGCCCTAGCATGACGCTAGTCTAGTGAAAATGATGGGAGGCTCATATCACAGTCTATGTTGCTAATCTACTACATTTTTCTAATGCTTCCAGTCCTTTTAAATTTTGTGGCCCTGAGGTTTTGTTTTTTGGGGTTTTTTTTTCTTGTCTACATCTCTGCGTGGGTTTGGGCCTCCAACAGGATATTGATTTGTGGGGCACACAGATTTCTTCTGTTTATCAGCTAGTGGTTGGGATGCCTGTGAAAAAGTACCTCTAACCTGCTTCCAGAAAAACTAAGAACTACATCAAAATTTTAGATTCCTCAGCTGCATTTGTTGCTGTAAGAGTTACTTGGCTTAGCTTGATGAGTCCCTGCTTCCTGTTCAACATCAATAAGTGGAAGAGGCTTGAGTCAGGATAACATATCATTCTGATTTGCCTGGGTCTGGGACATAAGACTTTCAGTACTAAAAAGGGAAAGTACTGTGCAAATCTGGGCTTGTTTGTCACCCTTGTTGGGTAACTAGTTAGATTGTAGCAAATGCTACATTAAATGAAAATTCCATGTAGAGCAGGCCCAGCTCTGGGATAAGTGGTAGTAACACATTTCCTACTTAAAAAGCTCCTTTAGCATGTGCTTTTGGCACCCAGGTCACAGCCTTAGTGAAAAGAAAATTCTTTGACCATTTAAGAAATCATTTTTAAGAAATCAACTTTTTTCAGTTATAAGAAATTTTTAAGAAATTTTTAAGAAATCAACTTCCACAATCTTCTAGCTCTCTACTTATTCAAAAGACAGCTAGAGGATCTTTAAGCATTTTGCCACTATCACCAGAGTTGTTTCAAAGACAAATGACCTCAAACCTGGGACTCTATGGCATTCCATTAACATCTGGTATTTCCAGGACTTTGATATTTCCCCTACTAATAGCTCCTCAATCATATGCATCTCAGTTGAGTTATGACTAAACTCTCATTTTCTTCTTTTATAAACTAAAAAGTTTATACAGATTGAGGCTTAATAAGTTACAAGGAGTTTCCTTCTTAATAGGCAGAGTATATTTTATCCAAAGGGTTTCAAAAACTAAAATTATTCATTCAACAAGTATTTATTGAGCAGTTCCTAAATTATTAGCAGTGTGTTTACTGTTTAGGATACAAGAGTAAGCAAAGCAAGCTCAGTCTGCCAGGCCAGTGAGGGTTGATGTGAAGTACATGAGCAATAATAATGTGGTAAATACCAAGAAAGTCAAGTTCCACACACTATGGGGGCTATCTGGGAAGAACAACTAATCTAAGTTTGGTGATCATAGAAGAGTAAATGGTTAGCATTCATCTGTTTCTGTATTCATCAATTAATTCAACAAAGATTTATTGAGTAATTTGTACCAAGCACTGTGATAGATACTGGAGATGAGAATGAATATAAATAGGACAGAGTCCTTACTGAAAGAGTTTCATAGTCTAGTATGAAAAAAGTAAATAATTACTATAAAATGATGCAATAAGTGCTATAATAAAGGTCTCCAGGGAGAGTTTCATAAAAGTGGTGCCTTTTCAATGGACTTGTGCTTGACCTTGAAGGTTAAGGAGGAACTTGAGGGATGATGGGGAAGAGGAAGGGCTCTCTACTCAGAGGCAGCATCTTGTGGAAATACATCGAGGTGTGAGAGAACATGGCCAGGGAAGGCAACCTCAAGCAATTGGATGTGGCTAAGGGTAAGGTGCTGTGAAGAGTGGCAGACAATAATTGGAATAATTGGAATTGGGGCATCAGGTCACAGAAGGTCTCATGCCATCTTAAAGGGTTTGGATTTATTCTGAAAATTATGGGAAGCCATTGAGTGGCTGTTAAATCAGGAAGTGACCTTTCCAGATTTGTGTCTTAGAAAGGTATCTGTCAAGATTGTGAGGGTGGACTGAAGGAAGAATCAATTTATCTGATCCTCAAAACCACTTGGTGAAGTAAGTATAACAGGTGTTTTCACTCACATTTTGTATATAAGGGTCTGGGACTTGGAGGTGTCAAGTAATTCACCTAAGGCCTCCAGGTCGTTCTAAAACTGAAGAAAATCAACACTTTTTCCAGATAGGAATGTAGATGGAAACCTCTGTGTAGTTGACCTTAGGCTTTGGTCATGCTATCCTTGAAAATAATCTTTAAAAGTTAGTTCTGGTTGAACTGCTGATTCCATCTGGTTTTGTGTAGTTGATTAGATATAATTTGTATAATCTGAATCAGATTCTTTGAAACATCAAAGTGCTCCACAATATGCTTTTCTATGTCTTAGGCAAAGGCCTGGGTCACTCAGTTTCTAAGTGTTATTTTAAATCTTGTAATTTGACACTCTAGGCTGCAAATGAACTATGAAAAAATGCCAACTTTTTAAATTTGTAGTCAACAAGAGACAGTTAACTTTAAGCAAGTGACATTTTTTTCTCATATTGTAAACATTTCTAAGTTGTTGACATTGACTCAGATCTTTGTGGGATATTGTAGGTGGCAAATAATTGTGAATTAGCTTGATTTGTTTTTTTCCCTTCCTCAGTTCTATAAATAAGTACAAAAAAGTCAATAATGCTTTTCTCTTCCCCAAAGTGTCTCCAGTCAGTACTTAAAGTTTTCAAAAGTTTATTAATTACAATAAATATTAAAGCTTAAGTTAATAGAAAAAGAAAGCACCGTGGTTTAAACTATTCCTGCCATGTCTGGATTTTAAGAGGTGAAGGGTGAGTAACAAGTCTGTACATGTTAACAAGGGAAGGTCAGTTTATTAAATTTTCTGTTTAACAGAGGTTCTCAAAATGTAGCCCCAGGGCTAGCAAGCATCTGTATCACCTGGGAACTTGTTAGAAATACAAATTCTTGGCCTGAACCCCAGACCTACTGAGGGGAGGATGGTGGGAGAAGCAGCAAGCAGTGTTTTTTCAGGAGCTCTTCAGGCGATTCTGAAGTAGGCTAAAGTTTGAGGCACAATGGTATAAAGGAAAAAAAGCATGTCAGGCTACAAAAAACACCGTTGCAATTCCACCCACAGCTATGTGACTTCAGACATTTCATTTATTTCCTTACCAGGTTACCTAGTTCATAACTTAGTCCCTTAGCTGGTTTCATGAGTATTATAAATATTGTCTGGTAAGGGTTACTTGTTCACTTGTTGTATATGACTGTCTGGTAAGGGTTACTTGTTCACTTGTTAGATGTGATAGCAGTTGCCCTCCTCCAAGTGATTTGGATGCATGGTTAAATTTAAGAAACACTGGTCTATAAAATGTGATATATTGGAAGTGGATCAGCTACATAATTTGGGGAGCCCAATGAAAAATGAAAATGCAGGGTCCCTTGCACTTTGAAAATGCAAAAGTAAAGAATTACAAGATGGCGACAGCACAGTATAAACCAACTACAGCTCTCTACTAGGCACAGGCCTACGACTACACAGGTGAATTCCTGAAGAGGTGTTTCTGCTGGTCTCTAACCACACCTTTTCTTTTTCTCAGAAGGAAATAATACAACTAATCTTACCTTTTGAGTTGTCAGTCTCCAAAGACCATACTCCTTAACCTCCTGACTTTGCTTACTGTTCTCTTCCTCTTAGTACCTATCCAAATGCATTTTTACTTCAAGACCCAATTTAAGATCCCCATCCTCCATCAAGTGTTCCCTTACTACTTTCACTCAGCTCTGGCCTTCTAACCTTTTCTAGAACTTGTTCTATGCTGTAAACTTAGCTCTTATTAATGTGAAAGATTGCATATCATTATGTTCATCTTGTTTCTTAAATTAGAGTATAAGCATCTTACCAATGGAGATTATGCCATCATCATAACATGGACACAGGCTTTTGAGCTCAATAAAGCCTATGTCCAAATATCTTTTCTCATTTACTAGCTGTGATATGTTAAGTTACTTCACTTTTTAAGCCTCAGAATCTTCATTGGAAAAATGGGATAGTAAGACCTAGTTTATTGGGTTGTTGTGAGGATTAAATGAGGTAGTATTTTTAGAGCCCTGGACAAACGTAAGTAATCATCACATTAGTTCCTTTATCAGGTGTATTCTACCATACATCTTATTTTGCTTCAGCAAAAAGGTGAGTGCTTAACACAGTCAGTATTCAATACATATTTGCTTGTTGGAGAGTTTTTTATTTTAATGTATCATTTTGGATGTATATAGGAAGTAAACCAATCATATGTTGAAGTTTGTATGAAGTGTTATTACCTGACTTGCTTGTAAATTCTTATATCCACATTCTGACTTGCAAAAGAAGTTTGATTTTGTACACTTTCTTTCAAACCATGTTTACATTTATGATGTTATTAATGTTTTCTACTGGGTGAAGAGAAACATCCTTAATGGGAGATAGGGAAGACTGGCATTGACAGGGTAATTGATTACTCTAATTTATACAGAACCCATGTAATTTAATATCCACTAAACTGTCATTGAAACTAGGGAGGGCTAAACTCAGAAAAGGTGACTCCTTATCCAGTATTTTTTCCTACTGTAGCAAACTATCTCTGGCAAACAGAAATATATGCGTAAAGTAATGCAGGAGCAATTTTATTTTAACTGACTAAAATGGTGTTAAATGAGACTATTTTTATGCTGGCCTTATAGTAGGCATTCAATGTTTGAATTGAAAACAGCATGTAAGGTGCCTATTACAGTTACCGGTTCACAGTAGTACATGCTTACTAAAGAGTGAGTTATTACTTAAATTCCTCTTTTTGATGAACCTATTTTAAAGGCACCGTTTTCTCCTAATGAAAATTTAAGGACAAGGTTCATTATTTTTAAGACAGTTTCAATTTGGGGCCTAGCATGTCACGTTTGAAAGCTTTTTTTCCATGTGAATTATTATTCACCTTCCTTCTTACTGGCGCAAACCACACACATTTTGCCTACCAAATCTATGACTCAAAAGCTCCTGAGGACTCCTTGCAAGTCTCCCAGCCACAGCCCACGAACCCAAATCCGTCTCCACGTGAAACAATCAAACACGGCTCCCTAAGTCGGGGATCCACTACAGCAAAGGCTCCCGTATAAAAGCCGAAGAAGAAGGCGGTGCCCCCTTCTGCTCCCACCCACTCCAGGTCTGCAGCACCCAATCACTTTTCTGTGTCGTGCGGTCGGTGCCTGGGATTGGCCGGAAACAGGACCGGTGCGGCCCCCACCCTGCGTACGGGCCGAGTGCGGAGACTTGTCCGTCACGTGCGGCCGCCGGCCTCCCAGTTCGCTGCTCGCTTGGCGGGGCCGGGGGGCGGGGCCGGGGGGCTGCTGCGCCTGCGTTGTGGGCGTTCTCGGGGAGCAGCTACCACCGCCGCTGCCGCAGCCGCCGTTAACGCCGCGTTCGGGTGTAGAATTTGGGAGTCCCTGCGCTTCGTTAACAATGAAGCAGAGTTCGAATGTGCCGGCTTTCCTTAGCAAGCTGTGGACGCTGGTGGAGGAAACCCACACCAACGAATTCATCACCTGGAGCCAGGTACGGGTGAGGGCAGGGCGGCCTCCAAACCCCTTGCCCAACCGCTGCCTCTCTCTCCCTCCCGCGGGGTTGCCTCTCGCGGCCTGCGGCTCGACGCCCTCTGCGAGGCAGGCGACGCGGGGTGGCTTGAGCCACGGGCGCGGGCCTCGGCGTTTAGCCTCGCGACGGACCTCTTGTATTGTTCGCGCGGGTAGCCGCGGGGGTCCCGGCCGGCGCCGCGGACTCTGGCCGCGGTGGGGGAGGGGCGGCCCGCACTGACCGCCGCGGCCCCGGAGGCCCCGTAACGGTCCGGCCGGGTCGGCGCTCGGACCCGGCCCGGCAGCGCCAGGGCGGCGCGCGAGCCGCGAGCGCGGGAGCACGTTAGTGCACACTCATTCCGCGTCCGCCGCGCGTCGCGGGCTCCGGATGGCTGAGGGCGCGCGCAGCCCGCGCCGGGATCGTCAACGCGGGGGTTTATACGAAGAAATCTTCACCTCAGCGACCTGATTCTCCTCCCTAAAAAAAAAAAAAAAAACGCCGCAACGCCGCTTAGCATCTGGGATCTTTATGAGGAGAGCAGTCAGGGAAGTAGGCAAATGTTCAAACGCAGGTTACTAAATAGCGGTAGGTTTTAAAATATAGAAAATGGTACGTTATTTTTTGGAGATTCTGAGCCATGCTTATAAACGCATTTTTGTGATTATTTAAATAAAAATGCTTAGAGGTGTTCGGTAACTTAGGAGCCAATGTGAATTACTAAATTTCTTAGAACAGTTGCTGGCAGAATGGTATGTGGATGTCTTGAAGATCGGTTTGATCTCTATTCTGCCACTGAACAGGGGTGACCTTAGCTAATCTCCTTGTCTGGCCTGAGTTTCATGTCTCTAAGATGAATGGGTTGCCTTGGTGATCCAAAGATTCCCCTTCTAGGTCCAAATACTAAGATTCTAAGCAGAGTGATTATTACATAAACACTGCTCTTGCGTTAGAATCCATTCTTAGTCTTTTGGAATCATTTAGGGACAGGAGTGGATTTCTCTTGTAGATTATCATTTGTTGGGGATATTTTCTTGTTAGAGGTTTGAAGAAGTCCAAGTGAAACTACCTGCACAGTGCCTGACACCTGCTAAGTGCTAGGTAAATGTTATCCCCTTTCTTTCTCCATTTCTTTGCTGTTCCTTTCCTATTATAGGAACTCTTGAGTTTTACTTTTATCTTAAGAGGGAGCACTATGTGGAGTACATGAAATTTTGACGACTGTTACACCATATTCTGTCTTATATTACTATGATTGTTCATTTTTATATCTCCCTTCTAGAACTTAATTTTCTTGAATGTCAATTTCAACTGGGTTGTATGTATTAAGCATTTGATGAGTTGTGTTCAATTGTATAGGGAAAGGGGAAAATAAGGAAGCCAGCCGCCAGCGTACACTTAAAAATAAATATGTCTCATGCTTTTCATCAGTCAGAAGGATTAAAAGTTGACAGGGATGGATCAGCACAGACTGCTGTTAACTCAGCCTTAGGTTCATGTTAGAGATTGGCCTGAGTTTTCCCCTACACCCAAACTGACTTTTATCTACCTTTTGGCTTGGATGGCCACTTAAAAATAATTTTTATTTATCCTTTTATTAAGTCTAAGCTTATGTCTTATTACTCATTTTCTAATACATAATGGGACAACTGAAGTATAAATTAAGTGAGGCCAGGCACAACTTCTGTGCTAGGGACACACAAGGTAATTAGTGTCTGATGAATCAGTGAAGTCCTTGGAATAAGTAATGAAAGTGGTAGGAACGGTGAAGATAGAATTATGCCTGAAAAGAATCTCGGAAAATCCTTATCATTATATAGATAAGGATTTGAGGCTTAGGTTAGATTATCCATAATTACAAAGCTAGCCTTTATTGGAGGTGGGATACTAACATAGGTTTCTGACCTCCCAGATCCATCTTCAATCAGCAACACTATTTAATACAGGTTGCACAGTATTTATTTTCACACCAAAATGCTGCCCTCCACAAGCTGGTGTGGACAATTCTGCATTAATACTGTCTGGAGCTAAGTTCAGTTGCAAAAGTGTCTCTCTTACTCCCACAGATTTTTCCAAGTGCAGTGTTACAATAAAAAGTACAACTTAAATATGTTAGATGGAAAAGCCAAAGTAAGTTGCGCTCAGATTTTTAAAGTTGCTGTTTATAGTTGTCTCTGGTTTCTTTCAAACTTGTTTTGTTAAACTTCTGTTCAGGTAATTTAGCATTTATACTATCTGAGTGAAAATCATATTAAGACCTTTTAGAAGCAGCAGGTGTTTTGAAAACCAGGGAATCTTTTGTGCTTTTTTTTTCACTTGTGGGAAATAATTTACTATTCTAGCTTGAGTGTAAAAAGCAAAGGAAAAAAACCTCTTACCAGTGGCAGTTTGAAAAGCTTGGCTTAATATTCCTAAAGATACATACTTTTATTTTTCTTTGAAACTTATGACAAAAATGAAAAATGAATAATACCTCCATTCTCATCACTAATTATAAAAATACAATATTCTGAGCAATCAAAATTATACTAAATGTGCTATTGAGTCACATAATAGAAGTCTTTAAATCCAGAGTGCCTTTAAAATATATTGTATATTTTCCCATATTCCTTCCTTAGAAATTTCTTCTTCCTTTCTTTTTTTTTTCACAGTTCTTTTAACTTCAGAATTTTATATAGCTGTTTTAGCTTTGATAGTCAGTCTATTGCCAGAATCAAGGTCAGAGATAGTACTATTGGACAATCTAAAGCTGTTCTAAGTGCAAGAGTCCTAAACAGAGATTGCAGGTTTAACTTGGAAGCAACTGGGGAAACTTGATATGCAGGGACAAGTGGCAGTTGGATGTAAGTTCTTCCCATTGGTAGCAGGGAACAGCCTTTACTGTTACTGTTCCCTGTACAGTAACAGTTTGATGTATTTTAAAGTGAAGCAGTATAAAAGAATGAAAGAACTGGAAAGTCATTGTTTTGCCAGTATTACTCCCTTTGTCTCTGATCTTCAGACTACTTGAGGAGACCAAGAAGTGATTTCCACTAAAGATATCATACGCATCTGTTCCACCTTTGGCATTTTCTACTTCCCTATCCCTCTCAAATCAGACGAATCAGGAAATAGAAGGGAAAAGTAGTATAACAGAGTTTGTCCAGTGTTTTCTGTTGTGGATGAATTTGAGCAGCAAGTCCTTTGACTACCCAATGTTCTGGTATCTTTTTAACTTCCCAGTAACCATTGCATTGTTACAGTGTTTCCAAGTGAAAACAGGAAAGATCACAGTGCGGCAGAATAAGAGTAAAATCCACCTTAGATGGGCCTACAGAAAAGTTGAAAGATTCATTGGCAAGTGTTTTTTATTTGTGTAAGTTAAGAGAGAATGAACTAGAGACTCAGAAGGAATTGGGGAACATTAAGAAGTTACAGATTGTTAAAAAGGAAAAAGTGTTACAAATTTCTGTTCTGAAAAGTACTTTAAAGTAATAGGGCTGAAGTAAATTGGTAAGAATATTTTAGATGTTTTTAACCATAAGTACCAATTGAGCAGTAACAACTGTTAACTACTCTTTGGATGCTTGCCAACATTTATGGGTAAGGCCTAAAAAAAACTACCCAACTCTCCCAGTCCACTCAGTAGCAGCTTTTTTGCCCCTTGTAAAATGTGTAGGGAGAGTTCTGTGTTATATTGCTTGAATCTAACAAGTTTAAATGGCAGTAAGTTAGAATTTTGCACTCAGGTTATTAATGAATTTTAGAGTGGAGACTAAAGAAATATTATAAGCAGAGACGCAGCCTGTGAGTTAATGAGGGTTATATGACAGAGAAGAACAGATCTAAGCAGGAGGCATTCATCTCTTCATTTGGTATAATTTGAGAGTTGAAATTTTAAAAATATAATTTATAATTTGGTCCACTGTGGCCAATGATTCATTTATTCAGTCACTCACAAATATTTGTTGTGAATCTGTTAGGACCCAGCTGTATGCTAGGTACTGAGAATTTATTCAGTAATGAACAAAATAGCTATTTTCATAGAGCTTACTTGCAGTGCAGAATACTAATAATTACTCATAATTGAAAAGCAAAGACAAATAATGTATCAGCTAATAAGTACCATAAAGAAAATAAAGCAGGGTAAAGAGAGAATCAGTTACTGTCAATTAGGAGACAGAAGTCAGTATTCTGAACAGAGAAAGTTTAATTGAATTACTATTTCAGGGAAATTGGAGTAAAGAAAATTCTAAAGAATATAGCAATAGCTGTTGAAAAGAAGCACCTCATTGCTAAAGATAAGATAGAGTGCTGAGGTAAGAACCCTTTCTCGCAAGTCTAAGATACTGACCTTGTTGAAGAGCTCAGGACCATGTCTCACTCAATGGCAAAGAAATCACTGGTGCCACACGGGTGGAACTTAGTGGAAATCCATCCTTCACTACTTGCTGGAAAGTATGCCCTCTGGGACAGGGGTCGGCAGACTGACCCATGGGCCAGCCACCTGTTTTGTAAAAAAGGTTTTATCAGAACATAGCCATGCTCAATCTGTTTACATATTGTCTATAGCTGCATCCTTGCTACAAAGGCAGTGTTAATGAACATACTATCTGCAAGTCTAAAATATTTAATGTCTAGCCTTTAAAAAAAATCTTTATCAGTTCTTGCTCTAGAATATCTTAGAAAGCTGTTCATGGGGAAGATGTCTTGCCGGATTTACTCTAGTTTACTCCAAAGAGAAAGGGAAGTTGCTCACCTTGGTGTGCTGCTGACCTCCATGCACTGTAAGTGCTAGTTGCTGGAGAACCTTCCTGGACTGCAGGAACCTGCCATTGCTGAACTGGGAACCAGGAAAGAGAACCTCTTCCTTTTGTAAAACCTTTCTAGTATCTATTGACAAAAGTTAACAGCATACCAGGTAGAAAGGAAAGAAAAATATTTAAGGGACCCAGGTTCATGTTTTCAGAGCAGATAATGAAGAATGAAGTTGGAGCAATGAATTGGTAACTAGCATGGAAAATGACTGGGATTTGTGGGTATTTTGGGTAGAGTGATGAGGAAAGACTCTCTGAATAGGTGACCTGAGCTATTAGAAAGGATGGGCCAGACAAAGGGAATGTCAAATGTAAAGGCTTTGAAATGGCATGTTCATGGATTGGAGAAGGCCCGTGTAGTATATTTTTAAGAGAGGGAATATGAGTGTGAGGTCAGGAAAGTAGGCAGCAACAAATAGCATAGGGCCCTACAACTGTAAGGAGATTGGAAATGAAGTAACTAGTTATAAGACTATCACAGTTTTCCACTATGGTATTGAAAATAGTGTGACTGAAAGTAGGGTGGTAGCAATGGAGGTGATGAGAAGATGTTGAATTTGATACCTACTTTGAAGACAAAGCCACAGGCAGAACTTACTGATAAATTGGCTGCAGTGGGAGGAGGGACAGAGAAGAATTAAGAATGACTCATAGATTTGGCCTGAGTAACAGGATGAATAATAATGGTACCATTTACTGAGATGGGTGAAAACCCAGAGATATGCAAATGGGGATGCTGGTTGGCCATATTAACTTTGAGACTACAAATGGATCATCACTAGTATTGAAAATTGTTTCATTTGGCTTGCATTTCATAGAACACACTTAGTCATGTGGTCATACTTAATTTTAAAGGAGGTGTGGGAGAAGTTTAGTGCAAGGAAGGAGAACCAGAATATTTTTGAACAGCCTGGATAACTTCTACACTCCAAGACTTGCAAGTGGAAATATTGAATGGGATGTTTGGACATAAGACTGGCGTTCAGGGTGCAGTTTGCAGCTTGTGAGTGGTAAAGCGTGGGACTTATTGAGATCCTCCAGGGAGACAACTGACGATAGAAGAACTGAAAGATAGGGTATCCCCACTTTCAGAGAGTATGAAGAGTATGAAGACATGAAAAAGCCAGCAAAGGAGATTGAGAAGAAAGAGTATGGAAAGAGGAAAAACAAGGGAATGAGGTCATAGAAATTAATGGAAGAAAATGTTTCTAGAAAGAAAAGATCAACTGTGTCAAATGCTGTTGTGAATATTCTTATATATCTTTCCTGGTGTATATAAGAAAAAATGTAAGGCATATATATATATGTATACACACACACACACACACACACACACACACACACACACACATACTTACATTGAAGAGTAGAATTGCTGGAAAGTAAGAAAAGAAATATTCAACCTTAAAATAGTTCAGACTGTTTTTCAGAGAGATCAGTCCAGCCTGTGCTCCTGTTAGGCATTCATGAGCTTTTCCATTAATCTGTATCATCTATACAACTTGGTATTATCATTCTTAATTTTTACCAATCTAGTGAATGTGAAGTGTTACCTTAATGAGATCTTATATTTTATGTTATATATATTATATATATGTTATAAATATGTATATTTTCCTGATTCCTAATGAGTTAAAACACCTTTTCATATTTATTGGCCACTTGTGTTTACTCTTCTACAAACCTAGTAAAATTTGTGTTTACTATTCTATACTCTTCTATAAACCAACTATTGGGTAATTTATCTTTTATTATTTATAGGAATTCCTTGTTTTGTGTATTTTTTTGGATATATGTGTTGCCTCTACCTTCTCCCAGTTTGTGGCTTATTTTTTTATTTTCTTTTGATGAGTAGAAATTCTTAATTTTAGTATAATTTATCAGTCTTTTTTACAGTTTATGCTTTTTGTTTCTTCAGAATGTTTCCCCTTGCCCAGAGAGAGAAAACACTTTTCCATCTCTTCTTTTCTTCTGAAAGTTTTAAAGGTTCTCCTTTTATATCTGAGTCTTCAATTCACCTGGAATTAATTTTTGTGTGTGGGTCTGAGGGATCCAGTTTCATTGTTTTCCATGTAAATATTTAGTTGTCTTAGGTCCTTTATTGAATAGTTCCTTCTTTCCCCAGTGATAGGAATTACTACCTCTGTCTTACAGCGTAATTATGTTGTTTTGTTTCTATGTTCTCTATTCTTGCTCCACTGGACAGTTTATCCTTGTGCCCATATCACATGCCTTAATTAATGCAGCTTTATAAAAAGTCCTGCTTTTGGGAGGGCAACTTATTTTTCTGGAGTGCCTTGGCTATTTTTGGTTTTTGCTCTTCCACATATATTTTAAAACCAAGTGTCATTTTAAAAAAAACAACCTATTGGAATTTTTGTTAGAATTGCATTGAAACTGTAAATCAGATTTGAGAAAATGGACATTGTAAATTGAGTATTCCCATAAACTAGGCATGTTTGTAAATCATTTTGTTGTTTCAATAAAGTTTTGTTTTGGAATTAGGTCTTGCAGATTTGTTAGATTTCTTCCTAGGTATCTTACAGATGTTGTAAGGGGTATCATTTAGTTAAAAATACACTTCTAGCTGTTGCTGCTAATTAGAAATAAAAGGAACATTTGTATATTGATAAAAAACCAAGGTGCTAATCATTTTACTAATTAGGGTTCTCAAGTGTACATTCATACATCTGTGAATGACAGTTTTGTTCTTCCTTTCAGAACCTTATACCTTCAGTTGTTTTCTTTTTTGCAATGGCTAAGACCTCGGGGTATCAAGTAGAAGCAGTTGGAATCCATTTTTCTTATTTTTAAGGGGAATGTTTTTAATATTTCTTTAATTACTAGCTGTTAAATGGGGAGTTCTTATTTTTGTTTTTGTTGTCAAACTGAATTGGAGAACTTAGATAGGAGTGGGGTGTCCAGGATGGAGGACAGGAAAAAGTTAACTTTGGGGGAGTAGGAAGATCTATTTGAAATAGATAATAGCTTGAGATTATAGTAAAATCGAAAATTCAAGTGTGATATCTGGGATGATTAGGAGCAGAGGTATAGATATGATAATTATTGTATATAATAAAGTCAGTAATTAGATAAACAGGTATGGATGAGATTGCCTAAGGAAAGAGTGTAAAAGGTGTCAGTGATCAAGGCTGGAATCCTTAAAAGCACACTACCTCTTCATAGGTAGAAGACAGCTGAAAGGAAATATGAGAGATAAGAGACCCAATAGTGTATGATTTCAAAGCCAAAAGAGTAGAGCATTTAAGGAGGGGATTGGCAGTAGTGCCAAATGAAGTGCCACAGAGAGGTATGTATAGGAAGGTAGGGAATGAAAAGAGGGCACTGAATTTGGCATTTGACATTTTAGGAAGGCAGTTTCAGTAGAGGGAAACTGAGACCAATTTTTAGCAAGAATAAGTAGATGGTCCTGAATTAGAGAAAGTGGCTCTGAAATACTTGTTAAATTTGCAGTGAAGGAAAAGACAAATGGGGTAGGTAGATTAAGAGGGAAGTAGGTTAGAGGGAAGACCCTTTTATGATAGAAAAAGATCTATGCATTTTTAACTTTAATAGTTATCGAATAACCAATACTGATTAATGCCCAACTCATTATGCCCAACTCATTAATGCCAAATCATTATTTGTTTTGCTCTACATTTAATTATGATTGAGATCAGGCCTCTTCTAAATTTCACATTGGTTTTTCATCTTAATTGATATGTTATAAATTTATGCAGTTAACACTTTGCCATAAATGGTTAACATATTTTCAGTATAAATCTTTCAACTTTATTAAATTTTTTTATAATTCTGTTACCTGGTTTACGTTCAGACAGAAGTAATAGAAATCCAGACAACAATGGCTTAAACAAAACGGAAAACTTTCTTTTATGTCTGAAGATAGCCAGTCACCTTTTGATCTTTTTAGCCATACTTAGTTCTTCTACCTCAGTGGTTGCTGGAGCTCTAGCCATTAGCTCCAAGTTCCAAGCAGGAATAGGGGATGTAGTGGATATGACACTTTGAATCTGTCTCTTTTTAGAAACTTATGGAAGCCCCCTCAATACATTCTGCTTATTTCTTATTTGACATGTGTGTTATTTGGCCACCTCTGTTTGTAAGGGTGACTGAGAAATGTAGTTGCAGCATCAAACAAAACTGTGATTCTGTTAATAAAATAGAGGGTCGTCCATATTGTTGGAAATGGAGTATCTATGTTTTAAGGCTGAATAATATTGCACTGTATATACATACACATACATGTGTGTGTGTATATATGTATATTACAGTTTCTTTATTCTGTCATAGAAAATTAGATTGTTTCCATAGCTTGGCTGTTGTGAATCATGCTGCAATGAACACAGGAGTGCAGACATCTTTTTGACATACAGATTTCATTTCCCTTGGTTATATACCCAGATGAGGGTAGCTGGATCATATTGTAGTTCTATTTATAAGTTTTCGAGGAACCTTCATTCAGTTTCCAATAATGGCTTCACCCGTTTACATTTCCACAAACACTATACAAGGGTTCCCTTTTTCCACATCCTTACCAATACTTACCTTTTGTGTTTTTGATAATGGTCATCCAAACATATATGAGGTGATTTGTATTTCTTTAATGATTAGTGATATGGATCACTTCTCATGTACTTGTTGGCCATTTAGCTTCTTTGGAAAAGTATCTATTCAGGTCCTTTGCTCACTTTTTAAATTGGTTTGTGTTCTTTTTGCTGTTGAATGTAGGAGTTGCTTACATACTTCAGATATTAACCCCTTATCAGTTGTATTGTTTACAAATATTTTCTCTCGTTTCATTAGGTTGTCTTTTCATTTTGCTGTGCATAAGCTTTTTAGTTTGATGTAGATGATATGTTAATTAGTTTGACTGTGGTAGCCATTTCACTGTATGTGTGTATAACAAATCATCATGTTGTATGCCTTAAATATATACAATTATAGTTTTAAAAATTAAGAAAGGAATTTGGGAGATAGTGTAGGCAGATAGCATTCTCCATGAATAAATTTATTATTTTTACCTGTATGGCTTTTGGGTTTATATCATGCTTCTAAAAGTTGGGTTATAAAGAGTGAGATAACACTGAATTAGTATCGAATTTTTGTTTCTTCCTTCAAAATTAGAAGTTTATTAAATAATCCTTTTCCGTCCTTTTCCCCACCATTTAAATATACCCTTACTTATTAACTGTTAAATGCTCAAATAGATTGCTGCTTTTTTTGTAGATTCCTTTATTGTCTGTCCATTCATACATTTGACTACCCCATTTTTGGTCCCAAACTCTTATAAACACTATAATTGTATCACCTGTTAGAATTAGGATAGGTTTATACCACCCTCCCCACTGTTTTCAATATTTTCTTATCTATTGTTACATATAGGCATACCCCAGGGGTGGTATTTGTTCAGCTCCAGACCACTGCAGTAACATGAGTATGACAATAAAGTGAGTCAGAAGAATTTTTTGGTTTCTCAGGTGCATATAGAAGTTGTGTTTAATCTGTAGTCAAGTCTACAATAGCATTATGTATACAGACACAGTATACATGCCTTAATTAAATACTTTATTGCCAAAAAATGCTAATCATCATCTGCGCTTTCAGTATTCTTTTTGGTGGTGAAGGGCCTTACCTCAGAGTTGGTAGATGCTGACTGATCAGGGTGGTTGTTACTGAAGGTTGGGGTGGCTGTGACAACTTTTTAAAATAAGACAACAGTGAAGTTTGCCACATTAATTGACTCTTCCTTTCATGAACTATTTCTCTATAGCGTACCATGCTGTTTGATATCATTTTACCCACAATACAACTTCTATCAATATTGAAGTCAGCCCTCTCAAACCTTGCTGCTGCTTTCTCAACTGAGTTGATGTAATATTCTAAAACCGTTGTTTTCATTTCAACAATCTTTGTACTGTCTTCACCATGAGTAGATTCCTTCTCAAGAAACTATTTTCTTTGCTCATCTGTAAGAAGCAACTCCTCTTTGGTTCAAGTTTTTATCATGAGATTGCAGCAGTTGAGTCACATCTTCTGGCTTTGCTTCTAATTCTAGTTCTTGAGCTGTTTTCTCAACATCTTCAGTTAACTTCCTCCACTTAAGTCATCCGTGAGGGTTGGAGTCAACTTCCAAACTCCTGGTAATAATTATATTTTGACCTCTTCCCATGAACCACAAATGTTCTAGAATGGTGAATCCTTTCCAGAAGATTTCATTTTACTTATCCCAAATCCATCAGAGGAATCACTGCCTGTGGCACACACATATATATATATAGCCTTACCAAATATATTTCTTAAATTAAAAGACTTGAAAGGTGAAATGACTCCTTGATCCAGGAGCTGAAGGATGGATATTGTGTCAACAAGAAAACAGCATGACTCATTGTACATTTCCGTTGGGACTCTTGGGTAACCAGGTGCATTGTCAATGAGCAGTAGTATTTTGAAAGGAGTCTCTTTTTCTCTGAGCATTAGATCTCAACAGTGGGTTTAAAACATTTGGTATACCTGTTGTCAACAAATGTGCCGCCATCCAGGCTGTTTATAGAGCACAGACATAATGCTTAAGGGTCCTAGAATTTTTGGAATAGTAAATGAGCATTAGCTTCAACTTAACGTTATCAGCTGCATTAACCCTTACTGAGAGTCAGCCTGTCTTTTTGAAGCTTTGAAGGCAAGGCATTGACTTCTCCTCTCTAACTATGAAAGTCCAAGATGTCATCTTCTTCCAATATAAAGCTTCTTGATCTACATTGGAAATCTGTGTTCAGTATGGCTACCTTCATGATTTATCTTAGCTAGATTTCCTGGATAATTTGATATAGCTTCTACATCAGTACTTGCTACTTCACCTTGCACTTTTATGTTATAGAGATGGGTTCTTTCCTTAAACCTCATGATTCAACTTCTGGTACCTTCAGACTTCTCCCTGGCAGCTCCCTTAATCTCTCTAGCCTTTGTAGAATTGAAGAGTTAGAGCCTTGGTCTGGATTAGGCTTTGTCTTAAGGGAATGTTGTGGCTTGTTTGATCTATCCAGACCACCAAAATTTTCTCTATATCAGCAGTAAGGCTCTTCTGCTTTCTTATCATTCATGTGTTCACTGTAGTAACACTTCTAACTTCCTTCAGGACCTTCCCTTTTGCATTTACAACTTCACTGGTTTTTGGTGCAAGATGCCTACCCTTCAGTCTCTCTTAGCTTTTGACATGACTTTCTTACTAAGCTTAATCATATCTAGCTTTTGATTTAAACAGACATGAGACACACTCTTTCACTTGAATACGAAGAAGCCATTTTAAGGTTATTATTGGCCTAATTTCAATATTGTTGTGTCTCAGACAATAGTGAGGTCTGAGGAGAAGAAGAGAGATGGGGAACAGCCAGTCAGTGGAGCATTCAGAACACAGTATTGATTAGGTTCATCGTATTATATGGGCATAGATTGTGCTGCCCCAAAACAATTACAGTAGTAACATCAAATATTGCTGATCACAGTTCACTATAACAAATAGAATCATAATGAAAAGTTTGAAATATTGTGAGAATTAGCAAAATGTCAGAGACACAAAGTGAACAAATGCTGTTGGAAAAATGGCACCAATAGTCTTGCTCGACACAGGGTTACCACAAACTCATTTGTAGAAAATGCAGTATCTGCAAAGTACAATAAGACAAAGTGCAGTAAAATGAAATTTGCCTGTAATTATTTTTACAGATGCGTTTTAGTAGCTAATACTTGGTTGTGTTAGCATCTGTTCACTTCATCTCCAAAAACATTTTTTTCCCTAAGTAAAAGAATTTAATGTATTGGTTAATTTAGGGAGAACTGATAGCTTTATAACACTGTTCCTCTGGGAGTTTAATATTTTCTTAAAGATCTTGTATATTTTAAAAATATTTCTAGATAGTTGACATTTTGTAATCATTGGAATCTTATATCCCATTAGTTTTAAATTTTTGTTTTGGTGAAATACACATAACACCAAATTAACCACTTTAACTATTTTTAAGTGTACAGTTAGTGGCATTAGGTACATTCACATTCTTGTTTAACCATCATCTCCAGAATGTTTTTCATCTTCCTAAGCTGTAGCTCATTAAACAATAACTTCCAGTTCCTTCCTCCTATCTCCTGGTAACCATTATACTTCCTATCTCCATGGAGATAGGAAGTATAATGATACTCATATAAGATACCCATATAAGTAGAATCATATAGTATTTGTTGTTTTACAACTGGTTTACTTTACTTAGCATAAGCATAATATTTCCAAGGTTCATCCATGTAGTGGTGTCAGAATTTCCTTTTTTAAATATTTCACTGTATGTATATACCACATATTGTTTATTCATCTGTTAGTGCATATTTTGGTTGCTTTCACTTCTTCCTGTTGTAAATAATGTTACTAAAACATGGGTGTACAAATATCTCTTCAAATCCCTGCTTTCAGTTCTTCTGGGTATATACAGTTGACCCTTGAACAACAGAGGTTTGACCTGTGTGTGTCCACTTATATTTTTTTCAATAAATATATACTGGATTTTTTTCAGTAAATATATTGGAAAATATTTGGAGATTTGCAACAATTCAAAGAAACATTTTTTCCTCTGGCTTCTTTATTGTAAGAATACAGTATATAATACATACAACATACAAAATTGTGTTAACTGACTGTTTATGTTATCAGTAAGGCTTCCAAGCAGCAGTAGTCTATTAATAGTTGAGTATTTGGGGAGTCAAAAATTATTTATGAATTTTCTACTGCACAGGGAGTCAACACCTCTACCCCTGCATGGTTCAGTGGTAAAAAGTAGAACTGTGGGATCATGTAATTGTTTCATTCTTTTTGGAAGCCACCATACTGTTTTCCATAGCAACTGCACTATTTTACATTTCCACTGGTAGTGAACAAAGGTTCTAGTTTCTCTGCATCTTTGCCAACACTTTTCTGTTTGTTTATTGCCGTCCAGATGGGTGTGAAGTGGTATCTCATTGTGGTTTTGGTTTTTGTTTCCCTAATAATTAGGGAATGTTGCTAGGCATCTTTTCATGTATTTAATAGCCATTTATGTATCTTGTTTGGAAAAATGTCTATTCAAGTCCTTTGCCCATTTCTAATTAGGTTGTTTGTTGTCAAGTTGTAGGAATTCTTTATATATTATGGATATTAACACTTTATCAGATGTATAATTTGCAAGTATTTTCTGTAATACCATGGATTGCCTTTCACTCTATTGATAGTGTTCTTTGCACATACATGTTTAAGTTTGAGGTAGTTCCATTTGCCTATTTTTGGTTTCATTGTTTTTAGTGTTACCAAGAAGTCATCCCCAAATCCAATGTTACAAAGATTTTACCCCTTGTGTGTTCTTCTAAGATTTTTATACCTTTAGCTTTTTAATTTTGGGTCTTTGATCCATCTTGAGTTAACTTTTGCATCTAACATAAGGGTTTGAAACTCATTCTTATGCATATGAGTATCTAGTTTTTCCATGATTTCTTGAAATGTCCTTTTCCCAATGAGTACTTGGCATCCTTATCAAAAATCCTTGGACCTTATATGTCAGGTTTATTTCTGGACCCTCTGTTGCATTCCATTAGCCTATCTTTATGTTAGTAACTTGCTGTTTTGATTACTGTATTTTTGTAGTGAATTTCAAATTGTTTATTTTTATATATACTAGTGATATCATTAATTAGTAGCCAGATATCTTACTGAATTCTCTTCAGTTTTTCAGTTATACAAGGATAAATCATGTCTATTGGAAATGATAAAATACTGCTGCTCAAATTTTATTGTCTAATTACATTGGCTTTAAAACATTGTTAAATAATTATGTTGGTTACATACTGTATTTCTTTTATCTTGTTTAATGGAAATTCTAATACTTCACCATAAAGTATAGTACAGCTTTTGGTTTAAGACATACTCCTAAACTTTTTTGAGGTTGACATCAAAAACTTAATTGTAGTTTGACACTAATTGCAGTTTGTTCCCGTCCTGCTTTAACAGAGGAAGTAGAATATTGGTCTGAAGGTATCATGGAAGGGCTGCCTAGTTTTGGAGTTCATATGTATCACCTACTGTCAAAGGACTGTAAATAACTGACTTTTTCTCTTTTTCAGAATGGCCAAAGTTTTTTGGTTTTGGATGAGCAAAGATTTGCAAAAGAAATTCTTCCCAAATACTTCAAGCACAATAACATGGCAAGTTTTGTGAGGCAACTGAATATGTGTAAGTAATGAACAGCAGTTTACGTGGAGTACTGTCATCAGCCACTGATCAAACCATTTTTTTTCCCATTAGGTTGATAAAGGAAAGTGCATTCCATAGAACTACCATTAATTGTTTACTTTTATCTGTTTCAGTCATGTGAATTTTTAATCTTTTTCAGATGGTTTCCGTAAAGTAGTCCATATTGACTCTGGAATTGTAAAGCAGGAACGAGATGGTCCTGTTGAATTTCAGCATCCTTATTTCAAACAAGGCCAGGATGACTTATTGGAGAACATTAAAAGGAAGGTGAGTTAATGTTAAAATAATTTAATTTGGGTGTTCTTACATTTTAGCTGTGGAAATTAAGGATGTACAGAAATACACAGGTGTTCCTTGTTGGGATGACTTGGACTAGTAAAGCTTTAATATTTGCCCTCTATTTCATATTTTTTCCCCCATACTCAACTCTCTTGAAGACTCAGTCTTCAAACACCTTTTAGAGGGGAGAAAAATATTTACATTCTGACTGAAAGTAAGTAGTAATCCGTATTGGAATGGCTCACTTCTAATTCACTCTAAAAATGTAAACTCCTGCTAGAATGTCAGCTCCATGGAGGGTTTTTCTGTAGTTCGCTGCTGAATAATCAATGCCCAGAAAAAGTCCCTTGTATATAGCAAGTATTTAATAATACATTTTTGAAGGAATGGTATCTTTTGCTGAAATAGATATTTTTCCTAAATCTACCAAAGGGGATATAAAAGGGTAGTGGACTATGAAAGTAAATGGCCTACCATGCAGCTGTTACTGCATAAATTTAATTAAATGTGAAATGTGATAAGAGGCTTGAGGAAATTACAGTGAGTTTGGCAGAAGGAAATGAAAAAAAGAAAAGCCTATAATATTTTCCTGCTTGTGGAAATTTCTCTACATTAAAAAAAAATTGATTATTCCTTATTCTCCCTCTTTGGCAGTGAATTTTTTTCTTTTTCTAGAATCCTATCCTGGGCTTTTTAGAACTAGATTCCATTTCCTGAACAGACTATAAAAATAGAAATACTAATAATATGAAAACTTTGAATTAGAGTCATGGTGTTTAATATTTGATTTCCTAAATTTTCTTTTTGAAAGGTTTCATCTTCAAAACCAGAAGAAAATAAAATACGTCAGGAAGATTTAACAAAAATTATAAGTAGTGCTCAGAAAGTTCAAATAAAACAAGAGACTATTGAGTCCAGGCTTTCTGAATTAAAAAGGTTAAGTATTATTTTCAAATACAATCCTATGAGGAGTGTGTGTGTGTGTGTGTGTTTTAGGGGTTGAGGTTGTTGCTTTAAGTACTTAAATCAAGTTGGTGAAGCCAAGATTAAAGGTTATTTTTCTGTAAGTATTTGTTCCCTCTATTTTTGATTTATGGCCATAGGCTTTAACCTATTATATTTTCTTGAAGGTGATTGAAAGAATATATAAACCAGGGTAATAAAAACAATTTGATTTACAAGTCTTACTGATGAAACAGTAGATCTTTAAGTTGGTGTAGGAAGTATTATTCTACTTAGGTTTGCTTTCATATGATGTTCACACATATAAGGGCAGACAAAGCATTAAAAAATGCTACATGTGTTACTCATTCTTTTATGGTGGTTTCTTAACACTTCTCTTTGTGGACTATCTCTGAGGGAAAAAAAGGACACCAAAAACAGGGAGAAAAGGGCACCTGAGATTTGCTCTACTTGAAACTTTACATAGATGTGAGAAAGTGTTATGCAAATCTTTTATCTAAAGAAAGATGCTTTATTTTGTTTTACTACAATTCTTGGGACCATTATCCTACCTTGCCTAAGTAAGAGTTTGTATAGAGAGTAGATAGGTACTTTTCTTAGCTAGTAGTTCAGATTTTCTCTTATCCTAATAGGTGCCAAGGTATTGAGAGTAGTTATTTTATGTGTTCTCTCTTCCATTTCAAATGTGGGACATAAGTTTGGCTATCTTAACTCAAGAATCTTCATTAAAAGAGTAGCCTTGGACTTTTATTTTCTTTTTGAATAAAACTTAATTTTAAGTTTTCCAGGTTTACATATTTCATTTAACCTTTATACTGGCTTACTCTGTGTACCTTGTATCTTACTAAGGTACCCTTTGATCCAAATCCTTGAGTCTCTGGTTTAGCCCTAAAGGAATAGGATCCCAAATTGATTCTGTAAGTCTCAGAGGTAACTGTTTTCCTACTTATCTTTAGTAGACAGATGACAGTATTATAAAATACCTGTGTCAGAAAACTACCATAGTTATTCAGTAAGTATTAGAGTCTCATTTTCAATATCCTTTATAAATCCGTTCCCTTTTGTAATAGGTTAGATTGAGGAACTTCAACTTTTGTGGAAGTTAACTAAAGAACAAAAAATTAAGCACTTAATAGGTGGATTATCTTTCATGTTGTCAGCATTATCATTACTGCTAACATTTAATAACAGTGCAATTTCAGTAAAGAATCGTGAATGTGGGAAAAGAAACATTACTGGGAAAGTTTGCAGTTTATCATATGTTTAGATATGCTTCAAACAATTTTTTGTATTTTCATATGCTTGTGTTTGAGATAGATCTTAAGATTGACAGTTCTCAAGTTGGATGGACTTCAGTGCAACTTCAGTACTTGCCAAATGATCCTGGGCAAGTCCTCTCAATTCTTTATTTTAGTGTCATCATCTGTAAAGATGATAATTTTTCTTGACGGTTTTTAGAGAAGTTTAAATAAGTAATTTATAAAATACTTACTATAGTGCCTGGAGCATAGCAAGTGCTGGATAAACATCACTTCCCTTCAAGAATTGCTTCCTAAGCACAAGTCCTGAATTCACTTGGTAGCCACAGTTGAAGGGTTAGGTTATTTTTTGAACAAGAAAATATGAGCCAGATTGTCAGAGTAAATTTCACCGTATGGATGTAGACGTGAGTCTTAAATTTTTGTGTTTGTATTGCCATAAATAGAAAATACTGTAATTAAGAAGGAATGATTCTGGAGTTGTGTCTAAATAGTTACCATTCTTGTCATTGTACCAAAGTTTTCCTAATCTCATAAAAATCTGTAGTAAAACTGGTTAAGTTCTTTGTTCTTTTGTATTCTTAATTAAAAACACTGAGGTCTGGCTTCCTGACTGAGTTTTTTTGGTTTTATTTTTCATAAATATTAACATAGTGAGAATGAGTCCCTTTGGAAGGAAGTGTCAGAATTACGAGCAAAACATGCACAACAACAACAAGTTATTCGAAAGGTAAGCTTTTTTCCCCATGCCCATAATCTGCATTTGTTTAATGAGGACCATTTGTGAACCAAAAAAGTCTCTCTTTGAATAATCACTGATTGAACTTAACATCTTACATATTAGGTGCACAGACAGAGCAAAACTATGAATTCAAATTAAGCCAAATGTTATATATCCTTGAATAAAAAACATTTCTCTTTAGCTAAATACAGTCATTCCATACTCCCAGCTTTTCATAAATGTTCTTTTGTCTGATAAACCAACTTTAAAGATACTTTATTAAGAATATAATGAATACATTACCAATTTCTTAACTATTTTTACTGTGAATGATATAACCTTACTCTGGGGGGATTTTTGTTGTTGTTTTTACAGTTTACTCTAGAAGGCATAGATACCAGTTTAAGAAGAAGAATGACTAATATTTTCAAATCAGACCACATTATTAGTTCAAAAAGATGAGTTGTTAGTGTATGGCATTACTCGTCTGTGCAGAAAAGCAGTTAATGTAGTGTTGTAAAATAAATCCTAGATTTTAGTATCTGAACTGATAATCTGAGATTCTCAGTGAGGGCATTGAAAATCTCTGTTGCATTGTGTTCTTGTGATTTAATCTTTTCATATCAGCTTTCGTATATTAATAAGAGGTGAGACATAAAAGTAATTCAGGCAGCTATTTTTTACCCATGAGTAAACTGGACTCTAAGCAACAGGTTTTTTTAGGGAGGGAGGATGAGAGAGCTTCTGCTTGTTAATAAGTTCAGAGGACTTTAGCTAAAAATAGGGTTATGCCTGACAGGATCTGGATAGTGAAGTAGGCTTAGAACAACAGATGAATGGTAGTTGTAACCTTTGGCCTACGGTCAAATAGATGTCTTTTCAAAATCAGTATGCAAGTGAAGGTTGAATGTATAATTCAGTTCTAAGGGTTTCATCCAAGCACATATGTTTTCACAAGTTCCATAGCTGAGTCCAACATGGAGAACTATTAAGAATATCTGATTTAAAATGATAGTTGTACCTTAACCTGTACTTTATTTTAAAAATCTCTCAGTCTTTTTCAGGGAACAATATTTTTCTAGGAAATAATGGTTTTATATATGTATATTAACTTATAATACTACATAATTTGTTGGGTATGTTTTTCCTAAAAGAGAGTTGGTAAAATACTTAATGTAATGTAACATTTCAGTCTTTTCTTGAAAGCTAACATTAAGTCTGCTCAAATTTTAGTTTGAATCTATGTGTTTTGGTGAGTTTAAGGACTTTACATAATACATGAGGATAGCTGATAATTTTTTCTCTATTCCTAGAATTGGTTCCTAACTGCCATTTACTCTTTGGCCTTGGACTAATTGGAATAGTATATGTGAGGTACCTGTTGTGGGACTTGTCAGGTATAGAAGTTAGATGGTGTAAACATTAGATTCCTTATCTTCTCCTTCAGGAAACAAGTTTTCTACAACATGATGCAAAAGTGTCAAAAGAGAACTGAGATGTAGAACAATTTCAGGAGAAATTTAGCCAGTGACTCATGATCTTATAAACTCAATCAGTAATATTTTCAGAACTTTGCCCTAACACTTTTTAATAAATAAACAAAAATAATTGAAGTTGAATTACATATATTTAAGCTTAAATGTTGTCTTTTTATCAGCTGTCAGCAGTTTCATTTGAATAAGCAATTTAGTGGCTACCCTATCATATACTTTCTTCCTGATTCTTCAATTAAAATGTCTATATTTTTCTCCATGGAAAAGTTCATACAGATCTGTCAGGCAAACTATTTAGTAGGCTCTTTTGGGGAAGAACATTGAGTAGAAAGCTATATGGTATGTATTTTTACTTGACAGTTCTATGTTTTAATTACATAGATTTCACAAGCCTTAAAGAAAATTCTTCTGCAGAGTCTAAATAGTTCTCCAATCACTTCTGACCTTTATTCATAGCCTTTCAGTGATACACTGCTTTTCATAGTTCATCATGTGATCCTCACTGTTTTAACTCCTTTAGGAAGTTGACAGTAAATTTCAAAGCATACCCTAAGCCACTGGTTCTCACTCACTTCAGTATCCCCTGGAGGTCCTGCTATAAATACACACATTACTGGATCCTCACCCCCAGAATTTCAACTTCAGCAGTTCTAGAATGGGGCTGAGATTCTGGACATCTAACAAGTTCCCGGTCCAGTGCTGCTGGTTCATGGACCACTTTAAGAAACAGTGTTATAAAATATGAAGGATTGTTTTCATATATTGATCTATTTAATAGGTTTTCCCCTAAATTTAATCAGACTTTGAAGATTAAACCAGCTTCTCTTGATGGTCACAGAATGTGTATCACAGATGTTTAAGAGGAAACAATCTGAAACAAGAAATTCTTTATTTGAAAACATGTATATTCCATCTTCAAAATTGTGATTTATTTTTAGATAACGTCTAACTATTTTTGGGCAATTTCTCTTGATGCATAATTAGCTACTTCATGGCAATATCTTTCATTAAACAATTCTAGAATTACCCAGTAAACTTTCTCTAACTTGAACATTGTATGATCTGTTCTGAGAGAACTCACAGTTTGTTATCCTTCCAATTTATTAACTGGTATGAGAAAAATGTTGCCTGTCAAACATGCTTTTTTGTATCATGATTTTGAAAGAATCTTAAGTAAAAAGTTCATATCTATATCCAGGCATGCTTGGTACTTATCACCAAAGGACATAACCGATTATTGGATAGATAAATGGATGGGTGGATGGATGGATGGATGTCTTAGACATTTCTATGTCCTAGGTAGCCAGCAACTTTATCATAGGTTATTATTCTGCCTAGAAGCTGATATGTTTGTTTAGATAGGAGTTTTAAGATGCATCCAAATTTTGGATATGTTAATATGTGAGACATTATGTAACTTAGAATAGAGGACACATAGTACCTAAATTAATTTTATAGGTTTGTAATGTGAAATAAATAATTTTAAGTGTATGATGGAAACTTTTTTCTTTTTAGATTGTCCAGTTTATTGTTACATTGGTTCAGAATAACCAGCTTGTGAGTTTAAAGCGTAAAAGGTAAGTTTTTTATGATAAAATATTTTGACCTATACATAGACAACCAGACATTTTAGTGTTTAACCACGAATGGCTTATATTTCCTGGATGTGTGTCTGTTGTTCCAAATGAACGGTTCCTACCCTGTTAAATTAAACTTTCAACATTTAAAGATTGTTTTTATTTTTTAGCTGTCATCCTGCTGATGTTTTTGAGAAATAAGGATAGCCTAAATGGTCACTTTACAGATATACATGGAGTTAATAAAGAATTCCTTTTCATTCAGATTGCAGTTTAGTGTGGTATTAGAATATCTGAGTGAAGGAAAATCTAAAAGAGAGGATTTATGTTGGAAAAAAACATGAAATTTTTTTTTACTTGATCTTGTCTAATCCACTCATAAGGGTCTTAAAAACCTGTATATCACAGGTTGTGATAGCTATGTATGTCGGTAACTACAGTTGTCATAACTAAACCATAAGAAGAAAAGTAGTGGACAAAGGAATAGTTGGAAGAGAAAAAAATTACCTTGTGATGCTCACAGCTTATACTGTGACTTGACTCTATCCACTAACTAGTTCTTATGATACTACCTATTTAGGTTTCCTATGTAAGTAGAGTTCATAAAGAGTTACATAGTCAGCAACGAAAATTTCTGGAGAGAGTAATTTGTTATATGTAATATAACAAAAATAGTACAGAAGAATGGAGAAATAAAAGTTCCAGAAATACTCATCCCCCAGTTTTTATTCCCACGATATAATTATTTTTAAGAATTCTTTGTGTATTGTTAGTGAAATTTTTTATTCATTATTACAATGAGTGTGTTTGTGTATGGGTAAATTATTAGCAGTTTAAGTTCCTTGTATGTTTGCTTCATGAATATATTCTTCATGAACTTCATGAATTATCTAATGATTTTTAGGCCTCTACTTCTGAACACGAATGGAGCCCAAAAGAAGAACCTGTTTCAGCACATAGTCAAAGAACCAGCTGATAATCACCATCATAAAGTAATTTTTTAAATTCTATTTTGTATTTATTATCTCAAACTAAATGTTATAGCAGTATTTAATGCATTCATAGTTTAGCAAATAATAATCTTAAGTGCTCATCCTCTAGATTTCTTAAATCATGACTTTTTTCATTTTTCACTTCAGATTATTTTAAGAAATATAAACTATTGCAAGTATAGTTGTCTCAATTGCCTATCCCCAAGTTCATTTCTCTCCCTCTCACCAGTCTCCTCTGATATTGAGATAATCACTATCTTGAATTAGTATTTATCATTCTCATGCCATTTTATATGTGTGAGTCCATGAACAATATTTGTTTAATATTTGAACAGTATCTGTTTCAGCATCATCAAAAAACCAACTGAAAATCATCATAAAGTAATTTATGAATAATATCTTGTATTCATATATCTGAACTTCACAGAAATAACATTTTGTACATATTTCACATTGTGGTTTTTTTCACTTGTTCTCTCTTTTGAAATTCATTAAACAGACTTAGCTCATCTCATATATTATGTGCTGTTAGTTGAGTATTATGATAATATAAATGTGCATTCATCTATTGGTTATTTTGTTTCCAACTTACAAATATGCATAGACTAGATTGTTCTTCACTGTAATGATTTCAAAACATATTTTGTTTGCCTTCACTTTTATCATAGGCTTTCTGGATAATTTGTCAAACTTACACCCACTGGCAAATTAGTCCATCCCAGAGTCTAGACTTTTTTTAATACCTGATTATTATTGTTACTTTCAAATCTTAGAATTCTAAATACTGTTTCAGATTTATTAAAGTTTTGAGATTTTTGTTTTTAGGCAAATCAGAGTTAACCTAACATCTGGTTCCACTTTCCACCACTCTTTTCTAAATAATCAAGCATACCTAAACTATTTTGTTTTTAAAATTAAAGACTCAGTTTAGATGAATGAAAATTTTTTAATTTAACTGAATTTATGTTTAAAGTACTTTGTAACTTTTGTCTCTGTATTACCCAGTGTTGAGATTTAGATTTTTTTGCATTACAGTATTGACTATGTTTTAGAGAATTGAATTTTTTTAATTAATGTACCTATGGTCTGAATATATCTGTAGTTGAATACAAAAAATTCATTGCTAAAAGACGTTTAACTATGAAATATTTGAAATGTTTTTTTCCTCTAGTAATGAAAGCATTTAATGAGTAAGAATAAAATGGATGAAATAATCTCCATCAGCACAGGACCCATCTAGTTATGCTTGAAATTTCTGGTGAAGTCTTAATGTTTTTACCCTTTGGGTATAAAAAATACTTCAAAATTTACAGAATTTTCTGTAGAAACAGTCTGAGGCATGTCATGTTTATACAAGGCCCCTTATAATAGAAGAAATAGAATGCAGATAAAACACTTCATACCTCTATAAAGTGGCAGTACTAATGCCAGAAAGCATGTAATTACCATAAGGGCAGAGAACATACCTGGTTTGCTTGCCGTTGTGTCCCTAACATTTAGTAAATAAATAGTAGGTGCCCATTTAGCATTTTTTTGATGGCATATTATTTGGTAGTCTGTATAATTTCAGTTTTTTGAATATTTTCTCCCCTTATTTTTTAGGTTCCACACAGTAGGACTGAAGGTTTAAAGCCAAGGGAGAGGATTTCAGATGATATCATTATTTATGATGTTACTGATGATAATACAGATGAAGAAAGTATCCCAGTTATTCCAGAAACTAATGAAGATGTTATATCTGATCCCTCCAAGTAAGGAGATTGTGAAACAAAATTTATGAAATATTGGTTACTTTTCTTATCAAAGAGCTGAATTCAAAGCCACTTTATTTTGTGATAAATTAATAACTAACTCATATTTAGATTATTAAACTGGAAAACTAAGACAATTCTAATTTTTTAATTTTGAAGTTAAACACGTTTCGTGGTCTTATATTACATGAAATACCAATATTTGTAATTAGGCTACTCACCCAAGAAATTTAAGCCTTTTGATACATGGTTTCAAGAGAGTTTTCATGGAAAAAATGGACAGAATGAATTCATTGAATTGGTCTGAAAGTGTAATTGGTTCTTATATTGCTGATGTAGCTGTAGCCAGTACCCTGATATTGTCATTGTTGAAGATGACAATGAAGATGAGTATGCACCTGTCATTCAGAGTGGAGATCAGAACGAACCAGCCGTAGAATCCCCGAGTTCAGCTAGCGATGGCAGCAGCCCTCTCATGTCCAGTGCCGTCCAGCTAAATGGCTCGTCTAGTCTGACCACAGAAGATCCCGTGACCATGATGGATTCCATTCTAAATGATAACATCAATCTTTTGGGAAAGTGAGTGCTCATCTAGATGTCTAAATGTATTTGCTTTCTTTGTTTATTTCACAGACTGTTTATCTTAGGAGAGTGATCTTCCTTTCAGATTATGAACTCTTGTAGTATACCTTTCTCTGTTTTGGTCAGGACTGAGCTCTGTAAATGGTGTTCTGAGAAGGCTTTAATCATTCTAAGAACAGCCTTGTGGTTTTCTTGGTAATTCCTTAGATTTCTTCAATGAGATACGTGTTTTGAATGTCCATGCAGTGTGTGTGATTGTATGTATTTTTTTATCAGGACTGTGGAATAACATAATCTCTATTAAGGCACTTACTAAACAGCATAAGAAAACCAGAAATTAGTAGCAATAGCCAAGAATAAATGGTTAAATATTTTATAATTTATAGAATAGGAAAAAGATATATCTGTTGTTGCAGAACATTTTTTCTATAAATACTAAAGTTTTGTGTAAATGCTGTGAGTTCTCAGTTAAACAAATATCTAGAAATCCCAAATACTGCATAGGATTTATTAAAATTAAGAATTTTGCACTGTGATTTTTTAAACATTAAAAGCAATAAAACCTAATACTTAATTTTTTAAAAAATCTTCTTTCCTTAGGGTTGAGCTGTTGGATTATCTTGACAGTATCGACTGCAGTTTAGAGGACTTCCAAGCCATGCTGTCAGGAAGACAGTTTAGCATAGACCCAGATCTCCTGGTTGATGTAAGTACTTTGAATAATCTTTGCTGTACTGGCAGTTTGTGTATTTGTTTATATTATTTACAAATCAATACACCATTTTGTTGTATTCTACACTGTTTTTGCCTTTTTTTTTTTTAATGAATGGTTTTATTTATCAGAAAGAATGAACACATGGGTTCAAGACAGTGAACGAGGGCAATCACTACCCATCTCTCAGTAGAAGTTCAGTTAATCCCTCTGTTAACAATATAACCAGCTCTGTTCAACAGTGCTCTGCTGTGTTATGTTTTGCTTTAGAACAAATTGTCACTAAATAGAAATTGGTGGAAATAAACAATAGAGATACTTAGCCAGGAAACAATATGGTGGCGCTTCCTAATACTTTGGGACTTATTCATGTTTCCCACTCAAATATGTATTTTATTATACTTGGTATATATATATTTTTAAATTATGTCCTGAGTCCTGTGGTTCCTCTGCTCCAGTCCCTACCACCACCTGTGCAAACTTGGCTCCAATGTTGTCTGGACTGTGAATTCTTATTTACCATTTCTGGCACTAACCACCTTTCTCACTCTCTCTTCTCTCTTCTCTCTTGTTCCTGCTACTTCTTCCTCCCTTACCTAAAGGTTCCTACTGCCCTCAGTCCATCCACCTGAATCTTCTCTCCCTATTTCTGTTTCTGTTGTGAACATGTTTCTTTATCCTGAAAAGTTTTGTTGCTTCTTTTTTGCATTTATTTACTTAAAAAGCAGCTTCTCTCACACCAAAGTAGTCTATAGTCTTGCCTTCTCAGTGAAGCTTAAAGGAATTAATGCTTTCTTCCTCTTCAATCCTAATAATTTACTACCTTACTTCCCTGCTTCTCATCAGTCTTTGTCAGTGTCGCATGACTTTATCATCCTTCCCAAAGCATCAGTGCTTTATAGGATGGATTTCACTGTCTTTGAATATTTCCTTTCTATGCTGACCTATGTTGCCATCTTAAGTGAATTATGTTCATGTTAATGATGTCCTTCAACTTACAGTAACTTGACAGCCCTTCTTGATTCTATCAGTCTTTGTCTATACTATGAATCATGGATCATGGGCCTTTTAGAATACCTGTCCCTTATATCACTAAGACAGAAATATTCTGATTGTCTACAAATGCTTGCAGTCTTGAACTAGAGCATTTTAATTCAACTTTGGAACATTTTTGACACAAGACTTAAGCCAGCCAGCTCTTCCTATTCACAGAGGGTAAGTCACCATGCCCTGGTCGTCTCATAAGCTGTGGAATCTCATGTTTTTCCTTCATAGCGGAAGTACTTACTTCCTCTGTAAAGCCACTTTGTACACCTGCCCCTTTGCCTGTTTTTCTCTATCTTGATCTTTCTCACCTGCCTTCATAGGTACAGATTTTCCCCATATTAGAAAACATTTTGATGTGTTCTGATCATTTATCATTCTACTTCTCTAATTCTTTAACTACAAACCTTTGGAAATCAGTGGCTATATTTGTACTTTGTTTTTACTCTGTATTTCTTTTGAAGCCCCATACTGTCTTATTTACTCAAGGCCTGTGCTGTCTTGGCTTATCCATAGTAAGTTGGCTGCATTTTTTTTTTTTCCCATATTAGGCCATTGGGCTAGTGGAAGGAGGTTTGTTTTGAATCAGATTTGGGTTCCATTTTGAATGGCTTATCTTATTAGGTATGTCATTAACCTTGACAAAGTTAACTTCTCTTGCCGAGTTTTGTGGCTAATGTCTAACATGAAGGGTTGTACTAAGAATTACAGATAATTAACACTCTTATTATTGACACTTCATTTTCTATAGCAGAACTTTCTCTCTTGATTTTAGAGGCACTGGACTTTTTTTTCTCTTCCTGTCTCCTTAACCATTCTCTATTTCTGCTACTTGTGTGTGTTTCCCAGAATACCCATTCTTGTATCCTCTTTTGTTTTTCCTACCTCTCTTCTTTTTTTTTAATCCTCCTTCTGTGAAGGGCTTATGGCTTGCTTGTAGGATTGCCCTCAGATGTGTATTTCCAGCTCTTAATATTTCTTAAAGGAAACTTTGCTTGTGTTCTAATTCAATGACTTGGGATCATCAGTTTCATCTTGCATTGATTATTTGTGTTTAACACCAAACTTTTCTTTATTTGCTAAAGAGCTACCCTTTTCACTGTCTTATTTTCTATTGTGGTATCAGACTTGTTCTCTTTACTCAGGATAGTACTCACAGCAAGTCATCTTGCCTTATCTTTCTCTCTTCATTTACCAAAGCTGTGTATTTTCCAAAATCACTTTCACAAGATGTCCTCACTTTTTGTTTCCACTGTTGCCTTCTCACCCAGGACCTTCATTATTTCACCCTTGACATAAGTTGCCTTGTTCTCTTAATTGGCAAAGATGGTAAGGACATAATAGGAATGCTGAAGAGTTCATAGTTTTTCTCTTCAGAGCTCAGTACTCAGTGACCCAGTGTGGAGTCAGCAGGAGGGGCCTGGCCTTAGAATTCAACCAACTTGTTAGCTCCTTTTATGAACCTACATTTGTCTACTTTAACACCATGTGTCTGCTGGGAATACAGGAGGTATCCTGAGTCAGGAGAGGGGAAGTGGGGCAAAGGGGGAGTGAGGAGCTTATACTGCTGGCCCTCCTGAGAAACCACTCTCAGTAGGACAAAATCTGGTTGGCCTCTGAGGCAGTGACAAGTCTCACTGGCAGAGATTGGCAGTCATGTTCATGAATAACTACTCTTAAGGAACTGAGATTTTTTCTCTTCATGGATCAGTTATGTGAAAGGGTGAAACATTAATAAAAGGAAAGGAAGAGTTGGGGATATACTTAGTGCTTCTGTGAATGTCTTACTTTAAGGAGAGGTACCACTGTCTAGAGAGGGTGGAGAAGATTTAACTGCCTCTCTGCATTTAGTCTTATCTGTGAATGATTTTGTGTGTTTATTCTCCTAAAATGCTTTAATCACTAAATTTCATTCTCAAGGCTCTTACTGCTGACAGAATGTGGGCTTGTCCACTGACTGGCCTTCCTCTGCTTTTGAACATAACATGTACAACTTACTGTTCAACTCAAAACTTCTACATCATTTAAAAAATGGTCATCTTACAGTTTCTAGAACTTACCCTACAAACATTCCTTTTCTGTTGTTGCTAATGCTATAAAAATACACTTTTTCTCCATCCTCTCCTGTGCAAGTCCTGCCGTTCTCTAGGGACTGATACATGTTGTATAGCTTCATGAAGACTTTTTTTCATCCTTCATGTGTGTAAGTGTATGTGTGTGTCTGTGTTCCTCTCTCAATTCTCTTAACTCCTTAGTACTTTTGATCCCCACCATCCATCATTATAATACAGGGTTATATTTGATCATATGTTGCTGTTTGATGATGTTCTTCTGTTTAGATTGTAAGCTCCTGGAGAGCAGGAATTCTGTCTTCTTCTTGTATTATTCATGTCAGTTATTTCTTAGATGTTTAATAAATCCCTGTGGAACGAATGACTATGAAGCCTATGGCTTAAACAAAAATTACGTCTGTAAACTAGCTGGCCTGAGGAATGCAGTGGGCAGTGGTCTTAGCATTTATGGTTTTTCTTATGAGGTGAGGTGAAAGAATCCCCCAGGAGGCATGCCGTTTGGTCCAAGGGCTCCATCCGAGGTGTGACTGAGGGGCTGTCACAGAAGAGATCCTATCCTGTCAATGTATTACGTAGTGAGCAGCGTCAGTGAACGCTTAATGTCAGGGCAGAAAACAGCCCTGCATGCCATTTAGAGCTAAAGCCATTTAGGGAGAAAAAAAAGAAATGAAGGAGAGGGGAAGTGGGGAAAACTGCTAATTGTCTCAAGTGATTTACCCCACCGTTTTATAGAAAAGTTATTATAATATATAATGCATGGGCTAGCTTGCTCTGCCTTTTTTTTTTTCCTTTCTGCTTTCTAGCCTTTCTCTTCCAAACTTGTTTTACTGTATGAAAACGTCTAGTGCAGCTGCTACATCTCTTCACCCAACATGGCTGTATAAAAATTTTGAACACACAGTTAATTTTTAAAATACTTTTTAAACTTATCATCTTTCTTGTTTGGTCTTTCAGCTTTTCACTAGTTCTGTGCAGATGAATCCCACAGATTACATCAATAATACAAAAGTAAGTTTTAATTCATCTTGCTCAGGACCCATAGCTGTAAGAATCTGAAAAAAGCCCTAAGTAGAGAGCAATATCACACCCAGTTGCAAAAAGCATTTTATATTCTTACCTAATGTGTGTGATCAAGGTAGTAAAATTCTGGATGAAAAAATAGCTTTTGGTTATGGGGTGAATCATTGTCCAATTCTGTTGGCACTTCTACGATTAATTACTGGGAGAGCGTCTGAGTAAACTTGGCATATTTGGTTATTATCACTGAAATAAATTATTAAAATATGATTTCTTCATGTTTTATGTGCATCATTTTATTCTTATCCCTTCTATAAATAACTTCTCAGCATTTTTATTGAAAATTTACTAATACCCATATTCTTAAGTAAGTTTCTTCATTTTATTAGCATACAGTAAAAGGGACTTGTACTAATTTACAAGTCCTTGTACTAATTTAAGGTGAGGTGAGTTGAAACAGTGTATGGATTTTGGAATTCTTTTTTTAAGTATGGTTTTTGTTATTTTCTTAAATGTATAGGAATTCCAGTTGGGAATATTGACAAGAGATTCTTGAGAAGTGGTTTTTAATGAGTAATAAGGACGATTTGAAGTTGTTAGAGCAGACATTTAGAGATTGTTCTGTTACTTTGTACAGTGTTTTGTCTTGAATAGGTATATACTGTTTATCTTGTATTTATACCAAATTGTTTAGTAATCCTTGTTTTTCATCAAATACAAAAATAAATTAAGTCCTGACATTCTGTACAAACTCTGGATGAGTGGAATCAAAATTTTATTTTGATTCTTGTGTCTCAAATAACAAACACATATCAAATAAATATGAGTGACTAGAGTTGGGGGTGGGGGGTGGTATAGTTTTCTGACTAATGTCATGTGTGAGGATAGCCTGACCAGGTTTTCTGCATTTTCAGTTATGGCTTGGGTAACTTATAGTCAAAAGAATTTGTGAATTTTTGAACTAGAAAGTTGATTATATATTCAGTATTTGGATGATTTATATCAGGGTAGCATACTGTAATGGCCAGTTAATATTTTCAGTTTTGTAGGCCATATGTTCTCTGTCACAACTACTCAGCTCTGCAGTTGTAGTGCAACAGCAGCCACAAACAGTACATAGAAGAATGAGTGTGGCTGTGCTCTAGTAAAACCTTATTTACAAAAGCAGGTAGGCAGCATGCTGAATTTGGCATGTGACCCATAGTTTGCCTGCATTTTTATTATAAGATTACATGGACCATCTCAACACTGTGTTTCAGTAAATACAGTATTATTCAATGTTAGACCTCAAGTTGAATGAATCAGTACCACAATGTTCATTTACTGAATGTGCTGTATGTACTGTTTATTGCTTAACATTGAGTCTTATTCCAAAAATCAATAGTTTAAATATTTTCCAGAAATAAGTTAACCAGCAATCGCATATTGCTCTATAGTACTATAGGAAATTTATAGAGTGATTTTTCATTATAATTCTGTAATCTAATGTTTTCAGATCATTGGCTCATCAACTGTCATTCCCTTGCTCATAACAGGTATTTCATGATACAGATTACAGTTCTTTGCTAATAAATCAGGATGTCTTTAAACTCTTCAGTACAGTGATCTGGGTGGCCACTACTAATGAACAAGAATTTGCATGGGAGATGAAACCCATTTGTCATCCTGGTTCTCATAGGCTGTTTTAGAAAAACAGCAGCGGCATCCTTGGAAAATATTTATTTTAGGAAGTATAAAAATAAAGTTGGTGTTACTGCTATAGCAGTAATGTTTATTGTGAATTCTAAGTGAGAAATGTAAATTGTGGGGAAGGTTTATACTTTATCATATCTTGGAGCCATTATTCTCTCTGAATCGTGGAAGCCGGTACTTCTTCATTTTATGATGAGTATCAGGGAAATTAGTATGTTTGTTACACCATATATCTTAACTAGTATGTAGATATCTGGGACCAGGAAAAATTGTGACCTCTGCACCACAGTTTGAACATCATTGAAAAAAACACTGAAGAACTTAACTCCCTTACAGTCAGATGAAAGGAGAGAAGACAGTGGTTGAAAGAAGCAATTTAAATGACAGAAAAGAACTGAAAGAGTCACAGGAAATGAAGAACTATCAGCTCAACTTTAAGGCTTACAGATATAGGGATAAATAGCTTTAAGGATATCAGCATGTCATCCTGAGCTACTCTAAGTATGTTCACTTATACTAAATACTGAGTGAAGAGAAATGTGTAGTACATTTTAATCAAAACTGTTTAAAATGAGTTTAAAGAATTATCTCCTTTAACTAGCAGTTTAAAATGAGCCATTTTTGCTTCATTACTATCTTTTACCCTTGACAAATTCCATCTATTCTATTGAAAAAATACCCCTTCTTTTCATACTTCTTATCATCCTAGTTTTCAGGTTCTTTGTTTCATCTACTTGATGACAGCAGTAGTTTTTTTACCCAGTCTTATTACCTCTACTCAAATCTTTTTCTCTCTCTAGTCCATCTTGCCTGATATTCCCCCTTCCCAGGTATTTTAAATATACCATTATTCACATACTGTATCAGTTATTTGTTTTTTCTGTTTTTAGAAACATACAAAATATGAAACTAATATTTTTATATCGTTTGTTCTCTTTTAGCCTGAGAATAAAGGATTAGAAACTACCAAGAACAATGTAGTTCAGCCAGTTTCAGAAGAGGGAAGAAAATCTAAACCCAAAACAGGTAGGTACAAATGTGATGTTAGTGTCCATCATAAAAAAGTTTTTTAATTGATTCCTACCTACATGGAAACTGATGCAAGCCAAGAAGAGTATTGCCATCCATTAAGAATTGGACCACAATGTACTGTTACCGGTTCTGTGCATAATGTATCAAGGTTCCGGCACATACAAAAAATTGAGCTGGTGAGGTAATACTTCTTAAAGCTTAAGTCATGTTTATTTGTTTTCCCTTTTTAATTTTGGGAGAACTGAAAGGATCCTCATCTTAATTGTTTAGTAAAAGAGTAACTTTCTTGACTTGCACATTTTAAAGTTACTGACATAAAGTGTCATATTGCTTGCTTGACTGTGCAAGGGTAGTGATTACATATATGCATATCTGTTTCATTTTTTTCTACCTTTGGCTTACACAAAGAGCTAGTGATAAAAGAGCATTTTTCTGATCTTCATAACAGATAAGCAGCTTGTCCAGTACACGGCCTTTCCTCTTCTTGCATTCCTCGATGGAAACCCTGCTTCAGCTGTTGAGCAGGGAGACACAGCATCATCAGAAGTTATGTCTTCTGTAGATAAACCCATAGAGGTTGATGAGCTTCTGGACAGCAGCCTGGACCCAGAACCAACCCAAAGCAAGCTTGTTCGCCTGGAGCCACTGACTGAAGCTGAAGCTAGTGAAGCCACACTGTTTTATTTATGTGAACTTGCTCCTGCACCTCTGGATAGTGATATGCCACTTTTAGATAGCTAAATCCCCAAGAAGTGGACTCTAAATGTATATATTCATCAAAATGATGAACTATTTATTTTAAAGTATCATTTGGTACTTTTTTTTGTAAATTTGTTTTGTTTAATCTGATATTATGGAATCAAAAGCACCTTTTTGCTTTTCTCACTAACCACACACTTAACAAAGCTTTCAGATGTTACTCAGCTACATAGGTACACAAGATTTAATGCACATTGGCATATCTTTAAGTTGGACTCATATGGCCATTTTTCTCCAGTTGTAGTAAATTGGATTTCTTTTTTACATATTATGCCCATTAACCCCAGTTAAACTTCTGTTTTACTTGTTTGATGCTGTCTGTTTGCACTCAGTGTGTAAGTCACTAGAACTAATCGTAGAACTCCTAAAGCTTTCTCTGTTTCAGTTACTTTTATTATTTTTCACTTGGCTCATTTTTAGAACTGGAAACATAAAGTGCCTGTACCTTGTAAAACTTCACTTGTCTCTTTCGGTTCAGAGAAGTTCGTTCATGTTCAACAGGAAAGGCAAAGTATACGCGAGCGCTTGCTGATTCGGTTCCAGCTCCATGTAAGTAGAAGGGGATGGGGGTGGTGCCAGCCCTATCTACTTGTTGGACTAGTTTTAAGTAAAAGTTTTCTGGCTTGTTTGTGTTCATTTGAACCATACTATTTAGTAAAATAAATAGTGAATGTTGTGTACTAGTGTCTGTTAAGTGTCTTCTTTGGAGGTGACACCCATGTGTAACAGTTTCTCCTTTTCAAAGGAAGTGGATGAGACAAACTAAACTGCCTCTCTCCACGAAGCTTAACTTGAGTTTACACCAAGATTTTGGTGTCTTCTCACAGAAGGTAGACTGTGTAATGGAACAAGGAAGAAATACAATGCCTTTAAATTCAATGTGTTTTAAAGTTTTTTATTTAAAAAATTATACTGCCTAGTTTTCTGTTTGTAATAACAAAGAACTGAGAGATGTATGCCTCTCATGGTCCCAAATGATGTAAGATTATCACTTGATGCCACCAAAAGGGCTTGCAGTGTTTGCCCTTGAGAGAAGAATGAGAGAAACAGTTCTATCACTTCCTCCCTTTGGAACAGTTGCTCAGGAGTATTACACAGACTTAAAGCAAGGCTAGGGGACTTTTTATCAACTTGAAGAACTCCACCTTCAGGTCCAGAGGGCGGAAGCAGTGCAGTTAATATCTGAATGTTTTATTAGGGCTACTTGATGAGGCATCACAACGATTGCTTTTCCTATTGGCCATATTCTCTTTGGATATCTTGGAATTTGTTACAATGATGTAAAAATTCAAAGTACAAGGGGATAGGAAACCCTAAACAGATGCTTAGCAGATCCAGAAATACTTGGCTCTGACAATTGGATCTTGGTGTGAAGACTCCAGAACAGTTCTGTGCATATGCTGTAGAACTCACTTTCCTAGAGGTTAGGAGTTGAGAAACCGAGAAAAGAACTTGAGACTTTTTCACTTGCCTTTCTCCCTGGGGTATATGATTAGATTTCTCCCTGGGGACATTTTGTCCCTCTAGAAGTATTCTAAAAATAATTTTGAAAAATTTGGGACCCCTTAGTATTTTCTGTTTGACATTTAAAACTTCTCATTTTAAGTCTAAATAGTTGGAAGGAAATTAGGACATTAATACTACTGTTTTAAAATAGTTGTTACATGCGTCTCTTAAATATCTAAAAACTAAATGCCATAGTGATTTGATACTTGATACCCATCATCTATTCGACTTGCCTCAAATAATTTTATCCCACTTTCATTATGCTTGAAAGTCATACATTGAAGGTAGTAGCATCATACTTCTCTGGTATTAATTTGAAATTGTTCCCTGTAACTTTAAAATTCTAAGCATTGTTTGTCTAATTATAAATATGCAATTGATCAAAACCATGAATGTGGCATAAATTAGCTGATTGCCAAACATTTCTTGTCATGCAGTTAGATTTTCACCTTTGTAAACAGGGTAGCCATATAACTGAGTTCTAATAAATCCCAAATTATGTACAGAACTTTCAAGTCTGGGTTTATGAAAACTCCCCTGTGCAATCCTCACCCGTTAGCCCTCTGCTAGACTGACACAGAGCAGTATGGCTTTTGAGTACACACTCAAGGAAGAAATGTGGCTTCCTAAGTCACTGCTTAGAGGAAAGCCACCCATCAATTCGGGACAGCCTTCAAGGCTTTAGATGAGGGATGAGCAGAGCATCTTTTTTTTTTTTTTGGTTGAACTGTTAAGTTTTCAGCATAGTAAAATGTAATACAAATTCAGTAATACAATGTAGTCCAAATATTGAACTGATTGAACATAAAAAGTAAAATCTTGTCATAAATATACCTACTGGGATGATCAGGTCTTGGGGATTTTTCTCTTTTTGTATCTGGGGGTAAATACTGTCAATATAATGAGTTAGCCTCAGTTTTATTCCTATCTGTTTTTATAGATGTAAAGTCCTAAGAAACTGTTTATAATACAAAAAAATAAATGAGAATGGACAGAATTTTGTTGCAGTGTCATTCAATTCTTTGAATTCCTTCAGAATTATATACCAGAGCTCACTAATAGTTTTAATTTTTTTATGATTAAAACAAAAATTAGCTGGTGACTTAATTAGATCATCCTTCAATTTCACTGAAAGCAGAAAAACCACAGGAATTGCAAAAGGATTTTTTACCCAGTGTTGTTTTCTCTCACCAATATTAAAATAGTCTCTACCGGATGTTTAGAGACCCTTGGTAAGATTCAGAATGGGTAAGAGGTGTAACTGCTTTGTCAAATGTGAAAAGAGTAAATTAAGAGTCATCTTTTCAGGCAAATCAACTTTAGGAAATAGCACACTTGGAAATTGAAGATCCTTTAAAAATAATCTAGATCATATTTACTGGAGGAAGTGTCTGTACTATCTGAAAATTAAGTATCACGGTATGAAAACGGTTAATTTAAAGCACCCCCCATCTTCATCCACCACCAACTTTCTTTGCCTCAGGGAGATAAGAAGGGCCATAGGTAGGAATTGCCTGTAACTTGGAGAGAGCTAAATGTTCTTTTAGGTTGTATCACTATGTGTTTCACAGGAATGGTACACTCAGGAATTTAGAGGCTTAAGTGTGAGAACAAAGGGTCTGCAGACTGGGAAAATGACCAAATGACACTCATGCTGAACATAGAAGAATGCTACATTTAAGAATCGGAGCCTGGGCTTTGAAGTATACATGATAAAGATAATTGGTTTCATATTAGGACATAAAGCAAATCAACAAATTTCAAGGAATTGGTACTGAACAGTCTAACTACCATACAAATAAGCTACATCTTGACAATTTCAGTTAACTTCGACCTAGTAGATCGCATTGTTAAAAGGAACACTCCTGTGAGCCCAAAGGTCCTGTATTTCCCAACTACCCAAGCAGTCCAGGCATCACTGCCTACACGCATGTCTACGTTTGTTAATTGGTGCAAAACATATTTTCAACTTGTCAACCTCATAATCAGCCAATCACTTAAAATAATTTTCTATAAATACACATCCTACTGAATCCTTATACACTCATTAAAAAGGGAACAGAAGTTCTCTGCATTCTCTGTCTTAAAACCACAGAAAATCAAGGGTGTAGGAACAGAAGGTCTTTTGTCCAATAAATGGGGATGCTTTCAGAGCTGTCATGGGATGGTAAAGCTCGCCAAAATGAAAAGTTAAACCAAAGGACAAGAAGTCAAACATGTGAGGCCTTTTAAAAACTGATAAACTGATACTAATCAAAATTAAACAACTTTTGTTCTGTAAAAGACCTTGTTAAGAGGATGTGAAAGGATACAGGATATGAGAAAATATTTGCCGATTACATACCTGATAAAGGACATGTATCAGGAATGTATGAAGAACTCTCAAAAGCCAACAGTAAAAAGATGAAATAAATCCAAGAAAATGACCAGAAGGCAGACATTTCACCAAAGACAACACAAATGGCAAATAAACACGTGAAAAAAATCACTATTTGGAAAAAGCAAATACAACCACAAGTATCATTCTTATCGGAATGGCTAAAATTAAAAATAGTGACATCAAATGCTGGTGAGGACACAAAGGAACAGTTGTCCTGCATGGATGGTGTGAATATGAAATGGCACCATTGCTCTGGAAGTTTCTTAGAAAACGAATATTCAACCCACCCACAAAGATCCCTCTCCTTCCAATTCCAGGCAGCTGCTATCTGTTCTCCATTTCTATAGTTTTATTCTGCAAGCATGTTATAATTAGAATGATACTCTGACCTTTGGGATTGGCTTTTTAACCTAGCAAATTCATTCAAGTTGCTGTGTGCACCACCAGTTTAGTACTCCGTGATATGGATGTGCTACTGTGTTTAAACATTCACCCATTAAAGGACATTTGCGTTGTTTCCAGTTTGGTCTACTATAAATAAAGCTGCTATAAACATTCATTTCGTATGGATGTACTATTTATTTCTCTGGATAAATGTCCAAGAGTTTTATGGATATTGTTTTGCCTATAATAATGAATTCATTTGACATATTACTGAAATAATATGTACCAAAATTACTCATGGGATAGGGGATTTTATTACAACTATATTCCTTTTTTTTTTGGTAAAGGACTTTAAGTGTCAGAGAAGGAAACAACTGGCAACTTTGAAAAAATGTCTACAGAACACAGCACTGTAGAATATCTATCAGATGAATAAAACTATTCCCCAAATAGCCTAGGTCCACCCATAGGAGAACCAGAACCCACAGCCACACGGAGAGGCCCACATAGAGGAGAAGCATGGCCACAGGCAACAGCCCCACTTAACTCCTGGCCAGCAGCCAGGCCCAACTTGTAGACGTGTGAATGAGGCCTGTTTGGACCTTCCAACCATTGCCATACCCTGTAGTACCACAGCAGAAGAAACCCCACATCAACCCAGAACTGTGAAGGACAATAAATCGTTGGGTTAAAAAAACAAAACAAAACTGTCTACCTACTCAGAGTTCTTTAGGAGAGCATCCCTTTTAATTACCTTTGAGATTACTAACAGAGAACAAACAAAAATACTAACAGAGGACCAAAGGGTGAACATCACCTTTAAAACAATTCAGTTTTTCAGACACAAAATTAACAGTTACCCTTTAGTGCCAGGTTTTTTTATTCACAGAAGGACAGTAGGTCCGAGTATTATAGCCACCTAGATTTGAGCTGCCAAATGGAATTAATACACCATACACTTTCTCTGAATTCATTTATTTATAGATAGAATATAGCCATTCAAAATCATGGAATACAATAACAAGACACAACAAAGTTGGGGGATTAAGTTGAATTGTTCTATTTCACTTACATTAATAAATATCTGAAAAGCAAATGTAGACTAAGATTCTTTAAAACAAAGACATACAACTAAGAGTATCTAAGTGAGTTATCATACTGCTTGATTTTTAGATTGAAAGATTATAACATATTACAATTAGATGGCAACAAACACAAAAGCATTTTAAACATCTTTTCAACTGTATAGTGTACTATAAGCAGGAGTCTACAGCATTTTATCATTCTCCTGGTCTCAGTTTATGGGTAGAAAGCATGCTGGACACCAGCAATCCACATCACACAAATCATCCACCACTAATGAAGTGTAAAATGTATTTTGAATAGAAATTATTTTTGAATGCCAGAAAAAATGCTTGCTATTCTTGGCAGACTTGGGATTTCCCAACTCTGCCAGTGAGTAGCTGTCTGAGCTGTTTTAAGTCCATGCTTCAGTTTCTTCATTTTTAAAATGAGGACTGGATTAGATTTACCTAAGTATCTACTGAAGCTTATAGTATTTTGCAGTTTTTTCCCGTCCTGTCAAAAGTTTACTACCTGGGTTTTCAAAACAAACTTCTAAATGTTTTCAGCAACTTCCTTCCAACCCATGATTATGCTTTCCAAAATCTTTGTTTAAATCCTTCAGAATTCTTAACATCTGTACTGAACCCATACATTTGTACATGTTTACAATAACCAAAACAAATTCACTATGTTGGCATGGAGGGTGATCTAGCCTATACAGGGAAGATTACAACCTAACTGGGTATTCAGTTTAGTACCCACCACCACTCATCTGACTTTTGTTTACCAAACACTCCCTTACCTATATATAATATGGTCCTTATTTTCGTATCAAGGGAAAAACCTGAAAAGACTTTTTCAAACAACTGGCATTTAAGTGGCTTGTTCATACAATTTCAGAATAGCCACATTCTTTGTAGTCTCCTTTAGGACAAGACATCAAATAGTTTAAAAGGAAGCCATACATTTCCTTTTACACTTTCTAAAACAGCTTAAGTTTTAACATAATTAAAAAATAAAACTGTCAAGCAATTTTGTTTGTACTCTTATTTTCACAGGTATAGAGCAAAGATAAACCTAACAATGTCCACTTTTCCTAACTCACCATCATACCATAAAAATCTCCCTTTCTGATTCATTCTACATACATACCAATGCACTTGGCAAGAATATAATAAAATGGCAAGCAGTAAAATCTAATTCATGCCAGAACACTGGATAAATCACATGGGAAGCACACACATACACTTTACAGAAGTTGGAAATACTGTTGATTTCAAATAAGCAATGATAAAAGTGGGACTTTCATGCCAGAAGTTCCATTCAGTCAAAATCACGATTTGTGAGAACAAGTGGGGCCACCAGTGTCCAAACGTACAGTACGATGCCAATCCAACTAGAAGAGATTTTCACCCAGACAGCTGTCCACTGACTTCTCATCTCACGAGAAGGCTCATACCTAAATTTTAGGGCAAACAAAAGGCAAGGGGTTGGATTACCAGGCATTAAGCTAGCCAGCTTCCTTACTTCACAAGTGTTCTTTTTATCCAATTTGTGTAAAATATATTGTTGCTGGACTGTTAGTTGCCTCACTTGCATACTGCTTCAATAGCTAATGTGAAGGTAAAAATCAATAATTTTCTTTAAAGGAGTAAAGGACAAAGGCCCCTGAAGTAGGTCGTTTACATAATACTCAGAGGTTCTTTATGTACAGTTATTCATTCATTCCCTGGTTTCCAAAATTTCCCATTTGGCCATTTCACTTTTATGAAAGACCTACATTTGTGCTTGTTTATAGAAACTGAAACCTAAAGAGGATTTTTGCTTTTACTAAAAAAACTATTACCTTAGTAATGTAGGTCTTTTTTAAAAGCAAAGTACATAACTCAAACTTTCAGAAAGCAGGGTATATACTCTTCAGCTGAATCAACATTTTGGCTTAGGAAAGGTTTCACAGGAATGATCTACTTTTGCACAGTACAGGAAACCTGTATTTTTAGTACTTATGAGATAACAGGCCCATTTTTCTGGTAAGTTAGATGTTATCGTAACATAAAAGATTTATCATCCTATCCAGTAGAAAGAATATAAACTCCTCACCCTTCTGCCTTCTCAGATTTAAGAGACACAGAAGGAAATACATCCCAAATTTAGCTGATTTTTTGTGTTAATCAAACACATCAAGAATATTGTTGATCTAAAGTCAAAAACAGTCTTGTGTTTGTCTTGTCCGTCTTGACCTGACAGCCAAAACTGAATTACTGAGAACAATTTGGATTCTTATAGCTATTATAGCAGTGCAGGCATTTATAAAAAGTTTTTATTTTTCGGGAACAAATGCCAACAAAGTCTGCTCTCAAAGAAACAACATTTAAAGAATAATCTTTTTTCTACATATTTTGCTGGTATTTAAAGTCTTACAAGTTGTTGAGGGTATAATGCATTAAAAGTCATTAAAAATTGCCCAAACCATATAGTTCAACTTGAATCTTAAATTGAATCTTTTAGTAATCATTTGGGCAAAGTTAGAATTTTAATAAGCAAAATAGTAATGGCTACCTTTTTCTTTACCACAAAGAGATGCATGGTTTTTTTCAGAAGTGATTAAAAAAAAAAGTATAAATTAGTTTCAAAAGCTCTAAGGATTCATCCACACTAACATATTTGCACCTCAATTCTGAAATCTTTAGAGTCTTTTTAACGACAAAGTTTGAATAGAACAGAAGAGCTGTCTTTTATTGCACTATGTTGGCACTTGGTTACAGTATTAGAAAAATAAAAAATTACTATTGGATCAATTATCAACATATTTCTGTAAAAAATGGGTGGTATCACAAAACTTTATATTTTAATCTCCTCAAGATTTAGAAATCTTGCAATGTTTTTTACTGCTAAAGCAAGGAACATCAATTTCTGCTTTCCATACACTCATCTCACTATACACTTAGCTATCAATTTAGAAATACATTAAAGGATAAGAAGTACTCAATATGATTTCACTTACATATGGAATCTAGACAACACAGCAAACACACAAAACAGAAAAAAGACTCACAGACAGAACATTCTGGCAGTTATCACAGGGGAGGCAGCGGATGGGTGAAACAGATAAAGGGGGTAAAGAAAATTTGAATGTTCGCTATCTTGACCTGGATGACAGTTATATGAACATATACCCATGTCAAAATTCACTGAACTGTATGCTAAGATTTGTGCATTTTATTGTATGTACCTCAATTTTAAAAAGTACTCAAATCACATTTTGCAAAGTAATCATGAAGAAGCCAACGGAATTTACATATGCAGAGTTCTCATGAAATGTAAGTACCTGTACCAGTTGGTGAGGGTCATCATGATATAAAGTGAAGCCAGGAAAAGCATGAAGTGAAAGAAGGAATAACTATAAGTCACACCATCCTTTTCATTATCCACAGCCCGGTGGATGTCATCTCCATCCTCTAATGAACCATCACTTCTGGCTCCACCATCTTCTATTAATGTTGACTCATCACTTGTTAGAGTCAGTTTATTGACCTGACTATTGTTTGAAGTACGGATGCTGCATAAAAGACAATTTAGGAAGAGAAGGAAAAAAAGGAGTACTTAAAAACTATGATTCATAAATAGCTAGACTTCTTGTAAAAAAAAAATATGTAATTTCTCTTACCTTGAATAAAACACACACAATAAAAAGAAAATTAGTCCTATAATTCCTTGAGCATGCCACCACTGGACAGACTGCCCCTCCTTTGGGATAGTGCTTGTTGTATTGAACCCAATTATGCTTAGTAGACTTGGGTTGCAATTTGTTTCTGTAATGTAAATTAAGGTCAAATTAAAATGTCACAATAGTATAAAAAATAATTTATTTTCTAGGATGTAATTATAGTTCTTTGTAATTTTTATACCTTTGCAAATTCAAAAACTTTTGCTAGGAAAGTGAAGTATAAAAAAAAATACTTTAAGACAACTTATATTTACTAATAATGAGACCTTTTAAATTTTAGTGTGCTAATTTTATAGAAGTGCATGGAAAATTTAATTTCATTTTGAACCTAATGCAGGAGCTAATAGTATTAAGCTTTTACCTAACAATCAAGTGAAATTTAGATGAACTCTAAAGTACAATAAAACTCTAACAGAAGTAAAATTCAGATCTCTAAACCACAACACACTAGCTTTCCTACTATATAATGCAAGGTAACAACAGTGACTTTGTTTATCAATTGTCAAAGTACACTGTTACATGGCAAGAGAGTTTATCTGTAAAACCAGTTACTAGAATTTTAGCAAATGCTTTGTAGAAATGACCATGTAAGTTATTAATAGCCTAATGCTTATTCAGTATCTTAACTTCTGTTAAGAATTAAAATACGTTCACTAAAGTGTCTCAAATAGCTTTTTCCTCCCACAGATATGTCAATACCATGTTATTAATGAAAATGATTCATATCTTAAAGCTATTCAGATATGGATAACTTCTAAAGGACATTACTATTAATTATTAATAATCACTTTCCTGGACAAAACTAATAAAGAATCTTTCTATAATATCCTAAGAAAAAAACCCTTTCTCTAACTAGTGAGAAAGTACCTACAGAGTTTGTAAACTCAATGAAATGAAATTCAGGTAACATATTTTATAACTTCTTTTTTAAGGAAAAGAGGCCATTTTCTTCCTTTCCAAAAAATAGTAATTTCTCACTTATTTGTTTCACCCCAAGTGACACTACTTGTTTCTATTCCCATGGAATCAGCGAATACCATATAAAGAGACTTATTAGAAAGCCTAGTTATATTCACTTACAAGGTAGTCACAGACAAAAATTTCAGTAAGTGGGAAAAAGTATATGGTTTACACTGAATCAAGAAGCATTTGATAGCTTTTCTTTCTTTCTATATATACTGTATTATATGCACTGTGCAAATTAGGTATTTCTTACAATTTTCAGGTTAAGTTTTTATAACTTTCTATATAATTTTGTTAGTGAAAAAAGAAATTAAATGGAAGTAATGTAGCAATGTATCATAAAGATGAAAATAGATTTCAATGTTCTCTATTCTGCTAGGAGCTTAATTTCACAAAATACCATCTTTGAAAAAAAAGAAAAGTTATAGGCAGAACTCATTAAGAAGAAACAAACCCTAGCAAACACCACATACCTGGTTCATTGGTCATAGCAGACCATGTCAGATACATTGTGTAGACTGTAATCACTGATGACTGTAACAAACCAGATCTTGGCTGTGACTCCTATAATATAAAGTTAAGCAACACAGAAACAGTCTGACATCATTCAATATTTAAGAAAACTTAGAAAAATAGAAGTTTCATAAAAACTAATGAAAGAGCATACTTGGATTTTTGGCAGTATAGACATTACAGAGGCACCAAGGCAGAGAAGCATGTTGACACTGATGAACACTTTATTTTCTGTACAACTGGCTGGATGAGTGTAGTAAACAAAGAATATAACAATAGCAACTAAAGACAGTAGATAATTCAGAGCTGTAGCTGATAACAGAGCTGTGGAAGAAATATAATTAGATAGTTAGATTTTATTAAATACTAGGAATTAGATGCAGGGCTCATTTTAAAAACAATCTTATTTTATTCAAAAATAGTTTTTAAGCAAGTAACATTGACAGAATTATGTACTATGCTTTTAGCAGGGAAGAATATTCTGAACTTTATCACATATTTTATAGTCTTTATACATAGCTCACTATCATGGTCTATTTCCAAGGAAAACAAGTTATTAATATATTAATATGATTTATTAATAGTGATATCTATATTACAGTTTACAAAACACATATACTTGCCACTGCTTTCAAAATACAGAAAAATAATAAGGGTAGTATTACTTAAGGTTTTTAAAGAACCATAATCATTAAGTTGTAACCAAGGGCATTAATAAACAAAATTATTTTCATTATTAATGCTAAACCCACAAAACAATGGTACTAAAATCTTTAAAAAAATTTTTATTATGTAAGAGTAGTTATTATTATTTAACAAGACAACCAAAATTTCTTCTATGGAAATTTCAACATGAACAGTGGGTTAGTTTTTCAGTTTTTAGTATTTTTTGTCATATGAGTTTGATATGCATTTATTTATTATGTAGGCATGCCTCACTGACAGAGGATTCATCCAACAAATATTGATTTAATGCCTATAAAACTCCAGGCCCTGGAGATAGAGCAGAGAAAAAAACAGAAACTCTTATACTAGACTTTGCATTAAAGTATGAGGTAGTCTTTTAAGTGAATTTTCCAAATGACTAAAGCTTTACTTGAAATCAAATACCACAAACTTAGTTGTGTAAGAGAACTTAACAGTTCTCTTAGGTTTAGGTGAGCAGATATACTGGATTTAACTTTCACTCAGGTGACAGTATTTTTTGAGCTGAAACTCAGATATTTCACATAAAAAATCTAGATTTATGGCTTTGGGAAAAAAAATCAAAAACTGAGAAACACTGGGTTTACATTTCCCCAAGGCAACCAGCGGATGGAACTGAGGAGTAGCTACACTCTTTAGATTGGCCTTCATGCTCTCTACTTCATCACAGTCCCTACTATTTGCACAAGTACATATTTGAATATATACTTAAACCTGGTTCTCTCCCCTAATCTCTGTCACCTTTTGTAAACATCTGTTTTATACTATAACCATAGGACTCAAGCTCATCATTATAAACAAACATTAATTACACTGCTAATAGAATTCCCTTAGGTATTACTTATACATATAAAGGTATCTTTGCACTTTATAAATGTTTCAGAGCTGCTTTTTATTTTTTTCCACTTGCTAATGTTTATTAATTATGCTACTGTTTATCTATTTCCAGCAGTCCTAGCCTCTTTAGTATTTTACTTTTAACATGCTGCACAGTAGGAAATTAAGCTGTAAAAAGCATACCCCTCCAGTAACAGGCTTTGGACCATGCATTTTAGCCATTTAGAGTATTCTTGATTGTTTCCCGGTTGTTTGGTATGTTCCTAATTCATTTACCAAATCTTCTCTCAACAAGTGAAGTGGCTGATACAATGTAATATGATGCCACTCACAAACTTCAAGGAAAAACCTCCTCAAAAAAAATTGTGCATAAAAATCATGATTTCCCAAGTTTACATATCTGTTCTTTCCTCTTCAAAGTTCAACTACCTGAAAATAGTGTGTAAGAAAACAGCTTACCTGCATACCAACATCTTGAGTTTCCTTCTTCCATTTTTTCAACCCATGACTCATTCCATGAATGGGCAAAATCAATAAGTAAGACTAGCTGTATGAGGATGAAGCAAAACGCACCTGCCATGCCTACGTAAAACCACACTGGAAAAAAACATACATACACACACACACCACAAATGAGTATTATTACATTTTTACAATCACAAAGGGAAAACAGAATTTAACATAAACACCTTGATATTGTCAACTGGAAAAAATTTTTAAAAAACAAGTAGTTACAGTTTCCAGCAACAATTATTTCAGTTTCTTTATAAAATAACACCATCACACACCTAAAAAAAAAAATTTCTCACCAGTTGTAAAAGTTCCTTCTGGAATGAAGAAAGCCCCAATAATAATTGCAATAGCTGCAGCAAATTTAAAGAACCAGAACCTAAAACAAAGGAAATATAATTTTTATTAGTAAACATTCATTCAGCAGTTTCATATATGAAATCTTTTAAGAGCACCTTAAAAGAACAACTACACTTAATGTGACTGTTCTGAGGATATCCTGAAAATGAGATGTAAAGACTATTATGAAAACTGTTTTAGGACAGTTTTAATAAAGATATATTTGTCATTAATTCATTATGATACAATGAGAATATTAGCTCCTTTTCACAGGTTTATTTTACATGTGTGGGATAATATGTGAAAGGGTAATAAGCAATAAGGTACACTGTACAAATGAGTAGGTTTTAAAAACGTGATAAATGCCTTGTCCAAAACTCTGATAACTTAAAACAACCAGCTTTTAAGACTCAGCATTATGGTGGCATAAGACATCCTTAATTCTTGCCCCCTATTTTTAAAAACTAATTAGGCATTCATCCATAACAAAAATGCTCCTGTGGTAGTTGCAGGACCCAGAAATATATGCCAAGAGATCCCAGAGGAATCTTCTGCACCTGTGCATTTGGTAGTAGGCAAACAGACTTTGGTATGGACTATGGAAACAACAAACCTGACCCAACCCTCCTGGCCATCATTGGGGAAAATCTGGAAAGTGCTAATATGGGCAAATAACCACAGACAATAAAGAATTTGCATAAGTCTAACCCTCCTGAGAGGACATTCTAGCACTCCATATGAAAAAAAAACAAAAAACAAGTTTTCAGTGCAACAGAGATGGGAAGAGAAATTTTATCAGCACTGCCCCTTCAACCAAGGTGACAAAGCATGAACACTATCTATTGGGAACCTTTCCAACTGGGGAAAAGGAGAGCTGTAAGCGATCACTGGCCCTCTAGTTCTCACAGAACAATTCTGGAGAAACCTTTCTCTCCAGCAGCACCCAGAATACCGAGGCAGGACCTCCACAGCTAAGGAGGGTGAGGAGATTGAGAAAAAAGGCAGAACTCTGAGTGCTAAAAATCTGCAGCCAGCCTCTTGGGTATACTCCCGAGTGTGGTCCGGAAAGCAGATCCAGTAATAGGCATGCTCTGAGAAAAATAGACCACGGTCTGTGGCAAGAGAGAAATCACAAAATTTGAACTGTAGTGCCACCTTCTGGAACACAGAAAAGATTTCCAGTAGCTAGCCTGGTGAGTTTTAAGAACCAGCAAGGCACAAATGCTTAAAAAATTCTTCCACAAAAGGAGCAGGAAGTGTGGGACAGGCATGCAAATATGAGGTTGGAGAGAGCCCCAGGAATAACAGGACCAATGAACAGTATACCCCATGTGAAGGCAAAAACTGAGGATCTGCAGTGTCTGCTACTTCAAATGTAAAAGCAGCAACACAAAGCTACAAGGAACATGAAGAATCAAGAACACATTTCACCACCACAAGGTTAACAACAATCCTCCAATAACTGAGCTCAAACACATGGAATCTTGCAATCTAGCAGATGAAGAACTCAAAATAACTGTTTTGAGGAAACTTAATGAGCTTTAAGAAAATACAGAAAGATAGTACAATGAAATCGGAAAAAAAACCCTGAACAAACAAGAAATTCAGCAGAGTAAGAAATCATTAAAAAGAACTAAATTCTGGAGCTGAAGAATTAACAGAGGAAATGAAAAATGCAATAGAGAATATCTGCAGCAGGGAAGTTTAAATGAAAGACACAATAAGTGACCAAGAAGACATGAATTTTGAAATAAGCCAATCAGGTGAACAGAGGAAGAAGAATAGAAAAGAGCAAAGAAAGCCCATGTTCTCTGCAGGATTCAAATATTAGAATAATTAGGGTTCCAGAGGAAGGAGAGGGGGATGGGGCAACAGAAAGTTTATTTAAAGAAATACCTGATACTTTCCCAAAAAGTATTAGCCATCCATGTTTACAAAACTAATGGATCATACTATTACCTCAATGCAAAAAGACCTTCTCTAAGACACATTATGTAATAAAACTGTCAAAAAAGAAAAATAAAGAATCCTAAAAGCAATCAAAGAAAAAAAAGATTGTAATCTACAAAGGGATCTTCCACGAGGCTATCAGTGAATTTCTTAGCAGAAATGCTAAGGGCCAGGAAAGAGTGGAAGGACATACTTGAAATGTTGAAGAATAAAATCTGCCAGCCAAGAATACTCTGTGGCAAAGTTATCCTTCACGAGAAATAGCCTTTCCCAGACAAACAAAAGCAAGCTGAGGTTTACCACTACTAGATACCTGCCTTACACAAACTGGTGAAAGCAGTTCCTCAAACTGAAATGAAAAGATGTTCACCAGTGATATGAGAACACATGGAAGCATACAGCAGCACCCTAGTAAAGATAAATACACAGAAAACTCTAATTCTGTAACAGTATAATATATTAACTATAAAAGTTAAAACAAAAAGACATTAAAGAAACTCTTAAGTGTTAATGAGTACACAATACAAAGAGTTGTGACATCAAAAATATAAAAGGGGAAGAGTAAATTAATTGAGCTTTGGTATACAATTGAAATTAAGTTGCTATCACCTTAAAATGAACTGTTTTATCTCTAAGATGTTTTATGCAAGCCTCATAGCAATCACAAAGCAAAAAACTAGAGTAGATTCACAAAAAAATAAATAAATGAAAACCATGAATTTACAAAGGTGGGCAGAAATGAAGGGAGGGAAAAAAAGGAAATATAAACCAACCAAAGAGCAATGAATAAAATGACATTAGTAACACCTTAAATATGAATGATTACCCTAAATGTCTATGTATTGAACTCACCATCAAAAGGAACAGAGTTTCTGGACAGATAAAAACAAGACCCCAAAAGAGTCTTGCATATTCTGCACACAAGACTCATTTCAAATTTAAGGATACATACACAAAAATGGTAAAAGATATTCCATGCAAATGGCTAGCATACATCTATCAGACAAAATAGACTTTAAACTAAAAGCATTGACAAAAGACAAAGGAGGTCATCATATAATGATAAAGGGGTCAATTCACAGAGAAGATAGAACTATTGTAAATATATACCTATCCATCTCAGAGAACCCAAATGTATTAAGCAAATATTAACAGATCTGATAGGTGAAATGGACAATACAGTAACAACAGAGAACTTCAATATCGGGTTATCAGCAAATGGGTAAGTCATCCAGATAATCAACAAGGAAACACTGGACTTGAACCATACATTAGACCAAATAGGCCTAGCAGACATTTACAGAAAATTCCATCCAACAGCATACACATTCTTCTCAAATGCCCATGGAATTCTCCAGGACAAATCATACACAGGACACAAAACAAGTTTAAACAAATTTAAGAAGACTGAAATAATACAAAGTATCTTTTCTGACCACAAAAGAATGAAACTAGAAACCAGTAAGAGAAAAGCTGAAAATTTATAAGCAATGTAGAAAGAACCCACTCTTGAAAAACTGAGGAAATCAGAAACCAAAAGGGAAATTTAAGAAAATCTCAAAACAAACAAAAATGGAAACACAACATATATAACAAAACTTAGGATAGATACTGTAAAAGCAGATTATAACAATTAATGTATCTATAAATAGATCTCAAATGAGCAACTTAATTTTCACCTCAAAGACTAGAAAAAAGAACCAAGTAAGTCTGAAGTTAGCAGAGTGAGGAAATAAATGCCAGAGTATAAACAAATAAAACAGAGATGAGAAAAATAGAAAAGATCAAAGAAATTAGAGTTGATATTTTGAAAAGGTAAAATTTAAAACTTTTAGCTAGACTAAAAAAAAAAGCCTGAAGACTAAAAATCGTAAATGAAAGTAGAGACTTTACAACTCATACTACAGAAAAACACAGGATCATAGAGAGTGCTATGAACAATTATATGTCAACAAATTAGATAACCTAAAAAAAAAGGATAAATTCTTAGAAACAATCTTATCAAAACTCAATCAAGAATAGAAAATCTGAACAGACCAACAAGGAAGAAGACCGAATCAATAATCAAAAACCTCCCAACATAGAAAAATCCAAAACCAGAGGACTTCACTGGTGAATTTTATCAAACATTTAAAGTAATGCCGATCCTTTTCAAACTTCCAAAAAAATGAAGAGGAGGGTCACTTCCATATTAATTTTACCAGGGCAGTATTAACTTGATGTCAGAAAAAGGATACTACAATAAAACTATAGAACAATTTTCCTGGTGAAAACTGATTCAAAAGTTTTCAAAATATTAGTAAACCAAATTCAACAACACATTAGGATTATAGAACCACAACCAAGTGGGATTTGTCCTTGGGATGCAAGGATGGTTCAAAATATGCAAAGTAGTAAGTGTGATAATTGAATGAAAGATAAAAATCACATGACCATCACAATAGATGCAGAAAAAGCATTTCACAAAATACAACATTTTTTCATGATAAAAACCCTCAATAAACTGGGTATAAAAGGAACATACCGCAATCTAATAAAGGCCCCGCAATCTAATAAAGGCCATATACAACAAACCCACAGCTAATATCATACTTCAATTGAAAGGTTTTCCTCTACAGTTAGAACAATACAAAGGTGCTGATTCTCACCACTTTTATTAGTACTTACCTGAAGTCCTAGCTATAGCAATTAGGTAAGACAAAAAAAATAAAAGGCTGAATTGTAAAGGAAAATGTAAAATTGTCAATATTTGCAGATGATATGATCTTAGAAAGTCCTAAAGACTCAACTATTCAAACTAATGAACATATTGAACAAAGTTACAGGATATGAAAACAACATAAAGAAGCTGCATTTCTATACACTAAAAAGGAAATACCTGAAAGAAAAAAGAAAACTATCCCACTCACAATAGCACCAGAAACAATAAAATACTAGAACATTTAGCCAATGAAGTGAAAGATCTGCACAATGAAAACTACAAGACTTTGAAGAAAGTAAAAAAGACACAAATGGTAAGATACCCATGTTCATGAATATGAAGAATGCTGTTAAAATGTCCATAGTACTTACCCAAATCCATCTACAGATTCAATGCAATCCCTATAATAGTTTCAATAGCATTTTCACAGAAATATAAAAAACTATCCTAAAATTTGTATGAAACCACAAAAGACCCTAAATAGCCAAATGATGATAAAGAACCATAAAACTGGAGGTACCACATTTAAACACTGGTTTCAAGCTATACTACAAAGCTACAGTAATCAAAATAGTCTGGTACTGGCCTAAAACTAGACACATAAGCCAATGGAACTGGACAGAGAGCTTAGAAATAAACCCCTGCATTTCTGATCCACTAATCTTTGACAGAGGAGTCAGGAACACTCAATGGGGAAAGAACAATCTCTTTAACAGATAGTACTGGGTGAACTGGATAACCAAAAGCAGAAAAACGAAATTGGGCCCCTATCTGACACCACTCACAAAAATTAACTCAAAATGGATTGAAGATTTTAACATTAAGACCAAATATAATAAAAGATAGTAGGAGGATACTGATACTAAGAAGAGAACAAAGAAACAGACTCTTAACATTAGTTAGTTTTGATAATGAGTTTTTGTATGACACACTAAAAGCACAAACACAAAGATAAGAGGGACACTGCATCAAACTAAAAAGTTTCTGCATAGCAAAAGGAATACTCAACGAAATGAAAAGCAGCCTAAAGAACAGGAGAAAATATTTGCAAAGCATGTACTTGTTAAGGGGTTAATATCTGATACATATAAAGAACTCATATAACTCAATAACCAGAAAAGCAATCAGATTAAAAAAATAGTTGGAGTAACTAAAGGTACTTTTCCAAAGGAGACACACAAATGACCAAAAATGGGTATATGAAAAGGTGTTCAATATCACTAATGATTAGGGAAATGTAAATTTAAAAAACCATTATGAGGTATCATCTCACACCTGTTACAATGGCTATCATCAAGAAGACAAAAAACAACAAATGTTAGCAAGGATGTGGTGAGAAGGGATCCCTTGTGCACTGCTGGTAGGAATGTAAACTACTTCAGCCACTATGGGAAACAGTTTGAAGTTTCCTCAAGTAATTAAAAATAGAACTGATCCAGCATATGATCTAGCACATGATCCAGCCATTTTACTTCTAGGTATATATCCAAAGGAAATAAAAATTGGATACCAGAAAGATTTCTGCTCTTCCATGTTAACTGCAGCATTATCCAGAGTGGGCAAGATATGAAAACAATCTAAGTGTCTATCAATGGATAAATGGACAAAAAAACTGTGGTGTAAACACACTGTAATATTATACAGCCACAAAAAAAAAAAAAGAAAATCCTGGTACTTTCAACAACATGGTTGGACCTGGAGGACATTATGCTAAGTAAGATAGGCCAGAAAAAGACAAATACTGTATACTATCACTAATATGGAATCTGAAAAATTATACTTGTAAAACCAAAGAACATGATGGTGATTTCTAGTCTGTCAAGTGGGGTAACTGGGAGATGTTGTTAAGGGGACAAACTTGCAACTAGTAAATAAATACTGGAGAATAAATAAAAAGCAATACTGTACTATAGACTTCAAAGGCACTAAGAGACTATAGTAACTGTTCTCACAACAAAAAAAGAAATAATAATTATGTGATGAGACAGAGGTATAAATCTAATGCTATGATGATATTGCAATATAAAAGGCTATGAAATATATGATAAAGGAGCCATGGACATAAAATGGGGAAATGACAGCCTCTTCAAAAGCTGGTGCTGGCAAAACTGGACAGCTACATGGAAGAGAATGAAACTGGATCACTGTCTAACCCCATACACAAAAGTAAATTTACAATAGATCAAAGACCTGAATGTAAGTCATGAAACCATAAAACTCTTAGAAAAAAATATAGGCAAAAATCTCTTGGACATAAGCATGAGTGACTTTATGAACATATCTCCCCAGGCAAGGGAAACAAAAGCAAAAATGAACAAGTGGGACTATATCAAGCTGAAAAGCTTCTAGATAGCAAAGGACACCATCAATAGAACAAAAAGGCATCCTACAGTGTGGGAGAATATATTCATAAATGACAGATCCGATAAAGGGTTGACATCCAAAATATATAAAGAGCTCATGCACCTCAACAAACAAAAAGCAAATAATCCAATTAAAAAATGGGCAGAGGAGCTGAACAGACAGTTCTCCAAAGAAGAAATTTAGATGGCCAACAGACACAAGAAAAGATGTTCCACATTGCTAGTCATCAGAGAAATGCAAATTAAAACCACAATGAGGCATCACCTCGCACCAGTAAGGATCGTCACCATCCAAAAGACAAACAACAACAAATGTTGGCAAGGTTGTGGAGAAAGGGGAACCCTCCTACACTGCTGGTGGGAATGTAAATTAGCTCAACCGTTGTGGAAAGCACTATGGAGGTTCCTCAGAAAGCTCAAAATAGAAATACTATTTGACCCAGGAATTCCACTTCTAGGAATTTACCCTAATACAGCAGCCCAGTTTCACAAAGACATATGCACCCGAATGTTTATCACAGCACTATATTACAGTGGCCAAGAAATGGAAGCAACCTAAGCGTCCATCAGGAGATGAACAGATAAAGAAGATGTGGTACATATACACAGTGGAATATTATTCAGCCATAAGAAGAAAATAAATCCTACCATTTTCAGCAACATGGATGGAGCTAGAGGATTTTACGCTCAGTGAAATAAACCAGGCAGAGAAAGACAAGTATCAAATGATTTCACTTATATGTGGAGTATAAGAACAAAGAAAAAACTGAAGGAACAAAACAACAGCAGAATCACAGAACCCAAGAATGGACTAACAGTTACCAAAGGGAAAGAGACTGGGGAGGATGGGTGGGAAGGGAGGGATAAGGGTGGGGAAGAAAGGGGGCATTACGATTAGCATGTATAATGTGGGGCGGGGGCACAGGGAGGGCTGTGCAACACAGAGAAGACAAGTAGTGATTCTACAGGTACTTTATAATAAGATAGTAGGAGGATACTGATACTAAGAAGAGAACAATGAAACAGACTCTTAACATTAGTTTTGTTGTTGGATCTTACTACGCTGATGAACAGTGACTATAATGGGGTTTTTTGGGGAGACTTGGTGATGGGGGGAGTCTAGTAAACATAATGTTCCTCATGTAATTGTAGATTAATGATACCAAAAAAATAAAAAAATAAAAAAACAGTTATGAAATCAACAATTAGTACACATTAAACCTACACAATGTTATATGTGAATTGTATCTCAATTTAAAAAAATATGTAACAAAGATAGCTGTTAAGAGTGCTACACACCATGCTACTTTGAAAAGAGTGCCATCTTGGAAAACGGTTGTGAAAGACATTCTGTAATGTATTTGAAAAATGTTTAAAAACACATTAAATAAAGTGGTTACAAGAATTCTAAAGAAAATTGTAAAAAACCCAATGACTAAGGAAGGGGACAAAATAAAATAAAATCATGAATATTAATATTTCACTGGTTCGTTTTTCCTGTCTTTGATAGTATAAGTTAATAAATAAGCAATAGCAGATGCTCAAAATATTTTTTTAACTTATGGGAAAGAAAAGATAGAGATAAAATTTAAAACATTCAAACTGAATAAGAGAAATAGTGATCTAAAAGGGACCATGAGGTTTCTTTCTAGATTACCTAGTATAACCAAACCATTTAGAAAATCCATCACACTGTTCAGGAATAAAGTTTTTCAATTTGCCTGTACCGTAGGTCTAAGGACCCGAGTTCAGTTTCAAGACTGGTCTTGACCAAAAGCTGTAAGGGAGAAGGAGGAGTAAGCTCTTCATTGTTAGTTACAGATACAGAACAGCTTTTGGTGATGAAAATATAAAACATTGTGTGTCAGGAATTATACCAAAAATGGCCCAAAACTTCTTATTTTAATTTTTTAAAAATCTGATATTCTCTAGCAGAGAGGATTTTATATCATTCATGAATAGGAAAATAATTCTAAAAACAATGTAAGTTTACTTTAGTTTTTTAACACATACTAAGAGGCTACCAGACTTTTTTATATTGAACTTTATTCAAAACCTTACCCATTGTGCACTGCAGCTCTAGGATCACTGCTGCTCTTCACTTTGATCATTAGTAGAGAGAGAAGAAGATAGAACATAGCCAAGCCAAAGCACAAACGGTATACAGCTTTATAGCCAACCAGAATATTACAAGGGACAACACCTTTCTCGTTCTCACAAAATCCAGGAATCTACAAAAACAAAAGTTAGTGACCCAGAATATTTTCAAGTAAAAATTAAAATTATGTATAGTAAGACAATCTAAGTAAAAGGTTTAGAAAGCTGAAGTTCATTTTATAGTTTGTGCTATGTAATGAAGTCTGGAACATACTCATCCAATAAAAGTTTAACTCATTTTTCATGTTATGTGAGCACACAATAACTACAAATGCCAATGCAACTCTGTTTTTGACTTGCAGATTTATTCTCAATGTTTAAAAACTTGCATCCTCTATGATATGTTGAATTACCTGTATTAAGAATGGAAAAAAGAATACAATCAATAAAAGCTGAAAAAATTAGAGAGTACCTAATCCATTCCTAAATGCTAAAGAGAACAATGATGGCTTTTCAAAGCCAATGCTACTTAAATTCATTTTAAGTTTGATCCTTTATTCTACAAGTGTTATTTCTGATAAAGAATGGATTTGGATTAACATTACAACTGAAAGTGATTTGTTTTTAAATTTAGAATATTGAAAAAGATTTATGACCATTTTAGAAAGTCACATTAGAATCAGAATACAAAAAATACATATTTTTAAGTGAAAGAAATGGGAGTAGTCATCAGAAGTACATACATTATTTGTATGTATGAGAAGGAATTATTTCCTCTAGAAAATGTTAAAGCAAACCAATATGCCAAAATATAACTGCTAATTTCTACCTTTAAAACCAAGAACTTGAAATTGTATTTAAGCATATGGAGGTGCTAACTTCCTTTTTGGTAGTTTCTACAATAGTCTATAAGTCCTTTCTTGGTCTCACTTAATTCTTACCTTCCCAACCAGTTTAAACCTTATGTAAATACGTACTTACCCATACTCACTTGCAACATAACACTAACCTTCAATTATTCCACTTTTTTGTATATGAGAACAGTATACCACCTGGCTAGTTCCTATTATTAAGTTAATAAAAGCATCCTCAGAAGAAGCTCCTACTAAACACCAGTGGTTAAAACAGAAAAGGTAGATTTCCTGCTCATATAACATATTAATGTGTACATAATTGGTCCTGAACAGTTAATCTGATCAGGAGGCCAGGATGTTGGAGAAGCTACCATTTCAAATGATGTACAGGTTATGATAAAAAGAAAGGATATCTTGCATCACCAAGAGGATGATGTGTATCATTTCCACTCACAATTCTCTTATCAGTACTAAGGACACAACCATACGTATCACAAGCATCACAAGCACTCCTCTAGGTAATGCAAATCCTTGATGAACTTCAGAAAGCAGAGGAGGTGATAAACTATTCATAAACATGGTCAACTGGATCCATGGAACTATATAAATGTCTCTTGCCATGTCTTTTGCTTATACTAAGGACTTCAATAACATTAATTCAGCACTCACATACGCCATGCACAATGCTAGCTACTTTCACAATCTTAATAACCTCACTTCCTAAACTTACTTTTCCTTGCCCCAAGACCACCCCAAGCAGACAACTGTGCTTTAAAATGGAGGTCAACTGACACAAAAACTCTCTTAACTTCATATTTTCTACGGTCATTCATCTTGCCTTGGAAGGAAGCTAACTTCTATACCTCTTGTTGATCACCTACCCCTGCTTTCAGAGATTAGATGTTTTTTTTATTAAGGTGTCACTGATATACACTCTTATGAAGGTTTCACAAGAAAAACAATGTGGTTGATACATTCACCAATATTATAGAGTACCACACATACCCATTGCAGTCACTGTCCATCAGTGTAGTAAGATGCCACAAAGTCACTACTTGTCTTGTCTGTCTTCCCCATGGCCTCCCTACACACCATGTGAGGTAATCATAATACCCTCAATCCCATTCTCCTGCCCTTTCCCAGCCCACCCCTTTGGTAACTACTAGTCCTTTCTTGGAGTCTGTGAGTATGCTGCTGTTTTGATCCTTCAGTTCTGCTTCATTGTTATACCCTACAAAAGACAGAAATCATTTGGTATTTGTCTTTCTCTGCCTGACTTATTTCACTGAGCATAATACCCTCAAGCTCCACCCATGTTGTTGCAAATGGTAGGATTTGTTTCTTTCTTATGGCTGAATAGTATTCCACTCTGCGTATGTACCACCTCTTCTTTATACATTCATCTATGATGGACACTTAGGTTGCTTCCATATCTTGGCTATTGTAAATAGTGCTGCAATAAATATAGGGGTGAATATGTCTTTTTGAATCTGAGTAATTATATTCTTTGGGTAAATTCCAAGAGTGGAATTCCAGGGTCCAATGGAATTTCTACTTTCAGTTTTTTGAGGAACCTCCATATTGCTTTCCACAATGGTTTAACTAGCTTACATTCCTACTCCCACCAGCAGTATAGGAGGGTTCCCCTTTCTCCGCATCCTTGCCAGCATTTGTTGTTCTTAGTCTTTTCGATACTGGCCATCCTAACTAGTGTGAAGTGATATCTCATTGTGGTTTTCATCTGTATTTTCCTGATAATTAGCGATGTGGAGCATCTTTTCATGCCTGTTGGCCATCTGAAGTCCTTCCTTGGAGAAGTGTCTATTCATATACTCCACCCATTTTTAATAGGGTTATTTGCTTTCTGGGTCTTGAGGTATGTGAGTTCTTTATGTATTTTGGATGTTAACCCTCTGTAAGGTATGTCATTTACAAATATATTCTCCCATATCGTACGATGCCTTTTTGTTCTGCTGATAGTGTCCTTTGCTGTACAGAAAGCTTTTTAGCATGATGTAGTCCCATTTGTTCATTTTACCTTTGTTTCCCTTGCCTGAGGAGATGCATTCAGGAAAAAGTTGCTCGTTTATATTCAAGACATTTTTGCCTATGTTGTCTTCTAGAAGTTTTTTGGGGTTTCATGACTTACATTCAGGTCTTTGATCCATTTTGAGTTTACATTTGTGTATGGGGTTAGACAATAATCCAGTTTCATTGTCTTGCATGTAGCTATCCAGTTTTGCTAACACCAGTTGTTGAAGAGGCTGTCATTTCCCCATTGTATGTCCATGGCTCCTTTATCATATATTAATTGATGATACATGCTTAAGTGTATATCTGGGCTCTCTAGTCTGTTCCACTGGTCTATGGTTCTGTCCTGTGCCAGTACCAAATTGTCTTGATTACTGTGGCTTTGCAGTAGAGCTTGAAATTGGGGAGCATAATCCCTCCAGCTTTATTCTTCCTTCTCAGGATTCCTTTGGCTATTTGGGGGGGCTTTTGTGATTCCACATAAATTTTAGAACTATTTGTGCTAGTTTGTTGAAGAATGCTGTTGGTATTTTGATAGCGATTGCACTCAATTGCTTTAGGCAGGTTGGCCATTGTGAGAATAATAATTCTTCCTATCCATGAGCACAAGATGTGTTTCCATTGATTGGTATCTTTAATTCCTCTCATGAGTGCCTTGCAGTTTTCAGAGTATAGGTCTTTCACTTACTTGGTTAGGTTTATTCCTAGGGATTTTATTCTTTTTGATGCAAGTGTGAATGGAATTGTGTTTCTGATTTCTCTTTCTGCTAGTTCATAGTTCGTGTATAGGAATGCAATTTCTGTGTATTAATTTTGTATCCTGCAACTTTGCTGAATTCAGACATTAGATCTAGTAGTTTTGGAGTGGATTCTTTCAGGTTTTTTATGTACAATACCATGTCATCTGTAAACAGATCTTCTTCTTTACCAATCTGGATGCCTTATATTTCTTTGTGTTGTCTGCCGTGGCTAGGACTACAGAACTATGTTGAATAGAAGTGGGGAGACTGGGCATCCTTTTCTTATTCCTCATCTTAGAGGAAAAGCTTTCAGCTTTTTACTGTTGAGTATGATGTTGTCTGTGGTTTCTCATATATGGCCTTTATTATGTTTAGGTACTTGCCCTCTATACACATTTTGTTGAAAGTTTTTATTAAGAATAGATGTTGAATTTTTTCTAATGCTTTTTTAGCATCTATGGAGATGATCATGTGGTTTTTGTCCTTCTTTTTGTTCATACGGTGGATGTTGTTGATAGATTTTCCAATATTGTACCATCCCTGCATCCCTGGAATAAATCCTACTTGATCATGATGGATGACCTTTTTGATGAATTTTTTTGATTCAATTTACTTGTATTCTGTGGAGGATTTTTGCATCTATGTTCATCAGGGATATGGATAATTTTTTGTGGTGTTATTGCCTAGTTTGGGTATCAGAGTGATGTTGGCCTCATAGAATGAGTTTGCGAGTATTCCCACCTCTTCTACTTTTTAAAACTAAGGAATATGGGTATTAGGTCCTCACTAAATGTTTAAAATTCAGCGGTGAAGCCATCTGGTCCAGGGTTTTGTTCTTAGGTGGTCTTCTGATTACCAATTCATTTTCCTTGCTGATAAATGGTCTGTTCAGACTTTGTTTCTTACTGGGTCAGCCTTGGAACGTTGTAGTTTTCTGGAAACTTGTTTGGTTCTTCTAGGTTATCCAGTTTGTTAGTGTATAATTTTTCATAGTATTCTCTAATAATTCTTTATATTTCTATAGTGTCCGTAGTGATTTTTACCTTCTCATTTCTCATTCTGTTTATGTGTGTAGACTCTCTTTTTTTCTTGATAAAGTCTGGCTAGGGGTTTCTCTATTTTGCTTATATTCTCAAAGAACCAGCTTCTGCTTTCACTGATTCTTCCTATTGTTTTATTCTTCTCAATTTTATTTATTTCTGCTTTAATCTTTATTATGTCCCTCCTTCTACTAACTTTGGATCTCATTTGTGCTTCTTTTTCTAGTTTCATTAATTTTGAGTTTAGACTGTTCGTTTGGGATTGTTCTTCTTTCCTATGGTAGGCCTGTATTGCAGTATACGTCTGTCTTAGCACAGCCTTCGCAGCGTCCCACAGATTTTGCAGTGTTGAATTATTGTTGTCTTTTGTCTGCACATATTGCTTGATCTCAGTTTTTATTTGGTCATTGACCCATTGATTATTTAGGAGCATGTTGTTAAGCCTCCATGTGTTTGTGGGCTTTTTGTTTTCTTTGTGTAATTTATTTCTAGTTTCTTACCTTTGTGCTTTGAGAAGCTGGTTGGTACAATTTCAACTTTTTTAATTTAGTGAGGCTCTTTTTGTGGCCTAATATATGATCAATTCTAAAAAATGTTCCATGTGCACTTGAGAGGAATGTGTATCCTGTTGCTTTTGGGTGGAGTGTTCAGTAGATGTCTGTTAGGTCCAACTGTTCTCATGTGTTGTTCAGTGCCTTTGTGTTCTTATTTTCTGCCTGGTTGAACTTTCCTTTGGAGTGAGTGGTGTGTTAAAATGAATGCATTGCATTCTATTTTCTCCTTATTTCTGTTAGTGTTTGTTTCACATATATAGGTGCTCCTGTGTTGGGTGCATAGATATTTATAATGGTTATATCCTCTTTTGGGATTGAGCTCCTTTATCATTATGTAATGCCCTGCTTTTGTCTCTTGTGACTTTCTTTTGAAGTCTATTTTGTCTGAAACAAGTACTGCAATGCCTGCTTTTTTCTCCCTATTAAGTTGCATGAAATACCTTTTTCCATCCCTTTACTTTCAGTCTGTGCATATCTGGGTTTGAAGTGAGTCTCTTGTAGGTAGCATATATAGATGGGTTTTTTAATCCATTCAGTGACTCTATGTCTTTTGATTGGTGCATTCAGGCCATTGACATTTAGGGTGATTTTCAATAGGTCTGTACTTATTGCTATTGCAGGCTCTGGATTCGTGGTTACCAAAGGTTCATGGGAAACTTCCTTACTAATAGTGTAATTTAACTCACTAGCTATCACAAACACAATCTAAAGGTTCTTTACGTTTTTCCCTTCTTTTTCTTCCTCTTCCATTCTTTATATATTAGGTATCACATTCTGTACTATTTGTCTATCCCTTGACTGACTTTGGGGTAGCTGATTCGATTTTGCATCTGCTTAGTAATTAATTGTTCTACTTTACTGTGTTTTTATTTCCCCTGGTGTCAGCTATTTAGTCTAAGAAACACTTCCATATATAGCGGTCCCTCCAAAATACACTGTAGAGATGATTTGTGGGAGATAAATTCTCTCAGTTTTTGATTATCTGGAAGTTGTTTAATTGCTCCTTCAAATTTATATAATAATCTTGCCAGACAGAGTATTCTTGGTTCAAGGCCCTTCTGCTTCATTGCATTAAATAATATCATGTCACTCCTTTATGGCCTGTAAGGTTTCTTTTGAGAAGTCTGATGATAGCCTGATGCGTGTTCCTTTGTATGTGATCTTTTTTCTCTCTCTGGCTGCTTTTAATATTCTGTCCTTATCCTTGGTCTTTGCCATTTTAATTATTATATGTCTTGGTGTTATCTTCCTTGGTTCCCTTTTGTTGGGAGATCTATGTACTTCCATGGCCTGAAAGACTATCTCCTTCCTCAGATTGGGGATTTTTTCAGCAATTACCTCCTTAAAGACACTTTCTATCCCTTTGTCTCTTTTCTTCTTCTGGTACCTCTATAATGTGAATATTATTCTGTTTGGATTGGTCACACAGTTCTCTCAATATTCTTTCATTCCTAGAGATACTTTTTTCTCTCTGTGCCTCAGCTTCTTTGTATTCCTGTTCTCTAATTTCTATTCCATCTACATCTCTTCTACAACATCTAATGTGCTTTTAAATCACTCCATTCTATGTTTCATTTCAGAAATAGCATTCCTTACTGACAGAACCTCAGTCTGGAATTCTACCCTGAGTTCTTGAATATTTTTTCTGTACCTCCATGAGTGTGTTTATTATTTTTAATTTGAAATCTCTTTCAGGAAGTGATGAGTTCAGTTCCACTTGGCTCTTTTTCTGGTGTTTGTGGGATTTTGGTTTTAACCAGGTTCCTTTGACATTTCATATTTGTATGTGGCGCCCTCTAGTGCCCAGAAGCTCTACTCTCTGGAGCTGCTCAGCCCCTGGAGCGATGTGTGGGGTCACAGGGAGCAGCGCTGGTGCCTTGGCTCGGTAAAGAGTTGTTTCCTGCGTCCCAGCTGCTGTGCCTGTATCCACTGCCAGAACAAGTGGGCTGAGCACACAGGTGTAAGCCTCTGTGCTTTGATTTTGTAGCTGCCATAGGTGGGGGCCTCCCTCTGGTTGGCCTGATGCCAGGGCAGGGGTTGCCAGTTTTCAAGCCAGTGCCAGCTGGGAGGAAGGCAAAGCAGGATGCATATCACGGTGGGGTCCTTGGAGCTGCATAGCCAGCCAGAGGGATGGAGTGCCTGAAGCTCCTAAAAGTTCCCAACCTGCTGGGCAGAGCGCATCCGGACAATTTTGTCCACCTGTTGTTTCTCCTGGGCAGGAAGCTCTGTGCAATCCTTTCCCCTTTAGCAGCCCTCTCGCTGTTAAGAAGTCTCTCGGACTGCCTGCCTTTCTTTTTGTCCCAGAGCAACCGGATGTGGATCCCTGTTTTCCATAAGCGGCTGGAATCTCAGTCTCTCCAAGTAGTCTGCCTGTCTTAGCTTTCCAACCCCACTAATCTCCAGAGCACCATGCAATGTATGTTCATGCTCCCAGAGCAGATCTCCAGGGCTTGGTGCTCAGCACTTCTAGGCTTCCAACCCCTCCCACTCCATTTCTCTTCCTCCCACCAGTGAGCTGCAGTGGAGGAAGGGCTTGGGTCCCGCTGGATCATTACTTTGGTATGTTACCCTGTTCCGTGAGGCCTCTTCTTTTCTCTAGGTATATGCAGTCTGGCGCAGCATTTTTTCCTGTTGCTTTTTTAGGATTAGCTGTATTAATTATATTTTCATACTATATGTGGTTCTGGGAAGAGGCCTCTGTCTCACCTCTCATGCTGTCATCTTTTTGGGGATCACAGATTAGATCTCTTATCTTTGACTACTCTCACAAATGATTAAATCTTCCCATCCTAAAAATCCTTTTCTTAACTCAGCTTCCCTCTGAACACCATCTTCATTACAAAACTCCTTAAATCAGCAGTTTATATCCACTGGATACATTTCCTCACAGCCATCTGATTTCTTCTCTCACTACCTGGTCCCAGCACTCTTAAGGAAACTACGCGTTTTAAGACACTGATAATGTACTACCTGCCAAACATACTGTTCTTGAGGCCTGCACAAGAGTACATCCTCATGGTTCTTCCTTTTTCATTGTTCTTTCAACAATTCCCCTTTTTCACCAATCCCCTTAAGTTTTTCTACATGTCCTAGCTTTGCTCACTTTGAACTCTTTTTCAGTACATGATCTCATGTTTTCAACTTTCATCTCTACCCCAAACACCTCCTGCTCTTATTTTTTTGAGCTACACACCCATGTTTTCTTTCTGCTGCACACACACACGAGTGCAGTATCCCCAAATCAATGTTGTAAACTGTTTTCCACATCTCCTTTTACAACCTGCCTCCCTGAAAAAATTTTAAAAATAAAACACCTCACATTTTTTTCTGAGTTAACAGCAAGTTTCCTCCCTGTTGTCTAAGAGCAGAACCTATTATTATTCTATTATTGCTGATATTTAAATGCAGATTCAGTCCATTTGTTTTGGGGCCTATACACACTTTTTGCTTATACCTTAGGAACAGCCTCCACATTAACTGCTTTATTTATTTCCTAATAATCAGATCAATCTTCCTAAAGCATATACATTCTGCTTAAAAAGCTCTTTATGCTCATTCTGCTTCCTATTTTTCAATCTTTGCATACCAAAGTTTTACTTATTCTTTACATGTCACTTTTTCCATGAGATCCACTTACACATACCTTGGCTAGAATTATTTATTTCCTTTTAATACCACTGCACATTTTCTGTACTACCACCATAGAAGTTTAATAAACTGCCTTACATTGTCTGCCTTTTCTAAAAAGATTATGAGCCACTAAAACTAGGATACGTTAGTATCCTACTTCATGTTTCCAATGCACAAACGTCAGTTTTATGCACACACATACTACAGGTTCAGTTATTTTAAAAAAAGACTAACCTTATTCAGTTGTTCTTCCATTCCTGGTATCAACATTACACAAGCTACACACACTCCAATAAGTAAGAAAAACGCATAGATAAGCCTAGTTACAGTGGAGTTGTTTCCACTAGGACAGCATCGGCACAGCAAACATGGGGCACTGCCACATAAACACGGTATCTGGAAAAAAGAATATTAAAAATCAGTATAGTTTAAAATGATACAGTGTAAATTTACATTTTGTTCATTCAAAAAGGAAAAGGATGAAGTTAAAGTTACCAAGAGACCCAAAGTATTTATTTGGTTTACAAACATTATATATAAACTATAAAGCAGTAAGTGCTGGGTAAAAATGGGTTAAAGTAAACATTTAAGTGCCTGCCCTCCATTATCAAGCAATATGAATAAAATCAGTTAAAACAACAAAGGGGGAAAATCAGCAACAACTAAGGATTAGCTAAAAAAAAACAAACACAAAAAAAGGAAGAGTCATGATTACAATCTCCTCCCTAGCTCCTGTCCTTTATTCCTCCAGAATTCATACTGGTAAGTTCATAAAATTCTGAGAATTCTCAAACACCCCAGAGGAGAAAAAGAAGTGAATTGGTGGTATTCTTATCTTTTCCCTCTTGTGACTTAGTGACAGTGCTAACAATGAAAACTACTATCAGAATTAGGCAAAGTAGAGAAAGTGAGCAACTGGGGCTACTAGCTAACTTTCTCCAGTGGAACTCTGTGCTATGCCAGTGGTATACCCCAGGGGAACAGGATATTCCTCTGACGAGGAAAGTCGACTGCTGCAAAGCTGAATTTAACAATACTTCCAGTCCTTTAACTATAGCTCTTGGGTAAAAGAGTCTCAGGTACCACAGGAAGGAGGTATTATAGAAACCAGAAACAGTACAGCAACCAATATAAGGTAGCAGCAGACCTGTTTATAGTCAGTTTCAATATGATAGAAATAAATATGATATGCAAGTATGCACATATATTCCAGTAAATAAATAAAAATAAGCACACCCCTCACACTAAAAAAATAGGAAAGAAGAATCCAGTCTGAAACAAAACACAGTAAGAATAGGAAAATCCCTACAACTCCTTCACCTGAGCTATACAAAAATAACAAAAAGCAAATAAAAAGGAGAGTTCAAAAATGAAATGGAAAAACAACAGAACAAGATGGAAAGGTGATTGTAGGGCTAAGGAAAGAAATGAGAAGGGTAAAAACAAATAACTAATAATTAATTATCAAGAAACAGACAGAGCTGAAAATAAACACACTAATGGGAAAAAGCTTGGGATAATTACCATAAATTCAGGCTGAGATGGAGTTAACAGTGACCAGACATACCCTCCTGCCTTAGTCAATGGAAAACAAACAAACAATGGTTTTTCAGACAACCAGCAAAAGATAATGCAGCATAGCAATTTGTGTGTGGGAGAAAACAGTGTGAGCTCTATGACTGGCCCAACTTTATTCTGAGAAGTTTCCAGTGCAGGGAGGGGAATCCAGGCAAAGGCAGCAGCCTATATGAGTTGAAGAGACAGACAGCTGAGAGAGGGTTGGGAGTTCAGGGAAGTGACAGCAGCTAGAGTTGACAGGGCAGAATTCTAGAATGGAGAAAGCTTCACAGAGTGAGCTCTTAATATCTGAGGCTTCAACCTGAGTCTGAAGTAGATTGTTCAGTGCATTTGAATAAATTACCCCAGGAGGGGGAGGAGGTAGTGTTCCCAGCAGCCGGAGGGGAAAAACTGTGTAATTACTAGGCACTGACTGGGGTAAAAAAATCAGCCGTAAGACTTAAAAGCTGCCCCAGTTTCACTTAACAGAGCCTAAAAGCAAACATTTAAAAGATCAAATTCTCTTTAAGTAACCGCCTATATCCAAGAACAAGAACAAGAATATTAAACCAAGCAAACAAGTATATCCAGTATTTACCTATCAAAGTCAAATTTACAAAGTCTGTCATCTAATAAAAAATTGGCATTCATGCAAAGCAGCAGAAAAATATAATGTATAATGAGAAGAAAAGCCAATCAATCAAAAGCAACCTGGAATAACAGATGATTGAATTTAATTATAAATAATGACAATGTACTATTATTTATATCTCAAATACTCAAAGACATAAAGGAAACATGAGCATAATTTAAAAGATCCATCTCAAACTTGGATGGAAAAAGCATGGATGGCAAACAAGTACAGGCTCAGTATCATTAGTTATTAGGGAAATGTAAACTGAAACCATAATGAGATAGCACTACACATATACTAGAATGGCTAAAATCAAATGAACTGATACTACCAAGTACTGACAAGAATTCAGAGCAACTAGAACTCTTTTTCTGGTGGGAATGAAAATCTTAAAACAACCAGTTTGTCAGTCTAAGTCAAATGCTCATTTACCATATGACTAGCAATTCCACAGCTAGATATTTACCTAAGAAAAGTAAGCACTTAGTCACACAAAAAGCTTTTATGGGGATGCTTATAACTACTTTATCACTAAAGTCTGGAAATGCCATTCAGTTGGTGAATGGATGGATCAACTGGTGAATGGATGGATAAACTGTGCTTTGTCCAAGCAACGGAATACTATGCAACAAAAAAAGAAACAAACTACTAATACACTTAACAATAGGAATGCATCTCAAATGAATTTACTCTAAGTAAAAGAAGCCAGATTCAAAAGGCTCTATGCTGCATGACTCTATTTGTCTGACATTCTGGAAATGCAGAACTCTGAGACAGAAAAAATAGGGTTGCTAAGTGGAGAAGGCAGAATTTTTTAAGGTGGTAACTGTTCTGTAGTGGTTACACACCTACACAGTTTGTCAAAACTCAGAGAACTGTACACTACAAAGCATGAATTTTAAATATATAGTATGAACTAAAAAAATGACAAAAATATAGGAAATATAGAGGAAAAGCAAAGACAATGTAACATGAAGGTAACTGGTATCCTTAACAAAGACTCCTCTAAATTAAAACAAAAAAGGACATTGAAAGATGCAATACAAAACTTCCTTAGATGAAGAAATGAATCTTTTACAAAAGAACACTATTATTCATAAGAAAAAAATGACAAAAGATTTAAATTCAGACGTATTTGGTTAATTAATTTAAAAGGCAAGTAAAAACTCTTCAGATACCACGTAGAGCAAATAAGTAAATTGCACCTGTGAGGAGACATGTTGGAAGAGGGTGGATAGATACCATGGCACTGTAAGACAGAATTCAATTCATAAAACCAACTACAAAGTTCTGAAGGTAACAGGTACACAATTATACCAGTCCACGTCTCTCAAGAATTTAACAGACATTTTAAAATATTAAAGAATTTTGGGATTTCAGCACCCAAGAATCCTTTTGAAAAATCTACTAGATATCAGAATTTAGTTAATTAGAAGATGACATTAAGATTTTTAAAAATTGAGGAAAAGCCATGGTAAAAAGGAATGCTTTGTGCTTTGAATTCACTTAAGAGTAGAGCAGAGGTTCTCAAATTAGCATGTATTAGAATCACCTAGACTGCTTAGTAAAACAGAATGCTAGCCCCTAGTCAGTGTTTCTGATAAGTCTGGTGTATTACTGCTACTGGATCCAGGAAACACAGTTTAAAAATGACTACTTTAGTTCTAGACTAAAAAACTGTGGGAATTATGGTTGTAAAACATAGTAACCACACAAAATACAAAGGACTTTTTTTTCAGTTAAAGGGGTTGAATATATGAATTTACTCATGCTCCCTTTAGAAACAACAATAAAATTAAAATAATGGGATTTTTAAAAGAAGGAATAAACTTAAAATGTCAGAAAGCACAGAATAAATCAGGAAGATACAAAATTATACCTGACTTAACAGGCAAAGTTGAATTTTAAGTCATCAAGGGAAAATTTTAAGCAATACAATTGTAAAGCAGAATCCTCAAACAGATCAGGAATTGGTGGCACCAGGTACCTCTACGAAACAAAAGGTAGAAGTGAAAGTAGGACTGGACAAGTGTCTTAAAAAAAAAAGTTAAATCTGATTTCATTCCATTTTTTGCTCAAACCAACTGAACAGTTTGAAGCAGGATTTTTCAACCCTGGCTCTACTGACATTTGGGCTGAATAATTCTTTGTTGATGGGGCTGTCTTGTGTATTGTAGAATGCTCAGCAGTTTCCCTAGCCTCTACCCACTAGTTTAGCACTCTTTACTCCAAATTGTGACAATGAAAAAAAATGTCTGCAGACATTGCCAAATGGCACTTGCGGGGCAAAACAATGCCCAGTTGAGAGGCACTGCTATAGAAACACTCCTTAGAGGAATCTTTTTAACTCTCCTAATGAAATGTTTATTTTACTAACATTCAGCAATTCCTTTACTTTTATTTTTCTTTTGTTAAATTCAAGAAAAATTAGATTCAACGCTTGGATTAAAAATACATACTTAGCAATCCTACCATTCCAAAAAAGTACTTTTGTCCACTTATTCATCCATTTGTATATATGCATTGAGTGAGAAGGAATGTTGGTGGTGGGATTTTTTTGTGACATTTTACTTTGTGTTCTCCATTGTTTGACTATTCATAGCAACTATGAACCATTTCTTCAAAAAACAAGTCATTGTTGTAAATAATAATCTAGCAAAGGCTGGCACAAAACAGGCAGTAATCACTAAGCTCTTTCTTCTTAACTACTGAACTGCACTAAGTATCTTGGCCAAAAAATAATAGTTATTGTATACAAGGTCCTCTCATTCAAAAAATCAATTCTAGTCACAATATCATCATGAGATTGGGGTGGGGAAAAGCACTTAGGAAGGCATACATTGCTGGTAATGCACCTGCAGAATTAGCTGGGAGGTCCACAGATGCTTATGACAGTGTTTAATCAGAGAGACAGCCATGCATGAACCAAGGAAATGATCAATCTAATAATTCTAGGCCACTTAGCCAAAAAAGCCAAAATACAATAAAAAGTTTAATACTCCAATCTCTACACAATAATTTTACATGCACTTTTTCTTTTATACCTTTTTCATAGTTCAGGAATTTTCTAGTTGGTTTATAAATTAGAAAAACTTTTACAAAAATTGATTAAGCCTGAAGAAACCTGAGCAAAGGAAGGATGAAATTTAATTCTCGCTTAACTGATAAAATTTAATAACTTAAATACTTTTAAAAATTCGAATAAATCTAAAATTTGTCAAAACCTCTATGTAAATGAGCATATTGACTGTAAGACTGTGTTAGAATTAGATGTGTATATTACAAGGCAAATTCCCCTCCAATTGCTATCAAACTGCACTAACATTCAACAATTCAGGAACAGAGACAGAGGCATGGAGACAGGAAGGAATGGGAAAAAGATGACCAGAATTGCATACTACAGAATCAATTCCTAAACTGGCCACAATTCCTAGGCTAGAACCCTGAGAGCAACCCTAGCCACCTAGCTGTTCTCTCTGCCAGGTGTCTAACTACTGAAGGTAAGAATACTGACTTCTTGTTTTTCCAGCATACCTTGAAATTAACATAGACTAAATGGCAGTGTCACTTTTATCACAATTTTCTAATCAAAAAAGGTAAAGAATGAAATCGTACAAACATTAACAGGAATACAATTCTTCTCATATTCCTCTCTAAAGCTATTTGCTTTCTGATTTAAAATACATATATTTTAAAAAATCCTGAAAACTTTTTTGTACTGTAGTTGTCCTTGAGGCAAAAAATGTTGCTCATCATTGATCTGAAGATGAGAACAAAATGGAAAACATGTAGCCTTCCTTTTAAATCTTTACAACATATAAAGAACATGCCAACTAAATAACTGGGACAAAATCAGACTTCACAATAAAACTAGGCATCTCCCTGCCTCCCCCCAGAAAACAATGAAAACAATCTTATAATCATTTATTATACTGTAATACACTTTACTTACTACACTAAATATGCCTCTTCTGCATAAAAGTCATTCACTTAAGTAGGTTTTCTAAATTTCTTACTGAGATAAAAATGAACAAGATTTCCAGGTCCAACTACAGGAAGAAATATAATCAAGAAAATAATCTGAGTTAGAGTTAACAACCTCCACCTATTATTTTATTAAAATTTACACTTATAGTTCAAACCACATCAAGAACTTTTTGAAAAAAAGGCAAGGTATATAAAGTAATCAAAATGCTGGCTAATGTACATAATGGAGTAATCTGGAAAGTCAGACAAGCAATTCTTAAGGTGGAAGTCATAAATCATGGAATAAAGAAATGATTTGAACCCAAGTATCTCACCCAAAATTACAAATACCTTACACTGTAATGTTAGTGTTTTGTCTGGGCTGAGGGGAAGATTATCTGAAACTGAAGTTTGTGCCCCGAATCAAGAAATCTCGCCACTTATAATGAAACATGGCTTCACTCTAACAATGCATCTAATCAAAATGCCACGCCTGATTAAACATAAAACTTCAGATGCTTAACGTTAAAATACACAAGATTTTTTAGTATCAGAATTGACCAGCTTTTCCAGATGAATTATTATTTGAGAAGTACAATTTCCTCATCCCATTTAGGTCGAAGACCCAGTCGCAGAGAAAGGGCTATTCATTCCAGAACGTTATTTCTAGGTCTCTCTAACTGCCAGGCTGCCCCAAATAACGGGCACTTAATTGTAGTCTGCGCGACATAACAAAGAGGTCGACAAGCCTCCAGGGATGACAGTGCTGCAGTCTGAGGTCGCTGGGAAGAAATGACAGGAAGAGATGCGGTATTCCACTGAAGGAAGAAGCCTAAGACCTTTGCAGAGATGGCCGGGCAAGACAAGAAAAAAACAAGGGCCTGGAAGAATGGGAAGCAACTTTGACGAAAAACGAGTCGGGGAGGAAGACTACCAGTTCTTTTCACTTCATCCCCACTACTCCGCACGGCCACCTCGGTCAGCTCTTCGTAAAACTCACGGCCCAAGGGCGAATCAGAGTGACCAGGGGAGACAGGGAGAAAATGCGGGCGGAAGGCACTCCCCGTTGGGTGGGGTACCACGTTCCCGCTGGGGCCTCAACAAGCTCGCTCGCGTCGCTTTTTCTTTCACCTATTGTGCTAGCACCCCGAAAGCCGCCAAGGAACATCTTACCCAGCTTGCCATGGAGCACAGCCCCAAGACGCTCCCCATCTCCACAACGTCGTAAAGACAACGGACGCCGACAAAATGGAGACAACCACTCTCCTGCTTCCCAGGGCTTATTTACTTCTGGAGCCACTTCCGGCGCAGAGCCTTTCCCCGCCTTGCCAAGTGAGCTTTGCGTCACTTCCTTCGAGGCCCGGGCCGGGTGGGACGAGGAGTACGTCACGCTGAGATTGCGCAGGCGTAGCCCGGCAACGCGAGGGAGTGTCCTTGACCGCGGAGTCCTCGAATATCCTCGGTTCGGAAGCGTCCGGCTCCCGCTCGCTGAGCATAGTTTGGCACATTAAGAAAACGTTGTAAGGAAAAAAAACCTTGTAATTACTGTTTATTTGATTGGGACATTAGTAAAGGATAGACTTGTGGTTGATCTTTTGCCATCGTCCTTCAGAGGAACCTCTCAACTGCTTTCGGACGATTGCTTTCTCTTTCTAGATGGACATCCGACCCATCTCCACTCACCTTTCGTTTTCTCCACTTTTGCATCTTTTTCCCCACTTACATTACAGTTTATTCCTGTGCCAGTCTGGATGCTTCCATTTCTTTGTATCAATTATGCTTGCGGTTGAAAAGCATTTAAATCTCTTGTTCTGTTAAAATGTTACAAGAAGCACATTCAAAGATTTTAAATTACGTAAGAAGATAGACTCATTATAAAAACGCAACATAGTATTTTTGTTGAACTTCACGATCTGTTGAGACATTTGGAACCCTTGCTTATTAGGGGGTAATGGACATCTGCAGGAATGTATTTGTATAGAAGTTCTAGTTCTTGTTTTTGTAGGGATTGGTCCTTGAAGATATTGTGGAAGAAGAGTGGTACACAGAAATAACTGGAACTTGAAATAGTTGTTGTCATAACTAATAATAAGGTGTCACAGAATCTACAAAAATTAGATTGGTAAAGGCAAGGGAACACCTAAAAATCTGAGAGAACTGTAACTCTAGGTAGCAAAAAGCAAGGAATGGGACTGGATAGAAGACAATGGGTTTACTTTGGACATGTTGGCGGTGAAGTCTCTGAAATGCTACTCCCTCAGCACCTGAAAATGCCAGCTTGAAAGCCAAGCATTAATGAAGCACAAAATTTAAAATAATTTATATTGTAGTTGAAGATTTTACCTAAAAACAAGAAACCAGTTCATTCCTTTGAAAGTGAAAGCTCATGATAATCCGTGCTTGCTGACTTCTTGAAATGCTGGCAGTTTGGCCCAGTTCAGAGATTCAGAAAACATGACATGAAAGTCAGTTCTTCTGAAATGGCTACTCTGGCTCCATTTTAAAAATGGCTCTACTTATGTCATTTTTCACAAAGATACAGGATTGAGGAATATAACCAAAGATAAATGTTGTAGAGTTACAAGTAGCCTTAATATGGAACCAAAAAATTTAACACTGGAAGACTTAACCAGGCAGAAAGAAGCTATTGTTAGTTGTTAACCTGACTTGGGTTGTTCATGTTATCTCCATACACCTTTCCTTCTAAGTTCTGCATTTTATATTCTTTAATAACTTGTGCAAATACCTTTAGTAAAATACTTCACAAAATTTCATTATTTCATTGTAGTATATCAACCCTAAAGAGCTGTATCAGATTAGATTATGCAGTCTTATAAATGATAGCACCATGTATAGCAAGCATATTATAGACAATCAATACAAACTGATTTCCTCCATTTTTTTCATACCAAGACTAACTAGCATCTGTGGCTTGCCAACCTGGGACAGACAGACATAGTGTATATCGGAAGAGCTACTTCAGTTTCTCAGATAATGTACCTAGGTTACCTAACATTTTCCAATCTATATCCTTGGGATGGGTATCATATTGTGATCATATTGTGATATATCATGTATCATCTTAGATTTTGGTAACGTGGAAGCTTACTTCCTAGATTTCCTTAGTAATTTTATGGCTGTAGCCCAGATAGCTTTTAATCTTCATTGATCATCAAGAGATCCACTCAGTTGCAGTTCTAATCTTGGAGCTGTGTCTTTTCTTCAGATAGGCCTATAGTAATTTATAGGAGTAATACTTCTTATATATAGATCCAACAATAGAGTAGTATCTTCACTATACAAGTGAAGCTTCTATACAAGTTTCTTTCATCAAGATGTGGGAGGATACTTTGGGGAATCTGCAATGGGAGATCAGAAGAGTATCCACTAAATCCATTTAAGGAGTGCATCTGGCAGAGAGTTTCAAGAAAGAGTCCCAGATCCACAGTTTCATCTCTGTAAGGGCATTTATCTAGATTGGTTGTCAATGGACTTAAATGCAAGATGTCAAAGTGTGAAGTGTGTATTAACCAATGAGCTATAAACATCCTCAATATTTGAAATATTTTGACATACAAAAAAAACCAGAATAATGTCATAACCATGAACTTTCCACTGTCTTCAAGAGAAATAAAATATTACAAATAGAATTGCTCTTGATTACATTGTTCCTTCCCCTCTCTCAAGAGATGATCATAGTGAATTAATGTTAATGACCAATTAACAATCTGTGCTACAATGTCTTCAAATTACTAATGCAAATTGCTCTTCAAAGTAGTTTTACCAATACAGAAGGTCCCAGATGTAGCAATGGTTCAACTTATGATTTTTTTTTTACTTTAGGATGAAATACAGTTCGGTAGGAACTGTACTTTGAATTTTGGATTTTGATCTTTTTCCAGGCTAGGAATATGCTGCATGATATTCTCTCATGATACTTGACAGTGGTAGCAAGCAGCGGCTCCTAGTCAGCCATGAAATCAAGAGTGCAGATAACCAATACATTTAAAACCATGCTGAACCCATACAACCCTTTGTTTTTCACTTTGGCATTGTATTAAGTAAGTTACATGAGATATTATACACTTCATTATAAAATAGACTTTGTGTTAGATGATTTTTCTCAACTGTAGGCTAATTTAAATATTCTGAGCTAGGTAGGATAGGCTGTTATGATGTTCAGTAAATCAAGTGTATTAAGTGCATTTCAATTTACAATATTTTCAACTTACCATGGGTTTCTTGCAACATAAACCCATCATAAGTGAAGGAAGATCTGTTTACACTTACTCCATTGGTATATGAAAATTGCTCCACATCTTTGGTAGGACTTGGGCTTGTCACATAATTTAGCTAACATGAGAAGTAATATGATTCATTATGCTATTGATTTCATTTCCCTGATAACCAGTAACTTTAAGAACTTTTGTTTATTGACCATTAAGATATCTTCTATATAAAGTGTCCTTTCAAGCCTTTTGCTTATTTATCAATTAGGTTATTTATCCATTCTTTATTGATTTAATATATTTTTGGATACAAATTCTTTGTTATATGTGAGCAATTACCATACTGGAGGGTTCAGACTTACTCTTTCACTTTTTTTATGGTGTCTTTTGCTATCAGTATAGCATTAGAATTTATTATATTATAGATCATGTTTAGCAAATTCGACCCTTAATTTACATGATTTTGTTTTTGAGAACTCCTTACTAGTATCAAGATTTTAAAGATATTTTCCTCTGTGTATTTTATTCTAAATTTTAAAGTTTTGCTCTTCACACTTGTGCTTTTAGTCCACTTAAAACTGACTTTAGTGTATCGTGTGAGATAGAAATTCAATCACTGCTGTGCTGGTAAATGGGCTCTCCAAGGGCAGGGAGGGGAGGGATATAACTCTCATTTGTAGCATTTGCTTATTTCCATGGCATAATACCTCCACTATAGCTGATTCCCATCTAACAATGGTTTAAGAATGTACCTATGAAATTCTTGGCTGTTAATCAACTGGTCAGTGTGATCTAGCTTCAGCATACCATTAGGTCCAATTGTATTTTAGTTTTTCTTATGGATAAACAATTGCCCTTGTGCAAATTAGAGAATACTGCATCCTTTTCCCCGCACTTGTAATACCATTGCTGTCATGTGTCACATTTCCATGCACATATGTCTGTTTCTGAACTCTGTTCTATTTTATGGATTGGATTGTTTGTCCCTGTGTCTCTAATACATAGTTTTAATTATAGTTACTTTAAAGTGAGTCGATATCTGGAAGAGTGAGTTTCTATACCCTGTTCTTTTCTTCAAACTTGCTTTGGTTATTCTTGGTCCTTTGCGCTTCTCTATGTATTTTAGAATGAATTTGTCAAGTTTGAGTGATTAATTATATGGTCCCAGAAACCATAAGACTGGGCATATTTTAGAAGGATGTGGTAAATTTTACTATAAGCTTCTTGATGGGTACAGAGTTTCTTAACAAGTCATTTGCATTTTTAGTCAGACAATAATATATGAGATTATGCTTTAGGGGGCAGATTTGTTAGCATTCTTAATCTCTACTCATTAAATGTCAGAATTATTCACTACTCCTAATTAATATGATACCCAATAAAGAGCAGTATAACTGTTGTTTGAAAACCAGTGGTAAAATAAAATAGGAATTAATTATTGATTGTAGTTAATTGAGGTCTCCTTGTCAGTTATGAAAGATGAAAATAATGAATCAAAAAAAGAATGAAAAAATTTTTCATATTTCAACCCAGACACAATTCAAAACATAGTTTCTTTCCCCCATACATACCAACAATTTAGTAGGAACCCAAATTTCTCCAAGATACTTATAGCACAAGCCAAAGTCATAATGCCAAAGCACAAATGAGCAAAAGTAAATAAATTAGAAGTTTAAAAAAATGCTACTCAATTGCTCAGCTCTCTTAATGGTGTGACCTGATTCAGGGATCGACTAGAACATCTCAAGTGAACAGTTTCCAAAAGCTTTAGATTATCAAATTTTTGAAGCTTAATAAGGAGTCAACCCCAAAAAGATTTTAAATTCATTTGGGTGGTACCATGTATTACATTTTTGTGATTGAGTGGCATGTTAATATTTTGAAGTATTTAAGAATTCCTGCCATCCTAATGTTTTCTAAACTTATTTGACTGGAAAGAGCTTTTTTCTTTCCATGAAACATGTATTAATATCCATCAGAATTAATATTCTGTGGAATATACTTTAAGAAATGTTAATGGAGGAAAGGATGGACTGTATAGCCTTCGGGCAATCTCTTAAAATATCATTTTTCGTAACTTAGCTTTTGATTGAAGATTAGCATTAGAGAGTCTAAGATTATATTCCTTGGAGAGAATCTTAATAGGAATGCTCTATGTTACCAATTAAGGAAAACATATAAACTTTAACATTCAGATAAATGTAATGTAAAATTAATTATCTCAGGGAAATTTAGGACTAAGATCAAGACACAAGTCAGAATAGACAAACACAGAAGTGGGCTGAGAGAATCCTGGAATACTTTAGGCCACCTTAAGGTTTTCCTCATAAAATAGTCTGTGTTCATTCTCACATGTGGATAAACAAAGAATTGAAGCTCCTAAGTATCATGGTTGTGATGAGAAAATGTAAGAAAAATGTAAGGCAGGATTACCAAGCTTATCCTGGTAATAGTACAAATTTCAATAATGCATTCATAACAATCAATTTAAACCAATGTAATCCCCAAGATGAATTAGGTGCAAAATTTACCCTTACATAACTAAATATATTACTCTGAAATAGAATTATTGACTATCAGTCATTAAGTATTATGAGACTGTCTACTCAGAATAATGTTAGTTTCACAGTTTACCTAATGGTAATAAAACCGTCTGCTTTGTAATGAAGACATTCCAATTATCACTGATTCTCATATATTAAAACTACACGTTTAAGAAAAACGACTACTTGTTCATATTGAATTCATATAACATAGTCCATGGCTGACTTTTTTCTCCACAATAGTGTGAATAATAAAAGATCTTTATAAAAATTGGTTGCAAACATCTTGTAGTAATGCTCTACTCTTTATTGAGGGTTTATTATTATACAGTACTATGGAACCAATATTCTAAACTTCCTAGCATGGTACTCTTGGGAGCTGCCCCATACTTACTTCTGAATTGTTTCTAGTTCCTACTTCCTGAAAATTAGCACTTTTAAAAGGTTGTTATTTTTCCTTTCTTACTATTTCTGCAAAGCACAGACTGGGAAGAAATTAGTTCAGTATCTCATGCAGGGGCTGGCAATTTTAGGAAGCAAATAAAATGTACAGTTCCTGCTGCAGATTGTCAGGGATGACCTATGAGACAGTTTTCTTTCTTTCTTTTTTTTTTGGTATCATTAATCTACAATTACATGAGCAACATTATGGTTACTAGACTCTCCCCATCATCAAACCCCCCCCATACCCCATTACAGTCACTATCCATCAGCGTTGTAAGATGCTATAGAATCACTAGTCTTCTCTGTGTTGTACAGCCTTCCCCTTGCCCCTCTCCCTACATTATGTCTGCTAATCATTATGCCCCCCTTTCCCCCTTTTCCCTCCCTTCCAACCCACCCTCTCCAGTCCCTTTCCCTTTGGTAACTATTAGTCCATTCTTGGGTTCTGTGAGTCTGCTACTTTGTCCCTTCAGTTTTTTTCTTTGTTCTTATACTCCACATAAGGGTGAAATCATTTGATACTTGTCTTTTCCCACCTAGCTTATTTCACTGAGCATAATACCCTCTAGCTCCATCCATGTTGTTGCAAATGGTAGGATTTGTTTTCTCCTTATGGCTGAATAATATTCCATTATGTATATGTACCACGTCTTCTTTATCCATTCATCTGCTGATGGACACTTAGGTTGCTTCCATTTCTTGGCTATTGTAAATAGTGCTGCAATAAACATAGGGATGCATCTGTCTTTTTGAAACTGGACTGCTGCATTCTTAGGGTAAATTCCTAGGAGTGGAATTCCTGGGTCAAATGGTATTTCTATTTTTAGTTTTTTGAGGAACCTCCATACTTCTTTCCGCAATGGTTGAACTAATTTACATTCCCACCAGCAGTGTAGTAGGGTTCTCCTTTCTCCACATCCTCGCCAACATTATGAGACAGTTTTCACTGGTGTCTTGGCTGGTGCTTCTGCCATGCTACTGTCCATGTTGTCCACAGTTCCTCTCCCATTACTTTTTGCTGGAGATGATGCCTGCACCCAGAAGTAGGTAGTCTGTAGCCTTTTATTCTCTCCTGTATTTCCTCATCCATTTTCTTAAGAAAATGGTTTAGTATCTTGCACATCACATTTAAAGTTGCAGCTTAACCTGGAATCACTGTCCAGTAACCCACAAAGGTTAACTGAAATTAGACTTATCTTTGGTCCTGAGTCCTTCCTGCCTCTATACAAATCTCTGTATAAACTTTAAAGTTAATTTCATATGAGACAATAACTATGAAACATTGTGAAAATAAAAGAGATTTTGAGAAATATAATCAGGTCATATTTTGCTGTAAATTAGAAATTATGCCACTTAGTTCCCCTGTCCACAGTAGACCAACACTGACACTAATGAGAGCTAAAACATCTTAAGCCCCCAAAATGAATTGTCTTAAAGAATAAATAAAATATGCAGCCTGATCATATTCCACAGTTTAAAGAGGGAAAGGGCCTATGAAAAGTATTTCATGGCTGTAATCATAAAATAATTAAATCCTAATATAAAAATGTTTAAATGTTTCATTGTATGTTCTCTGTAAGAATAAGCCAGAAATTGATTAGGAAATAATAACCTATAGAGGTCAGTATAGACTTGGAATTGGAAGAGACAGTTCTCTAAGTGAAGATGCTTTTGTCTGTGAAGACAAATTGTGATTTCTTTTTAAAAAATCAAAATGTGGTGTTAAAGGTACAAACATTCATCTAAATTGTTACCTGAATATTTTTAAAAACAAGTGGATAATTAACTTTCCACACAGATTTTCTTTTCTTTGCCCAAATCTAAGCCATTAATTCCTGATAACCAGATATATTTATTTCAGTGAAGTAGTTGATTACAAAAATGAAAATACTTCAGGCTAAATATATATAAATTTATGGATAAAACACTCATCATGTAAATAATAAAGTGGGTAGAGAATGAAAATGTTTCTAATGTTTAGTGTACTGTTTTATAATCATTGAGAATGACTACTTGAAGATATACTACCAGCATTTCTTAAACATTTTATATCTCAAGGTGAATTGACTAAAACATGTTTGGGATTTATCGACATCCCATAGGAATTCAAAAAATATAATGTTATCATGTGTTGAAGAATTTCAATTAGTTATTGAAGAAATATTTCTCTTGCATAAATGGAAATAGTACAATATAGCAAGCATTCACCCCAAAATGTTATTTATTACGTTAGAGAAAGGAACCAACTATTTCTATTTTGGTTTTCATCACATTTTTTAATTCTATTTAAGTATGTTATTAAGGCAATTGTAAATCAACACTTTCTAATAGAAATACCATGTGAACTTTATGTGTAATTTAAAATTCAAAAGTAGCCACATTAAAAAGAAAACTAAACAGATGAAATCAGTTTTAACACATTTAATTTAACCCAACATATCCAAATTATTACCATTTCAATATGAAATTAATATAAAAATAATTAGATGTTTTACATTATTTTTGTTTACTCTTCTAATTCTGGTTTGTATTTCATACAGCATATGTCAATTCAGACCAACCACATTCCAAGATCTCACTAGCCCCCATATTGGACAAGGCTTGGCTAAAAGCTGAAGGAGAAAACTGCTATTGTGTGTTTCTCAATAGTAAAAATTACAATAAAAACTTAATTTAATATAATTGATGCAAATTGAAGAATACAAAAAAAATAGAAAATAAGGATTTTTATTCACAAAGGTAGGAAATTAAATCAGCAGGATTTACTAAATTGCTATAAAATGGGCAACCATCTTCTTTTCTAGGAAATGAAATTCTTTTGAGAGTGTCAAAGCTTACCTGCTCCAATTTCTCAATTTCTATAGAAATGATTGCTAGATCTAAGTCTTCTTTATGACATATCTTTATTTATTTTTTATTAATTTTTTCATTATTTTTAATTAAGTTATTATTAATATACACTCTTATGAAGATTTCACATGTAAAAACAATGTGGTTACTACATTTACCCATACTATCAAGTCTCCACCCATACCCCATTGCAGTCACTGTCCATCAGTGTCGTAAGATGCCACAGAGTCACTATTTGACTTCTCTGTGCTACACTCTTTTCCCTGTGACCCCTCACAGCATGTGTAGTAAACATAATATCCCTCAATCCCCTTCTCCCTCCCTCCCCACCATCCTCCTACACCCCTCCCCTTTGGTAACCACTGGTCCCTTAGGGTCTGTGAGTCTGCTGCTGTTTTGTTCCTTCAGTTTTGCTTCGTTGTTATACTCCACAAATAAGGGAAATCATTTAGCACTTGTCTCCACCTGGCTTATTTCACTGAGCATAATATCCACCAGCTCCAGGGATTGTCAAGATGGCAGCATGAGTAGGGTGGTGGAAATCGTCTCCCAAATTCATATATACTTTGAAAATACAGCAAATACAACTATTCCTAACAGAGTGACGAGAAGATATAGTACACCAGCCAGGCTACATCTACATCTGCGAGAACTCAACATCTCACTTAAAAGGGTAAGATACAAAGCCGTGACCCAGCGGGACCCAAGCACTCCCCCGGCTCCATCTCACCAGCGGGAGGAAAACAATCAGAGTAGTGAGGGAGGGGAAGCACAGGACTGCTAAATAACCAGCACTAGTAATATGCACTGGGAGCGGAGACATACATTGCATGGTATACTGGATATTAGAGGAATGGAAAAGTAAAATCCAAGACTAAAACTGTGAACAGGTTCCCACAGCCAGCTTCCCTGCGACAAAAGAAAAGTGGGCACTTTAAAAGTCTTAAAGGGACAAGGGCTTAACAGGTGGACAAAATCATCTTGGCACACTCAGCGCAGCAGACTGGGAACTTTAATGAACTTTAGATGCCCTAACCCCCTGGGTGGCGAAGCAGCTCCGAAGCCCCTCACAGTGATAAGCAGCCTACCATTCATTACCCACCACCAGCACTGCAAGCAAACTGGCTGACCCACCATTGCTGTGGAGCAGCCAGGGAGAAGCTCTGCCCACAGCAAACACACAGAGGCTTCTCCCAGTGTGCAGCTAACTGGGCCAGACCCAGGGGCTGTCCCCTGCCCACAGTTAACCGGCACAGATAGAGAAGACTAGTGCAGAGTCTGGAAGGCACAAAGGGGCTTTATTCTCATGATGAAAACATGCTGCTTGCCTGCAACCCCTGCCAGTGCCCTAGGCCATCCAGAGGGCCGACCTGCCCACAGCAGCTAAGGGGGTTAACCCAGAGGCTGTGCCATGTGTGCTGCTGAATGGCATAAGCAGAAGGAACTGGCATGGAGTCCAGGAAACACATAGGGGCTCTGTTCTCAGGGCAGATACGCGCTGATTGCCTCCAACCACCGCCAGTTCCCTAGGCCATCCTGAGGGCCATCCTGCCCACAGTAGCTCAGGGTATTACCCAGAGGCTTCCCCCTGCACCTCCTTTACCAGCACAGGCAGAGGAAACCAGCGCAGAGTCTGGGAAGCATGTAGGGGCTCTGTTCTCACAGTAAACACATGCTAACTGCCTGCAACCACTGCCAGAGCCCTAGGCCATCCTGAGGGCTGCCCCGCCCATGGCAGCTCAGAGGATTAACCCAGAAGCTGCTCCCTGTGTACAGTTGACTGGCACAGGTAGTGGAGACAGGCAAGGCAGCCAGCATAAAGGCAAGGACTTAGTTCTCCCAGCTGACACTCACTACTCATGGACAATCACTTTCATTACCATGAAAAGCCAAAAGAACCTTGTATAGTCCAAAATCCCTCAAACACCAGAGAGAGGGCCTGGTGAGACCAAAATCACCAATCTTCCTGAAAAAGAATTCAAAATATAAGGCATAAGCATGCTGATGGAGCTACAGAGAAATATGCAATAGCTAAGGGATGAATTCTGGAGAGAGATAACAGATGAAACAAACAATGGAAGGATTTAAGAGCAGACTGGATGATGTAAAAGAGACTGTTAATGAAATAGAAATCAGAGAACAGGAATACAGAGAAGCTGAGGCAAAGAGAGATAAAAGGATCTCTAGGAATGAAAGAATATTAAGAGAACTGTGTGACCAACCAGACGGAAGAATATTCACATTACAGGGGTAACAGAAAAAGAAGAGAGAAAAAGGGATAGAAAGTGTCTTTGAAGAAATAATTGCTGAAAAATTCCCCAATTTGGGGAAGGAAATAGTCTCTCAGACCGTGGAAGTCCACAGATCTCCAAACACAAGGAACCCAAGCAGGACAACACCAAGACATAATAATCAGAATGGTAAAGATAAAAGACAAGGACAGAGTATTAAAAGTAGACAGAGAGAGAAAAAAAGGTCACCTACAAAGGAAAACCCATCAGGCTAACATCAGACTTCTCAGCAGAAACCTTAAGACAAGAAGAGAATGGCATGATATATTCAATGTAATGAAACAGAAGAGCCTCAAACCAAGAATACTGTATCCAGCAAAACTATCATTTAAATTTCAAGGAGGGATTAAACAACTCTCAGATAAGCAAAAGTTGAGGGAATTTACCTCCCACAAACAATCTATAGAGTATTTTAAAGGGACTGCCCTAGATGGAAGTGCTCCTAAGGCTAAATAGATGTCACCAGAGAAAATAAAACCACAGCAAAGAAAGTAAACCAACCAAATACTAACTAAATGCAAAATAAAATCAGCTAAACACAAAATGAGTCAAGGGAAATGCAAAGGAGTGCAGAATAAAACACCTAACATATAAAGAATGGAGGAGGAAGAAAAAGAAGGGAGAGAAATAAAGAATCATCAGACTGTGCTTATAATAGCATAATAAGTGAGTTAAGTTATACAGTTAAATAGTAAAGAAACTACCCTTGAACCTTTGGTAACCACGAATCCAAAGCCTGTAATGGCAATAAGTACATATCTATCGATAATCACCCTAAATGTAAATGGAGTAAATGCACCAATCAAAAGACACAGAGTAATAGAATGGATAAAAAAGTGAGACCCATCTATATGCTGCCTACAAGAGACTCACCTCAAACCCAAAGACATAAACAGACTAGAAGTGAAGGGATTAAAAAAGATATTTCATGCAAACAATAGGGAGAATAAAGCAGATGCTGCAGTACTTCTATCAGACAAAAGAAACTTCAAAACAAAGAAAGTACCAAGAGACAAAGAAGGACATGCCATAATGATAAAAGTGCCAGTCCAACAAGAGGATATAAACAATATCTCTGCATACAACACAGGAGCACCTACATCTGTGAAAATATACTAAAAGAATTAAAGGAGGAAATAGAATGCAATGCATTCATTTAAGGAGACTTCAACACTCCACTCAATCCAAAGGACGGATCAACCAGATAGAAAATAAGTAAGGACACAGAGGCACTGAACAACACACTAGAAAAGATGGACCTAACAGACATCTACAGAACTCTACACCTAAAAGAAGCAGGATACACATTCTTCTCAAGTGCATGTGGAACATTTTTGAGACCACATACACTAGGCCACAAAAAGAGCCTCAGTAATTAAAAAAAGATTGAAATTCTACCAACCAACTCCTCAGATCACAAAGGTATAAAATTAGAAATAAATTGTACAAAGAAAACAAAAAGGCTCAGAAACACATAGAGGCTTAACAACATACTCCTAAATAATCAATGGATCAAAGACCAAATTAAAACAGAGATCAATCAATATGTGGGACAAATGAAAACAACACAATGCCACAACTTCTGTGGGATGCAGCAAAAGCAGTTCTAAAAGGGATGTATATAGCAATCCAGTCCTATTTAAAGAAGGAAGAACAATTGCAGATGAAGAGTCTAAATTCAAAATTATTGAAACTGGAAAAAGAAGAACAATTGAGGCCCAAAGTCAGCAGGAGGAACATAATAAAGATCACAGAAGAAATAAATAAAATTGAGAAGAATAAAACAATAGAAAATAATCAATGAAACCAAGAACTGGTTCTTTGAGAAAATAAACAAAATAGATAAATCCCTAGCCAGACTTACTAAGAGAAAAAGAGAATCTACACACATAAACAGGATCAGAAATGATAAAGGAAAAATCATGATGGACCCCACAGAAATACAAAGAATTATTAGAGAATACTATGAAAATCTATATGCTAACAAACTAGATAAGCTAGAAGAAAGGGACAACTTTCTAGAAAATACAGCCTTCCAAGACTGACCAAGGAAGAAACAGAAAATATAAACTGAACAATTATGAAATTGAATTGGTAATCAAAAAACTACCCAAGAACAAAATCCCTGGACCAGATAGACTCACCACTGAATTTTATCAGACATTTAGACAAGACTTAATACCCATTGCCCTTAAAGTTTTCCAAAAAATAGAAGAGGAGGGAATGCTTCCAAACTCATTCTATGAAGCCAGCATCACTCCAATATGAAAACCAGGCAAAGACACCACACACACACAAAAAAAATTACAGACAAATATCCCTGATGAAAATAGATGCAAAAACACTCAACAAAATATTAGCAAACAGATTTCAAAACTACATCAAGAGGATCATACACCATGATCAAGTGGAATTTATCTCAGGGATGCAAGGATGGTACAACATTCGAAAATCCATCAACATCAACCACCACATCAAAAAATAAGCATACAAAAACCACATGATCATGTCCATAGATGCTGAAAAAACATTTGACAAAATTCAACATCCATTCATGATAAAAACTCTCAACAAAATGGGCATAGAGGGAAAGTACCGCAACATAATATAGACCATATATGACAAACCCACAGCCAACATCTTACTTAATAGCAAGAAGCTGAAAGCTTTTCCCCTAAGATTGGAAAAAAGACAAGGATGCCCACTCTTCCAGCTTTTATTCAATATAGTACTGGAGGTCCTCGCTATGGCAATCAGACAAAACAAAGAAATCAAAGGCATCCTGATTGGTAGGGAAGAAGCCAAATTGTCACTGTATGCAGATGACATGATATTGTACAAGAAAGTCCTAACAAGATTCTAATTTAAAAAGTATCAAGAGAGATTCAAGATGGCGGCATGAGAGGTGAGACAGAGAACTCCTGCCAAAACCACAAATAGTATGAAAATACCATTAATTAATACAACTAACTCTAAAACACCTACTGGAAAGAAGGCTGAACCAGACTGCATACAGACATCATGAACAGAGCAGACCTCATGAAACAGGGTAATGTACCAAAGTCTTGATCTGATGGGACCCAAGCCCTTCCCCCACCCCGCTCACTGGCGGGAGGAAGAGAAATGGAGTGGGGAGGGTGTGGAAGCTCAGGACTGCTGAAACCTAGCCCTGGAGATCTGCTTTGTGTGCAGAAACCTACACTATGTGGAGCTCTGGAGGTTGGGGCTCTGGGACAGGCAGAATGCCTGAAAGACTGATATTCTGGCCATTTGTGGAGGACAGGATCCACATCTTGGTGCTCTGTGACAGAGGCAACCCAGGCAGTCTGAGAGACTTACTAGCAGCAAGAGGGTTGCTGAAGGGGCAGGGTTTGCATGGAGCTTGCTGCAAGAGAGAAGGGAGAGCTTGACAAGGTTGTCTGAGAAAGCTCTGCCCAGCATTTTGGGAACTTTGAGGAGCTTTAGGCACTCCATCCCCCTGGCTGGCTGCTCAGCTCTGTGGCCCCCCACTGTGATATACAGCCTGCCGAGCCTTCCTCCAGGCCTGACAGCACCAGCTCACAAATGAGCAGTCACTGCGCTGGCATCAGGCCAGCCAGAGGGAGGCCCTACCTACAACAGCTAGAGACGCCGAGTTCAGAGGCTTACACCTATGTGCTCAGCCCACCTGCTGTGATACTGGAGACAGGCATCACAGACAGGAATCAGTAAATAGATATTTCCTCCCCCCAGGCACCAGCTCCACTCCCCAATAACCCCCAACCTCACTCTAGGGACTGAGCAGCTCCACAGACTGGAGCTTCTGGGCACCAGAGGGCACCTCATAGAAATATGAAATGTCAGAAGAACCTGGTTCAGACCAAAACCTCACAAACCCCAGAAAAAGGGCCAAATGAAACTGAATTCACCAATCTCCCTGAAAGAGAGTTCAAGATAAAAATCATAAACATACTTATGGAGGTACAGAAAAATATTCAAGATCTCAGGAACTAATTTAAGACAGAGATTCAATCATTAAGAAATTCCATTTCTGAAATGAAACATACAATGGAGGGATTTAAAAGCAGATTAGATGTAGTAGAAGAGACAGTAAATGGAATAGAAATTAGAGAAAAGGAATACAAAGAAGCTGAGGCACAGAGAGAAAAAAGAATCTCTAAGAGTGAAACAATATTGAGAGAACTGTGTGACCAATCCTAATGGAACAATATTCACATTATAGGGGTACCAGAAGAAAAAGAGAGAGAAAAAGGGATAGAAAGTGCCATTGAGGAGGTGATTACTGAAAACTTCCACAATCAGGGGAAGGAGATAGTCTCTCAAGCCATGGAGGTGCACAGATCTCCCCACACAAGGGACCCAAGGAATACAACATAAAGATATATAACAATTAAGATGTGAAAGATCAAGGATAAAGACAGACATTTAAAAGCAGCCAGAGAGAGAAGAAAGGTCACATAAAAAGGAAAAATCCATCAGGCAATCATCAGATTTCTCAACAGAAACATTACAAGCCAGAAGGTAGAGGCATGATATATTTAATGCAATGAAGCAGAAGGGCCTTGAACCAAGAATACTCTACCTGGCAAGGTTATCATTTAAATTTTCAGATAAGCACAAGCTGAGAGAATTTAGCTCCCACAAACCACCTCTACAGTGCATTTTGTAGGGACTGCTATAGATGGAAGTATTCCTAAGGCAAAATAGATGTCACCCAAGGAATAGACAAAGAGTACAGGATATGATTCATAACATACAAAGAATGGAGGAGGAAGAAAAAGAAAAAGGAGGGAAAAAAAGAACCTTTAGCTTCTGTTTGTAATAGCATATGAAGTGAGTTATATTAGACTGTTATACGGTAAAGGAATTACCCTTGAAACTTTGGTAACCACAAATCTAAAGCCTGCAATGGCAATAAGTACAAACCTATCAATAATCACCCTAAATGTAAATGGTCTGAATGCACCAACCAAAATACATAGACTCACTGAATGGATAAAAAAAACAACAGCACCCATCTATATGCTGCCTATGAGAGACTCACTTCAAACTCAAAACCATACACAGACTGAAAGTAAAGGGATGAAAAAATATATTTCATGCAACTAATAGAAAAAGAAGCAGGAGTTGCAGTACTTGTGTCAGACAAAATAGATTTGGAAACAAAGAAAGTAACAAGAGACAAAGAAGGACATTACATAATGATAAAAGGGTCAGTCCAACAAGAGGATATAACTATTATAAATATCTATGCACCCAATACAGGATCACCTAAGGGGAAATAAAAGCAATGCATTCACTTTAGGAGATTTCAACACACCACTCACTCCAAAGAACCACTCACTCCAAAGAACAGATCAACAAAACAGAAACTAAGTAAGGAGACAGAGGCACTGAACAATGTATTAGAACAGGTGGACCTAACAGACATCTAGAGAACACTCCATCCAAAAGCAGCAGGATACACATTATTTTCAAGCGCACATGGAATGTTTTCAAGAATAGATCATATACTAGGCCACCAAAAGAGCATCAGTAAATTTAAAAAGATTGAAATTGTACCAACCACCTTTTCAGATCAAAAAGGTATGAAACTAGAAATAAATCACACAAAGAAAATGAAAAGCCCACAAACACATGGAGGCTTAATAACAAGCTTCTAATAATCAATGGATCAATGACCAAATAAAAACAGAGATCAAACAATATATGGAGACAAATGAAAACAATAATTCAACACCACAAAACCTGTGAGACACAGAGCAGTCTGTGCAAAGAGGAATGTATATTTCAATACAGGCCTACCTCAGGAAAGAACAACAATCCCATATGAATAGTCTAAACTCACAATTAATGAAACCAGAAAAAGAAGAACAAATGGAGCTGAAAGTCAGTAGAAGGAGGGACATAATAAAGATTAGAGCAGAAATAAATAAAATCAAGAAGAATAAAATAATAGAAAGAATCAATGAAAGTAGAGCTGGTTCTTTGAGAGAATAAACAATATACATAAACCCCTAGCCAGACTTATCAAGAATAAAAGAGAGTCAACACACATAAACAGAATCAGAAATGAGAAAGGAAAAATCACTACAGACACTACAGAATCAGAAATTAGAAAGGAAAAATCACTACAGACACTACAAAAATACAAAGAAGTATGAGAACAAAGAGAAGAAATGGACAACATTCTAGAAAACTACAACCTTCCAAGGCTGACCCAAAAAGAAACAGAAAATCTGAAGAGACCAATTACCAGCAAAGAAATTGAATTGGTAATCAAAAAACCACCTAAGAACAAAACCATTGGACCAGATGGTTTCACCATTGAATTTTATCAAATATTTAGTGAAGACCTAATACCATCCTCCTTAAAGTTTTCCGAAAAGTAGAAGAGGAGGGAATACTCCCAAACTCATTCTATGAGGCCCCCATCACTGTAATACCAAAACCCAAAAAGATACCACAAATAGAAAATTACAGACCAATATCCCTGATGAACATAGATGCAAAAATACTCAACAAAATATCGGCAAACCAAATTCAAAAATACTTCAAAAAGATCATCCAATATGATCAAGTGGATTCATCCCAGGGATGCAAGGATGGTACAACATTGGAAAATCTGTCAACATCATCCACCACATCAACAAAAAGAAAGACAAAAACCACATGATCATCTCCATAGTTGCTGAAAAAGCATTTGACAAAATTCAGCACCAATTCATGACAAAAACCCTCTACAAAATGGGTATAGAGGGCAAGTACCTCAACATAATAAAGACCATATATGACAAACCCTCAGTCAGCATTATTTTAACAGTGAGAAGCTAAAAACCTTTCCTTCAAAATCAGGAACAAGAAAAGGATGCCCACTCTCCCCACTTTTATTCAACAATGTATTAGAGGCACTGAACAATGTATTAGAACAGGTGGACCTAACGGACATCTAGAGAACACTCTAGATGTTCTGGAGGTCCACGCCAAAGCAATAAGACAACAGAAAGAAATAAAAGGCATCAAGATTGGCAAGGAAGAAATCAAACTGTCCCTGTTCACACATGACTTGATATTGTACATAAAAAAACCTAAAGAATCCACATCAAAACTACTGGATCTATTATCTGAATTCACCAAAGTTGCAGGATACAAAATGCATACACAGAAATCTGTTGCATTCCTATACATTAATGATGAACTAGGAGAAAGAGAAATCAGGAAAACAATTCCATTCAGAATTGCATCAAAAAGAATAAAATTCCTAGGAATAAACTGAACCAAGGAAGTGAAAGATTTATAGTCTGAAAACTACAAGACACTCATGAGAGAAATTAAAGAAGGTACCAATAAATGGAAACACATCCCGTGCTCATGGATAGGAAGAATTAACATTGTCAAAATGGCCATCCTGCCTAAGCAATCAACAGATTCAATGCAATCCCTATCAAAATACCAACAGCATTCTTAAATGAACTACAGCAAATAGTTATAAAATTTATGTGGAACCATAAAAGACCCTGAATAGCCAAAGCAATCCTGAGAAGGAAGAATAAGGCAGGGGGGATCTCGGTTCACAACAACAAGCTCTACTACAAAGCCAAAGTAATCAAGACAATTTGGTACTGGCAGAAGAACAGACCCATAGACCAGTGGAACAGAATAGAGAGTCCAGATATTAACCCAAGCATATATGGTTTATTAATACACGATAAAGGAGCGATGGATATACAATGGGGAAATGACAGCCTCTTACAGTTGGTGTTGGCGAAACTGAACAGCTGCATATAATAGAATGAAACTGGATTATTGTCTAACCCCATACACAAAAGCAAAGTTAAAATGGAACAAATACCTGAAGGTAAGTCATGAAACCATAACACTCTTAGAAAAAAACAGGCAAAAATCTCTTGGACATAAACATGAGCAACTTCTTCATCAAAATATCTCCCTGTGCAAGGAAACTAAAGCAAAAATGAGCAAGTGGGACTTTATCAAACTAAAATCTTCTGTACAGCAAAGGATACCATCAGTAGAACAAAAACACATCCTACAGTATGGGAGAATATATTCATAAAAGACATATCTGATAATGGGTTGATATGCAAATTATATAAACTGCCCCCACACATCAAGAAACAAAAAGCAAATAATCCAATTTAAAAATGGGCAGAGGAGCTGAACAGATAGTTCCCAAGAAGAAATTCAGATGGCCAATAGGCACAAGAAAAAGATGCTCCACATTCCTAATCATCAGAGAAATGCAAATTAAAACGACAATGAGACATCACCTCAAAACAGTAAGGATGGCCAACATCGCCATTCCCTTCTGGCCTGTATGGTTTCTGCTGAGAAGTGTGATGATAGCCTGATGGGCTTTCCTTTCCATGTGATCTTATTTCTCTCTCTGGCTGCTTTTAATAGTCTGTCCTTATCCTTCATCTTTGCCGTTTTAATTATATGTCTTGGTGTTGTCTTCCTTAGGTCCTTTGTGTTGTGAGATCTGTGCACCTCCTCCATGGCCTGAGAGACTATCTCCTTCCTCAGATTGGGGAAATTTTGAGCAATTACATCCTCAAAGACACTTTCTATCCTTTTTTCTCTCTCTTGTTCTTCTGGTACCACTATAATACCAATATTGTTCTGTTTGGATTGTTTATACAGTCCTCTCAATATTCATTCATTCTTAGACATCCTTTTTTCTCTCTGACCCTCAACTTCTTTGTATACCTCTTCTCTAATTTCTGTTTCATTTATCACCTCCTCCACCATATCTAATCTGCTTTTGAAACATTCCATTGTACATTTCATTTCTGATTCTGTGTTCCATAATGATTGTATCTCCATCCAGTATTCATTCCTGAGTACTTGAATATTTTTCTGTACCTCCATGAGCAAGTTTATGATATTTATTTTGAAATCTCTTTCAGGAAGATTGATGAAATCTGTTTCATTTGACTCTTTTTCTGGTGTATGTAGGATTTTGCTTTGAACCAGTTTCCTTTGAGGTTTCATATTTGTATGTGGTGCCCTCTAGTGCCTGAAGCTCTACTCTCTGGAGCTGCTCAGCCCCTGGAGTAATGTCATGGGTCACAGGGTGGTGGTGTTGGTACTGGGGGAAGGAAAGAGGTGTTTCCTGCTTCTTGGCTACTCTGCCTCTCTCCAGTGCCTGTACCAGTGGGCCGAGCATTCATGTACAAGCCTCTATGCTTTGCATTTGTAGCTGTTGTTGGCCGGCTGGGCTTCCCTCTGGCTGGCCTAATGCCAGGGCAGGGTTTGCCGGTTTGTGATCTATGTGTGGGATGGCTGGGAGAAAGGCACAGCAGGCTGTGTATCATCATGAGGGGCCTTAGATCTTCATAGCCAGCCAGGGGTCTGGAGCACCTGAAGATCCTGAAAGTTCCCAACCCACTGGGCAGAGTTCTCTGGGACAATTTTGTCTACCTGTCCTTTTTCCTTAGCATTAAGCTCTGTGCAATCTTTGCCCCTTTAGCAGCTCTCTCACTGTTAGGAATTCTCTTAGACTGCCCACCTTTCTTTTTGTCTCAGAGCAGCTGGATGAAAATCTCTGTTTTCCACAAGCAGCTGTAATCTCTGTCTCCCCAGGTATACTGCCTGTCTTAGCTTTCCAACCCACCTAATCAACAGAGCACCATGCAATGTAAGTTTGTGCTCCGAGAGGAGATTTTCAGAGCTAGATGTTCAGTAGTCCCAGGCCTCCACTCCCTCTCTGCTTCATTTCTTTTCCTCCTGCTGTTGACCTGGGGTGGGGGAAGGGTTTGGGCCCATCTAGGTCATGGCTTTAGTACATTACCCTGTTCCATGAGGTCTGTTCTTTTCTCTAGGTGTATGCAGTCTGGTGCAGCCTTCTTTCCTGTTGTTCATTCAGGATTAGTTGTATTAATTATATTTTTGTATTATATGCAGTTTTAGGAGGAAGCCTCTGTCTCAAATCTCTCACACTGCCATCTTTAATCCCTCTTGTGTAACATATACTTTAACCAGTTGTTAATAATTTTTAATTTTGAGAAGTTACTTTTTCCATTGGTGAATAACATTGCATAAATATTATTTTATATAAATAAATATGTGTGTATATAAAGTTAAACATATTATGAAAGCTTTAAAAGTATTTGGAACAGGTCCTAAATAGAATGTAGTATTTCAAGAAGTCATACTTCTTGAAATGTTCATTGAGTTATTGGAAACAATTATCTTGTATAAATTGAAATAGTGCAATATATTAACCCTGTTAAAAAGCACATTCCTTCCATTAATTTTAAATTTGTTTCAACAAAGTTTGTACAATAAGATACTTCACTACAATGAGGTGGAAAATAATCATACAAATTACCCATCATTTTAGTCAATAATCTTTATAACACAATTAAAAATGTTCCCAGTAACAAAAATATAATGCTGTAAATCATTCCTCTTTCTATATGAAACTCCTATATATTACCCATCGGGAATAGGTAGACCTGGCAGCTCTGCTCTGTCATCAGGAACAATGGAGACAATGGTTTTTGAATGAATAATCCAAAATGCCTCACACTTAAGCAGTTGCAAGCTGGCAGCCCAGAAAGTGGGAAGGAAAAAAAAAGAATTAAATATCAAATATCTTTAGGTAATACACTGCATTTCCAATGTTCGGTGGGCTTCACAATGTCCACTGTTGTGTTGTAGTTACTTCAAACATTTATATTACTCTGAAGATATTTGGAATTTTACTCCTTGTTTAAAGAACAAAGTTGAAGGTGCCATGTACCTCATTGGCCTATGTGTCCAGTCTCCTCTCTTTTCTTCATGTTTTCCATCATTATTTCCATAATATTTCAAATTCTTTAATATGAATGCATGTCTGTTGTCATTCATAATTCTGTTTTAATAGTGAATATAACTAAAGCAATAGATTTTTCCTTGAATAACTTTTCCATTTCCTGTCAATGTTCACATGAAAAGTTCTGTCTCATTGTTTTTTATTAAGGTTTGATTCCTTTTTAATTTTTTTTGACATAAGTGTTATCAGCACTACTGATATTTATTAATTTCCAAGTAGAGAAGACATTCTAATGTTATTGGGATATGACTAGAAAAATGCTATGAAATCTTGTATTTTATCAGTTTGTGACCATTTGATAGTTGTTTCTAAATCTTACACTAATATAAAAAGGAAAAAACATATTATCTATTAGATGAATATAAAAATCTATAAATGTATTAACAGTTTTATTCTTCAATTTTTCTGTTCTTATGTTGTTTACCAGATAAATCCAGTTATAATTGTGGTTTATTGAATCTCTCACCAAAACTAAGTTTTTAAATCACATTCTTCTTGTATTTCTTACAGTATTGCTTTGTATTTAGTGGCTTTTTCCTTGATGTATTCAGGTTTATGAGTATATTAACTTTTTAATTATGACCTTTTATTATACTAATCATTCTTTATTCTATTGTGTTTTACCTTAGTATTCGCCTTTCCAATATTTATATTACTGTTACTGCTTTCTCTGCCTTAAATGATAATATTTGTTTTGCTTTAAGTGATATCATTTGACCTCCTGCTATTTTAACTGAAGCAACTAGCATTCTTATACTTATTTTCTCATTCTCCTGCCCTAGGCTTTGTTATTTTGTCATTTTTAAAGCATGAAGGCAAATATCACACACATTCTCTTTTGATCCCCATAGCTCTACATATTTTAATATTAGTTCTATAGTAAAATGTCGTCAATGTTCACCTACAGTATTTTGCTGTAGTTTCTTGAGTCATCTTGAGATTAGTGAAGTTCTTCTCTGGAATTTCAAGGACTCATGAAAATAATATTCCTTGAATTCTTGCTTATTTAAAAGTGTTGTTTAACTTTACATTGAAAGCAGTTTGGCTGGAAATAAAATTACTGAATCACCTTCTTTTCTTAAGGATTTTGTTTTTAGTTTATCAATTGTCTCCTTTTTTTAACTAAATGTTTTGTGGATAAGTAGTTTTGTCTGATTTTTTCCCCCTTAAGTAAAAACTTAAACTCCTTATTTACAATGGTGAAAACCAGTAGTACAGAATGCTTATAGGGTTTCTTTGGGCATAGTTTGGGTATGAAAAGCAGGGGTAGGGTTATCTTAAGAATCATGGTAGCCTAATTTTTTAAAACTTACATTCTCAAAGGGTTATTTTATTAATTCCAAGCCCAGTAACTTTACTAAGGTGTATATTGGTATCAAACATTCTGAGTTAAGTTTCCCTGGAGCATGGAGAATACTTGCATAGGTAAATTCAAGGTCAGATTTTTTCAAGAAAGTTGTCTTGGGTTCTATCTCTAATTATTTGCTTATTACCATTATTTCTTTAATCTATTGAAATACCACTTACTTACATATTGGATCTCTTGCCTTCCTTTCATATATATGATACATATAATGAACAAAATATGTGTTAACTGTTTATCTTACTGGTAAGGTTTCTGGTCAACAGCAGGTTCTTAGTGGTTAAGTTAAGCTATTACTGGGAGTCAAAAGTTATACATGGATTTTCTATTGTGCGGGGATTGCTATAGTAATGTTTTAATGTTTTTGTTGCTCAGTTTCTCCTACTTAGTGCCTGACCACTGCTAATTAAGATTTCCTGTCTTCCTATTATTTCCTTCTCTTTTCACAAACAGATTTTTTCAAATTTATTTTTGTTTTGTGCTGTTGCTTCATAGGAAGTGGATGTGCTTGTTTAAGGTCATGCCTAACTATTTTTATTTGCTCCAGGGCATTGTTTTTGCAGTCTATGATTATATCATCTGTCATTTCTTTTTTTATTCCTTTTCTCACTATTCCTCATAATATCTCTATATAAATGCTTTGCTCATAAAATATTAATTTCTCATCTTTAAATGGTGAGTTTGGTCTTGGACTTGATAATTAAAGGAGATTGATGTGAAGAAATGGCCAGCACCATGTTCTACCCTATCTTAAACTTTCCTTTTGACCTAGGATTATTTGGGGGTGGCGTGTGTCATATGTTTTATTTCTCCTCAGCCAGTATAAACTGTTCTTATTCCCTACCACCGCACCAATGTTTCTCTTTTCTTCTGCTACCACAGCTTCTTTCCTTCATATATGAAGTTATTTCCATGATTCTTAAGATAACCCTACCCCTGCTTTTCATACCCAAACTATGCCCAAAGAAACCCTATAACCATTCTGTACTACTGGTTTTCACCATTGTAAATAAGGAGTTTAAGTTTTTACTTCAGAGTGTGCCCTCTCCCACTAATAAATAGATTTTTCTGTTATTTTGGGTGGTCTACAGTCAAGGCATACTCTCTTTGCTTCTTCATGAATATACCCTATTTCATCTCCAGCAACTTTGTCAGCCTTTCTCAGATTGCATCTAGGTTTATAGCCCTTCCCCAATTTTGCTGCAAATGAGATTGTTTTATTTTTCTTTCTCTTTATTATTTTGTATCAAGTAATAGAATGGGGAAAATGCCAACCTCTAACTCGATCTTTAACCGGAAACCTAATATTGTGCCTTGCATTTCTTTTTATGCTTTAGTCACTCCACACTGCTTGACATTTACTCAGTATACCATGAACTTTCTTATCTTTCTATCCTTGCTCATGTACATATTTCTGCTTAAAATATTTCCAGCACTGTTCCACATAAATGCTTGTATCTTGTTGATACCAATTCATCTACTAAAACTCAGCTTAAGTGCATCTCCTGTAAGTTTCCCTGACAGCCTCCCCTTGTTTTCTTGGCTATTCCTACCATTAAGTGTGATGACTCATCTACTCTCTATGGGACCTGTGCAGTTTTAAACTACATTTATCTCATTGTATTGTTATTCTGTTGTTTCTATCTCCCAAACTATACTAGGCTTCTGGAGGACAGTGACTTTGTCTTAGGTATTTTTGTATCCTCAGGCTAGGACAACATTAGGCCTGTGATAGCTAGTTGAATGAATAAATAAGTGCATTATTTAGAGAGAAAATCTTTAAAAATGTGATAAGTAACATCACATTCCTGGACACAATGAATATATTCATTCAGAATTTAAAGTTCTTAGAACATTTGATAAATAATTATATATGTGTAATTATAAAAATGAGCAGTTAAGCTTAGGAAATATATATTTGTGTGAATAAGATTACAGTGAGTGGATCTATTTACTTCTCAGAGATTACTATAGCAAGTTTGTTTGCTATTCAACTGGAAATGTGATTTTTATTGCTTCCAGTAACCCACACTCCACCTGTGATCTGTCAATAAGTAGTGCTATTTCTGTCTTTTCACTCCTCATCAGTAATAATTATTGCAGTTGGAGCTTAGCTGACAATTCTTATTCTGCAGCATAAGAGAAACCTTCTATTATTCTTTCTGCAATAAACAACTGGACAAGTTGGCTTTTTAGTAAAATTTTCATGTAATCTGGAATTAGATATCTTAATATCAGGTTTAAGGGTGCAGTGTTTTGCTTTTAACCCCTTGGGAAATATATCTCTGTCATGTGGCAATATAAACCTAATGTATATCTTCTTCAGTTGTGCATGAGCAAAAGTACACTGAACTTGTTTAATTATTCTATAAACCTTTAAGGAATAAAGACAGACACATGAAAAAAGCATTTTTTGCATGTTTTGAGAAGATAGTACTAAGCAAACTGTATATTATAAAATAAATATAAAACAGCACATTTTATTGTTCAACCAAATAAAACATGTAATAAAACTAAATACATACTTGTTGATAGGAATAATAAAAATTATGTCAATTGATAATTAGTTATAAATGATAAGAGGTAATAAGATATACTTTCAGATACCTTGTCTATCTTCATTTGTGTGTAGACAAATAGATGGAAAACATGTGGGTGTTTTATATAATGTTTGGCTAGGTATATTGGTACCTAAATAGCAGCTTTCTAATACATATGCTAGAAAATATTTTTGAAATTTCATTGCTAGAAAAAGATGAATTTTCAATAAAGAAAATAATTAAGGCCTCTATTGTGACATAAAATTGATACCTTTATTAAACTGCTGTAGTTTGTCTATGTTATTTTTGAACAATACCAGCTCACCTATCCTTCAAATAGCCTTGGTTAAATAAATCACCTAACCTTAAGTTATCCAAATATAATTTGTGTATATTGGTGGTTAGTGGTCTTGGTACAGTTCTGAGAGAAGGGAGAGAATGGTAGATATCTCACTAAATTTCCACAAGAAAAATGAATGGAAAGCCACAGATTTCTGTGTGTTAATTTTGTATCCTGCAACTTTGCCGTATTCCGATATCAGTTCCAGTAGTTTTTGGAGTGGAGTCTTTAGGGTTTTTTTATTTACAATATCATGTCATCTGCAAATAGTGACAGTTTAACTTCTTCTTTACCAATCTGGATTCCTTATATTTCTTTGTTTTGTCTAATTGCTGTGGCTAGGACCTCCAGCACTCTGTTAAGTAACAGTGGAGAGAGTGGGCATCCCTGTCTTGTTCCTGATCTCAGAGGAAAAGCTTTCAGTTTCCCACTGTTCAGTATGATGTTGGCTGTGGGTTTATCATATATGGCCTTTATTATGTTGACGTGCTTGCCCTCTATACCCATTTTGCTGAGAGTTTTTATCATGTGGTGGGTGGGGGAAAGGAGAGGACTGTGCAACACAGAGAAGACAAGTAGTGATTCTACAACATCTTACTATGCTGATGGACAGTGACTGTAATGGGGTTTGTAGGGGGGACTTGGGGTAGGGGAGAGCCTAGTAAACACAATGTTCTTCATGTAATTGTAGATTAATGATAACAACAACAACAACAACAAAAATGAATGGAAAATGTTAGAAATGGTATATAACCATCAAGAATAAATATAAGCAATTACATTTATCATGAAATTCAAGCAATCATTCAAATCCATACAAAATTTTCTTCAAGGTACAAAATAAAATCCAAGGAAAAACTATGAGCACTTGGTAGAACTCTTCAATAATGAAACTGCTATTAGGTTGTTATCCTGATTCATATGTATACATTACCTTGCTTGGTCATAAGGAAAGCTAGTGATGATTAAGAATTTAGTGTCTTGAACTAATTGCTTAAACAGTAAATAGTTTTGCCTTAGTTTCCTCACTTGTGAGACAGGGATAGTTATAGTATCTACTTAGTTTTTTATCCTCCTGTCTTTTTTCATGTTTTGATGTCTCTTGGTATCAGTATGCTTTGACTTTTTTATCATGTTCTTTTGAGTAAATGCTACATGTTTTTCCCTAGTGGTTACCATTAAGCTTACATAAAAGGTCTTCAAATTATAATACCTTATTTTAAGTTAATAACTTCAACTTTAGAATTCCTAAATTATATAACTTTGCTTCTTCTGCCCCTCACATTTTAGGTTACTGTCTTTCTAATTTACATATTTTATATGTACATGTAAATTAATATATTAATTATTAACAGAGTATCGTGGTTATGGTTATTTTAATATGTTGATTTTTTAACTTTTAACTAGAGTTGTAAGTGTATTATGCACCCATTACTACATTACAGGATCTAATTTTGACTATATATTTACTAATATCAGTGAGTTTAACACTATTTGTTTTCTGTTTTTATGGTGTTAACTAGCATCTTTTCACTTCCATTCAAAAAATTTCCTTTAGCATTTCTTGCAATGTAAGTTTAGTGGTTATGAACTTCCTCAGATTTTGTTTATTGAGGAAAGTATCCCTCCATCTCTGTAGGACAGCTTTAATGGGTATGCTATTTTTGGCTTACAGTTTGTTTTTCTTTCAGTATTTTGAATATATCATCCCATTCTCTTCAAGTCCAAGATGTTTCTATTGAGAAATCCAACAGTCTTACAGCCATTCCCTTGTATATAGCTTCTCTCTTTTCTCTTGCTGCTCCTAAAATTCTTTTTGTCTTTTGATAATTTCAGTATAATGTAATCTCATTGTAGCCCTATTTGGGTTCTACCTATTTGGTGTCCTTTGGACCTCATAGATCTGGATATCCATGTATCTCCCTAGGTATGGGGAGTTTTCAGCCAATATTGCTTTAAATATATTTTGCATCCTTTTATTTTTCTCTTCTCTTCCTGTAATTCCCATAATGTGAATATTTTCTTTTCATTGTATTCTGTGTGTCTCATAGGCTGTCTCCACTCTTTTCTATTTGCTTTTCTTTTTGCTCCTCTGGCTGTGTAATTTCTAACATCCCATCCTACAAGTCAATGATTCTCCAGCTGACTGCAGGATTCCTGTTTGTTTGTGGCTTCCTTTTGTTGTTGTTGAACTTCTCATTTTGTTTATGCATTGTTCTCTTAATTTTGTTTAGTTGTCTGTGTGTCCCTGTAGTTCACTAAACTTCTTTAAGAGGACTATTCTGAATTCCTTCTCTGACAGTTCATAGTTCTCCATTTTTTTATTAAGGTATCATTGATATACAATCTTATGAAGGTTTCACTTGAGCAACATTGTGGTCACTACATTCATCCATATTATTGAGTCCCATCCCCCTCACACCCCACCACAGTCACTGCCCATCAGCTTAGCAAAGATGCCACAGAGACACTACTCGCCTTCTCTGTGCTACATTGTCTTCCCCATGATCTGCCCCACACCATGTGTACTAATCATAATACCCCTCAATACCCTTTGTGCTCCCTCCCCACCCACCCTTCCCCATCCCTCCCCTTTGGTAACCACTAGTCCCTTCTTGGAATCTGTGAGTCTGCTGTTGTTTTGTTCCTTCAGTTTTGCTGTGTAGTTATACTCCACAAATGAGTGAAATCATTTGGTCCTTCCTTGTCTTTCTCCATCTGGCTTATTCCACTGAGCCTAATTAAGATTTCCTGTCCTCCTATTACTTCCTTCAGAATTTAAAGTTATATGCTATAACAAGCATATAGATGCTCTGGAATTTGTACTATTTGGAATATATTCTGCTCCGGAAAATATTCATTTATGTCCATGAATGCAATGTTGCTTATCACATTGTTTAAGATTTTCTCTCTAAATAATAAATTTATTTATTCATTCAACTAGCTTTATCGATTATATATCACTAACTAAAGAATTTGTTGTTGTTTGGTTAATGAATTTCTTAGTTTTCCTAATTTTTAAAATAATTTTTATCTGTGGAAAATAACTTAATTCTTAAGAATATGTTTCAATATTATTAAAAAATACATAACACATTTATACAATATTTACATGAAAATGTCACTGAAACTTCTGGTTTGTTTCCTTAAGGTTTCCTCTGGAGAAGCATTGCTGCTATCACATATTTAAGTAATGTGTGGTTTTAACATGCTCCAAACACTGTACTCAACATTTAACCACATTATATCTATGTAATTTACTGTATCTGAAAAATGAAAAACATGCCCTTTAGGTAGTAGGTGTTTTTAAATAAATATTTGTCACATTAATTAATTGTGGAGCAGTGTGCAATGAACTAGACGATTCCTTTTAGTTCTCTTTCCATGAATCATGCCTACTTAAATGCCCCACAATAGTATAAATTCCACCATAAGATGATAGATTATTTTATATGTGCTAATATTAATGGGCATGCCTTTGCACATAATACACATTCAACAAATAATTATAAATGAATAAGTTTAAGAGTAAAGTTGATGGCAAGAGAAGTAAAAGAAGGAGGATTTGGATGATGCTGAGTAGTTACTTGGAGTCCCTTCTTGCCTTTTCTTGATACTTCAATTAAAATATTTCATTAGGAGACTCAATTTTTGATGATTTTCAAAATTATTTTCTTGGAAATTATCTTAGACATTAAAATCTAATAAATCATATTTATTTTTCCCCAGATTATTTTCAATGAAAACCCCTCAGCAAATTTGACAGTCCTTAATGAATAGCTATTACTAAACCTTATAGTATTAACAAATCTAGAGAAAAGCAATCTATGACATTATTGAGAAAATTTCTTAGTGTTTTCTTACTACCTCCTATTCCCTTCTCCCAAATTTCAGTAACATAGGCTGTAATGCAAAACAATATACTAAGTTCAATTGTAGCTCATAAAGCAAAATTTCATTTTCCATTTTGTTCCTTAGTAATAGGAAGGGCAATAAGTATGGCATATTATGATGAAATATCTTAACAAAACTTCACTTGTCTAATGAATACTACCTAAAGGCATTTGACCTCTTTTATACATGAGTGGGTAAAACATGTGACTGTCCAGGAAACCAAACTTGAATCTATAGCTGGTCTTAGAATTTAATTTAGTAAGTTAGAAGTACAAGTTTCCATGAATTATAATACTTATAAACCCAGAAAGATGATATGCCATGAATTTTAATGAAGAAATACCTTGCAACCTTGAAGAATTGAAAAGAATTTCTTCTTAGCTTTTAGAACTATCAAGACAATTTAAAGGTTTGCAGAATTCTTATCATCCTCTATTTCACAAGATATCAATCTTGACTTAGAAAATTGGGATTAATACATTTGGAGAAGGAGGCAAGTCTTGCAGGAAATATGGGTGCTTTTAACAATAAAATCCATGAGATGCTTTTAGTCACTGAGGAGAGAAGCAGAAAAATAAATTGAACTGAAAGGATAAAGCTTGACTGTGAATATTAATAAGTGAATAAAAAATAAAACACCTCACCTGTAGTATGATTGCAAATAATTCCATCATCATAGGCATATCTTATTTTTTGTTCCCAAAACTCCCAGAAGATTTTTAATTTGGTATTTACTTATGAGTAAAAGGTTTTTCTACTGCATTAATTCCCTCTTCCAAAGATGCCTGCAGCCAATGTTAGTTGCAAATGGATTGTTTTCTGATTCTTCAAGAACTCTTCATTGCTTCTTCCATAATACCCTCTTCTGAAGATCTTGGTAGTGGAACAATGTCATAAATTTTTTTGACTTTCACAGCTTGAGCTCCTTTCTGTATTTAAAGGGAGAACGTAGGCTTCATAAAAAGCAGGCATTATAATATTTGAGAGATTTGTGTAAGAATTTTTTATGTCATCCAATAAATACAGTAGTTTTAAAATAAAACGAATGTTTTGTCTGAGAAAGTAGGACAGCTGACTATCTCCTCTAAAAATAGGTTGTTGATTCTATATATATTTATTTTTGAATCAGTATTTCAGTTCCCAATAAGTTTTATTCTATATGGATGTTCAAATTTTATTTTCTAACTACACATTAAAATGCTTGGAACTTGGGTCAGAATGTTTACAAATCCTGACTTATTTTATGAGGCTATTGATTATGTTGTGTAGTAGGGGAGAAATACATGAAGTACCAAATGGCCTGCAATTTAACAGAGATCATGTTTATCATTTCTCTGCAGTAGTAAGATTTAATCCTGCATAAGGCAAGGTAATGGAGCACTTTAGAATAGTTAACAGTTTCAAAATCTTACAATTTTGGCATGAATCATAGTTTTAAATTATAACTGGATTTGTTTTCTTCTTAACACTCTTGCCAGTACATTAACTATTAGAGGTAATTTCTTTGTCCATTAATGATTCTGATATTTTTGTAATATATGTTAACCTTTAAAACATGAATACAAAATAAAGTATCATCATTAAGAGAACTACTGAATGATACTCCATTTCAAAAGTAAAAGCCAACAAGGATATTTTAGTTGGCCATCCATTTTCCAAGTAATCCCCTTGATTTTACATTTAATTTGGAGACACAGACATGTATTCCAAGGTAGGAAAAGTAATCATGTAGTTGCTTTTCCTCCACACGATGCTTCGTATCATCATTATCATCATCATCATCAATAAATCAATTTAAATCCTGTATTTTGTGTAAGCCATTATTATAAATATTTACATGTCTTTACTTATTTAATCCTTATCACAATTCTCTTAAGAAAATATTACTATTCCTATTTTATAGATGAGTAATCTGAAGCTTGGAGAAATCAAATGACTTGCCTAAGTCTTTCTAGCAAGTAAGAGGCAGAATTTCAGGTACCTATTAATAACTACTGCCTCTTAATAAATATATGCTATTAATTTGAGAATTTGATCTTCTATTTTATTCTGCTGTCATTCAGTAATGCTCAGGGTTGGTATTTGTGTCAAACATTATATTATTATTGTTATTGAAATTCATAATTGTAAGGGACTGCTACTCACAGATATACACAGATGTACCAAGAAGAGTGGATACCTAGACTACTGGAAGATATGGTTGAGACAATGGGGTGAATGTTCATAGGCTATGGTTTAAATGTGCCAGACAATTAGAGGAGTTAAAGATGATCAAAAGATTGTGCCTTCAAGCGGTTCCAGTCTTATACTGGCATTTAGGACCTAAAGGTAAAGAGATCTAGTGGATGTTGCTAGGATGAGGTAAATTCTAGATATTTCAGTATTTAAGATTTAAATAGTGAGAGGATTAAAGATGGCGGCATGAGAGGTGAGACAGAGGCTTCCTCCTAAAACTGCATATAATACGAAAATATAATTAATACAACTAATCCTGAAAGAGGACTGCACCAAACTGCATATACCTGGAGAAAAGAATAAACCTCATGGGAAAAGGTAACGTACCAAAGCTGTAGCACAGTGGGACCCAAGCCCTTCCCCCCATGGAAAGAAGAGAAACAGAGCAGGGAGGGAGTGGAAGCCTGCAACTGCTGAATACCTAACTATAGAGATCTGCTCTGGGAGCACAAACCTACATTTCATGGTGCTTGCATGGTACTCTCGTGATTAGGGGCATGGAAAGCTAATGCAGGCAGAATACTTGGAGAGACTGAGATTCCAGCCACTTGTGGAGAGCAGGGATCCATATCTGGCTGCTCTGGGGCAAAAGAAAAGTGGGCAGTCTGAGAGACCTGCTACCAGCCAGAGGGCTGCTAAAGGGGCAAGGATTACACAGAGTTTATTGCTCAGGAGAAAGGACAGGTAGACAAAATTGTTCAGATACACTCTGCCCAGCAGGTTGGGAACTTTCACTACCTTCAGGTGCTCCAGTTCCCTGGCTGGTTACACAGCTCCAAGTATCCCTCTGTGATATACACCCTACTGCACCATTCTCCCGGTCAGCCCCACCTGGCTCACAAACTGGCAAACCTAACCCTGGTGTTAGGCCAGGCAGAGGGAAGCCCCATCTATAGCAATTAAAAATGCAAAGCATAGAGCTTATACCTGTGGGCTAGGCCCACTGGTTCTGGCAGTGGAGACAGGCATAGCAGCTGGGAAGCAGGAAAAAGCTCTTTCCTCCACCCAAGCACCAGTACTGCCTCCCTACGAACCCCGATATTGCTTCAGGGGCTGAGCAACTCCAGAGAGTACAGCTTCTGGGCACTAGAGGGTGTCATATACAGATATGAAACACCAAAGGAACCTGGTTCAAAGTAAAATTATAAATACAACAACTGAGAAAGATTCAAAAGAAATCAAATAAGATTCAAAATCATTAACATGCTCATGAAGGTACAGAAAAATATTCAAGAACTCAGGAATGAATTCCAGTTGAAGAACCAATCATTATGGAACACAGTATCAGAAATGAAACACACAATGGAAGGTTTTAAAAGCAGATTAGATATGATGGAGGAGACGATAAATGAAACAGATTACAGAAGAGGAATACAAAGAAGCTGAGGCACAGAGAGAAAAAAGGATCTCTAACAATGAAAGAATATTGAGCGAGCTGTGTGACCAATACAAAAGGAACAATATTTGCATTATAGGGGTACCAGAAAAAGAGGAGAGAGAAAAAGAGCTAGAAAGCATCTTTGAGGAGGTAATTGCTGAAAACTTCCCCAATCTGGAGAAAGAAGTAGTCTCTCAGACCATGGATGTGCACAGATTTCCCAACACAAGAGACACAAGGAAGACAACACCAAGACATATAGTAATTAAAATGGCAAAGATCAAGGATAAGGACAGACTATTAAAAGCAGCCAGAGAGAAATAAGATCACATACAAAGGAAAGCCCATCAGGCTATCATCATACTCCCCAGCAGAAACCTTACAGGCCATAAGAGAGTGGCATGATGTATTTAATGCGATGAAGCAGAAGGGCCTCAAACCAAGAATACTTTATCCAGCAAGATTATCCTTTAAATTTGGATGAGGGATTAAACAATTTCCAGATAAACAAAAGCTGAGAGAAGTTACCTCCCACAAACCATCTCTACAGTGTATTTTGGAGGGACTGCTATAGATGGAAATGTTCCTAAGGTTCAATAGCTGTCACTGAGGTAATAAAACTGCAGTAAAGAAAGTAGAACAATTAATTACAAAGCCAATGCAAAATTAAACCAACTACCCCCAAAGTCAATCAAGGGATAGACCAAGAGTACAGAATATGATACCTAATACATAAAGAATGGAGGAGGAAGAAAAACGAAAAGAAAAAAAGAACCTTTAGATTATGTTTGTAATAGCATATAAAGTGAGTTGAGTTAGACTCTTAGATACTAAGGAAGTTAACCTTGAACCTTTGGTAACCATGAATCTAAAGCCTGCAGTGGCAATAAGGACATACCTATGGATTATCACTGTAACGGTAAATGGTCTGAATGCACCAATCAAAAGACTTATAGCCACTGAGTGGATAAAAAACAAGACCCTTCTATATTCTGCCTACAAGAGAATGACTTTAAACCCAAAGACATACACAGACTAAAAGTGAAGGGATGGAAAAAGATATTTCATGCAACCAGTAGGGAGAAGAAAACAGGAGTTTCAGTACTTGTATCAGACAAAATAGACTTCAAAACAAAGAAAGTCAGAAGATACAAAGAAGGACATTATGTAATGATAAAGGCGTCAATCCAACAAGAAGATATAACCATTATAAATATCTATGTGCCCAACACAGGAGCACCTACATATGTGAAAAAATACTAACAGAAATAAAAGAGGAAATAGAATGCAATGCATACATTCAGGAGACTTCAACACTCCACTCACTCCAAAGGACAGAACAACCAGAAAGAAAATAAGTAAGAAGACAGAGGCACTGAACAAAACATTAGAACAGATGGACCTAACAGACATCTACAAAACTCTATACCAAAAAGTGGCAGAATACACATTTTTCTCAAGGGCACATGGAACATTTTTAAGAATAGATCACTTATGAGGCCACAAAAAGAGTCTTGGTAAATTCAAAAGGATTGTAATTGTACCAACCAGTTTCTCAGACCACAAAGGTATGAAACTAGAAATAAATTACGCAAAGAAAATGAAAAATCCCACAAACACATGGAAGCTTCACAACATGCTCCTAAGTAACCAATGGATCAATGACCACATGAAAAAAGAGATCAAGTAATACATGGAGACAAATGACAAAAATAATTCAACACTGCAAAATCTGTAGGATGCAGTCAAGGCCATGTTAAGAGGAAAGTATATTACAATAAAGGTCTACCTCAGGAAAGAAGAGCAATCCCATATGAAGAGTCTAAATTCAAAATTAACAAAACTAGAAAAAGAAGAACAAACATTGCTCAAAATCAGTAGAAGGAGGGACATAATAAAGATTAGAGCAGAAATAAGTTTGAGAAGAATAAAAAAATAGAAAGAATCCATGAAAGCAAGAGCTGGTTCTTCAAGAAAATAAACAAAATAGATACACCCCTAGCCAGACTTATTAAGAAAAAGAGAGAGTCTACACACATAAACAAAAACAGAAATGAGAAATGAAAAATCATGACAGACACCACAGAAATACAAAGAATTATTAGAGAATACTATGAAAAATAATATGCCAACAAACTGGAAAACTTAGAAGAAATGGACAACTTTCTAGATAAATATAACCTTCCAAGGCTGAACCAGAAAGAAACAGAAAATCTAAAGAGATCAATTACCAGCAAATAAATTGAATTGGTAATCAAAAAACCACCTAAGAACCAAACCCCTGTACCACACAGCTTCACCAGTGAATTTTATCAAACACTTAGTGAAGACCTAATACCCATCCCCTTAAAGTTTTCCCAAGAGTAGAAGAAGAGGGAATACTTCCAAACTCATTCTATGAGGCCAGCATCGCTCTAATACCAAAACCAGGCAATAGCACCACAAAAAAAGAAAATTACAGACCAATATCCCTGATGAACATAGATGCAAAAATACTCAGCAAAATATTAGTAAACCAAATTCAAGAATACATCACAAAGATCATCCTCTATCAAGTAGGATTTATTCCAGGGATACAAGGTGTAAGATAAATTCTAGCCAAAATGAGCAGGCGAAGAGAGGCAACAAAGGGTCAGGTAGTTCATTTGAATGCAAATACCTGGGTGAGATTTCCCCAGTCTATAGAAATGGAGGCTGGGGAATTCGCACGTAAGCAGACAGGCAGTGAGTTTTTAAAGAAGGTAGGGGGAGGCAGAGCTTAGATTTACAGCGGTGTGAGGATGGCTAGCCCAAGGCACATTTTTCAGGTTGGGAGGGGGCAACAGCCAGGGACTTTGACATGTCATCAGTGTCCCATGTGGGAGGGGGCAGCAGCCGGGGACTTTGGCACAACAGTGTCCGATGTGCTTGCTCTTTCCATCAGTGCCCTCAGCCTTACATTTCAGCCTTTTGGTTATAATGGGCACTGAATCAATCTGGTTACTTCCAGCTGAGGAGGGGCAATGTCAGGGGTGGGGGGGGGTTAAGGCTGGTTGACGGCTCGAAGCTCAGTCAGGAGGGGCGAGTACTTGTACAGCAACAGTTTATTGATTTTTATGTGTGTCATTTCTGCTATGCTCTGTTGAAGGAACTTAAAAACACATGAACCAATAAGGAGTATGAAACAGACTGCTGCAACAGGGCCTAGGAGAGGCACTAACCAGGCCATTATAGGGGATTGAAACCAGCTGTATGGACTATTACCTGATATGCTGGTTCCTTGGAGTTCCTTTTTAGTTCTTGTAGTTTGTGAACATTCTGCTCTATGAGTCCGGAGTCATTGATATAGTAACAACACTGTTCCCAGAGGAATAGACAGGTCCCTCCCTTCTCTTCAGTAAGGAGGTCTAAAGCACAGCGGTTTTGGAGGGTTACTTGGGCCAAGGAGGTGACTTGCCTCTGGAGGGACGCCAGAGAGGCTGCAGATGCTTGGACAGCTACCTCAAGCCATCGTTCTAGTTTTTCTAGGGCCGTAATACTGTAACCCAGGGCACCAGCGCTCACTCCCAAGGCTAGAATGGAGGAAGTGAGGGAGATCCCCGCCACTAAAGGCAGGAGGACTGCTCTCTTGTGATGGGATTCTAAGGCCCAGGAGTTGGTGAACTCAGCTCGCCCATACAGGGTTAGGCTAGGGACTAGGGTGACTAGCAGGCAAGAAGCATTTGCAAAGTTGGTTTCATATAGGGTCCCATTGCACCACAGGAAAGTGCCTGGTGGGGAGCAGAGAAAGGAAGGCTGCTTATAGTGATGTCTTGAGGTCACATTTGCTTCAGGTGTTTTGAATAACGGTACCTCACCAGTAAGTTTGGGCTTTGAGGGAGGGCTTGGGGGGCAGGGTATGCTCTCTTGGTGGTATCTGAACTGCCACCACAGGGGTTTCTATAAGGGAAGTGCAGAGGAAGCATTGTGTCAAGGACGTATTGGGGAGGGTGTGTTGGAATAAGTCTAGCCCCTCTTGCAGGAGACTTAACCAAGAAAAGGGAAGGGTCTTAGCCTTTTGTTGTATGTGAGTCTGTAGGTGGATTTCTTGGATTTTAATGGCCTGTTGTACTTCTTTGAGATGTTTGGGGTGCTTACTTCTAGGTATCGGTGAATTGTGATAGTCTGGCAGTGGTATGCTTGAAAATTATTTAAATAAACACCTCCTGTAACGCCCTCATTCCAGTTATTGTGTAAGGGGTCCTTGATGTTTAAATACCTCTTTGCCCAGGGTGCCTAGCGTTGAAAAGTAAGCATATGGTGGCTATCACCTGGGTGGCCTTCTACCATCCAATTCATGACACAGGAGGCCCAGGGGCACCCAAAATTTTTTTTACCCACTATGTTATGCACTCTCCTGTTTGCTGAAAGGTGAAGCAGAGGGCCATATGGGTAGGTGTCTCTCCATCAGGGTACCAAACTCGGTTAAGAGGGAGGGCAATTACGGACTGACAATTGTCAACTTCACAAAAGGCTGTCCCAATTGTCTCTTCTACCCGCCCATTTTTTATGGTGTATTGCTGGGTGGCTTCAAATCGATACCTGACAGGAGAGGGCGAGGCTACTCCACTATGTAGAAGGAGGAGTAGGACGAGGAGCCCTTCGGAGTTGGATTCGTAGAGGTCTAACTTGTTCTGCTTGCCAAACATCATTGGGAAGGAGGGCTCTTTTTAGTCAGGAAATATGGCACCATGCAGGGTGTCCTGATAGTTTGGCAGCAGTGGGTGTTGTAAGGATTACAGTGTATGGTCCTGTCCAGTGAGGCTGGAGTGATCAAGGCTGGAGTTCTTTTAGAAGTACCTCGTCTCCTGGCTGAAGGAGATCCATGTCCTCTGGGTTGTTGGATGACATGGGCTGGGCTAGGAGCTAGTCTGCGTGTTCTCTGAGATGTCTCAACAGTGAAAAATAAGGAAGGTAGGAGGCTAAAGGAGGAGAGGCAGCAGGCAGGCTTGTGTTCAGTAAGAAGGGCCTGCCATACATTAGCTCAAATGCACTTAGCCCAACAGTTCCCAAGGGGCAGCATGCAGTTGAGCGAGAGCAAAGGGGAGAAGATCAGGCCATGAGAGCTTTACCTCTGGAGACAGCTTAGTTAGTTGTTCTTTTAGGAGACTGTTAGCCCTTTCAACTTTACCTGATGATTGGGTGTGATAGGGTATATTGAGGTTCCAGGTGATGTTGGGAGCTTCGGCTGTTAGTTGAGTGACCTGAGAGATGAAAGCAGGCCTGTGGTCCGACTGTAGCAAGGCAGGCAGGCCAAAACGGGGGATGATATGTGTACCAATGTCTGTGCCACCAATGCACTACTGAGGCTGTTTCTTGGCTGGTGGGGAAGGCTTCAATCCACCCAGAAAAGGTATCAACCAGAACTAGTAAATACTGGAGCTTTTTATGCTTAGGCATGTGGGTGAAATTGACCTGCCAATCTTGTCCTGGGATTGTTCCTCTCATCTGGTGAAGGGCCGTCCGGGTTTTCAGAGTGCCTTGAGATGAGACGCGATGACAAGTAGTGCAGGTTTGGTGCACCTGATTTATGGCCTTGCGGAGACCATAAGGGGCAAATATGGGGGAGAGATACTGGTGCATGGCCTCCGGCCCGATGTGTAGGAACTGATGAATTTTGGATATGATATCTCTGCCTGGGGTTTGGGGTAGGGCAATTCGTCCCCCGAGATATATCCATCCCTGATCTCCCAACATCCCCCCTTGATGTAGGAGCAGTCACCATTTGTCATCAGGGTATTGGGGCAGTAGAGAGGAGGAAAGAAACAGCACAGAGGGTGGGCTAGATGCGGATGTTAACTGTTGGGCCATGGCATCTGCCAACGCATTACCTCTGGTTACTGGATCATTTCCAATTTGATGTCCTTTACAATGCATGATATCCACCTCCTTGGGGTCCTGTAGGGCCTGTAGCAGGTGGTTGATAGCCCTGCCATTGATGATTGGGGTTCCATTGATGTTAAGGAAGCCCCTTTCCTTCCAAATCGCAGCATGAGTGTGTGTAATTAGGAAGGCATATTTAGAGTCAGTATAAATTGTGGCCCTCTTCCCCACTGCCAGATGTAACACCCGGGTAAGCGCTACTAATTCGGCTTTCTGGGAGGTGGTCCCAGATGGGAGTAGGTTTGCTTCTATCACCTGTGACAAAGTCACCACTGCATAGGCTGCCCTTTGCACTCCATCACTCTTCTTCACCGAGCTTCCATCTATGAAAAAGGTCAAGTCAGGGTTTTTGAGAGGCACGCCTTGTAGGCCCTCTCTAGGTTTTCTAAGAGCCTCTACAATCTCTACACAGGAATGAGTGGGCTGATCTGCCTGATCACTGGGGAAGCAAGGAGGCTAGGTTAAGGGGTGGAGACACTTGTAGGGCTACCTGCGGATGTTCAGTAAACAGGAGGTGGAATTATTGTACTCTTGAAGGATGCAAGGAGGCCAGGGATTTATGACTCAAAAGATCTTGTAACCGGTATGGGGAATACACTGTAATGGGCTGTTGGATCGTTAATTTCAGGGCTTCTTGGGCCAGACTTCCCGCAGCTGCCAGGGCTCGGAGGCAAGGCTGACACCCTGTGGCGGTGGCATCCAACTGTTTGGAGAGAAAGGCAACGGGACTGCACCCCAGCTCCACTGGGTGTACCAGCACTCTGGTGGCCACTCCTGCCCTCTCTGCTTAGTTAAGTCGGGTAGCATCAATGGGGGGCATGAGAGCAACACATTTCACAACTGATTGAAAGCAGAAACTACTTCAGTGGGTGAAGTTAGTGCCCCAGTAGAAGTCTCTGTAGCAGCCACATAGAGCAGTCTGGCCAGAAGGGCAAAGTTAGGCACCCAGTTTCTAAAAAACCCCACTAATCCTAGAAAGGAAGTAGGTGGCAAGAGAGCTTTAATCGCAGCTGCTCGGTCTGCCATTAGGGCTTTAGTGGTGGGAGTTAGAGTTAGCCTGAGGTATCTAACTTGGGGTACAGATAGCTGTGCTTTGGCTGGGGATACTCTGTATTCCATGTCTGCCAGGAAATTAAGGAAGGATGTGGTGTCCAGAACTGAGGCCTCTTTTGAGGGGCTGCAAAGTAAGAGATCATCTACATATTGGAGAAGAGTATTCTCGCCCATTGAATGTTGCCAGAGATCTTCTGCCAGGGCCTGTCCAAAAAGGTGGGGGCTATCTCTAAAACCTTGAGGTAGAACTGTCCAGGTCAGTTGTCTAGATCGACAGGTGTCAGGGTCTTCCCATGTAAAGGCAAATAGCGGCTGCAAGTCTGAGTGGAGAGGTATAGTGAAAAAGGCATCTTTAAGGTCTAGTACAGTAAAATGAGAGGTACCGGATGGGACCTGAGACAGAAGAGTATATGGGTTAGGCACTACTGGGTGTAAGGGAATAACAGCCTTGTTAATTATTTGGAGTTCCTGAATGAGGTGATATGCTGCAAAAGGCTTTTTCACTGGCAAGATGGGAGTATTGCATGGAGAGTTACACGGTACTCTTGCGAGAGTCGACGATTAACAGTAGGCTGTAGTCTCCTTCAGTGAGCCTGCGAAATGGAAATTGAGGCTGAGAAGGGAAGCGGGATGGGTCTTTAAGGCATATTAAAACTGGGGTGTGGTGGGTTGCCACCACAGGGGTGAAGATGTCCCACATGACTGGGTTGACAGCATTCCAGGGCGTTGGGAGACTCAGGTCTCTGTCTTCTAACTCTCCTTCACCAACTAAAGTAATGAGGGAGTTTCTGGCATCCTGTAAGCATTTAAAAGGTGGGAGGGAAATAGAGGCTCCTACATTATAGAGCAAATCCCGTCCTAACAGAGGGGTATGACAGGAAGGTATGACTAGAAAGGAACAAGTAAACAGGATGCTTTGAAAGGTTCAGGCTACCGGGACCATCTCTAAAGGCTTGGAGGAAGTTCCCATGATGCAACTACAGAGACCTTGGCAGGGTATAAAGGCCCTTTAAAGGAATGGAGAACAGAGTAGGTAGCCCCCATGTCCACCAAGAAGGAGATGGGCTTACCCGCTACCCAAAGCTTAGCCCTGGGCTGGGTGAGGGTGATCGGGGTGTCCAAGTCCAGGCTTTTTCAATCTTTGAGGATGCCCAGCAGGTCTGAAGGGTAGTCCTTTGAGGACTTCTGCCCCCCGTGGGGCTCTGCCACCGGGGGAGAACCACCCCCTAGTGGAGTTTACTTTCCGATGACCTTGCTTACCACAGCTGGGGCACAGTTTGGTCGGTTTGTGTGGGTTGGGGCACTTCTGTGCCCAGTGCCTTTATTTGCCGCACTGAAAGCAAGGGCCTGGAGGTTCGAGTTGATCTTCAGGGACACCCCGACGATCTCCACAAGCCGGCCGCAGAGCAGCTGTTATAGCGCGGGTCTGTTCTGCCATTTGGGCAACTGACCTCCTCTTGCTCTCGTCCTCTCGGGCATGAAAAACTTTAAATGCCGTATCTACCAGGTCTCCTACAGGGGTCTGGGGACCTTCCTCAGCCTTTTAAAGCTTGTGCCTGATATTGGGAGCTGACTGAGTTATAAAATGCGTGGCCAGGAGAGAGGAACCTAATGTTGGGGCCAGGTTAATCTTAGTGAAAGCTCCCAGAGTTTCTTTCAGGCACTTGAAAAATTCTGATGTGTTTTCATCAGGTTTCTGGGTAATTTCTCTAAGCTTATAATTTATAGCTTTTTGGGCAGTTGAGTTCATACCTGCCAATAAGTAGCGAACAATGTGATCCTGGCATGCTTCACCCTCAGGAGAATTATAATCCCACAGGGGTTCTTGTAGAGGAATAGCTTCTCTGCCCATAGGTTCCCACTCATCTGTGGCATGGGCCTCATTGGCACAGTGCTGTGCTGCCGCTGATGTGACACGGTCATATTCCTCTGGGGGTGGAGTGGATTGGAGGACTAGATGTACATCATGCTAGGTGAGCTTGTAAGCTCGAGTAAGATATTTAAACTGTTTAGCGAACATTATGGAATTGGAGGAAAAGGACACCAATCGCTGTTCTACTTGGGACAAGTCTGCCAGGGAAGAGGAAACATGAACCTGCACTACCCCTTCAGCTCTGGCCACCTCCCTCAGAGGAGCCATCATGTGAGCTTGAGGCCGCTGTGACTTAGAGCAGGTTACAGGAGGGCTAGACCATTTGGGCACCAGCTGCAGCAAGTAAGACAGTGGCAGGTTTGAAGGAGGGGATGGAGGAGGCGACCTTGGTAGTGGGGGATACAACCTGGGAATCGGTGCAGAACTTGAAGGCAGGGGACTAGGGTATGGGGGAGTTTTATCTGAAGTGGAGTCAGCCCTTGTGGAGCAAAATGGTGGCACGACCAGAAGAGAAGGGGAACAAGGCGGAGGAGAGACTGGAAGAGGAGAACAAGATGGAGGAGAGACCGGAAGAGAAGGAGAACAAGATGGAGGAGAGACTGGGAGAGAAGGAGAACAAGGTGAAGGAGAGACTGGGAGAGAAGGAGAACAAGATGGAGGACATGAACATTGAGGAAGGGAGCTGGCCCCCATGGTGGGCCTGGAGAAGTGGGAAGGGGTGTAGCCAAGATCCTCCCCGGAGTCCATCAGAGAAGAGCCTCCCAGTAATAGGAGGGGTAGAGATGAGCGGTCCTTGGCAGAGGCCTTGGCCAACAAAACTTGGGAAGGAGAACACTTAACACATAAATCTGGGCAGGTGCACAGAGTCCAAAAGGCCTGCACATATGGGATTTCACCCCACTTTCCGCTCTGGTGGCAATAATTAGTTAAGTCGGTGAGGAGGCCAAAATCGAAAGTTCCCTCAGGTGGTCAGCGAGATTGATTGTCCAAGGGATACTGAGGCCTGGCCTAAGAGCAAAGGAAGACTAACTTCCATTTGAAAACTTCCCAGGACAAATATAGAGTAGCCAAATTAGAAATGAGACACTGCAATGGGGTCTGAGCCTCTGCTTTTGAGGGCTGGTTCCCCATGTCTGTGCCACCCCTCAACTAATACTGCTGAGAAGGAGCACCCAGCATCCCAAGTGCACTAAGTCAGGGAGACATCCTGGGAGCCTGGGTGAGGGACGTCTCCCCCACTGCAGGGCCAGGGGCGGGTATCCTGGATACTCACAATGGTTGGGCTGAATGCCCAGACCTAGATGTATGCACAATTTCTAATGGACTGGGTGAAACACAGTTAGGAAGGGAAGCAGACTGGGGGAAACTGAGGGACTCACCAGAAAATAGTCCACACAGCGGAGAGTAGGCTGAGGTCCTGGGTCGGGGAAGGAGGGGGCGGGGGCGCTGGTGGCCGGTCGGGAACCCGCGCTCATGCTCCTTCCCAGGATTTCGGCACCAAATGTAAGATAAATTCTAGCCAAAATAAGCAGGTGAAGAGAGGCAACAAAGGGCCAGGTAGTTTATTTGAATGCAAATACCCGGGTGAGCTTTCCCCAGTCTATAGAAATGGAGGCTGGGGAATTCACACGTAAGCAGACAGGCAGCGAATTTTTAAAGAAGTTTTTAAAGAAGGGGGATGCAGAGCTTAGATTTACAGCAGCGCGAGGATTGGCTAGCCCAAGGCACATTTTTCAGGTTGGGAGGGGGCAACAGCCAGGGACTTTGACACGTCACCAGTGTCCATTGTGCTTGCTCCTCCCATCAGTGCCCCCAGCCTTACACAAGTATGGTACAACATTCGAAAATCCAACAACACCATCCACCACATCAACAAAAAGGACAAAAATTACATGATCATGTCCACAGATGCTGAAAAGCCTTTTGACAAAATTCAACATCCATTCATGATAAAAACCCTCAACAAAATGGGTATAGAGGGCAAATACCTCAACATAATAAAGGCTATATGTGACAAACCCACAGCCAACATCTTACTTAACAAGCAAGAAGCTGACAACTTTTCCCCTAAGACCGGGAACAAGACAAGGATTCCCACTCTCCTCACTTCTATTCAACATAGTACTGGAGGTCTTAGCCATGGCATTCAGACACGACAAAGAAATTAAAGGCATCCAGATTGGCCAGGAAGAGGTTAAACTGTCCCTGTTTGCAGATGACATGATATTGTACATAGAAAAACCAAAATAATCCACTCTAAAACTACTTGATCTAATATCTGCATTCAGCTAAATTGCAAGATACAAAATTAATACACAGAAATCTGTGGCATTCCTGTATGCTAACAATGAACTGGCCAAAAGATAAATCAGAAAAACAATTCCATTCACAGTTGCATCAAAAAGAATAAAATACCTAGGAACAAACCTAACCAAGGAAGTGAAAGACCTATACTCTGAAAACTTCAAGACACTCATGAGAGAAATTAAAGAAGGTACCAATAAATGGAAACACACCCCATGCTCATGATAGGAAGAATTAATATTGTCAAAATGGCCATGCGGCCTAAAGCAATCTACAGATTCAATGCAATTCCTATCAAAATACGAACAACATTCTTCAAGGAACTGTAGTAAATCATTCTAAAATTCATATGGAACCACAAAAGGCCCAGAACAGCCAAAGCAATCCTGAGAAGGAAGAATTAAGTTGGGGGGATTATGCTCCCCAACTTCAAGCTCTACTACAAAGCCACAGTAATGAAGACAATTTGGTACTAGCACAAGAACAGACCCATAGACCAGAGGAACAGAATAGAGAGCCCTGATATAAACCCAACCATGTATTTTCAATTACTATATATGATAAAGGAGCCATGGACATACAATCGGGAAATGACAGCCTCTTCAACAGCTGGTGTTGGCAAAGCTGGGCAGGTACATGCAAGAGAATGAAACTGGATTATTGTTTAACCCCATACACAAAAGTAAACTTGAAATGGATTACTGAATTGAATGTAAGTCATGAAACCATAAGACTCTTAGAAGACAACATAGGCAAACATCTCCTGAATATAAGCATGAGCAACTTCCTGAACGCATCTCCTCAAATAAGGGAAACAAAAGCAAAAATGAACTCATGGGACTACATCAAACCAAAAAGTTTATGTGCAGCAAAAGACACCATCAACAGAACAAAAAGGTATCCTACAGTATGGGAGAATATATTTATAAATGACATATCTGACAAGGGGTTAACATCAAAAATATATAAAGAACTTACGTGCTTCAATATCCAAAAAGCAAATAACCTGATTAACAAATGGACACAGGATATGAAGATACATTTCTCCAAAGAAGAAATTCAGATGGTTAACAGACACATGAAAAGATGCTCCACATCACTAATCATCAGGAAAATGCAAATTAAAGCTACAATGAGATATCACCTCGCACCAGTAAGGATGGCCAACATCAAAAAGACTAAGATCAACAAATGCTGGTGAGGATGTGGAGAAAGGGGAACCCTCCTACACTGCTGGTGGGAATGTAAACTAGTTCAACCATTGTGGAAAGCAATATGGAGGTTCCTCAAAAAACCAAAAATAGAAATACCATTTGACCCAGAATCCCACTCCTTGGAATTTACCCAAAGAATACAAGTTCTCAGATTCAAAAAGACATATGCACCCCTATGTTTATCGCAGCACTATTTACAATAGGCAAGATACGGAAGCAACCTAAGTGTCCATCAGTAGATGAATGGATAAAGAAGAGGTGGTACATATATACAATGGAATACTATTCAGCCTTAAGAAAGAAACAAATGCTACTATTTGCAACAACATGGATGTAGCTGGAGGATGTTATGTTCAGTGAAATAAGCTAGGTGGAGAAAGACAAGTGCCAAATGATTTCCCCCATTTGTGGAGTATAACAGTGAAGTAAAACTGAAGGAACAAAATAGCAGCAGACTCACAGACTCCAAGAAGGGGCTAGTGGTTACCAAAGGGAAGGTGTGTGGTAGGGCGGGTGGGGAGGGAGGGAGGGAGAAGGGCATTGAGGAGTAGTATGTTTAGTACACATAGTCTGGTGGGTCACGGGGAAACAGGTGTAGCACAGAGAAGGCAAACAGTGAATTTGTGGCATCTTACTACACTGATGGACAGTGACTGTATTGGGATTTGGGTGGGTACTTGGTAATATGGGTAAATGTAGTAACCACATTGTTTTTTCATGTGAACCTTCATAAGAGTATATATCAATAATATCTTAATACAAAGTTTAACAAAAAATATTTAAATAAGTGATGAAGATGGACAATGCCATAATTCACAGCTTCTCTTTGTAGCCCCTGCCCCCTGCCACACAGAATCATGACATTTTCCCTTTCATTAACGTTTTTTATTTATTTTAAGAACTTTTTCCTATCTGGGGCCTTATCTCCTAGTTTTTCTCTCTGACACATACCTCATCCTCCTTGTACAGTTTTACTACTATCATGCAGCCTAGTGCTCTACACTGAGAAGGCTCAGTGAACAATTATTGGAGTTAATGCCTTTGCTTGTGCTGTGCATCTTTTTCATGTTATGTGATGTTCCTACAGCAAACATATTCACGCACTTTTAAATAATTTTCTGAGAGAAAAAAATGTGCTCGTCAAATATTCAAAAGCTAAGGTGAAGAAATCAAACACAAGCTAAAACATATAGTTTCACATGCACAATTTATGTATTTGTTAAAAGATGTGGGATTGTGCCTTAGAAATCAGAGCACATTTTATATCTTAACTGAGAATCATTCCCATCAATTCTTGGAATATGGAAAACTGCAAAAAATAAATATGACTTAATTTTTGGAAAATATATTCTATAAGAAATTGTTACAGGCAGAGGGCTTTTATTTAGTCCTGTTAACTATAGGGAGAATCCCTGAAATAAAAGAGGGTTAAAGTAAAGAAATCTCTTTCAAGCAAGTTTGGTACTTTCCCTATAGAGATTCATAGCACACACTGCTTTTTAAAGGCTTTGAAAAATCCTGCAATAAAGCTATCAAACCAGCTTTTCTCAAATTTAATTTTTCAAGACTTCAGGACTTGTGTCTCTTGAAACAAAATAAAACAATGAACATACATCCTATGACATGGAACATGCTTGGGGAAACACTGTTAAAATATAGCTTTCTTCAGAATGTGGCAGCTAGATGGTTTCTCTTTCCATTGAGACAAAATAGGAAAACTGGATTAATCTATTACATGGGAAATAAATAAGAGTTCTACCTAAGAATTTATACACTGAAATCATTTCCCAAATGAAAATTAGAAGCTCATTAAAAAAAATCCCTGAAGGGTTCCTTTCTCCAGAAGCAACCTCTGGTACCAGTTTGTTCTCTTCTAAGACATAACGTATTTGTAGACACAGATAAAAATGTAGCTGATAAATTGAGCAGGGAACTATTTTTGTCTACCACCAGCCATTTCAACTCATGAGGCTACTTTTTCCTGTGGAAATAGAAGTAGTTTAAAGTCTGGTGTCATTGTTCTGGATCATATTTCAGATAGTAGAAAGTCTTACAATCATTTTAGTCTCCCAAACCCAGTCTCAGTTACGTGATTATTATGTTCACTCCAGAATATCAAGTATAACATTTAAAAAATTACATCATGAATTATTTATTCTATTTCATTATTTGGGTTTTTCTTTTGAAGATTTTGATCATAGTTGCACCCTGTCCATCTTCTTTATCTATAATTTTCACTTTATCAGTTTAAACTATTTCTGTTTCACTGGATCATTTTTTAATTTTGTCTTCTGTTGGCAGTGTCTAACTTCTGTGTTCCTTCCAATTTTGCTTTTCATATTAATTTTTTGCATGACATTTTTCTTTTTCTTCTTCTTGTTTCTTTTTAATTTTTCCACTCATGTTTTATTTCCTTCTATTGTTTTACCCATTTCATCCCTGAGTTCTGGCATTTCTGCTGTGTGATTATCTTTAGACAGATTCATTTTTGGCAGAATGTTTGATCGTAGTTTTAATCTTAACCACGACATTTTTCTTGTATATTTTGCTTTTTAAAAGTAATACAATTTAAAACTTCATAGTTAAAATGATGTCAAATTTACAGAAAACTTATAAGAATAGTATAAAAAATTCCATATATCCTTTATCAGGTTTCACCAAATGTTAACATTTTACCATATTTTTCCTTTCATTCTTTCTCTTTTTTCATGTTATCTATATACCTACCTACTTTAATTACTATTTTTCCTGAATCAATTGAGAATATCCAGACATGATGCCACCTTTCACATAACTATATTATTTATATTTCTTAAAAAATAAAGAGAATTTACTACTGTTGGGGAGAAATAAATATCTTCAACCTCTGGGGTCTTCTAGCTGGTTTAAGAATCAGATTGACATGAGGCAGATAGCAGGAGGAAAAGCAAAGTTTAATTGCATACATACAAGGAATCCACAGACATAGATTCCAAAGACAGGGAGAATGAGGTATGTTATCCTAAACCAAGGAGAATCGGAGAGGAGTCGGAAACTTCAGAGGAAAAGGGAAACAATTCACAGGAATGTGAAAGCGCAAATATTTGGTAAACAAATGTTTGCTGGGCAACACAGAAACAAGGGGGAACAGAGAGGAATTTTGACAGACTTAGCCACATCCCTCCCTGTCTACCACATCCGGTTTACATCACAATATTGTTATCTATGGTGATAGCTCTCTTCCTGTAACATCTCCTCTATCTAAATTCTTCTTATGCAGTTGTGGTGGGGGAGGTCAAAGTATCTTCTTGAGTCTTCAGGACTTTGATGGTTTTCAGCTAAAAATAATCTCCACATCACATCTTGGGGCAGACTGCCTTTGACCCTTACACTACCTGTACTCCATAACCACGATACAACCACCAAATCAGAAAATTAGTTGGTACAATACTATTATCTATCTATAGAACACATTCATATTTTGCCAGCTGTCCCAGTGATATCTTTCACAGCAGACAGACAGAGAGAGAGAGAGAGATCAATTTTTTTTTATCTAGGCTGGGATCCAGGGAAGCATACACGCATTCAGTTGTCATATCTCTTTGTTATTTTGCCATCTGGAACCTGTTTTTCCTCTTTTTTTATGACCTTCTTATTTTCTGAAGACTGTTAATGTGTAGAATGCCTTTCATGTTTGAATTTGCCTTATGTTCCATTATGATTAGATTGAATTTATGCTTTTTGGGCAGGGACGTTACAGAATTGATGTTGTGTTCTTCTCATTGTACCATATCAGTAAGCATATAATGTTGATTTGTCCCATTACTGGTGATAATAACTTTTATCAATTGTATAAATTGGTATCTGCCAAATTTCTCCATTGTTAAATTTCTACTTTTCCTTGTGTAATTAGAAAGCATTTTGAAGGGGGGTATTTTGGGATTATATAAATATCCTGTTCCTCAGTAAATTTTAACCCACTCATTTCAGCATCCATTGAAAGTTCTTAACTCAATATATTCTTACTATGATGGTTGCCAAATTATGATTTTCTGATATTATCATTCCTTCTATATTTTATTAGCATTCTGCTGGAAGTAATAGCTTTCTCTCTCTTGTATTATTTTATGTATTACACAGAATCCACTTGATTTAATGGGGTTGATATCCTTCATTTTTATTACTTACTTTGCTCCTCAGTTGACCACATACAGTGCCCTCCGACATTATCTGAAGTTTTACTTCTCATGGTTTCAGTTACCTGTGGTCAACCATGATCCAGAAGCAGATGATCCTCCTCCTGATGTATCTAGAAGGTAAATAGTTGCCTAACAATATGTCACAGTGCCAATGAGATAGGGAAGCAGCAGAGAGTAACTCCTGCCTAGTTAGAGTACAGTGTGGGCTCTGGAAAAGGAAAAAGTCTTACTGAGGCTTCAGGAATATAGAGAGAAAACAAGGTGCTTGAGGTTGAAACAATGTAACAATGTAACCCCCCACCAGGACCCAGTGATATGGAACAGTTTGCTGACCACAGCCACATAAGCCCATTAATTTACAATAGTGATAGATTAAAACATAATTAGCATTGAATCCCAGCATCACCTATATCATTCACCTCTCTTCATCTCATTGTGTAGACATTTTATCATCTTATATCATCATGATCTGAAGAAGGTGAGTACAGTACAATGGGATATTTTGAGAGTGACCACATTTACATAACTTTTATAACAGTATATTGTAATTATTCTGTTATTGTTAATCTCTTACTGTGACTATAAATTAAACTTTATCATCGTTATGGTAACATACATAGGGTTTGGTACTATCTGTGGTTTCAGGCATCTACTGGGAGACTTGGAACATGTCCCCTATGGATAGGAGGGGACTGTTGTATTTGGCATATGGGAACTCCATCCCCCGAAACAGGGTCCTATGTCTTTTTTATATTTCCTCATTGTTTTATTTTCAGCTCTTCAGTACTTTCTGGCACAAGATCTTCCAGGTTCATATTGTTCTTTCATTTCCCCAGGGAACCTTCATTATAGTGGAGAATGCTATTTGTATTAGAAAACCAAGACTTGAACATTAAGTCTGCTCACTGCTCCTGAGAGGCAATTGCTTTTAGGTTTATCCACCAAGCAGAAGAAATAGGTGTACCTCTCTTTCCCTCTCATCCATCCATCCATTCATCTACATTTACATGTACTTTTGTATTTATCTCTATAAAATAACAATGCATTCACAGTGATAACTCCAATTACAATTCATTACTACAGGGTTCATTCTGGCTTTTGGCATCTCCATATTTGTACCTTCTTTTTCTGATGGTGAGAAATATGTTCCCATTATTCTCAATTTATTTACTTATTTGCTCATACTTCTGTATAAAATCGAACTATGATGCAGCTAATTGCCTTCTCTGTCCTCCTACCCACTTCAACAGCCCCCACAGACTCCTTGGCCCTACAGGTTTCTCTGGTCTTTGCATCCTCAAGGAAAAGGATGTGAAATGATCAATGAATTGTTTTTAAAGAATAGAAGGGTTACGAGAGACTTTTTTTAGAATGACATTAAAAAAAATCAATTCTGCCCTCTTAAAATATTACTTTCCATTGAATGAGTTAGATTTTCTTGGACTGGTCATTTTTAAGAGGTATATTTTGAGGATAGAAGACAAGGTAGGGATTCAGGGTAGCTAGTTTTCATAGAGAAAAGACTTTTCTTCTGTTACAGCATGGTTTTATGTGTAACTGCAGATATGACTTTTCAGTATAATTCTTTTTATAGTCCCACCCTGTTCTCTTAGGAAAAAAGATGTGCCAACTCAATCTATTTAGTCCTTGCACTAAGGATCATAAACTAGAAATATTATTTTTTTACTTCACAGTGTACCCTATTTTCAGGAAGTATATTTTTGCTGGAGCTTTTTCAGATCTATTTTCACTGTGCCCCTGCTCTTGAGATTTTCCTAGTGATTCTTGTTTCCACTGCTTCCTTTGTGTTCCCAATTCATGTCATCTGCTTTTGGCAGTGTTTTTGATATAAAATGGAGTCTAGGAGTTATACATGTCTCCACATTGCCCAAAAAGGGTTTACAAACTTATAAAAGATTCTTCTTGTAGCTTTTGAATAATTCCTATGAAACGGGGGAAATGCTGCTTTACGAAGTTATGTTCATAACTGTCACATATCAGGTTCCCTGAGAAGGAGATTCAGAGGTGAAGTTTAGCAAGAGAATATTTACTAAGTAGTGGCCATGAGATGAATACCTGCCACAGGAAGGGAAAGGTCACTGTTAGGGTCCGGGCTTCCGAGGCTTCTCCAGAGAACAAACTACACAGGCATAGAGATGTAAATACAGGCAAAGTCTTTATTCAGCCAGCAAGCTGGGGTGGACAGCACCTCTCCTGACACGCAGGCCGAGTCTGAGCCGCCGACCCCCAGGCAACTTTAGGTATTGCTTATATAGGATTTTTACAGCGTTACACCGAAGCCCGCGCATTTCTACAACCAATAATTTTAAAACACATTCTATATTGTAATCTTTCAGGAAACACTCCAGCTGCTTGACCGCTTCAATTGTTATCTCTTGCTTACCCAAGCATGTCTATGTGACTTATCACAGATCACGCCCCCAGGCTGTTGTCCACCTCTAGTTATCTAACTTAAAGCAGGCTCATTTCTAAGCTTAGCCTCGGGTTGTTTATTCAAAACTGGGTGGCCCATGCTGAGAACAAAGCACACAGGCAGTTAGGTTAAATGTTATTAGTCCTCTTTCCTGACTCTTGATGCCCCCTGCCCTCCTTTACATCTCCCCCCTTTTCTTGATCAGACTAAGGAATCTTCTGCAGCGGTGTCTAGGGCTTGATATTTTTGGCGAAGGACTAGGAGTTGGACGGTGTCAAACTTCTCTTGCACAAACTTAAGCAGCTTATTTATTATACACGGGCCGATGGTAAGCAAAAGCAGCAGGATGACTAGTGGCCTTGCAACGGCTGAGAGGAGGGTAGCAAACTATGGCTTGTGCTTAAACTAAGATTCAAACCAGCTTTCGCTGCTGCTGTTTTCATATTCTTTACGCCACCTGTCAAGTTCTTTTTTCAGTTTGGCTAAGGAATTTCTAACTGCACCTGTCTTATCTACATAGAAACAGCATTCTTCTTTTAGGGCTGCGCAAAGCCCACTTTCTTTTAAGAACAAGAGGTCTAGGCCTCTTCGGTTCTGTAGGACCACTTCTGCCAAGGAGGTGAGGGATTGCTCCAGGTTTGATACTGACTGTCGGAGCTGTTCTAGGTCCCCGTTGACTGCCAGTCTCAGGGTTGTGAGCCCTTTTCCCGTGTCATGAGGGCTGCGACTCTAGTGCCTGCCCTTGCTATCCCTAAGGAGATGAGGATCTCAATGGTCAGGGCAGTAACAGCTTCTCTCTTGCTCTGGTGGGAATTCGGCCTTTCTTCCAATAAGAAAGGAGAGAGTCATGAGAACGATATATTAGGCGAGGTAGAATGGCCACTAGTACACAAAACTCATTATTAGTATTGAACACAGAGGTGGATAGGGCCGGGGTGAGGCCTGTCTTTGAACAGAGCCACTAACTCGAGGAGGGTATAATCTACTTTCCTTGCTCTCATGGGGTGCTATTATAGGAGGAGCATAACTGGCTCTGGGCCGTCGGGACTGTGCTTACACATGTACTAGCAATAGAGACTTGAGCGATTGTAAGTCTCTATGGTCTCTCGTCCCAGTAGGTGGGATGGGAGTTGCTGATAGTGTAGGAGCTATTTATCTCGATTGCCTCGTAGAAGGGGGGTGAACCTGGGTAGCATAGCTAACAGGGATCAGTGAGGGAGGAAGTGGTGTGCTTAAGAGTCTCTACTACTGCTTGCACTATTTCTCACATGGGATTACTTAACCCGGAGGGAGTGTGCTGGGCCCATAACTCAGAGGTCGATGGACTCAGTCTTCTCGTGGATTCTGGAGCAAGCGTCCTGGTCGGCATTTTCTCATTTTTTTTGCTCAGGCCCTTATCTTGGATTGAAGGTTCCTGGGGATTTATAACTAGGTTGGGACTTATGGCGGCGGTGGGAGCTAACACGGTTAATTTAATGGTGAGGGTTGAGCTTTCTTTTTCATGTCTCTAAGATTTATAGTACTTTATCTCCTATGTTAGCTCTCTTATCTAACGTGATACTTCAGTCTTTTTGCCCATCTCAGTGAATAAAATTCGTACTCAATCTCGGTCCTCGTCACAAGCCCTGTCTTTTTGCACATGACGTGGGAGGCCCTGGTTGACATAAGAAAATTTGACAGCATCCCTTTTTGTAACAGGCCATTTCTGACCTCCATCATTCGAGGTTACACAGGTCAATTTGGCACACCAGAAGGGCCCCCACTTACATGATTCTCTTTTACCTGCTTTTGGGCAGGCATAAAATCTCTGAGTTTGGGTGCCAGCTGAAGGGGCGATTCCCTAAAGGGTCTGGTAACCTTGGTTGATCTGTCGAAGGCAGAAAAACAGGTCAGGCTACTAGGTTCTGAGTGGCGCACTATGTTCTGTGGTACTGATAACTTCTCCAGTTGCGCTGTTGACTAGCACCCAGGTCAGGCCCCATGGCGGGGGGGGGGGGCTGGTCACAGATGTGGTTTCTTTTAAGGTCCATACTAAGGCACTTATCAGTAGGATCTCTTTCATTTTCGGCTTAGGTGTAGTTTCAGGGGATTCGCAGGATGCTCCTGCACTTTCTACTCTTCTTTGCGGGCCCCTGGATCTTGATGAGGCAGGATCTTCTGAATGTGGGTGTGGTGCACCCAAGGAGCGATACTGTCAACTTTGAGAGCAGTGGGGGTGGTAAACAATACAACGTAAGGTCTTTTCTACCTGGGCTCGAGAGTCTTCCTTTGGTGTCTCTTGACTTACACTATATCTCCTGGGACTATGCTATGTTCCGGGCTCGGAATTTTCTCGCCCTCGTAATACGCTCTGATCAGGGGCCAGATTTCTTGCTGCACTTTAGCAAGAGTTTGCAACACCTTCAGGTAGTCAGGGGACGGGTTTTCTACACCGGGAAGCTGCACTCGCCGGATTATGGGTGGAGGAGCTTCGTACATTATCTCAAATGGAGTTAAACTATGTACATAGGGGGAGTTCTGAGCACGGAAGATGGCTAAGGGAAGGAGGGTCACCCAGTCCCTGCCAGTCTCTAATACTAATTTAGAAAGGGTCTCTTTCAGGGTCTGATTCATTCTTTCTACCTGCCCAGAGCTTTGTGGGTTATAAGCACAATGTAACTTCTAATCTACTCCTAAAGCTAGGGCTAGTCCTTGCAGGACTTTGCTAATGAAAGCCGGGCTGTTATTGGAACCTATTGCTTCCGGGACTCCATATCTGGGGATGATTTCTTCAATTAATTTTTTTGCTACTACCTGGCTAGTCTCATGCTTGGTTGGAAAGGCCTCTACTCACCTAGAGAAAGTATCTACTATAACCAGCAAATACCTGTATCTATACTTCCCTGGTTTTATTTCGGTGAAGTCTATTTTCCAACTCTTCCCTGGAGCCCTCCCTCTTTCCCGGGTACTTGCCGGGTGCAGCTCTCTTGGGGCTGGTCTTAGCCTTGCACAGCTACTGCATTCATTCATGATCTGACGAGTTGCCTCATTCTGGTGGGGAAACACTAACTGCACAGACTGGAAAAGGCTGAGCAGCTTTTTCTAGCCTAGATGGGTGGACTTGTGCAGATTAGCAAGCATGTATTGCTCTAATGCTTCAGGCAGGATCAACTTACCTTCTTGGTCCCTACTCTAGTTTCCCTCCCTAAGCACTTTCTCTGAGACTTGTTTCTTAATCTACTCAAGATCTTGGGGGGAATACTCAGGTTTGGGTGGCAAGGCGGGCAGTTTAGGTATGGGTATTTCGAGGGCTGCAAGTACAAGGGAGTCCGAGAGGGCTGCCCTTTTAGCTTCTGCATCAGCATGGCTGTTGCCGACGGCCTCAGGTGTCTTCTTTGATTGGTGGCCCGGTACATGTATAACTGCTACTGCTTTGGGTTTTTCGACAGCAGCTAGTAGTCTTTGGACTTCTTGCAGATTTTTCGGTCCTTTCCTTTCCGTGGAACGGAATCTTCTTTTTCGGTAGATGGCACCCTGGACATGGACAGTGCCAAAGGCATATCTGCTATCTGTGTAAATGTTGGCTTGCTTGCTTTCTGCTCTTTCCAGGGCCTCAGCGAGAGTAATAAGTTCTGCTTTCTGTGCTGAGGTGCCAGGGGGCAGAGCTGTGCTCTAGACAACTTCTTCGTCGTGGGTTACTACTGCTGCCCCTGCTCTCTTGACCTCCTGCACAAAGCTGCTCCTATCTGTATACTAATTTAGCTCACAGTTCAGTAATGGGGTGTCTTTCAGGTCTGCTCACACCTGGATAATTTCGGAAAGGGTATCTCTACAGTCATGGATGGGGGTCATCAGATCTGGGTCGGGCAGAAGGGTGGCAGGATTTAGGGTTACCGGGTCAGAGAAGGTGATTCGGGGAGAATTTAGTAGGAGCTCTTGATAGTGGGTGAGTCTTGCGTTCGTTATCTATTTTCCTGGAGGATGCTTGAGGATCTCTTCCATGGTATGTGGGGCTGTTATTCTCAGATTTTGGCTAAAAGTCAGCTTGTCTACCTCTTTTACTAGTAGAGCGATGGCTGCTAGGATACACAGACAAGGTGGCCACCCGGAGGCCACTGGGTCTAGTCGCTTGGACAAATAAGCCACAGGTCTCTTCCATGGGCCCAGCTGCTGAGCCAGAACTCTTTTAGCCACTCCTTTCTTTTCATCTACAAACAGGATAAAGGGTTTTTCTGGGTCTGGCAGAGATAGAGCGGGGGCCCGGAGGAGAGCTTCTTTTAATCTGTCAAACGCTTCTTGTTGTTCTTGCATCTATTGCCATCTCGGCCCTTCTTTGGTTGCTTCATATAGCGGTCGGGCTATTTCTGCATACTTTGGAATCTAGAGCCTGCAAAACTCGGCTGAGCTAAGAAATTCTCTCACTCTCTGGGGTGAGGAAGGGACGGGGATAGCTAAGACAGTTTGCTTCATGGCCTGTGTTAGCCACCTGGCTCCATTAGATATTTTGTACTCCAAGTAGACTACTGACTTCTGGCAGATGTGGGCTTTCTTGGCGCTGGCCCGATATCCCAGTTCGCCTAGTTCAGCTAGCAAGTTCCCCGTGGCTTCTTCGCACTCTTTACGGGTTTCTGTGGCCAGCAACAGGTCATCTACATACTGCAACAACGTCACGTGGGGGTGGCTCTTGCAAAAGGGCTCTAAGTCCTGGCTTAGGGCTTCATTGAATAAGGTGGGAGAGTTCTTGAAGCCCTGACGCAGTCTAGTCCAGGTAAGCTGCCCTTTTCTTCTTCTCCTTGGCTCTTGCCATTCAAAGGCAAACAAAGGCTGACTAACTTCAGAGAGCGGAATACTAAAGAAGGCATCTTTCAGGTCTAGAGTAGTATACCACACATGCGTGGGTGGCAGGTGGCTGAGTAAGGTGTAAGGGTTAGGCACTGTAGGATGGATGTCTTCCACCCTCTCATTGACTTTCTGCAAGTGTTGCACTGGCCTATAATCTTTACTGCCAGGCTTCCTCACTGGAAGCAGAGGCATATTCCATGCAGATTGGCAGGTCTTAAGGATTCTTGTCTCTAACAGTCTATGGATATGGGGTGCTATCCCTTTTCTAGCCTCTTCTGGCATTGGATATTGCCAGACTCGGATGGGTAGAGCTGCAGCTTTGAGTTGAACAACGACCGGGGATAGGTGTTTGGTGAGACCAATTCTTCTGGTCTCAGCCCATGAGGAAGTGAACTTCTGTACCTAAGAGTCCATCTCTCTCTGGCCCCCTTTTTCTTGATCCGCCTGAAACAGATGATGTTCGTCGGCCAGGGACAGAGTTAGCACATGCGCCGATTGTAGGGGCTGCCTTTCTTTGTCCATAATTTTTATCTCTTCAGGTTCAAAATGAATGCGAGCCCCGACTTTGGTTAATAAATCTCTGCCCAGCAACGGTGCGGGGCTCTCGGGTACGACCAGGAATGAGTGAGAGACCTGATGCCTTCCTAGGTCTACTTTTCTGTTAGTAGTCCAGGCACATATCCTGGACCCTGTCGCTCCCTGGACTATACTTGTGCATCTTAGGTTTAGGGGGCCGTGGGCCTGGTTGAGAACTGAATACTGTGCCCCAGTATCTACTATAAACTCAATGGGGGTTCTCTCTACGCACAGGGTTACCCAGGACTCGGGGAGGGGTGCCAAGCCCCGTCCCCGTCAATCTTCTTCTCTTAGGTTCAGGGTCTTAACAGGGTTCCCTCTCCCTTGTTCCCTCTTTTGGGGGCACTCCCTCTTCCAATGTCCATATCTCTTACACAGGGCGCACTGATCTTGTCTTAGTCAGGATTGACGGGGTCCTGTTCCTTGATGTGGCCTAGGGCCCTCTTTCACCCCAGCCAGGAATATCCTGGCCATCTCTTCTCTCTGCTTCTTGTTCTCTCTTTTCTGAAATTCTCTGTCTTCCTTCTTATTTTTCTCTTGCATTACTCATTTCTCTTTCCTCAGCCTTTCTTCTCTATCTTCCGGAGTTTCTCTAGCATTGAAGACTTTCTCTGCCTGCTGCAGCAGTTCCCTAATAGAGATCTCCCTTAGGTCTTCCCACTCGTGGAGTTTTCTCCGGATATCAGGGGCTGCCTGGTTGATAAATGAGAGGACTACAGCTGACTTATGTTCCTCTGCTTCTGGGTTTATGGGAGTATACTGCCGGTAAGCATCAAACAGCCTTTCTAGATACGCGGCTGGGCTTTCCATTTCCCCTTGAACAATAGTTTTTACCTTAGCCAAGTTAGTGGGCCATCTGGCGGCCGCCCGGAGACCGGCCATCAGAGTCTGGCGGTAGACCCGGAGACGCTCTCTACTTTCTGCAGTTCCGAAGTCCCAATCTGGGCGCGCAAGTGGGAACGCCTCATCGATGATGGGCTGGAGGGTAGTGGGTCTTCTATTTTCTCCAAGGACATTTTTCCTGGCTTCATTGAGGATACACTCTCGTTCTTCCATTGTGAAGAGAGTGCAGAGTAATTGCTGGCAGTCGTCCCATGTGGGACAATGGGTAAACATAATGGACTCTACTAAACTTATAAGACACTTGGGGTCCTCTGAGAAGGGAGGATTCTGAGTCTTCTAATTATAAAGGTCACTAGATGAAAAGGGCTAATATTGATATTGCTGAGCAATGCCGGTACCGATGGCACGCACAGGCAGAACTGGCACTGCTCCTTCTGAGGTGGAGGAGGGAGCTTCTGCTTCTTGTTCCTTGGCCCCTCGAGACCTTAGTGCATTCTTCCAGTTCTACCTAGCGCCCAGCGTGGGGCCAGAGCGGGGGAGTGTGAGGAAGCTCTTTCCGGCCTCCTGCCTCCCTCTGCTGAAGAATCTGGGGAAGCTGCAGCCACCTGGTTCCCGCTGGGTTCCCTAGCCGCATTTTCTATCTCCCCGGCAGCTTCACCCCTCTCCTCTGCATACGGGGGTGGCTGCTCAATCAGCGGGAGGGGGTAAAGAGAACTGTCGGGGAGGACAGGCGGCACACTTGGGCGCACAGGATTTCTGGCCCTGCGATCAGAGGGCTTTGATTTTTCCTGGGCAACTAGGACGGAGGTCTTTTGTGGGTCAGTATGAGGTTTATCCACTAAAAAGGGCTCCAACCAGGAAGGGGGATTCTCGGCCAAATTTTCCCAGACAAGAATATAGGGAAGTTGGTCAGGGTGGCTTTCAGGACCTGGCCAGGAGATAATGGCTTTGATCTTGCCAATAAGGTCCAAAGAAAGAGACCCCTGGGCCGGCCAGCCTACTCCGAAGGAAGGCCACTCGACTAAGCAAAAGGTGTCGAGCTTACCCTTCTTGATGCCAAGGCTCATCGCTTAAGGCCTGTTCCTTGACCTTGGGGAAATGGGAGAGGATCAGACTCTTAGGAGTAGCCTGAGTCTGACCCATGGTGAGAAAGAAGAAGGAAAAAGAATATGAGGGAGACAAAGGTGAAGGATAAAGATGCCACTTCAAACAAAATGACTGTTGTATGTGCTTGTGAACGAGTGCCTGTCGTTGCACAGTTTTTCTTCCACGGGGGACGCGAATTTATCTGGAATTCGTGGCTGTGACCCCCTTATCCTGTCACGGGAGTCTTCTAGCGGCGGGCGCCCTAATGGCTCTTAATTGCCCGACCCGTGCCCGCAGGGAATGATTAGTGGCAGAAAGGAGGAACGGAGAGAGCAGGAGAACCTTAGAACAAGGAAACTTAAAATGAGAAGTGCAAAAAGAAATATAAACCAAAACCAAAACACAGTAAAACAATCAATGATGACACCAAGCACACACACCACATCTGATCGCACTCGTTCGGACCGGTCCTTCTCCCACTCTGGTGCACACCACACTCACCACTTTCAGGGTCCTCAAAAACTCTCGTAATTCTCCTGAAGGGCATCCACTCGGACTGCTGCAGGGTGACGACCTCAATCTTTTCCTCCTCGGGCGCCAGTTTTCTGCCGATCGGACTTGCCTTCCTAAGGCCTAGTCACTCGGACCTTAGGGCCAGGATTGGTTACCTGGGCTTCACCCAGGGTCGCTAACCTGGGGGCCGGGACTACCAACTCGGACTTCCTCACTCGGGACTACTAACCCGAGACCATACACGGGATGGCGACTCCCGCTTTATAATGGATTTATGCAGACATGAGGGGGCAACCCTCGAATTACACTGCCCCATCTGGACAATTAGACCTTGCCTCCAGCTGTCCTTTGTTCTCAGGGAAGCCGCTCAGATCCCGGACGAGCCCCCAAATGTTAGGGTCCGGGCTTCCGAGGCTTCTCCAGAGAACAAACTACACAGGCATAGAGATGTAAATACAGGCAAAGTCTTTATTCAGCCAGCAAGCTGGGGTGGACAGCACCTCTCCTGACACGCAGGCCGAGTCTGAGCCGCCGACCCCCAGGCAACTTTAGGTATTGCTTATATAGGATTTTTACAGCGTTACACCGAAGCCCGCGCATTTCTACAACCAATAATTTTAAAACACATTCTATATTGTAATCTTTCAGGAAACACTCCAGCTGCTTGACCGCTTCAATTGTTATCTCTTGCTTACCCAAGCATGTCTATGTGACTTATCACGGATCACGCCCCCAGGCTGTTGCCCACCTCTAGTTATCTAACTTAAAGCAGGCGCATTTCTAAGCTTAGCCTCGGGTTGTTTATTCAAAACTGGGTGGCCCATGCTGAGAACAAAGCACACAGGCAGTTAGGTTAAATGTTATTAGTCCTCTTTCCTGACTCTTGATGCCCCCTGCCCTCCTTTACAGTCACAGGAATGAACAGAGGGAGAAGTTGTGAGGCAGGCCACCTGTTGCCTCAGCTGACTCCATGGGGAAGCTCTGGAGCTAGAATAACCCTTTAGAGTTGCCTGAGTGAGACTAAGAAAAAGCCCTGCGTACCCTGACATTGGTCAGTTGTTGATGTAGGCCTCCAGAAGAGGCACGGTGGCCTTGGGCAAGCCAAAGCTTCCAGAAGAGGCTGACAGCTGAAGGCTGTCTAAAGATGTTCTCTTTCCCTGTAAACAGATCATGAAACTGCATCTCTGTGTCTTGGTGAATGTCTTCTGAATATGTACTTGTGGGTAAAATTGAAACATTTCCAGAATTTTTCGCCTGACTTTGGTGCATCTGCGTATCAACAGGCGTTGAGAGTTGTAAAGTACATTTACATCTTTACATGCTTTACTTACATGCTTTAGTACATTTGCATCTTTCCTCAGGGGTAGAGAGAAGTTCATCTCCATATCAATGGGTAATTACCTGGGCAACAGGGGGTTTATCTGTACCTGAGAGGTGAGGGGGAGGGCCGGTGTTGTGGCTGCTTGAGCAGGAGAGAGAGGGGGGCCAGATGGCAGTTTTGTAAGCAATAAATGGGTTTTAAACTTTATTTCTCCCTTTGACTGACTTTGGTTTTTAGAGATTTCCTTTCCCTGGACTTACACTACTCTTCTGGGCTGTTGGCTTCATCTGAATTCAGAATATAAAGAATCACTGAATTATTGGAAAAATTCATTATGTCTGTACCTTAATTGTCTTCATCTAGAAAACCAAAGTTAATCTAAGAAGCTCTGAGCAGAAGTTAATTTTTGAAACTACTTGGTAAAAACAAATAATTCTGTTTTTATAGTTGGTAAATTTTCTTTAGTTTTTTGTGAATACTGAGAGTAATGAAAATGTAGTGTTATTATATTACTAAAAGCAAAGACCCACCAAGTATGTATTGGTTACACAGGTATTTTTGTAACATTTGGAGGTTTATCGAGAGGGTTTAAGCCATTTGTGGCAGTGCTTGAAAGAGTACTGCCTAGAACCAAGAGGGGGCAACAGAGGGCCACTAGGTCAGTGAGCAAGGGTGCAGAACCCATCAGTGAGCTACTGATTCTAGTTTGGTCTTGGCCGTCCAAGTAGATAAACAGATTCATCTACTTACGCTAAATACAGAAGGTGGACCTTGGGTTTAAGAAGAATTAATTACGAACATACTAGGATAATCAGCAGTTGTTCACATGTAGTGCTCAAAGGACAAAAACTCTGAACAGAATAAAAACAAATAGAATTCAGGGAAGCTATGAACTTGCCAGGGAGTGAGGTCTTCTATTGGATCTGAGACCTAGGGTAATTGCTGGGCTCTAGATCCGCACCATCACTGAGTATCCACGGGCCCAGAGACAGCCTCAGTAACTTTCCAGAAATGTATTTATATTTCTTTTCCACTAATTCCTGGACCAGAATAAGGGATTTCAGAAATATTCTTTCAAATAAAAATTTCCCCCGAAGAACCAGTTTTGGCTTTTATAGATCAAACTACTTTTTCTTTCAGTTTCTAGCCTTTTAGTATTTTAACTGCTCTAACATCTTGTTTTATTTTGTTAAAGTGCTTGTTCTTTTTATTTATTTTTCTCTTTTATATAATTTAAGTATGAGATGTATAAGTTTGTCTGCATATATCTTTACTATTTCTTACACATTTTAATAGAATTATTTAAAAAATTTTTCTCAATATTCTTTACTGGTGGTTCTGATTTTCTTTTAACTAACAATTATTTAGGACATGTTTCCTGTTTTCTACAATAGTGATCCTTTTTGTTTAACATATTGTCATTAATTACAGTTTTATTATATTGTAGTCAGAGAATATAGCTTTTATAATTTCTACTCTAGCAAAATTGAAGTTGTGTTTTCTAGTAGTTGATCAATTTTTGTTTAATGCATACCAAAAAGGATATATTTGCCATGATAAGTTATTTATCTAGATTCAACCTCATTAGGTAGGTTATACATTTTCTGAATTAAAAAAAATAAATCCCTTTGAACTGTCAAAGCATGAGAAATATCAAAATCTTCTATGGAAAATTATGGTTTTTTCCCTCAAATTCTTCATGTTTCTAATAGATTTTACTATACAGATATACTTTGATATATAAATATTCATTGTTCTATAATCTTGATGTTGGTGGTGACTCATAAGTAGAACCTTTTGCCTGAGATTCTACTTTGTCTCTTTCCATGAGATTGAGAACTCCAAGGAACTTTCTAAAGTGTTTTTCTACTTCAGTAGTATACAAAATCCACAGATTTGTCCTTTCACTGAGCTTCAGGTTGATGTTTCCTTTCCCTGGTTCTTCAGGATCTTTTCTGAGGCCCTAAATTTCCTAAATCATTTTACGTAAGGGGTGGTCTAGCCAGTCTAATATTTTCTGGCTTGATTTTAGCATTCTTATCTCTACCCTTTATTTTAGGTAAATAGAATTCTCTTTGTGGATCCATAGCTAGGTTGCAGACTGTTCCCACTAATCTTGTTCTTACAGTCATTTATCTACTGTGGCTCTGCTGGAAAGAAATGAGATCTTTTGAATTCCTACTGTTTACCTGATTGCTTGCCTTAGGTCTTTAACTATTTTTTAAAATTATCCTTAAAAGTCGTGAGGCATATGTTCATGTTAATAGAGAATGAAATAAAAAAATCTATCAGTAATTCACTATCAATTACTAAATCCAGTTCCACACAAGCCTTGAGTTTTCTTGTTTGGGAATTCTCTTTATTAATTCACTCTAAGTCCAAACACCAAAAATTCAGAAAACTTGAAAGGAATTCTATAGCATTAAAAAATGCTCATGTGTCTTAGGAATATTGATTAAGAAAAAGCTTGCCTGCTAGTTTGAACTTTGCTAGATTTGTGACTTTAATCAAGCCATATTACTTCTCTGGGCTCATCTTTACTCCTTTCTAAAAACAGGGATTAGGCTAGTGGTGCCGTATGGTATTTCCTTCCAGCACGTATTTGGAAATTATTTGGGTTTGTGTTAGTTGTCACAATAACTGAAGAACTGAAGGGGCCAGAATGTTATCCTTAAATTCATGGGATACTGTTGTGCTACAGAGAATTATTCCAACCAAAATGTCAATGATGCCTCCCTTGGGAAACACTAGCAGATTATCACTAAGCTTCACTAAGCTTCTTTCATATATTTTGGTTCCTGTGGTTCTAGAACATGTGTTGAAAAGGAATGGCCTCCCCCCAAAAAATCTCTAAAAGAAATCTCATTTCTGTTTTCATTTCAGGAAAATACTTAATACAGAAGATAATAATGTTAGCTTTATATATTGTTTTTCAACCATCCTAAGATTCTTGGACTATTGATTGCTAATTACTGGCAAAATGTGTTGAAAATACCTACATAAAAGCTCAATATCTGCACATTCAGCTTTAAAAAAATTAAATCTAAACATTTTTCAAAGAGTTTTAGATTTATAAAAAAGTTGTGATAGTAAGGGAAGTTCATGCATATTCTGCACTCAGTTTCCAAAGTTTTTGAACACTTTCAGTCCGAGTGGTAATGGTGATAATGGATGAATGGGATGAAGTAATGCAAATAAGAGAATGGGACTTAGCCTTGCACCACAGAAGTAAGACTACCCCAAACCAATCCTTTTAACTATGCTTCTACAAATGAATCAGTTTCATGATGTATTCATTGAGACAATGCCCAGGCTGGCCCATGATAGAGAATGTTCTCTTCTTAATACCTAATCAGTATTGAAGTCATTGACTAGACAGTGAGATTGAGAGTAATGGAAGGAAATTTCTCAATAGGCTTTGAATTCTTATAGCAGAGGCGAAGTCATGTTCATTTTTTATATTCAATATTCAGTACATACTAGGTGCTCAATGAATATCAATAAAACTGAATTATAATACTGAGGAAGGTAACTATTTTGCCTCTATTTCAACTCTTTTCTAGATAAAATTTTGTTTGCAGTATATTTGTACAGCACAAGAAATAATTTTGAGTGTTTTCCTACATTGCTAGCTGTTAACCTTCACACTGTGTACCTGGGAGTTCACATAAAAAATGCTGTCTGGGGTTATCTCTAGAACTATTCTGGTCACTACAGAGAATAAAGAATTTACCTCTTGTCGTGTGCATGAAATCCTAAATATGGTTGATTCTTATGAAATAAGTAGATAATTATAATTTCTTAGATAAAGGGAAATTAGGTTTGTTATGGTATATGTTCCAAATGTATTTTATTTATATACGAAATATTGTAAATTCCAGATTCTGCAGCTCATGATTCATGAAGATCTTGGTTCTTTTTCTCTCAAAGATCACTTTTTTTTTGGTAGCTATTACATATCTTCCTTGAAAGAGCTGGGCAGTTGTCGGGAGTCTTTGAAATTTTCATGTATCAACTCCTGTAGATATTTAAGTCACAGAGGAAGTAAAAATACTACCTGAGAAGGAGTTTATGGATTACTTGTAAATTTATTCTTTATTTTGTTACCTTTATTGTGGTTGCTTGGTGTTTAATGTTAATTTATATAAATGTTCCTGTTTCTAAAACCCAATTCAAACTGGCTTAGGAAAATCAAGGAATTTATGCATTTCAGTGTGACTGAATCCAGTTATTTAAATAGGTCTTCAGGATTTTCCCTTTTCCTTCACTTATCTCTTTTCTTTATGGTTGTAGCTTTATTCTCTTTAACTACAACAAGCTTCCTCCAAGGAAGGTATATGCCAGTCCAGTTAGTACCTTAAGTAACAGTGAGGACTTATTTATTGAGGGTATTACAAGAAAGTCTGAATAACCAGCTTTAGTCCTGCCTACTCCTCTGCTATTTCCTGTGGCCAGGGCAGTGGATAACCATGGTTGGTAAGGTCTTGGTCCCAGACTTCTTAGGTCATGAAAGTGGGCACTGTGATTTTTTTTAGCACCCCGCTCTCCAGGCTAGGGTCAAAGAAGGACAATGTTCCAAAGTGAGGAATCTAATACCAAACAAATGTACCAAAGAGGAAAAGAATATGGGAATATTAAACAAATAAAACCCAAAGTGAATTCTGTTATAGTTAGCCAAACATATTCACCTACATTATAGTTTCTAGTAATGATAATGATTTGATTCCAATGCCTTTTATGACAATTCCCCAAATATTTTCTAGGGGTTAAGATCGGTAACTGTCCATTTCTTTGGAAAGATGTTAAAGAGGGATATATTTAAGCATTTTTTTCATTCCTAGTTCAGTGGTCTGGGACTACTAATTGTCTTTTATGGTGTCCTTTGCAATAATGAGTAATGAATTTCTTTTCTGAGGTCAATGATGTCAAGTCTTTTGGTCTTGGGGATGCTGACCTTAAGAATTTTTAATAATCTGGGCAGTTCCTTCTGTCAGAATCTTTGCCATGAATTAAATACATTTTCCTTTTGATAAAATAATTCTTTTGAACTAAAAACTTCACCTTATATTAGAGAGTATAAGCTTTGATAACCTGAAATATATGTGAATTTAATGAAGCACTGCTTTATTTACTATGATTCAAATAGCATCCATATCATTGAGTGATCAATGTTGTTGGGGAGGAAAAATTTCCTCTACCTCTTAAGGATCTTCTCACTGGTCTAAGTCAAATTGATATGAGACAGACTAAAAGGAGAAAATCAAATTTAATTTCATATGTATGCGAACCCCATGTACATGAAAGGTTCAAAGGCAGAAAGGTAAATTGAGGTATATATCTAATCCTAAGCTAAGGAATGGGATAGGGGCCTAGACTTCAAAGGGGAGGAGGGCAATTCACAGGGCAGTAAGAATAGCAGATGTTTAATTAATTAGATGTTTGTCCTACCATACAGATGGGTCATTCAGATAAAATTTATCTCTGGTAATAGATATTTTTGGAAAGACTTCAATTTAGATTTTCCTAGGTAGATAAGAGAGGGTCAGAAGTTTTCCTTGAGCCCACACAGTCTTGATTACCTTCAGCTAAAAATAGTCTATATGTCAAGGTGGCACATTTTGTGGCTGCCTGCCCTTGGCCCCTACTGTGCCCATCAGTTGAATGCAGTTGCTTAAATAATGCTATCCTTCATTTAAGATTCCTTGAAACTTGATGTCAGTCTATCTAAATGGATTTTTGTCTAATTTTTGCATGTTTGTTAGAGACATCTGGATGTTCAGAGATAGTTATTTCTCATAGCTCAAAAAATGATTTAGCACTATTCCAACAAATTGTGCTACATTTTCTGGCCTTATTATTTAAAAATTAAAACTTTGTCATGTTATTTAACATTTTACACATTTCTTTTTGGTATAGATGCAATTAGATAATTTTCCACTGAAAGACAAACATTTTACATAACAATAGTAAATATAATCTATTGGTTTGGAAATATGTAAAGATTTGCACTGCAGACACTTCAGGGCATGTTCTAACCTCTTTAAAAGTGTTATTCTGATGGAGACTCAAGATGGTGGCGTGAGAGGTGAGACAGAGAACTCCTCCCAAAACCACATATAACACAAAAATATAGTTAATACAACTAATCCTAAAAGAGCAACAGGAAAGAAGGTAGCTCCAGACTACTTACACCTAGAGAACAAAGCAGACAACAAAGACCTCACAAAACAGGGTAACGTACCAAAGCCTTGATCTGGTGGGACCCAAACCCTTCCTCCACCCAGTTCACTGGTGGAAGGAAGAGAAATGGAGCAGGGAAAGGGGGTAGAAGCCTAGGAGTGCTGGTCACCCAGCCCTGGAGATCTGTGCTGGGGGCATGAACATACATTGCATGGTGCTCTGGAGATTAGTGGGGTTGGAAAGCTAAGTCAGGCAGAATACTTGGAGAAACTGAGATTCCAGTCATTAGTGGAAAATAGGGATCCACATCTAGCTGCTCTGGGACAAAGGAAAGGTGGATGATCTGAGAGGCTTCCTAGCAGTGAGAGGAGGACTGCTGAAGGGGCAGAGTTTGCATGGAGCTTGCTGTGCGAGAGAAGGGGGATAGGTGGACAAGGTCGTCTGGGCATGCACTGCCCAGCAGATTGGGAACTTTCAGGAGCTTCAGGTGCTCCAACCCCCTGGTTGGCTACTCAGCTCTGAGGCTGCCCACTGTGATATGCAGCCTACTTTGCCTTCCTATTGGCCTGCAGGCACTGGCTTGCAAACTGGCAGTCACTGCACTGGCATCAAGCCAGCCAGAAGGAGGCCCCACCTATAGCATCTACAGACGCAAAGCTAAGAGGCTTACACCTGTGTGATTGGCCCACTGGTTCTGAAAGTGGAGACAGGCACTGCAGCCAGGAAGCAGGAAACAGCTCTTGCCTCCCCCAGGCACCAGCACAACTCCCTTGTGACTCCCCAACATCACTCCAGCAGCTGAGCAGCTCCAGAGACTAGAGCTTCTGGGAACTACAGGGTGCCACATACAAATATGAAACATCAAAGGAATCTGGTGAAAACCCAAATCTCACAAACACAAAAGAAGGACCAAATGAAACTGAACTCACCAAAATTCCTGAAAGAGATTTCAAAATAAAAATCATAAACATGCTCATGGAGGTACAGAAAAATATTCAAGAACTCAGGGACAAATTTAGGATGGAGATTCAATCATTAAGAAATTCCATATCTGAAATGCAACCTAAAATGGAGGGATTTAAAAGAAGATTAGATGTAGTAGAAGAGATGGTAAATGGAATAGAAATTAAAGAAGAGGAATACAAAAAAGTTGAGGCACAGGGAGAAAAAAGTATCTCTAAAAATGAAAGAATATTGAGAGAACTGTATAACCAATCCAAGCAGAACAGTATTTGCATTATAGGGATACCAGAAGAATAAGAGAGAGTAAAAGACATAGAAAGTGTCTTTGAGGAGGTAATTGCTGAAAACTTCCCCAATCTGGGGAAGGAGATAGTCTCACAGGCCATGGAGGTACACAGATCTCCCAACACAAGGGACCCAAGGAAGACAACACCAAGACACATAGTAATTAAAATGGGAAAGATCAAGGATAAGGACAGATTATTAAAAGCAGCCAGGGAGAAATAAGATCACACACAAAGAAAAGCCCATCAGGCTATCATCATACTCCCCAGCAGAAACCTTACAGGCCAGAAGGGAGTGGCATGATGTATTTAATGCGATGAAGCAGAAGAGCCTCAAACCAAGAATACTTTATCCGGCAAGATTATCATTTATATTTGAAGGAGGGATTAAATAATTTTCAGGTAAGCAAAAGCTGAGAGAATTTAACTTCCACAAACCATCCCTACAGTGTATTTTGGAAGGACTGCTATAGATGGAAATGTTCCTAAGGCTAAATAGCTGTCACCAGGGGAAGTAAACCCACAATAAAGAAAGTAGAACAATTAATTACCAAGCATATGAAAAATCAAATCAACTACCCCTCAAGTCAATCAAGGGATAGACAAAAGAGTACACAATATGGTACATAATATATAAAGAATGGAGGAGGAAGAAAAAGAAGGGAAAAAAAAGAATGTTTAGATTGTGTTTGTGATAGCATACTGAGTTAGACTGTTAGATAGTAAGGGAATTATCCCTGAATCTTTGATAACCACAAATCTAAAGCCTGCAATGGCAATAAGTCCATACCTGTTGATAATCACCCTAAATGTAAATGGTATGAATGCACCGATCAAAAGATATAGAGTCATTAAATGGACAAAAAAACAAGACCTGTGTATATCTGCCTACAAGAGACTCACTTCAAACCCAAAAACATACACAACTGAAAGTAAAGAGATGGAAAAAGATATTTCATGCAAACAATAGGGAGAAAAAAGCAGGAGTTGCCATACTTTTATCAGACAAAATAGACTTCAAAACAAAGAAAGTAACAAGGGACAAAGAAGGACATTACAAAATGATATGGGGTCAGTCCAACAAAAGTGTATAATTATTACAAATATCTATGCATCCAACACAGGATTACTTATATATGTTAAAGAAATTCAGAATAAAAGAGGGAAATAGAATGCAATGTATTCATTTTAGGAGACTTCAACACACCACTCACTCCAAAGGACAGATCAACCAGACAGAAAAGAATTAAGGAGACAAAGGAACTGAACAACATATTAGAACAGATGGACCTAACAGACATCTTCAGAACACTCTACCCAAAAGCAACAGGATACACATTCTTCTCAAGAGCACATGGAACATTTTTAAGAATAAATCATATACTTGGACACAAAAATAGCCTTAGTAACTTCAAAAAGATTGAAATTGTCCCAACTACCTTCTCAGACTACGAATGTATAAAACTAGAAAAAAATTACACGAAGTAAACAAAAAAGCCCACAAATACATGGAGGCTTAATAACATATTCCTAAATAATCAATTGATCAATGACCAAATAAAAACAGATGAAGCAATATATGGAGACAAATGACAACAATAATTCAACACTGCAAAATCTGTGGGAGACAGTGAAGGCCATGCTCAGAGTGAAACATATTGCAATACAGGCCTATCTCAGGAAAGAACAATCCCATATAAGCAGTCTAAACTCACAAACACAAAACTAGAAAAAGAAGAACAAATGAGGCCCAAAGTCAGTAGAAGGAGAGACATAATAAAGATTAGAGAATAAATAAATAAAACTGAGAAGAATAAAACAATAGAAAGAATCAATGAAAGCAGGAGCTGGTTCTTTGAGAAAATAAATAAAATAGATAAAGCTCTAGACAGACTTATCATGAAAAAAGAGTCTACACACATAAACAGGATCAGAAATGAGAAAGGAAAAATCACTACAGACACTATAGAAATATAAAGAAACATTAGAGAATACTATGAAAAATTATATGCTAATAAACTGAAAATCTAGAAGAAATGGACAACTTTCTAGAAAAATACACCTTTCAAGGCTGACCCAGGAAGAACAGAAAGTCTGAACAGCAAAGAAATTGAATTGGTAATCAAAAAACTACCTAAGAACAAAATCCCTGGACCAGATGGTTTTACTGCTGAAATTTATCAAACATTTAGTGAAGACCTAATACCCATCCTCCTTACAGTTTTATGAAAATTAGATGAGGAGGAAATACGCCCAAACTCATTCTATGAGGCCAGCATCACTCTAATACCAAAACCAGGCAAAGACACCACCAAAAATGAAAATTACAGACCAATATCCCTGATGAACACAGATCCAAAAATACTCAACAAAATATTAGCAAACCAAATTCAAAAATACATAAAAAAGAACATCCATCATGATCAAGTAAGGTTTATTCCAGGGATGCAGGGATGGTACAACATTTGAAAATTCATAACATCATCTACCACATCAACAAAAAGAAGGACAAAAACCACATGATCATGTCCATAGATGCAGAAAAAGCATTTGACAAAATTCAGCATCCATTCATGATAAAAACTCTCAACAAAATGGGTGTAGAGGGCAAGTACCTCAACATAAGGAAGGCCATATATGACAAACCCACAGCCAACATCTAACTTAACAGCGAGAAGCTGAAAGCTTTTCCATTAAGATCGGGAACAAGACAAGGATGCCCACTCTCCCCACTTTTAATCAACATAGTTCTGGAGGTCCTAGCCATGGCAATCAGACAACGCAAAGAAATAAAAGGCAACCAGATTGGCAAGGAAGAAGTTAAACTGTCCCTGTTTGCAGATGCTATGATATTCTACTTAAAAAAACCAAAATAATACACTCCAAAACTACTAGATCTAATATCTGAATTCAGCAAAGTTGCAGGATACAAAATCAGTACACAGAAATCTGTTGCATTCCTATACGTTAATGACGAACTAGGAGAAAGAGAAATCAGGAAAACAATTCCATTCAGAATTGCATCAAAAAGAATAAAATATCTAGGAATAAACCTAACCAAGGAAGTGAAAGACCTATACTTTGAAAACTACAAGACACTCATGAGAGAAATTAAAGAAGGTACCAATAAATGGAAACACATCCCGTGCTCATGGACAGGAAGAATTAATATTGTCAAAATTGCCATCCTGCCTAAAGCAATCAACAAATTCAATATAATCCCTATCAAAATACTGACTGCATTCTTTAATGAACTAGAGCAAATAGTTCTAAAATTCAAATGGAACAACAAAAGACCCTGATTAGCCAAAGTAATCCTGAGGAGGAAGAATTAAAGCAGGGTAGATTATGCTTGCTGACTTCAAGCTCTACTACAAAGCCACAGTAATCAAGACAATTTGGTACTGGCACAAGAACAGACCCATAGACCAATGGAACAGATTAGAGAGTCCAGATATAAACCCAATCATATATGGTCAATTAACATATGATAAAGGAGCCATGGACATACAATGGGGAAATGACAGCCTCTTCAACAACTGGTGGTTGCAAAATGGACAGCTACATGCAATAGAATGAAACTTGATTATTGTCTACCCCCATATATGAAAGTATACTCAAAATGCATCGAAGACCTGAATGTAAGTCATGAAACCATAAAACTCTTAGAAGAAAACATCGGCAAAAACCTCTTGAATATTAACATGAGCAACATTTTCCTGAACACATTTCCTCAGGCAAGGGAAACAAAAGCAAAAATGAACAAATGGGACTACATCAAACTAAAAAGCTTCTGTACAGCAAATGACACCATCAGCAGAACAAAAAAGGCATCCTACAGTATCAGAGAACGTATTTGTAAATGGCATGTCTGACAACATCCAAAATATATAAAGAACTCACATGCTTCAGCACCCAAAAAACAAGTAACCCTATTAAAAAATGGGGGAAGGATATGAACAGACACTTCTCCAAAGAAGAAATTTAGATGGCCAACAGGCACATGAAAAGAGGCTCCACATCATTAATTATCAGTGAAATGCAAATTAAAACCACAATGAGATACCACCTCACACCAGTTAGGATGACCAATATAGAAAAGACTGGAGATGATACAGAGAAAGGGGAACCCTCCTGTACTGCTGGTGGGAATGTAAAGTAGTTCACCCATTGTGGAAAGCAATATGGAGATTCCACAAAATACTAAATATAGAAATACCAGTTGAAGCAGGAACTCCACTCCCAGGAATTTACCCAAAGAAAACAAGTTCTCAGATTCAAAAAGACATATGCACCCCTATGTTTATCACAGCACTATTTACAATAGGCGAGAGATATGGAAGCAACCTAAATGTACATTAGTAGATAAATGTATAAAGAAGAAGTGGTACATATACACAATAGAATACTATTTAGCCATAAGAAAGAAACAAATCCTACCATTTGCAACAACATGGATGGAGCTAGAGGTTATCATGCTCAGTGAAATAAGTCAGGCCGAGAAAGACAAATGCCAAATGATTTCCCTCATTTAAGGAATATAACAAAGCAAAACTGAAGGAACAAAATAGCAGTAGACTCACAGACTCCAAGAAGAGACTAGTGGTTACCAAAGGAAGGGGTGCAGGAGGGTAGGTGGGGAGGGAGGGAGAAGGAGATTGTGGGGTATCATGTTTGGTGCTCATGGTGTGTGTGGCATTATGGGATATACAGTGTAGCTCAGAGAAGACAAATAGGGACTCTGTGGCACCTTACTACACTGATGGACAGCGACTGCAATGGGATATTGGGGGGGGGGACTCGATAATTAGGGTGAATGTAACAATACATATTTTTTCTTGTGTAACCTTTATCAGAGTGCATATCAATGATACCTTAATAAAAATAAATAAATAAGTATAATTGTATTGGTATTCTAACATACCAGCCCCTTAGTATTATATTTTTACTTAAAGTAATATGAAACATTTTTATTTTGTGCATTTTTAAGATATAGGAGAGCATCAATGCCTTAAAAAACACATTAGGGTCTTCTTTAAATATTATTTTCTTTTGGAACCTGTGACTCCCCTGTCTTCTTATATTTCCCCAACTACTCTCCTTAATGGAGTTCTCCTTTTCTCTTCATTCTTAAATGTTCTCAAGTCTCTCCCTTAGTCCACCTCTAATTCTATAGCAGGGATTGGAAACTGGTGACTCCATAGACTAAATCAGCCCACAGATAGTGAATAATAATAATAATAACAACAATAACAACAACAATGCATTTACAATGTTTTGAAATAAATTTATTCAATATTTAAAAATTTGGGAGATTACACATGAAATGTATTAGCTTTTCCTGAAGAACCAAACTGTCTGGACAACCTAAGCTACTGTTTCCACTTGGCTATAGGTGGCTGCAGCTGGGTGCCAGCTGTCTGTTCGGACAGAACGTGTACTCTCCCTTCCACTCACCACTCCCTTTGGTATCCTTCACACGCTGAGTCTTCACACACTGAGGCTGAGCCTCAATTATCACTTATCATACTTGGACTGTTGTTTTCCTTGTAAATGAGAAATATTTCTTGATTTCAATGTTTCCATAAAAACATTAGAAATGAAAGACCAAGGGAGCTCTCTGTTTTAAGGAAAATTGGAAGAATGCAAATGTTAATGTCCAAATGGCAAGTCTACCCTTTTATGCCTGAAAAATTTCATTTATTTCCATAAGATATCAATTAGCATTTATAATATTGATAATGCTATCTCCCATTCAGATGTTTTTCTTCAACTGCTGAGCCATATATCCCATGTTGGTTCAAATATTACCCCATTGAATGTCTCACAGACATTTCAAGCGTAACATGTCTGATGTGAACATATCATCTTACTCCCCAGATTTACTCTTGCACCTGTGATCTCTATTGTAGAGGATTGCATTATTGTTTCCAATTGCTCATTCTCCCCTTCCCTGTAAGAAGATTATATACCTCTGTCAACTGCTATGTGCTTACAATGCTTTCCTTGGGAGAAACATACTTTCCCACGCCATTGAAATTAGGCTTAACTAGATGACATGTTTTGACCAATGAAATATGAATAGAAATGACAGTGTACCTTTGACAGCAGACGTTTTATCAGGTTTCACTGGCTGTTACTCTTTACATTGGGAAAAACAAATCACACATGAAGTATTCTCCTTCTACAGGGGCCTTGGAGTGGAAGTACAGAACTACTGGACTGCTGGATTAAATATTATAAAAATAAATGTGTAACTATAGGAAAAGTGACCTCAAAGACCAGAAACAGTAAGATCTCTTTCTAGGTCAGTGCTAAAATCAGGTTTGCACTGAGGGCATTTAATGATCCCAGGCAGTTTAAAGTTTTGTTTTAATGGGTAGATTATCAGAGTCAGAAGCACTTGGGGTCACATGCAAGGTGAGAAATTGGAGTAAGACATAAAGGCAAATCCAGGTATCCCAAAGGGAACATGTTAAGGAGGTGAACTATCCTATCTAGGAAGTAGAGATAATAAGGATGCTTGCCTTGGTCCTGGTAGAGGGAAAAATAATTCTTCCCTTGGGTGTTTTCAACAAGCTTTCCCTCTGGTTTGGGGATAGAATCCACATATCTCATATGCCTGGGAAAAACCCAAACCACAAATTTATGTAAAAATGGTCCTAACTGGTAGTACACACAGTTCTCATTTTAGCACACTCAAATTCTCCATGGAGGTACATACTTTAAACTCACACCTCAAAGAACTCACACCTCAAAGAAGTCCCAAAGATAAAGTTTCAAGGAACTTTAAAGAGCTCATAAAATATTTTAAAAGCACTTGGAAAAACAAGCTACCTTTAGCAAAATGCAGCAGAACAATAAAATGAAGAATCAGGTTCTCAAAGCAGGTATGTGTATATATAAATATATGAATGTTTAAAGACAATATGAAATAGTTTAATATATCTAATGAACTAAAGGAGGACTGTTTCAGGACCTTTAACATCTTCTTTCTATGGATATCAAGATAAAAAATCCTGCTCTGGAGTCTAGTTTTTTTCAGTAGTACATAGAATGTACTACTTTCACTCTATGCTTCTCTGACTGAGGTCTTTGCAAGACTAAATTTTCAGAGCAATTCCTTCTCTTGTAGTGTACTTGTAAAGATAACCTAACAGTAAAATTATTTTAGTCTTATGATTGGTGTTAGTGTAGTTTCTTCTAAATTCACATTCTTCCTTGTGAAGAAAGAATAAAGCATTTAAATGGAGGTTAACTAACTTACCAAAAATTCAACCTGAATACACAATGTTAAATCATTTTCCATTCCCATAACTATTATTTCATGGTAAAACTTCAGATTAGAATGATTTATTCCATGCATAATGACATATTTTGAAAGTCAAATAATGAAATACAAAAAATGTTCTTTATAGGTTTTCTATTTTTCTGACTTCTCTGCGCTTGGTAAACATTAAAGATCTACAGTTGTCTTTTATGAGAATAAAAGATTTTTAAATGACCAGTTTCATTTTTTAAATACTTTATCATGGGACAAGCTGCTTTTCATTAGAAAAATTTTATTAATTCAGATTTATGGGAAAATTTAGTTTAAATATGATAAAGCTGGAATTAATATTTGAGAATAAAGACAAGGTATTTTCATACTTTACACAACACAGAAGCTTGAAGAGCAAATTATTTAATAGATGCCCTTGGGAACTTGTTTTAAGAACAGATAAGACAGATTATCAGTTCTACATGTGGGTTCCAGTTACATTTTTTATTTATTTGTTCATCTTAAACAAGTAGTTTGTTCAAACAAGTAAAAAATCCCTACTTGAGATCTTGTTTATTAATTAATATTTAAGCAAAAAACTGTTTCCTCATAAGTTTTTATGATTCCTGGTCATATTTGAGATCACTGTTAATTAAAGGAGCAATAGTGACTAATGGGTTCCCTGTAGAACCTAATATAATAAATTTTAATGCCCTACAACAGCAAGGATAAATCTCAAAGAGAACAAACATAACTATTTGTGGTTGAGGAGGCAAACCTGCATCTGGCTTCCTGGGTACATAGTGTAAATACAGAATTGTCTTCCTTGCTGGTCATTTGCTCTTCAAATTATCCAGGTGACTCCACTCATCCTCACCTTTAGGCTTCAGACCAGCCTCTCTGTGGACTGGCTTTTGTTTTAACATAACTCTGTTGGAGCTCTCAAGACAAATCAGAGTTGACTTTCAGTTCCCTGTGCCACTTGCTCATTCATCTTTCATGCTTCCAATGACTAATGCTGTCATTTGTCCATGTTGCTTTCAACTTCCAAGTCTCTTTATGCCTTCTGGTAAGACAGACTCTTAGATTATGAATATGTTCTCCTTTTCCTTTTTAATATTTTATGTAAGTGATCGTATAAGCATTGTCTGAATTCCTGATTTTGATTACACTGCTGCAGATCTCAGGACTGGCCTGCTTCCATGTTTGTATTCTACATCCAATTTTCCTGTGTTCCAGACCCCTTATTAGTGGAGAGACCAGAGGCTTGCCCAGTTGCTTATGTCCCAATTTGCAGCTGTATCATCTTGCACTCAGACCTAGCTTGTAGCAATAGCCAGCTTGACTGAAACTGAGGGAAGAAGGAAAATTTAAATCAAGGACAGAACAATATCAGAAAACAGAAGAGGTTCCACCAAATAATACAGTATTGAAACATGTATTTGAGAATGGGAGTAGCCAAGGAATGAATTTAGGGAGGAGAGAAAAGGAATAGTGGAAGAGTGAGAGATCCCTGTTCCATGTTGGAGAAGGGGAAGCTCTTTCCTGGTCTGTCCTTTTTTCTTCCAGGGACATCTGAAAGACATCCATCCCATTTAAGGGGCTAGGGTAAGCAGACACCTGATTCTAATTTTCTTGTTACTGATTCTAATCCTAGCTTCCTTCCTGATTCCAATTCTAGCTTAATTTATGCCAATAAACTACACTCACCTGTGGCCTAGAATAATACAGGTACCCTGGCCATATATGGAGCATCTGAATATTTATTTAGTGTATCCTGTTTGATAATCTCAGAATTTATAAAAAGTAAAAGGGTCTTTAAAATATTCACCTAGGGTTTTGTTTTTTTATTGAAACATTACTTATACATTCAGAAAAGCACACAAATAAGTGTACAACTCTTGGAATTTTTACAGAGTGATCACATCCAAATCAAGCTATAGAATATTTCCAGCACCCTGGAAGCTTTCAGGGCATTAGTCAAATGCCAAAGTAACTACTGTTCTGACTTCCAGTAAAGAGAATTTTAAAAATGTTTTTCTGTGTCCTACAGTATGGGAGAATATATTTGTAAATGATATATCCCAAGGTGCTAACATCCCAAATATATAAAGAACTCAAATGCCTCAACACCTAAAAAGCAAATAACCCTATTAAAAAATGGGCAGAGGATATGAACAGAAAAATCTCCAAAGAAGAAATTCAGATGTCCAACAGACACATGAAAAGAGGCTCCACATTGCTAATCATCAGGGAGATGCAAATTAAAACCACAATGAGATATCACCTCACACCAGTTAGGATGGCCAATATAGAAAAGACTAGGAACAACAAATGCTGGCGAGGATGTGGAGAAAGGGGAACCCTCCTACACTGCTGGTGGGAATGTAAACTAGTTCAAACATTGTGGAAAGCAATATAGAGGTTCCTCAAAAAACTAAAAACAGAAATACCATTTGACCTGGGAATCCCACTCCTAGCAATTTACCCAAAGAAAACAAGTTCTCAGATTTGAAAAGACATATGCTCCCCTATGTTTATCGCAGCACTATTTACAATAGGCAAGATATGGAGGCAACCTCAGTGTTCATCAGTAGATGAATGGATAAAGAAGAGGTGGTACATATACATAATGGAATACTATTCAGCCATGAGAAGAAAACAAATCCTACCATTTGTAACAACATGGATAAGATAGAGGGTATTATGCTCAGTGAAATAACTCAGGCGGAGAAAGACAAGTACCAAATGATTTCCTTCATTTGTAGAGTATTAACTACAAAGCAAAACTGAAGGAACAAAACAGCAGCAGATTCATGGACTCCAAGAAGGGACTAGCAGTTACCAAAGGGGAGGGGTATGGGGGGAAGGGTGGGGAGGGTGGGTGGGGAAGGAGAGAGAAGGGTATTGAGAGGTATTATGATTGGTACACCTGGTGTGTGGGGAGTTTCATGGGGAAGACGGGGTAGCACAGAGAATACAAGTAGTGACTCTGTGTCATCTTACTGCACTGATGGATAGTGAGGTCAACAATATGGGTGAATATAGTAAACACAATGTTTTTCATGTGAAATCTTCATAAGAGTGTATCAATGATAACTTGATAAAAAAAATTTTTTTCCTGTGTAATACTTCTAGGAAATGTCCAAACAGTAAACAAATATTCATTAAATACCTACTATGTACTAAGCAATGGAGGTTTTACAAAGAATAAAGTATCATCTTTACTTCTGAAAGAGGACTTGGCTAATTTTTTTCTGTAAAAGGACAGTAAGTATATATTTTAGGCTTTGTGAAATAACCTGGTCTCTGTCACAGCTGCTTGAGTCTGTTCTTGTGTGAAAGCAACCACAGATATGAATGTGTATGGTGTGTTCCAATAAAACTATTTATGGATATGAAAATTTGAATTTGATATAGTTTGCACGTGTCATGGAATATTTTTCTTTTGAGTTTTTCTAGCAACCACTTAAAAATATAAAAGCCATTCTTAGCTTGTTGGCTGTACAAAAATAGGCCCAGAGCTAGATTTGACCTGTGATTCTAGGTTGCCAACTTTGCTTTTAAGAGTTCACAGTGTAGGAGAGAGAAGAAAATATTTAGATGCACTAATTTTAATGAAATATTTTAGTCTTTTAGAATGTGACATATTTACAAATTCTTTTAGACCCTGCCAGTGAGTGAAACTAACTGCTAAAGTATGTCAGGGGAGCTCTCATGGAAGAAAATGAGCAAAGTCCTGCTTTACCCAGAGGTTGTCAGGACCTCTATGGGGAGGAACCGTTAAAGCTCAGAACTGAAGAGTGAGATAGAGCATCAGGGGAAACCTGGGGGAGGTGCCTCCCAAGCAGAAGAAAGACATTTCTTATACCAACCCTAGATGGGAGGAGAAGACATCGCATTAGCATTCCTTATGAGATCCATTAGGGCCTACACACAACCTTCTAATCTCTTCTCTCTCCACCCTTGCACTGAGTTATTTTCATTTTCCCCATTTGTCATGCAGTTTCTCACTTTCCAAAAATTGTCTTTGCAGTGCCATTCATTACCAAAGTGTTTAAATATTCCAAGCTATATCATATCCATCCATTGTGACTGAAATCAGTCATCAATTCCAAGAGGCCTTCTCTAAATGTCCAGGTCCAAGTGCCTGCTAATCTGTGTTCTTGGCACTCTATTCATACTTTATCACAGCACTTGCTATATTAGATTGAAATTATTTATGTATGGGTCAGTTTCTTCAACTAGGCTGTAAGCTCCTAAGGGAAAAAAACAATGTTTTTTGTTAATCATCATGTCTCTGACAAAGAATGGTTAGTGTCCACTAAATGTTTATGATGTTTTATAAGCTTGATAAACCTATTGAATAACAAACCTAGATTATGCAAGCTGTCTTTGTGTTCTGATGATCTGATTTGTTATAACTACTTATCATAATAACATTCATGTATCTCTTTAGAAGAGGCCTCCTGAGTATTGATTGTCTCTATTTACCACAAGCCTGTTCTGCAGTTTGAAATTAAGATCATTAGCACTGTCTAAGTGCACACGTGGGTATCCTCTGTGGTTTATCATCCTGTGTTGACACTGGATCCCGACTTCAGTAGCAGGAATTGTTTCTTTTCAGACTTTCTTTGTAGATAAACTACCTTCTTGGTTGCTTTCTCAGCATAATCTAGACTTTTTCCTCAGACTGATTCAAGTTCACAGTCTGTCAAAATCTTTCTGCTGTATATAAATATGCTTATTTCCACAAGAAAAAGCAGACAGGATCTACTACTCCCATGACTACTATCTAGTGTCATGCATTTATCTTTAGGGATTTCTTCATTTGATGCCAACGATGTGTGATATTCCACAAGTGGATAATAAGAGAACTGTCCCATCAGAGTTCTTTCCCATGAATTCCATATTCAGTTTCAAAATACCTTTCAACAGTCAATATTTTGTTAGGGAGTTGATGCACTGTCATTACAAGTTTCTTCTCCATTCCTTGTTTGAATTTAAAATAAAATTTACCTCTGTACTGAGGCACAGGACTCATGTTTCTTTTTCATCATCCTTTACCTTCAAGGAAGCATTGGAGTAAACACATTACTGTACAAGTAGAAATAAGTGATTTTAAAAATTGTAAAAAATACATAACACAAAATTACAAAATTTACCATCTTTGTCATTTTTAAATGTACAGTTCAGTAGTGTTAAGTATATTCACATTGTAGATCAGATGTCCAGAACTTTTTCATCTTGCAAATTTGAAATTTTATACCCATTAAAACATAACTTTCCATTTCCCCTTCTCCTCCATTCTGTAATGACCATTCTTTCTGTTTCTATGAATTTGTATACTGTAGATACCTCATATAAGTGGGACCATGAAGTATTGTCTTGTGATTGGCTTACTTCACTTTGCATCATGTCCTCAAGGCTCATCCATGATATACCATGACAGAATTTCCTTCCTTTTTAGACTGAATAATATTCTACTGTGTGTGTGTGTATGTATGTATGTATATATCCGTGTGTGTGTGTATGTGTATATATATATATGTATATATCAACATTTTAAAAATCCATTTATCCATTGATGAACATTTGGGTTGCTTCTACTTGCTATAGTGAATAGTATTGCCTTGAACCAGGTGTGCAAATATCTCTTTGAGACCTAATATCAATTCTTTTAGAAGTAGGATTGATGGATATCATAGTTTTATTTTTAATTAAAAAAATTTCCATACTGGTTTCCATAGCAGCTGCACCATTTTACAATCTTGCCAACAGTGAACAAGGATCCCATTTTCTCCATATCCTTGTCAAGAGTTGTTATTTTCTGTTTTTTATTTTATTTTGTTTGTTTTTTGATAGAAGCCATCCTAATGGGTGAGTTGTGATAGTTCATCATGGTTTTTATTTGAATTTTCCTAATCATTAGTGATGTTGAACATCTTTTCATGTATTTATTGGCCACTCATATACCTTCTTTGAAGAATTATCCAAGTCCTACGCCCATTTTTAATCAGGCTGTTTGTTTTTATTGTTGTTGAGTTGTAGGAGTTCTTTATATATTGTGTAAATACATTATAAATACTCCTTGTCAGATAAATGATTTGCAAATATTTTCTTCCATACCATAGTTCACCTCTTCACTTTCTCAATAGTCTTCTTTACACAGAAATTTTTTAATTTGGTGTAGTCTTATTTGTCTATTTTTGCTTTTGCTCCCTATGCTTTTGGTATCAAAAAATCATTGCTAAATCCAATGTCATGAAGTTTTTCCCCTATGTTTTCTCTAAGAATTTTATGGTTCTACTGCTTACTTTTAGACCATTGATCCATTTTGAATTGACTTTTGTGTGTGGTATAAGGCATATAGTGCAACCTTATTTTATTTGCACATGGATATCTGGTTTTCCCAGCATCACTTTTTGAAAAGATTATCCTTTCCCCATTGAATAGTAGTCTTGGTACCCATATCAAAGATCACTTGACCACATACGAGAAGATTTATTTCCTGGTTCTCATTCTGTTTCATTGGGTCTATCTGTATGTCTTTATGCCAGTACTACCCTGTTTTGATTACTCTAGCTTTGCAATAAATTTTGACATAAGTAAATGTGAGTGTTCTTTGTTCTTTTTTTTCTAGATGCTTTTGACTTTTCTCCATTGTTTGAATATGAAGAGATTCCATTTGGATTTAAGAATAAATCTTTCTTTTCTGAAGAAATGCTGTTGGGATTTTGATAGTGATTGCACTGAATCTTTCTGTCATATTTTTCCCTTTCTCATTCATGTCAACACAGTGCATATAATAATATTAATGGTTCTAAAGGAAGGTTAATTTTATGGGGACTGCATGAATCTGGCAAAATTGAAATTTAGAAAGAAAATTTTGGTTAGATTGTAGGCAAACTGTAATCTAGCACACCTGCCTCAGCTGACCCAAATTCCAGCTATCTTAACAATTAGGGAGCTCATCATGCTATGTGTGAGACCTTCTCATCAACCTGTGATCTAAAAAAGGCCTCCAGGTAGTTAACCAGGACGATTTTAAAGCTGACTTCAATTGTCTCACTTCTTAAAGGGATTGCAGTCCTATAGTGCCTGTTGACCAATGTCTGAAGACCATTATTTTATGTATTTTGTCCAATATTCTACTCATTTATTCTGAGAGGGCAAGTTCAGTATCAATTTCTCTATTTAAAGGCAGAAATGGAAATTCTTATTTAAGTTTTGAATGTCCACCATCAATACCTATTTCTGATCTAAATAGTGTGTATAACATACATAAAGGAACAAAAATAGTTTTCTCTATACTTTCACACTACAATGCATTTTAATTTTTAAAGCATAAGAGACTTCATGCATGGTTTTATTTGTAGAATTTTCTTGCTTGTATTTTAAAATTATTGGGAGAACAACTATATTTTAAGGTGAATTTATTTTGCACTTGATTTCTCAAGTAACAAGAACTATTTACAACCATAAAACTAGCTCAGGAAAGCATTACCTGATCATATTAAGATAATGTCTGACACTTGCTTCCTATCTCATGTTTACCACTTCTTCCTGTTACTGTTTTTCAACTGGTATACCTTAAAATCTTTTATCAGACATATTGTACAACACTCAAACTTTCTAGTGCTTACTTCTTATTCTTTCTACATCTTTCTACTTCCAATTCTTTTCTCCTCTATCTAGCATCTTCTCTATCCTCCTTTTATTCTTGTCATATATTGTGTTTTGCAATCTTCTGCCCACTCACCGCTTCTCTCCTCCAAATCCCAATATATAAGAATTTCACCTGTGATTGTTTCCTTTTCAAAGAATCTAATTATTTTCTATTTATTATAGAAATAATAATATTCACTAATAATCAAATCATGCCCAGGATCTGATATGTATCAAGCATATAAACCATATATATGTACATATCTCATAGCTAATCACCACAGCAACCCTGCTTGACATTATTATAGGCAGTTTTAAATGAGGGAAAAGACTCAGAGATGGTAACTTTCAACTAAAAATACTGATATTATTTCTATATAAATGGGATTAATAAAAAAGAAGACCAGGAAAATAGTTTCAGAAAATGTTCATTCATATTTTCTCTGGATTAGTGATAACTTCTCCCTTCATCACATGTATATTACCTCATCCAGAACTTTCATAATTGCTGTAATATATTCATAATGGTCAACTCTTCTCTTAGTAAAGTAGATGCATCTTTGGCTTCATGGATAGTATATAGAATATCCTTCACAAGTTCCCTTTTCCCCTCTAAATTTGAAAGGCTCAATCAGACCTCTGGGTTTTTTTTTCTTTCTTTTTCAACAAATGGCTTGGAAGATTTTTTTAAATCTTGTTATGGAGGTCTGTTTTTAATTAATCTATGTCTGCAAAACCCATTTGGCCTCTGTAAGATGAAATTTTAATTAATTTTAATTTTCAGAGACTTTATAATATTGGTGGAGTTTCATTTATTAGACAGTAACTCTCCAAGCAATTTTGACTTTAAGTTACCCAATTTATAATTTAAGTATTTAAACATTCTTTGTAAATCATTGGCTATTCCACTTTATTTCTTCCCTAAAAACACATCCAATTGTGAGTTCCTTTTATATAATCACTATCATTCAAACAATATTTTTTGGCTTTTGGTCTTTATTATTTCTTTATTAATAAAGAGTGATGTGTTGGTTTGATGATATAGTTAATTATTAAGATGACAGCTATCAAATTTGACCTCCCTGGTCTTATACTGCTTACTCTTGTTCACATATCTAATAATGGCCTACACTCTAGCATCAGTTTGAGCGGTTAAAGTCCACCACCCTTAAAACATATGCCTTCTTCCTCAGTTTAGACTCTTCTGTTAGTCCTACTTATGTCTGTTCTGCTGGCTGTTTTTTCCACTATAGCTGGACTGTCTGGTCACATGAGAGGCAAACTTTAAGAGCTTAACCACACAGCCTTGGGAATTAGGCATAACTAGGTTTAAGCCTTTGTTCTACCTCTCATTAGAGGTGTCACTTTGAGAAAAAATTTTAACTAGTCTTAAGTCTTGGTTTCCTCATCTTTAAAATAAGAATCATGATGTCAGTCAAATTTTTAATCTGAGGATTAAATGGATTAATATCTCTAAAGCATTAGTGCTGAACTTGATACTTTGGGTCAATTGACAGGCTTCAGAGAGTCTGAGAACACGACACCCTGTGTGGTTTTCAATTTTTTAATATTGCCTTAAAAATGTCTTTATGGATAAAATTCAGAAGAAAATTTATATTGTTAAGATAGGTGCTCTACTTAAAAAAAATATGTAAAATGCTTCTTCTTTAATTATCAGGTGTAACTGATCTGGTTTGAGTTATAGAAAATGTTTCCATTAGTAGAAATTATAACAAATGCTACCTAATATTTTGTATAGAGATATCTCTCTCTACGTTTGGCCTAACTTAAGTTGTAGAATGCCAAGAAAACTAAAGTTCTAAGAAATTTGCCTGTCCTTTGGGCTTATGACCCTCAATAGATGTCATAAATATAAAAATTCCTAAACCTATGGACAAGGTGCTTTGGTTTAAGTTTACCGGTTCCTGAAGGATCCCTTATTATGTCTACTCTGAAAATATTTTTGGTAGTATGGATTTTCTTTAAGAGAACAAGTTTTAATTTGAATAGAGATTTGTTTCCCCATAACATGGATCATATGCCAAAAACATAAAGACTAAAACTAATAACACTAATAATAAAGCCATGATAAAGTAGTCAAACTTTAACAAAAATTAAATAAGAGAAAAAGAAAGCAATAATAAAGATCAGACTATGAAAATAAAAGGCATCTAAGGAAAGAAAGTGAGCATGAAAAGCAGTATTTGTTGCCTACTCAACATCCACTCTGCTTTTCTTTCTTACCAATAGGACCTTGATTTTTTGGAGAGATGACAAATGGTCTGTTAAAAATATCTATATTTCTAGACTCTTTTTTATATGGGGGCTATGGGACAGTTTCATCCCATGAGCAGAACCTGTCATGGGTTGCTGGTGAAGTGTTCTTTTCTTATCTAGGTGCTGCCTTTCCTTCTGCTTGCTGCTTTTTTCTCCTGCCTGTCATAATTACCTTACAGAGGTAAGAGGATGGGGTGACCATAGAAATGACAGCTGCAGCTATGGATGGCAGAGCAGAAAGAGAGATGGTGCCACTGATGATGAACTACCAACTTCTTACATGGAAAAAAATTGAACTCCTATGTGGTTAATCCACTGTAATTAAATACCTGTTACTTTCCCCTGAAAACAATCCCAAACTGATACAGAATATCTTATATTGACAAAATACATGAATGTCAAAGATGACATTCTATTTCTTCTTCCCCAAACCTCTATTTTATCTTCTGTTAAAATATCACAACCATAATATTCATGGAGAACTTACTCTATTACAAAACTCTGGTAAATGTTTTATAAATACCATTATCAAACCAATATTTTGGATATATAATAAAACATTGATATCTATCAAAAATACAAAAGCAAGTTATTTAAAATATAGAAAAAATTAAAAGTATGTAAGCATAAGGTAACCTTTAACAGGGCAGTAACAATCAACAATAGATTAAGGTCTGACCTTTATGTATTATTCAAATTAATCAACTTATACAAACTTTTGTACTCTAAATACATAAATCTCACTTTCTTTTCAAATGTCTAAGGAAAAGTTAGTAAAAAATCATTTATTTGGCCCTAAAATAAATAATACCAATGCATTTTTAAAAACCTTAATAATATTAAAGTGAAGTATTCAGGTCCTAACACAACATATTAAATTATACCCAAGGTCATTTGAAAATGTGAAATTACCTGTCAAATAATAATTGTCTAATCTTCCCCCCACCACACACACACAAGAAGAAGGTCCAAGGCTCCAACCTGGAAGGAAGTTTTGAGATCTGAGCCTAGATATAGGAAATGTCCTACTCTTCCCCAAACAAAAATTATCTGAACGGATCATCACCTTTAAAGGTCCAAGCAGAGAGGTGAATAATATGGTGCAGAGCAGACACTGGCATCTAGGACAACAATCCCAGGGTAGTTGCTGGGATTAAGTGTGTGGATAAGAGGTACAGCCTAGAAAGACTGCCCTCAGTGCCCAGGTATAGAGTCAAAGGGGCTCATATGCCAGTGAAGTCCCAGGAATAGGAGTCTTCTCTTAAAGGCCCATTTCTCCTTACTGGAAGCATCCCAATAAGCAGTGTAAATGTGGGGTGATTTAATGTCCACTAAAAACAAGCTGAAACAGTGTTATTGCTTAGCTGCTGAAAGCTGAAAACTCCTTCTTCTTCTTTAGGTCAGTTTTTTGATGGTTAAAGTAGAAAAGTAGGGGGACAAAACTGCCTGATAGACTCCACTACCTCATACTTCAGAGCTGTGGCTAACACAGGATCCCTTAGTTGGAATACTTCCTAAAGCCTATACCTTGAGAAATGTAGTTTTATCAACAGATCACTGGCCAGACATCTATCTTCAAAATAATGCATAGTGTTTCAGAAACACTGGGTGTTTAGAGACTCAGCGTAGTTTGCAAAGAACTTTGTGCCTCATGACAAAAGGATGATGAATAATTTTGTCTTACTATTCTGTAAATGAAATATTATGTAGCTTTTCAACTATTTTTTATGAATTAAAACAACATGGAGACTGCTCATGTTATAATGTCTGTTCATATACAAATTATGTGGACATCATGCTTATAACCATATAAAAATGGCCACAAAAAGGAAAAAAGTAAAGGAGGGGAAATATTTTAAAACATTGTCTCTGTTATATTTAGATGAAGAAACTGGTTCATCATATTTTTATTTTTTTACTTCACTGTATTCTCCAATACTCTTTAATGGAGACTATTTTTAAAAAGCACTAGTAGAAATAATGTATTGAGTGCTAACTATGTGAAAATCAGAGCTAGTTCCAGTGGGGATAAAAAGAGAAGGGAGCTTTCTTAAAAAGCTATATTGTAGTAGGGGGTGAGAATCACACACATCACACAATACGTCGTAGAAAGTGCCAAGTGTTATATGAGGGCTCAGAATACAGGCTGTACAAACATAGGAAAAAGAGGGATTATGACTACTACCTTGCGTCATTTTTTATTTGCTTTTTATGCATACAGGTCAGCTTTAGACCAGTGAATAATAAAAGTAAATCCATAAAATAGATCGGTGTGTACTTTAGAACATTTTATTTGCCATGCGTATTTCAGAGAATAGAAATCTTGTTGCTGGTATTTTATTGAGTAACTCCTCCCAGATTTGGAGATTGTTGTAAAGGAAGAACAAAGGTAATTTAATGTCAACAGACCTGTTTTGACATGAATCTCATTAATTGAAAATACACCTGGGAATTACAGTAGATTAAAGACAACTCTCAACTCATTTCTGATCAAAAAATAAATTTTTAAATATGAAAATAACCTTAAATGAGACTTTTATGGTGAGGATTTTTAAGCTTCTATAGTTTATGCAATGGCTTACACTTCCAGCAGCTGAACTCTTGACTTCCTGAGCATTTCTGAAACATTATAAAAAAGAAATCTCTTAGCAAATATGAAATCATTTTCAGAATGGTCATCTAACATTCAGATGAATAGCATACATAGAGAGAATAATAGGAGTAAAGGACATCAAATATTTATAGTATCTCTTATTTCAATTTAGAATACAGTATTGTAATAGTTATAAAGGTCATATGTAGATACTAGTCAAAGCATTTCAATTGTAGGATGGCAGATGAATACAAAATAGAGTTAATCATTTTATTGTATTAGTTTTTATCCTTTAGATTATAAAGAGACAAATATGGCAAGTGCACAATGACTAAATTAGCAGGTAAATGGTGTTAAGTAGCTAGAATTTAAATTACATTGCTCATAGTATTTTAAGAGTACAATTAACAGTATTATTATATGATGAGTTACAATAGAAGAGAATATTTAAGCATATTTTCATTGTGCTTTGAATTTATTCACATGAAAATTTCAAGAAGTTTACTTAAGGGGAAAGAAGAAACACTTTCTTAAGTAACTATATATATCTTTACAGATAAATAGTTAATATTGAATTTTTAAAGAAATGTTTTGTATGACAAAGACACCTCCATGGCTTAGCATACAGTCCATTTTTGTAATGTTGTGAGGTTCTCATAACCTGTAGCAGTGACTTCTCAACTTTCTTGATTACAACTCATACTAAAAAACACACTACTGAAATCATAGTACTTGAAGTATGCCAAGAAGATAATATAGTTCTGTTAGGCTGGAGGAAGGAAAAATAAGGACATGCAAACAGAACAGAGAGATGCCATAGGGGGAGAACAGACCAGACCCCAAGGTCCGTGCCTTATAAGGAAACGGGACAGTTGTTCCTGAATTCCATCCTTCTGATGTGCCAACTGAGACCCAGATGTCAGCCTCTTCCCTCTTGGAAGGAAAAAAAGTTTCTAGTTGTCTGTCACCTTTAGCCAATCATACCTCTCCACGCCCCCTAGGATAGCTTGCCCACTCCTCCCCTTCCTAATCCCTTACAAGCCCCCGCCTCCCTGACCGGGTGTGACTTCCCTGGCCTGTAATACCCAGACTGCAGAACATCGCCTGGGAGTGGCATTCAAATAAATTACCTGGACCTTTGTTGCCTCTCTTCGCCTGCTTATTTCAGCTAAAATTTATCTTAAAAGTTCATTACCTCCTTTTGAGAGAATTCATACCCTACACCTAGCATTTATGACACTGTCCTCTAGTTTCTTTATTTCAAGTTTCTCTTCCCACATTTATGTCACCTAACCTTGTAAGCAATTTAAGGTTAAGGAGGGACCCCTTCTTATTCCAGTTTCATGCCCAGTGCAGAGCACTGAGCTGAGTAAACAGTACATTCTTTTGAGGCTGAATCCTGTGTCAGCCATTGGAAGAGATGTGAAGCTCTTCTACTCTTAAAGCTACTATGATTCAGTTTACCTGTAAAATGAAGCTAAAAGGATTTGCCTCATTTGAATTAGGATTACATGAAAGGATAGGTAAAAAACTTACCATGACTATCTTACACATGTAAGGCAGTAAAAGAAAGAAAGCTGCTATGATGTAACTTCAGGGATCTGGGTGGGGGTGTGGGGAAATATATTCCCAGCCCAGAGCAAATAACCTTTGAAGCCAAAATCAATCAAAGGGAGAAATAAAATGGGAGAAATCTGTGTATTGTATACAGGCAGTGGTCCTCTTCTCCTTGCCCTTGTCTCTCCCAGGGAACCTGCTGCGCCTCTTTGTTCTAGATATGTCCTCGCTCTCCCCACCCTTCTAATCACCTATTGATATGGAGATGGCTACTGCTCTCCACCCCTTGGAAACACCTGTTGATATGGAGACACCCTAAGGGCATGTGAGAGATTCTGGAAATACTGCAATATTACCCACCCTACTATTATTAATATGACACAGTAACTTCTTTTAAAATGTAAAAACATTTATTTTTCAAGAACTCTTTTCTGTGATATTTCTTTTAGACATTTGAATTCCCCATTTACAATTCATACCCTACACCTAGCATTTATGACACTGTCCTCTTTGTTTCAAATTTCTCTTCCCACCTTTATGTTACCTAACCTCGTACATTCTTAACACACATTTGTTCAATGGGTATGAATATGAAAACATTTTCATTTTTAAGTATTCTTTTTATCTTCTTTAATTAATTTTTTTAACTAATATATACACCTAGTTTATAAGTCAAATATGTATAAAAAATGAGGTGATTTTCTATCAAACTCTTCTCCAATTTCTTTCTCCAGAGGCAGTAATTTTGACTCCTTTAGAGATTGCTTCTTTATACATGTCCATAGTTTTAAATAATTTGTATATACTCTTATATTTTGATTTCTCATTTTTAGATGTTATTTATCAACTTTCTAATATGGTCATTCAGGATTTAGCTTCCTGAAACTTCCATTTCTGCTTCCCCTTCTCATTACCCACAATAGAGTTATGTTGAAAGTCTATTTAGACTTAATTGTTTACATTATTTTGACTATATAAATAATCTTTATAGTTGAGCATTTGAGGAATGTACTAAAATAACATTTCCTTTTTATGTTTTTATATTCTTGATGTTAATAATGGTCTTGATTTTTTCAGAAAATTGATTTCATTTAAGCTTTTTGCTATTTTTCACAGTAGCCATTCTGTACCATTTCCCCCAAGATCATTTTTCTTAATTATCATTTCTAACTATTTTTTATAGAGTCATCCATCTGGAGACCTCCATCCTTTTTCTTCTTGAAGAACTGCTCTTTAGGGATACTGCAAAACACATATCCAGGAATTTCCCTTCTTTGCCATGCTGAGAATTCCCTTAATTTTCTTTTGAGTGTCCTATTTTCTTGATCTCCCTTTTTCTTCTTTCTTGTTTACCCTCATGTTTATTGGAGCATATCCTCTAATTATTTTCTGAGAAACAGTTCATGGGTAATAACAGTATTTGATAACTTGCATGTCTGAAACTGCCTTTATCTTTCCATAACATTGGTAGGCTGGGCATTGATTTTTATACTGAAAGATATTTTTTCTCCATAATTTTGAGACTGTGGCCACATTCTCTTCTAGAGAACAGTATTGTTGTTGTTGGGGAGGAAAATTTTTTCTCTACCCTTCATGGTTCTTCTTTCTGATCTAAGAATCAAATTGATACATGACAGATTAATAGGAAAAAATGAAATTTAACTTTGTATGTACAGGAACCCCACATCCATGAGAGATTTAAAGGCAGAAAGGTAAAATAAAGCATATATGACATCCTGAGCTAAGAAATGAATATGGGTTTCAAAGGGGAGAAGGAAAATTCACAGGGCAATGAGAGCAGATGTTTGGTAATTAAATGTTTGCCCTACCATACAGATGGGTCATTCAGATAAAATTTATCTTTGGAAAGACTGCAATTTAGATTTTTCTAGGTAGTTAAGTGAAGGGCAAAAGTTTCTCTCGAGCTTGCAGAGTGTTGATTGCCTTCAGCCCAAAATAGTCCCCATGACAAAATAGCATAATTTGAGGCAACCAGTCCTTGGTCCCTATACTAGTTGAGATACCTCATTTTGATTCTTAATTTTTTCATGGCATACTTATCATCATCTTTTCACTCTTGAGATTTATCTCTGTTATCCTGAAATTTCCCTTACAAAGCTTTAGTTGAATCGATTTTCATCTTTTTTTTTTATGCTCTCATTTACTGGGTCATTGAAATATTGGTTTTCTGTACTGTCTTTTCTTATGTTTTCTCATTTCCCATCTCTTTGCTTTTGTACCCTAAATTCTGGGTCATTTTTGTTTCATTATCTTTTATCATTACTATTGTGTTTTTCATCTCCGCCATTGTGCTTTTTATTCTTTTCTCTTTTTTTTTGCTTCCAAAATATTATTTTTATTGTAAGAAAATCTTGCAATGTTTTCTCTTATTTCTTTGAGAATATTTTAGCTTTCTTCTCCTTCTAAGGTCTTTGTTTCAGTTATCGTTTTTGTTTCTATCTTTCATGTTAGAGGCTTCTTCAGATGTCCCATTGACCTCGCCTTTTCCTTATTTTAAGGATGGGGAACTAGAAAGTTGTCAACATTGAGCCAGGCTCTGGAAGCCAAGAAGGAAGAACACAGGGGTATCAACATTTAGTATTCAGCATTCAACATGTTTGTATTCACTTATTCACCCAATTTTCACACTGTGCCTGGTATATCTCAGTCCAAAAACCATCTATTTGTCTTCAAAAAGTAAAACTCCAGTCCTTCTGCTGGGTTGATGGAGGGCCATCATCCTGTCGCAGAGGGTGATGGAAGGAATCTGTGGTTATGACTACTTATAAAGTATTCCAGTCCTCCACTTTTAGCCTCTGCTTTCCTTGTCAGCAAACCCTTTATCTTTCTATTACCAGACCTACCACATTGCCTTTTGTCAAATACTAAGAACTCAGTAAACCTTTGTGAATTGAATGAATGTATTTAATTTTTAAGGAATCTGATTTACAGTTTCTGCCATAGAGAAATGAACTGTGAATATAAAGCAGAATAAGGGTGAGATTTCAAAAAAGGGAAAAACAGTAAATGAGAGGGTGAATCTCCCTTGATATGTAGCCCTATTTCTACCACTGTTGCCACAATTACAGCTGCACTACCCTGCTGTTTCGAAGTAGCTGCCAGACCAGCTTAGGCTTGGAACTCTCACAACTCATGAGATTGGAGTGAAGTGACACAGGTGCTCCTAATTTAGTTGGAGCAAAGTGACACTTTCAATTTAGGTAAAACAAATTATCAGTGTATTCCAGTATTCTGCTGTACATTTGCATTTATAGGTCAATAGGTATGACTGGACCAAGAATCTGTAGTTCTCAAAAAAAAATTTTCAGAAATTAGTATTTCATAGATCCCTTAAATTTACCAATTTAAAACTGTGTAACACTGAGCTGGGATTTACCTGGGCTGGAATTTGACCTAGATACAAGAGCTACTGTACTAAACTGCTGTGACTACAAATGACTTGTTCCTTTCTGATGAAAGTAGTATAGTAGCAACAACAATGCCAAAAAGAAAAATCATTAATTCCAACTATGAAGCAAATATTCTTGAATTTTCCAGATACTCTCTCAATGATCTTTGAAATGCAGATATTTAAAAATGTGTTAATTTTGCTTCTAATTTTATTTCCATTTTGTTCAACACATTATGCAGGTTGATAAAGACATAATGTTAAATAAATCATAGAGTGCACAAATTGTCCCTGGAAAGCCTCACTAAATGTGCCAATATGTTTATTAGGTATTCAAAATGTAAATAATGCTTACATTTGACAAGTGTTTGCACTCACTCAAAAAACTGATAGCTTCAAGAAATCTGTAAGATAGGTAACAATTGTTATCTTCATTTTACTGTGGGAAAATTATAGCAGCAGCAATGTTATCTGTCAAAGGTAACACAGTTAGTGAAGGATTCTGTATACTCTTCTGAATGGGGTAAGTATATAACTTTGACAGGGTAAATATTAAAAAATCAACATTTTATTTAATTGATTAATTTTTTTCTTTCTTATATAGAGATTTATGTAAGTGTGGGCCACCAAAAACATCAATGAATTAAACATTAAGTACTGGACTATTTGAAGTGATCTCTAAATAAATCAGTTCAAAGAAACATTCCGTTAGTGACTAGATAATTGCTTACTAGGTTGTTTTGGAAAAATAACTTTCTTCCTGGAGATTTTAAATAAAATCAACAGCAGATTACAGGTGAATAGACGGGGCACTACATATCTGGGCAAACCTTAAGGTTATAAATATATCCATTCATTTATTGAGCAAATGTTTATTATGCTCTACCTTTGTTCTATTCACTGAGATAGGTTTACATAGATGAAAAAGCAATAACCTTTTGTGTTGAGTACTCTCAACAATTTATGAGCTGCAAATTGTGGGGAAGGCAGAGATGCAGCTGATCCACTGTTTGGGGAAATAAGGGAATCAGAGAAAAAAATGACATATGAATTGAGCAATCCAGGAGAAAAATAGAGAGGTCATTCCCAAGGGAGAGGCCAATATGTGCAGAGACTAGAAGTTGTAAAAACATTCAATATATTCTCTTTGATGAGAGGGGAGGAGTAATTTCATTTCCTAATTTTGTGGTTTCCTACCCTGCAGGCTACTTTTTCCTTTCAATTTGCCATTAGGATTTTAGCATCTGATTCAATTTCTTATCTTAGCGTTCTTGCTTTCTTTCAGAACATTACTTATGACTGGTTTGAAGATCCTGTTCACTATCATTTAGGTCTTCCTTATTAGTGATGATACTTTTGAGGAAGCCAGTCTCATCATAACATGCAAGAGAAAAACTCACTACCTTGGAAATACAAGGATGTATATAATGCAGAAATAACCACATGAAAGTTCAGAGGCTCTCCCCCTTGGTCAAAATTCTAGAGGTCTAGTGGTCCAGAGCATGTTGTCACATGCCTTTGAAGATGAAGGATAAGTTACTGCATCTGCCTCACTGAACATGAAGAGGCAAGCACCGTGTGGGCCTCGTTGGATTTTTTAAGACAACATGTATCTCATTGGGACATACTATTTCATGGTATTTGCCAAGTATCTCAAAAAGCTGCAATTTTTTAGTAGGACCAGAGAAGGCTCTATATGAGGTTGAAGCTGTTCCATACCTTGGGCCCTGTGACTGAGCAGATCTGATAGTCCTTGAAGTGTCAGAGGTAGATAAGGATGCAGGATGGAACCTTTGGCAGGTCTTTCCAAGTGAACCATACCATGGAGCTTCAACAATTTTGGAGAAAAGCTTTGCCTCTTTGCAGGAAAATATCCTCCTTTTAAAAAGCAACTTCTGGCTTTTACTGAGCAAGCCATGAGTAATTGAGAGCTTGACCACGGGCCACTAAGTTACCAAATCACCTGAGCTCCCTATCATGCACCAAGAGTTTGACACCAAGCTGAAACACTGGACATGTACAGCAGTACTCCATCATCAAACGAAAGTTATATATACAAGGTCAGGTCAAGCAGGTTTGAAGGTACACGTTAGTGCAGAGCAAGCGTCAGAGATGCTCATGGCCCATAGTTCTGGCCTGAGCTGCTTCCTCATTCTCAGCTTGTACCCATGGCATCATGGGGAAGTCTCTATGACCAAAAGGCTAAGGAAAAACAAACTTTGCAGCCTAGTTTACATGTGTCTCTGCACAATACACCGGTACCACTCTAAAGGTGGAAGCTGCTGGACTACAGCTCCATTGAGGGAGAGCCCTCAAGGACAGTAGTGAGGGAAATCCCTCTGATAGGGAAAAATTTACAAGGACGGCAGTCTAGTCCAAGGGGCAGCCTTCTGCTTCTCAGCAAAACAACAGAACCCTCCCTGAACTTCCCGCTCTGCCAGGCGCTCACTCCCTCAGCTCACTCCCTAAACTTACTCCCCCTCGCTTGCTTGCTGTGCATATAGAAATGTTGCAGATACAGAAGAAGAAAGATACATATTGCTCTCCTTGCCTTTGTTCGGGGCTCAGACTTGGAAGATTACTCCCCCCTGAGCCCGCAGGTGTAAAAATAAAACCTCAACACTCCAAGACCTCGAGTGCCACTTGGTTCTTCTATCAGCGATCCAGTCCAGATTTTCCAGTATTTTCCATAACACTTCCAATGGGTAGAACTCAAAGCAGCACAGATGGAGTTACTTTCTGCACAGAAGAGGTGGCCAGAGACATGGATATATCCTGATCCATATGTAGTGCTTAACATTTGGTTGAATAGTCAGAGACTTAGGTGGAATACAACCAGAAAATTGGTCACAAGACAGTCTGGGGAAGAGATAGCCTACACACTCTTACTGTGTAGAGTATGAAGATATTTGTGACCTATGTTAATGCTCACCATCAAAGAGTGACATCAACAAAGGGGGATTTTAAAAATCAAGTGAATATTGCTGTTCTGTGGCTTTCAGTCAGATTCTATCCCCAGCTACTGCTGTTCTTGCCAAATGAACACAGAAAAGTGGTTGTGGAAGCAAATGGAGGTTTTACAGGGGTTCAGCAATGCAAAGCTGCTTTGGCTATAGACACTGCTGAATGTCCAACCTGACAAAATCTGAGTCACTAATATGGCATGATTCCCCAGGTACTCTTGCCAGCCACCTGCTGGCAGGATGATTACATTTAACCATTTCCATCATGGTGCTTTATTTTAGTGGAATAGATACTTCTGTGCATATGGATTTGCCTTCCCTATCTCTAACACTTTTGCCAAAACCATCATCTGTGAACTTACCGAATGCCTTATTCAACATTATAAAATTTCACACGGAATTACTTCTGACCAATAAACTTACTTTACTACAAATTAAATGTGGCAATGGGGTCATGTTTATAGAATTCACTGATCTTAGCATGCTACCTATCATACTGAGGCACCTGGCCTAATAGAACAGTGGAATGATCTTGTGAAAATCCAACTGTGATGCCAGCTAGATTGCAACACCTTTGGAGCTGCAGTAATATCCTTTAGGATTAGGTATATCATCTGAATCTGTGACCAAAATATGGTACTCTTTCTCCCACAGCTAGGATTGAAGGGGTAGAATAGGAGTGTCTATCAATTCAATGCTTTGATTTTATTCCTATAACTTTTGACTCTGGTGGTTTGGGGGTCTTAGTACTTAAGGGAGGTATATTTGCACTAGGGGACACAGCAATGGTTTCAGTAAATTGGTTTTTAAGACTGACAACTCGCCGCTGTGGGCTCTGGCATCTCTCAGCTCTGTTTCCTTGGCTGGTTTCATTCTAAGAAACTTTCTAAGTGGCAGCAAAGATAAGTATTGGCAGTTTCAGACTTATATTGTACCAATTTAACATTGCCAGTGTAATAAGACTGCTCTTTACCCAATACTTTTTAGCTTATTTGGTTGACCTACCTCGGGTTATGTGCCCATCTCTTTAGCAGTAATTCTGGATTCTGATTGTGAATGATAAGGTCAGAGCATACTCCTAGATGTTAAGCAGCTCACCCCAACCTCATGCACTGAAATGGAGGGGTCCATAGACAAAGTGGGGTTCTTTTGCCAGTGATGCTTGATAGATAAAATCAATACATCTCCATTACATCATACTTGGTTATCCAGTAAACATATATACTTTAATTCATACAATTCAACATTTCCTTCTATACATTACTTCTGTGCAACAGACGACAACAATTTTATACACAACAAACACCATGTTCACCTCCTGTCTAAAAAGTACAAATGTGTGTTTTACAGTTTCCCTATTACCTTTAGATTGGGATCTTTGCTTTGTGCCTGTCTTTCTGTCAGTCTCAGATATAGATTCTCATGGTCCAGCAGTCTATAACTAATGGTATATTTGCTTAACCACCTATAACAAACAATAAACAATGGTGGAGTAAATAAAGGATAAATTCAATAAAATTCTCATTTGGAAATGAGAAATGGAAGATGGGAAAATAAATTAACAGTGGTTCTACTCCTCAGGGATTGTAAGTTCTTACTGCCCTAGAAAAAAAGTGGGTCCTTTTGTCAGGAATCTGCATCATGGAGTGTTTTATCTGACAATTTTCTTCTTGTGGCTACATTTGATACCTTTCTTTGGTGGCTGCCATATGTTAACAATGCACTTCCTATTGGTAGAGTTTTAGAGGTGGAGGGAATGGTTAGGGGTTAAGTAATTCTAAGCATTTGTTTGTCAGGTTTGGGGTTTCTCTTAAGGAAAACTTCCTTAAAACCTTAACAGGCATAAAATTAATTTGCATTTTAATGCTATAGACGCCTAACTGGAATCTGAGATTCTGTTGAGTCATAGTCTCAAGAGAAATCTGAGTCTACGGTTTCTATTTCTGAGCATTAGAACTTAATGCTCTCTCCATCTTCCACCTCTGAGCTTAAAGGTTTATGATGGTGCAGAACAATTGGTTGGAATTGGGAGTCATGACTAACCTTCCCCATATCTGTAGGTGGCATGACAGGGAAAATGCTTTCCACTGTCTTGGCTTTTTTTTTTATTTTTTATTTTTGAGAGGGCACCTCTCATATTTATTGATCAAATGGTTGTTTACAACAATCAACAATAAAATTCTGTATAGGGGACTCAATGCACAATCATTAATCAACCCCAAGCCTAACTCTCAACAGTCTCCAATCTTCTGAAGCATAACAAACAAGTTCTTACATGGTGAACAAGTTCTAAACAGTGAGTAAGTTCTTACATAGTGAATAAGTTCTTACATGGTGAACAGTGCAAGGGCAGTCATATCACAGAAACTTTCAGTTTTGATCACGCATCATGAACTATAAACAATGAAGTCAGATATAATTATTCATTTGATTTTTATACTTGATTTATATGTGAATCCCATATTTCTCCCTTATTTTTTTTTAATAAAATGCTGAAGTGGTAGGTAGATGCAAGATAAAGATAGAAAGCATGATGTAGAGCTGTGAGAAGGCAAGTGCAGATGATCATTTCTGTGCCTATAGACTAAATATTAATTCAAGCTAAACAAGAGCAACAAAACATCCACGCATGCAGAGATTTCTCTCAAAACAAGGGGAGTGAGGTTCTAAGCCTCACCTCAGTTGACCCCCAATTTCTCACCTGAAGGCTCCCCTGCAACTGTGCCTGTCTTAGGTTGTTCCTCCCTTGAGGAATCTTACCCGTCTCTGGGGCCATACAGGGAAATGTAAAGTTGGTAAGTGAGAGAGAAGCAATACTCTTTGAAAAGGTTAGCTTTTTACTTCTTTGCAGATTTATGCCCTGTGGCTTCTATGCCCAGCACTTGTCTTGAGGTATCTTTACCACTTGGAAGAAGTATGATACTCAGTAATTTTAAATATGAGACACGAATTCTACTAAAGGGCTGTAATTAGGAAGGAAGAAGAAAAGCTATAGAAGTAGCAGACAGAAGAAAACATGAGAAGATTGATTATTTCTTTGACATAACTTCTTGTAGAGTAACATAAGCATGTATAGGTTTTAACAAACTACTAATTAGATTGCGTACACACATTAACAGAATAGGAATACAGATACATAACAAAAGCAGACCTACAATTACCGGACATATCCAGTGACACCAAGAAAACCAGTAAGGTAACCCAGGCATTTGTGAAAACTTAGCAATAATATGGTGGATATTGTCTAACTGATTTTGAATAGTTTGAGAAAAATTAGACAAATTAAAACAACACATTCCTGGAAACTGTTCACATCCCATATGTTCTTTAACAATAGATAGTCTATAGTAGTATGATTTTGAAGCACTGCAACTCGCACTTCTCCTAATTCTTGGTTGAGTTCCAACAATATAGAACTAGTCAAATTTGTTGTTTTACTGTATGCACAGGCCAGCTTAGATATCTCTTTCTTCATTCCAATGGCAAGTACAGGAACTGGCGGGATGAATGCAGCTACAACTGCAACAGCGCCAGGATCTTTGTTGAAGTTTTTTGATGGTCATCTTCTGGAAAGACTCTTCCAGAGGATGTTGATGTTGGAAGTTCTTCTTCATATCGTATCTTAATTTGCTTTCTGGGTAGCCAAATTAGACTTTGATCCTGTATAAAAACACAAACAAACCTTTGCCCACACTTTGATATGACCTTTATATAATTGTGAAGAACCTATTGGAGACCACCACACAGGAACTGCTTTTTTTTTTAGCGAGAAAGAAATATTATCAGAAAAATGCACTTCCAAGCTGATCATCTGACACCCTTTAAAAGATCAAAATTAAGGATATGTGATGCATGCATTATTCATTGATTTGCAGTGAATTTTATCCTATCAGGGAGTAAACCCCCACCGTTTTTTTTTGTTATCATTAATCTACAATTACATGAAGAACACTATATTTACTAGGCTTTCCCCTACACGAAGACAACTCCACAAACCCCATTACAGTCACTATCCATCAGCATAGTAAGATGTTGTAGTATCACTACTTGTCTTCTCTGTGTTGCACAGTCATCCCCTTTCTCCCACCCCCCACATTATACATGCTAATCATAATACCCCCTTTCTTCTTCCCTGCCCTTATCCCTCCATACCCTCCCATTCTCCCCAGCCTCTTTTCCTTTGGTACCCGTTAGTCCATTCTTGGGTTCTGTGATTCCGCTGCTGTTTTGTTCCTTCAGGTTTTCCTTTGTTCTTATACTCCACAGATGAGTGAAATCATTTGGTATTTCTCTTTCTCCGCTTGGCTTATTTCACTGAGCATACAACCCTCCAGCTCCATCCATGTTGCTGCAAATGGTAGGATTTGCCCTCTCCTTATGGCTGAGTAATATTCCATTGTGTATATGTACCACATCTTCTTTATCCATTCATCTACCGATGGACATTTAGGTTGCTTCCAATTCTTGGCTATTGTAAATAGTGCTGCGATAAACATAGCGGTGCACCTGTCTTTTTCAAACTGGAGTGGTGCATTCTTAGGGTAAATTCCTAGAAGTGGAATTCCTGGGTCAAAGGGTAAGTCTATTTTGAGCATTCTGAGGAACCTCCATACTGCTTTCCACAATGGTTGAACTAATTTACATTCCTACCAGCAGTGTAGGAGGGTTCCCCTTTCTCCACAAGCTCGCCAACATTTGTTGCTGTTTGTCTTTTGGATGGTGGCCATCCTTACTGGTGTGAGGTCATACCTCATTGTGGTTTTAATTTGCATTTCTCTGATAATTAGCAATGTGGAGCATCTTTTCATGTGTCTGTTGGCCATCTGAATTTCTTCTTTGGAGAACTGTCTATTCAGCTCCTCTGCCCATTTTTTAATTGGAGTATTTGCTTTTTGTTTGTCGAGGTGCATGAGCTCTTTATATATTTTGGATGTCAAGCCTTTATCAGATCTGTCATTTATGAATATATTCTCCCATACTGTAGGGTACATTTTTGTTCTGTTGATGGTGTCCTTTGTTGTACAGAAGCTTTTCAGCTTGATATAGTCCCACTTGTTCATTTTTGCTTTTGTTTTCCTTGCCCAGGGAGATATGTTCATGAAGAAGTCACTAATGTTTATGTCCAAAAGGTTGTTGCCTATGTTTTTTTCTAAGAGTTTTATGGCTTCATCACTTACATTCAGGTCTTTGATCCATTTTGAATTTACTTTTGTGTATGGGGTTAGACAATAATGCAGTTTCATTCTCTTACATGTGGCTGTCCAGTTTTGCCAGCAACATCTGTTGAATAGACTGTCATTTCCCTGTTGTATGTCCATGGCTCCTTTATCGTATATTAATTGGCCATATATGTTTGGGTTAATGTCTGGAGTCTCTCTTCTGTTCCACTGGTCTGTGGCTCTGTCCTTGCGCCAATGCCAAATTGTCTTGATTACTGTGGCTTTGTAGTAGAGCTTGAAGTTGGGGAGCGAGATCCCCCCCACTTTATTCTACCTTCTCAGGATTGCTTTGGCTATTTGAGGTCTTTGGCGGTTCCATATGAATTTTTGAACTATTTGTTCCAGTTCATTGAAGAATGCTGTTGGTAATTTAATACGGATTGCATCGAATCTGTATATTGCTTTGTGCAGGATGACCATTTTGATTATATTAATTCTTCCTAGCCAGGAGCATGGGATGAGTTTCCATTTGTTAGTGTATTCTTTAATTTCTCTTCAGAGTGTCTAATAGTTTTCAGGGTATAGGTCTTTCACTTCTTTTATTAGGTTTATTCCTAGGTATTTTATTCTTTTTGATGCAATTGGGAATGGAATTCTTTTCCTGATTTTTCTTTCTATTGGTTCATTGTTAGTGTATAGGAAAGCCACAGATTTCTGTGTGTTAATATTGTATCCTGCAACTTTGCTGTATTCCGATATCAGTTCTAGTAGTTTTGGAGTGGAGTCTTTAGGGTTTTTTATGTACAATATCATGTCATCTGCAAATAGTGACAGTTTAACTTCTTCTTTACCAATCTGGATTCCTTGTATTTCTTTGTTTTGTCTAACTGCCATGGCTAGGACCTCCAGTACTATGTTAAATAACAGTAGGGAGAGTGGGCATCCCTGTCTTGTTCCTGATCTCAGAGGAAAAGCTTTCAGCTTCTCGCTGTTCAGTATGATGTTGGCTGTGTGGTTATCATATATGGCCTTTATTATGTTGAGGTACTTGCCCTCTATACCCATTTTTCTGAGAGTTTTTATCATGAATGGATGTTGAATTTTGTCAAATGCTTTTTCAGCATCTATGGAGATGATCAAGTGGTTTTTGTCCTTCTTTTTGTTTATGTGGTGGATGATGTTGATGGATTTTCGAATGTTGTCCCTTCCTTGCATCCCTGGAATGAATCCCACTTGGTCATAATGTATGATCCTTCTTATATATTTTTGAGTTCGGTTTGCTAATATTTTATTGAGTATTTTTGCATCTCTGTTCATCAGGTATATTGGTCTGTAATTTTCTTTTTTGGTGGGGTCTTTGCCTGGTTTTGGTATTAGGGTGTTGTTGGCTTCATAGAATGAGTTTGGGAGTATTCCCTCCTCCTCTATTTTTTTGGAAAACTTTAAGAAGAATGGGTATTATGTCTTCTCTGTATGTCTGATAAAATTCCCAGGTAAATCTATCTGACCCGGGTGTTTTTTCTTGGGTAGTTTTTTGATTATCGCTTCAATTTCTTTGCTCGTAATTGGTTTGTTTAACTTTTGTGTTTCTTCCTTTGTCAGTCTTGGGAGGTTGTATTTTTCTAGGAAGTTGTCCATTTCTTCTGGGTTTTCCAGCTTGTTAGCATATAGGTTTTCATAGTAGCCTTTAATAATTCTTTGTATTTCTGTGGAGTCTGTTGTGATTTTTTCATTCTCATTTATGATTCTGTTGATGTGTGTTGATTCCCTTTTTCTCTTAATAAGTTTGGCTAGAGGCTTCTCTATTTTGTTTTTTTTCTCAAAGAACTGGCTTGGTTTCATTGATTTTTCCTATTGCTTTATTCTTCTCAATTTTATTTATTTCTTCTCTGATCTTTATTATGTCCCTCCTTTTGCTGACCTTAGGACTCATTAGTTCTTCTTTTTCCAGTTTCGATAATTGTGATATTAGACTATTCATTTGGGATTGTTCTTCCTTCTTTAAGTATGCCTGGATTGCTATATACTTTCCTCTTAAGACTGCTTTTGCTGTGTCCCAAAGAAGTTGGGGCTTTGTGTTGTTGTTGTCATTTGTTTCCATATATTGCTGGATCTCCATTTTGATTTGGTCATTGATCCATTGATTATTTAAGAGCGTGTTGTTAAGCCTCCATGTGTTTGTGAGTCTTTTTGCTTTCTGTGTACAATTTATTTCTAGTTTTATGCCTTTGAGGTCTGAAAAGTTGTTTGGTAGGATTTCAATCTTTTGGAATTCACTGATGCTCTTTTTGTGGCCTAGTATGTGGTCTATTCTGGAGAATGTTCCATGTGCACTTGAGAAGAATGTGTATCCTGTTGCTTTTGGATGTAGAGTTCTATAGATGTCTAATAGGTCCATCTGTTCTAGTGTGTTGTTCAGTGCCTCTGTGTCCTTACTTATTTTCTGTCTGGTGGATCTGTTCTTTGGAGTGAATGGTGTGTTGAAGTCTCCCAAAATGACTGCATTGCATTCTATTTCCTCCTTTAATTCTGTTAGAATTTGTTTCACATATGTTGGTGCTCCTGTATTGGGGGCATATATATTTAAAATGGTTATATCCTCTTGTTGGACTGAGCCCTTTATCATTATGTAATGTCCTTCTTTATCTTTTGTTACTTTCTTTATTTTGAAGTCTATTTGTCTGATACTAGTATTGCAACACCCGCTTTTTTCTCTCTGCTGTTTGCATGAAATATCTTTTTCCATCCCTTGACTTTAAGTCTGTGCATGTCTTTGGGTTTGAGGTGAGTCTCTTGTAAGCAGCATACGGATGTGTCTTGCTTTTTTATCCATTCTATTACTCTGTGTCTTTTGATTGGTGCATTCAGTCCATTTACATTTAGGGTGACTATTGAAAGATATGTACTTATTGCCATTGCAGGCTTTAGATTCGTGGTTACGAAAGGTTCAAGGTTAGCTTCTTTAGTATCTTACTGTCTAAGTAACTCACTTTTTGAGCTGTTATAAACCCTGTCTGTTGATTCTTTACTTCTCTCCATTCTTATTCCTCCTCCTCCATTCTTTGTATGTTGGTTGTTTTATTCTGTGCTCTGTTGTTTTTCCTTTAACTGCTTTTATGAGTAGTTGATTTTATTTATTGCCTTTAGTTAGTATTTGTTTGGTCTGCTTTCTTTGCTGTGATTTTATTTTCTCTGGTGACATCTGTTTAGTCTTAGGAGTGCTCCCGTTTAAAACAGTCCCTCTAAAATACCCTGTAGAGGTGGTTTGTGGGAGGCAAATTCCCTCAACCTTTGCTTGTCTGGGAATTGTTTAGCCTTTCTTCATATTTAAATGATAATCATGCTGGATACTGTATTCTTGGTTCAAGGCCCTTCTGTTTCATTGCATTAAATATATTATGCCATTCTCTTCTGGCCTGTAAGGTTTCTGTTGAGAAGTCTGATGATAGCCTGATGGGTTTTCCTTTGTAGCTGACCTTTTTTTCTCTCTCTAGCTGCCTTTAAAGCTCTGTCCTTGTCCTTGATCTTTGCCATTTTAATTATTATCTGACTTGCTGTTGTCATTCCTGGGTCCCTCCTGTTGGGACTTCTGTGTACTTCTGTGGTCTGATTGATTATTTCCTCCCCCAGTTTGGGGGCATTTTCAGTATTTATTTCTTCAAAGACACTTTCTATCCCTTTTTTTCTGTCTCTTATTCTTCTGGTACCCCTGTAATGCCGATATTGTTCCTTATGGATTGGTCACACAGTTCTCTTAATATTGTTTCATTCCTGGAGGTCCTTTTATCTCTCTCTGCGTCAGCTTCTATGCATTCCTCTTCTCGGGTTTCTATTCTATCAATGGCCTCTTGCATCTTATCCATTCTGCTTATAAATCCTTCCAGAGATTGTTTCATTTCTGTTATCTCCCTCCGAACATCATCCCTTAGCTCTTGTATATTTCCCCACAGCTCCGTCAGTATGTTTATGATTTTTATTTTGAATTCTTTTTCAGAAAGACTGGTTACGTCTATCTCTTTCTCAGGAGTTGACTCTGTGATCTTGGTCTGCCTCAAATTCTGCCTTTTCATCTCAATAGAGATAGTTTGCAAAGCTGGTGCGTGTGGCCACTGGGAGAACGTCCCTTTTTGTTGGTTTGTGGCCTTCCTTTCCTGGGAGAACAGCGACCTCTAGAGGCTTGTGCTGGGCAGCTGCATGCAGATGAGGCTTCTGATACTTGTCCAGCCACTCTGGAGTTTATCTCCGCTGTTGCAATGAGCGTGGCCTGCTTTGGGCTGCTGCTCCTATATGATGGAGCCGCGTCAGAGGGGAAACGGCTAGGAGGCTGTTTATGTCCATGTGTTGCCTCTGAGGTGTGCTGCTGCACATGGGGTTAGTGTGCCCAGATTTCTTCGGGATTCCCAGCCACTGGGCTACTTGTCCTGGGATGCTTCCGTACAGCTGTGGGGTCCCTGTCCCTTTAAGACTTTCAAAATGCACTGGCTCTTCTTTGTCCCCAGGGCACCGGTTGCGGGGACCTGCTCACAGGTCTTACTGTCCTGTTTCCCTAGTTTCCAGCACCCCACACACGCACTGTGTCTGCGCTCTGGTGCGGATGACTAGGGCTGGGTATTTAGCAGTCCTGGGCTCCCTCTCCTTCCCCGCTCTGACTCCTCTCCTCCTGCAAGTAGCTGGGGTGAGGGGCCTCGGGTCCCGCCGGGCTGCAGCTTGTATCTTACCCCCTTCGTGAGGCACTGGTTCCTCATAGGTGTAGATGTAGCCTACATGTTGTCCTGTATCTTTGGGTCTCTCTTTTAGGAATAGTTGTATTTGTTGTATTTTCAAAAATATGTATGGTTTTGGGAGGAGATTTCTGCTGCTGTACTCACACCACCATCTTGGCTACTCTCCTCCTTTTTTACAAATATTTTTGAATGATCTTTATAGGGATGCTTATGTTACTTTAAAACTGTTATTTTCAGTATAAACATAAAATAAGTACATAAGCTCACCCTTCTAAACACAATCATATTGTTATCATTTTGAAATATTCTACCTCATTTTCCTTCTCTCCTTTCTCTTTCTTCTTCCCTCAAAACATTTTTTCAAGTAGCTATATAATCTTCATAATTCTCAGCTTTAGTAGCAAAATTTCATCCATCAGACATACATGATTTTCTCGAACATTCTTCTGTTGTGGACATTTAAATTATTTCTTGTTTTTTAACATTAGAAATAACACTATAATGAATATACATATAATTGTTTTTATGGAGTTACCCTTAGTGCTAACATTTCTAAGGCTTTTGTTATGTAGATTGTTCCTAGCAACATGTAACAAGTTTCACTTTGTCCTCACTGCCACCATTTGGGCATCCTCAGATGACTTCCAAATGCTGGCAATAAAAATATGATGTTAAATGAAAAATAAAAAAGGCTAGGACACAAAGCTGTACACAAATTATGATCCTATGTATCACAACATATGAACCCCAAATTAATATTGGTATTTCTGGGGTTTAGAATTATGAATGATTTTTAATTCTTTATCTTTTTTGATATTGTCTAAGTCATGTACCACAAATAGCATTACTTTCATGCTCATCGAAAGTCACAAAGGTAATATGATGAAAAAGTATCATTTAATTTATACATAGATACAAGTAAAGAAATATTCCTGGTATTTGTTTGTTTAAAAAGACATATTTAACATCACGTATTGATTTTATTAAGCATCTATTATCTAATGCATTTTAAAACTAATTCTAATTTACTTGGGTTTATGTATAATCAAAAAAATTGCAGACTAGCAAGGAGAGAGAATAAAGGACATAGATATTACATCTTAGCAGAGTTCTTCTAAAGCACTATGGCCTCAATGGTCCTTAGGTCTATCTCTAGAATGATGTGTACATTCCTTTCTTCATGTATTTATTCATCAAACATTAGACCACTTATAATGTGTCAGGTACTGTGTCAGGCATGAGGCATATAAGAATTAAAATGAGATGGTCCCTGTTTTCAAGAATCTCACAATTTGATAGAATGACAAAGAATGACTACATTATAACATTTTATATGGAGTTATATGAAAAGCACTGTGGGCAAATAAAGGCAAGAGCCACTCAAGGGCTAATTAGGGAGTTTAGCCAAACAGTATCATCAATACATGTGGAATTAAGAATTCTAGTAAAATAAGATTAAAACCTGACCTATGTTACTTTAAGTAGAGAAATCTGGTGAAGTAATTTTTTTCCTGGGATGGGGTGAAGGGTTGGAGAGAGGTAAAAGAAAAAGCAATAAAGTGACAAGATCCTAACTGTAGACCTAGAATTTAGGCTTACTTTGTTTATATGTTTGTAGGAGCTTAAGTTTCACTGTTTTTCAAACATATTTGCAGAACAAAGTTGATAAAGATTTTCAGGTTTGCCAGTTCATTAAATCTGTCCAAGAAAACAGCACCCATTTGCAGTCAAATGTCAATGAAAACAAAACAAAACAGAGATCAGCGCTAAGGAGAAATGGAATGGTTTCTTCTCATTTTAAATGAGGAAGACATACATTTATTTAAAATGAATTAACTAGAGACAGAAAAGAGGATCACAGTGGGAAAATATTTATTTGTCATACTTAGGAATAAAGGGTAAAAACTCAGTAGACAGGAATTATTTTAGGATGGTGTTAAAAAACAGGAGAAATACGATGGGTGAGAAATTAACAGATATTGTTTGGCTTAGCAAGAAATGTGGGTAGTAACCATAAAAGCCAGAAAGATAATTTCTACTACCTCTTGGAGTGAAAAGAAATTGGGTGGCCATGGCCAACAACAAAATCAGGGCTCAACCAAAACATTTTCAGAGGGTTTGGCAAAAGTATTAGCATCACAGGGGAAGCTCAAAGCTGGTAAGCTTGCTACTTGCATGAAAAAGAAAGTGGTACAGTTTGACTTTCCCCCTTAATACCTTTTTAGATCTTGAATTTTATTTGTTCAAAATGGAGCTCATCAATTTCTCATGCAAAACCCATTTTACTCTGGACTTACCTATTACTATTAATTATAACATGAATTTTCCAGTCACCTATATGCCAAACTGTTTTACCTTTTCCATTTCCTACATTTAATTATTTGCCTAGTTGTCTGGGTTTGTTCTGTCTAACCCATCTTTTCTTCCTTTCCAACTGCAAGGTCAGAACCCTAATTTTGGTCTCTGTTATTTCTTGCCAGGGCTTTCAGAGCCTGCCGCAAAGTACATGGCTGATGATAAAATCTTTCTATGGTCAGATCTGATCACTTCACTCCATTACTCAAACCTTTTCCATGACTCCTCATAATTCCAGAGTGAAGTCAGGAACTCAAGGCTGCCACAATATACCTACAGCCTACTTTCTCAGGTTTATTTCTAATTACTTCCTTAAAATTTTCTTATATTCTAATCAAATTGGAGTTTTCACTGATGCACTGTCACAACCCATCCTTTTCTGTCTCCATGCCACCACATTTATGCTCTCTCTGCCTGGAATACTCTTCCCCGTCTAGCTCACAAGCCCTAACCTAGACTTCAAGAACCACCTTCAAATCCCTCTATGAAGATCTTCCTGGTACATCAAATTCCTTGGAGCTGTTTTCTTGTTTAAATTATCTTTGTGTTATTTTTTATGTCACTTCCTTTACTTTACTTTCTCTTATAAGAATATATGAATTATTTTTATTTTCCGTACTAGATTATATCCTTTTGCAGAGCAGGGATTTGGGTATTTCTGAGGACATCCTATGGCTCGTCCCACCAGACTAGGCAGTTGGTAAATATTTCCTGAACTGAATGAGCATTAATAAAAAATTAGTAATGAAGAAAAGTACCATATACAAAAATATGTATTTGATCATTCAAATTTTAAATTTTAAGATGTATTGTTTTCTAAGCAAAAGTGTTGTACAACAAAATAAGACTTATCTTCTTGTATTTCTCTGGGCCCCATGCATCAAGATCAGGTTATTAGTTATAAATATTTTTACTGAAAATAAGGTGGCAACTTCTCTATGATTCAGCTTAATGAAATCTGAATGGTTCTCACACAAGAAGCCACATCAAATAAATGATACATGTTAAACTCAATCAGATGTTTCTCAGTTAGGGAAATTGAGGTACAAAGAAATATTGTTACTGACAGGCAATGCAATCAGCCTTGTCCTAAATTTACTAAAAATTGGTTTTAAAGTGCTTTCTATTCAGTAAAATTAACGCATTTCTCACCTAAATTTTAAAGTACAAAATGTTCTTTAGTGAATTTAAACTGAAATAATTTAACAACTACTTATTTGACCAATTTTATTAGTACAATATACTAGATTTTAAAATTTGTTTCCTTTCTTTGAAAACAGAGGATTCTATGTGAAGGCATTTAAATTAAAGCATTAAAATCATTTGCTTAAAGATTCTTCTACAGGCTGAAAAGGTCAAGTGGAGTCTAAGCATGGAAACACATGTCCTACTATCTTAATTATGAATTAAGAAAACAAAACTCAGAAATTTTGAATTTGGAATTTGGTTGACCTTCATGGGAAATTGGTAGCTCTGGAAAATGACTGGCATGTAATAGTATTATTTGTTTTCATCTCTTCTATTAAATGGAGATAATTTAGGCCTATTGCCATTAGTATTTCATTCATTAAGTGAATTAGAAATATTTTTCTCCTACGTCAGACTTTTCCTTAATTCTCTCCTTCTTCTTTAAAAATTATCTTCTTTTTAACCTGCTAATGAAGTGAGTCATTTGCCTGGGCAGGGTTTGCCCAACTTCATGCTGTTAGTTAGGCGTCCCTGAGTGCCAGGTTTTTGTTGCTGCTGAAACACTGGGACTGGAATTTTCCTGTATCATAACTGCATGCACTATATACTACAAGCAGCAGAGAATATTATTTGGTCTCATATCTTCTCAGTTCCTGGCATACCAACATTTTCTTTCCTTTTTTTTTAAGATTGCATCTGTTTTAATGGGCCCCGAAAATGAAAAATTAATGGATAAATGGAACAGTAAGGTTTATATATTTTTACTGAATTGTACTCAATATCTTGTCTGACACGACCCATGGTAAATCTGCTTTTTTTGCTCCTCCAGAAAATGCACAACTCGCTAGCTGATGGAGAAACGATCATTATCATCAATTCTTGTCGTGGCTGCCACTAGGTTGATGGTGCTGATTCTGTATCACAGAGTGGTCTGCCAAGTGCCCAGGATCCTCCATTCATCACAGGCTTGAGATACCTCGGGTCACACTAGAGCCAAGAACTGTTGGAGATTACACAGCCAGGATAACAACTCCCTCCTCAAATAGCCCTAGCAATTTTCTGGAAATAAAAATTTAGCTACTCTATCACATTGTGATTTGGGAGAATTGAACCATTATAATCCTATCACAATTTTTCTCCATAGAGGATAGAATAGACTTTTCAGATCTGAAGCTGTTTCTCAGTATTGAAATTTAAGATCTGGGAAATTCAGATTTCTGTTTAGAGAATTTCTTCTCCCTCTATCAATCATCTCAGAGTTGTTTTAATTACAACATTTCTTTTGCAATGTAAGATTTTCTTTTCCATCTTGACTTATGCTTGCTAGTTATGATCAAAACTAGGCAATGTTGAGCATGAAAAACTGAGCAGAAAAGTAGTGCAAATTGGTCAGAAAGCCTCTCAAAAGACTTAAATAGATTTGGAATGGAAGATGCACGATGACCTTAAATTTAAATAACTTGCCATATAAATGTAGGAAAATAATTATCAAATCTTAAAATTTTAAGGGCCAAGATTAAGGGTTTAAAATAAATTCATTTTCTCTCTTACATAAACTTAATCCTCCTTTTAACATACTTTGTTATTATACTTCTGTGATTTATCCATGTGCATTTTCATATATTGTATTCTTTTTCTTCCTTTTATCTTATTCTCCTTTATGGGCAAGGGCCACTGCTTTTCTTTAATTGTGCCAGATGTCTCCAAATACTGAGTAAATATTAGTTGACTGACCCATGAAGATATGTTTTCATGATTGCCATCTTTATATGAATAAAAATTATTAAGTTTTTGTTCTAGTTTTTTATCTCCATGGGCAAGGGTGGTCTAAATGTAGGGTGGGCAGTTGGGATAGGTGTTGAATGTGGCATCATTCTGTATTTCTTAAATGCTTATGTCCTTCTATGTGTATATATATATATATGAATATATATATGTGCAAACCATGAAACATTCATTGTTCATAGTGACAGAATGTATAAATATATATGTACAAAATATATATATATTTTTTTCTTTGAGTGCAGAGATTGTCTTTTGCCACTATGAACCAATGTATGGTTCATGTTCATTCATGGTAGTTGCTCAAAAAATGTTTGTGACTTTTGATGATACATGAGAAGACTATACATTTTCTGACATTTGCATGGAACTGGAACAATAAGAGTTAACATCCTAATTAAAAAAAAAAGTTAAAGTCCTAGAATCATATAGGTCATCTTTAGGCCTTTATGTGTCTCCCCAGAATCCAGTAGATGTTCTTCAGCAAGCAGAACTTGTCAGTCATACCACTGGGCTTCTCTTTCTTTACTTTCTCCTAGTTGACATAAATAAAGAGAAGTAATTAAGAGACTGTAAGAGAGAAAAGAGGAGATGTGGTTACTGTTGTTAAAAAACAAAATTCAATTGAGTAAAATTGAAGATCTAATTGACTTTATTAAATGATTCATGAATCAGAAAGCATCTCCTCTAGTAAGTGGAGAGATGCTCTCAGGAGTTGCATAAAATGGAAAGTTTTTACAGGAAGGAGGATAGGAAAAGAAGTTATTAGCAAAAGAAAGTGTTGTTTCAGGCAAGGTCACTTTTCCTTGGGGGAAAACAAAAGGGTCTTATACAGATGACCTCACTAGCATCAGGAAATTCCAGACTGACTGGTCTGAAATTCCACTTCTGGGAAAGGCTGAAACTGCAGTTAAGTCGGGTATTAGGTCTGGATGGGTCTTAACATAAGCAACTCTGTTTTGGGCCTATTTCTTTTTAGCACTGTGTAACACCCATCCAGTTGTTGACATGTGGCTTTCATCCAGATGAGAATGATCAGAAATGATCCCAAAGGCCAAAAGACAGTTTTATACCATAGTAAGTCACTATTAAGCAAACAGATTCTAAATACAAAGTCCTTTTTCCTTCAAAGCCACTCTTACTAATGTTTATAAATATATTGTCAAAGAGGTTGAAGCTAGGGATGGTGTTACCTTCCGGAGGGGCAAGACAGATAGATATGTGACCAGCTGTCTTTTCTCACCTGCATTCCTGAGATGATAGCTGCTTTCTTTGTGGTTATGGATGGCATTTATAGAATTCCTTTATACTGGTTCTGTTAGAGGAACTGAGAACCATTTTAACATATTAGTGTACATAAAAATCTTAACATAGAGACTGGAACATTGGGTCCATGGTCAGAGAATTTTGTTGTTTTGTTCTCTTACTTATCCTAAGACCTAAAACAGCACTTAACACCTAGCAGTGATGAAGGAAATAGTTACTGAATGAAAGATTACAAATGTGGACACATTGTTCTTGCATTTTGTTGTCTTAGGCTATGCAAGTTGTGTTTTGTGTTCCTGACTTCATAATCTTCTTCTGAGTATTGTTTGAGATTAAGTAATATAAAGAGGTATAAGATATAGAATCATCTTGGCAATTAAGATAGAAAAACACTTCAATTACAAATGTTTTCTTTTCCTTTTTTGCTATTTCTCTCAAACAGGTTGATTAATGAGATGTTGTTTGACTTCAGTGTGTAATATGCTGTAGACATGAAACAAAGTGAGCTTTGGTGAAGATTATTTTCAACAAATTAATAGAGTGTTAATAATTTTATTTGAAAACCTATTTCAGACACATGTATTATCACTTGACTTAAAACAGAAATATTAATAGTATCTTCTATGTTATACAGACAACCAATGTTGAGACAGGCATGCCAAAGCACTTCTACAAAAGGACTTGCATATTCTTTATAGTAACATTCAATTATTCCTAGACCTGAGAATATTCATTCTAATGATGACATGGGTAATAAACCAAATGACCCATATTCAAGATGAGCCTTATAATTCATCTTGCAGAATACAGTTATTCATAAAGGATTCTCTGAAATACCCCTTTAACATTTTTCTTTGCTTATGAGGTTATTCCATTAGATCCTGCTGCTATTACTTTAGGATGCCATCTTAACATCATATCACTTCCCACCATTTACTTAAAAAAAAAACCCTCACATACACATGCATTTTGCACTTATAAGCCTATTGTGTCTTTTTAGTTTGCTTCTAGGCACTAAAGAACAACTCCAATGTACACTATTAATCATAATGATGGTAACAATAATAACAATAATCTACTCTGGGTTGTTTTATTTGTTTTCATAGATTTAAATTTAAATTACTTCTCTCAACTTGAGAAGTAAACAATTCCTTAAGGTCCTCTGAAACCAGTGAGAATAAAGCACAAAGGACACTATTTAGTGTATCAGACTTTCACTAGGATGTGAGACTTATGTTTTTCTTGAATGGAAAGCTGAAGAGTTAGTGTAGTTTATAACTTGGGAAGTCATAGAGGAATGAGGGAAATCCTTACCTATTTGGTCATCTGTTTCCCTGCTCCACCTCGTTTGAAATGTACTGGATCTGACACTAGGTGGAGTGCCCACTAAATTTAAACCTTTCTTAGCTTCTTGATAACCAAAGAGATGTCTTTTATTAGAGGATTGTTTGAAGGTCTGAACTATCTGTTATCTTTACTTTGTCTACCTGAGATAAGATTTTTGAATGGTAAGTGAACAACACTCACTTGACTGTACAATGTTGGGCCCAACCCTGACTTTGGAAGACAGGGAGATGGATGATTTGAGTGGAATTCTTTGTAAGTAAGGTGTATGAGAACCACTTAGCCTACAAAGTATACAGAAGTAAGGCCAAATGGGCCAAATATTACCTGTAAGAGATAATACATTAATGATTGCAAGTGAGGCAAATGACTACTTGAAGTATGGGTTGCCAGTAAGGTAAAAGAAGATACAACTACAACTTCTAAAGTCCAATCAAAATGAAAATATATTAGGGATAGGAAGAATGTAAGAATTATCACATGCACAAGATTTTAGGGCAGTATCTCCACCTTTTTATATTTCCACAAATAAATATCATTTTTCTTGTCTAATTGGAATATAAAATGCATGAGTTAACTTAAAATTCACATCTACAAACTAAATGTTAAATGAATCACTACAAAAGTGAAATATCATTTGGAAATTATAATAAATCCTAGATTGACTCAACCATGAATAGAATTCAAACCAGATGTTTTGTTTTTGCATAAATGAATTTAATAAATAAATAGCAGAACAGCAAATTAGAGGCCTGTGAGTCAATGATTTGTAATCTAGTGGATTTCTTATTTCTGCATTCCACACCTAAAAAAAAGATGAAAAAATATTAAATAAAAATATCTCCTAACTCAGATATTAACTTTTACATCAAGGATATTTTTTTTAAATTTTATTTTGGTTTCATTAATCTACAATTACATGAAGGACATTATGTTTACTAGGCTCCCCCCTTCACCAAGTCCCCCCCACATACCCATTCACAGTCACTGTCCATCAGCGTAGTAAGATGCTGTAAAACCACTACTTGTCTTCTCTGTGTTGCACAGCCCTCCCTGTGAGCCCCCACACTATACACATTAGTCTTAATGCCCCCTTTCTTTTTCCCCGCCCTTATCCCTCCCTTCCCACCCATCCTCCCCAGTCCCTTTTCCTTTGGTAACTGTTAGTCCATTCTTGCGTTCGGTGCTTTTGCTGCTCTTTTGTTCCTTCAGTTTTCTTTTGTTCTTATACTCCACAGAGGAGTGAAATCATTTGGTACTTGTCTTTCTCTGCCTGGCTTATTTCACTGAGCATAATACCCTCTAGCTCCATCCACGTTGTTGCAAATGGTAGGATTTGTTTTCTTCTTATGGCTGAATAATATTCCATTGTGTATATGTACTGTATCTTCTTTATCCATTCATCTACTGATGGACATTTAGGTTGCTTCCATATCTTGGCTATTGTAAATAGTGCAGCAATAAACATAGGGGTGCATCTGTCTTTTTCAAACTGGAGTGATGCATTCTTAGGGTAAATTCCTAGAAGTGGAATTCCTGGGTCAAATGGTATTTCTATTTTGAGCATTTTGAGGAACCTCCATACTGCTTTCCACAATGGTTGAACTAATTTACATTCCCACCAGCAGTGTAGGAGGGTTCCCCTTTCTCCACAACCTCGCCAACATTTGTTGTTGTTTGTCTTTTGAATGGTAGCTATTCTCACTGGTGTGAGATGATATCTCATTGTGGTTTTAATTTGCATTTCTCTGATGACAAGCAATGAGGAGCATCTTTTCATGTGTCTATTGGCCATCTGAATTTCTTCTTTAGAGAACTGTCTATTCAGCTCCTCTGCCCATTTTTTAATTGGATTATTTGCTTTTTGTTTGTTGAGGTGTGTGAGCTCTTCATATATTTTGGATGTCAACCCTTTATTGGATCTGTCATTAATGAATATATTCTCCCATACTTACAGGATACCTTTTTGTTCTGCTAATGGTGTCCTTCACTGTACAGAAGCTTTTCAGCTTGATATAGTTCCATTTGTTCATTTTTGCTTTTGTTTCCCTTGCCCGGGGAGATATGTTCAAGAAGAGGTCACTCATGTTTATGTCTAAGAGGTTTTTGCCTATGTTTTTTTCTAAGAGTTTTATGGTTTCATGACTTACATTCAGGTCTTTGATCCATTTTGAATTTACTTTTGTGTATGGGGTGAGACAGTTATCCAGTTTCACTCTCTTACATGTAGCTGTCCAGTTTTGCCAGCACCATCTGTTGAAGAGACTGTCATTTCTCCATTGTATGTCCATGGCCCCTTTATCAAATATTAGTTGACCATATATGTTTGCGTTAATGTTTGGAGTCTCTATTCTGTTCCATTGGTCTGTGGCTCTGTTCTTGTGCCAGTACCAAATTGTCTTGATTACTGTGGCTTTGTAGTAGAGCTTGAGGTTGGGGAGCGAGATCCTCCCCACTTTATTCTTCCTTCTCAGGATTGCTTTAGCTATTCGGGGTCTTTGGTGTTTCCATATGAATTTTTGAACTATTTGTTCTAGTTCATTGAAGAATACTGTTGGTAATTTGATAAGGATTGCATCGAATCTGTATATTGCTTTGGGCAGGATGGCCATTTTGACGATATTAATTCTTCCTAGCCAGGAGCATGGGATGAGTTTCCATTTGTTAGTGACCTCTTTAATTTCTCTTATAAGTGTCTTATAGTTTTCAGGGTATAGGTCTTTCACTTCCTTGGTTAGGTTTATTCCTAGGTATTTTATTCTTTTTGATGCTATAGTGAATGGAATTGTCTTCCTGATTTCTCTTTCTATTAGTTTATTGTTAGTGTATAGGAAAGCCACAGATTTCTGTGTGTTAATTTTATATCCTGCAACTTTGCTGAATTCCAATATTAGCTCTAGTAGTTTTGGAGTGGAGTCTTTAGAGTTTTTTATGTACAATATCATGTCTTCTGCAAATAGTGACAGTTTAAATTCTTCTTTACCAATCTGGATTCCTTGTATTTCTTTGTTTTGTCTAATTTCCGTGGCTAGGACCTCCAGTACTATGTCGAATAACAGTGGGAAGAGTGGGCTTCCCTGTCTTGTTCCCAATCACAGAGGAAAAGCTTTCAGCTTCTCGCTGTTCAGTATGATGTTGACTGTGGGTTTATCATGTATGACCTTTATTATGTTGAGGTACTTGCCCTCTATATCCATTTTATTGAGGTTTTTATCATGAATGGATGTTGAATTTTGTCGAATGCTTTTTCAGTATCTATGGAGATGATCATGTGGTTTTTGTCCTTCTTTTTGTTGATGTAGTGGATGATGTTGATGGATTTTTGAATGTTGTACCATCCTTGCATCCCTGGGATGAATCCCACTTGGTCATGGTGTATGATCCTTTTGATGTATTTTTGAATTTTGTTTGCTAATATTTTGTTGAGTATTTTTGCATCTACGTTCATCAGGGATATTGGTCTGTAGTTTTCTTTTTTGGTGGGGTCTTTGCCTGGTTTTGGTGTTAGGGTGATGTTGGCTCCATAGAATGAGTTTGGGAGTATTGCCTCCTCTTCTATTTTTTGGAAAACTTTAAGGAGAATGGGTATTATGTCTTCTCTGTATGTCTGATAAAATTCCGAGGTAAATCCATCTGGCCCGGTGGTTTTGTTCTTTGGTAGTTTTTTGATTACCGCTTCAAATTCGTTGCTGGTAATTGGTCTGTTTAGATTTTCAGTTTCTTTCTGGGTCAGTCTTGGAAGGTTGTATTTTTCTAGGAAGTTGTCCATTTCTCCTAGGTTTCCCAGCTTGTTAGCATATAGGTTTTCATAGTACTCTCTAATAATTCTTTGTATTTCTGTGGGGTCTGTCATGATTTTTCCTTTCTCATTTCTGATTCTGTTGATGTGTGTTGACTCTCTTTTCCTCTTAATAAGTCTGGCTAGAGGCTTATTTATTTTGTTTATTTTCTCGAAGAACCTGCTCTTGGTTTCAATGATTTTTGCTATTGTTTTATTCTTCTCAATTTTATTTATTTCTTCTCTGATCTTTATTATGTCCCTCCTTCTGCTGACCTTAGGCCTCATTGGTTCTTCTTTTTCCAATTTCGATAATTGTGACATTAGACCATTCAGTTGGGATTGTTCTTCCTTCTTCAAGTGTGCCTGGATTGCTATATACTTTCCTCTTAAGACTGCTTTTGCTGTATCCCACAGTAGTTGGGGGCTTTGTGTTGTTGTAATTTGTTTCCATATATTGCTGGATCTCCATTTTAATTTGGTTATTGATCCATTGATTATTTAGAAGCATGTTGTTAAGCCTCCATGTGTTTATGAGCCTTTTTGCTTTCTTTGTACAATTTAGTTCTAGTTTTATGCCTTTGTGGTCTGAAAAGTTGTTTGGTAGGATTTCAATCTTTTGGAATTCACTGATGCTCTTTTTGTGGCCTAGTATGTGGTCTATTCTGGAGAATGTTCCATGTGCACTTGAGAAGAATGTGTATCCTGTTGCTTTTGGATGTAGAGTTCTATAGATGTCTAATAGGTCCATCTGTTCTAGTGTGTTGTTCAGTGCCTCTGTGTCCTTACTTATTTTCTGTCTGGTAGATCTGTTCTTTGGAATGAATGGTGTGTTAAAGTCTCCCAAAATGACTGCATTGCATTCTATTTCCTCCTTTAATTCTGTTAGTATTTGTTTCACATATGTTGGTGCTCCTGTATTGGGGGCATATATATTTAGAATGGTTATATCCTCTTGTTGGACTGAGCCCTTTATCATTATGTAATGTCCTCCTTTATCTTTTGTTACTTTCTTTATTTTGAAGTCTATTTGTCTGATACTAGTATTGCAACACCCGCTTTTTTCTCTCTGCTGTTTGCATGAAATATCTTTTTCCATCCCTTGACTTTAAGTCTGTGCATGTCTTTGGGTTTGAGGTGAGTCTCTTGTAAGCAGCATACGGATGTGTCTTGCTTTTTTATCCATTCTATTACTCTTTGTCTTTTGATTGGTGCATTCAGTCCATTTACATTTAGGGTGACTATTGAAAGGTATGTACTTATTGCCATTGCAAGCTTTAAGTTTGTGGTTACCAAAGGTTTAAGGTTAGCTTCTTTACTATCTTAATATCTAACTTAACTCACTTAATGAGCTATTATAAACACGGTCTGATGATTCTTTATTTCTCTCCCTTCTTATTCCTCCTCCTCCATTCTTCATATGTTGGGTGTTTTGTTCTGTGCTCTTTTTAGGAGTGCTCCTATCAAGAGCAGTCCCTGTAAGATGCCCTGTAGAGGTGGTTTGTGGGAGGCAAATTCCCTCAACTTTTGCTTGCCTGGGTATTGTTTAATCCCTCCTTCATATTTAAATGGTAATCATGCTGGATACAGTATTCTTGGTTCGAGGCCCTTCTGTTTCATTGCATTACGTATATCATGCCATTCTCTTCTAGCCTGTAAGGTTTCTGTTGAGAAGTCTGATGATAGCCTGATGGGTTTTCCTTTGTAGGTGACCTTTTTTTTTCTCTCTAGCTGCTTTTAATACCCTGTCCTTGTCTTTGATCTTTGCCATTTTAATTATTATGTGTCTTGGTGTTGTCCTCCTTGGGTCCTTTCTGTTGGGAGTTCTGTGTATTTCCATGGTCTGTTCCTTTATTTCCTCCCCTAGTTGGCAGAAGTTTTCAGCAATTATTTGTTCAAAGACACTTTCTATCCATTTTTCTCTCTCTTCTTCTTCTGGTACCCCTATAATGCAGATATTGTTTCATTTCAATTGGTCATACAGTTCTCTTAATATTCTTTAATTCCTGGAGATCCTTTTATCTCTCTCTGCATCAGCTTCTCTGCATTCCTGTTCTCTGTTTTCTAGTCCATTAATGGTCTCTTGCGTCTTGTCCATTCTGCTTTGTAGTCCTTCCAGAGATTGTTTTATTTCTGTATTCTCCCTCCTTAGTTCTTGCATATTTCTCTGCAAGTCCATCAGCATGGTTATGACTTTTGTTTTGAATTCTTTTTCTGGAAGACTGGTTAAATCTATCTCCCCAGGTTCCTTCTCAGGGGACGATGTAGAAGATGTTGAAGCTGTCTGGGTTAGTCTTGTCTGGATCAAATTTTTTTGCCTTTTCATGTTGATAGGTGCAATGGTGAACTATTAACTCGTCTGTCATCTGGGAGGGTCAAGACTTCCCACTTCCTCCTGGCCTTTCTTTACTGGGACAACTGCGACCCCTAGTGGCTTGTGTTGGGCAATTGCGTGTAGACTGGGTCTCTGTATCTTGCCTGGCCAGTATGGAGGAAGCTCCCTTGCTGTGGGTGTGGCCAGCCTCAGGCTACTGCTCTGCTATGGCGGGGCCCCGGAGGGGTAATGGATGGGGGGCTGTTTGGCTGTTTACCTCCATGAGGGGTCTCAGAGCTGTTGCTCAGGAGGTTAGTGCGCCTGGAGTTCCCTGGAATTTCCAGCTGCTGGACTGTGACCCAGGATGCTTCCATCCAGCTGTGGGGTCCCTGTCCCTTTAAGACTTTCAAAAAGCACTCACTTTTCTTTGACCCACTCACAGGTCTTACTGTCCCGCTTCCCTAGTTTCCAGCACCCCACGCCTTCACTGTGTGTCTGTGCTCTGGTCCGGATGGCTAAGGCTGGGTGTTCAGCAGTCCTGGGCTCCCTCTCCCTCCCCGCTTCAACTCCTCTCCTCCTGCCAGGAGCTGGGGTGAGGGTCCTCGGGTTCCACTGGGCTGCGGCTTGTATCTTACCCCTTTAATCAGGCGCTGGGTTCTCTCAGGTGTGGATGTAGTCTGGCTGTTGTCCTGTGTCTTCTGGTCTCTCTTTTAGGAAGAGTTGTATTTGTTGTATTTTCAAAAATATATATGTTTTTTTAGGAGATTCCCACTGTCCTACTCATGCCACCATCTTGGCTCTACCTCTACATCAAGGAGATTTAAGTATAGTTTTGAAAATGAACATGACTAAAGAAATGTTAAGTCATATTTACCATATTATTTATTGGTCATGGTCAGAAAAGAGGCTCAGTCTATTAAAAAAAGATTTTAAAATGGAAGGTTGAGACTAAGTATGAGCTTTCTGATAAAGTTAACTGTCGTTCCAGATTATTAAATTCATTAAAAACCTTATTTACAAAGTAATCAATGGAAGGGATTTTATATAATACAGTGAGGTAATGTATACAAAGAGCAGTAGATGGTCTACTGAATAATTAAACACCTTTCAACTTCACTTGCATTTCATTGAACTGACCTAACTGCCCTACCTTTATCTGCTGCATTCCAAACAATGGGAGGCCTAATAGCTGTCAGGGTAAAGTTGAAAGGAGCCACAGATTATTTCATTACCATCCTCATTCAGAGGTAAAGAAAGTTAGGTCTGTAGGAGTGAAATTAAATTATGTTAAGTACACACTGAAAGTTAATGAAAGAGCAATAGTTAAAGCCTAGTTTCTTAACTTCCAGTCCAGTGTTCTTTCCATGCTGCTAATCCTTCCTTCCCCAAACAATTTATTACAAAATATTTAAATTGAACAAAATAAATTTTTTTGAATTATCCAGAACAGTGATTCCTTGTGTTTTTGGAGCTGTTACTTCCTTATTATATTAATTGTGCTGAATCCTTGAAAAATATGTATGTAATATGTTACTCTCTCTCTTTTTGTTTTCTTCTTTTTTAAAATATAAAACTCTGAAATTAATTTGGTTTTGAGATTTGAGGACTTTGAAATATTTCCAATGGAAAGTAAACTCTTTATGGTAAGAGATTGTGTTTTCTCATGTTTATGTTCCTACCAATTAACAGAATGCTTGGTTCATAATAAATGATCTCTGAACTAAATTAAACTTGGCCAAACTGATACAACTTACCTTAAAGGCTTAGTGAAATTATGCTTTGAAATCACCTACTCAGAGAATGTTTCAGTTTTCCACTTTGTGCAGGTAGACACTGTCTGAATTGAAAGTAAACTCATCTACTGAATCAAGGATAGCATTGTCAAACAGGAACTTATGGTTCTGTCCTGGTTAGGTTTTTCATTATTTATGTTGTAATTGCTAAATGCAGTCTTGGTACTGATATGTGTTTCCTTCATTTTAATATAACTAGACTTTCTATAATTTTTTTCTAGCTGTCCTCTCAGTGGGCTGATAACTCAGTGTTATGAATTATTTCACATTGTCTGTGTTTTGATTCATCTTTTAACGTCTTTACATAGTCCTTTTGCCTTTGAAGCTATAATAACTTCAAAGAAAGCTTAAATAAATGAAGAGGTATAGAGGTTCAGTGGTAAAGGGTCTCCCCTATTCTTAAAAGCCTGAATAAAAGTGATTAGATTTTTCTTTTTGGTCTTTAATAAGTATTAAATTCAAAAGGCTCTTTTGAGGAAGTCCTTCCCCCATAGTTTCCCTTTTGGACCCCTGCTTCATTCAGCATGTGTGAACTGTGTAGAGTTGTGATGATGTAGCAGATGAGTGGATTTACACTTAGGAGAGCAAACTATGATATGGGCCGTACGACAGAATTTGGGGAATTGTGAATCTTGAGAACACAAGAAACAGTTCCCAGAGCTTTGAGTGTTGGTACTGGCCATAGCTTATCCAGGCACATAGGGCTGTGGGGCCACAGGAAACATATAAGCAAGCACCTGTTAGAACCAGTCTAAACTACTATGCTTCCACCTGAGTGTCTGGTGAAGGGGACAATGACTTCACTCCAGATTTAATTGTTTGCAGACAAATGTAGACCAGGTTGCTGCTTTATTCAGACAAATAAAGCAAACTAAATAAATTATAAGTATTGTTTATCTTTTGTACTTTTTTTTTGGCAAAGTACACATTTTGTGACCTAGATAAATTTGTTTAAATGATATCTGTTTATACATTACTTTCTTTCTGGTATTATTTCTTGCTCAGTCCTTATGGAAACATTGTAGATTCTTATATGTGCCTTGTTTATGCTGGTTGAATGAATGAATGAATGAATGAATGAATGTTCAGAACTATACCATGTAGATCTATAACATTTATCAGAAATAAATCTTCTAGTCTTGTCCCCTAATGCTATAGGTGAAGTCTAGAGAGGCTGCACAACTTCTAATTAGTAGAAAAGGCAGGATTAGTGTCCATTTCGTTTGATTCCCTCTACAATATGTTTTCCATTGGAAAAATACAACTGCTGCTAAATTGATAGATTTTTTTATAACTCTTGACTCTGAGATTGAAGGTTTTTGTTTAGTGTCTAAGATTTAATGACCCTAATATAACTTCCAACTGCAGAAATATCACTTAGATTGAGTATATGCCATAACCCAGAAATCCAATTTCTCAGTGATCTAACACTATAACACTTGTATACAAGGATTCACAAAAATGAATGTTTATTCTACAACAGTTGTAACAAAATCCTGCAAAGAAACTGTTTGCATAGGGAGTGGTGAACGTATCTTAATTTTTTATTCTATGAAATACTTTGCAACAATTGAAAAGAATAAGCTATACCTGTATTTGGCAATAGCATCAGGATTCTAAAACATCGTACAATAAAAATAAAAGTTACAGAATATCTACAGCATGTAAAACAGATGTATGTGTAAAAGTGTATACAATAGTTCTGGGTCTATATGACATGTATGTAAGAGCATTAACAAAAGGTTGGAAATAAATATGCTAAATTTGTGAGAGAGATACGTATGGGGAAGGTGGGTCTAAATGTTGAAGGTGGCTTTCAAAGGTGGCTTGGTTTCATCTCCATATTTAAAATTAATAAAAAGTAGAATGTGTTCATTAATTACTTGTGTTATGTAAAAATAATTAAAGCATATTATCCAATCAAAATTTAATGTGCCTCTGTTTTGACATTACCTTACACCATGGGCTGAAAGAGAATATGCAGATATATAAGAGCAGGTCTTCATTCTAGGCCAGCTCATGTTCTATAAAGGAGGTAACATAAAGAAGTCATTGATATTTAATTACTGTAGGGAATAAAGAAAATTAAAAGGATGAGAGAGCAGTAATGGAAGAAGACAGTTAAATCGATCATATTTTTCAATAAAGAGTTAATTTAATTAATGAGAAATGAACTTTTTTCAAGTCAGATAAGTGATTTTCAACTATTCACTGTATCATATTCTCTAAGATGAAAATTTTCAGGCTTTGGCTATTCTGAAATATTTTTTTATCTTTTGTTGCTTCTGTGCTTAATCATTTTCTGTGTTTTGACATCAGTGGAAATCAGAGGGAATAAGTTAAGAAATCAGGATCAGAAAAAAGGGGGTAGGGTATTTAAACTTAGGGGAAATAGAGAAGTATATAAAAATGCTAAATTGTTGGTAAGCTTGAGTGTTATCTTGATTGAAATATTTATCTTTCAGCACTGAGCCTGCTGGTGGCAAATACTACATCATCTTAAAATGAAGCCTTATTTAGGAAGAAAAACTTCATGAAGTTATTTTACATCAAATATTTTTCACAGCAAAACTTTTTGGGGTTTGTTTATGGGAAGTTACGTCATGTGGAGGTTAAGATCATGAGCTTAGTGTTTAGATATAGCTAAGTTTTAAAATCTGATTCCAACACATGTTGTACGATCTTGGGTAAGTTTCTTAACCCATCTGTGCCTCAGTTTACTCTTGTTAAGGCAATAATAGTGCCTACCTCACAGGTGGCTCTAAGGAGGCAGTAACTGAGGTAATGAAAGAAAAACCCTTAGCTTAGTAGTGCTCAGTAAGCTAGAGAAGAGTTACTTTTTTCACACTCAAGTGGAAGACAGAAAATTGATAGCCTTTTATCAGTGTTCTGCAAAAGAAAATGTAGATTATTTAGCTCTCTAGTTGATTTGATGGATATAAAAATGAACAATGTGATAGTTTAATCCCCAGGTGAGCTTTTCAGGTTTTAGGTAGGAGCAGAACAATCAGACATTTATCTTGGGTCAGCCAGGCCAAGGAGAAAAGGAGAGTCAGGACACCATCAGGGACAGACTGGAGATTAAGGTGATAGCCCAGAGATGATGCGTGCTCGGTGTTCTGTCCACAGGGCTGCCATCTGTTCACAGATGATAATTGACTTCTGTTGGCAAGGAATAGGGGAGAAATAGACTGAAATAGATAAAGGGTGTCAATGCTAAACTACACCACAGCTGCACACTACCTTTAGAACTGCCCCACTCCTCATGAGCGTATCTATCACAAGTTTTACTTTAAAAAAAAACAAAAACGAGAACAACATGGATCTCAGCCATACGGGCAGATTATGGTTTTATCCACCTCTTGGTTATCTTTAAGGTGGTAAATTACACATGCTCGAGTTTCTCTTTGTTAAATAATTACAGTTAGGGAGGTCTCTCATTTAATACCTATTTCAAAACACCACACATACTCCCTGCCCCCCATCCCCTTACCCACATGTTGCCAGGTTAGGAAAACTCTTTAAGACCACATGCTTTTCTTCTAATATCTGAAGCGCTACTGGAATTTTTTAAAAATTATTTTTGTGCATTGATAGACTGATTTCTACTGCTTTCTTTACTAGAAAGAAAAATATCCATTCATCATCCTTTGTAAAATAACTCCCCATAGATATGAATTAATTCAAAGTCATTTGTCAAGATGGTAGTGGAAATCCAAGTCAAGAACTCAACATTCCCTTTCTGGTCTTAATACAGCCATTGTCATAAAGTAAGCCAACATGAGGGTACATGTTAACTCTTGGTCCTCAAAGTGCTTTCACCTGGGGAGGATTTAATGTTTGTATTGGGCACTTTATTTCCATAATACCAGTTGTTTCATAGCTACCTAGCCAGAGGGGTTTGACCAGGTAGGTATAACTTAATCAAATGTTATGAAGTCATGGGAAATCATTTATCTTTTTAAGTTAAACAGTTTCTCCTTACCAGCTTCATTTATTCAGCATTTTACCAGTGGGTTTGGATTTTTTCTGTCAGCTTTTCTTCAAGAGTTAGAATGACACAGATCTAAATTAAAGCATCTTTCATTTATTATAGAAATATAACACTTCAAATAAAAGTCTTGTTCTAAAAACTGATCATCTGATCTGTATAGGTTTTAAAAAGCAAAATGAATTATGTGGTTATTAATATCAACTGCTATTCTATATGTGGGATTGCAAATGCTATCTTGCTATATAGTCTGTTTTGTTTCTTTTTTTGTCTTAATTTTCAGAAAGTGAAGAACCAAATTTAATGTTTAATATCAGTAAACATAGGCCAGGTGGTTGATATATTTATTTCATTCCCTTTATACATTTTTTTAACATATCTAATTTAAGTCTTATTTTATATAGTTGTCTTTTGTGATAATAAATTTCTTCTTACAAGCTGGCATTTTATAGAGGATAAATAATGAGTTCTGCAATTTTTTACTGCAAATTTCTTCCCTTAAACGCAACAGGATGCAATCTAAAACAAGAGGACTAAATAACTTCTAGCATTCCTTCTTGATCTAAATTTCTATTAGTATGATTGTATTTCTGAACATCTATATTCAGACTTTCCATTGGAACAATGAAAATCGGTTTTATTTTAAGAGCTTGAATAAATTCTGAAAAATTCTAATCATTGAAAGACTCATGAAAGAGATACATTTTTAATATTATGTAGTCATACAGTGTCTTATAGTTCAAAATCAAGAGATTTGGGATACATTTTCAGGAAAGAAAGATCCTTGCTTTCTTGAATGGCTTTCTATAGCGCCTCACTCATCCACCCTACACTGCTTATAAGTTGCATTTGTCATCATGGAAATAGGATTCACTTCAATGCTAGGATTATTGTACAATGTTGAAAAGGCATGGTCTTTTTTAGAGTAAGGGAGGTACAGTTCATCTTTATTAAAACCTTGAGTTCGACTACTGAGTTAGGGATACAAAGTCATGTAAAGCAGTGCTTCTCAAACTTTAACATGTATATGAATCACTTGGAAATATTGTTAAATGCATATTGTGACTCAGTAGATCTGGGGTAGGGTCTGAGATCTCATATTTCTAATAAGCTCCTTGATGGTATAAATTCTACCGGTCTGGGGATTTAGCAGAACAATGATGTAAAGAACTCCTATATTTAGATCAGATAAAGTTAATATTTTTCATTTGAATCCTAAAAATGTTTGTAGGTCACTTTCTTTCATGAACTTCCACAAACTAAAAGTTAATGGCAAAGGTGTGTGGTGCCAAGCTACTATTCTCAGCCATAAATTGTTCCTTTACTGGAAGGATTTAATTTGATGCAGCAAGTTTATATGCTTTTCCTTTTGAAATGTAGCTGAGAAATTGGCATAGTTCATGTGTCCTGTGTTTCCTCTTTCTCAGGGATCACTATCCTGTGCTACCTGATGTTCAATATATGAGAAACTCTGTCCCCTATCTTATGTCTGCTTTTATTGTTGTTTATTGTTTTATTGTTGTTTCAGGCAGGGAGTATATCTGGCCTCTATTGCCCAATGTCTTTCTTTCCTGAAAATGTATCCCAAATCTCTTGATTTTGAACTATAAGACACTGTATGACTACATAATATTAAAAATGTATCTCTTTCATGAGTCTTTCAATGATTAGAATTTTTCAGAATTTATTCAAGCTCTTAAAATAAAACCAATTTTCATTGTTCCAATGGAAAGTCTGAATATAGATGTTCAGAAATACAATCATAGTAATAGAAATTTAGATCAAGAAGGGATGCTAGAAGTTATTTAGTCCTCTTATAAGCTGCTTATATGTGGCTATCCTAGAAATATTTCATGGAAAATGAAATATTATTTATAAGGTCCCATTAAATCACATAGTTAATGTGAAGGCTGAGATTATCACCCCTGAACTAAAATAATTTTGAGATGTAGCCTCAGTGTTACTATTAATGATGATTTTATCAGATGATATCCAGAGCATGACTTGGAATCAACTCCCTTATCAATAATGAATAATGTATAAACAAACAATGTTAACAATTGTTAAAGTACTTCAAAGATAATATGGATAGAATTTCAATATGATTCCAATTAAGACTGTCCTTGTTTGAATCTAATTTTAAAAACTTTTCTTAATTTTAGAGGGGAATATCAACACTCAATACTATTTTATATGAAAACTTTGGCATAAAAAGTTAAGACCAGTGAGTAAAGAAGATGTATACAACGGAATGTTATTCAGGCATAAAAAGAAAATAAATCCTGTTATTTGTATCAACATGGATGGATCCAGAAGGTATTATACTCAGTGAAACAAGCCAGGCAGAGAAAGACAAATACCAAGTGATTTCACTCATTTGTGGAGTATAAAAACAAAGCAAAACAGAAGGAACAAAATGGCAGGAGATTTAGAGACATGGATAAGGGACTACCAGAGGGGAGGGGCTAAGGAGGGTTGTGTGGGGAGGGAGAAGGGGACTAAGGGGCACAATATATCACAATACAGGTAGGTCACAGGGATGGCAGTAGGGTGTGGAGAATACAATGAATGACTCTATAACATCTTACTATGTTGATGGACAGTGACTGAAATGGAGGGGTTGAGGACTTGATAATATGGGTGAATGTTGAACCATTGTGTTGTGTATTTGAAACCATCATAAGATTGTATGTCAATGACATTTTAATAAAAAAAATTAAAGCCACAGAAGTTGTCAGGAACAGAGCTGAGAATACAGCTGGTAATCTCAGAATTGTGTCCTCCACCAAATTCTCCAAATAAGTTTTCCTCTGAATAAAAATATAAGTGAATCAATTCTCTTTTTTTTCTTTCAGATTTATTTCATTCAATCCAATACATTTATTAAAAGTCCACTGTGTACTGGAACTCTTACTAAGTGTTTTGTGAAAAAGGACTTGTATGAAAAACAAACAAAAACAAAAAAGCAAAAACAAATTACTAAATGGGATTCTGCTTCTAGCCTAACATTGGGCAATAGAGGCCAGATATACTCCCTGCCTGAAACAACAATAAAAGCAGACATAAGATAGGGGACAGAGTTTCTCATATATTGAACATCAGGTAGCACAGGATAGTGATCCCTGAGAAAGAGGAAACACAGGACACATGAACTATGATTGCCTCAGCTCATTGTCTGATTTTAGACAATGGTGCGTGGAAGGCGAACCCAGGCTGAGGGTGGTTATCTTTCAGAGTTGAAGAGGTGGAATTGGTCATCTGGGGAGCCAGAGGGCCTTGATGTTGCAATGCAGATTCCCTGCTCAGAGAGAACTACATGGAGAAAGAGCTCCTGAAATCTCCAGAAGATCCCTTCAAGTCTTCAGTTGGGTACAAACCAGTTTATGCATGTAAGGAAACAAGAACCCTATACAAAACTATAAAGACCAATCACCAAGGTTGGCACATAGCTAAGAGTAGCTCATGTTCCTATTCATGGGGTTTAGTCATAATTCAAGATACATTAGATAGAATACTCAAAAAGTTATTACCTCAATAATGGAGCAAAATAAGCCTTAGATTAATGACTTCTCTTTAATCATGTCTCATAAAATTTAATGGAAAGCCTCCAAAGGATAAACTCTTTCCAATTAACAATGGCCAAAAACAAAGTTCAAGAATATTAATAGGAACGTACAAATATCCATTATGCCCCAGCACGGCAAAATCACAATGTCTGATATCCAATCAAAGATTAATAGGTATGCAAAGAATCAGGGAAATAAGACCTATTGTGAAAAGAAAAAGCAATCAATAGAAACAATCCAAAATTGACACAGACAATAGAATTAATTGGTGATGCCATTAGAGAAGTTACTGTAGCTATATCTCATATACTCATGAAAGTAGAGGAAAGACTGAGCGTTTTAAGTAGAGACATAGAGATATAGAAAAGGCCCACATCACACTTCTAGAGATGAAAAATACAGTATCTGATATGAAATGGGCACTCTATAGAATTAACAGTAGATAAAACACCAGAGAGTAAAATCAGTGAGCTTGAAGACATAGCAATAGAACTATGCAAAATAAAACACCAGAGAGGAAAAGGACCAAAAAACAAGTGAACAGAGCATCAGTGATCTGTAGGTCAGCTTCATGCCACCTAAGCGTATGTGTTATTTATAATGTTAAAGGTGGGGCAAGCAGAAAAATTGTTTGAAGAGATGACTGAAATGTGTCCAACCTGAGAAGTGAAATAGACCTCAAGTGCGTAAAACATTAGGAAAATTACAACACAGACATCATAATAAAAATACTTAAAATTACTGGAAAAGAGAAAAATCTTAAGAACAGACAATAAAAGACATTTTTTACATAGGACAAAGTACAGCAACTTTTTTAAAGAAGCCTGTCCACCTAGAATTCTATACCAAAATTTGCTTTATTGCTGAAGAAAAGCAATCTTCATTAAATAGTTTGGAATCAGCCAGGAAAGCATGGGCTTTGTCTGGCAAATCTTCCAGGTGATTATTTGTAGTCACTCCCTCTTCCTTTCCAAAACTTTTCCTTCCTTTCTTTATCAATACAAGGTTGGGAAAAAGACATTAAGGTCTGATTCATAAAAGAAGATGTCCCCTCCTAGGTATCAGAGTGGTGCTTAAAGTCTAACCTTTGGAAATTGTTTGTTCTTAGATATTATCTCCCTAAAGTTCTCTTCTGCAATGTCAGTTGGTCTGCTCCATTGCTGACCACAGTGTTGCACACGAAGTTACTTAGAGGGTGAGTGTGTTTATAAAGCTACTCAGGACTCACTGGAGAACCTCAAAGGTTGGGAAGGAGAAAATGAAAAGATGCAGAAAGGGGACAGGCTTTACTTATTTTGGACAAGATGCATCTAATTCAAGAAGCCCAGAGAAATATTAGTGCTAAAGATTATATTTCAACTGCTGACATGCTTTAAATTAAGGAAAACAATTTTTTTGTTGTTGTTTGCCCTAGAATTCTGGGCTAATGTTAATTTTTTCATAGCCTTTATAACTCCTATGAAGTTAGTAAGGAAAATTACACACACAAAAAAAGTGTCCCAGTTGGGTTAAGTTTAATTCCCATTTCCTAAGAAAATTTTTAAGGGGCTAGTCTTCAAGTTCAATGTTCCAGGAACATCTCAGAAGTTCCCCTTTTAAAGACTCCTACCTACCCTAAGTTCCATCAGTGATGCTTGAATTATGTTAATTAGAGTTTGCCCCGAATCAAAACAACCAAACTCATTTTATGAAATAACTTGGCATTTATTATATTTATCTACAGTTATTGAATAATTCAGGACCATAATAAATATCTACTATGAATAATACGGTAGATATGATGAAAATGTTACTGGAGTCCCAGTAAAATGTATATTTTCTAATATAAAGAGAAAATTCTAGAGATACTAAGATCCCTTGTGTTAGAAGTTATAAATTCATTTTTAAATTTTGATGATCATTTTATTTTAAATCTCTCTTCTTCAATAGTATCAATCTGTACGTAGAAGCAACTTACATGAAAGTATATTGAAATGCTAGCAACATTTCTTATGTATGTTGTTAAAAATAAAGCTTATTTGGCAATTAAATCACTACATACCTGTTAATCACAAAGATATCTTCCTTAAGTTTTATATTTCTTTAATTTCTTTTGACGTTTTTACCAGATATTGGTAAAATTTAAGTTTGAGGTCATGATATTGAACAGAGGAAAATATTGGTTAGTGTTTATAAATAAATAAATAAATAAATAAATAAATAAATAAATAAATATTCTTAAGTAGAAAGGAATGAATTGATTTACTTATATATTTATGCAAACAATATTCATTGAATGCCTACTCTGGGCCAGACACTTTGTTGACGCTGTATCAGTGGATGGTTAAATGATTAGCAGGTTTTCTTTATTGCTCCTAAAGCAAAGTTGTTTCATTTACTGAAAGAAATTAGAAAAAAACCTACTATTATGGAATATAAGAACTTTATATTAAGAAACTTATACTACAAGTAGGAGACACCATACATAAAAAGGTTTTAAAGACATGCCAAAAACTTAAGAGAATATTTTAATTTAATTTAAAATTAAATTTTAATTTAAAATTGCTGTATTCCTCAAAGATATGAAAGAAAGGGTATAAAATTTGGATAGTAACATGGCACATGTTTGAATAAATTGATCAGAGATGGAAAAAATGCATCAATAGTCTTACATAAGTAGATTATTTGTGAACAGGAGTTCGAAGAAATTAAGTCAGTTGCTTAAGGGTGGAAGGCAGTAAAAATAAACATATCCCCCTGCACCAATTGTGAATGTTGCAATAGGGAAGTCAGTCACATGGAGTGGCAAGTTGATTAACTTATCTGGAAAACAGGATTTGTGTTGGGAAACGGTAAGAATTGAAGTGGATGGATATGGGGGGATAAAGTGACCTAAATGTTGGGCTGAGGAGTCTGGATTCAACAAGAAAGTCAGTTTAGAGTTTTAAAGAATTTTAGAGCAGGACAATCCTTTATTCTTATACCTTCCAATGATAACGTGAAACACTTTGTTAGAAATTTTCTACTTTAATACTAAGAGGAAAAACAGTCTGTTCCTCTTTCTTCTGCCTCTCACTCTACAGCCTCTGAACTTCTGAAAACAGTCGTGCTCCAACCTTTTCATCGCCCAGCCTCTCCCCTGGTGGATGTGGGTCTGTGGCCTGGTTCCTGCCGCAGAGCAGGAGCAGCGCCCCCAGCAGGCAGCTCAGTCTCCACCCTCTTCTGCCAGAGACCATGATCCCCTCCAAGCTCTGTCTCAGGGCAACTTCCTTCAAGGCCACCCAAAGACGGATTCTCCTCTAAGCTGCTCTAAACTTCGGCTCAGTTCTGCTGCTCTCCCATGGCCACAGTCTGGGATCCTCTTACAGTCATCATCCAGAAAATAATGGATGGAACCTTTGATAGAATTTGTGGCTCCTGTTCTATTATGAGTTCTATTACGAAGGGAGAAAGGACCAGAGTGTGATGTTTTCTAAGTTCCATTTGACATTGGCAGCTACTCAACCATTTCTCAGAGTGCCTGTCGGCTGGAGGAGGAGGATGGGTTAGCACAGTTAGAATCAATTTCAGCATTTCTTTCTCTTTTTTCTAAGGGTTTTGAAGATTGTCCTCTATAATGCATGGCTTAGGAAGCTAGCTCAGCATCTGCAACAGATTCACATTCCCTCCAGTCCTTCAAAATCTCTTATTTTTAAGGAGGTGTAACTCCAGGGGGGAATATCCTGGGGCAAAATACCACTAAAACAGAAATCAGTCAAAGGGAGAAATAAAGTTAAGAAACTCGTTTATTTCATACAAGCAGTCCTCCCGTCTCTCTCTTCACCAGGCCTCAGCAGAAGAGAGCTCCACCCACCCTCTCCAGTCCAGATAAACCATCCCACGCCCTTGTAATTACTTACTGATATGTAGATGGCCACTTCTCTCCACTCCTTGAAAAACCTATTGATGTGCAGATGCACTAAAGCCAGATGAGAGATTCTGGAAATATTGCAATTTTACCCACTGGAGGGATGAAATCGAGTCATCCTGCAGACTCTCCTTTGGTATCTGGGAACCACATATGTATTCTGGAATGGAGGGTGGCTGATGAGGAGGAATGGCAGATCCCATTTCCTCTCTTCTGTGACCAGACTAGACACTATCCGAGGTACGTGACTTCTCTCCATTGCCTTGTGTTCCCAAGGATGGAGAGCCACACCTAGGGATGTAAAGTCTCTCTGGGTAATTTTAATCTTCTGATTTCATATGTCTTAAATTTCATGGTTGGAAAGCTTTATAAACATTGATGAACTTCATATTTTTATAGATATCTAGGTTTGCCAAAAAGACCTGAGGAGCTGTCAGCTGCTAGTGTTATCCAGACTAGTTATACCTGTGGCGTAAGCCAACCTTACTTGTAGTGGACTGAATGCCAGTCTCCAAAAAGATGTGTCCAAGATCTAACCGTGGTACCTGTGAAGTGACCTTATTTGGAAAAAAAGTGTTTAAAGATGTAATGAAGATCAGGAGCTCCAGATGAGATCATCCTGGATTAATCCAGCATGTCCTTCTAGGAAGGGAAAAATCCTAACAGTAAAGGAGAAAATAAAGAGAATATGTGAAGGGGGAGGCAGAGATTGGAGTTATGCAGCCACAAGCCTTAGAACACCAAGATTACCTACAACCACCAAAAGTTAAAGAGGAAAAATAGGATTCTCCCCTAGAGCCTTTAGTGGGAGCAATACCTTGATTTGGAACTTCTGGTTTATAGAACTATGAGAGAATAAAATCCTGCTACTCCAAATCACTAAATTTGTAGTAATCTGTTACAGCAACTCTAGGAAACGAACACACTAGCTTACAGAAACATGGAGTAGGCTGCTAGTACTGCTGTCTGCCTCTCCTGCTCTGTCAAGTCTCAGCTAGCCTGGCCCTAAAGGGAGTGAAATTAGACATCTTCTGAAATATTGCAGCCACATCCCTTCTCTCACCATTAGTGGTCTCTTCTCAAAATGCAATCTCCTGCATTTCGTCTGTCCCATAACTTACTTCTTGCTTCACCCATGATCCTAATTCCCCATTTCCTCCAAACAGAACTAGCTACATAATTAATTTGTGGGGCCAAGTGCAAAATCAAAATGGACCAGCAGAGCATTAAGCCAAGTACAGGGCCTACTTAAAAGTAGAGCCCTAGGCTATTGCACTGGCTACATACTCACAAAGCCAGGCCTGCCTCCTAAATTTATCCACTCTGACCTTGCAGAATCCTTGTTCAATATTGAAAAAATTCTACTACCTTCATAACTTAGTTATACTACGCTTCCTCCATTTTCTTGTGTTAGGTGGAAATCAGTTTTCTTCTGGGAATAGTTTCCCATAGATCTCCCTTGTGTACAGAGGCTTGTTAGCTCACACCCTTGGGCCTCAGGAGGAAGCACTGGCATCCTTGAAGTTGCTCTGTATTGTTTCTGAACTGTGTTCCAGCTTTAATACTAGCCCTTGGTTCATTTAGACTCTTGGTCCCCAGATACATACTTTCTGCCCCAACTCTGCACAGTCATCCACCAGTTTCAGAACATTCCACCACACTCGTGGAAGTCTTTGGAATCTGACTCACTCCCTCTCTATCCCATAGCATCACTCCTGGTAGCTTCCATGTTCACACGGGTAGCTTTTCCAGTACCTTAGTCTTGAATTTCTTGATCTTCATCCTATGTTAGCCTGTTCCACTCACAGCTTTTCCATAAACCATGACTTCATTCTACTACCAAAACTTCCAAGAAAAGTATACCACTTTGACTGTAATTTCTTATATTTTTCTCATTTGATTGAAGTTTGTAGTTCTTTGACTTCATTTTCTCTCCCTTTTCATGTCTTCACTTATTTTTCTACATTGTCTTAAATCAACCTCATACCCTTGTCCTTCAACTGCTCTCTTAAAAATGGTAGCCAAGCTTTCTCCTTTTCTTTTCATCAAATCACTTGGCAAAACTCCTATGTTGGATTAAACTTTCTACATTTAGACTCTTGTATTTCACACAAATTCACATGATTGTGTGGACTACTGCTACCACCGATTCCTGAACTCATAAGTACTTCTGTAGATTTATGATCAGGTTCTCTCTACCATTCCCAACAGCAGCTACTGCAAGCCTTTAGGTGATTCACCTGGTTCATCACCTCCCTTATTTTCTAGAAATGAAAGACTATAAAAATATTCAACCCACTGTAAACAGATAAAAGCGTATTATAAATAGTGTTTTCTTAAGTTTTATTTTGTCTTAATTGATGTAAATGAGATGATATTTATTCATATAAAAACTGCTTAGTGAGTACCTATTTTGTACAGTACTATTTTGTACAGGTTCTATTTTAAACTAGGTAGTGAAGATTAAACCTTCATGGAGCATACATTTAAGTGGTTCTGATGATTTCAAATATGTAACTTAAACGTGTATCAGTGAGAGCTAATAGTTTTATCAAATTTACAGAATACAGGTTTTACTAAAATTATTTTTGTAAAATAAGGAATGCAGTTGCAGAATCATAAAAATGCTATCATGGTGACATAACTTGTAAATACAAATATTTTATCATCACTCTCTAATATAGGCTCTCTAAAATGAACAGTTCTTAGAATAATTAGCCTTAGATAACAATATTACATACTGTTACATAATAAAGTGATAATAGGTCTTAGAAATATATTTGATGTTGTATAATAAATTTTGAAGTTACACTGAAAATATAAATAACCCAATCTCTTTAATATTTGTATGATCATAGAGAAACTATGTGTTTAGAAAATAAAATATACCAGTTGGCATTTAGAAAAATCACAAGCTTTATTAACAGAGTGTAAGTTTAAAAATATCAATCTACCTTAAAAGCAGAAAAACCTAAGTTCAAAAACTGATTTGAAGTCTTCTTAGCTATTTCATGTTATTCAAATTATCGAACTTTGATGGGGCTCAGTTTATTACATGAAAATAGAAATGATGTTTACTACATTTTGGGGGTAGAAATATTAAATAATTTAAAGAACTTGATTGTAGCACCATAGACACTTTAAATATTTGCCTAGTTATATTTTCATATTTCACACAGCCTTGGCCTAAATAGAGAATTTAGAAGAAGTCAGTAGAGAAGTGGCAGGTTTCATAGGCCTTGGGTAGGAAGCCAGAGCAGAGTATCAAACAGCACATTGGTGTTAAGAAGACTTTGAACACTAATAATTATTTTCAGGAAACCAGAGGAGATCTCAGGACTTCAGTGAGGACAAACCACCTCTCTGGAAGCAGAGAGGGGCACTAGTATTCAGTAATCAGTAGTTTATTGTCATCCATTTAATTTGGCTTTGAAAGCATACAGTGAGACCTTAATAGTAAAGACCTGATTTTCCTTCATGAGAACCTGAAAGTGAAACTTGACATTCATTGTTTGTGCTTTTCATTGCCTGAAAGTTGTCAGCATTGCATGTTGCTTCCCAATCTGTTTAAATTATCTGCTAATAAAAACGAAGATCCAAATTCCGGTGCAAATAAGAAAACTATGCACATTCTTACCTTCTCTAAACATCCATGATTCGCTCAAAATGCAACCTTAATGACACTTGGACTACAAACCCCCGCGGCGCGCACAAATAGGTAGGACGGACTAGTTGTTGTGTCCAGGAGCTCGGAGAGAAGTGAAATTCCCTCTCTTAACATCAAGCAGATTCTTACCAGAACCTGAGCAGTCACTAGAGGGAACTGAGAGTGGCAGGCGGGGAGGACACGGTTTTGTGACGATCACTGATGACTGGTTGTTAAGGCGCACGTAGGAACAAGTCTTGCCCAGGGCGCCAACGGGGAAGAGCCACCGTGGCCCTTGCCACTAGAGCTCGCCGGCGGCCGGGGCGGCACCGAGACCCGGCCACCGCGGGGGAGCCGCGTTCTGCGCTCAGGGGCGGGTCCCGGCGGCCGCTCCCTCCGCCCCCGGAGTCGCCGCCACCGCCTGGCTGCGCTCCAGCCCACGGCTCACACCCGGCAGCATCCCCGGGGGCCGTAGAGGCGGCAGGAGCTAGAGTCCGCGTCGCAGCTCTCGGCCACCGAGAAGCCGGGCTAGCCGAGCGCGAAGGGACCAGACACGGCGGGCAGCTCTGCACGCGGCTGGTGAGTGCCTGGCGGAAGGGTAGCGGGAGAGGGTACTGCTGGTGCGAGGATGGAGGACCGAGGCTTGGTGAGTAGGGGGAGACTGAACGAGGGAAGATGTGGCAAGTGCAACTTTCCCATTTTCTGCCCTGCCTGCACAGGAGTGGGGAGAATTCAAAGATGCCTCTTTTTCTAGGGTGACCTTATCATCAACATGCAAGCTAGGGTACTTTTAGAGTGAATGGGGTGCTCAGGTCAACCGGCGTAACCAGGGAGGTCTGGTCACTGCTTTTTGCTCACTCTGCCCTGAAGGTGGGTATCGGTGACCTCTGCCAAGTTGCCGAGCACGTCGCCTCTCTCACCGCAATGCCATTTTCCTTGCACCGAGCGTTCCGAGCCCCAGGCGGTGCTTGTGGCCCGTGTCCAGCAGAGACCCGAGTTCTAACTGGCTCTGCCAGCTGCGTGGCTTTAGCCAAGTCATCTCACCTCACCAGTCTCCGTCCATTCTTTGATAAAATCTGTAGATGATTAGACAGGGTGATCCCAAGGATCAGTCCGCATCAGCTATTGCATTTTCCCTGAGCCTATGACCCCAGAGGGCAGCCAGGGAGGGACCTGGTGTAAAGTGGTCTTAGGGACTTAGGGGGCAGTGGGCGTATGGCTCCTGACTGCTGCTGCAACCTAGGGAAGCTCCTGGAAGTGCCTTCTCAGGACGGGCCCCTGCTTTGTCAGCTGTGGTCAAGTCTCTGCCCCGTGAGGCTGACACGGGGGCCAGGCCCTTCTTCATAGAGCTCATCCCAAGGAACTCAGCAGATCTTGGTTCCTTTGGAAAAGGTTTAGCACAAGGAGGCACAAGGCAAACATAAATAAATAAATAAATAAATAAATAAATAAATAAATAAATAAATAAATAAATAAATAACCAGTAGGGAGTAATATTAGTGGCGTTGAAAGAAGGTGGAAATTTGAAGCCAATGACCACATAAACATTCACCCAGGAAAACTACAAAACAAAAGTACTCACACTAGTGGTTTGGGTACTAAAAACCTGTTGGATCAGAATTATTCTGAGCATTGCATTTCTCAATTTCTCTAGATTCAAAATCCACCTGTCTACTTTATCACTTCACAACATGCTTTTCTTATTGACATTGACACACATTAAAAAAAAATCCTTCTGGGATTTAATATTCAGAAAGCTCAGAATTTGGATTATTAAAATGAGTTCTGACAGGAAGCTCAGAAATTGGATTATTAAAATGAATCTGACAGGAAGTACTGTAATGGGGTAGGTTATGGATCGTGGATGTTATTAAGACCAGGATCTTGAAAACCTTGTTTCCTGTTCGTATGTCCTGTGGTCAGTGGCCCTCTACTGATTCTATCTCAAGAAAGTTCATTTTCTAAAAAGGTTTTGGAAGATTGAATTGTTCCATTCTGAAGCAAAGTATGCTTTGAAAAAATTTTTTGCGAAGAATTCTTAGTATTTGACTTTTTAGTCTTAGCTTTACTATAGCTTTTCTTCAACAAAATATCAAAGGCTAATGGAATACTTTATGTAGGATATTTAAAAATGTGTAACATTTCATTTTTGTTAAGGTATTTTTTCTCCTTTTTTTAGTCACTTCTAAGCTGCAAATTTAATATTTAGAAATTTACCCTTTTCAATGTTTTTAAAGAAATTTTATCAAGTTGTAAAACCATCACTATTATTCAGTTTTAGAACATTTTCACCATTTCAAGAAGATACCTCATGCCTACTTATAGTTAATCTCTGTTCTCATTCTTATCTTCAAGCAACCTCTAATTTACTTTCAGCCTCTATAAATTTGCCTTTCTGGACATTTCATATGAATAGAATCTTATAATATGAAGTATTTTGTTTATTGCATCTTTCATTTTAGCATAATGTTTTTGAAATTCATCCAGGTTGTATCATATACCAGTATTCCATTCTTCTTTATTGTTGAATAGTTTTCAATTGTATGGATATATGATATTTGTGTACCTATTCACCAGTGGATGAATATTTGGGTTGTTTTCAATTTGACTATAATGAATCATGATGTTAAGAACATTTACATGCAAGTCTTTGAGGGTACATGTGTTTTCATTTCTGTTGGGCAGATATTTACCAGTAGAATTGCCAGGTTTTATGATAAACTTATGTCAACTTTTTAAGAGCCTGTTAGAATAATGTTTATGTAGAAGTTGTATTATTTACAAAATATAGAAAATACAAGATAAATAAATGTTTCTTACTGGATCAAATGTGGTTTAATAGATGTAAATACATATGTAGAGAGAAGGCTGGAAGAGGAAACACTTGACTTCTCAAATTTAGAGTTCAAATACAGCAAACAATTTGAAAAAAAATTCTCAGAAATAAAATATTTTTTAAGGACAATTTTTTTGAAGGAGATTTAGATTCACAGCAAAATTGAAAGGAAGGCACAGATTTCTCATATGCCTCCTGTCTGGGCACATGCATAGCTTCCTCCATTATCAGTATCACTCACCAGGGTGGTACATTTGTTACAATGGAGGAATCCACATTGACACATTACAGCCATCCAAAGTCCATAGTTTCTTTAGAGCTCATTCCTGTATATTCTGTGAGTTTGGATAAATGTATAATGACTTATATCCATCATTATATTATCATACAGAGTACTTTCACTGTCCTAAAAATCCTCTGTTCTCTGCCTGTTCACCCCTTCACCCATTCTTTTTTTAAATGCTATATGAAAGTAAATCAGATTTAATTATGACTAAGTTTCCTTCAGAATCTGAAAGAAGTCAGTTTAAAAATTGTATTTTAAGATGTTAATGAGACACAGAACTGAATGGTTTGGTAGTAAATTCAGTGGCTTTCTCATTCCTTGAACCCAAGATTTTAATTGAATTAAAAAAACATTACTGTCTGAATATCAAAACAAAAACCAAACAACCTCTACTTTAAATTCTATGCTAAAATAAGTTTCCTTAACTAGATGCTGCATAATTCTTTCAAATAGTAATTAAAAAACTTCTGTTGTTAGATGTGGACATCTTTGGCCCAAGATTAAGTGATTTACATGTGCAAAAATCTCATATTGTGGATATCCAGGGCTTCTGTCTTCCTGTTTTAAAATTTCTGCCATTAGTACATGTTCTTCTCAATCCATTGGTTTCAGAAATTTTCATATTAATGTGCTCTATGTAATTTTTATAAGTCATTATCTGTTAGTGACATTACATAAAAGAACTCCAGGTGAAAAGGTTTAGCACAAGGAGGCACAAGGCAAACACTAATAAATAAATAAATAAATAAATAAATAAATAAATAAATAAATAAATAAATAACCAGTAGTGAGTAATATTAGTGGCATTGAAAGAAGGTGGAAATTTGAAGCCAATGACCACATAAACATTCACCCAGGAAAACTACAAAACAATAATAACCAAAAGTGGTTATTATTACTTTTTCTTGGAATGACAATTGATTTTGAGAACTCAAGTAGCTGGTCCACATTTTATTCAGGTGAGATTAATTTTTCATTCTACATCTCCATGACAAATGGCTAGCAGTTTTATGCATCTTCTTATGCAAGTATGATGCATGCTATGGGCTTTATAAATCAGAGCCGATGTGTGTTCTCCAGTCACTCTTATTCTTAAAAAGTGATGGTGTCCAAGAGTTGGGTGCTTGGTTGGAGGAGAAGCTCAGAGCTGCCTAAATAAGATTGAAACAATTCAGATTTGTATAAATTCCTGAAGAGGCAGAAGTAATCTAACCTAGAAACCTAGATCAACTAGAATAGGATTTCTCAGTCTGGAAAGAGGGCCAAGGGAATGGAGACACTTTAAGGTTATGTAGTCTGAAGCCAAAGCAGCTTGAACACTTGTTTGGAGGAGCAGTGGAAGCCTTTATGTACAATGTAAATGGAGCTAAATGACCTTCTCTACCTCTTGGATTCTCCCTCCTTATAGTCACCACCTCCTGTCAAACCCTAAGATCTATTATGCTGATGGCAAAGAATCCCCATTTGGGAGTGCGGGAATCAGCGTTGTTAACTGAGGTCCAATGTGATGTTTTCTGGAATAAAACCATGGAAGACAAGAAAGAGTTAAACAATCTTCCCAAGCATACTTATATTTAACTGTGAAATGATTTAATTCTAGACTAATCTTTGGGCTGAGCTAATATGTCTCAGGAGAAAACACTATTCTCTAATTGTGTGTGTGTGTGTGTGTGTGTGAGTAACTAATGATAACTTACAACTCTTGCAGGTACATTAGTTCATTATGTTTGTTTATTTTAAAGATGAGAATAAGTACTTCTATCATGTAGTCTCTGGAGCCAGGTATAATATTAAATCTCAAAACACTGAAATAAGCCCTTTTTGTCTACCTTTCCCAGAGAGACCTTGAAATCTAATGAAAAAAAAGCTGAATTATACATATGGTGGATTTTGTCACATTCTGAAGGTTTATAAAGAGTCGATCAAGCCAAAAGAAGCCATTACAAGACCAGGGCTTCCACAGAAACTATTGCCTCTTATTTCTATATCCCTGAAGAAGGTTGTCTATCATAATTGTGTATGTTGCAGTAAAGAAGCAGAACTTTTCACTGAAAAATAAAAAGCAACTCTACAACTTTCTAATATTCCATGAAGCTGTATGTATGTACCTATATCACTTTTATAGCTCGGAAGAGGCTGGATTTGAGGGGTATTGGACAGACTGTTGTCTGCCAGCCAAGCAAGAGATACTAAAGAGTGAGTCCGTGATTAGGGATGAAGTATTAGAGATGAATGAGAACATTCGAAGTCTAGAAATATCAGGAGCCAAAATGATCAAGCTTGATGATAATTGGGATATAAAGTCAAAGAGGGATGGGAATGAAGAGTGCTTCTCATATCCATGGCTTAAAGTTGAGGGCTTTCACTGCCTACAAAGGTGGCCATATGAGAATGAAGGCAGACTTGGTGGGTTTACTGGGTTACTGGGTTGGATAATGTCTCCTCAAAATTCATGTATTTCTTGGAACCTCAGAATGTGACCTTATTTAGATATTGGATCATTGCTGTTGTAATTGGTTAAGATGAGGTCATACTGGAGTAGGGTGAGCTTTTAACCCAATATGACTGGTGTCCTTATAAGAAGAGGAGAAATGACACACAGAGACACATAGAGGAAAGACACACATTGTGACAATGTAAGCAGAGATTGGAGTTATGCAGATGGAAGGGATTCTGAGATTTTCCACCCACTATCAGAAGCTAAGAGAGAGAGGGTTGAAATGGATTCTCTTTCAGAGTCCCCCAAAAGGGAGTAACTCTACTGACACCTTGATTTTGGATTGCTGGCTTCCTGAACTATATGAGAATAAATTCCTGTTGTTTAAAGCACCTGGTTTGTGGCAGTTCATTATGGCAGCCCTCAGAAGCCAATACAGTGCATATGGGGGAAGATAAAGAGTAACTCTTTATCTTGATATGAAGATATCCAAAAGGCTGTGTTATACGAAGCTTAGGAGACATAGATTTAGTTGACATTGGCATCCAGGAGGTAGATGTAATGATGAGACTGCCTACAAAAGCAAGGAGAATGGGAAGGGAAATGGGAGAAAACTGAAGTCTGGGAATGAGTTTTCCTAGGAGCCTAAGAAGAGAAACTGGAAAGGCATTGTCATAGCAACAAGGGCTTACAGAGCTTCAACATGTGTGGCTTAAGCAACAGGTCATAGTCATCAGAAGCTCTAGTAAGAGAAGGGCTGACAGGGCCTTTTATTTGACAAATGGAAAGGAAGAGTAATGGCTGTATGATTGACAGGTGAGAGCTAAATCGTATTGAGTGAGAAATGTGAAATAAGGAAATGGGGTCAGCTAGTGTAAAGTATTCATGTTGGGTGGGTAATGGGGTCAGGACACAGGGCCAAATTAATTTGTATTTAGTGTTTCAAGGACAGCTTTGGTTCTCTCTTTAGATGCCATGAAGGGCCAATTAGTGTGGGAGAGGCCAAAGGTACAGAAAAGATAATTCATGGAGCTGATTTCCAAAGGAGGAAATGGGTTTGGGGCAAAGGTAGAGACTTTAAACATATAATATATTTTACAATCCGTAAAAGAAACTTGAAATTTGTCTAAGAGACAGTAGCTATTTTTTCCTTCCATGGAAATGATCATACCTATTCAGAGAAAGGAAACTCCTATTTGCTGAGTAACAAACCAGGTCCAAACTAGGAGTCCTATTTCCATTTATTCTCCATCCTGTCGTGGTAGTTTTATGGCTCTATTTTTCCAGATAACTAGGTGAAGAGAGTAACTATCCTAAGTCCTTTACAGGAAGTGTTAGAGTTGAGGTAACAAATCAAGTCTGATTGGTGTCTAAATTTACAGCCTTTCTACCATTTTAACTCAAAACACTTCAAGCTCATTCACTCTTATGGGACATTTGTAAAAGTCACGGCTGAGCATGACACACACCCAGTGCCCATCCTAAGTATCAGCTGTAAAGATGGTTACAACAATGAACAAAGTGATAAGGGGCAGTGCAACCACTGTAACCTGACGCAGTTGAAGTCCATGTCCACTGAACCAGGTATAGGTCTAAACCAGGTCATTTCAGGTTTTCCATTCACTTGTATCACACGGATTTGACAGTGTGGAAATGGGACCAGTCTACAACATGCAGGGTGGGTGGGGGGAACATTTTTTATTTGTTTGCCTCAGGTAGGAGTGGGAAAAAGTTTTTGGGGGAAGTGAAGATTCCTTTTCTTACAGGGTAGAACTGGGTCAGTTGCCTGAGGTGTTTGTGGACTATTGCCAAATAATATTAGAATAATATTAGGCTTCACATAAAACTCAGTATACATTGTCCCAACCTATACTGAGAAGTCCATGTTTTTGGGTGCTAGGTTTGAATGCTTCGAAAGGCAATATATACATTTCAGTTTTAATTGCAAAAAAGGAGGAAATAAAGCATTTTTAAACTCAGAGATGTTTATTGTTACCAACTCTTTAAAAAGTATCTCAATTTATCCTAATTTTTTGAAAATTTCTTGTAATATCCATAAGTAATTTTATTGGTCCTAACACAATAATCAATTGGTTCAGTTCCTCACTTTGGAGGTTTTGTCTCAATATAATTCACCTGAAATATGGATTAATGAAATATGAATTTTGACAAATGACAACAGTTTAGGTTTTATTGAAAAATATCTCAAATTATCTTACAAAAGGATTGTTATGGGTTTACTTTACTTGTTAACTTTCTTTTGGATATTTTTATCATAAAAATATCACTATCATTACATAAAGCCATTACACTATCAAGAACACTTAAAGATTTTTAAATTTCAGTTCTAATATTCAGTCATTATCACTTCAATATCAAGTCTCTCAGTCTTATATGTTTATAAGGATACATTTTTATATCAATGCAATAATCATGTGCAGTTTGATTTTACTTTTACTTCCTCTTAAAATTACTACTACCAGAATAAAATGAATAGGAAGAGCAAATTTTAAAAAGTAAGATTTTTTCTTATTATGTAAAGTAACCCATGAAATGGTATTTGGCTAGATAAAATTTAAGGGTATGAAACAGAGTTTTCTAGTTTACTGAGAAGCTGTATTTTAATTTTGCTGCATCCTGTAGTAATCATTGATTTAACAAAGAAATGAGAAACAAGGAAAAGAAAAACATACCCAAACTACTAAAATACATTTCTTTAAATGTTAACAATGTTCAACTGTAGACTTCAGTTTTTCCATGGACAGTATGTACTTGCTGTTGTAAATTCTTCACCAAAAACCACAGATGTGAATATGTAATAAAGTGATTTTTTTTCAATCTGTTCCTTTTCTCTACTATCCATTATTACATTATAATGAATTATTTCACATGTTCTCTGGACAGGTAATGTTTGCCACTTAAAATACCACTAAGTTTTAAACTTTAACATATTGAAATAGCTTTTTTGAAATAACATACATTGCAATGAAAATCAGAAATTTTAGAGTTGTATTAAGCAAATAAGATGAGCCTATAGTTCCACTACTAGTTATAAAATTCTTTGCATATATGTAGCTTTTTAAAGACAAGTAAAATATCATATGCCCCTTATCTCCTTTACTAAATAATCTCATTTGTTCTAAAGCAATACAGCATGTTTTTAGACACTGTGTAGTATTCTGTTAAATTTTTAACTGATCTCTATTGGTAAATTTGCAAAATATTTTCCAAAATTTGATTTTATAAATAATACCATAGTAGATGACTGTTCATAATCTTTATATATTGTACAAACCTATTGAATGAATTCCTTTGAATACATTGCTAGACAAAGAAATGCTAGGTCAAAGGATATTCACTTTTTAAATATTTTTGATACATTTTGCAAAATTTCTTTTGAAAAGCCTGTAGCAATTTATACTTAAAATAACATTTTTACTAATATACTAAAATGGTTTCAAAAAATTTTAATTTAGAAATCAGTAGGAAAAGATAGCTCATTATTTGTATTTCTTTGATTGCTTTTGAAGCTGAATGTGTTTAGTTAACAAATATGTTTATGAGATACTTTGAATTTATTTCTACAAATTGCTTTTTTATATTCTTTGCCTATTTTTGATCCTATTTTGTTTCAAAAGTGTTCTTTGCATAAGGATATTAACTCTTTGTATGTCTATTATGTTTCAATTTTTAAATCTGATTCTTTTTTGCCATAAACTAGTTAGGGAGGATTGTTTTGTAGAATACTTAAATTTTATGGATGTCAAATCTGCCAATTTCTTCTCAAATAGTTTCTGATTTTGTTAAGCATGAGACGGACTTTTCCAGTTACGAAAAGTTTCCTACTTACATAAAAAGATGTTTCTCAGTGAATTCCATGTTTACACTAGCGTAAGTCCTTTAATTAATTTAAAATTTTAATCATTTGAAAGTTATTTTAGTAGGGAAAGAAGAAATCTAATGTTACTATTATATATTTTAATGTCTAAACTTATGTCAAATCCATCTATTCTACTATGGGTTCCTTCCTCACTGATTTGAAATAGCATCCTGTGCCTCTTTACCCTTGTGCGTCCTTGAAATCTTCCTTCCTCTCAGCTGTCCCTACCCTGGTGAAGTCCCACCGACTTCGCAACGTCACTTGCTTGTAACTACAGGCTCTTCCATTGCGTCCCTGAGCTGCCTTGATCCATATCTGTGATGCAGCACCTCACCCCAAAGGGAAAAGGAATTCCATGTCCCATGTTATAGCCACAGGCTATCATTAATTCTCACATTGCTAGTTTGGAATATATTATTTTGTGAGCCTTGCAAAACATGATTTTCTAATGCTTCATATCTCTGTTTTTATCATTACTTTACTCATTTTTCCTCTTTGCTTTGAAATATTATTATTCTTTGTACTGCCTCTACCTGATCTAATCTCTACTTTTTATTTTTCCTTCAAAACCCATTCCATCACGCCCTCTGAAACACCTGTTCAATCACAATGAGCTCCTCCTAGCCTCTGCTTTTCTCAATAGACCTGAAACTTGACTCTCGCCTGGGTGTACTACTTCCTCTTGAGTTCTTTGGAGACTTTTTATTATTCCATAATCCAGGAATCTCTGATTGGAAAGGTGGATCACATGCCCTCCATATCCCACATCCCACCTCTAAATCATTATTTCTCCATTCTATTCTACTCTCCCCTGTTCTTTGAGCCATCTGATTATACTATCCTTTACCATTGTTCATTCCTATTATCTACTCACCACCTGAACAAAACCCTCCTTCACTGAAGACTCCAGCAACTGGTACACTCCATCTTCTCCTACCCTTCTCCTGTCCTCAATCTGGGTGACTCCATGTTTACACCCAACACCACACCTTTCAGTTTTTGGCCTCCACAACTCAAGCAGTACTCTCATTTACTTCTTCTCACCGAACCACCTCTGTAGCCAACCCTGGACTTGTTATCATATTAAACTGTTCTTTCCTAAAATCTCAAATTCAGGAACTCTCTGGGCATAGCGTCCTGTATTTTTTTACACCAATCCAAAAGATTCACATTACATTTGTGCTTTGGGATCATTGATATGACAGATTCTTCACCCCATCTATGTCCACTTTTCATGCTATTATGCTGGGGGTAAGATGTTTCTCAGTGGATTCCATGTTCCCATCAGCTTAAGTCAGTAGAGTACCTAAGAATTATGTGCTTCTGGTTATTCCCTTACCACCCTCTCCTCTATAAGTTCAGCAACCCAGAACCTCACCTCCGTCTGCCTTGAATGCTCCATGGCCTAATGACCCCTTATCTTCTTGTCTGTACAAATCATTGCAAGAATCATTATACTCCTATGTAGCATGGCCAACTGTTCTGGTTTTCCTGGAACCAAGGGGTTTCCCAGGATGCTACATGGAGTAAGCCTTTAATGTAAAGACTTTACACTTTGGAAGTTTTTGGAATTCCTTATTTTCTTTTTACACATCACCTGTCTTCATCTTCATTTTCAAGCTGTCAGCTACTATTTCCTCTGAAGTATATGATAGCTCATACTGCTCCCTCTCTTCCCCTATATCCCTTTTAATCTGTCGTTGGTTGAGAAATTCAGATAACTAAGTGCATTAGTCAGGAATGTTACAGTTGTCCATGACAGAAAATACACATCCAAGTGGCTTAAGGAGAAAGGGAGAAAAGGATTTATTAGATATTTGTTAACCCAGCTTTTAGCTACAGTTTGGTCTGGAGCTGAGATTATTTTGTAAGGACCTGATTTCCTTCTACTTCTTGGTTCTATCTACTCTCCTTTAACTTGTTTCATTTTCAGGCTCTGCTTGGTGACAAAATAGCTATCAATAGCTCCAACGCTAACTTCTCAAGTACAAATTCAAAAAGAAAAAGTGTCTTTACTTAGTAGCATTAGCACCAGTCCTAAAATGGACTAACTTGCATCATGAACCCACTTTAAGCATTTGCTGGATTGAGAGATAGAGTAAGCCTGCTGGGGCAGGTTGGAGTCACACACCACTTCTGAACCAATTACTATGTGCCGGAGCATTTGGAGTTCTGATTTGTCAGGTCTGGGTCTCAGCTTCCTTCTTGTTAACAACATGGAGTAAGTATAGGAGGGAAGGCTTCCTGAAGGGGAAGTGGATGATGGGCAGGAAAATTTTTACTCTCCTCCAAACTGGTGATAAACAGGTTAAAAACAAAACAGAAGAATAAACATTCTGTGATTAAACCTTTAGGAATGTCTTATGAGTAAAATTGCGAATGCTATTAGTATATAGATTTTATTACATTTATTTTCACTGAACAGCAGTTTTTTTTTAAATAGCATAGTTTTTGACTGTAGTCCTTGTAGTTAAGTTGCAAAATAAGCAAGGTTTGTATGAATTTTGTTCAATATAATCTTCCTTAATCATTGTTAATGAATTTTATTTTAAATTCTATTCAAGTAATATTCTGATTATAAATAATAAATAAGAAAGAAGGAAATCTTCTTTATGTAAATAATTTTGCAACTAACATTTAAGAAAGCATGTTGACACATGGTTTGTGGGATAATAGTGGAAAAATAATGAAACTAGAAATTAAAATGCTTTGTTATGAGGCCAACTTAGCTTTAATTAGTCATGTGATCCTGAAGAAGTCTCTTAATCTCCAGAGATTTTGTTTTCTTGTCAACATGTTTATGCCAATATAAATAATATGATTTCAGTTCATCATGAAATCAGTACATTGAAAACAGTATGTGTGTTACTCTAAATAGAGCAAAATTTCATACTTTAGGGCTATTTGTGCCCATTCATTTTCAGGTTTGTTTCTGTGGATGGTTATAGAGGTCCTGTATTAAAGTTTTTAATGAATTTTGGAACTCAGTACATGGATCTCTCAGATGAATAGTTCACTAAATTCAGATAAACCAATATCTATTAAAAAGCACCTTCCTGGATTAAAGTGTTTGCATTAGTGCAGTAGTGCATACTGGCATGAGTGAGACTCTGTCCTTTCTATAAGAAGCTTACAATTCCATCTGTTTGGGGGAAGCGAGGGAAGATAATATACGCAATTTTCCTGTGAGACAGACTGTGACAGGTGCCATGAAAGAACTAAAAGTGCTGTAAGGTTTCAAAAAAGAGAAAAATAAACTTTGAAGTTACTTAGAAAGACTATATAGAGGGTGTAGTAATTGGGATGGTCCTTGAAGGACTGATAGAATTTGTGGGCAAAGTGGCCAAAGCATTCCTGACTGAGAGAACAGCATGAACAAAGGTACAAATAGAAAATAATGAGACAGAGCTGTGTGGAATTTTAGGGACCAGGAGAAGCTGAGGGTGGAAAGATATATTGAGGTTGTAGTGAAGAGTCTTAAATGCTGGGATGAAGACTTTGGATATAAATTTGTGGCTAATTTGCATCCTTGGAAGTTTTGAATACAGAGTCATGTAATTAGTGGTGGACTCAGTGAGTCAAAAAGTATTTTGACAGATTTTTTATATGTGAATAAATATAAGAATTGTATACATTTTTAAAAATAAAACAGATAGAGAAAAAATGTTAATAAAATACAAAAATATTTTTCTTTATTGCCAATTCAATATGAATTGGTAATGGCAAGTGGTTGTACAACAAAGGGAGTATATATATATATATTTCTTTTAAATTTTTTATTAAGGTATGATTGATATACACTCTTATGAAGGTTCCACATGAAAAAACAATGTGGTTACTACATTTACCTATATTATCAAGTCCCCACCCACACCCCAATGCAGTCACTGTCCATCAGTGCAGCAAGTTGCCAGAGATCCACTAAGTCCCTTCTCTGTGATACCCTGTTCTCCCAGTGATCCCCCACACCATGTGTACTAAACATAATACCCCTCAGTCCCCTTCTCCTTCCCTCCCCACCCCCCCTCCCACACCCCTCCCCTTTGGTAACCACTAGTCCCTTCTAGGAGTCTGAATCTGCTGCCATTTTGTTACTTCAGTTTTGCTTCATTGTTATACTCCACATATGAGTGAAATCATTTGGCACTTGTCTTTCTCCGCCTGGCTTATTTCACTGAGCATAATGTCCTCCAGCTCCATCCATGTTGTTTCAAATGGTAGGATTTGTTTCTTTCTTCAGGCTGAATAGTATTCCATTGTATATACGTACCACCTCTTCTTTATCCATTCATCTATAGATGGACACTTAGGTTGCTTCCATACCTTGGCTATTGTAAATAGTGCAGCGATAAACATAGGGGTGCATATGTCTTTTTGAATCTGACAAGTTGTATTCTTTGGGTATATTCCAAGGAGTGGAATTCCAGGGTCAAATGGTATTTCTATTTTGAGTTTTTTGAGGAACCTCCATACTGCTTTCCACAATGGTTGAACTAATTTACATTCCCACCAGCAGTGTAAGAGGGTTACCCTTTCCAAAGGTAGTATATTTTTAAGTTGCAAAATAAAGTGTCTTATCCAGAACAAGGGAACGTGATGGCTCAATTCCCTTTTGCCATATTCAGATTCTTGGGACCCTCTGCTCCTACAAATACACACACACAGACACACACACACACAGACACACACACACACAAACTGACCTGGACGGTGAGTTACTTCAGAAATGATATAAGGAATAGTTATAAAATGGAAATATTTAACTTAAAGAAATAAATGCTTGGGAAAGGGAGCATGGCAATACAGTATGACATCATGTATTAAAAAGCAGAGAAACAAACTCAGATTGGAGTTAGCTCTGGCTTGTAATCTCAGCTCTGATTCTAGCTAGCTGTGCTATTTTGGGAAAGTTGCTTATTCTTTTGCAGGCTATTTCTATTTTTTTTTTTTTTTTTTGGTAAATATAGAGGTGATGCTATTTACTTGCAGTTTTACTGTTATAATTAATGATTGTCAAATAACCAGTACACTTTTGGTAACCAGTACCTCTCCATTATTTGTGTCCATTATTTTTATTTGAAGGACTGTTTTAAATACATAGGGTTTTCGACTGGTCTTGTGAGGTACCTGAAGAAAGATTTAGGAATAATATTGGAGAAAAAAAGATTTTTACCTCAAAATGAAACAGATATATAAAGGTTAAGCTGCAATAGGAGAGCAATGGTATGTCTGAATGGGGTGCCTCCTTTGAGGTCCATGGTGGTAGTAGGCTAGAGCCAAAGATATTTATCTTTTTACATGAAAGTGAAGAAATCTTCATCTCAACAAAATTTAGGAGGGAATTCTCAAAAGAAGGGCTTTTCACTCTTTTCCACCAAAGAATCCCCAAAAATCTAGAGGCATGATTCAAAGTGCTCCACAGAAAAGTGTAGTTTCTTTGCAATTTCATATTCATCTTACAAGTATGTATATGTTTTGCAGTTTACTTTATAATGTGTTTATTTTGCTTTAAAATACAAGTATGCTTATAATGTGTGTGTATGTATATTTATTTTATCTAGTAAGACTGTTTTTGATATACAAAATTTATCATGTGATTGTATCTTCCAGTATACAGTCAAGTTTTCCAAAGGTACAGGTCTCCTAGTTGAATAAGCACAGCCTTAGCAGAGTATAGAACACACAAGCTCATAGTAGAGTAGGAATTCTCTTTCTGATTACCACAGACAGGCTAACAATTCAGATTTCTACTAATTAAAATTTGTGTTATGTGGATTGACTTAGATAAGCATATTACTGTTATTATAAGTATTTGGCAGTATAGTTGCATAAAAATATATGTAAACTTAAGAATTTATAGAAAAAGCACAAAAACATTGTTCTATTTGAAAATGGAGGCCTACCGCTCTGTCTGCTGAGGTGGTGAGTTAGAGGCGTGTGGCTCCATGATATTATACTTGGCTGCTGCATCTGTGAACTTTTGTGTACTGTGTTCATGTTCCTGCTTCTTTGATTAGTGCTTTGAGGGAGACAGATGTGGAGTAAATGCTGTTTTGTGAAGATTTTAAAATTAGAATAGCTTCCTGTTGCTTTTTATTTAGCCTCCCCCAAAACATTTTTGGGGTTTCTTTTATACTCTCTTCCCTACTTAAGTTGCACCAAGATGCCTACAAGAACTTTGTTCATCTGAATGGGAAACTGCTTTCCTGACACCAGCTCCAGATCAGCTTTTAGTGATCTTGTTACCTGACCATGTAGCTCCTTTGAGTTGCATGTTGTATGATTATAATAAAAGCGGCACAAGCAATTTGGTTATATTTGCCATTTTACTGGATGGATCAGATCACTGCAGAGGTATCTGCTTATTTGCCCTCATGATTGTCATAGTTTAGCAAGAAGACCAGCCCAGAAGTCAGGAGATTAAATTTTTGTTTCAGGTTTTGATGAATTACATTATTAACCATCCTTATTAACTAAGAGATTAAAAACACCTGATCCTAATGCATTTTACTATTTTTCCTAGGAGTACTGTTCTCTAGTTATTCATCAACTATAGTATAAACACCTTCCTAATGCCAAGGAATATGCCAGGCACCAAGGAGGCCAGCCCGAACAGAACAAGGTCCTAGGCCTTGAAGAACATGGGATGAATGTCGAGTAGGTAAATAACTGTAAAACAATTTGACTGATGTCCCAGTAGCAATATGAATCAAGTCTAAGGAGGCTCCAAGGTGGTTACAAATAATTGTAAAATCAGGGACTGTTCCCCAGAGGAGGTGATGCTATTGTTAGACCTTGAAAGAGAACTATTAATTTGCCAGGCAAAGAGGAATGTGTCCTAGGAAAAGGAGAAACTTCAAGTGTGTCCTGTGTTTAGGAAACTATAATCAAATCAACATAGTGGACAGCAGCAGATGTGGCTGAAAGTTCATTTGGAAATAGATTCAGAAGTGCCTTTTATATCATGCTAAATAGCTTGGACTTGAATGAAGGTTTTGAATTAGTGGAGTAGGAGGCTCTTATTTGTACTGTGGTGTACTGGCTTCAAGTCCACGTCTCTCAGAGCACATACCTCTTGCTCTATAACAGAGAGGTAAGGGACAGTGGGGGGACAAGGGCAAGGCTGGACTCATGTTTTGATGTGTGATAAGTTTTTAGATTGATTGATCAAGTCATTGCATTTGTCCAAGGAAGTTGTTTGGATATAGATGGAAAAATATGCCTAATTTATATTCATTGAGTTCAGAGTCTAGAACTAAGGAGACCTTGAGGATGAAGATGGTAAATGTAGTATAACTCCAGATAAGAGTTGAAGGTCTTTTCTAGAAATTGCTATTCTTAAATAGAGTCGTGTGTTAAAATATTTTAGGAACAGGCTTGCCATAAGAATAACGTGATTCTTATGTTTTACCCATTTTTTCATCTGTTAACAGAAAATATCCAAATAACAAAATTCTTTGAAATTATGAAACTTTGAAGGTCATATTTTAAATGTGATTTGAAAAGGAATGGCCTCCTTTATGTGTGTGTGTGCTTTTTTAAATACATTTTTTTGGCCACAGATTTTTGGCTCTGATGCATTAGTTTTCTGTCAGCTTGTCTGAAGATCCAAGGATAGAGTTTAAATTAAGGATAGATTCAAGGGTACTCTTCAGGTTAGGAACTAGCTCTGCCCTGGTTTTTATTTAGTGACAGTTGGAGAGCATTCTGAGAAATGTGTATAGATTATGTAATTAGTCACTTAGGGCCAAGGGCCTCCTGTTAACCTGGCCCTCTTGAGAGGCAGTGTGCTGGGAGCGGCGGGGGGGCCAGGCTCCACGCTGTTGCCTGGCAGTCCCAGAGGAGCAGTCATAAGGGGCTGTTGCTGAGCAACTGGGGGGCTCCTGGTGGCGCATCATTCTCTAGGGAGTTTTACAGTAGTAATGGGCCTGCCTCCACGGGAGAAGCAGTACAGTTTGGTGGCAGGCCAAGCCCCCCTAAGAGGCACAAAGGTTGTTATCAGTAAGTATTTGACCTTAGAATCAAAGACAATAACTTATGATCTATGAACATCCAAGTGATTTATGGAATTATTGATGTCAATTTAATTAAACATGAACTTGGACCAAGGAAGGTAGCTGTGGCAGAGTTCTCATTTCAAATACTTCCATTCTAGTTTCTTTCTCCTTCAAGCTTAGTTGAAAGGTAAGTTTTCTGAGTCAACGGAAAATAATTATCTTTATACCACATGGAATATGTAACTTTCCCTATTAATATTATTTAGCCAAAGTGCATATTTACATGTGAGAAAAACCAGTAAGTTAACTCTAGTCTAGCCAGGTGGGTCTGAATGGAAACGTGTTTGACTGTATCTATGTAAGAACTAGTAGAAATATTTGAGATACTGTTTTGAGTTTTCTTTCAGTGTAGAAAAGCCAGAAGATAATTCACTGGGTACACATTTTTATTTTTAATATTTAACACAATCCAGAAATAACTCATCAGGAGAGTTGATAAAATATCAGAACAAATCAACACTCTTAAGAAAGCTGAGTTCTGCTTTTTGACTTAAAATTGCCTTTGTTAACATAGTAGCTTCTCCTGAAGATTTCAGAGACAAAATTTGAAAGGGAAAAATTGAGCTCTTTCAGTATCTTGGAATAATACACAATTGCATCAGAGACTAAAATGTGCAGCAGAGAAACACTCACCTGTCAGATCTGAGGAATAATTAACATTGGCCAGCTAGAGAGAAGTGACGGAACACTACCTCCCCTTCTCCCACTGCTTTTTCTCTTGAATTGTTTGCCGGCTGATCCTAAGAGCTCCGGAGGCAGCGTTTCACTGGGTACAAAGGGGAAGCCTCTTTGTTAGTATTAGGGCCTATACTCTTTGAGGGAGCTATATTAAAAAAAAAATTACTTAAAAAAATTCCTCTCAAGAATTGCACACAGATTTTTTGTTTGCACACATTCATGGACACCCACTATGTGTCTAAGCCATTTGATTAGAGTATTACTCAGATATTATATCATAGCAATAGATTTAAATGTTTTTCTGAGATACCTTATTTAAGGCTACTTGATGTCTAAAAGCGATCTTTTTACTTTTTATCATATATGTCACTGGCAGGAGCATTCTATTTATCTTTGTTATGTAAGAGTATTAATAAATCAAAACAGATAAAGCACAGCATGTGCCAGGCATTGTTCTCTATGACTTAAGTATGCCATTTAAGTAATCCTACAACTCTATGTGATAGGTTCTATCATTATGGATATTTTACATAAAGGGAAATCTCAGCTTGTTGAGAAAGTTTAAGTAACCAGGCCAATGTATACAGTAAGATTTATTATCGGAAAGTCTGTCTTCGGAATCTGCTCTCCACTATTACAGTATATTTTAAGCACCATATTATTTCATGAGGGCAATCCAACTGGTATTCACAACAATCGTGTTTTTAGGTTATAATGATACAATGATATAATAGAACAGAGTGAGAACTATGAAATCATTTGCATAACTAAGTTTGCCTATTTTATTCTTTGGACCTATAATCCACAGCAGGAAGCCTTTTAAAGCAAGCTTTGTTACATCCATCCAAATTCTATGAATGTGAAAAATAAATTCAGGAGGCATTTAGCCCTGAAGTTGTTTCTCTTCAGTATGAGATGTGAGGTGTATTTTCTTTGGTATATGAGATATGAAGGAGGGAGAAATGGTTAAAAGAAAAATGAAAGGAAATGAGTAAGTAAACTGTTTTTGAGTCAATTCTCCCAAAAATTCATACTTCTTAGAACTTTGAGATAAAAACAAAATAACAAGTCAAGGAACTGTTGTTTAGACTTAAGAGAAACATAACATGGGGAGTAAGTTATATAAAAAAGCTAGGTCAGTAGGCTGTGAATATTGTGAGCCATCAGTGACAGGCTTTAGAGTCAGACAGAGCTGAACTTGAATCCTGTCTCTATGACTTAAATAAGCTGTGTGACCTTTGAGAGGTGCCACCCATCTCCAAGCTTTGAAGAAAGTCTACTATGTGGTAGATTAATAATGATGATTAAATGGAGCAAAATGCAAAGTATCTCGTTAGCCTCATGCCACAAAGCATATGTTTATTAAATGTGAAAATAGTTTTATATCCTCTCCTTCACAGAAGCAACAATACAATCAAAGAGGGCTATCCTGGGGACTTCAAGGATTAAGGGAGCTTCACAGTGGGATCATATGGTCAAAGTTTGTCAATATTTTTAAGATTCTTGGTTATGTTGGCCAAAGTACAACATAAAAGCAGTTGTACAATGCAAGCATTATATTTGCAATTAAAAAGCCTTATTTTACTTTGCCTATTACAAATGTTTACAATATTGACTTGACTCTAAGAAGACAATGAGACTGGATATTTAACTATTTGTATTAACTGAATCTGAAACATGAATATATCTCTATCTCTGAATCTTAATCACTTTCATCAGGTCCTTTTATTTCATTCTCTAGCTTACTGAGGCTTCATTCAAAATTTTTTTGAATTAATTTCAGATAAATTAGAGATAAGAAATTTAGATAAAATTTTGATTTTGGTCATTTGTGTACATTTCTTATCAGCTACTCCAGCCGTAACTCTTTGTCCTCTGAAACAGGATCTGCGCTTCCTCCATGGCGTCTGCCACATGGTAGACAGTAATGGCTGAATGAATGAATGGATGAAACATGTTATTTGCAATTTCATGTAATGCAAAAATATTAAAGTTTTTGAAAATGTAGCAATTGCCAAATATCTAGTTAATAGGTTAGTTTAAAAATTGTCACAGCTGTAGAAATACATGGTAGGAAAAAATTAGAAAACAATAAATTAAGGGTCAGTAAGTAAATAAAGGAATTTGAGTAGAATAATGCTAATTTTCTTGTGAACATTTTTATAAATGAATACATGAGTTTTCCATATTTTCACAAATAGTATAAATATATATCTTTTTAGAACTGCATGGAGCAGGAGTGGATATAAAATATTTGCAAATCTTCATTTTTAAATTATGATACAGCTTTTGCTCATGCAAGTAAAGATGTACAAATTTTCCAGTCAATAATCACTAATTGAGTTCCTACAGTGTATCGTGCAAAATCCTACAGATGGATGAATAAAACTTTTCCATTTAAGACATCCACTGGCTGCCAGGGAAGACTGTCACACACAAAGCTGCAGTGAAAAGCTGACCATGAAAAGTGCATTAAAGAGTTAGGAACAAAATTAGTTAAAGGCAGGGACTATGATGAACACCAAGCCGGAGGAATGCCTAAGAGATTTCCAAAAGAAGCAGCCTTTGCGTTGAGCCAGAGCCTCCTAGAGTGACGTGCTTTCTATGCAGAAGAAGAGGCTGTTTTTTGGGGGGGCTTTTTTTTTTTTGGTATCATTAATCTACAATCACATGAAGAACATTATGTTTACTAGGCTCCCCCCTTCACCAAGTCCCCCCCACATACCCCTTCACAGTCACTGTCCATCAGCGAAGTAAGATGCTGTAAAATCACTACTTCTCTTCTCTGTGTTGCACAGCCCTCCCCGTGCCCCACCCCCACACTATACATGCTAATCGTAATGCCCCCTTTCTTTTTCCCTTATCCCTCCCTTCCCACCCATCCAGAAGAGGCTGTTTTTTATATGGCCTGTTTGTGCAATTCTTTTGGCATTTGTTGCCAGCTCCATGTGGCCAAGAGGTCCAAACCAGCATATCTTAACACATCGTGCACAAGAGTCTCACATGCAGGAGGCCCTCAGTAAGTATTGGTTTTTAACATCTGGATGAATAAATGACCAAACTTACAGAGCCTTCTTAATATGGGACAATAATTTTCAAATAAAAAATTATACTTCATTAATGGTTGATTTCTTTACCTGATTACCCCTCTGCAATTCAAAGGAAAATTTAAGCTTTGTGAACTCTGATTAACGTTTATTTCACCAAATTTTAGGAAAATGTAACTGTGGCCTTTGTTCCTAGCATTCTGCTCTTTTCTTGTTATACTTAATTTCTAGACTTTCATTGGTTTGTTTAGATGCATGAGTTCAAATACATCCTTTTGTTTTTTTCAGTCTCAAATGAAAACTTCCTTAAACTGATGCTATAGGGCTGCTTATATATGAAGTAATATTTGGGTTGATGTATTTTTTTTCTTCTTTAGAAGCTAAACAAACTCATCCTTATTATACACATTCCACATTCTCCAGTTAAAAACCTACAACACAATGATAGAGAATAAGCATGAATTTCCTATTGGAAAGTGTCCAGTAATACCTACAGCAATTAACTAGGTTTCAAGGAGAATGTATTAGCACTTGTGCCACAAATAACCATTGGGTTATTTTAGTTAAATGGCGGTTCCAGCTAATTAAAATTTGTCACTGGTTTATCCCCTTTTACTGTTCTTTCTCCTTTAGATTTAACATGTCTTGGAGTATAATTCCTTTGGTTCCCTCCTTTCACAGATCTTTCAAAGACAAAACAAAACTCATTAGAACATGACAATCCCAAAAGGAAGCTGTAAGACTCAAGAGTGTGATCACAGCTACCCTTCTAAGATCCCAATCTGAATATCATGTTCAACAGAAAAAGCACATGTTTTACTTTTGCAGTTCTTCAAGAAGGGTAATAACAATACTACATATTTGTTGTTTTATTGTAGAGGATCTTCCTGATTCCCAGAGCAACGTGGAGAGAGATAAGCAAGATAGGCAAGATAAATATTTCCTCCCTGTTTGATAGGCAAGGCTCAGCCATTTACCTAAGGAGAAAGAAGATGACTCCTCCAAGTCAACAGCTGATAATGGATGAGCTGGAACCAGAACTGAGTGCAGTGCTTCCGCCTCTGTGTTACAATGCCTTTAGGACATTTTTTTTCCTGGGTTACTTGTAGGCTATGAGAAAATGTGAGAAACAAAGGAAAGAGAAGAGTGATGAAATTATTTGAAAATTAACTTAAATGATAGCTAGCATAATGTTGCTGTCATTGGGGAAAAAGTACTTTATTTGAGATTCATGGTGAAATATTTCCACTTTGTATAATGATTGGGTTTTAACACAAATGTAAAGTTCTGTGGAATTTGGACTGGAAAGGGCATGCCTTAAACCATGAAATCCACTGGGAAAAGTCATGATCTCTGCAAGAATTAATGGGGTGGGAGGAATATGTGGGGGAAAATGGTCAAACTAGATGGGGCCAATGGAATTGGAAGGAAGAGTGAGCTGTGGGGACATTGTGAGCCTGCAGTAGAGAGAATTTGGTGGCCAAGAGAGTGGACAGAAGAAAACAGAAGATAGCACAGAATTTTCCTGCTCTGCATAACCCTAGTACAGTTAGACAGCACATCCATACAAGCATTGATACTACTGGCCCACACTTTGTAGAAAAAGGAACAGATTATCTCTATAACATGAAAGAAACATGGCCCTCCCATCTAGAACCATTAAGAATTTGTATGTGCTCAAATACGTAGACTGCCCAAGGGATAAGGGGCCTGGTTACTCATCAATTGTAGCCATCCCTGTCAGGAGTATGTGTGGAATGGAAAGTAAGTTGTTTTTGTATTATTAGTTTTAAAATGGGGGCTTTTAACTTATAAATACCTAAATGGATTTGAAGAGGAAAAGCATGCAAATGGGCTGGATACCTCTTCACAGCAAATTTTCAAGTAGCCTTGTGATGCTCAAGCAGTACATGTGGGCTGAATTTTATTAGGTTCATTTTCTCTTCCAGAATTCCAGTCAGCATATTATATAATTGAAAATAACGTCCTTGCTCTTTGGCATTGGAGTTCAAACGTGAACTGCTGCAGGCATTTATTGCTTTTGAAATCACACATTTGAGAAAGGATGTCACTAAGCTAGCAAACCTGTTTTCAATGGAAATTTGGAAAACTGGAAAAAACATAAATCTTGCTATATTGTTGATTTTGCTATTTAGTAAGAATGTCCCTGACTACTCATGTTACACAGTGTTAGAGAAAACACAAGAAAGATTGCTCAGAATACAATTAATAGATTTGAATGATGAACAAAATAATAAAAAGAAACAACTCCTCATTTATAAGGGAGTATTGAGCTGCTTAGTCAAATAAATTTATCCTCTTCCTGCTACAAATCACAAAAGTATAAAAGAAAAAGAAACCAGAATGAGTAATGAAAAATAACAATGGTGTTTTACATCGGTGTGGCATTTTGTCATTAACTTAGATGTTATTGCCCAAGGAAACATTTGTTCTTTTTCAAAAGGGACAAGGAACAAGAGATGCTAATCTTTTCTCCCCCTTTGTTCCTTCAGGGGTCAAGGTATACTGAAAAGGTATTCCATCAAGAGAAATCTGGGGGAAGCTGGAAACCATCAAGTTACTGAGGCCACACAGGGAGCAGAAAGGATCGAGGTAGGTACACTTTTGATCCATTGATCCTACTATTGGTCCCTGAAAATACTTTTGTTGCTATTAAGACAGAGGGCAGCAAAAGAAAGGTAGGGTGGGAAGTCTTTATTTTAGCAATAAATATATTTAATCAAAGCTTGATAGAATCTGTTGTTAATGTCATATTAATAGCAAATAATGTGTGCTGAAAACTTGAGATACACATTTCTATCCTGTGTCTGCCAGGCACTTGTTATCAGTGTAAAGACAAGCTTGTTTTCATATATACTTTCTTAGCTGTGCTTATTTAAATTCTTCTCAGCAGAGGTAGTCAGCCCATCAAAATAATGCTTTATATTATAGACCTTATAACAGAAGAGAAACTCATAATATAAATTTACTGCTCTTCTGATACTAATCTCAGACCACCATAGCAATACATTTATAATTAGTATATACAAACAAATTCTTGTTGTCACTGATTGGTGGTTATAAATCTCAAATACTTCTTTGAGAAATGTTTCTGTGTGCTGGTGCTATAGATCTCTATATATCCTTATATATAACCTATCTATTTCATATACATAGCTAACATATATATTATATTCATTTGTGTAGTTGAATATGAATATATATAGATTTCTGTATATACTGATCTGTAATATACTATATATACTGTGCATGTACATACTACATTCTATATATTCCATGTATATATGTGTGTATACTGTATACATATTAACTGATACAAATTGTGTGTCCTTTAAAAATGAGGCTATGTTCATGTTGCAATCTTATTATTATTTCACAAATAGAATAAAAATTATCTTCTATGGGTAGGATTTATATTTGGAGCCACTTCAGTCCTTAAATGCTTAGTTCTCCCACCCAGTGAGAGAGACTTGCTCCCTGACTGCAGCTTAAATGGCAGATCAGAGAAATGGAGTGAGCCTCCACCAGTGTGAAGGCTCCAGCATTCTCCCCTCACTCTTGGATTCCCATGAGAACAAAGCTCCAAGGGAACAGGAAAGAGTAGGAGATATTAAATTTGATTTAGGCTCGTCGCCTGGTTTTCTCAAAACCAGTACAGTGTTCCCATTACTTCACAGTGATTTCATTTGGACAGTGGCATTGGGCTCATCTTCACGGGTCATCAGAGCATCTTTACCTTCATGTCAACTTTTAAATTTATGTCATCAGAAATAATACGTCTTAATCGAATCTACTTTTTATTATGAGGTAACTTCACACAAATAATTTTATCAAAGACATATTTCTACATAAATGCTAAACTCTCCATGCAAAAAACAAAACAAAACTGTAAACAATTTTGTATATAAGGAAAATTAAAACTAACATAAAATAATATTTATATAGTCTTCATTATGGGTGGAGTATATAGTGATTTATAAACATAATTACATGCATCCCTTACAGTAACTGTGTGACGAAGGTAAGGAAAATATGGCGATTTCCTAAGGAAAAAGTGCACCTCAACAAGTGCACACAGCTACCAGGTGGTGAAGTTAGGATTAAGCCTAAATTTGTCAGATGCTTAAGTTATGTTCTTGGATAGGAGTATTTGGAAGGAGGCAAAATATTGTTTGAGCAAAATTTCTTATTTTCATCAGGTATTTATAATTGGTGTTTGAAAATACATATTTTTAGGGAACACATTATCTCATACTCTATGAACTCTATGAAAGAGATGAAACATTTCTCTGATTCATTTAATAAAAACATAATACTAAAAAAATTTAAAAACTGATAAAATAGCACACACACAAAAAAAATCACAAAAAAGTCACTGAAATACCAGATATAGGAACGTAGAAATCAATAAAATAGAATAGTACGACAAATGGTATTTATTCTAAGAATTTACAATAAGTGGTTCAATATTGGAAAATTTATAATAATTTCAGTCATAGACTAAAAATAAAACCCCCTTTTTTTGCTTCCTGATAGGTTCTAAATCACATTTGAAAAAAGCAAGTATATTTCTTTTGAGAAAACACATATATGCATAGTAATTTAGTAATTTAGGGCTGTTATTAAATTGTGAAAGAACAATTTCAAGAAAACAAAGAAGTGTTAGAGGCTTACTTATTACATGCCAAATTTCATCACTAATAATTAATATCATTCTACAAATTCACCCAATGCAATAGATTTAAAAATATTACTAAAATTAAAAAATTTCTAATTATATGTGCTAGAAACTTTTCTCACTCTAGAGATTAACTCATTTATCTTCACAATAATCCTATGAGATACTATCATTCTCATTTTACAAATTAGGGAGCTGACGCCTGAAGAAACTAAGTAACTTGGCCAAGGTCACACAGCTAAATAGAGAGCTGAATTAGAACTCAAGTTCTTAGTTTAAGTCATGAATTTTTAACCTTAAATAATATGGTATGCTGCCTTTCAAAGGTTAGAACCGTAAGAAAAGAGGTGAAATCTTTTCTCCTAAGAAGTAATTTTTACTAAAATTCTCAAAAAAATCAACTGAAGAACTATTAGAATAAGAGACTTCAGTTAAGTAGCCATACAAAATATAAATGTGTAAAAATTTATTGACTTTTCTCTGACAGCTACAAATAGAAAACATGATGAAAAGAATCATTTTTATAATGGCAATGAACTATGAATAAACAGTATAAGAAATGTATGAGACTTAAGTAAAGAAAATAATGTTTTGTTGAGAAACACAAAATAAGATGAACAGTAATGGAGATTCATATTTTATTCCTGGCTGAGACTAAATATTAGAATGAGGTTAGATTCCTTAAATTAATTTTAAAAGTTGATGCAATTCCATTTAAAGCCACAAAGAGATTTTTAGGGAGAGGGTGGCAAAGTGATTATTAAAATTCATATGGAAGAATGGACAGGATGGGAAAAGCAAATTTTTGAAAAATACAAATAATGAGGAAGGAACTTCTAATTCCAAGTATTAAATAATATTACAAGGTTACAATTACTTAAATCAGTGTGTTATATTTTACTAAATTAGACACTTACCAGAACTAAACCAGCTTGAAAATTCTCTGGATTTAAGCATATAAAGGTAATATATAATAAAGGCAATTTCATGTTGGTGGAGAAAATACTATTACATGAACACAATTCCAATAATTTGTTAATATTAGGTAAAATTGTGTGGATCTTTTATTCATACAATATACAAATAAATATCAGATTACTTAAAGAAGAAAAAATAATGAGACATAACTAGAGGAAAATAGATGGGTGGATGATTTTATAATCTTGTCTAATAAGATCATCAAAAGCAGAAACTATAAGTGAAGATTTATAGACTTGAAAATGAACATATTAAAACTTCAGTACATATAAACAGAGAGAAGACTATAGCAGCATTCCTAATGATGTGTTTGAAAATTCTTTCTTGATTTTCTGGAAGGATAGAATTAATAAATCACCAAGTTCTGACTAATATTTCAAATACACTACCATTTGAAGGCTTAATAAAGCAGCACCCATCCTGGAATAGTACTCATTTAGTATTGTATCCACTGCAGACACAGAGCATCAGAGAAATTCCTGTTAGCTAAAAATAAGGATGGAATTCTATGGAAGAGCAAACAATGATGTAGAAATTAGTATTGCTCTGCTTAAAAAGGTCAACTAAGTTTGAGTTATAGCATCCAAGAGAGCAAGAGATTTCAATTAGACAGCTTTATAATTCTTAACATGTGCCAGAGCATTTCATTTCAGTAGAAATCATTTACAACATCATTGAGTCATGTCTGAATTTTTATAATATGTTAAAATGCTATCCCTAATAAAAACGAAGCAATTCCAGTTTTCTGTCTTGAATTACACAGTGGATCATTGTAGAGAAGTGACACAGTGATAAAATTTGGAGAGAAGTGTTTTCTGTTATATTGAAGAGTAAGAGATTGTTTTCTCCATTTCCCTCTAGAGTAGCTATGCACCTTCAGAGCATTCCTAGAGCAAGTGGGAAAGCAAAGTTTATTGTGATCAATGAACAATGAAATAAAGGGAAAAAAGTTTTATTTCAAATATTCCAAATGATATCAGCCCAGACTAAGATAATCAATTAGCACTAACACTAACAAAATAGTAATTTTCTGTTCTGGGTTCTTTAGAAAAATTACTAGACTCTTAGCCCCAAATAGCTCTTGAGAAAGAGTAACCAGCAGGCCCATGAACTTCCTAGTCTTTCTGTTCACATCTAGCCTCTCTTGATAGCTCTGGTCAAAGTGCTGACCCCTGGCCTCTGCTCTTCCGCGTGAGGTCACCGACATGCTCCAGGCCCTTCTGCTTGGGGTTGCTCAAATGACACAGACCCCTCCCCTGCCCCTTTTCCACCCGTGCTGCCCTTTTGTTTCTAAGTGCAAACTGCCCAGTGTTCTGCATTCAGCTACCCTCCCCCTCCTTTCTAATGGGACCATTTTCCTTGCATCAGGTTTATTTCTTCAGCTTTTTTTATCCACCAATTCTAAGAGGTTTTTTCCCCTCTGACACTGGGCTGGAACTGTTAATAGGTAGTCCTTTCTCAGGAAACTTAGAATCTGGGGGTTGGCTAACAGCCATCAATGTGTCCTTCCTATAAGGGTTTTAAGTACTCATGAAGTTAGAGCCTTGGCTGATCCATCCTGCTGGTTCATGAGACATGCCTGAATCTAAAAAAAAGAAAAACAAAAAAGCTTAAACCCTACCTCTATTACCTCTGCTAAATAAATATTGGTTTAAGTAAATGTTTTTATTTGTTCATAGATATACAACTAGTATATGTATTATTGACCATTCTCAGAAAGAGACCTGGAAGTAGCAAAAAAAGAAGTTGTATAAAATATTTTCTGCTCATGGGTAATAGAAGCAAAAGACAGGCTTAGCCGTTTTGTGTTAAGTAAGAGTAACAAAATCAAACAAGCACAGCCGTAGGATAAAGAAAGAAACTCATTCATTTTCATGCTAGCCAGACTGTCACTTTTTGAAGACTGTTAAAAAGCTGTTTGTAAGCAGTCTGGAAAGAATATAGGCAACAAAACAAAAAATAACAACAAACAAACAGAAGAGCAGAACAAGCAGACACCCTTATAAAGAGAGAAAAGGGAATATATACAAAGAATGGAGGTGGTCATCGACAGTTTAGCACTTGTCAGTAATCAAAACAATTGTCATTAATGTTCATAGTATTTGCAAAACTCATCTCATTCAGTAAATATTTATTGCGTATTTACCCTGTCGCCCTGTGCCAGGCACTATTGTGAGAACTGAGACAGAGCTGAAGACACTTTGCAATTCCTCAGGGTTTGTGAGCTGCCAGAATGGAAGTGCTGATCTAGAGAAAAACTGAGTAGCAGACTGTGAGGAGACTCAAAAAGGCATTCTATCAGGAATGGCTGATGATTAGCACTTTGGGGAGGTCCAGAGATAACATACGAACTTTCTTCAGTATCACCTGTCCTATATGACTGAGAAGGCAAGACTAGGTTCATTGGATGGGAATCAGAGAAAGACACATTTTTACTTAATCAAAGGAGTGGCTGCTTGAAATTATACCAGCTACTTCTGGTAACTGAGATAGTTCCAGAAGCTTGGTACCACTTGGAAGGATGTGTCAAAAGGGATTCATATGTGGGATGGTGAAGGACTGGGGATGGAAGATTGATAATTAACTCATGTCTAAGGACAAAAGTTCCAGAATCTGTTATCACCATCATTGATGTAGGAAGGGCTTCCCTGAGGACAACGCAATGAGGGACGCTAAGGCTGCTTTGGAGTCAGGCCCACCAGCTTTCTTTTTTTTTTGAGAGGGCATCTCTCATATTTATTGATCAAATGATTGTTAACAACAATAAAATTCTGTATAGGGGACTCAATGCACAATCATTAATCAACGCCAAGCCTAATTCTCAACAGTCTCCAATCTTCTGAAGCGTAACGCACAAGTTCTTACATGGTGAACAAGTTCTTACATAGTAAGTTCTTACATCCACCAGCTTTCTTAATGTTAGACTTTGGCAAACTTTCTCATTTCTGAGCTCTAGTTCCTACATCAGATAAATGATGTTATTAATAGTATATGTCTCACAGGACTGTGGTAAGGTATAAACAAACTAAAAAAATGCTTAGCCTACAGTAGGCATTTGATAAATGATATGTTACTATGGGGACCTAGAGTCTCATCTTGAGAAACACTAGACTGCTTTAAATAATCCAGAAAGCTAAAATGATACTCATTAATGTAGAAAGTTTCTCTCTTCCTATCATGGGATTTGTAAAAATCTTTCTGAAATGTGCAGTAAGAAACATATACAATGTTAAAAATCATTGGGCAAATAGTTCCATTTTGCTAGCATATTTTTGTTACTTGTCTGTTCTTAGATGCTATAAAGATTCCTTTTTTTAGCTCTGTCTCCAGCTCTTTGAATTATGCTAAGGGACCTATATTGTTAACCTCCGTTATATCAAAAGGATCTTGGACAGCATGTTATGACTTGTTCAGAGAGACACTACTGGTCCAAGTTGCATGAGTTTGAAAATTGCTGGGTGTTGGGTTGTAACTAGTATCTGTGTTACAAAGTTTCTGTGTTTCAGTCATGTTGTTGGTATCAACCATTGAATAATTTGAATTAGCCATTAAGAAAGTCAAAAGGACCTCAGGTGGATATGATCTGGCCAGGTTATGCCAACATGAGCCAATAAAGCTGTTCGTGATTGCCTGTTTTATCGACTCAACAGACTATGTTTGACCTCGAGTTATGCTTACCAGCTTCCATAAATGAGCCATTTCACTACTTACGCTCACTTTTCCAGGCCTATCTTTCATTAGCTCCACTTTTTCTTGTTTTTTTAGTCCACCCTGTCTTTTTTACTGGTATAATTGATGTACTGATACATTTCAACAATGCAGAGAAGAACCTAGAATAAAATCAACTCCCACCTTTCAGAACTAAACAGTTCGTTTGGTAATATTTGCTTAGTCTTCGTTTTTAAAGAAATAAGATGCCGCAGTTAGTTTGGTTTCCTTCCAGAATCATCTATGAATTAGTGTATATTGTTCCAATCCATTTTATACATTTACCCACATATTTATGCAACTTATTCCAATATGTAGTTCTGGTTTGTGTTTTGAAAATTTGTGAAAATAATATAGCACTGCTTTTCACGACACTGTTTTTGAGACCTATGTAGTTATACATAGCTCTAGCTCTGTTTTTCCTGGTGAAATCTGCTTTCCTTGATAAGACATTTGCTGTGCACATCTAGTGGCCTTCCTTACTCCTAAATGGGGCTCAAGGACGACAGGATGTTATTGTAGGAAGAGAGAGGAGAAAACATCGTTGTACTTCATATATATCTTTAGATGTCATCAACGCTTCATATATTGTCAGCACCGGGACCTTTTGAAAAGGACAAAAGCTAAGTCGGATGGGGATGGGGAGACAGGGAAATGTAAATAAACTAGAACTTTCCCAGGCAAACCACAATGGAGGATTAGCCAGCAGATAGAGAAAACAAGGCTGTCAGAGGTAAAATGACTTTCTGGGTCACAGCTGGTTAGTGGCAGTCCTCAAAATACCCAGCCCAGATCTCAACATCAAACAATCTCATGGGGTAAGAGAGAGAAACTTTTCTGGTCCAATGTTCATTTCATCACACTGCTTCTTATGTTTAAAAAAGATATAAGAAGTTAATGGATTCTTAGGGCCGAGTCATCAAGAAAATACCTGACACCCTGCCTTCAGAATGGCTGGTTACAGTGTGGCTTTAATCCATCATTTTTTCTTATGATTTCTCTCTCTCTCTGCACAGATAAATCTAATTGCTAACTCTCTCCACTGAAGAAAGTACTCGGTCCCATTTTTCCCAATAGGTAGCAGACTATGGCCAGGTCAACCAGGTTTTACTGGTGATCAGGTTATCTCTTTTCCAGTTACCAATCAGCTTCGCTTTGCCCTACTGTTGCCTAGTTAGCAGCCGGCTAGTTAATGGATGTGACATGTCTGTTTCTGCAAGTTTGGGTGTGCCAAAGCTGTACGGGAGACAGAACTGACTCACTAATTCATCAAGGGTTTTCATTTCCAACGTAGATCTGCATTGTTCTTTAGCCAGGCCCAATCTCAGGCATTCTTCATAGTAAGGTGGTATTTGCAATATTCATTTGTAAGGCATGGTGTTTGGACAAAAATTCATCATTTCATTTTTATTTTAAATCTCTAAACTAATACAACTTCTAGGATTAAAAGGCTTGCAAAGTTTTTAAATTTTACTTGTTTCAAATTTGTTTTCGTTTTTCCAAGAAGTTTTATACACATGTATAAGATAAGTAAAACCAGTGTTGTTGACTACCTACTGGAAATAAAATTTAATTGCTAAGGTATTCTATATAAGTTAAAAGATACATTGAAAGTGAATATTTATCATGTGTTAGTTATCAAGTTTCACTTGATGTTCTAAATAAAATTATGATAATTTCATTATTTTATAAATAAGTTCAGTCTGTAAAATCTTAATTTTCAGATGCTTCAGAACACATAATATTCTTGATTAATTTAAAGTCAGCCCATTATCTTATCTTGTAAGTAGCATAGAAATTGTAACTCTAGTCATATATAGTTATAATCCACTGATAGGAAAGTACAGTGTTTAGGGTGCTTCTATACACAACCCTTAAATGTCTGGGATATAACTTTTGAAAAGATGAGATCATTGCCCAAAAGCTGCACATGAGCTGATTATCATTATTGTCAGATGATGTGTTTTCCAGTTTCTGCTGGAAACACATCATAAATATTCTAGCTGCTGAGTATTATTAAACTCTTCAGTGTATAACAGTTCCATATGTGAGGGCATAGCTGCTGCAGGGTGGCTAAAAAGACAGTGTCTCTATAAGTCGTGTCCACATTGCCTGTCTGTGAAGGTTCCTCTTTGGTTCAGTTTGGTTTGTGGTTATATGTTATTTAACTATCATGTGGAACATAGCTCAAGTCTGTGAGCTGACTACTAAGGGGCAACCCAACTGAGTCACTTCACTTAAAATTTTGCTATATGTTAGATGTTTATGGAGTCATGTCTTTAGTAGTTAAATGCATATCATAGCTTAACCACATTACATCAAGTGGTAATTTCTCGAGTAATATTTCTTTGTCTGTTTTGTTTGTGGTGAAACAGCTTTAGTAGCCCACCATATGGGAGTTTTTAGTCTTTCTGACACTACGTGAACATTTGAACAACACAAAAGATTTGGTGGAAAGAGCACTGAGTGTTGGAAGTCAATCTGTTCCATAACTTACTTTGCCACCATCTAGCTGCATAACTTATAAGTCATTCAAAGATATGGCACTAGGCAGTGGATCAAATCCTTGATTGGCATATTTGTGTCCCACTCATGCCATCTATTAGTGGTTTGTTCTTGGGAAAATGACTTAATAACTCCTCTGTGTCCAAGTTCTCATCTGTAAAAGGGAAGTGAAAATAGTACCCATCTTATAAAGATATTAAAAAGATTGAATCAGTTGATACGTGTCATGCTCTTAGAAGAGTGCTTATATGACTGTTTAATAACATTTTTTTTGTTTAATAACATTTCAGTGTGATTGGACTTCACTGGGTTTGATTTCTGTAAGACTGTTTCCAACCTGAAGATTCCCTTTTATATTTCTGTTTCTTGCCTTTGTTTCAACATATTTTAAACTTATTAACTTAAGCTACTGAAACCATTGGTTCTGGGCAGAGTATTAGTGGCCATATGGTTTAACATCAATGATTTTTTTTCATCATTTTTAGATTAAGCTACCTATGCATAACTGAAGAACTGCTTTAAAATGCAGGCAAAATATCTATATATCTCATGGTTACATAGACTGCCAACCTCTATTACTCAGCTTGGAACTTGTTTTTGCATTGTGCAGATATTTTGTTTACATTAAATGGCTAATGTGATTTATTTAATTTTTCAGTTTCTGTCTTTATAAATGTGTTATGGAATGGCAGGCTGTTTGGAGAATTGAACTTGATTGTTGCTTTTCACCTCTGTAATGCCAGTGAAAATATTCCACCATTTATCAGGTTTCTTTAGGAGAGGTTGGTACAGGACTTTTATCTTTTTAAGCTCATCACATAGCCATAACACTTTGTTACACAAATAAGTCTCTTTTATTTAAGCTTGAAATCTGTTAAATTGGAGTGTTTTGTAAGGCAGAGAGTTCTGTCATCAGAATAAGAGCTTAGTGGTAGAGGGACGAATTAATTTGTTTTTTAAATATAGGACAATCCCACCAGTGTGAAAGAAGCCACCAAAATTGGAACTCATTTCAGCAAATGGGGGGAAGTAGAGCCAAGCTAGTGGGCTTATTATCTGGAGAGAATGGTGACAGCAGTAGGGGGCTGTCCTGACATGCATTATGTTGGAGTCCAGGAAGGCCAGCAAGGCCCAGCGGGTGGTGTCACAGGGGCCATGGTAACACAGGGTCCAGAAGCAGGTGATGACCAGGTGGATAAGCAGAGTTCTGATCATGGAGAGTGGAGGCCAAGGGTTGGGGCTGGTACTGAGGCCTGAAATTCAGGCCCTGGGAAAACTGGATAGTCTAGTGTAGAGGTCTGTTTTGGAGGGAGTGGGGCTCTATTAGAGAAGATACTGTTATGTGAGGTCACAGGTTAAAGAGGACTTGAGACATCCTCAGTATTGGGGATTGTGTGGCTTGAAAGGATGCTGGAATAGGGAGCCAGGTATGTTTTTACAGAAACTCATGTTGATAATCCTTAGTATACACTTAGGGGGTCTAGTTAAAGGGGGTCTAGTATACACAGGTCTAGTTAAAGGTCTAGTAAAGGGTTCTGGGTCTGCAATTTTCTTTTGAAAATTGAAAAACTCAAGCCTGTTACTTACTAAACTGTGCTTTATTGCTCACAAACTAGATTAGAAGGCGACTTCACTGTCATCAGCCTTGCCATTGTTTCAGTATAACTTTCAGTAACCTTCAGACAAGAGAATTTCATGCCATTGAAACTGCTCAGCTGGGACCTAAGTGGAGCATACAAGACAGAGGTGTTATTTCCTTCTCTTCTTGGATTTATCCTAAGGAAAAGGTCACATATCAGAGAAGAGAGTACAAAATGAGAGATTTAGCAAGTAGGTGGTTGTTTCTGCTTGAGCTTGCTTGAAATGGAGGAGAAGATGCAGTAGAAGTTGCTGAAATTAATTTCTTTTAAATGACATGAAGTGTTACCGGCCTTTTCCTTGGCAATCATTATTTAGGGGAATACCAGGCCTATTTATGTTACTATAATACTCTGCATCGAACCAGGACTTCTGCCCCCAAGGAATAAAAGAAAACTGGACATGACTCTTTAGCTTGTGTCTTTGCTTTAAAATAGCTTTCTGCTTTGGATCTAGATTTTATGCCTACTGACATATTTGTGATTAAAGGAAAGAAACCCTCAGGTAAACCAAAGTCCAATTATTCCTGTTCCTTATATTTTCAATAAGTTCTTAGGCTGATGTCCACTTAAAAAAAATTAATTTGGTTATTATAAAATTCTAAACCTTCATCATTGTTTCTCCCAGTACTATTTTCAATAGAAGGAAATCCATAGTTCTTTCTAATAGAATTCTTTACAATGGTGAATATTGTCTAGAGAAAGGATGTATTCACTTATCAAACGACAGTTAATTTAAAGAGTTAAGATCAAGATAAACTTGAAATTTAGTTTAAAAGTCTGACATCCTGTGTGGCTTTGGGACAAGTTATTTGCTACGCTGGGTTTTAGTTTCATATCTCAACTTACACCATCTCTATAGATATGCTGTTCTTTCTGGTTCATCATTGGGAATCACACTGGATAACAAAATTTTCCTTTTTTTAATGGAGACTTTTTAGTGGAAGTCATTTTAATATGTTCCATTCTTATATGTCCTTTTAATTTGAACATAACTGTATTGGTTAGGCTTCCACCAGAGAAACAGAACCAGGAGGAAATATATACTAGAAGACTTATTGGAAGGCACTGGCTTAGGTATTTGTGGGGGTATTCCAGAACCTTCGGGCAGGCAGGGCAGGCTGGAAGCTCTGAGGCAGGAGCCGAAGCTGCAGGCCACAGGTGGCATTTCTTCCTCTTGGAAACCAGTTTTGCTTTTAAGGCCTTTCAAATGATTGAACCAGGTCCACTCAGATTACAGAGAATAATATCCTTTACTTAAATAGATTTATTATAGATGTTAATCACATCTACAAAATTCCTTCACAGCAATGCCTAGACAAGTGTTCAATTGAGTAAATGGGGACAACAGCCTAGCCACATTGACATATAAATCTGACCACTACAGTACATTCTTTGTCAACCTGACATCTATTCTTAAATCATAATTAATCTCAAAATAAAGACAGTAACAAAGTCTTAACTTCCTGCATATAACTGAAAGCATCCTATCCCTTTCCCCAGAAGAGGATAGAAGGTCATTGCATGTTCACTATTCTCCTTGTATCTCCTAACTTAAACTTAAATACTTTCCTGTAAAGTTAGATATTATTAATATATCTTATGTTAGATGACAAGCATTCAAGAAGAAAGAATGCAAAAATACTGAGACACACACATTTGCAAAAAATGAGGAAGAAATAGTCATAACTTACAGTCTTCATTTCTGAAATTGGTCACATACTCATAGTATTTGTAAATCCCTTCTTCTATGACCCATTCCATATATTCATTATTCCCTTTGCTCTGAAGCAGGTACCTTGTCTGATTATGGTTCTTTGCCTGGTGGGGTGACCCCAAACTTCACTCCTAAAGGGTCTGGGCCATTAGCGGGTGTTTTGTGATTTTCCCTGACTTGTGAATTTAATTGGGGTTTACAGGGACTTCAGTCTCAGAACACGGTGGTAATAAGAGATGCCTTGAGGGATCTCTTTAAATTCCAGACATACTCTTTCTTACCTCCATTGTGGAGTACAGTCCAATTGCTTCTTGGGAATCAGAATCAATCACCCCAGCCAATACAGAAACGCCCTTCTATGACTGTTGATTCAGTGACCATTGCTCTTCGTTCAGTGGAATCATTGTTTCTGATAGAATCACTCCTCCCTTTGAAATTAAGACCCTTCAACCAGCAAAGCAAAAGGCCACCTGGATGGGCAGCAAAATGTTTTCAGGGGATTGCTAGGGGTAAGAGTGAGTGGGTGAGTGGTGCCACTTTCATTTCTACTCCTTGAATCCTGGATTCATGAATTCTATCAATGGGGGACAGAATATCATATATTAGATGCTGATTTAGAGTATGTACAGCCTCTTGGAGATGATTGTGAGAGCTTAGCCAGGTATTGCCACCTCACTAGCATTGCAACTTTGTCTTCTAAGGCCATTCCACTGTTCTATTATGCCATCCACTTCAGGATGATGGAGAACATGGTAATACCAGTGAAAGAGCATTGCTGGACTTCATTTGCTGTGAAGTGAACTACTTGATCAGAAGCAATGCTGTGTCAAACATGATACTGGATAAGGCATTCTGTAAATCCATAGATGGTAGTTTGGGCAGAGTTTTGCATGCAGGGAAAGCAGCTCTATATCCAGAGTGTCTGACCCCTTCTGTGATGGAAGCAGTCCAGTATAAACAACCTGCCACCAGATAGCTGGCTGGTCATCTTGGCTAATGCTGCCATATCAGGAACTCATTGTTGAATCAGCTGCCAGCAGATTGGGTAAGCAGGTTTTGCATGATAAAGCCACTCTAGCATTCTATAGTATACCAAGATAGTCAGTTATAGCATTTTAATTTCATTTCATGTTGGCCCATGTTTGAACCAGCCAGCCAAAATGTTAGAACCCTTTCTATCCCTTGAGTGAAAATATTGGATCTCTGCTTAGTAAGCCCATATCAATAAATTCACTCTAACCTAATTGTAGGTTCCTTCCCTAATTATCCAGCATCCTTAACATCTATTCATGCACATATTCCCCAGGTTTTTCTACATAAATCGGAAAAATTATGTATTTCATAGGACACAATTTGTACCTCACTTTTTAGAGCTTTTGGAATATGAGTCTAGTTATTAGAAGCAAAGATGGGTGGTAGGAATAGCTTCTGAGGAGAATCAGCAGTGTTTTGCAAGGGACTACCTCAGGAGAGACTATCACAGGTTCTTCAGGCGAAGCAGAGGTTAACCTCTTCAGATAGGAGTTCCACTGGCAAAGATGACTCAACAGAATTTAGGGGTTTGATATAGTCTCAGCTTCACTGGAATTTCTCTGATGTTTCTATTCCAATTTTCAGGATTCCATTCCTTCTAAATCAATGCCCTCACTTTAACAGAAGATGTTCTGCAAGGTTGAGAATTTAATTTGTGTTGTAATTCAGCTATTTGCAAGATGAGATTCTAGGTTTGAAATCTCAACCCTACAGCTACAGGAGATAACGGTTTCCTTCTAGACAGACATAGAAGGTTTAAGGTCATTGATACAGAGCTTGAACTGAAAATTTTAAGTCCTGAGCACATTCATTTCTTTCCCTTTTCTACACCACAGTTTGGAGCAAGCAGCCAAGATAGAAATTATATGATTATGGTTTATGTGATTATGGAGGCTGGTTGGGCAAGTCCAAAATCCATAGGTCAGGGTGGCAGGTTGAAAACTCTCTGGCAGTCTATAGGTGGAACTTCTTCCTCAGAGAAATCACTCTTCTGTTCTTTCAACTGATTGGGTCAGGTCCACCTAAATTATTAAAGCTCCTTTACTTAAATCAATTGATTATAGATGATAGATGCTTTCACATCTAAAAATTCCTTTACAACATCACCTAAATTCATGTTTGAATAACTGGGGACTATACTCTGGCCAAGTTGACAAATAAAACTGACCATTCCAATGGTTCAATTTTGTTTTTGATTATTCATAATAATCACATGTATAGTCAAATATAAATGATGTGTCCACAAAGATTATGGCTAATCACCCAAGCATACGCTCTAGAACTTGGTTTCTTGAAAAAGTTCTATAGAACAGCTTGCTTATAGTCATTTATTTTTTCCTTAAAAATAAAATAAAGTATTGCAGCTATAATACACTCTTTGGTAGCATGATGTAGTTCTTTCTTCACAAAAAAAAAGTTAGCTGTAGTGGCTTTTCTCAATAGCTTTTCTCACCCTCCAGAAAATCATCTTTTCTGTGGCCTGTGGTTACTAGTGTCTTTAAATTGACACATTATTAAAATGTCCATAACAGAGTGGGTAAACCGAGATCTTGTTCAGGGGCCTTTTCTATTGTGTTCATCTCTTGCTGCCTGTTGAGGGGCCAATTCTGCTAACAGGTTTGGAATTCAGTTTTGGTTAGCTGAGAACTCTAGAATTTAAAAATTCTAGGAAGCTGGTCCTTGGATAGCTGAGCTTTCTCAGTATGTTGTTAAAATGCACTTCATAAAAAGAAGTTACGCTTATCTGTGACTAAAATGATATCTCTGCTATGGGAAATGGACAGACTCCTGAGTGAACATTTTATTATTAATCCCAAAACAAGGTCACAGAGTTTCCTGGATAGTTTATTCCAGGTGGCTAACACCTTCAGCCAAACTCACGTGACTTATTTATTTAGAATTACAGAGTGTGCTGGGCTCTTCTCGTGCACATGCTCTGGTGGCAAGGGGCAAGACATAAATTGCTCTAACAGAATTTCAGGTGTAATCTATGGCTAAGAGAGAGATTATTGTGGGAAATCCCTAGGGCAGCTTATCTGATACATTACAGTTCAAACCAGTGGGGAAGAGAAAATGAGGGGAGCCTGATTCCAAAGCATGTACTTCTCCCTTTATATTAAACTCCCTGAATTCTATTTAGTACAACCTGAAAGGAATGTTGAAGTAAAAATTTTTTTCAAAAGAATGGAGAATTGGGGGGAAGGGTGCTTCCTGGCGATAATCAGCAGCTCCCCCTTTCCCAAGCTGATTTATCAGTGCAGAGATTTGTTCCCATGCGTGTCACCTGGCTTCTTCTCACTCCCCTCCCTGGCCTCACAGGGGGCAGCAGGACCACTGAGTTTTAGCTTTAGACATGCAGACAGGCAGTGAGAAGCCCAGTTGGGAGGAGTGAGAGGGCAAGGAGGTTGATGGAGGAGTTGGGACTCCTGGGAGCAGAAGAGAAGAGAAATCTCTAAATTGTAGATATGGTGCTGAGAGTTCAGAGGCAAAATGTGCATTAAAGTAAATCATTTTACCAGTGAAGGCAAGGTCAGTAGTCACCCGCATGTTTGCTCCATGGAACACTTGGCATATGCCACCTACAGCTCCACTGGCTCACCTGAGAGGCTGTCTCTGGTCCTTCCATCTCATTTAGATCGTCCTTAGTTCTCATTGTTCTGTAACAACCTGTTTTTCCCCTTCATAGTTCTCATCAGAACTGTGGATTATGTATTTGATTATTTATATATGTTCTATGATCTACTTTAGTTTTTAGGATCTTGTTTTTCTTGTTTACCACATTGCTTCTCTCTAGCTTCTAGCTGCTTAATACATTTTTATGAAATGAGTGACTGGTTGCTTTTGACTTTCCCCTTTATCCAGTAAAACTTGAGTCTAAAATTGCTATTCTTGGCTATTTATTCATTTGGAGCTCTTGTGAACATCACAAAAGTGCTCAGAAATGTTCATGCTCTTTCAGAGCGATTATTCAGTTGGCTTGCAATAGATGTTAGTGATTGTTTACATTAAAAATGCAGCACTCATTCTTAGTACTACGATTTATGTTAGAGTCATAAATTACTTTTGATTGCTACCAATGACTGATATTAAGATGATATTCTAGAGCTGATTTAGCTTTAGTTTTTGAGAGTAGTATGTAGAATTGGTACAGAGGAGAATTTATAAGCAGAAGTATTTGGATTATCCCTTGTTTGGGGGATATCTGCAGGCTGCTTCCATTTTCATCACGCTTAAGCAAGAACTGCTTGGGATCTTTTCACACTGATGTTTCCAGCAAACTGTTTTGATATTTATTGAACTCTTTCTCAGCTGTGTGTTTTTAAACTTGGAAAGATTAGGGAGTAATTCAGTTGAAACATTGGCTTTCAGCCACATCTCAATGTACTCATCAGCTAATAAAAGTTCTCTCAGTCCAGCTTCACAGATGTAAGGATCATTGCTAGAGCAATTAAGGAATGTAAATAAAGATAAGGGCTTTGTTAGATTTCAGATATGTGGTGATGTCTATGATAGCCTTAAAGAAACACATATTCTAATTACCTGCTATTGTCCTGAATCTCTGGATTAAGCTTTTTACATTATGTTGACTGGGATATTCATTAAAATAAAATTTACTAATCTTTCATGCAAATTTCAAAGAACAATCTGCTAGGAACCTAGGAACCTTAGTTTGTTAATTAAGAATAATTAGAACTATGTTCTTTTTATGTTCTGGAGTTTTCTAAGATGTTTTTGGAATACGATGGTTTTTTGCTAGTTCTGGAATCATTAGTAGGAAATATATATAAATATTGTAAGATATAAATGGAAGATATATATAAGATATATATATATATACACATATATAAATGTAAGATATAACTTAATTACAGAAGTGGTGTGTATAAAGTCATTTACATTATGCCTTGACAACACCCACAAAATGGGCACTGGATTAGTTACTATATAATTGGGATAACTGAGTGATCCTTACTAAGTGATGAGTCAGATTTAATTTACAAATTCAGAAAAATAATGATATATATAAGTTGTGGCTACATATTATTCTAAAATGGAGTAGGAAATTTATTGGCTTAGGTTGATGAGTTCTTTTTTTATTGGAATATAGTTGATGTACAATATATTGGTTTCAGATGTACAACATATGATTCGATAATTATATACATTACTAAATGCACACCACAGTAAGTGTAAATTATTTACCCACTACTACCATATCAAGATATTCCAATGATACTGATTATATTCTCTATGTTGTATTTCCATTTATATGACTACTTTATTTTATAAATTGAATTTTTGTACCTCTTTATCACCTTCACTTGGTGAGTTCTTTAAGATTATGACTTAAATACTGTCCCTTGAAATACAATAAATCCAGCTACTTGACTTTGAACTTTTCACTAATTGCCTTTGTTCACTTATATCATTTTTCCTTTTCTTCAGCTTGCAATTATTGCTCTCATTATGATGTAATGTGCCATCACTGTAAAAGTTTAACAAGGTTGTAGTTCAAACTTGACTTTTCCTTAGAAGTAGGGCCACTCCTTTCTGAGAAGAGGCCATGGCAGAGCATTGTGTTCTCGGCAAGAGGAGACCTGACTCAGGACCACTGCTGGCTGCTGAATCCTCTTACCTTGAATCTGAGCCAGGGGTCATTGAAGACAAGGGGTCTGGAGGAAACATGGTCCTCGCAGTAGGAAAGGTCTTGGGATTCGTTCTCATTGTGCCTTTGCCTCTGTACTTCAGCACAAAATAAACAAAGACTGTGCTGCTATCTCATAAATATGAGAATTAATGAGATATTCCTGTGCATGGATTTGGTCAACTTTAGATATGAGAAAACATGACACACACAGTATCCCAATCATAAGGCTCTGATGTTACTAAAGGCAAATGGAAGAGTTTATATTCTGTGAGTAAGTGGAATGAAAATAAATCAGGTAACTATTAGTGGATCTCTTGTCCAGGAACTACTGTGAGTCCATACGTTCTATCTTTATTGCTTTGTTGTGCCATTGGAATCCCAGTTGCGAGGCTCATAGAGAAGAGGCTGCTCTTTGGAGCAGGTCCAGGAATGGGTCAATCTCGTTTGCCAAAGCTCTAGGAGAATCTTTATCCCCAGGAAATGAGAAGTACTAGTAATATTTGGTTAGTGTGTTGGGATTAGACTTGAGTTTGATCTCGACACTAGCACTAAGCAGCCTGCAGCTTGGGCAACATTCCCAGTCTGTTTTCTCATCAATGAAATGATAATAAGCATAACAATCTTGAGAATGTTAGCACTATTATAATTATTCATGTTAATTGCCTAGCATATTTCACTTGCTCAGTAGAAATTATTTTTATCATATGTTTATCCTTTAGCCAGGACTTGGAACAAAAGCAGGACTAGGAACAAAATATTCAGGGAAGACCACAATATGCCTTTCTTCTTTTGCTTATTACTCAAAAAGGCTGTAACAAAAACAGACCTAATAATTGGTAATATGGGTATACCTTAAAGATACTGTGGGTTCAGTTCCAAACCACTACAGCAAAGTGAATGTCACAATAAAGCAAGTCAAAAGAATTTTTTGGTTTCCCAGTGTGTAGAGAAGTAGTTATGTTTACACTGTAGTGTAAACACTAAGTGTGCAATAGCATTGTCTAAAAAATCCATGTACATAACAATTTAAATTTTTACTGCTAAAAAAGTATTTTTTTTTAACCATCATCCGATCTTTCAGGAACTCATAATCTTGATGTTGATGGCTGCTGAGTGATCAAGGTGGCAGCTGCTAAAGGTTGGGGTGGCTGTGGCAGTTTCTTAAAGGAAGACAGCAGTGAAGTTTGCTGCATCAAATGATTCTTCCTTTCACAAATGATTTCTCTCAAGCATGTTATGCTGTTCAGTAGCATTTAATCATCATAGAACTACTGCCAGAATTGGAGTCATTCCCCTCAAATCCTGCTGTTGCTTTATCAACTAAGTTGATGTAATATTCTAAATCCTTTGTTGTCATTTCAACAGTCTTCATAGCATCTCCACTAGGAATAGATTCCATGACAAGAAACCACGTTCTTTGCTCATCCATATGAAACAACTCCTCATCCATTCACGTTTTATCATGAGATTGCAGCAATTCTGTCACATTTTCAGGCTCCACTTCTAATGTCAGTTCCTGTACTATAGCTACACCTATAGTTATTTTATCCACTGAAGTCTTGAACCTGTCAAAAAATCACCCAGAGGGTTGGAATCAACTTCTCCCAAACTCCTGTTAGTGTTGATATTATGACCTCTTCCCATGAATCACTAATGTTCTTAATGGCATCTAGACTGGTGAACTCTTTCCCGAAGGTTTTCAATTTACTTTTCTCACATCCATCAGAGGAAATAGCAGCTATCACCTCACAAAATATATTTCTTAAAGAATAAGACTTGAAAGTCAATATGACTCCTTGATCCATGGGCTGCAGAATGGATGATGTGTTAGCAGGCAAGAAAATAGCATGAATCTAATTGTACAACTCAGTCAGAGTTCTTGATGACTAGGTGTATTGTCTAAAAGTAGTAATATTTTGAAAAGAATTTTTTTTCTTAGCAATAGGTGTCAATAGTGGGCTTAAAATATTCAGTAAGCCATGTTGCAAATGGATATACTGTTGTCCAGGCTTTGCTGTTCCACTTATACAGAACAAGCAGAGTAGATTAGCATAATTCTTAAGGGCCCTAGGATTTTCAGAATGCTAAACAATCATTGGCTCCAGTTTGACTTCAACTTAAGGTCACCAACTGCATTAGCCCATAACAAGAGTTGCTCTGTCCTTTGAAGTTTTGGAGCCAGTCATTGACTTCTCTTTGTGAATGTCTTAGATGGAATCTTCTTCCAATATAAGGAACATACTTTCCCCACTAAGCTTAATATAGAAAATCTGTTGTTTACTACAGTCCCCTTCATTAATTCTAGGCTAGCTAGACTGTCTGGATAACTTGCTGCAGCTTCTACATTAGCACTTGCTGCTTCACCTTGTACTTTTCTGTTATGGAGATGGTTTCTTTCTGTAAACCTCATGAACCAATGTTTGCTGGTTTCAAACTTTTCCTCCACAGCTTCCTCACCTCTCAGCCTTCATAGAATTGAACAGAGTTAGGGCTTTGCTCTGGGTTAGGCTTTGTCTTAAAGGCATGCTGTGGCTCGTTTGATCTGTCTAGACCACTAAAACTTTCTCCATATCAGGAATAAGGCTATTTCACTTTCTTATCATTCATGTGTTCACCAGAATAACACCTCTAATTTCCTTCAGGAACTTTTCTTTTGCAATCATAGCTTGGTTAACTGTTTGGCACCTTTCATCCTGTCTTAGCTTTTGACATACTTTTCCCACTAAGCTTAATCATTTCTAGCTTTTGATTAGAGTGAGAGATGTGTGGTTCTTCCTTTCACTTGAACTTTTTGAAGCTGTAGGGTTATTAATTGGGCTAATTTCAATGTTGTTATGTCTCAGAAAATAGGGAGGCCTGAGAAGAGGATAGAAACAAGGAACAGCCAATTGGTGGAGCAGTCAGAACACACACCACATTTATCAATTAAGTTTTCTGTCATATGAGTATGGTTTGTGTTACCCCAAAACAATCACAATTATAACACCAAAAATCCCTAATCACAGACCATCATAACAAAAATAATAATGAAGCAGTTGGAGATAGTGAGAGACTTACCAAATGGGACACAGGGATGAATCAAATGCTGTTGGAAAAATGGTACCAATAGACTGGCTTGATGTAGGGTTGCCACATATCTTATTTGTAAAAAATGCAGTATATGTGAAGTGCCATAAAATGAAGCAATAAAATTAAGTATGCCAGCAATTGAGGGGAAACCAGAAGAACATACTCTGTGTGCTCAACTATAAATTGGGGATTGTAGTATCTTACTTATTAAGATTGTTGTGAGAATTAGATGAGTTAATGTGTGAAGGCTTAAAATCATGTGAAACACACAGGAATGGCCAAACAATATTATTGTTATTATTATTACATCATTGTAATAATATGTTATATTATTAATATAACCACTATTACTGTAGAGTAGAGATTAAGCTCAGGCTCTGCAGTCAGAGAGAACTGGGTTAAATTCCCGAATTTTCTAAATGGGCAGCCTTGGGCATTTTACTTAGCCTTTTTGAACTGAGTCTCACCTATAAAATAGAGATGACAGTGATCTGTTTGAGGATTAAAAGCAGCACAATAGGGAATTTAGCATAGTTTCTGGAACATTTGAAGCACTTGGTAATGTTGTATATTTATATTAACAGTAACAATTATTCATTTATTTACCATTCATTTGACAAATTTTTATTAAGCACCTACTTATCATCAGCCAGGCACTCTTCTAAATCCTGGGGATAAAGTGTTGAATACAAGAGAATCATGGCCCAATAACTAACATTTTATAATAATATTAAATAGTAGGCTTGTATTATTTAATACTGTCAGTCAATGAAATTTTTTCATGAGGAGCAAAAACTGGACTTTACCAAACAGAGGTCATATGGATTATTTAAATGAATAAAGATGTCTTTATTTGCATATATCTATGTGGAAATGGATGCTTCTAAATAATTTGTTTTCTTGACAAGTTTGAAGATCTCTACCTCTCATTACAATTTCATTTACTTTATGTAGCAAATTAATCAGGCTTTATATACACACAAAAATACACTTGAATTAATTTTTATTTTTTTATTAATGTATAGTTGACTATTTTAAAATTTCTAGCCTTAGAGTTATTACCTATTTTCAGAATGGTTAGCATCAGGGATATTCAGCTCTTCCCATCCCTGTTTCCCTTATATTGTTATATTTATTATAATATAAAATTTAATTATGCTTTTAAAAGTCATTGTGAATGATGAATCTATTGATAAATCAAACTGAGTGTGAAATCATTCTGCAAGACCATTTAGCTGCTATATGATTTATCTATAGGATACCAGATTTATTTTTCATACAAGGCCTGAATAAGCTTTAGTTTAGTAAAGGAGAATATTGTTCTGTCATCCTTAAGGCTCATGGCAAGAATTTCACTGTTGGAAAGGAGACATAATCTTAACTAGCATTTAAAATTCTGATTTAGTAAACTCTCTGTCTCAAACTTTTTGGATGAAGTTGACTATGGATATGACTGGCATTGATTTAATTAAGTAGCAAAAGGCAAATTTGTAAATGCAAAATTGAAGTAATTTGAAAATCTATTAGCTGAGAGATTTCTGCTCATGCTATTTTTAGATGGCACAAATAATGAAAAAAAGGGAAAAAAACCTTTATAAAAAGACACAGAGAATGACAGTCAACAATAGAAAGATATGTACAAAAGAAAAAGGAAAAAATGAAAACATTTATCCTGTGCTGCATGATATTAAAATACTCTGAAAGAGCATGCCATTAATTCTCTAGTTTGCCTTTACAAATGAATTTGGAAATGTCAGATTTCTGGATGAATAAGAAGGCTAAGCACTGAAGCATTTGCAGATGTTTTCTGAAAACAGCAGAGCCTGAAGGATTCTAACATGCATATGAAGAGTCCTAGAAAACATGGGGGGTTTTCTAAAACATCAACATTGGTGATGTTGATCAACAAGGTCAAAATACCAACATGATTGTTGACAACATAGTCAGAGCAGAGAAATACAGATTTGGAACTCAGTTGTAAATGGAAGAGAAAAATCTCTTGACACGCCTGCAATCAATATTACCTTTATCTGAAACAGCCATTTAATAAATCTTTCTACATACAAAGCATTCATATTTATAGATTGAATATTCATACTTAGATATTTCTTACTATTTCAGAAGAATAATAAAGAGGGAACATATACAAGATATGATAAATTTAACATCTAGGATGTTTTAGAATTTAGAACATCCTAATTCTGTGTTTAGAAAAAAAGAGAAAACAAACTCAAGTTGGGATCTGCAATCATTGTGTTTTTCAAAATGCTTTAAGGATAAATGGTTCTATGGATAAAATTGATTGGCATATTTCACAGTAATCCCCCCTCAGATATTATACCAAACATTAACATCCTCTGAGGATGTTTTACAGTAAATTTAGTTAACTTAAAAAATGTGTTTATTGACATTAATTCATGTCATAAGTTACCCACTTAAAGTATAAAATCCAATGATTTCTACTATATTCATGTACCATTATTATCATTAATTTTAGATTGTTTTCTCACACAAAGAGAAACCCTAAAACCATTAGCTGTGACACCCCAATTCCTCCCAAACAAACACCCCAACAGCCCTAGAAATTGCATATCTACTGTGTCTCTATAAATTTGCATATTTTGGACATTTTAAATAAATGGAACCATACATGTATTTTCTTTAGTTTAACATAATGTTTCAAAGTTAATCCATATTATAGCATGTGTGTTTCATTCTTTTTTATTGCCGAATAATACTATGTTGCAAGGATATACTACATCGCTTTTTGGCTATTGTGAATGATATTGCTAAGAAGCAATGTTAAAATGTTATTGTTGTAAGAGTTTTTGTGTGGATATATGTTTTCATTTCTCTTTGCTATATATGTAGGGGAAGAATGAGTGGTTTATATAGTAACACTATGTTTGAAGAACCGGTTAGTTATTTTCCAAGAAGGCTATACCATTTTACATTCTAACCAGCACTGAATGAAGCTTTCAGTTTCTCCACATCTTTGGCGACACTTGCCATTGTCTATCTTTTCTTATTATAGCCATCCTGGTGGGTGTAAAGTGGCATTTCACTATTGTTTTAATTTGAAGTTTCCTAATGGCAAATGATGTTGCACATATTTTCATTTGCTTATTGGCCGTTTGCATACTTTCTTTGGAGAGATCTCTATTGATATCCATTGCTCATTTTCTAAATTTAGAAATTTAGAAATAAAATTTATTTTATTATTTAGTTGTAATATTTACTATATACTCTAGATAAAGGTCATCATGGATAGATGATTGGCAAGTAATTTCTCTACTTCTATGGATAACTTTTTTACTTTCTGATGGTGTCCTGTAATGCATGAAAGTTTTTGATTTTGGTTAAGTTCAACTTATCTATTTTTTGCTTTGTCACTAATGCTATTGGTGTCATGTCTAGGAAATTATTGCCTAACCCAAGGTCATGAAGATTCACTCTTATATTTCTTCTAATAGTTTCATAGTTTTTGCTCTTACATTTAGATCTATGATCTATTTTGAGTAATTCTTGCATATGGTGTGAGGTCTGGGTCTAACTTCATTCTTTTGCATAGGGATATCCAGGTGTCCTGGCACCATTTGTTGAAAATATTATTCTTTCCCTCACTTAATTGTCTAAGTACTCTTTGAAAATCAATTGAGCATAAATGTATGTTGTTATTTTTTTCTAGACTGTCAATTCTTTTCCATTGACCAACATATGTATCCTTATGTTAGGATCACACTGTCTTGATTACTAGAACTTTGTAGTAAGTTTTGAAATCAAGATACATTAGTCCTCCAACTTTGTTCTTTTTCAAAAGTGAGTGCTTTGACTACTTTACATTTCTTAAATTCCAGATGAATTTTAGAATCAGTTTGTCAATTTCTGCAAAAAAAGCAAGCTGGAATTTTGTGGGACTTGTGTTTGAATTTGTAGATTAATTTGAGGAATATTACCATCTTAACTATATTAAGTCTTCAGATCCAGAATCTATCTATAAACTCTATCTTCTTTTCCTAAATAGACCCTTTTCAAGATGGAGAGAAATCTCTAGTGACATTCTCCATATTACTGTTCTCGGTGGAGCTCTGTTTAATATTAGTAGACATTTTTTAAAATTCTGTGGATGACACAAAACTGGGAAGGACAACATTTGGTAGAAATGATAATCTCAGATCAGACCGATAAACTGAAACCAGCAATATGGAATTTGTTGGCTTTGAAGTAAATAACTATATTTAGCTAAAAATTTAATAGCTCAACAGCAGTTTGGAAGAAGCTTTGAAAATGTCAAATTATGTACAGTTGATATTTATTTTAGTTTGAGAAGAAAAGACGACCCAATAGCTGGATTTTTAGATATCTGAAATTCCATATATGGAAGATGAAACAAAATGAAGCAAAAGAATAGGATGACATTATAGGACAATAGATTCAACACTATGAGCATGGTTTGTATATTAAAAAAGGCTATTTTGACATTTTTATTAGCTTAATGTATTGTGTAAAAAAGATCATCTTAAAGATATTTGATATTCAAAATAATGACCATCAAAAACTGCAAGAGTCTCAAAGATACTATTTTGTCCAGTTACCAAATGAACAGAGAAAAGGGGTTAGGACGTTATACAAAGGTCCCTATCAGCAAGGTTTGTAAAAGATTTACTCTTTTATTCAAGAGCATATTCCAAGTGAGGTTGTGACACCTGGGTATTTTTTAGAGTTGATCCATTTTGCAGCTGGCTTTACTTCTTTCTGGTTTAAAAACAGGAAGCAGAGGTGATTACCAATGCTTTCTTTTTAAAGTTGTGGAGTTATTAGTCTCATTGACTAATGAGTGAATCAGAGTTTAGAAAGGATATGCAGCTTGCCCAAAGACACAGATCTAATCAATGTTGGAGTTAGTATAACTCCAGGTTGTCTGAATCCAACTGTTATGTTTTGCTACCTTCCAAGAGAAAAGCTTAAGCAAGAATTGTGAAGGTTTAATGTCTCAATCCCCTAAACCTATTTCTGTGGTTTCTCTTATCCTTGGTTTATACCATTTCTTCTGTACTTACTTTGCTTTGAAAAACTTCATGGAAATAGATACTGGAGTGGTTCTAATACATATTTGTTCTTTTGAATGTGTTGAAACTTCTAGGCATGAGTAAATAAACAGCTTGATGTCTGTTAATAACAACAGGTCACGTGATCACACCAGGAGACACTAGAAGCACAAACTGTTCTGGGATATTATTTGGTTCATCTCATGCAATTTTTATGTGTTTCTAAATCTAAGATTAGTCTGATCCTGACTTTATCCTCAGGTTTTCTACAGACTTAGGGATGCTTTAATTTGAAAAAGTCTCTAATCTGAGTAAATGTGGCCTGAAAGAAGACTGTAAAGTCCCTGTGGTTCTCTGGGTCAACGCAGTTTATACCCATGCCTTGTAGGAGCTGCTGATGTTCTTACACCATCCCCAGATGGATGCCCCAAAACGGCAGCCATAGCAAAATACCACAGACTAGGTGGATTAACAGACCAGAAATGTATTCTCTCCAAGTCCAGAAGCCAGAAGACTGAAGCCAGTGTTGGCAGGGTTATGCTCCCTCCACAGACTCTAAGGAAGGATCCTTGCTCTTCTCCTCCAGCTCTGGTAGCCCCAAGGGTTCCCTGGCTTGTAGATGCCTTACCCCACTCTCTGCCTCCATCTTCACATGACCTTCTCCCTGTGTCTCTGTATCTTCACATTGTCTTCCCTCTTTTTATAAGGATACCAGTCATTTTGGATTAAGGCCTACCCCACTCCAGTATGACCTCATCTTAACTTAGTTCCATCTACACTCTATTTCCACATAGGACCACATTCATAGGTACTGGGTTTAGTATTTAACATATCTTTTTGGAGCACACAATTCAATCCATAACAGCAAACCTGGTATTTGTGTTATTGCTGGAGTGTGACTGACTAATAAGGTCAATCCCTCAGAGAAATGTGGAGGTGGGTGGAAGCATTCTACTGCAAATGACTTAGTCTCTTAACATTTAGAATGATGCTCTTTTCAGCCTCTCCTTTTCAAAATGCTTGTATTTTCATGATGTGGATTTTCTCATATTTGAAGGTCCACAAGATGATGTTACTTCAACTAGAGCAGCATGATATGACAACAGTAAGACTGCAGTGTAGTGCAAATATCAACAATGATGAAATCAATAGACAGAGCAGATGATGAGACTGAACAAGCTGTGACAATCAGCAAATGATAGATGCAAGGAGCTTTCAGCAGCAGCTGCTTCACTGAGAATTGGTGTTGGTGAATCACCACTGCAGCTGCCATTTTCCTCCAAGCCAGACAAATCCTGACATGAACTAGGTGCTGTTACAGGAGGGATAAATTCAGCCACTAAAGAATGTTGCTGGCCTAAGGATGAGATGCACCATTGCCAGATTCAAAGAAGGAGACAGTTTTGACATTAAATATATCTTTGTTTTGTCTCTGGTTTTGTTCTGACCATAAACCTTGAATTCACTGTTGTAAAGTGAAACATATCTAAGTGTGTTAATTGATGTTCTAAAAAGAAAATAGGTTTAATGCAAAGAGTTTAGTGTGTTTAGTAAACAACAATGTAGGGACAAATGCATCTTTATAAGAAGTGTTTTAAGATTTTCCTGTATTCTAAATTTGTACTTTAATGGTGTCATCAGTTTTTAAATTAGGCTGTGAGTGTTGCACGGCAGTGTGAGTAGTAGATGTGAAGTGCACAGTCTATACAGCCTAATGCAGTGGCATGCTATAAATACTCCTTTAGTTCTAGACAGGTCATGAATTAGCCAAGTGAAGGTTTGTTTGTTTTTGGTTGACCCATATACCTGGACTTAAAAAAATCTTCAAAATTAGGATGACAACATCAAAAAGAAACAAGGCTAGGCTCTATCCCTTAGTAAAGATAAGAAGAAAACCCAGAAATGAATTTTTCAGCATAAGTCTCTTTATTGATGAACTAAGTATGAAGTCTTAAGTTCATCAGTTTACTTTTCAGGGATTGTTCTTACAGACAGGGTCCAGGAGTCACTCTACTAAAGATCCCTGAAGAAAGGATTTATCTCAAAATGCTATTACAGATTTTTTTGCTTAATATTATTCTATACTGTATCTTATTTAGATAGGAACTCTAATTCTGTAGCATGTTCTATAGTTGGCAAAGATATATGTGTCTGAATAAGTTTCCTATAATACATTTCTCTTTTTGTGCACTTTTCCTGGGCTACAGGAGAAAAATAGCAATGACCGAAAATATCAGGACAAAATAGAGTCGGGAGGGAGTAGTTTAGCCCAAGAAATAACAGGATCAGAATCACACAGGAATTCACACAGAAATAGTTTTGAAAGGAAATGGAGATCAGGA